>NC_044019.1:8803682-10089182 GCF_900496995.4 Aquila chrysaetos chrysaetos
ATGTGGAAATGACAGGAGAGACTGGGAGCTTAAGTTTTTAAATAACAGTAGCATCTGACAGTTCATTCAGTCTCAGTGGAAACTGTTTGGGAACAGTACTAAGCACTATATGTTGGTGAATGGTCAGAGCAGGGTGGGAGTAGGCACCATGGCTTTATTCAGATATTCCCTTCAGTCGACACAAGTAAAAAAGTGGATGAAAACTCTCTTTTAGAGAAGCACTTTTGCATGTTCCTCCAGACTTTGAGGGTTCACCTGCCCTGTCTCTGGTGAGGTGTATGGGGAGGTCCAGGCTCTGCCCAGGCAGTCTGTGTCCTGGCAAAGCGCTGGTGGTGCAGACCTGGGCCCTGCTCTCTGCCTTCTATGTGCTGTAGCAGTTCTCCAGAGGGTGGCTGGCGAAGCGGTGAAGACTCTTGAAACTAAGCCCAGACCTCTGTTCACCTATTCTGCCCATTGTTCCCCAGGCTGCTTTGGGAGAGGAGAGATCGTCCTCTGGCACTGAGGCTCCTTTATGTTTGGGTTTGGAGCTTTCTCTTTTCTTTCATTTTTTCCTCCTTTTCTTCAGCAGAATAACCCTCTGTGGTGCCGGAGAGGTGTGAGTAGTGGTGGTGCAGCTGCTTGAGGGGATATTTTTAGGCCAAGGACAATGCTTGGGGCGAGTCAGCGTGCCAGGAGAGACACTGAGCAGCGGCTGTGTCGTGCTGACACCGATGGCGCTGTTCCTGCCCGGGGTCCAGAGCAGCTCCCGCCACCCCAGCGGCACCACTGGGACTGCCCGAAGGAAGGGGCTCAGCGCCCCGACAGGGATCTCAATCTGCACCTTCTGCAAGGCAGACCCGGAAAGGTGAGGCTGCTTCTTGAATGTGCCGTTGGCTGGATTGTGGAGCTCACGTGGGAAATGGGCAATAAGAGGGATGAAGTTTCCAGGCACTTTCTGGCTGTGCCGTGATTTGGGTTGTTTTTTCCTTCTGATTCCCCGTCCCCCCATCCTGGTCTTGCGGCTGCCCAAGGTGCAGCCCGATAAGGGGAGGAGGGTCCCTGCCTGGCCTGCAGCTCCCTCCCTTGCCATTCTTGGGGTGATTTGGGGCTATTTTGCTGTGTCAGTGAGGCAAAGCTGGACTCTCCAGGGCTGAGTGCGGTGGGACCTGAGGAAGGCTGTTATGGTCTTGGGGCTTTGCACCGAGCCCTTTTCCCACTGCAGGAGATGCTGGTCATGGTCAAGACGAAGGCCTTGTAGCCCTTGTTGTCGTGTGTGTCCGTGTCTCCCCCGGCCCGCAAGGCCTGTCCTTGTCCCAGGGACTTCATGCTGCTTTCTGCATGGGGCCATGTCTGTGAGTCCTGCAGGGACCTGTCTGATCCCACGAAAGGGCTGCTTCCACTGGGGAAGGGGACAGGGGAGTCATCCTCGTTCCGCCCCACCATTGCCTGCCCCGCTGGTGGTGACGTGTCCCTGGGGGTGGCTGGGTTCCCCTCGGGGCTTGCCGGCTCGCATTTGGGGCTCAGTGGGGCTTTTTCACCTCTTGGGTGCTGTTTCTCTGTGCCCCCTGTTCTCCCTCCCCCTCCCACACAGGCACGGAGTGGTTCTGGAGAAGGAGATTTTTTAATTGAAAAGACAAGAAAAAAGGTTCCATCAAAGCTGGTCTAACCCCTCCCTACCCCCCCTACATCTCCCCCTTCAACAAATACCCCCCACCCCCATCTCCATCTCATCCCTGTCTAATACCCCCACGTTGGCTGCGAGAGCCCCACACTTGCTAAGTGGCATTGGCAAGGAGCTCTGCGCCTGCCTCTTCCTCGGCGTGTCTGCCACGGCTCCTGGGGCTCCATCCCGACGCTGTTGAAGATTTCGAGGCTCAGCGTGGTGTCGCTGAGCTCGGGGACGCAGGAGTCAAGGGTGAGCAGCTCCTCAGGCAGCGACAAGGGGCTGAAGTCCCAGTCGGGGGTGGCTGCGCCGGTGCCACCAGTGTCCCCAGGCAGGGGGCCGCTGCTGGGAGAGTCCTGGCTGGCCCCCACCGCATCCAGGGAGGAACCGAGGAGCCTGAGGGCCTCTTCCAGAAACACGTCGTCAGGCACGGCAAGGTCACCTGCAGTGTCCCAAGGGGCTTGGTCGTGGGGGGCAGCGCAGGGGCTGCCCGGGGACACGTGGCTGCCCGGGGGTGCCCCCGCGGGGGTGGCCGTGCCGGAGGCGTCGATCTTGGCCGACTGCCCCTTGATGTGCTGGTAGCCGGGGATGGGTAACTCCTCAAGGTAGAGATCCCTCATCTTTTAGGTGAGTGATATGCACATTGTGAGTCATCACTTTTAAGTCTTAAGGATTCTAGAGTCAGCTGTGTAATACTAATTCCCCTTACATCATTGAGACTGTGGTTTATAAAATGTTACCGGCGTTCTAACTAACTTCTTACTGAAGAACAAATCTGAGTTTTAACAACTCTTGGATTTGATTGCGTGAGCCTCTGTAACAAATACCCAACTCTTTTTCTAATAAGAGAAATGCCACAGGACATAAGTCTCTCTCTAGCTGAGGGAGGGAATATCAGTGATTGCTTCAGCCTCTTCCCCTGGAGCCCCAGGGAAACCTGGAAGGAGCCCAGAGGGGGTAGAGAAAGTGCTGCCTTGGGCTGGTCCTTTGATACTGAGCTGGGCTGGGCTCCTGGGATGGATGGAGCTCTTTACAAGCAGGCAGCATTTCTGAGAGACAGCTCTGCCCAGGAGCAGCTCCTCTGAAAAGCACAGCAGGGCTGAAGGCACTGCCTGCAGGCACTGAGGGGAGAGAAGGGAGGCAGGAAGAGGTTAGAGGTAGTGTGGGGTGGGAAGACAGAGGAGAGCTGATGGAGAAAAATCCTCACAGCCCCTAACAGGGTGTCTCAGGCTGCAGGGCAATGCAGCTGTGGTTACTGGAATGACCTCCTAAAGCTGCAACATCCCACAGTCTAGCGAATCTGTCAGGAGGAATCTCTCAGTTTCTCCAGTGTAGAGAAAAAGGATGTGCTTTGGAGCATGGCTTCCCTGCTGCACATTCAGAAGGACAGGACATGTCATCTGCCTTCACCCACGGGATGGCTCCAGTGTGTGAAGGTGGCTGTGCAACCAGGGGTGCCCAGGGCTGTCATTATGAGCAGGGTCCCTGCACCCCAGGGAGCTGTGTGCTGGAGCAGGGATTCTGCCACCAGTCAGGGTAAGTACTAAGCCTGCCTGGGGAACTCTAACGGCAGAGTGGGGAGGAGATGTGAGTGGAAGAAACAACTTGCAGCAACGCAGGGTTCTTCTGCTGACAAGAAGGTACTGTGTGGGTCAGGGCTGCTCACAGCTCCAAATCACCCCCAGGAAATTTCTGAGGGCACTTTTTAAGGGAAAGGTTAAAAAAGGGATTACTCTAAAGATAAGGAGCTTTCCTGAGTCTGTGTTTTCTGTTTCCTACTCGTGGGGCATTTTCAGGAGAAATGGAAAAGGAGCTGTCATGCTTAAACAAGTCACTGAGACACCTGAGCTGTAACTGTCAGTGATCAGTAAGTCTAATAGGAGCGTCCTGAAGTAGAGCACAGGGACTGAGGAAAAACTGCCTGGCAGTGTTGGTGTCAGGGAGATGGCATGCATAGCTGGGTAAGGGTAACTTTTCCCTCAGTGCCCGGCTGCCTCTCCGAGCCACACCCTTATTCTATATTAACTTGATTCTACAGAATTGCTGGTCCTCACCTTCCCTGTGCAGTCTCTTGACGGGCACAACTGCACTGGCGATCTGTGCATTCCAAGAGATGTGGCATCTCACAGATATCCTTCTTGGTGGGGGGGTGCCAAAATGGCAAACGTCGCGCTCCTCCCACAAGGAAGGTGCCAGCCCTCAAAGCTCTTACTGGTCTTTATATTCCCTTGGCAGCCTATTCACTGGCACATGCACCCTTCGCATCCATGCTTTTCCAGAGACCTGACAGCTCATGGTTCTCGGCACAGCCTGTTTCCGGAATTGCAAACATCTGCTAGTTCTCCCACGAGGAAGGTGCCAGCCCTCAAAGCTGTTTCTGGTCTTCACCTTCTCTGTGCAGCCTACTCACTGGCACAACACTATTCATCATCATCAAGAATGAGAGAGAATTCCCTTACAGCACTGTCCTGTTACTGTTACTATTGATAGTACCACTAATTCAAATGCATCGTTGAGAGCTTCTCTGTTTTTCCTTGGCTCCAAAGCCTCCCTGCTCAAATTTTGGAAGGAGTACTTCAAACCTCTGCAAACCAAATCTCTACAATCTTCTCTCCTCAAAGGGGAAAACTTCCAATTCAGACATCAAACCGTTGCTCAACCTGCATGGAGAGCCAGGACAGTTGTTCCACTCAGCAGCCAGCCACAGAAAGAAGCTGGAAGTAGTGTGAATTTAAATGGTTTTGACACAAATGGAAGCTCAAATCCTGAGCTGGCAGGACAGCACTGGCTGCAGTTAGAAATCAGATACTTGTCACAGCTGTGAATTCTGACCTCATTGGCAGAGTTTCTCTCATCCCTCACTGAGGAGGGAAGGGTGTCGGGGAGATGGGAGCACGCTTCACTTTCCTAGAAGGCAGGAGAGTGCCCAAACAGTCCTTCCCTTTGCCTCTTGTGTCCCATTTCCTGAGATGCAAAGCTGGTGCACCTTCTGTTGATAATCATGTTAAAATGCATCAATAATCTTTCAAGTATTTTTGTGAGTTGCCTAAGGGTATCAGTATTTAAAAAAAAGTTTAATCTGCCTAAATATAAGTATCTGCAACACAGGAGCCCACATCTGTGGTTGCTGTTCTGGGCAGTGCCAATCATGGGTGTTTACACTATAAGGCATGATACTCTATCCACAAGTATATATAAGTAGTTCAGATGAAGGGTGGTCTTGCAAAAGTTATCTTTTTTCTCCAAAGGTGGCATGGACACTGCCAGTTTCCCTCTCCAGAGTGTGGCGGAGGCTGGATCCCTTTCTTATGTCAGACTCCTTGCCAGAAAGATGCAGCCTCGAGGATAACTGATTAGGTTTTTATGGCATTTCACTCGGGATCTGTTTTGATATACTTGGTGCTTTTCTGTGTCTAGTCTTTCTGCACAGATAATCATAAAAACACAACCATTACATAAGAGATTGTCATAAGGCCACGTAGTGGCCAAGAAAGCTCACCATGAGTTCTGGAGAGCCATGGTGCCAGGAAGAACCAAGAAGCTCAAGGCGTCTTCTGAAGTGCAAGAGGCCCTGAACAGCACTGATTGGTCATGTGTAGGTCTGGGAGAGAGGGTTGGGATGCCAGGGAGAAACAAGGTGTTGGCAGAAGGCTTAGCAAAATCCTTACAATCATGTCTGAGCCCAGAACGGACAGTTTATAACTATGTGTCAAAAAGAAAGAAGAGGATTGTCCTGGGAAGATGGCCCTTTCTGTGCAAACAAGGCTGAGAGACTTTCCCATCTTGTGTGCATGTCTTAGCGTGCCAGAAGGGGAATGCCCACTGCAGGGGTAAATGTATCTAGTAATGCCATATGAGCTGACTTCGATCTCTTTTCTTCCTTCACTTCCCATACTTGGATGGACCACAGCAAACATCCATCAGTCTGGAGGATGTACCAACATTCCAGACTACGGTCCCATCACTGCAGGGGAAGCGGAAGGGTTTGTGAGACACATGGGCATGCAGGGAGAGAGCCATGTAGGTATAGCAGTAACAGCGTTAAAGGCAGGAAGAAGACTTGAATTATTGGGGGACATCACACGGAAGTGAAATAAGTTGTTTGTAATTTGAGGCAGCAGAAGGAAAGATGTGCAGTTCAGTGCTGGGATGTAGAGATAAATAGAGGATTCAAGTGAGCCTGGGGGCTGGACATCTTGGCTGATTGAAGAGCATTAGCAGGGCTTTGGACGAAACTGCACAGGTTATCAAGAATGCACAGCCTTTGGCGAAAACTTAGAAAAAACACAGCTTTGTTTTTTGAAGAAAAAGTGTATGACGGAAAAGGCCTTAACTGCAAGGTTCAAGCAAACAACTTATTTGAACTTCACTTACAGACTTAAGACGCCACTATTGCAGGCTTTACAGATAGAATGGAGGAATGCACTATTGCAATTTCTTAAGGCAAGAGTAGTACATTATTACAACCACAAGCGATTCACAAACAAGCACAAATTTAAAGAGTAAACAATACTCACTTATCGCTCCAGGTAAGGGCTCTCAATCCCAGGGCAGTTACCTTGACCGGCATCCCGATCAAGGGCGGGGGGGGGAAGGGTTTCCTTCGCAAGCCAACTGTATAGTTAGAGAAGTGACTACCTCCATTTCCAAACTGAATTGTAGAGTTTTTAATCCCTTCACTTGTGCAATGGTGTGTATGACTCTGTCTGAGTGGATTATAATATATGCCTAAATGGATTATGTGTATCTGAGTGGAGTCTCCCCTTATTTTTCCTTCATTAGTCTGTGATTATTTGAATACACAAGTGTCCCGATCCAATGTCGGGGAAGGTTTCAATATGATCCCAAGAGCGAGATTAAGACACAAATGAGGGCAAATGCCTTATAGTCAAAAAAGATTTTTATTATCAAAAGTATCAAAAGTGGAAAACGGTGGCGATAGGTTAGAATGGAAAAAAAGGTAGAAATTAAGCAAGCAGTCTGAATAGGATTGCTAGGATAGTCACCAACACAGATCTCAACTCCCCGTGAGTTGTCTCTGCAGAGAGACAGGGCCTCAAGGCAAAACAAGGCTGGGTCACTTTTGTAACCCCCCCATGAGTCGCCTGTGTGCACTCGACGTGGTGAAATTCGTTTGTGAACTATGAGCCAGACAATCCACACATAGTGAGGACAGAGAGTCATCCGTAAAGCTTGGGCCATCATGGGATCAAAGCAAGGTGAGGAAGCAGGAGTGGTGGTTAAAATCTGCAGAGAGAGAGGCACAGGAATAGAACAGTGTAGGTCAGCCTTGAAACAGGGAGCCAAAGGAACCTTTGTAGATATAGGGATGTAGATAAGAACTGTTTAATAGTTATCTAGCTTATAATGAAGTTAAAGAAATTTCAGTAGTGGTAGACATGGCCCAAGAGGATGAGAAGTGGTGCTTAACGTTTGCATTGTTGAGGCTGGCTGGGGCAGGAGATAGTCCCTGATAAGAAGCAGCAGACGACCCCAAAAACCAGCCAAGACCGGCCTTGTGACTTTTGGAACTAATTTTAATACGAAGCGGGGATAGATCATGCCTATGTATAGGCGTATTGCGAAACTCCGTGTATATGTAACACTTGACTGTATAAATTTGAAGCGAACTGCCGAGTCAGGTGCGCACGACTTTGGTGGGACTACCCCCCGTGCTGCCCAGCGCTGAATAAACATACCTACTTTACAATCTCACTGATTGTGGAGTCTGTTTCAGCACGTCAGTCTGTGGTGAGGCTGGCCCCTTTGTGGGGTCAGGGATCCCCCATCAGAACTGAAATCCTTGTCCTTTTGCCTATGGCTGCTGTCTCGTCCACTGCAGCCCCTGAGAGGATGCCATTTCCTTACAACCCCAGTGCTTTGTTGCCTCGTCATCCACCCTCCCTAGAGCCTGGGAGGAGTCCTATTGATGTCCTGCACTCGGCATCATCGCACACGCCCACATCTCACTGCTCCCTGGAAGAGTCCTGAGCATGCCATGAGGGAAAGGATACCCATTCCTAGAGTATGGGGTTCAGCCCTTGAAAATCCTTCTTGGTGAAACACATCAAGGCCATTTACAGCTGCATGCATGACTGATTTTTCAACCCGTAACCAGTGCCTCTGTGTCCCTGCTTCACCAGCCCCCAGGGACAGTCACCTTGTCATCTCATTCCCTCCATCATCTCTTCACTATGGCCCTCAGTGGGACTAAGTAACACCTTCAGAAACTTGGAGATGTGCTGCTGACTTTTACTTCTCCAGAGGCCAGTGAAAACTTCTTTCAATATCTGCAGTTCAGGAACTTGGCACCAGAGGGCTCATTAACATGCCAAATGCCCTAACAAGCCAAGCCTCTGGGCATAATTTTCCTTCCTTCCTCAGCTCTTATGTAGTTAGTTTGAGAGGTTTCAGAAGCCCAGTCCAAGTGAAGAGTATTCAATACCAAATATCAATAAGAAACAATTTCATCTTTTTCTACTTCTTATTTTTCTGCTTACACATTAAGTGATACCAGCAAACTCCAACGGACGCTGATCCTCAGCATCTCCCAATGGATTCTGAATATGTAGAGAAGCCAAGACCCTGTATGTCAGACACTTTATGTGCAGTCTTTGTCCCTACCTCCAGCCCCCACCCCTTCTTTCATCAGCCACCTGGGACTTACAGCACCTTTTTTCAATTCTGAGCTTTCTCCACTACATTCAGTAGCTGCATGTTTCAGCCCATTGACACCAGTTGCGATGTGCTTCACTTGGAGAACAAGCTGCACAGAGACACAGAAGGATGTTTCTTAATTGCCAAAAACAAAACCAAAGGAAGGCATGGTTCAATAAAAAAAATAAATTACCATCCTCTGCTGTGTATTAAGTCCACCATACCTCCTCTGAAGTCCAGTTTCCACAGTGGATAGTCTTAGACAAATAGAAAACACATTTTTGTGTCAAGCACAGATCCCAAGAACCGCAAAAGACCTCCCTGCCCCAGGCTCTGTTGGTCCATATTCACTCACAGTGAGTCATACACTAAAGTCATGAGCTCCCTCCATTCACAGAAGGAAGGGAAGAGACAAAGTGAATGAAATTGCCTCTTTTGAGTAGCCATATCTGCACTAATTCCAACATATCTGGGTTAAAGGAGCAACTTCAAGGAGACTCTGTAACAGGTAGACGCACTCACTTCTCATTCTTCTCCAACACTGGACGTGTTGAGTGCAATTGTCCAGGCCTGCCTTTCTACTCAAGGGAGAAAATCAGTTTTGTCTACTGAGATGCTGTGGCCTGCCCTGCCTGTCCACCAGCTCCTGCTCCAGAAAGGCTCCTGTCAGCCCTGGGTCACATTTCCCAGTGCCATTTGGGGTCTTCAGGTACCCCTGGGAATCTTGAAGGCTGTGGCCATCTGCATCAACCCCTAAAGAAGATATTATGTAGAATTTGAAACATATACAGAAAAGATCTCGGTGTAATAAATGTATAAGAGGTCTTCATCTCCAGAACTTTGATGCTGCTCTGTAAAATCTTTTTTTTTAATAGGCCATGAACATGGATTAACGAGCTGATGAAATTTTCTCTCCCTCTATGTACATACACATTTCTACTTCAGGTCCCTTTTGACTGGTAGCATTTGAGTTTGCCCAAGTAGCCCCTAATTTGGTTCCTATCCACCGTTGCCTGTTTTCCACTAGAATCCTGCCTTGAGGCACAAAGGCCTGGGGGGGCCTTGCTGGTGATAACTGAATCAAAGAGCACACAAAATATGTCATATCTACTCATTAGCAGTGATCCCATATTGTCTTTGCTTTTTCTTTAACTGTCCCTGAAGTAGTAACAGCCTGTTATGGCGCCCTTGAATTTAGTTTCAAGTTTCAACTGAGTTTTGATATAGGTCATTTCTGTGCTTGGAGGATGCTGTCCTTAAAGACTACTGTATGAAGCTCTGCTGCCTTTCAATGCTGATGACCATGAGACACCCACTAAATCTCCCCAGGATAGGCCAAAGTCAGGTCCTTTAATGTCCGGCATCTGCAGTCTTCTATTTTCCTTCCTAACTCACCTCGGGAGCTGGGACTTCACTATTTCATTTTCATGACAGAAAAGGCTTACACTGACCGTCTGTTGCCTGGCCAGCTCTGCCTTGCTGGCAAGTATCATATCCAGGTTTGCCTTACACTTGCTGGCCCATCTGGCAGCTGTGTGAAGATGTTCTCCCAAGACACTCCAGAAACTGCCTGGACTGTTTGCATGCTCCTGTGTTCCCCTTCCAAAAAAATGCCAGAGTTAAAGTCCCCAGTGAGACCCAGGCTTCTACAACCAGAGACTTCCTTGGGGTGCTTAGAAAAGACTGTGCCCACTTCGTCACATTGACTGTGGGTTCCTCATCTCCAAAAACAGTGTCACCTTTACTGGCCCCTCCGTCACAAGGGCTGACCCAACTTCTCACAGGCCCCATTAAGGAGCTCCATACATCCAAGCAACAACTTCACTTTGAAGGAACCCCACTCCTGATCCTTCCAGCCTGTCTCGCCTGAGAAGCAGTACCCATCCATTGCAGCACCCCAAGCTGTGTCACTTGTCCCACCATGCCTTGGCAGTACCTTTATGGATCTCAAAAAGCACAGGGTCCAGCTCATCCTCATTGTGCCACTGGCTGAGGTCGTCAGTGCACATTTGGGCTGTAGTATTGCAAATACTTTGATAAAGATTTGATTAAAACAAAATCGTGAGATAGGAGTGTGAAGTTTGCAATGTGGTTATAGAGAGTTAGGAACATTAAAAAATGCGTTAAGCATAATCATAAGAATACAAGTATTGTTGGCAGTCAGTTAACCATAGAATTCTAACATAAATTGGTTAATTATAGTGGTTTGTTTTAAAAAATCGTTATGGACCTTAGTTCTGCTGCTTAGAAACCCTATTTTGATCACAGTTTTGGTTAATGGATAATGTGAGATCGACCAATGATTGTTTTAACATAAAAATATTAATAAGGTGGTATGATTAAAAGACCAAGCATAGAAAAAGAACTAACATAGAATTTACTTTTGTGTAATCTAACATACAGTGGTAAGAATAGTACTGTGCAGAATCACCTAAGAAGAGGTGAAGAAGCGGACAAGTGAGGAAGACTATCAGAGATGTTCAACGCGCTTGCGTAAAGGACATTTATATATGTTAATAGTTTCTCAGGAAACTAATGATTATGTATAACATTTCTCAGAAATCTAGTGAATATATAACAGGTGTTTATTTAACCCTCATAGTTAAACCAGACAGGTGCACACGATAGGAGGAGTGATTCCCCTGTGTACCCAGCACTGCAATAAAGGAGTGCTGATTCTTAACTTCTCATTGCTGTTAAGGAGTTTTATTCCGGATTTCGGCGACGCAGATGGGACCTTGCGAGTGACACTGGAGGACATAGATTGTTGATCGAACTCCGGCCAGCACCGAGGGATTCTCGAGGAGAACCATCGCTCTCGACTCACAAAGGTCCTCGCAACGTTCCCTGGAGAAAGGGTAAGGCACTTCTTCTTTGAAATTTGTTTGGATAGCCTGCCCGTAAGGTGCGGAGAAAGCTTCGCAGGGCTGGGGCTCAGACGGTACCCGTTTGTGTAGGAGCCTAGGCATCTGCCCGTAAATCGTAAGCGAAAGCTATTGCTGGGTTGGACATTTGCGTAGCTGTATACTTGGGACAATTGTCATTTGCATTAGTTTGGTATTTGGTGTTTGACAATTTGTACTTGATACTTGGCATCTGACGTTGGTTTGGTATTCTAGTACTTGATATTTGATATTTTATGTTTAATATTTAATATAAGTATAATGGCATTTGCCAAATTATTTAAGAGTAAGAGTATGGGAAATTTGTCCACTGATGGAAAAATACCGAAAACATCTCCATTGGGATGTTTCTTGGCACATTGGGGTGAATTGCATGATGATCTGCGTGAAAAATGAAATGATTGACTATTGTAATCATTGGTGGCCTTTGTATGTTTTGCAAGGTCAGGAGAAGTGGCCAACAAATGGAACTTTAAGCTATAATACTATATTACAGTTAACGTTATTATGTAGGAGACAGGGTAAATGAAGTGCCTTGTGTGGAACTGTTCTTTTATTTGAGGCAGAGAACGGATTGGCAAAAAGAATGCAAGTTAATTAGTCGAGACAATTTGGTGATGACATTAACTTCTGAAAACTAAGAGTTGTTGTTCGGCTTGTGATATTGGAAGGTGGTGCATTAGATGTACGGTACTGAAAGAGGATGAACCGGAACTAGAATTAGAAATAGCCCCACCAAGGGAGGAGCAGGATCTCTCTCCTTCACATGCACGGGAAAGAAGTATTGGAACAGGGAGAATAATAGAACCGGATAGTACTAGAATGAGGGAAGCTGATGAGAAACCAGAATTAATAATTCATCCCCCAGTGTCTCGGAGAACTCGTCAGCTGTCTCAGTTGTCAGCTCCCTTGAGACAGGGAGTGGGACAGCATGGGCCAGTATATGACAAAGTGCCGTTTTCTATTATGGATTTGATGACATGAAAACAGGCAGCAGGGGTTTAAAGAGAAGGTGCAGACAGAGTAGGAAGGGTTGTAGAAACAATGATTAGAACTCAGGATCCCGATTGGAAGTAATATTGGATAATTTATTGGATAGTACTGAAAAACAGGTAGTATTAAAAACTACAAAAGGACAAGTAGAGGCAGCACTTATGAGTGAAATGCTCTCTGGGACTTTGGAACAGAGTTTTCCTTCGGGAGATCCCCAGTGGGATCCAAATGACCCTGTACACAGGAGAAGGTTAACTCGATAACAAAAATGGATATTGTATGGAGTAAAGCATGCAATGACGAAAGCTTTGAATTGGTATAAATTATATGAGATAAAGCAAGATAATGAATCTCCCTCTGTGTTTAGTGGAAAAATTGAAACAAACTGCTAGAAAATATAGTGATTTGAAATTGGAAACAAAGGCAGAAAAACAATTGGCTTCAATTTTTATGAGGCAGTCAGCGCTTGATACAAGGTGAAAACTCCAAAAATTGGAGGGAGAGGACTCAAGAAATTGAAATAAAATGGTAGAAACAGCATGGAAAGTCAATAGTAATTGAGAAAAGGAAGAAAAGCAAAGAAAAGAAAAGAAAGAAAAGATCAGAGACAGTAGATTAACAGCTGTCTTAACAGGGAATGCAGCAAGAGGAAGAGGACGAATGCGGGGAAGAGGAAGTTTTAGAAACTTTGGTAACCAGGAGCCTAATGCACCTTTAGGAATGAATCTGTGTGCATATTGTAGGGAGGATGGACACTGGAAAAAAGGATTGCCCTAAACTGCAAACAAATCAGCAAGAGGCTGCAAAAATGATGACGTTAAATGAATGAAGGGGACTGGAGGGGAACCCAGCTGAACCTCTGGTTACAATTAAGCTGGGAGATGATAAAGTTGAATTTTTAGTTGATACGGCAGCAGTATATTCTGTTTTAAATATTTATAAAGGGAAATTGGGAAATAAAAGAGCTAACATAATTGGAGTGACTGAGAAACAGGAAAATAGACCATTCTTTCAACCCCTTGATTTAAAATTTGGAAATAAGGCAATTACACATGATTTTTTATATGTGCCAGAATGTCCGATACCCTTGTTGGGTCGAGATCTGTTATCCAAATTAAATGCACAGATAGCTTTTGAGGGAGGAGAAATTCTTTTAAAAATACCAGAATCAAAGACAGGAGAAATATTGATGATACAGGAGAAGGTTAAGATTCAGGAGATGCCACAAGAAGTTGATGATGCTCTGATCCCTACAGTTTGGAACACAGAGATACCTGGAAAATTTAAAATGGCACAGCCTGTAAAGGTAGAACTGAAGGAAAATGTGAAGCCAGTGAGATTAAAGCAGTATCCAATTAAACCTGAAGCTATATTGGGAATCAAAAAATTAATTGATAAATTTTTGGAATATGGCATTTTAGAGGAGTATGAATCTGAATATAATACTCCAATTTTACCAGTGAAAAAGCCATCAGGAGAGTATAGATTAGTACAGGATTTGAGGGCGATAAATCAGATAGTAAAAGATATACATCCTGTAGTGGCCAATCCATATACACTTTTAACAGCTCTAGGTGAGAATCATCAGTGGTTTACAGTGCTTGATTTGAAGGATGCTTTCTTTTGTATAACCCTGGAAGAAGGAAGTCGAAAATTATTTGCTTTCGAGCGGGAAAATCCCAGAACAGGACGAAAAACACAACTGACATGGACAAGATTGCCACAAGGGTTCAAGAATAGTCCAACAAATTTTGAGAGCCAATTAGCAAAAGAACTTGAGATGTGGAAACGAGATCGTCTCAAACCTGGACATTTGCTCCTACAGTATGTAGATGACATATTGGTAGCGACAGAAGAGAGACCAGCGTGTATAAAAGTAACAATTGATCTTCTAAACTTTTTGGGGCTAAGCGGATACAAAATCTCTAGAAATAAGGCCCAGAGAGCAAAACAGAATCTGATATATCTGGGTTTTGAAATCTCACAAGGGCAAAGACAGTTGGAAACAGACAGCAAAGAAGCAATTTGCAGTATCCCGGAGCCGAGAAATACCCATGAATTGAGACCCTTTTTTGGGAATGACTGGGTGCTGCCGGCTATGGATAATGAACTATGGTCTGTTGGCTAAACCATTATATGAAGATCTTAAAGGTCCACCTTCTGCATGGGGTCCAGATCAGCAAAGAGCTTTCAAGAATTTAAAACACGCCTTGATGACAGCACCAGCCTTAGGAATTCTGATTTGACTAAAGACTTCCAGTTATTTGTACATGAGAAACAACACATTGCACTGGGAGTGCTGACTCAGAAGATGGGAAGTTGGAAGCAACCGGTTGGATATTTTTTCAAACAGTAGGACTTTTTAAATAAGGGTTGGCCTGCTTGTGTGAGAGCGGTAGCAGCCACTGTGATGATAATACAAAGCCCCACGTGGGACAAGGCTGTGGCAGGGCAGGGGTTGGGTGCTGGGGGAGGCTGCAAAAATAGGAGGGTCATGGGGAACTGTGAACTGAAGGCCATCATAGAATCACAATAGGGGGAACTTTCCTGCCCCTGACTCTACCCTTTCCGATGCTGTGCCTGCAGAGTAGGGCTGTAAGACTACATATGGTCAGTGGGGATGGGTCAGCACAGGGCCAGGGGCCAAGAAGCAGCTACCAGGAGGTGTCAGCAAGGACAGGTACAAAGCAGGAATTCTATTGCCTTTGTTGTGGAGGTATGCGTGTAGGAAAAGAAAAACCTCACCTGGAGATGTTGTTGCAAGGGAATTCAAAAGCATACAGAAGAGCTTTGATCACTTCTGAGACACCAAGGCTGAACAAGAAAAATGCAGGGCTGCTGCTGAATGGGGAGGGTGATTTAATAACAGGATACACAGATGGGGCTGAAGGAATGAATGCTTTCTGTGCCTGAGTCTCTACTGAAATGGTCTCCAGGCTCCTGTGCTCAGGGAAAGGCTTCAAGGACGAGGAGAGCATGCATTGTCATGAAACTCGGGAAATCCCACAAGGACAGTTGTCTGACCCTGCAGGGGGCTAACCCTGCAAATGACATGGGCGGGGGGCTGCCTGGCTGGAAGGAGGCATTTCGGAAAGGTCTTGGTGGACAGCAAGATGGAGAGAATGCAGCCGTGTGCTTTAGAAGCAAGGAAGGACAAGAGCACCCTGGGCTATACAAACAGGAGCACGGACAGGTGATTGAGGGAAGAGATTATACAGAACACTGTGTCCAGATTTCAGATCCCAATATCGGAAAGGTGTCGGCTGGAGTCAGTTTAGCAAAGGGCCCCCATAATGGTCCAAGGCAGGAACACTTTACCTTTGAGGAGAGGCTGAGGGAGCTGGGCTTGTCCAGCCTGGAGAAAGGAAGATCTTGGGCGAAATATGTAGCAGCATTGCACTGTTTCCAGGAAGACTAAGTCAGGCTCGTGTCCATGGTACAAGACACAAGGACAAGAGGCAATGGGCTGAAACAAGAGGGTTAGGGTACATATAGAGAAATACGTTTCCAACATTAGGATAGTCAAATCCTGGAAGCTGTTTCCCAGGGACTTTGTGCAGGCTCTATCCCAGAAAGTGATCAAGGCGTCTTTGGATAAAACCCTGAGTAATCTGGTCTGGCCCTGCTTTGAGCAGGAGGTTTTTTTCCAGAAACAATCCTGAAAGATGGTGTTCTTCCTTCCTCTTCATGTTTTCAAATGAGGGAAATCTCTCAGCTTCTCCCTGGCCACAAAAGTAATTCACATTAGGTGCAGGGCTGATTTATATTTTTCCCTTACATACAGCTCTGACCTTATCAAGAATACTTCAGTAGGTGTGTCGCGCGCCAGTCAAGGACTGGCGAGGTTCTGCTCATATTCTTGGGAACACAATTAAGACTCAAAACACAGTCAAGCGCCAAGTAACTTTATTTGCCCAACAACAGGTTCACAAATGCAAGGGAAAGAGAGAGAGAGAAAGGAAGAAAGAGTTAGTTTCCACCACCACGTCCCAACAGTCCGATTCGTCTTCAAGTCCAGTGGGGGGAACGTTCAGTCCAATGTCAGTCCTTCCTGCTCTTTTATTGGGTTGCCTTGTTGTATATTCTTTCTTCTTCTAAGAATCACTTAGCATATTCAAGAGCTGTTTTTCTAACCACACCTGGCACCCGGCAATGGTGCATGTGCCCAATACCATTACTGGGGAGTCTTAAGGAGCCTCAGGTGGCCTTTAGGGGTCTCCAGGCCACTCTGCCTTGCAGACCCCAGGTCTGGGCACATGCGCAGGGGTTAGGTTAAAGTTTCTTAGAATTAGCTCCACATTCAGGTTCCTAAGAAGCCAACTGTTGCTCTGTTGCTATGGCAGTGGTGTCAGTTGGTGGTTTAATGTTCCAGCAATGTTGAGACAAACAACCGACACAGTCTCTTACAAGGTGTTTGTGTGATTTCCCCAGGACTACCAAAAGACAACCAAGTCATTCGTCTTCGAAAACATAAATATATGCAACACAGTATTCTGCATCTATGGTAGCAGACTTGAAGTAGTGGAAGGGGTAGAGGAGCATCCTGCTGAAGTGAAATAAGATAAGTTTTGATTTTGAGGCAGCAGAAGGACGACAGGTATTTCAGGGCTGGCACAAAGAGAGAAATAGAAGCTTCAAGCAAGTGTGGGGCTGTGATAGTTTGGGTGCGAGAAGAGCATGATCAGGGAATTGGAAGGCGTCAGACAGGTTGTGGAGAACTCACAGGCGTCGACCAATCCTTGCTTAACCACACCTTTGTGTTAGAAGCAACAGCCAGTGCGGAAAAAAGGGCATCAGTATGGCTTGAGAGATCCCATGGTCCAAGTGCGGTGGGGAAATGGGGATGTAGCTAAATTCTGCAGGGAAACCAGCACAGGCATAGGACAATGTAGGACAGCCTGCAATGGGGATGATCGAGGGCATTGCAGCAGGTGAGATCACCACCAGCCAACAAAACTGAGGTCCTTATCCTCTCCACCGTGGCTGCTATCTCTTCCACTGATGCTAATGAGAAGACACCAGGTTCTTACAACCCCAGGGCATTGTTACCTCTTTACCCACACTCTGCCTATCCTGCCCTGCACTCAGCATTGCACACTCCCACATCTCACTGCTCCTTGGAAGAGCCGCAAACATCCCATGAGGTAATGGGTCCCCTTTCCCAGAGGATGGGGATCAGGGCTTGATTGTCCTTGCTTGGTGAAACACATCAAGGGTTTTCACAGCCGCATTCAACAATTGATTTTTTCCACCTCTAAGCAGTGCCTCTGACTTCCTGCTTCATCAGCCCCCAGCGACAGTCCATTTTCTGGTCATTCCCTCCATGGCCTTTTCAGGGATGGCCCTCAGTGGAGCCTACTAACACTCTTGGAGCCTTGCTGCTGACCTTTACTTCTCTAACGGCTTCTTCAACCTTTCAGGATCTGCAGTTCAGAAAGTCAACACCAGAGGGCTCATTAACATGCAAAACACCCTAACAAGTCAAGTCGCTGGGCATCATTTTCCTTTAAGTCTTCAATTCTTATGCGGTTAATTAGAGCAGTTTCAGAAGTGTAATCAAAGTGAAATGATATGAACACTAAACAACAACAAGAAAGGGTTTATTTTTCTCCACTTTATTTTTATGCTTATACATGAATTGATATTATCAATCTCTAATTGATATTGATCCTGTGTGTCTCCTAATGCAGTCTGAATAGATATGAAAGTCCAGAGCCTTTATGTTCCACAACCTATGGTCAGTCTTCATCCCTACCCCCTAACCTACCATGTCTCTCATCAGCCACCAGGGACTTAGAGCAATCCTGTTCCAATCTGAGCTACCTCCACTGAAGTCTGTAGCTGTGTGTTTCAGTCCATAGGCACCAATTCCCACCTGCTTTACTTGGAGAACGAGTGGCACACAGAAGGGTGTTTCTTAATTGCCAACATAGGAAAGCAAAAGACAGAGCTGAGCTTGTTCCCAGACAAATCTTCACAACTTTTGATATAGTAGGTCTCTGGCAGCAGGGAAAATCGAGAGGACTGTCCTGGAGGGATCTTCTAGAGCATATACATTACATGACTGATAGGAACTTTAGTGTTGGGTCTCCTGGCTTTTCTGGTGTGGAGAAGGAGGACATGCTCCAGAACAGGACTTCCCTGCTGTACCATCAGAGGGACAGGACATGATGGCTGCCTTCTCCCAGGGTGGGCTGCAGGGGTGTGAAGGTGGATGTCCAGCCAGGGGTGCCCAGGGCTGTCCTTCAGAACAGGGTCTCTGTACCCCAGGGGCACTGTACACTTGGGCAGTGACTCTGCTGCCTGCCAGGATCCGCTTGCTGCCTGCCCAGGAGCTCCCTGTGGCACTGCAGGGAGAAGCTGTGGGTGCAAGGAAAAACTCCTGGAAGGGCAGGGTCCTTCTGCTGTTGAGCAGGTGCTGTGTGGCTGCTCAGAGCTCCAGATCACCACTAAGTATCTTTTAAGGAGACACTTCAAGGGAAAGGTCAAGGCAGGATTTACTATAAAGATAAGGAGCTTTCCTGAGTCTGTGTTTTCAGTATCCTACTCCGAGGGCAAGGGAGAGAACAGGAGGAGAAGGGTGGAGGGTAAGTGAAATAGAAAAGGATCTTTTGAGTTTTAACAAGCCATTGAGACTCCTGAACTGTAACTTTTAGTGGTCAGTAGGCCTGCTAATCCTAAAATTCCTTCAGCCACTCCTCTGCCTGTGGACAGCACCAGCTTCTCTTTTGCTGGACCCATCAGGGTGTTTCTGACCTGTCCTTTTCCACCTGCAAACAGGCAGGTTTCTGGGGGCCAAGGTGAGTGCACAGAGGTTGGGATGGGGTCTGTAAGTAATCAGAGGGAAAAGACATGGGACAGAGAAACACCTCCCAGGAGGAAAATATCAGGCAGGAGAGATATGATCAGGGAATGATAGGAAACTAAAACCAGAAATGTTGTGGAAGGGAGAGTTCAGAAAGCTCCTTGTGATCCCCCGATACAGACCCCTTCTTCTGAGCAAGCCCCCTTGTTTCCTCTCCCACCCTCTGCCCTCAGGTCTGTAGTGTCCAAGGCATGAACAACCTCCTCTGCAGCCAGAGCTCCAGCAGAGCCATGGTGCTGCTCTCCAGCCACATCCCCAGTTCCCTCTGCAGAGCTCAGGGCCTGAGAGCAACTGCCCGGCAATGTTTGTGTCCGGGAGGTGGCATGCAGATCTGGGTAACGGTAATGTTGTCCTGAGTGCTCAGCTGCCTCTCCCCTTGCCTCTCTCAGCCAGACCCTTGCTGTATTTTTCCTTGTTTCTCTACTTGTCTGTGTTATTTTTATTTTATTTTGTTCTTGCTGTCAGGCTCTCTGGGGGGTGGGCGTTTCAGCTGTAGAGTCACACGTTGATCTTGTGGGTCCTTCCATAGAGGTATGTCCATGGGAACAAGTTTTCCCAGCTTTCATCTTACCTGTGGTGTTGTGGTCAATGCAGTGGATCTTTCTGCTCTCAGCAGTGTCTGGTGGCTTTTCAAGTTATAATGGAAGTGTGACCACCCTCCATATAGGAAAGGTGCAAGCCCAGGGCATCTGGGAACAGGACAGAGAGACAGACCAGCTCCCCTCACTCTGCACTAAGCCACAGAGCTCGCAGGACTGACTCCATCCTCCTGGAGTGCAGCAGAAATGCTGATGTTCTCTGACATTCAAGAACACTCCCCAGGTGAGATGGGGAGCTTTAAAAGACCCCAAACTTCTCAAACTGACTTCTGCCATCCTGCTTCTTTAGCACCGAGAGTGCAGATGTTGATAGGCTCTTCTGTGTTAGGAGTGTTTTCATGTGACAAATTCAAACACGAGGTCTGGCTCCTGCCCCCACCATGTCCCGGAACTTAGTGCTACAGAGCAGGGCTGACTCCTCGGCAGGTAGTGTACAGAGGTCCTGCTCCTCATGACACACTAATCCAGCACCAACTAGAGCTCCAGCCATGGAGCTGAAAGAAGGTCTCCTAGAAAAGGAAAAGGGGATGTGTATCAGGGAAAGTATCTATGAAAAATGGCTTTGATTTTGCTGAGAGACGTCTCCCCTAATTTGTCACTGTCTTTTCCTCTTTGGACAGTCTCCACACTCAGAGACAGCAAATGTCCAACGGCAGCTCCGTTACAGCGTTTCTCCTCCTGGCATTCACAAACGCACAGGATCTGTGGCTCTTGCACTTCTGGCTCTTCCTGGGCATCTACCTGGCTGCCCTCCTGGCCAACGGCCTCATCATCACTGCTGTAGCCTGTGACCACTGCCTCCATACACCCATGTACTTCTTCCTCCTCAACCTCTTCCTCGTTGATATAGGCTTCATCTCCACCACTGTCCCCAAATCCCTGGCCAATTCCCTGTGGGACAACAGGGCCATCTCCTACTTGGGATGTGCTGCACAGGTCTTTGTCTTCTTTATCGAGGCAGAGTTTTCTCCTCTCACCATCATAGACTATGACCACTATGTTGCCATATGTAAACCCCTGCAGTACAAGACCCTCCTGGGCAGCAGAGCTTGTGTCCACATGGCAGCAGCAGCCTGGGGCAAAGTGTTACTCACTGCTGTGATTCATATTGCCAATGCATTTTCACTATCCCTCTGCCAAGGCAATGCTCTCGACCAGTTCTTCTGTGAAATCCCCCAGATAGTCAAGCTTGCCTGCTTAGACTCAGACTACCTCAGGGAAGTTGGGCTTCTTGTTGTTAGCACCTGTTTAGCCTTGAGGTGTTTAGTTTTCATTGTGCTGTCCTATGTGCAGATCTTCAGAGCCGTGCTGAGGATTCCCTCTGAGCAGGGATGGCACAAAGCCTTTTCCACTTGCCTCCCACACCTGGCTGTGGTCTCCCTGTTTGTCAGCACTGCAGTGTTTCCCTCCCTGAAGCCCCCCTCCATCTCCTTCTTGTCCCTGCATCTGTTGATGGCAGTGCTGCACTCAGTTGTGCCTCCAGCGGTGAAGCCCGTCATCTACAGTGGGAGGAACCAGGAGATCAAGGATGCATTGTGGAAATTGACAACTGAATGGTTTTTCAGAAGCATTAAACTGCTTGCTGCCTTCTGTAAATCACTTTTAATATAACTCATTGCAGGCCAAGCCCATCTTCTGTAGGTGTTGTTGGTTTTGTTTGTGGGTTTGGTTGGGCTTTTTTTTGCTTTGTTTTACTTTTTGTAATATTGTCCACAAAGAAATGTCATATTTGTGCCATTTCTAATTATGTATCTATCCAGCTTCTCTTTGGCCCACAGACTATGTAAATGGGGAGCCATGTTCTCTGTGTGTTTAAACACAATAAAGGACCTTCCAGCGACTTGTTTGTTTGAGATCCTTCTTTTGAGGCCTTCTCTGGAGCTGCAGGGGCAATGCCTGTGTGCAGTGGTGCAGGCAAAAAGAGTCTCAGAACAGCAGCACTGCCAGGGAGCACCAGCGCTTGGTCTTCCCTGAGCTGCTCACTTTCCACTTCCACTGTCTTCTTCTGAGCCTTTGTCTTGGTGTAATGCCTGAGTGCTCTTGAAGTTTGGTTACATTCCTGTGGTGTGGTAGTCCTGTGACTGCAGGCAGGGACAGGGAACGAACACTTCTGTGATAGAGCTGGCCTCCATAACAGTATTTCCGTCATACCAGAGGATCTCCTCAGGGTAGTACTTGAAGGCTTAGGTCTTCTTTCAAAGTGTCTCTTAAGAACATGCCCAGGAAAATGCGCAGGAGAGAAAACAGTGGTGAACAGCAAAAGTGTGTGAGTGTGCAGGGTGGGGGCGCAGCACAGTGTCCTTGCACAGCCAGGGTCCTGGAGAGACATGAAGGACCAGCAGAGCAGGGTTTGCTCTGTGCCCGTGTGCACTGGACACCCCAGGGAAGGTGCCCTAGGGCAATCGTCACAGACCAGCCAACAACAACCACCGTTTCCAGCACTGGCCTCAACCCAGCTCAGAGAGGTTGTTTATGCCTCCATGGATGGAGAGCAAATGGCCTGGCTCAGAAGTCCATTTTTGCATTATACAGCTGAGACATAAGCGTGCACATTTTGTGCAGGTGGTGGGATGAACCTGAGTGAGCACAAATGCCATCAGCTATTCCTGGGGCTGCCATGAAGGCCTGTAGGACAGACTGTGTCTTGAGGTCACTTCACTTTGGGAGTAACATCCCATGGGAAACCACCTGATGGAACACTGGGGTGTACTTCTGTGAACTGAAGTCCCCATGTCCACTCCTCATGCTGTTGGACATCTCAGACTAGTCCAGAGCAGGGTGACACATCACAGGGCTGAGGTGTCTCCCAGCCTCTGAGAGTGGCAACAGGGAGCCAGACAAACACTAAGACTGCTGCAGTGCACTGCCTCTGCGTGTGCAAGGGAAGGACTCTTGTCTCTGAACACCCTGCCATTTCCGTGTGTAACTTCAGGAACAATCCTCACCACCCCAATGAGATTTCTCTCACCTGCCTTTTCCAGTTCATTGCAAATGCCCCTGTATGCTACGTCACCCTCCCCTGTCCTTATGGCCTGTCCCTTTTATTACACAGTGTGAAAGAAGAACGTCAGTGGAGCATTTCACCTGTGAAATGTCAGAAAGGGTTCTGCAAGCATGAGCAGCATTGCTCTCTAGAAGACCGCATTTCTCACCTTTCACAAAGCACAGAGCATATTTAGGAAGTATGAATGCACTCAGAGGCACACACACCTCCCTGTTTGCCCACTCTGAACTTCCTTCAGTCAACTAACAAAGAAACAAATCTTCGTCCTCACACATGTCCTACTAGGAGAGAGAGGATAAGAAGGACCTTAGCCTCCCATGGAGAAAGGGCAATGGGACAATCAGGCATCATCAACTGAGTTTTCCCAGCTGTGAATAGGGAATGTCCCTTACCCTTTGACAAATCACTTCTTTCTCTCATGACTTGTTCTGTGTTTGTGGTTGAAAACACCTTCATCACTGTGCTCCTGGTGGCAAACCAGTATCTGTTCAAGCCCATGGACTTGTTCCTGGGGAATTTGTCCTCCCTGGAGACCTGCTACAGCTCCACCACCCAGGCCCAGCTGGTGGCCAGCTTTGTTACTGGAGAGAGCACCATCTCTGATTACAGTGCTGTTAGTATTATTTTACATACCTTTCACGTGTACCGAGTGTTTCCTGCTGGTGGCTGAATCTTGCAATCAGTACTGCGTTGTGTGCCACCTGCATCTCTCTGCAAGACTCATGGACTGGAAGGCCTGTCTCCAGATGGCAGCTGCACTTTAGCTACAGGGATTTCTGTCATCTACACGATCACTTCATGGTTGTCCCAGATACAGTTCTGTGGCTTCCATGTAGTGGACTACTACTTCTGTGATTTCACCCCATTGCTGGAGCTCTGCCACAGCAACACCATGAGGCTCATGCTCTTTTCTTTTATAACCTGCTTTTTAGAGCCAGTCCTCCCTTTTCCTGTTCATGCTGGAATCCTGTGAGTGCACCAGAGTTGCCACCCTGGGGAAGCTCTCCCATCCCATGTGGGCAGGCAGAAGACCTTCTCCACCTGTTCATCTCACCTCGTTAGTGCCACTGCTTATGACGACACCCCCATCCTTGGCTGTCTGATGCCCAGAACAGCCTTCCTGAGGTAGTTTGACAAAACACTCTTTTACAGTATCCTCACATCCCTGCTCAATCCCGTCACCCACAACCTGAGGACCAGAAAGGCTGGGGAGAAGCAGGCACTAAGCCAAATGCTCAGGAAAGCTGTGAGCTGAGCAGAGAGCCCATGGGAGTTGTGTGCCTGCAAGAAGAAATCACTTCTGGTTCTCTTCTGAACCTGGATATGTTTTTGCTGTGTCCTGGATGTTCCTCTGGAAGTGTGGCATATGGAGAAGACTTTTGCTGTGGGAAGGGGCAGAGAAGTGCTGGTGGAGCTGGCCTGTGTCACTGTGAGACCTCTCTCGGAAAGGCCTGAGCAATCAGAGAGTTTCCTGAGAACTTGGAAAAAAGAGACATCAACCCTTCTTCAAGAAGGGCAGGAAGGAGGATTGGGAGAATTACAGGCTGGTCAGCCTCAGTCCCTCCAAAGGTGATGGGGCAAATGCTCTTGCAGCCTACTCCAGGCAGTTGAAGGGAAAAAAAAAGGATTGCTGAACCAGAATGACTAAGGGAAAGAAGGGCATGTTGTGTACCTGGACTTTAGCAAGACGTTTGACCTCATCTACCGTTGTCTCTTTATAGCAAATCGATGATATCTGGACTGAAGAAGTGGATGATGTGGTGGGTGGGAAGTGCACTAGACATGTAAAGTCAAATGTCATCAGTCACACAAACTCCTCCTGGCAGACAGTTACCATGCCTTAGTGACCAGCACTTGAGCCAACACTGTTCAATGTCTTTCCCACACACTTTCAGCTCTTTTGTGGATGAAGCTAGGCTCAGGGAGCCCTTGAACAATCTAATCTAGTTCAGCCTGCTTTGAGCAGGACAGTTGGACAAGATGACATTCAGAGGTCTCTCCCAGCCTGAGTTATTCCATGATTTAATTAATCTTTCAGTTGGAGAACTCTTTGAAGACAAAAAACAGGGAAAGGAAGAAGAAAAGAGAGAGAGGAAGAAGTAGAGATATAAAATGTGCCCCCAAAATACAGTAGCTACTCTGAGCAATGTTTCAGCTTTTGAACTATTGGTAGGAAATTGGCTTTGATAAGTAGCTGTACAAAAACCATTTATATACAGAATGACTGTAATCAGCTTGCTAGAACATGCTTATGGTGTTGTCAATAAAAAAACTATGAAAAAAATCGTGAAAATTCCTGGAAAAAAGCCTAGCAATGCTGGAAAGGAAGACTTTTTCAGCTATTACAGAGTTCTTTTCTGCAGAGGTTTCAACTTCCTCCTAAAAATCTACATTCATGGCTTCAGATCATGACTTCCTAGAGCAGTCACAGAGTTGGCCACTGCCTCAGAGGGGCAGCTCAAGTACCCATGTGTGAAAAGTGACCCAGGCTGTATGTGAGCCCTTCTGGAGCATGAGCTGGTATGCAGAAAGGGAATGTCTGGGGTGGTGCAGGGAATCACCTACCTCCAGTGCTGCTAGGCCAGCTAAGTAGGGCCCTCTGCAGCACAGGAGAACATTGTGTCCCCTTGGATGCTGGCTGTGAGGTCACTTCTCAGGAGCTGACTAGCCAGCAGTGGGGAGGCAGATGTTCAGAAGTCATGATGGTCATCACAAAGCTGACTCCAACAAGATTAAACATTTGGGGAGGTCAGCAGGAACTGGCACAAAAGGGATGGGAGATTTGGGGAACAAAGAGGTGCTTGGCCAACAGAGATGGAAGAGTTTGATGAGGTAAAAAGGGTTCAAGTAATGTGGAGGGTGCTGCAACACCGACTGTGAAAACATTCATGGTTGACCTCTACCCTATTTCTAACCAGTAACCTTAAACCCTGACACTATCCCTAAGTGCTACCCCTCACATTGAAAAGAATCCACTACTCTAATCCCTAATCTCAACCCTACCTTAAAGGTAAAGCCCAAACCCATAACCCTGAATCCTTATTCTTACTCTGTTGCTTAGCCTAATCCATAGCCCATACTCCTAGCACTAAAATGCTAGCTTTAATCCCCATCTGAGCCCGAGTCTGAAATAAAACTTTAACCCACAAAGCTAGCCCACACCCTAAATATGAACCAGACACTCTCATCAGAACACCAAACCTCCCTAAGCTTCTGCCTAACCCCTAACAGCAAAAGTCAAGCTCTAAATCCTAAACCCTAACCCCTAACCCCTAAACTTAACACCCAAAGCCCTCCTTCCCACACTGCAGCCTTCTCACAATTAACCCCCCCACACACACACTGTGGGGGCAAGGCAAGGTCCCAGAGCATTACAAGGTGTTGGAAGAGGAATGTGGGGTGACCTTTTGTGTAATGATTGCTGGAGGTGAGTTATTGATATGACCCCCCCCCCAAAAAGGAAGGTGAACCTCCAGGGTGGAATGCAGTGGGTACGTAAAGAATCGGTTCCATGGTAGTTCTCTAAGCAACAAAACCTGCAACTTTAAATGTTAGCAACACCAGGGGAGCTTGGTGTGCTGACTTTGAAAAGTAACACGGAGGGTGGAGTGGAGACGCCGTGGCCAGGCTCTGTGATTGCAGGGATAGGGAACTGGAACGATAGGAACAAGAACAGTTGGTCCCTGCATTGAATCCACTGGAAGCAAGGAGGTAAAATAATGGGGGTTCTGTCAATCTAATGCCATACTTCTGATTTATATCACACGTGCCCAGTTCTAGGGTACTGACATGTAAGACCATGTCCTTTGGGTGAACTTTGCTCATTATAATATCACTATAATACCAAAACACACCTCCATCCCAAAAGTTACTCACTCCAATGTGCAACCACCCCCCCATGTAGCATGCGCTCTGAATTTTTTTCTAGCATATACCTTTAAAAGCAAAGCAAGATAACTATATACTAGAGTCACGCAAGCTCCACCTAAAAGGAAGAATAGTATGAAAAGACCCCAAAAGAGGAACACTATTAGGGAAGATACCATCATAGACAAGTTGGGAGGACATCGCTGACTTCTGGGATCAGTCAACGGGCTGACCCTCTCTTCCCCCCATAGGGATGCCTATTGGGTGAGATTCAAACACTCGGCTGTACCGAGTGCTTCACCTGGAAACTTAGAATTCTTTAGAGCTCTTTTCTTTCATAATTTTATGAGCTTGTAGTCGACTGTATTACCATTTGCACATGCTTTGCATTGAGTGTATTTATCACCGGCAATCCAAAAGAACCTGTACTGTTGCTTTAATAAACTGCCCTGCTCATGAATCAAGCCATGATAGTTTGTTAACGCAAGCAAACTCCCTGAATCTGGTAATTCTTGTGCATTTAACATAGCTAAGCCAAGAGTGCGGCGTGCTATAAGTGCATCCGTCGTTATGCGACCAGACTTATAGCACTGAATTGGATGTTAGTCAGAAACTAAACTTAGCGGGCCCCAGCCCGCTTATCTGAGGATAAGCTGGAATGCAAGAGGGTTTATTTTATGCCAAATTTCTTTACCCTTTAATGCAACATGGGGCCTCCAGAGCTTTCTGTGTGGCCCAGAGCCTTTCTGGTCACCTCTGCCCCTCAGTGGCACCTTCTGTGCAGCCCTAGGGGCCTCCTGATGTCCAGGGACCACGTTATGCCTTTCTATGCATCCCAGGGACCTCTGAGTGTGTTTTGGTGCATACCTGAGGCCTCCAAGTGCCTTTCTTTGTGGTCCAGGGGTCTCCAAAGACCTTTTGGTTCATGTATCAGTCCTTGATGTCACTTTCTTTGTGGCCTCAGGACCTCCAAATGCCTTTCAGTTACACCCATGAGCCTCCTTGGGCCTTTCTGTGCGCTCCAGGGGCCACTGTGTGCATCTCAGTGAGAACTTTTGGCCTCTAAGTGCCTTCTGGTGCATGTCAGGAACATCCCAGTGCCATTCTTTGCTTCCCAGCAGCCTCTGAGTGCCATTCTGTGCAGCCTTTGGGCCTCTCTGAGTGCCCTTTTTGCACCCCCATAGACCCCTGAATGCCTTTCTGTGCTCTTCCCACATGACTGTCAGTGCACCCCAGGGCCTCTAAGTAAGTGCTTTTCTGTGCACCACAGGGTCTCTGAGTTCCTTTCTGTGTGACCCAGGATCCTCACTCAGCATTTCCTAGGACAAGGTTGTTGAATAGGAAGCACCAAGAGTTTGGGATGCTTGTGAAGATGTGCCAGGCATGCAGCAAATAAATTACAAGGGCTTGAGACTGCCACAAGAGCTGGCTTTACTGGATTGCTTCAAATGCCAGTCTTGCTCTCCCCTTTTTTAAAGCTTGCCACGTTTTGTCTTTAACCTGTGGGATTTTTCTGTGTTATAATCAACTTTGTTCACTTAAAGTGAACTAAATATTTCTGGGAACACGTAAGTACTTCCAGGAAGTAGATAACTAACCAACCCCTGTAGTCCATAAGCACACCTTAGCTTAATAAGTCATCAGTTACAAGAGATTCTTGCACAATTTTGTGCCTTTGGTGCTGAGTCTGCATGTCGCACAGCAACTTGTTCTGTACCTCAGACTGTGTTACTTCTTATCCCTGTACCTTAAATATACATATTTTTGTGAAAATGATTTCTGAATATTAACTGGTGGTGGCATCTAGCAGAGAAGGGTATTTCAAATACCAGACATGCATCAAAAATACACATTCTTTGACTCTTTCTGTCTTACTTGTCACTCCCATTAGTGGGGTTGGTGGTCTTGGAAGTTGAACCCCAGGTCCCATTCTCTCTGATTGTGGAACAATCTAGACTGCAAAACCTAAAAGCAGATTTTAGTACAAAAAAGTAGTTGTTGGAGCACTGATAAAGTTCAGCACTGTCATTTAGATGGAAAGCCTGAAAATCTTAAAAGTGGGAAGTTCAAATACAGTATTTTGTATTAATGCTGCTCTTGGTGTTACACATTACACAGCATGTTAAGGACTTGGTGTCCTCTCCAGCAGCCATCAAAATGGAGGTGCATCTGTAAGCACATGAACACTGTCACAGAATGCACATGTAAACGGTTTAAGTGCTTTGCTGGATTGGAGCCAGGTACTCAACACCTCACTCTCTTGGGAAGAGGGAGGATCTGCAACTGACTTTCGTTCTGTTCTTGGTAGGAAGCCATCATTACAAATGGTAAGGGCCTGCCCCAAAAGTCAGACAGGACTACGTTTATTTAAATGTAACCAGGATGCAGGTGCGGTAAGTACAACTAGTCATTTTACTGAAATGCTGCAGATTCTTTAGGCTGTATCTGCACAGTAAGCTATAGCCTGGAAGAGCATGGATGGGCTTGAATGAACTGCTTGGAATAGTCAAGGCAATCAGGTGTTGGAGGCAGGATCTCAGCAAGCTAAATTAGCAGTCTTGCAGTGTGGGTGTAAATCTTTCTGTAGCTTCTTCACCCAGCAAGCCAATGCCTTTCACAGAGCACATCATGTGAAAAGTTCACCCTAGGCTCCCAGGCATTGCCACGCTGTGCCTATAGCCAAGAGAAATAAGTGAACTGGGTTGGATTTCAAAGGAGGCTCCATCAAAGTGCAGATATTTCTTGGGAAGCCCTGTCATTTTAATGAAGTTAAAATGAGTCACTGCAAGTTTCTTGCTTCATTAAGGTAAAATATTTTGGTTTAAAGTTTTGTATCATTTCCTTTTCAAATTAAATGTTTCATTGTTCCAGTTCCTATATAGATACAACACAAATTATAGTCAGAGGATCATATTTGTAGCTCTAGCTCCCACAGCCTAACACTTCACTCACATTAGAAGAAATGGGGCTAACTGTACAGTACTGTGGTCATCAGTGGGAGCAGGCAGGGAGGATTTGGCCATAAATAGACATCACTGGACCAACTTATTTGTGGAGGAATCCATCTCAATTTTAGGTGTCTAAGAATTAATTATGTAAGTGTAAGATAGTGTTGCAGGCTCTTTTCCTAGCCTTGGAGAGTGATGGCAATGCCTGTGGGCCGTGCTCCAGCTGCCTGGGAGAGGATGTGTTGCCACTGCTCACAGAGGAACCTGGGATCAGACTTAGTGAACTAAGTATCAGAGAGACACCATGAGGTAAGACAAACTCTGTCATGATGCAGATTTAGTTGGGCAACTGCCTGGGTGATGGAAGATATTCATTAAGCTGGGTTGCTGGGCCTAAAAAACACCTTGGTTTTATGTGCCCTTCTTTTTATTATAAGGCTTCCCACTTTAGCCTCCTGAATAAACTGTGTTTTCTACTTCCATGGCAGAAATCATAAACTCCCCATGTACATGAAACCATCAGTGCCTTGCCTAACCAGTGCAGACTAGGGTCTGAGGCAGTGCCACCCTGGAGAGCCCCTGAGAGCTGGGGCACCAGCAATGATGCTTTCTCTAGTAATTTTACCAACCAAGCATGTTGCTTGGTTTTCTTTTTCTTTTGACTTGTGTGAACAAATTCAGCAGTTGTTAAACCACTTCCACCATGTCTGGTTGGTATTTGGTGGGATTCTGCTGAAAAAGATGTGATTGAGCCACACTGTTTCTTTCACCTTGTCTGTGAGCAGGCTGGACCATAAACACCAGAGTAGGTCATAGTGTCCTAGTACCAGTATTTACAGAGAGAGAAATAAATAAGTTGCTAAACCTCAAACCATATATCTTGTCCAGTTCAAGAGTCCATTTTGGACAAAGGTGCCAAGTGTTTTTGTGCCTGTGGCCTTCTTTTGAACGGACAGGCTGTTTGAGAAAGACTCCCTCCCTCTGTTTGTCCCCATCATTTGTTTTTAAAGGCAGACTCAAAGGTCTCCACTGTCTCTTGACTGCAGCAAGAATGTCTGGGAGGCAGGGGCAGGAATGGAGAACACGCCTAAATTTTCCCAGTAAAGTCAGGTCATATACCTGATATTTACCCTACACATACACTGTACCATATGCATACCACATGCATTACTTAACATGCCTGGTTCAGGTAAGGAGTGTAGACAACTGATGGCAACCTACACACAAAACTCCAGACAAGGACATCTTTGGTGAGTAATGGCCCTCCATGCAATGCTGTCTTCTCATTACATTTAGAGGGTGACATTTCTATTTGAAGGCTGCAGGTACAATGTGGGAAGGTCAGTCATGAGCTCACAGTAATATTATCAGTGTAATCACAAGGTATTAGAGGAGAACTATGAAGGTATGCACCCGGTGGAAAAAAAAAAAACAGAGATAGTGCAAGCTCATCTGTGTTGCATTATTATTATAGCTGATGAAAAGTAATGATGGATACAGCCAGGAGCCTCTCTACAAAAGCTAGTGATGAAAAGGGGTGAGTCACATTAGCTAATCTTTAAACAGTCCAATCATATTTGCATCAATATTCATGCATTTTGCACATTTTCAAAGGCAGCCCAGCAAAACTGCACACTTTTCTCTTTGGAAGTCATGTCCAGCTCAAATCCCATGAGAGGGGCGAGAACTGTAGGTATCTGTGAGGAGCCTGCAATGTGTGGGACCTTCTATGAAGATAAAAATGAAAAAACAAGAAAAAGCCTTAAACTTTCAAAGGGGCTTAATAGAAGTATACTCTGAAGAAGTATGAGATCAGAGTAACTCTGCAATTAGCTAATTTCTCAAATGCAGTAATCAAAAGGTTTTTAAACACATTTCATGCTGGGTTTTTAAGAATAACATTGACCTCCATGCAAGTAATCCTATGCTCCTGAGAAAATTTTGAAATAGCAAAAGATCAGTCACAAAAATTATAGAATGAAAAAATGAATCCATCATTTCGTTCCTGTCTCCAAACAGAAGAGCTAAAATACCTCCTCAGATTTAGAAGAGCCCAGAAATAGTTGGACAATATAAGATCACTGGGTCATCTAGTCAACTGCTGGGGTATGACAAGTCACAGCTGCTTCAAAGGCAAGAAGAGAAAGTTTCACAATGAGAAAAATGTGCAATCCATGCTTTGTGAGTGTCTGTTCCCAGTAGTTATGTTGGATTAAATCCCAAAGCATAAATTTTCCAGAGCCTCTTTTTTATTTTAGCAATAGCCACACGAGGGCAGTAAACCCTATTTTCTGCTGAAGAAAGTATTTTTTTCCCTCAGGTTCGGAACATGTTGCACAAAGTGCTTGTTCAATAACGTATGCAGCTGATGTTTGCACACTAAGGACCTAATGTGAGACAGGGCAGTACCTCACCAAGTTTTTACAGTGAAGATCACTTTAAAATCCTGAATCAAATTCAGGATTCATGAAAAGAAGGACATTTATTAGGCACCCATTATTATGGCTGTTTTAAAATGGCATTATTGTAAAGCCTGTAATTTTCCCACGTGTATTCGTTCTACAAAGTCATTTTCATTTATTTGTTTCTAAAACCAAAATCTGCTTGCATCAAGTTCATGATTCAAATCATATTAGCTTCCTAGAAAAGCCATGTAAAATCATCACTGGCAGAGTCATTAACACTGCTACAAATATTAGGCCTGCATTAACATACCCTAAGAAACACTGTTCTACTGTTTTCATGGGCTTTGGTAGAAAGCAGTCTTCCCTTGCATTCCGTGATGTTTCACAATATTGCTTTTCTCCACTATTTTTCTTTTTAAATCATTCAGAAAAGTATAGTCTTTGAAGGAGAGGTGCAATTTCAGTCCCTTCTCTGACCAATTCAATTTCTTATATATTGTCATATAGGATAACACTGAGACTTCTTGGCCCTATATGCTTTTAATAATTCTACATACTGATGGCTTTCTTATCTTAGCCATTTTTCCCTTGATCCTTCTGTTCCTTCATTAAACTGCAGGAACATATTTATGTGTGGTGGTATTCTAGACATCAAGCAGGTCATCTTTGTGATTCTTAAATTCATTAGCTTCCCAGTCACAAATGCAAACTAGACTTATTCCCATGGATGATGAGAGTGTAAAGCTCCAGCAGGCAGAACATGAGGCTTTGTAATAGTCATTCCCTGGCCAACAGTATTTTGAAAAGCAGCTTGGCAGATATGGCTTACCTAGGAAGCTGACTTGCCTACAGGTTAGTAAATAGCCCACAGAGTCATGTATATTATATTTCTTCAGGTCCTGGAAAACTTGTTTGTGAAACATGTTGATGGTCTGTGCTTCCAGTCACCTTTTCTTATCTGTTCTCAGCTCTTTATGTGGTTCAACCTGTGTTTTAGATACATATGGGTAGAATTTGTGGTTGGTGTACAACCACAAAACTGAGCAGAACTACTCTGAATTGAACTATTCAGTCACAAATATGGACAAAGTCCTCTGGATGCTTACGTCACTTCAAAGAGCCAGCCAAACAGCACAAAAGTACTGCTTCGTTTACTTTCTGCTGCCCATCTTGATAGGAGCTGAAGTTAATGTTGGTAAATAGGTTAGTCAAACATTTTGCTTTCTGTAACAATTTTTATTACTCATTAGGATGGTTTGATAAACACGAGGTCGTTAAACATGACTAAATACTTCAATCTGACCAGAAACTGAAAAATATTTTGGTGCTTTTCTTAGCTGCTTACCCACAGAGCCAATCTTACAGCTGCTTACATTTAGGTGAAGAGTGCCACAAACTTCACTGCCTCCTGCACCAAGTGCAAATCACTTTTTCCAGACTCACTTTGCTTTTGTATATATAGATACATCAATGTGCTCAGGAAACATTAAATTATAGCAATATAAAGGCAATACATTTTGCCAATTGAGGAAGAAAGACCAACATGACAAATTGTTTGCTCTGGAAGGGGCTTCCTCACGCATGGAGGAGAATGAATACAAACAGCAGAACAGAAGACTATAGAATAAAACAACCCCAAACTAGCTTTTGAACCTGGCAATTTTCCAGCCTTTAAAAAATTTTCCTCTCTAGCAAGGCCTCAGTGGTAAAAACTAGCCATTGACTTTGTTCATGGTGTTGTCAGTTGCTGATGGGGGAAAAAAGGAAAAAAAATCTTTCTTGATGTCAGAGATTTCATGGCAGAGGAATGGAAGATTTGGGCTTCTAATTTAAACATTTATGAGCATTAACCAAGATCCTAGTTTCTCAGCTACAGCTTTAAGCATTATAGTTGGGATCCATCTGTTGTAACACTTTATTTAAAGCACATTATTGGACAGTCTGCTAACTAGATCATCACACTACACTGCTTCACTCTTGGAGAACTAGGGCTGGTATCAGAATGTTCCCACTGCTTCATAGCTGTCTTAGGCAGTTATGAAATCTCAGCATAACTGTGGGTACTGCCTGTTTTGGGTACTGTTTGTGAGTATCTGGCACTGCTTTGACAGCTGTGCTGCCCCTCACCCCCACAATGTTCCTAGACACCACTGGAGAATTTATGGCAATGTTTGCTTGCCTTTTAAATGCATGTTTCCTCTTTTCACAGTAAGGATGCAATAAGATTCAAAGTGTCATCAGGGCCAGCAAAGGCAACTGGGCACAACAGGAGCTGAAAGGGAGGAAAATGAATGCTAGAATCCTGCAACAGAATTCATACAGGCAGTGAGGAACTAAAATACCTTTTTATGCAAGGGTTAGCATTATAAGTCCACAAAAGAGCTGTGATATTTTCTGCCACAACAAGTATACAAGCATACCAGAGTGTGTGATGAGCAAGATGATCAGGTGCTGAGGGCGCAGAGGGTGCTGAGGGCCAACAGTCATGGCAAGGACAACACACAGAGCATCTTGCCATGCTGGACCTGCCCCCAACAGCAGCCGACACACCACTGCTGCAGGTGAGGAGATGCATCAGTAACCTCTATGTGCAGTATTCAGGGAGATTTTTAAACTGCTTTTCTTCCAGTGCAAATACTGTCCATGCCCAAGCTGCCTTGCACTTGCTTTCTCATGTCCTCCTCCAATTTCTGGAGGATTTTTCACTCTTCTTACCCACTCAGCACTCTGCTTTGCTTGTGTTGGTGGTACTATAGAAGTTAAGGGAAACAAATTGCAAATAAATTATGCTTTATTATGGCTACAGATATAGAAAGATAAGGAAATTCAACAGAAAAGGTACAAAGGTAGATTTTAATTGTATGTGTGCACTCAGCTTTTACTGAAGATGGTACTTGGATATGCTGCAAATCTACAGGGCCTTAAAATCTCTTACTTATGCATTATACATCTGAAACAAAGTCTATGGAATTGAGTTCATTTTGCAATCGGTTTATGGAATCTACTCATGCAATAAGAGAGCAACTACAACTCAGCTAGTTTTTACTTTGGCATGAACATCATAAAGAAAATGAGCCCTCTTTCAGGACTTTGCATAGTTAGAATATTATTTTCTCTCCTGAAACAGTGGTTGGGGAACAGTCTTTGTACAGAGTAGCACTGTGGATCTTAGCTTGATTGCTGTGATTGTGGTGTTCAGTACTGGATACTTTACCTGGCTTAGTTTGGAAATAGCTCTGGCACTATTAGATGCCAAGAGAAACTTGTTGGGGGTAGGGTTGATCTGATCCAAATTTCCTGTATTTTCTGGGACGTATTCTGAAATGTAGAACAAGAAAACCACAAAGCACCAGGCAGAATGGAAGAATATGTCCTCACACAGCTGTACTTATCACGAAAAAAGGCATACTTGAGTGAGCATGACAATTAATAAGGCAAATGCCATAATGAAGTGTCGATGTGATTCAGTCACCTATGGATTAACTGCTGGCATTTGAAGGGAAAAAGACTACACTGACACAGCAACACTACATAACTGACAGCAGTCCTAGTGAATGTTGTCTTGCTTTGGGGGTTTATTTTATTTGTTCAAAAGCTGTCAAAAAAGTGGAAGGACAATCTTTTAATCTAATCATGTTGAAGCATGTAGTCTTATCCTGTGCATTTTTCATTCTATCTAAAATGGCAAAATCATGTGAAATAAAGGGGAGTTTCTCCTCCTTACTCCCCACCTGCACAGATCAGTTTTTGCATGGCCTTCCCACGTGCTCTGCTTACCTTGAACTATGAATACCATTGAGGAACTCAGTTGATATGTTTTGTCCCTAAAGTAGAGTAACAAGGAATTGAACTCACTTCCTTTGTTTTAGGCTTGGTCTCTAAACAGCAGTTCAATCTCCTTCAGTTTCTCAACACAGTCTGAAAATTACTGTAAGGCACATAATTGGTATACTAGAAATCAAACCAATAGTCACAAATAGTTAATACCATTGTGCTTGCAGACCTATGTGGCTACCAAACAGTTCTGCTTCCATCCAGTAGAATGCAGCAGGAAATAGTACATACAGTACCTGTTGCCCAATGAGCAAAAAAATCTGCAGTATGAACCCCTTTAGTTATGCCTCGCATTTGAAACTGTTAAGGAAAACTATGCTCTCAATTTGTGAGTGACTGTCAGTCTGAGTGACAGATGTTCTATTGACAGTGGATTATTTTCAATATTTTACAAGTGGACATAACAGTGTCTTCCCAAAAGTATCTGCCAGATCCTTCAGTCTGAACAAACAAACCTCTAAATAACCTTCCAAATAATCTCTAAATAAACCTCTACTCTTTGCTAGAAATGATGGTGTGTATTTTCAGGTCAGAGAGTTTTCTTTCTTGAAGTTTTGCAGAGTTTAGGGAGTGTTACAAACACAACTACTGTTAGGTTGCAACATTAATTGTGGCTTTTTCTAAGATACGGTGACCTTTAGTATTGTATTTTTTACTTGTTCCCTTACCTTAGAAAATTTCCAAGTACATACTTTCCTTTCAAAGCTTGGCCAGGCTCCATTTTGCTACTGTTAACATAACCTTAGGCACATGCTGTGAGGCTTATGAGTAATAATGTCCTTCACACCTGGGATATCACCCATCTTTTCACATCTGGGATGGTATCAGGAGATCCATATTCCTCACCCAATGTGACTGTGAAGGACGAAACCAGGAGTCATAAATACGCAAAGTAAGAGAAAAGAAGTGAAACATCAGAAGGGGAGAAATGAAAACAAGGAGATCTAAAAATGGGGGGGGGGGGGGGGGGCACAGATCTGTCCCTTGCTGTGGGTGTTCCTACCAAATAGCCTCTTGATCTATTTTTCTGAGTGGAGGATTCCCTACAAGCTTGCCCAGAAGAGCTATCTCATCTGTATGCCATGGCAGTACTATTCATTTTGCTCTTACTGGTCAATATGTATTAAAAATAACTTGGAGAGATAGTGAATTGCTTGGAACATGGTGGTTTAAGTATGCAGATGTCACAATTTCTTTTGGACTCTTCTGCCAAAGATGCTCAGGCACTTCTAGAAAATCTCAATGGGATCTACCCATTGTTACTTGATTATGAATTTAACCTTTCCTGAAAAACTTAGGTACCTGCTAAGTTTATGGACGTTTTGGTCAGCAGCATATTAGACCTATACCTTTCCACTTCTCAATGGATACTGATTAGTGCTCATGTTCACCTGGTCCCCTGGTTATCTTTTCGGAGGTAATGTTACAATAGGTAAGACTATCTCAGGTGTGCAAAATAGTAATACCAGACACTGGGAACATAACCCTAGCCATGGAGAATTCTTGGATCAGATCTGGGGAAGTTAGGTGGGTTTTCACGACCTGAAAAGTTGTCATTGTGTCATTTCTAAAGCAATAACAGATTACTTACTGGTTAAATGGCGTCTACAAGTGTTCACTTTCCAAGGAGACTGTAAAGTCTAGCTAGTTTGACAGAGCACTGGAAAGGTACGCTTGTTTTGATTCATAAAATCTAAGCAAAACCTGTGACGTTCTGAGTGATCATTTTTCAATTCCTTAATCAATTAATTTAAAAACAAAATGCTTGTCCCACTCAAGAAAAATTAATACACTAAAAGTGAATAATCAGTTCTAAAAATTATATTGTTTAGGAGAAGACGGGCATATTTATTTTCCCAAAACATCTTTCTGCTTTTGCAATCACAGATGCACACCATATGTTCTCTGCTAGGTCTGACTGCCACAGGATAGGTTGATAACCCTGTTGACACCTCAGTCAAGTGAGGTGAGTAGTATCCATTTTATCTGGTTAAAAAAAGCAGGGCTAAACATGGCAACTCACTCTGTTCTGTTTAAATATCTGTTGAATTGCTACCATATCTTCATGAGAAAGTATTTAAGAATGGACAAAGATCAAACCAGATCAAAGTCTGAGACATTACTGTGCTGGCAAAGCTTGGTGTTACTCAGTATAACAACAGTGGCTGAGATGGTTGACTCATAGCAATAAGGGCTTGGGAGACAGGAGTGGTCTGGAACATGTAAGAAAAGGAGGATGTGGCAAGGCATGGGCTTATTCACAGTATGTGAAATTACTTGGTGATTTTCACTGATCAGTAATGTACACTACACAGTTTTGCAACATTTCGTTCTTGTCAAAAAAGCCTATACCCTTTTGGACACTGCATTTGGTAAGGACCTTCACTGTTCCTGCATCTTCTCACAGAATGGTAAATGTGGCCATTATGTGAGTCTGCGCATGTGTATGTGTGTACACTGCCAGGGCCCTGAGGATGTCCTCCCTCTACCCCTCCTGGGCTTTTGGCTGCCAGACCTCTAGGCCTGCTTAGACACAGAGTGCAGGCATCTGGCCTTGAAATGGGCTGTTGCGGGAAGCTGTGTTGCAAGGCCCCATTGAGGCTCCCTGCTTTGCTTGGGAGTAGCTTTTAAGCTGAGGCTGTCATCCTCAGTGCCCTCCTGCAGCAGCCTTGCACCTGGCCATGCTCCCTGTTGATCTGGACCCTAATCCCAACTCAGTTTTCCAGCTTGACAACCTTGGACTTGACGCATCACTGAAGACGTGTCTAATGATCTGGCTGACCCTGTTTGCTGTCACAGGACCTGTCCTGCTCACCTTGCTCAGGTGCCATGGGAAGGTGCCCTCATCAGGGAGGGCCCTGCCCTGCCTGCTTTGCTCTCACCCTTGGTTCCCTGGCATAGAAACATGCATACGATTACCTATCTACAAAAAGTTACATTTTGGAGCTGTTCTTCAGTTCACATACTACCAATTTGTTTTGCCACTCAGGCCATCAGTGGCAAGTTGCTGTGGGACACTGACTTACCTGTGCCTACATCCTAACTATGAAGTGGAAACCTTCATTTTCAGGTATCGTGGAGATAACATGAAGGAAGAGAACAAATGGTCTTGGTCCTGTTTAAAATGAAACTGCAGTGGTGTTTTGACTAGCAAGCAAACTGGGAAAACATGTGCCTAAGCAACTGAGACTGCACCCAATGAATTTGTGCTCTGAAGGTCTTGAATAATTCAATTCCAATAAGCAGATTAATTCTCTTTCAAGACAACAAAGAGAATCGCTTGTCTGTATTAAAACTGTTTGAATTAAGCAACTTGAGAAACTGAATGAATTCAAATAAATATGCCAAACCAGAACAACACAAAATTACACTGGAGACAGCCAGGTTTCCAGACCAGATCCAGGTTTAAGGTATAGTGCTTTGCCATCATTAAAATCTGTTAAAAAATAGATGAAAGTAAAAATAATGAAACATAGGTGTACTCAATAAGAAAAGCTGCTACAAATGCCATGTTACACGTACAAAAGCCGGGAAGTCTTGAAGGGTTGGGGTAAGATAACAAAATGTATTTAATTCAAGAGATACATATCCATCATGGTAAGCTGAAATTATTTCAGTCTGCTGAGGCACAGATAAATGTGATGTGTCATTGATTATTTTGAGTTCTTTGGATTACAAGGATCAGAATCAATTACTAGGGAGGTCTTACAGCACATGTGGTCTGTGCTGATGATACTCATAATTTTTTAGAAATTAAAAATATTTCAATTACACGGAAAAAATTGACTTACCTTTGCTGAGCAGTGAAAAGTTGCTACAGAAGCACAGGCCACACCGTAGGCCTGCAGATGACTACAGTTGCAGCCATGAGAGGCAGAATCACCTTATGCCCTTAGCTGAAGAAACATGGTTAGCAGAGGGGATAGAACACTTCAGCAGTGCATGTTACCACAATAAAAGATGCACAATGTTCTGATTAGGACCGTCTTATAGAAGTATCTAACTTGCTCCTTGTGAGTTAATGGATTAATAGAGCCTGACCTAGGAGTCAGTGTCAGGACTACTGGGAACTACTCACAGGATTATCTGTAAGGTTTACATTTGCCAGCTAAACAGAGCCGAGTCAGGTTTGGCTAAGTTGCAATCACTGCAGCCTTGTGTAATGCAATACATTTCATGTCTTTACTAAGGTTAGCTGCAGGGGGCTTAGAGTCACATTGAAGTAAGCACTGTATCTTGGTGCTCCCTAATTCATGACAGCTTGCACAATTATTTGGAGAACAAAATAATTAACACCAACATCTGTTCCCAGCTGACTGCTCCCTCATGATTTCATGCGTAGATGAAAATGTTGCCTGGGGACTAAGATGTGTACAAAACTCTTGCTACAATGAGATAAAGCAGACTTGGTTTATTTTTTTTTTTAATATTTCAAAGGTAAAAGGCACCTGGAAGATAAAAAAAAAAGACCTAACAAGACATTTTAGGTTGCTTTTGTGCATAATGAAAAACATACAGATGATTTTTTTCTTTTTAAGCTATTAATTACGTTCTTGTAACTGTCCAAATTACATTCCTATCTTCTGTGGCTAAAGATATGTAGATATGAATGCTGGTGAATCTGGGGATGTAGCTGGGTTTGCAGTGTTTCATTCTTTTGTTTTCTTTCTCCCCCTGGTAATATTAATAGATCTACATCCCTCTTCTTTTTCTCCTCCTCCCCTTGATTTCTTCTAGGCTTTATGTCTCCTTCTAAAAGAATAACATCTTCTTAAAATTTCATCATTAGGCACAGAACACTAGAAGTGAAAATTCTGTCCAGAAGTGGTTTTTATTTTCATTGACATTGCATTATCTTAAGGGTAAGGGAGAGGCTTAGTCTGTAGTGTCCATGCTTCTGGATTTGGTTGTATGTTTGTGTGCTTTGGAGCCTTCAGCCACAACCTGGAAATTGCAGCAGGCAGGAGTGTGTGCCTGGGTGGGTCTGCCCACCAGGGAAAAATGTATGAATCCCAACTTGTACTAGTTCAAAGCAGAGACTTCATACTGACACCACTGTGGTATGACAGGCCATGACCTCCTTTTGGGACCAAGCAGTCTTCCTGCTGTTATCATACTGAAATCAAACAGAGCATCAGATATTCAAGCTCTGAGCTCTTGAAAGTGACCAGCCCATTACAAATTTAAAAAGAACTTATTTCAAATTGAGTGCCATTCTGCCCTGAGACTGACACATAGGCTTTTGTTTGGATTAGGTTCATGATTTTGCATTTTTTAAAGAATGCATTTTCTTTTGCTGAGATGTATTGAGTGTAATTATTTCCTTCAAATCCCAGTATTTGCTGGAGCAGAGTGGGCTGGCTGGTCCTTCCCAGGGAGGCCATCTTGGGTCCATGGCTGCACCCCAAACCTCCAGCTTAGGGCTCCCACAAGGAAGGTGCCAGGACAGAGTGTTGTTTCTGACCCTCACCTTCCCTTTGCAGCCTATTCAGAGGCACAACAGCACTGGGGATCTGTGCTTTCCCAGTGACCCAACATCACTCTCATTGTCTGCACAGCCTGTTTCTGAAATCGCAAACGTCCAGCTAGTTCTCCCAAAAGGAAGGTGCTGTTGCTCCCTGAAAGCTGTTGCTGCTCTTCACCTTCCCTTGGAAACCCCCTCACAGCCCCACCAATGGTGCCGTCCTGCACTTGCTCTAACACCTAACCCTCAAGCTTGCCAGAGTCCGGGAACCTAAAGGACAGCCATCGCGTAGGGCTCCCACACAGAAGGGGCTAGGACAGAAAGCTCTTTGTAGATCTCAATTTTCCTTGGCAGTCCCTTCACAGCACCACTAAACAGGTCGCCCATGCGCCTTGCTTCCCCAGGGTGCACCTTTCCCCCACACTTTTACACCCCCGGGGCCTCTCCTTGCAGCCCCTGGAGCTTCCTTTCCCGGGACGGCTGCGAGACCACGGACACTGTGTTTCGCTGTGCCTCCGTCACTCAGCCTGCCGCAACCCCCGGCCCCGCCCACTTTCCCCATCATGTCCCGCAGAGCCTCCCTTTGGCCCGGCCCCGGCCCACCCGCCAATCACACAGCCCAGCCCGCCCCGCCCCGCCCCGCCCCCGCCTATCGGTGCCCACCTCCCTTCCCGCCTCCGCTCCGTCCTCACGGAGGTGCCGCGCCCTGCACCTCCCCCGCTGCCCCGTCCCGGACCCGCCCCCCCCTGCCGCCGGCAGCCAATGGGGGAGCGGGCGGTGAGCCCGGCTCTCGCAGGGTGTGTGCGGGAGTGGTTGTCCTCTCGCTCGTGCCGCCGCTCGCTCCAGCCCAGCCCAGCCCAGCCCAGCGCGGCCTGACCCGCTGGAGCGCCGGTAACCGCCATTCCCTCAGCAGGTGAGGGGAGGGGGGGCGGTCGCCGGCAGCGGGCCCTGGGCAGAGGTGGGGCACAGGTACTCGATCGCCGGCTTTCCCGGCGCGGCTCGGCTTAGCTCTGCCGCCTGCGGGCGGTGGTCTCCGGCGGTCCCAGGAGAAAGGGGTACGGGGCAGCGACAGGCCGTGTTCCCCTGTGCCCGGCGGATTCACTGCGGGCTGCCGCTCCACCCCTCCCCCCCTCCCCCCTCCTCCCCAGCCGGGACGCGCCCGCAGCGCGCCGCCGTCCGCGCCGGGGCTGAGGGAGGACGAGACCGGGGTCAGGCGGACGGGCTCGGTTGGTTTGTTTTTAGCCTAATTATTATTTTCATTAGGGCGAGCACGAAGTTCTGTGGTAAATGTGCGAGTGCGCCGGGTGCTGTTTCTTGAGCGGGGCTTATCCGTGCTGGAGGAAGGGATGAAAACGCGGGGAGGGTTGTGGGAGCGGGGCTGCTCCTCGGCGGGCGCGGGAGCGCCTGGAAAGGCAAGGTGTCCTTGGCATCCTGCTCGGGTGTTCCCCTGGCGTGGGGCTTAGTGCGTTACTGCCGCAGATAAGGGAGCGGCGTGGGGAGCGGTGTTACGGAGTTACGTGGGGAGATTCACGAAATCTACGCAGCGTGAACGCAGACGACGTTGGTGACCCGCAGCCTTCCGCGGTTAGGGGAGCTGCTTTGACCCGTTAGCAGGACAAGTTTCAGCTCTGTAGAAGTGTGCACGCGGCTTGGTATCAGTGGTGGGGTTTCAAGTGTGCGTAAACTAAATACCGAAGAAGTGTGTGTGAGAGACTCGTCCATATGCTCGTGTGATTGCAGGCTGCGAAACCTATAAAAACCGCAGTCGCTGCAAACTGCTTTTGAGATACACACAGACAGAAAATGTCGTATTTTGTTCATGGCATGGCAGGTTTACTGGATGAGAATGCCAATTAGACTTGTTGCAAAAGGTAGATTTAAGATTTTTGCAGCATCTTGGAACTCCATTTTCTTACTTCATTTTCGCACAACTTTCATATTTTGCACTATCTTTTCTGGTTTAAACTGAAAAATCAACCTAAAATATGACTTCAGTTACAACCCAGTTCTAACAGATCTATACTAGTGTTGATGGAACTGTAACAGGAAGCACCTTTTCTTTGAAAGAGTGCAAAGTAGGATCAAGACAAATATCTCATTCTTCCTCATATCTGGCAATTTGTCAGCACTTAGAGGACAATCGTATTTAAACTCTGCAGTCTAGAGGAGACTACTGTACAGAAAACTACCCTCTTCCTTATCACATGTTTGTAGGAATGTAGCACTGAGAAGATCTAATAATGCCTTCATTCTCCTTTCCTTAAATAATCTTGTTTTCCCGAGTGTCTGACCTCTTCAATTTCCAGATCTACAAGCTCTTTTATGTGTTTTCTGACCATTGTGAATGGATGTTATATAAAAAAAAGTATTGTAGTCTTCAGTGGTTATGAGCATATCAATATACTGATATAAGCTAATAATTACCAATTTATAATAGCACAGGTGTTGTTGTAGGTAAGTATGATATGGAACTCCATTTGTTCAGGAAATGTAACTACATGATTACATAGGTATTGGGCTCTGTCATAGCTGTGACTTAGTTTGAAAGATGAGTTGATCCGAGGGCTCTTTAAAATTTTGGGGCATTACAGCCTTGATTCAAGAGCTTCTTCCAGGAAGAAAACACTATTCTTGGTCAAAGAAAACTGTAACATCAAGCAACTGAAGCTTTTTAGCACTGAGGACCAGAACCGAAGCTTTGAAGTTGCACAAGGGAAGCACACCCTTTTTTCTCCAGGCTTTGAGATACACTTTTCTTCCTCCATCGCTTGCCGTCCTTCTCATGGGAAGCTGTTGTCTGCCGTTGGCAGTGCCTTCATGGCCCGCCTGGAAAAGCCTGGAGCGGTTGGGGGTGCTGGTGGCCCGGGACCGGGCTGCCCCCCCTCCCCCCGCCTACCTCTCGTTGGCCTGCGCGGCGCTGCGACCTTTCACCCACTTCTCGGGAGTGGTCACGTGAGCAGGCGCGGGGCGGGGCGCCTGGGGCGGGGCCGCACCCCGCAGAGGCCCTCCGCCCCCGCGTCGAGCGGGAGCTGGTCTGCCAGCTCACCGCGTCCCGGGGTGGAAATCGGTACGAGAGGAGCCGGAGCAAATAAAATCAAACACAAGTTCTGGAGCGATCGGCGGTTGCTCGGCTGGGGGGATGTTTCTGTTCGCTGTATGCAGAGGTAGTTGGAATGTTGAATCCTGAACATGACTGGTTTTGGAAAATCTTGGGTAAAAGGTGGCTTAAGTGAATGCTTGTATTTAAAAACAAACAAACAAACTGCAAAACAAACAACCCCCCCAACCCCAAAACTCTGTATTTTTTTTAATATTCCAAACCCATTGTCTTTGTCCTGCAGCATGCTGTATCATAGTCCTGAACTCCACATGTTCAGAAAAACAAGATCTAAATGACTGAAAAGCACCCCTCTTTTTCCAAGTCTGGATTAACTTTAATTTGAATGGTCAATTTAAATATTTGTGAAATGTTTGGAGCTGGTTCTTCAGTCTTTGAGCCTTATACAGGCTGAAAGACCTAACTCGGGTCTTTCAACCTTGTACAGTAAATGATCATTGAACTACTGTGAAAGCAATCCATTCAATTTGCCTTTGGTCACCAATCATTGTTGTCCATCTTCCAGGATCTCTGAAGTCCTAAAATGTGACTTCTTACATATCTCGTAAAAGTCCCGCCATTCCAGAAATATTTGTTGTTATAGAGAAGATAATAATTCTTCTTTACTGCATGAGCATAGAAGCTCATTAGTGCAAAGGGAGAGAGAAGGGATAAAACTCATTTAATCTAAATGCCAAAGTGTGTCCTCTATAGCAGTATTAAAAAGAAATACCCAGATCTAGAGCCTAGGTTTTGGGGTGGGGTGGGGGAGGTTTCTGCATGGTATAACTGTGCAGTGTTTTAGTTTTGTATGCATATCTCTCACTCTGCAAGTTTATTCTGAATTTCTAGAAGGTCAGGGGAGGTAGCTTGCTGGGATGTGTACAATATAACATGTATTGCAATAGAGACTAGAATAATCTAAAAGGTCTAGGAACAGTATAGTATATCTTACTCTGTATAGGGGAAAAAAATGTAAATAATATGACAATTGTAAAAGTTTCTGTTTTGATTACAGTTGTGGAGCATGTCAGTGTTTTGGTTTTGGGTTGGGTTGGGTTTGTGGTTTTTTTTTTTGGTTTTGGTTGAACTGTACGTTTTGGAACCATCTTTTACAGGAGCATGCTGTTTGGGAAGAAGAGAGAGGCCATATGATCCAGAAACTGCAGGGATTAATATTCGTTAGTGTTAGCCTAGTAATTAGCACATTGTCTGCTATAGCCAGTCTCTTCTACTTCTTTGCCTGATTATCTCCAGTTTGATCGGGTGAGAAGACAATTTACTATCTGTGGCTTTTCTCCTGGAAGTGCCAGTGAAAACGGTCTGTTCTGTGAGCATCTCTCCAAGAATTCTTGATGGTATCTGTGTTGACTGTAATGGGAGTTTAAAGCCTGCAGGCATTTAAATGCTTGGATGTCTTAAACTGAAAGCTGAAACTAACATTGGAGTCTAGCCCCTGAGATCACCTTGCTTATGGCATTAGCTAGTGATCACTAGTTTGAGCCCTCAGAAATGACTGACTGGGTAGCAGATGAACTTTCTTTCACTCCACAATTCCTCACCATCTCAGACCTGTTAAATGAAGACAGATCGATTAGATAATACATTCATCCAGTGTAATGGAAAACAGTGTTTCAGAACTCCTGTTTGTGACACTTCTCTCCATTTCCATCACTTTTTCTAAAATGGTTCCAGTCTGATTCAGTCCTTCTGAGTGGTTGAAAGCTGTGTGTGAATCAAAGCTCAAACTGTTTTTCTTGACTTCCTATTTCAGAGCTACAGCTGACTGTTTGCCATTGCTGTAGTCTAATGTTTATTAGGAAATAGCACCATTGGAATTAATCTGCCTCTCAGTGTGTCCTAACCTATTCAAGATCTCAGCTGTAGTGAGCTTATGAGACAGAAGATTTCTGTGTGACAAATAGATCTCAAGTCCACTTTTAAGGAGGACAGCTGTTCAGGTATGCTTACGTTTCATTCATTGGTCTGTTATTATCTCTTCCTTTCCATATATGCCCATTGCTCCAGTTTACCACTTGGGAAGGGAATAAAGAAATTGGCCCAAGATTCCAAAGGAGATGCCTGCAGAGGCTAGCTAATATTCACCCACAGGTGATCTTGGAAAGCTGCTGAGGATGGGACACAACCTAATAGGTTTGTCAGTGGGACAGCAAGTTACTGCAAACTCCTTAGCTGTTCTGATTTCAAACTGTCTGCTGTGGGTAAGGTTTGCAGTAGGTCCCAGCGTTGCTGTACCTTGGCAAATACATGTATTCAGTTCTCCATCTTAGCTTGAACCACAGCATTTGTTCATTTTTTAGGTGTGAGAAATCCTTTAAGACATTTGCAATTCCAAGGGGCCACAGCTGTCAGCTGTAGGTGAGGTGGGAAGGATTGGAGCCAATCATTAGCAATAACCAAAGATGAGAACTTGAAATTTACGTGTCAGATGATGGTGGTTGGAGAAGAGGCTTCTGTCTCTTTCCAAGTCACTTTAGCCACTTCAGTCATGGCATAGTAATTTTACTTTGGAGACCCTATGAGAGAGAACTGCTGCATAAACAACAGATTCAGCTTTTAGGAGGCTTAAACTGGTTTTAGCATGTATCAGTCACAACTAAAGTGGCATGAGAGAACCTGTCAGTTTAACTTTGTTTTTGTCAGATCAAATGATAATTGATTGAATGCTATGTTAATTCAAGTTTTAAAGCAGAGTGATTCTTTGATTTCTGTTTTATTTCTATGCCATAGTCATTAGGTTCACCTGAGAAGCCCTGTTGAGTGAATTTAATCCACATGACTATTGCACAGAAACTATTTGGCTTCACTCCTCAGATTTCTCTTAATGATATTTTGTCTATAGAATATGATTGATCATTGTAAGGTGGGTGAGTTATTGGTAAGACTTGAGAGCAGCAAGTATCAGTGTCTTTTTATATGCTGAAGCATCGTTAGATATTATTGAAGGCTAGTATGTAAGGAAGCTATTTAGAAATAGATATTCTCAAGTGAGTAACAGTATCTGATTATTCTTTATAGTAAGTTCAGAAGTCAGTGCCTTGTGGAATATCACACAAACTATGAATAAGCTCTCTACTCTTTCTTAGGCTTTGGTATCTTGTTACCTTTTTGCAGAAGCATAGTATACACTGCAAGAAAGTGGTGTTAGCTGATAGAATATCAAAGAAACAGATACAAGAGAGACCAGACCATCTTTTTTGTCATATGTTTAAATGTTTGATCTGTATATTTTATACTGTTTACTGAAGATTTTATAGGTCAAAACCTGAATTTCCTTTAAAAGGCATAAACCCCTAGACAACTTTGATCTTTGGATTTCTGTTAAACTGCTTTTTGTTTAGCTTTAGTTTTAACTTTGTTCAACTGTGCATCAAAGGAGCACCAGATGCACGTGAGTAAAAGCATTTTTGGCATCCTTCTGGCATTCTCTGGTTCGCTGCCTTACTTAATCGACCCTCTACCATTAGGGCAGAATTTTTGTATTTATGTCAGATAGTGGCGGGGAGGCAGTCACTCACATAGGAGCAGATGGGACCTTGAGTTACTGAGTCAGTGCTGGATGCTGCTATACAGGATATACTTTAGTGTCTGAAACTACTGCATTTACAGCAAACTCCGTGAAAACACTTTACTGAAGTCACATGGTTTTTATTATTAATAATACAGTCTTTCTTTACTTGATAGGAACAGTCAATGTTTCCTGTAGATAGGTATATACATGTAACATTAAATTCCAAGGGTTTATTTTTTATTAGAAGTTTGTACTGTTTCCCACTGTATCACTGCAGTATACGTGACACTTAAGGTCAGCTCCAGAAATCTACCTGCTGCCTTAAGACTAGCAGACTCTTACTGGACAATATAGTGGTGTTTAAAATACCAACATACATTTAAAAACCTTTTATAATGACACACTGGTGCTTTTTAGTGAGGGCAAAGTTACTGGAATAATGTTGAAAAATTCAGATGAATCATTGTCTTAAAAGTTCATGCAAAATCTCTGTAAAAATTCTACTGCAAAATCCAGCTTCTTTTATCCTCCAAACTAATAGTACATTTTTGTCAGTTGCAGAAAACTCGCTCTTTTTGAATGTTTGACTGTTACTGCCAATTTGACTTCCAAGGTTTGCTGTTCCTTTAAAGCAATTGAAGCACAGGATTTCCTGTTCAGGCCTTAGTGTTCTAAAGTAAGTTTATTTTTTGAAGCAGATCTATTATGAACTCCTGCATTAAATTTCATAAAGCATCTCTGCTAGCTATACAGTTTACACTGTATAAAAAAAAAAATAGGATTGATGCTTCAAGTCCTTAATCCTCTTAGTGGCTCTTCACTGAACTCCCTCCAGTAGTTTCATTTCTCCCTTTCTCTGGGGAGCCCAGAACTGGACATGGTATTCAAGATGGGGGCCTCACCAATGCTGAGTAGAAAGGAAGAGTCACTTCCTTCAACCTGGTGGCAACACTCCTCCTAATGCACCCCAGGATTCTGTTAGCTGCCTTTGCTGCAAAGGCACCTTGCTGACTTGTGTGCGACTTGCAGCAAAGTTACTTTCCAGCCAGTTGGTCTCCAGCGTGTACTAGTGTATGGAGTTACTCCTCCCTAGGTGCAGGACTTTGCACCTCTCTTTGTTGAATGTGTTAAGGTTTCAGCCTGCCCACTTCTCCAGCCTGTTGAGGTCCATCTGGATGGCAGTGAAATCCCCTGGTCTATCAGCCACTACTCACAGTTTCAGTCCCTGTGCTTGTAAATCTATCTGCAGTTTGGTTCCTTTTTTCCTTTGTGTTTTGCTGTCTTCAAGCATTTAAATAGGTTTGACAGCTACTACTTTTGCATGAAACATCTGGAAGGGTGTCAAACTGATAGACTTCAGAACCTCTGCAGAATTCAGACAGGTGAAGACATACTTGATGAATGTTACAAAGACAACTACACTTATAAAAAATTTTTGGGAAGACTCTAACCCTTTACATTTGTCTAAGAAGAGATCCTGCTGCTTGATACAAGTATTTGATACACTTTTTGATGTTTGCATGAGTCTTTTCCAACAAAACCAAAAAGCTCAAGCAACCCTGATTATCTGTAGATTGCATGCATTTCTGAGATGGCTGTATAGATCAATGTTGCCATTAAACTGTAGTTGGTGGCAAAGTGTGGAAGTAAATTAACATGGTACCAAGTTATTTTAGGATGTTGGCACTGGCTTTGTTATGCTTCACTACATATCGTTTCATTGCAAGCACACTATCTAGGCAAAGTCAGCTGCCATAGGGCAGTCTGAATTATGTTGTGTAGGTGGTACTAAAGGCTTGGACTGACAGGAGCATCAATAACAGAAATCTGAAAAGAAATTTGGAATAATGCATGAGGAGACTTGGTTGGGCATCTTGGTGTTTGGAATTCTCTTGCTTTTAGTTTAGTATCTGGTATGAAATCAACAGATTTGAGCATAAACAATTATTCATTGATTTGTGTAAAACAAAATGCATTCATAGTTTTAGCTTTCTAGGAGAGCAGAAAATGCAAATTTCTATAGTAATAGCTTAAACAGGTGAGAGAAAATACTTGATCACTGTCTCAGCACAAACACAGTGCAGGTGTTCTAGTGTTTTAATACTGGCTCTGATTTCCTCAAGTCTGTCCTCAGTGATCTATCCTAAAGTGTCAAAATACGTTAACAAATGAACATAGAAATGAAACTTCTTGGATGTCTGTTTTCTTCTAAGAGCTGTAGCAAGCTCATTTCCTGAAGGGAGATCTGATGTGTGGACAATAAAATACTGGATAAAACTTCTTCAATGTTTTCAATATTTAAACAAGTTTCAGAGTTTAAGTCTTTTAAGAGAACTTGTGAGAGCTCCAGAATTTTTTTCCTGTTTTGTATGGCTGCTTGTAACATTCAAACAGTAACTCTTATTGCTTCGCATGTTGATAGAAATGGAATTCCTTCCTCCTGCCTTTTCTTTTTGAAATAAGCTGTTTGGGGGACAAAGACATGGGGGCACTTGCTTGGTTTCCCAAGACCTTCTGAGTTCAACGTGTCTAGTTTTAAATGGAAATTTTAATATAGTTCTAAGTATGTTTCCTAATTAAAATTGGGTATAGTGTACTTTCAATTAATACCTCTCTCCACTTCCCATCTTGAAAACTTCCTTAAACAATGTAATTGTAAATGATTTAGTATCACTCTTTTCTCCTCACCAGTCTCTATTATTCCTATTTGAAACTTGAGTGCTAAGCTAAATTTTGAAGCTGTAAGTTTATTTTAAGAAAGGAGTGAAAAATTCTTCAAGGTCAGGTTTCTGGGTTTGGTGTGGTTTTTTGTTTGGTTTTTGTTTTTTTTTTTTACTTTTAAGCTTGCTAGTAGGAACTTGGCAGGAGTCAGAAGACACTACCTGTGTGATAAGATGCGTCTCATTGTTTTATTGGTAGTACCTTGCATCTGTGTGAAATTATGAGGGTTTCTAGGTGCTTCTGAATGCAGAACTGCCATCATACTTCAAGACACAGCATATTTTAGCTCTTAGCACAGGGACAATGTAAATCTGCCCACCATCTATGAACAGCCTGTGGTTTGGGTGCCGAAGATGTCTATGTGATAACAGTGTGAAACCTGTGCGGGGTGGTATGTAGCAGTGTTCTCGGAGCAGTTGTATGCAGCAGTCACTGCTTTTCTAAGAAAACTGTCAACCTTTGATCATCAAAGTAGAATAATTGGAGATAATTGTTTTGTGAGCTTAGTTTGGTTACTACACAGGTGTATGCCCTGTAACTAAAAGCTAATCTATAAATAAATGTCAAAAGTCTGTGAGGAGAGCCTCAAACTAAATTGTTGAGGTAGCTTGCAAATGAGAGTCATAGAATTAAGTCTTTCAGCAAGGTTTTAGCTATTCTGGGTCATGTGAATAAGACTTCTGTCCAGTTTTTCTCTGCATTTGTTAACTTGCTTCCTTTGCAGGAAGAGGGGCTATAGATGTGAAAACTACATTTAAATATTATGTCTCTTTCCAGTGGATGTTTGTACTGCTGCCAAGGAGAAATGGCAGGGTTTTCTCTATTCCAAGAGGAATAGGAAATGGGGAAAAAAATGGATTGCATGAGCCAAGCAATGTCTGGGAAGCAAGTAGCTAAGATGAGCTCTGAGATAAGAGGTGATGTGGATATCCCCTTAAAGCAGAGGAGTTGCTTTTTTTGAGGTAGATGTGGTGACTTTACTTTTTTTAGCACTGTCATTTTATCCATATAAAGCTTCTGAAATCTACAGAAGCATAGACATACTCAATTACATTTCCAAATGTAACTGCTTCAGGAATTAATACCTTGTTTTGTGCAATGTAGTGTAATACATTTAACTTTAGTATCATGGCCTGGTGCGTTTCAAGAGGCACATGGTAGTTCTTTCACTGTCTTTTAGACACTGTGTTCTGTGTTATGTGCTTCATATAGACATTACCAACCACAAGTGACTTCTTGCGTGCATGACTAAATGGAAGCATCCTGCACATGGGATCTCTTTTAGCTTCAGATTTTCCAGAGCTGAGGCTGTCATCTCCTTCCATGTCTGTAGGAAGGTGTAAGCTGTCATACAAAGTTGACTGTTCAGCATCTGCAACCTGAAGTCATAAGGTCTGTGAGTTGAACCTCTGTCTTTGTAGTGTAAATATCCTGAAAATGCAAAAAGAGCGGTCTGAGGAGGCTTTGTGCATAGTAGGCATAGCAGCATAGTTTTTCAGACCATCAGGTCTATCAGGGCTTAGATCTTCTGGTGTGCTTTCTTGATTTGAAAGTGACATCCAACCTAGCAGTACTTGTTTATAACAATGGGAAAAAAAAAAAAAAACCTGTGGTAAGTTTTGATTGGCTTAAGCAGAGATCTGAAAAGGGACGAGAAGAAACATCTGCAGCTGCTGCAGCAGCATGTTTGAATTGAAGTAAAACCAGAAAAGAGCAAGGAACAGGCAGCTTTCTCCTTTAAAAGGGAAAACAAACAAACAAACAAACAAGCTTTAAGGGGCAAGCGTGTTTTTTAAGATACATTAATATTATGAAAGAACATTGAAAGGAATGAAAATAGCCATTTCAGATTACTTTTAGAAATTATTATGCTCTTTTTTTTCCCCTTTAACTAAGACCTGGCCAAACTGCTAAGAAAGTCAAAAGCTTTGTTTATGGCTCTCTGTTGGGAATGAGTTTAATTGGTATATGCTGTACAGAAATATTTTGCTGACCAAAATGCCTGAAGTTAGAAGAAGTTACTGTTTCAGTGTTAGTTAGCCAACTGATGTGGGTGCTGCCTTACTCACATTGGCAAGTCAAGTTTATAAGTCTAACTCGTGCTCCTCTGGCCTGTGCCCTTTTACCTACTTTGCTAGCAAGCACGTGACAGCAGAGGAATGCAAAGGAGGGGAAGTGTACAGCAGCTTATGATTAAATTTGGCTTTAAGGAGGAAAATAAGTGTTCAAAGAAAGGAACTTCAGGAAGTCTTTGGTGTTCAGCTATCATAATTCAGAACAGTCTTAAAGGCTTACATTTTTCTTAACTAAAGGAAAAGGATATGAAAAGAAACAAGCCATTTGATTGTTTCACATCTTAGGGTCAAGTAATACAGTCCAAGAACTAGACTTGTCTTTGTTTTCAGGGCTTGTTTACTTGATTCAGGGTTAATTCTTGCTGAAGTAATATTTCTTTGTTTGGCAATAAGGAATATTTTCCTTATTGAAGCTTATTTAATTTTATGATCATGCTAAGTTTTAATTCATTAAAATATCAGGTTGACTGTTTATGATTAATGCTATTTATAATCTTTTTCTGCCTCGGACAGTAGAAATGCATATGCCTAAAAAGGGAAGGGTTCCTGAAATTCATCCTCTTCAGAAACAGAGAGGAGGATATTTACAAATTCCCAGGCTGAGAAGTCACAGGGGAGTTGAGGGGTAATAGAAACTAGTTGATCTGCTACTTAAGGCATTGGCATTCCAGAATACAAAGTTCCATGAGTGAACTGGAGAACCTGTTGGCCCTTCTTGAGACAAATCCAGGTGCCTGATTCTCCGTATGGGGGTATGGTTGGTTTTGTTGTGGTTTTTTTTTCCATCCTAGTCTTAGTAGTACTGCTAAACATATGGTGAATTCTTAACTTTAAGTACTTTCCCCTTTTGCAAACCATGTTGAGTCCAGGGTATACCATGTATTACTGCTGCCTGTCTTCTTTTATTGCTGTCTTGCAGTTTTGGTCTCAATGTTGAACTGGTGATGCACAATTTAAATGAATGAATGGACAGATGACTTTGGCTTCCTGATACTTGTCTGCAGCAAGGCCCCTATGAATAAGCAGTTGTTAGTGATATAGTCATAAAGTACTACAAATTGCAGTTGTTACTAGGGCATACAGGGCTTGTCTTAAAGGTTTTGAAACTGGTGTTCAAAGCTGATTTGGTTTCTTTGTTGTCCTAATCAGACACGGTACATTCATAGATCAAATTGCATGCTATCTGTATGATATTGTGAGCTTTAGCTACCCTTCTGGAAGCCCAGAAGCCTGGTTCACCCAGGACTCAGCCTCTAGAACTTGAGCAGTGGCTGATGGATTTGGAAGATCTGTGAATTACCATCAGCCACTGTAGCAGTAGTTGTATTGCAGAGGTTGATCATTGCAGGCTGGTCTGGGGGTAGGCCCTTTAAATATTTCAAACAGCCACTACCTACTGGTCAGCAACCTTACTGAATGCTGCGCAACAGCACTTATCTGTTCATCTCTGCCTAATGCTCCTTCTCCTCCTATATTGTGTATTTATTTCCTAAGCCTACTATTACTGCAGCATTCCCAATATTGTGTATTTATTTCCTAAGCCTACTATTACTGCAGCATTCCCAATACTTACATTCCCTAGTTGTCTACTCATATACCTTTGCACTCCTTCTCTGTGCTCCAGATGACTTTGACATAGTAGAATATTTACAGACTAGAGGAGGAGCACTAGAGTCATAATAAAATGCTTTTGAAGAGCCCAGCTAAACTGCAGTGGTTGGTTAACCCTCAAATGCTGTTCAACAGGGGATAAATGTCTACCAGAATTTAAGTTTAATTATAAAGTCTAAGCTTCAGGTTTGCAAAAGAAATGTAAATTTCAGCCTTTAGGATTCAAAAGGCATGAAGTAGTTGTACTTTCTTTTGGTTTTGCTTAAATAGAAATGCCAGTGCTACCTTAAAACACTTGGTATTGATAATGTTGTGTTTTGTACCAGTAAAAATGTGAAATTAAAACTTGCCCTTGAATCCTGACCTACAGGTGGGGTTATGGATTCTTCTGCCTTTTTGCCATACTTCTAAGAGGATGTTGTTTTTAGGATTATGCACAGAAGTTTTGGTAAGCTAATAAAAGAATGTGGACAAAAGACTTTGGAATCACGATGGTCTCCTCAGGAATATGTAGTTTGCACCATTTCAATGTTATACCTAGAGCCTGTCTGCAAAAATCTATGTTCTTATTGTAAGTGCTTGAACAACATCAGTCTGAATTAATGATGAGTAGGGGTAATTTCCAGGATATTTATGTAGAAATGCTGGTTACAGAAGGAAAGAAGCTATGAAGAGCAGTTCAATTTGAATTGGCTGTATCCTCAGACAGAGTTGAGACATAAATATGTAGACAGAATCACAATTGTATTTCTGTTTTAACTTCTAGTCGTTTTTATTTGAGCCTGTTATGCCTGCCCATTATTATGGTCTTTTGTCAATATTAGCACTGTTGTTGATATTTGTTTGGGTAGTTAAACTGAGCTGCAGTTCAATTAAATTTCCTCTTAATTTCAGATTTGTTTAAGTGAACGTAATTTTTCTGACAGTTGTTATTTGGTTTCGTCAACTCTGCATAGTTTTGATTTTGCCGTTATTTGCCAGCCAGAACGCAGAGCTGCAGGGGCTATAGTGTCTTATTGCTGTGACTAATCAGCTTGAAATTAAGATATGAAAGAAATTTCGGAGGAAGATACGGCCAGAAGCAGCTTTGCTTTGCTAGCTGAGGTGAAAGCTTTAAATACCTTTTGTTTTAAAATGATGAAAAAAAAACGTTTTCTGAATCTCCTTTATCATTATAGCGTTAGATGCTATGTACCCATGATATGCTTTTTCTAAATATTATGGCTGTAATATTCTGCTCTGCTCTGAATTTTTATATATTGCATGTATTCACGATATTCACCTTGCTGCAATCCTGCCAAAAGGCCCAAGTTACATGAGAGTGTTTTGCTTCCATTGTCAGCTGTTGTGGTTAGAAGAGGTACCTTAATTAACATACTGGACGCTCAGACTGAAGTGCAAGCATAGCCTGTAAGGAAGAGGCAACTACTGTATGTAAGTTTGGCATACTTTGAAATATTTCCCAAAATTACTGTGTAGAAGATATCTTGCTAGAAATGGACTAGATCCTAGTTCCTTTGAACAAAAGGAAATAATTTTTTAACTTTGCTTTTTGACAGAACTCTTTCTGAAAATGGCAGAAGCTCATCAAGCAGTAGCTTTTCAATTTACAGTAACTCCAGATGGGATTGACCTGCGAATGAGCCATGAGGCACTCAAACAAATTTACCTATCTGGTGTTCATTCATGGAAGAAAAAGTTCATCAGATTCAAGGTATTTTAAATTTGTCATGTCCACCAAGCTTGAGGGTTATTTAATGTTTTATAGATTTATTGAAGTTTTGTTTAGGCAAAACTTATTTTTTTTTGCCTTTGTGCAAATAAAGCTCCTTATTGTGAAAGGCTTGTGTGGATTTTAGTTAAGACAAGGGATACTGAGGAAGGTAGCACTGAGTGATGCTGTGAAGACTGGAAGGTACATCTTCTTGATTTATTCTATGGAAGCAAGATGAAACAGATGTAGAAATTAACAATAGCTTTAATTTACTTTATTCTCTTCATAATACGTCATGTAATTATGTAATTTTTTAGCACATCAGAAATATAACTAGTTGTAATTTTTAGTGTCATATCACTTAGAGGTACAAGACTCCACTCTTGATTTTGTGTATTCTTTGCCAGAATTAAGTTTTCAAATTAAGGAGAGTGCTTGCTGTTTTCAAAAAGTTACCTGAATACCTATCTTGTACAAGTTATGCTAAGTAGTAATGTTTCTGATGAGATATTTGTTATAGATTGTTGTGAATTTATTGTTTTGTTCATTGGATCATAAATGGAATCTATTTTATTAATAGCAAACTAGATAAGCTACAGGCTATCTTCAACATCTCTTTTAAAAACATATTTTTAACAGTAGTCTTAATAAAATCTTCTCATAAAGCTATGAGAAGGACAGTTTAAATTATATAAAAAAAACTTGATTCTGGTTTCCAGTGTCTTGTTCAGTGAAATATTTTTGCCATGTATTCTTTTAGAGAGGCCTAACTCAGTGTAAGTGGAAATTCTTGAAGTGTCATTTGTTCCAAAGTTGTTTTCTCCTTTCAGTATTTTTGTAAGACTTGCAGCAGCATCAGTGTTGTCTACAAAAGAACTTAAAAGTTCCCTTTATTCTTGATATCATTGTGACAATTTTCTGTAGCAGTCAAACTTAAACTAAATCCATTCCCTACTCCTGAGTTAAGCATACATGAGAAAATGTTGGGTAATCTTAACTACTTTTTTAAAACTAAATGACTTAAATGTGTTGTTTTTCATTGCTTTCCATGGTATGAAGTCAACCACTTTAGTATGAAAAAATTATGTGAAGGCTTTTCTTTCCAGAATGGAATTATCACTGGCGTTTATCCTGCTAGCCCATCTAGCTGGCTTATTGTAGTTGTGGGTGTGATGTCAACAATGTATGCCAAAATTGATCCTTCTTTAGGAATAATAGCTAAAATCAACCGAACACTTGATACAACGTAAGTAGACTGAAAAGTTACTGTTCCTCTAAAGGAAATCAGTTTTATTTGTAGCTACTCTTAAAGCTAATCCTGTTAAAGTGTATCAGTTTTTGAACAGTATGTTTGTGACAGAGTAAGCCCCATAAGCAGATGTATGAGGGTATGAAATAGGTAAGTTGCTATACCAGTATTACTACATTGTTGTCTGAGTATTTGGGAAGCACATTTGGCAACTTCTGTGGCCTTTGATCTTGCTGCATGAAAGGGTGTTTGGAAGGGAGTTTATGAAAAAGGGCTAAACAGGCATGAAGCTTGTGTAATGCTTGCCTGTAGTAACATTAGACTTAGGTTTGCAATATTAGGTTCTGTTTAGAACTTAAACTGACGTTAACTCACACATGCTGGCTTTTGTTTTAAATAGTGGCTATATGTCAAACCAAACACAGAACATCGTGAGTGGAATACTTTTTGGCACAGGGCTTTGGGTTGCCCTTATCGTCACAATGCGCTACTCTCTAAAAATGCTGCTTTCCTATCATGGTTGGATGTTCGCTGAACATGGCAAACTTTCTGCAGGCACCAAGTTTTGGATGGTAAGGATATATTGTCTTCCTGTTTCATCTTATCTTCTATCTGATCTGTATTCAAAGCCCTAAAAGAGAAAATTTTGCAGGTTTTTCCTTGCTCATCTTTTCTGTGTCATGGGACAGGAGGCTGTTAGGTAGATATTTCTACTAATTACTGTCATCCTTCTGATGCTATAATTAAACTATTAAGGATGGCCTTGTAGAAGGAAGAGTAAACGCTTCTAGAATAACTCTAAATTTGCCAATGCCTTGGCACTGTGTAACTCAAATACCTACTTTTTCTTGATGTGCAAGTACAGCTTAAAGAACTTGGGCTGCAACACCAAAGAATCTTGTACTTCCCAGAAAGTGCTACCCTAATTCTTTTGCTGAAATGTTAAGACTTCCAGTCATCCATTCTAAAATTAATCTTAAGCTTGAAGAAAATAATATTGAATGTCCTTTCCATTTGATTTATTGGTATGCCTCCAAAATGAGTTGGAGAAAAAGCATAAGGTAGGTAGCTTGTTATGCAGTTTTTACATAAGGGTAAGATGAGAGCAATCTGGCTCCTGTTGATCATTGTGGTGCTTTGGAAAAGGATCCTTAAAGGATGTGGTAGGTATAAAGTGAGTAAATCTACATATAGGTGCTCTAAGAGATGAAGTGGGGTTTTGTTACTTGGACTGGGTTGTTTCAACTCACTTCTGCCAGTTTTGTATAAATAACTTAAGTGCCCTACTATGATAAAATTAGTCTCTGCAGCCTCAAAAATTAACTGATGTGTGTTAGACTAACAACATGTCATGATTTATTATGAAATATGTTCAAGAACAGGTATCCAGAATGGTACACTAAAATAGAATTTAATGTTCATCTGTTACAAATGAAATTTCTAATTGATAGTTTCTCCTGGAAGCGGTATCAGGAGCCTCATGACTCGAATTTGTACAGTACAGGCTCTGAATGGTAAGGTTTTCTGTCAATTGCTTGAAGCTGTAGCTGTCTGGGTTTTCAGCATGTCCTACCAAATAGATATTTTAAGACTGTTAATATTGCCTCATCAACCATAAACAGTATGAACTGTAATGCTACTTACCATGCTTTGTTGTGTATTGTATTTATAAAATTTTGTCTATTATATATGTTGCATATGTATTTTGTTGTGTATTATATTTTGTTGTGTATTATATGTTTTAAAATACATTCTGACTATAGAGGTGTATGCCCAACAGTCTCATCTATACTTAATATGAAGCTCTATTTTAATGCCTTATTCCTTCTTTAGCTAGTCCCAACAAAAGAGAAGACTGGTTTCCCTAGTAAAACAGTACTGACTACCTTAGCTTTTTAGATTTTTTTAAATCTTTTAATATTGTGTAATTTTCTGGAGGGGTTTTCCTGATGGGGTTGTTTTGGTGGTTTTTTTTCCCCTTAGCTGTTTTTCATGCTGATTAGCAGCATGAAAAATGCTATCGTGAATATACTATCTTCTGTTCAAATAGTCGTGCCTATCAAAAACCTGAGCTCTGATTTCAGTCACAGTACAGTGATTTTCAGGCTGGTTGGAAGGTGGCACTTTAAATGAACATACTTCATCTTCTAAAGTCAAATTTCCTGTACCAAGATTAGGGGAAAAATCCAAGTAGTAGTTGCAGGTTTAAAAAATAAGTTAAAAAATAATAATAATCTGTGAACAGATGCAACACATGCTAGAATGAAATTATTTGCTGTGTCTACATATGAAATCAGATATAATTAAGTATGCATGTCTGTCAGATCACTTTAATGGTCTCAAACTGTTATAAATTCTCTACTACAAGTTTACTTAAGAGATAAATACTGTCAAATGTGTTTGCTGTTTTTGTCAGTTGAGCAGGTACTCTCTGTCTGAAGATAATTTCAACCTTTCCTGGCTAAAGAGTTCTGGAATAAAATTGTTTCCAAGTATGGAATCAGTTTTTCTTATGAAAAGCTGAGCTTTTTTTTCTCATCAGGCTTCAAATTTATCTTGTCATGAAGCACAACTAGATTTCATTGGGCTGATCACTGTGGTGCATCCATGTACATCTGACAGCTCTCTGATACAGATCCATTTGCAGGGAGGTCTTTGTTGCTGGTAATTCTCTGCAATTCTTAATAGTTTTGTGCTGCCTAAAACAACCTCCTCTAGATGTGCTGACCAAGGAAATTGAAAGGGTGGAAAAACTCTACATTTTAACAAATAGTTTTGTCAGCTGGGGGAGGGATAGAAGGGAGAAGTTCTGGGAATTTAGTAGGGAAATGACATCTTCTGTTTTCTTCTGTCTTTAGTCTATTGGCCTATATACAATATATGGTATAGTACATTGGACCTAGATTGGACTTTGACAATAAAGGTTCCACCGGATTGTCGGTGTAATACTTGACCTTACTTTCATGCTGAAATAGGGTGATAATGTCAAAATTCTTTCATGTGTAGCCTAGAAGTTGCATGGTCTAGACTTTTAGCCTAGTGCATGTCACAGCTGAGAAGTAGTCGTAGACAGAAATGCTGCTTCTGTCTTCAGTCTCCCACAGAAAATGGGAGATGCTGTGATATCTGAAGCTAAGATCGGAATTGTCATCTCTGGCTCTTTTGTTTTGTTGTTGGTTGTTTGTAACACAAGCACTGAGTGTAACACTGGCATGCTTGCACAATTTGATGTGTTCAAATCGCGCAGTAGACTAAGACAGACACATGCTTGAAGAAACTCCCTGTAACATTAATACTATTATTGATGTTGAGCTATAACTTTGGAACATATTAAACCACGATTCCAAAGCATAATTATTATTTTTAAAGGTGGCTATAGTTATCTAGGTTCCTTAGCAGAGTGATGGGCTTGATAGTGATCCCTGTTTTGAAGCACAATATAAATATTTTTTTAGTATCTACTATATAGTAAGAGATCAACTGGTAGAATTGCTTTTTTAATCTTTACAGAGGTAAACTTTTGAAGAAAAGAAATGCTAAGTAACTTTGTCTTTATTTTCTGTTGAGATCAAGGTGTACCTTTCATAAACTACAATATTGCGTAATGACTGGAAGATTGTCTGGGAAGTCAGGAATGACTATGAACGTCTTTCTCTTCCACTGACATGTCATTTAACCTTTAGGAAATTAGTTTATGTCAGTGCCTTTTTGATTTGTGGAACAGTGGTAAATACGATATTTTGCTAAATTTAGTACAGTATAATTTACCAGTAAAAAGAACTATGAGTTACATTACACTTTATTACTCTGCCATTTTTCTTTTGTTGAACATAATAATTTGAGGTGTGTATTTTGTTTTTGTTTTTCTTCAGGCACTTGTAAAACTCTTCTCAGGACGTAAACCTATGTTATACAGTTTCCAGACATCTTTACCACGTTTGCCAGTTCCAGCTGTTAAAGACACAGTCAATAGGGTGTGTACATTCATTAATTCATTTTCTTCAGTAACACTGAATCCATATTTAGGTGCCCTTGTGGGTTTTTTGCCATGTCCTATAAAAGTATTGCATGGTGGTATTAATATGGTGTAACGGCTTAAAACCTCTGCATAGAAATTAAAATAAAGGCAATGGCAAACCACTGAAACTGGTGACAATTTGAAGCTGGCATAATTCATATTGGATGATATGATGTCTATTGATGTAAGACTATGCAACAAAATGTGATTTCCAGGGCTTTTGGAACATACTGGGTTTTTTATCTTTCACAGCTTGAACATATAAATGTGTGTTTTATGACACAAAGCCTTATAGCAAAGTGTGTAAGTAGGACAGTATGTCACAGAAACTGAAAGCTTGGTTTTTAGAGATGAAAAAATCTCTCTGCCTGATACTGAAGAAACAGTATGTCTTCCCCTTTTGAGTGGAAAATGTGTCTTTAGAAAAGTAACCTCTTCCACTTGTGATTTGCTGACAAATGTCTGGAAAAAGATCTCATTTTTGTAGTTTGCAGGCGGATGTTTAGAAGAGTATTTTAACAACATAGTATTTGCAACCTTATGAACTGAGTTTGGATAATCTTTGTCTACTGTTCAAATGCTTTGTGTAGGAATGGCAAGAAGCTACGTATTAGTTACAATACTGATGCTGATTCTTTTCCTGTATTCTAGTATCTGGAATCAGTTCGGCCACTTATGGATGATGAAGAGTTCAGAAGAATGGAGGGTCTTGCCAAAGATTTTGCATTTAATTTGGGACCAAGGCTTCAATGGTATTTGAAACTAAAATCCTGGTGGGCCACAAACTATGTGAGTAGATAAACAGGAGGCTCAATTATTCAAATGACATAATTTAATTTGTTCCCTGTTGCCTTTTTTTGGCTTAACTTTCATTCTTTCTTAAATGTAAAAGGTGGCAATTGAAACTGCCTAATATTTTTGTAAAGTGCATCGGAGACCACCTGATTTGCACAGAAATAATTTGTGTGATTTGGTAAACAGTGTGGTGAATGGAACTTGAAAGAATGAATCCTCATTTTGTGTTTGTTATTCTGGAGCAGGTGATTTAGCTTTTGCTAGCTTTTTTTTGAGGTCTGTTTATCTACTTCTTAAACTTGATAACTGAACAATGGGCCTGGCTACCCAGGTAGTTTAGAAGAGTGATTTAGGGCAATTTTTTTATAGAGAGCAGCTAAAACATATGGAAGAGAAATAAAGAATTGTAACAATAAGTTTGGGGTTTTTTATCAAAAGGAAAACCCAAACCCCAACATCATAGTGAGAAGTGTAATATAATTCCTTCCTGATACATTATCTAACATCTAGCTGTACCCGGTAGCCTAAGCTGTCCTGGCAAAGGCTGCAAAACGTTCAGGAGATCTGATACATCTTAAATATTATCTGAAGATCATGACTTCTTCAGAAGCTTATCAGAGAGCTACAGTTGAATTTAATTTCATTCTCTTGCCCCTTTTTTGCTGTTTTCCCTAAAGTTTAATGCAAATTAGGTATTTTTTGTTTGTCTTTTTTTAAGTAGGGAGGCAAGCTAGCAGTTTCCTTCCTGCTTCTCTCTGGAATGTTGTGTTGTGGAATCCTTAACATAGAAGACAAACTGTGGAAATTATGAGATTTTACTGCTTTTGTTTTTCTTCCTGCTACAGGTTAGTGATTGGTGGGAAGAATATATCTACCTTAGAGGACGTGGACCGATTATGGTTAATAGTAACTATTTTGCAATGGTAGGTAAATACTATAAACACATGTGTCAAAGCAGCACTGTAAAATTTCTGCCAGGTATCTTATTTCATGATATCTTTCTGTTTAGAAATCCATTGCCACTGAGTATGTGACCTTTGTTTTTCTTTCGTCTAGTATAACCTGTAGCCAATGTCTTCAAGTTCAGTGCTATCTTAATAATATACTTAGCACATCTGCCACTTAGGCAAACTTATGTAGTAATGTTTTATACAGTTTTGTGCTTACTGCAGCAAGTAATATTTCAAAAGCTCCATGTAAAATTTCATGGGTAACACAGTTCAACAAGGTGTGTGCTCATATTCACAAATGTCTGTATGCGAAGTAAAATTGTAAAAGACCCTAAAATTAAAAGCAAAAAGAGGAAATATGGTAGCCTTGGATGCAAGTTTTAAGTAGCACTGTCTTTTCTACTAGGATGATTAACAGCTAACATGTATGTTTTAGGACTGATGATGTTTAAGGAGATTGTGACTTAAAGAAATTTAAGTTTCAAGTCATCAACTCACTGCACTGGTGCACTTACTATGTTTTAAAGCCTTTTCTATATTGACCAGAAGAAGCTTTAAGAAAGTGGATGAGAAGTACTATCAGTATTTTTTTTTAAATGTAGTCTGGTAATCATTAACTTATGATTCTTATGTACTTTACAGGACTTCCTTTATTTATCTCCCACAACCCTGCAGGCAGCTAGAGCTGGTAATGTTATCCATGCCATCCTGCTCTATCGGAAAAAACTGGACAGACAAGAAATCAAGCCAGTATGTATATCGGTTTAAATGGCTTTTGATCTTTTTTCAGCACAGTCGGTAAGAAGTTGATCAGTTTTCAGAATGGGAGAGGAGAAGAATGTCTTATTGTCAGAACTACATGTAAGATGTAACTAAACTTTTGGTCCCAAACATCTTGGCTATCACCTGAATTGCACATGGGCAGAAATTACCAACTATGAAAAATACAGGATTCTGTCATGCCAACTAATAGCAGTATTTGAAATTAACATATGTGTTTGCCCAAAAGACAAATAGAGGTCTGTACTTGCATATGTTAAGTATTCCATATAACAGATGTTATTCATATGTGCTAGGCATGTAATGGTACTTTTGAGCCACTGAAGTCTGAAAAGTCTGTGGTATCATGTAGTGTGAGCACAAGGGGTGGTTGGGACAAAGGACTGGACCTTGAGGTCAAGAGCGGGCCAGTGGCAGCCTAAGTATAGATGATGATAAAATCCTGTGTTGCATTAATTTCTAGGTAGCAAAGATAGGCAAGGTGAATCCCATTCTGAATTTCTGTTCTGTCCAGTGGCTGTGTGTTGTAGCGAACAAATCTTGTGGAAACAATTAAGCAGTTTTGCTGAAGGTCATGGCAGGGATGTGATCAGTTGTATGTAACCACAAATCTGAGAAATGTGAAGTTTTGTTACTACACAGCCAGAAGTAGCTTTAAAAGAAGAAATTAAGGGGTAACGCATACTGCATGCATAAGTTCTGCATCCGGACCAGCCATTGAGAGCTTTTTGGACTTCAGATGCTAGCTAGCTTCAGTCATCCCTCTTGAAGGGTGAGCTTTTGGTAGGAGTGAAAAAAAAATACAGCTACTGGAATGTCAGTGGAGTCTTCCACATGTAGTTCAAGGAAAGACAATGAATGGGGTGGGTGGGGTCACTGAGTTGATGTATTATAAATCTTAGTGTTCTACTGCCTGTCTAACCAGATCCTGTTTTTTCTTTCCTTTTTAATTTGCTAATTGTGTATGCAAAAATACATTTTAATGTACATTTGCGGCACAGATTCTTCTGATGGGATCTACCGTTCCACTCTGCTCAGCTCAGTGGGAACGGATGTTTAATACCTCACGTATCCCAGGAGAGGAATCAGGTAAGCAGGGCCAGCCAAGGAGAATAAACATCTAAATGGAATTCAGGTTTTGGGGTATTTTCTGCTAAAATCCTGTTTTTCCAGGTAAGGGTCTGACAGACACAAGGACACATCAATACTGTGTTCCAATACTCAGGAAGTAATGAATTGCTACAGAGTGCATAGATGTTTCTCCTTTAAGGGTGATTTTGAAACTTCTGCAGTGTTTTTTGTCTCTTCCTTTACTTAAATTTAAAACTAACTTCAAGAAACTGTTGTCTGCCCTGTGTTTTTAATTTATAAATAACCTTTACTTTTCTGCTCTTTCAGTATCCTTTGATGTCCATGTTTTTAACTTTGTAGAAGTTGTGTTCTCTTATCTGAACCATTTTAAACTCTTTTGCTTGCTTGACTTTCCCTTTTTCCTTTCAGCTTATGATTCACAACATCCCAATGTATTCTTCTCAGTATGAACACATGTTCAACGCTAATTGTTTACCTGATTTAGAGGCAGGTACAGTCTTAGTCCTGTCAAGGTTTTCAATGCCACTGTTACCTTGACCTTTTGTAGGCACTGTAAGACATCAGCTAAGTGAAATCACTTGTAATAAGGACTGTGTCCAAAACTTTCTCTGTAACACATTAAGAAAGTGTATACTCTGGGTTTTGTTAGTTCCTGCCCTGCCCAAACTCCTAGCAATGGTCTGGTTATCCTAAGCTATGAGTAACTAAGTCCTCACATTTTAATGTTGAGGAGCATACCTGTTGACTTACACTCAGGTGAAAATGACCCTGCTGTGTTCCTGCAACTTCTGCTTATTGTGGGAGACTAAGGATATGTTTACATGGTCACAAACAATCATGTTAGCTCACTCCCAAAAAAAAAAAAAAAAAAAAAAAATTGTATCCGTAAGTGACAGTTCATATACAGTTTCTCACGGTCGGTGTACATATGCATGCATCCGTTAACACTGCTTATAAACATAAAAGCATGTCACATTAGTCAATGGCAAACCTTCGATAAATTGTTTGTTGTTGTATCTCAACATAAAAAATCATATTTTTTTGATGGTCAATACATCATCCAAGATCTTGAGGCTAATTCTTTTCCATATGGTTTTATTTTTCTAAAGGTAACATATCCCTAAAGGTTCATCATGGGTTTTTCCCCAAGGTAGCCTCCGAAGATCTCCATCAGTTATCCTAAATTTTCCGGGCTAAAGCTGGTTTTTATGATCTTAGTATTAAAGTGGCTTTTTTTTTTTCCCCTGAGTTTCGTCACTGTAAAAGGAGGAAGGTTGCATCTGGAAATACTGACATTGTAGTCAACAGGTGGAAGAAAATATTGTTATTAATTTTCTCATTCTTTGAGTAACAAACTAATAATTTCACAGCAGATTTGAGTGGAGACTTCTGTTGTTGTTGAGCTTTCTACAAAAGCTTGAGCTATATCGACGTTTCTCTGATATGGTTATATGCTGAAGAGCTTCTCAGAACTGAGTTCACATGTTTATCCAACACTGCATCATTCTGGCAACATTAGAATGAAATGCAGCATTTGGCAGATTTGTCCTGACAGTCATGATTAGTGCAGAGGACAATCACTAGGAGCTTGGAATGCAAGCAGTTATTGGTTAGTCACCTCTGTTGGGAATGTACGTATGGGCTGTCACTTGAAGATAGGATCTATTTTTTAACTTTCTTTGAGATTTGTAACTCACTCTTATGTTTCAAGCTGCCTTTAAGCATATTAGTCCCACTCAGCTACAGAATAAAAAACATAAAAGAGTTTCTAAAGAGACACAGGGATGTGCCCACTCTTTCCTGCTGGAGGTCTGACATTTGCTGCACTGTATGAAGTTGGATAAGGGGGGAGAAGTGGCATTGGCTAGTGGATAAAGCAGTAGGTACATGTGTCAGATAAGGATTTTACTCTCAGTTCTGCTGCTGGCCTTTGGTAGATTATTGAGGATTATTTCCCAGCTATGCCTCAGCTTTCTTCATCTGCAAAATGGAGAAAAACATATCCCTGATGTGATTACTCCCTGATCGTGAACTAGTAGCTTAATTAAACTAGCAAGTTTTAAAAGCTCTGTTGGACAACTAGTGTATTAGCCATTGTTATTTAGAATACTTCAAGTACTGAAAGGGCTACCCTTGCCCCTTCCCTGTTCTCAATAAAATAAAAGGTATGAACTGTTTGCATTTAGCTTTGGATTTGGTGTTCTCTTAGTCTGAAATGAGTTTTGCACAGAAGTGTAAAAGTGACCAATTCTAACTCTAACACCTCTTTGAAATACATCCTGCATATCTTAATGGTTCTCCTCAGTTTCTCCTGCTTAAAGTTTTTCAAGTTAAAGTACAGTCAGCATCATAAAATTACCCTATTTTCCTCCTAAGCACTTCACGTTTCCTCTTCTACTTTTTCAGTTTTTCATTGTTTTTATTTTCCTAAAAGAAAAACAACTTTTGTCATTCTGTATGTGGATAAGTGAGTTATAAAGACAGTTTTTCCAGATTCTCATGAGTAGCTTGATTTCTTGCCCCCTGATTTCAATTATATTTTAAGTATTTTATGTATGTTACAGTTCTTAAAGGAGCAGCATATTTAAAAAAGAAAAAAATTCTGTGGCATGTCTTCATGTTAATTGGTGGTAAAATCTTAACATTGTATCCTGTCACTTGAGCAATTGTTTAATTTTCATGTCTTTTAACAAAACACCCTATGGAGTGAACCCCTTCTTTTAAGCAGGGAAGAGCCTTTATGTCTTTCCATTCCCTTTTTTTTTTTAATAGGAAACCCATGCAGCATGTTACATATATCTTCAGATGTACATAAATGACTACTTGGACTGGCAAGAAAAAGGAAGGGGTTTTTTTTGTATTACAACAAATCTGTATTCCAGGTGCATAAATCTGTATTTAGGCCCATAAGTAAGGTGTCTGAAAGGTAATTGCTAGGGCTCAACAGCTCTTGTGAAGTCAGTTGTTGACTGTACTGGTGGCTAATGATCTCACTTTTGCTTTTTGTACTCGAGGTTGCCTTTTTTTGTATGGGCATCTCGTGTACATAAGACAGATAGTCGAGGTGTCCTGACTCAGGTTGGGATTATAGAAAAAGTTACCTCACTAGCTGATCGCTTTGCCTCTTCTTTTTCCCCTCTGTGGTGTTTCTCCTCAATTCACAATCCTTGTATTAATGTACTTGACAGCTGGATGGATGCATCTGCCAATCCTAGCACTTTTATCACAGGCATCCTATCTTTGGCAGAAATGCAAATTGGATAGCCAAAGGCATGATTAGCATAAAACTCCTGATGGGTAGATGGAGCATACCTACCAAAACTTTATGGATAGCTGAGAGCACCCAAAGTATAGAATTCTTTCCTGGTACAATGTTTCTTAGAATCATGGCTTTTAGGCTTAGCCCTCATTTTTGACATCACCTTTCTTCACCATCTCAATAATAGGTCTTTTCAGATTTACAGAAATACAACAGTTCTTTGGGGTAGTGAAGGAATTCATTTAACAGTTTTCATCAATTGAGGGCTTTTCCTGGCTGCTGTAGAAACCTTCATCTGTGGTTTGATACAGTGCCTTCATGACTAAGTTCAGGCTTATCCCAAGTAAGCCATATAAATAATAAAGTGAGGAAAAAATTGTAGCCTAGGTTTCTGCCTCACTGACTTCCATGACACTACACTTTCTGGCCATAGATGGAGTATTCACTCTGCATCTGCCAAGATAAATGTGAACAAAAGTTTATGGTACTAAATTTTGGCTCTCTTAAGACTCCCCACAGATTGTACTGTGAGTTGTCTAGCGCTTGAATGCAGATGATTTAAAAGTACCTTTGCTCAGTCTCACCTAGCATGTTCTTTTGCTGACCACTTAATCAGACTACACTACTAGTGCTCACTTTCCAGATACAGAAATACAGATTTAGTTGCTTAATATTGGCTTTCACTGTGGAAACTGGAGTTGCTATATATGCAAATGATTATCAAATCTGGGTATTTGACTGTTTCATGCAGGAATCTTTGTGCTGAAATAACATGGGGAGTGGTTTATTCCACACTATTTATTACTTTGTTAAAATAAATAAACTGTGGCTAACCGGTAGTGCATGCAGTAGGTATTTGACATTATTTAGTGCATTAGTGTTTTGAGACTTCAGCTTTGTTTTCACGTAAGTGATTGCAATTCTAGATACTCTCCAGCACGTGAAAGACAGCAAACACATTGTTGTGTATCATAAGGGACGTTACTTCAAAGTGTGGCTGTACCATGATGGTAGACTATTGAAACCCCGAGAAATTGAACAGCAGATGCAAAGAATTCTTGATGATGATTCAGAGCCTCAGGCTGGCGAAGAGAAACTAGCAGCTCTTACTGCAGGAGATAGGTATGGTGGTTATTATTTTTTAAATTCATTTTAGTATTTAGAAATTACTGCATAACATACTAATAGAATATTGGCTTTAGAATTTTAAAATAGTCTGCAGTCAGTTATTATACTTCAGTCACTGATTTTGTATATTGCTAACATGTAACAGCTCTTCAGTCATTTATAGCTACATGGAGTTAAAAGTAATTTTGCAGTGGCAACCCTGTATACAGATTAGCTATAGTTAGCTGGAGAAGTTTGGTTTAATCATAGTTATCATAAGAGTGGTAATAGGAAGCTTTACAGATTTAATTACGCATATTGAACTACTTGAGTTTTATATTTACTGTGGGGCTCACTGGCATTTTAAAGAATATCTTAAAAATTAAGATTGTGAATTCAGTAAGTTACTCCATATTCATGACTTGCACCTACAAAATAAAGCAGTATGTACTCAGTTGGTTCTAAATGCAAGATCACTGAATTCAATTAAATTGTGACAAACTTAGTTCAATCTGTCTAGTTGTTTCTGGACAAGGGAGAGAAAGAGCTGTGGATTTTAATATACTTTCTTACTAGGAGTCTTTCCTTTTTCTCACTTTCTGCTTTAAAACAAACTGAAATATTTTTTCATTGGGAAAACCACATAAATTTATAAATAAACATGCAGCCATACAGAAATTACATTGTTCAGGACTTCTTTAACTTCAGATCTGTTTCAGGTACTTACCATGGAACTTTTTATTGACAATTGTCCAGACTCTTAGATTTAGGTGTTACAACAATGGATATTAGTATCTGTTGATTGTTTTCATTATTACTACTGTTTTCTTCCATATATTAGATATTTTCTTTTGTTCAGGTATAAATGTAGATGAGCTATGCTATACATATTGCATGCCACAGAAGTGTTGAATTTCTGAGGATTAAGCTTCACACGTGTGATGACATGTTGAATTGGTTCCTAGGATTGATTACATTATATGTGTATTTTCAGAATTTTTCACTGCTGATATAGTTTAAATGCAATGCAAGTAGTTGCTTCAAATTTGATAGAAGTAGGAGGAATGTCTCATACTGATCTTAAGGGTGATAAAACATTGACAAATTCACGTAATCTGGCTATAAACCAAATTCTTTTTGCAGAGTACCATGGGCTAAAGCTCGACAGGCTTATTTTAGCCGTGGAAAGAACAAACAGTCCTTAGATGCTGTTGAAAAAGCAGCGTTTTTTGTGACGTTGGATGACATCGAACAAGGGTACAGGAAAGAAGATCCAGTGAGGTCACTGGATGCATATGCAAAATCCTTAATACATGGCAGATGTTATGACAGGTACAGTATTGAGTCTGTGGGAAACACCTTCTCTTTTTTAGAATTTCACTAATTCACGTGGCTAATACATATGAATTAGTGACTTATAAGCTGATAAATTTCATAGAATCATGGAATGGTTTGGGTTGGAAGGAACCTTCAAAGTCATCTAGTCTACTCCCCTTGCCATGGGCAGATACATCTTTCACTGGATCAGGTTGCTTGAAGCCCTGCCCAATGTTATTTTGAACACTTCCAATGACGGGGCATCCACAACTTCTCTGGGAAACCTGTTCCAGTGTCTCACCACCCTCATTGTAAAAAACATTTTCTCCTTTATGATGAATCTAAATCTACCCTCTTTCAGTTTATAACTGTTGCCCCTTGTCCTGTCACTATGGGCTGTGCTAAAAAGTCTTCGTCAGTTTTTCTTATAAGCCCTCTTTACATATTGAAAAGCCACAAGAATGTGTCCCAGAGCCTTCTCTTCTCTGGATGGAACAATGCCAACACTCAGCTTCTCTTCATGGAGAGGTGTTCCAGCCCTATGACCATTTTCATGGCCCTCTCCTGGACCTGCTCTAACAGGTCCATGTCTGTCTCGTACTGGGAACCCCAGAGCTGGATGCAGTACTCCAGGTGGGGTCTCATGACAGTGGAGTAGAGGGTGAGAATCACCTCCCCTCGACCTGCCAGCCATGCTGCTTCTTATGCAGCCCAGGATGTGATTGGATTTCTGGGCTGCAAGGACACATTGCCAGCTCATGTCCAACTTTTCATCCGCCAGTACCTCAAGTCGTTCTCTGCAGGGCTGCTCAATCTATTCCTCCCCCAGTCTGTTGATACTGGGTATTGCCCTGATCCAGGTGCAGGACCTTGCACTTGGCCTTGTCAAACTTCATAAGGTTCAAATTTATGTCTATTTATTTAAATAAACTATTATTTAAAAAAAAAAAAAAGCCAAGAACTACTGCATTTGAATGTGAATTTTTGAGAGATGAAGTTACAGTATAAAAATGGTTTTGAAAGGTATAAAACCATAAGGAAATCTTAATTTCTTTTGCAGGTGGTTTGATAAAACATTCACTCTTATAGTATTCAAAAATGGCAGAATGGGTCTGAATGCAGAGCACTCTTGGGCAGATGCTCCTATTGTTGGACACCTGTGGGAGGTAGGTGTTTATTACAAAAAGTTAATGCAGTAGATAATGTGATATGGTCGGTGCAACAGTCCTGAAGATCAGCAATTACTTTTAATCCCTTGCATTCATGTTGTTGATGAGTGATTATGGGCCTGTGTCTACAGCAACTGTAGAACTTAAAAGAAAAAAGCCTTGCTTAAAAGAAAACCTTGCTGTCCTTTAACTTAAAGGTCTTTATTGCATTTTAATGAGCATAGATGTCTTCACAGAAAAGTGATACAGCTCCCCATCTAACTGGTTTATAATATTTTAAATCAATAGATTGTTGCCTTTTTGATATGGCATTGTATTTTGCATATATACATGCTCCTGAAGCACCTACTCTTTCTTGTGCTATAAAAATCCCAGACTTACTTTCAAAATTTAAAGAAATGGTACAGAGTTTAACTTTTCCTCTAAGGCACTGTTTGATGAGCTGCAGATTGATATGCTGTTTAATTTATGTCTTGTATTTATTTGCAGTGAATGGAGTAAATGCCCTTTTTGTCAGGTCTGTTCATCATTAGCTTAGTTTATTACTTGAAATCCTATTTGATTTTTTTTCTTTTTCTTTTTGAAGCTTAAACCCATAAACAGTTACATGACTCAATGAGTCAAAACTATTTCATAAACATTAGTTAATTCTGATTTTCATTATGTATGCAAATGGGTCTCAGGTCTGACTGGTGCCCCACTTAATTTCCTAATTTTATTATATGAGTGTTCCCATGTGTGTAAGAACAAAAAATCCTCATTGTATTCCCTAACCAGGGAAGAAAGAAGGCCAAACTGATTTGAGATTGACTTGACAGTGCAGTTTAGCTCAATGGAAAAGAGTTACTTTGTTTTCTTTTAATGAATGATGTTATATGCTTTAGCTCATATTTCTGTACTTACTGTTAGTTGGTTCATTTTCTACTAAGAATTAAGATGACTAAAATAAACTAAGTAGGATTTCATTTCCTAAAAAGTTATTTGTTGTTAGCTCTTTTATAGATTGTCTATTTTTAGAGTAGAACGGATTAAGCTTTATTTTGTAGTTGGCATGTTCTGACCACTAAGTGAGAAAATTAAATTAAAAGAAGAGATTTAAAATATATGTGCAGAACATGCAATAGATTTTTGTCAAGCTTTTTCTTTCCATATTGACCAGATTCAAATCTATTGATAATTGTCTAGTGGTTTTTGGTTTGGTTTGGGTTGTTTTTGTTGGTTTTTGTTTGTTTGTTTGTTTACATTGAGGATGTTGTTTGAAATCTTGTAAAACAGACCCTTTTTTGTCTATTGTTCAGGTTGTATTGTTCATCTTGGAAACATTCTACTTCCCTACCCAAGAGCTCTAGTGCACATATAAAATAAGCTGCAATTTTGAGTGGGATGCAAATCTTAAAAATGATTAAGTTCTTGTAGGGATATGCACTTACTCTGAAAAAAACTGTTTCTTGATGAACAAGTTTTGACAGATAACAAACTTGCAGAAATTCTCTAGAATCTAAATTTAACAAAGGTTGCGAAATCCAAGACTTTAAGACTGACTTTTTTTTACTACTAGTAAGTTTGAGGTGGGTTTTTAATTGAAGCATTTTGATGGATTCAATAGCATCTAGCACAATGTACCAGTGTAACTGAACAGGTGTTTGTGCATATCTGGTATTCTTCCCACTCAGAACACAGGTAAAAATGCCTTAAAATAAGAGGTAAAACAGAGAGCTTCACTTGCAGCTGTTTTCAGTATTTGGAAATGGATTGTATATTGTATTTCACCATGTGCTGAAAATGGGTTATATTGATTTCACACTGAAATCCTAATGTTGCAATTCTGAAGAAGTATCGCTCTTTGCAGAATGTAATGGCAACTGAGTATCTTGAACTGGGCTATTCAGAAGATGGGCATTGCAAAGGAGATACAAATCAAAATATTCCTATTCCTACCAAACTACAGTGGGAAATTCCAGAAGAAGTAAGTACAGAACAGCTAGTGGTTTGATGAAGAAGCTCCTCTTTTCCTGAGTAATCAAATAATTTAAGTAATTACTGATAAACCCTGTAAGTCAGCTTTAAATTCCTTTTGAGTCCTGTAAGATGTGTATTTCATGTGTGGACACTACTCAGTTTGCTTAAAAAGATATCAGAGGTTTTTAACATCTCTCTTTAAAAATTCTGGCCAGGAAATGCCAACTTTTTACTAGAAACTTTCTTGGTTGGCAACATGTCAAAAATAAGTGGCCACGTATTTTAAATAGTAACTGTATTAAAATGAGGTTTAAGTTGCTGAGATTTCATTACTATTGTCACAAAAAATGCTTGTGTAATAGTTCCTTGAGATTAGCTATCTTTTTTCTGTCCAAAATTCTGTATACATGTCTAATAAGGTTTGATTCTTTTTTTTTTGCCTGAGTTCAAGACAAACTGCCACCACCTGTTTGGATTTTAATTTTGAATAAAAAGGTAATGGCTGGTGATATGTTTAAATAAGCACGTGTGGTAGATTGGAAGCCACACAACTATTGCCATTCTATCTCTGTGTGTCATTCTTTTATGTTCTAGTGATCCGAACAGTCTTAATGCTGATGTTTTTTAAAGTGTAATTTTTGGACTTCAGATGTGTATTGGCTTAAAACTGACTTATTAGCTGTTTTGAATTTTAACTTTGCCAGAAAGATAGCTTCTCCCCTTTCTCTAAAGTTAGATTATTTAGATAATGATGTTCCTGGCATGCATAAAAGCAGCATTTCTTACTTATCAATTAAAAATACTTACACTTTTTCAGCAGTTCTCTCAAATGCATATATATACATGTATGTGCATTTATTTATTTATTTATTTATTTATTTTAGTGTCAAGAAGTGATTGAGAGGTCTCTGAGCACTGCCGTAGCTCTGGCAGATGATGTGGACTTCAATTCATTTTTCTTTGATGCTTTTGGGAAGGGACTAATAAAGAAAGCAAAAACCAGCCCTGATGCCTTCGTGCAACTTGCCCTGCAGCTTGCTCACTATCGGGTAAGAAGAACAGACTTTCTGGCTCACAGAATCTCATTAAATAGGGTATTGCATGTTTGTGATTAAAACATGTGACTGTGTAAAGTACTTTAGAGTAATCTTGCACTGCTTGTGTAAGGTTATTAAAGACATTCAATGGACATTGGTACAAACCCTAAACAGATTACTAGCTGGAAATTAATAGTCCAAAGGTTGGCACATTGACACTCGTGCAGATTTTTCTCTTCTGTTTAGTTGGTCTATCCCTAGGCATTTTGGACTTGAAAGAAGTGGATATGAAACTTCTAGTAGCTGTGTTTATAATCTAAATTATGTTGTTATCTAAACAATGTTAAACTTATCTTTTAGTTTGGAGTCACCCTTAATTCAGTAGTCATGAACACTCCCTAACAGAATTAACAGAAATGCCTGCCTACGTTTTCTTCTTCACCTTTTTTATGACATGCTTTCAGAAAACACCAGTGTAGCAACATGCATGGTTTTCATTTTGCTTTCTAGTTGTTACTGTTGAGGTACTGTTCCACTTTTTTTTTTTCTTTTTTTTTTTTCTTTTAAAGTAATACCAAATGGTTTTGCAAAGCATCCAGATTTCCTGGCTACTATCACCACTTACAGTCTTTCTTACCTTTGGTTAGGGTAGTTACATGACAAATAGTTTGATTACTCATCCTCTTAATCTAAAACTGAACAGTCTGTCATGATCTCTTCTGATGTATATTTTAGACAGGTATAGTTCCTAACATGTTAGATAAACTTCTATCATTTGGCAACTTTTAATCTGTAGATTGTGCACATCTACAGGAAATATGGAAGCCACGCTTCCTGGATTTTGCAGACTGTTTTCAGTTCTCACATTCTTGAAATTCCCCACACTGGCATGCATCTCCATGCTATTAAACTTTTAACTGAAAATACTTTTAAGGATGTTACAGTTTGCTTGATTACTTACTACATCTCTGTTAATTAGGAAGGTACTGAACTTTCAAATAGTTTTTTGATAGCCTTTAAATCAACTTCTGTTATAAACTGAAGAAGACCGAATATAAAACACAGAGGGTAGTCCTTCCTAGTTTGGTTGTTCTATTAGCTTTTATCAAATCCTACTGCTAATCTTCTTTTTTCCTTTATTATCTTTAGGTAAGACTGCTAATGGTGGGCTACTAAAAAATTAACGTTGAGTTTAATTTCTGGAGTGATTCATATCCTGTGTGCTTACCTTGAACTGTTGATTAAGGAAGAGGGGCTAAGTCTGGCTAAACCTTTAAGTTCTTATTTTTCCTTTTTCAAGGACATGGGAAAGTTTTCTTTAACGTATGAAGCTTCTATGACACGCTTGTTCAGAGAAGGCAGGACCGAAACTGTTCGTTCGTGTACTGTTGAATCATGCAATTTTGTTCGAACCATGGAAGACCTAACTGAAAGTGTAAGTTCATGATGTTGTTGCCTTATACAATCCATAAAGCACGTGAGTTATCACTAGATATCCATATAAGTTCCCAAATAGTTTTTAAACACTTAGAGTGATGCCTTTGTTTTTTAGGAAGGAAGTGCTGCATAAGGTAATTGTCCACATTTTCTATCAATATGGCAGATATTCAAGGCTGAACTGAAAGAGAATGGCAGTAACATAGCCAAATATGCCATTTCTTACAGTTCCTGAACTCCAGAAAACTGAGATGACTTGTGAAATTTTTGTGACTTGTAACTCAAACATAGGTTTGTAAAATAAGTAATCTCATATCAGTTAGGCTTTCCTTTCTGATAGGGAAGAAAGTATTATTCACAGGAAATAAGTAGTTCCTCTTACATGTTGATTTCAGTGGGCTTTTTAATCTTGCTTGTGATGTTCTGATTAGCAAACAAAGCAAACATGGTCTAGGGGAAAACTTCTTGGTTTGGAAAACTTGGACAATACTGGTTAAAATGTTTGCTATCAAAATGGAAGGGCGGAGGACAGTAATCTTGAGGGCTGTCTGTTCTTTAATCCACTGCTAGTCACAGATTTCACAGATACAGTTGATGAAATAGAATCATTTATGTTGGGAAAGACCTTCAAGATCATTGAGTCCAACCATCAACCATGCCCACTAAACCATGCCCTGAAGTGCCTTGTCTAAGTGCTTTTTGAATATCTCCAGGGATAGTGACTCAACCCCTTCCCTGGGCAGCCTGTTCCAACACCTGACAACCCTTTCAGTAAAGAAGTTTTTCCTAATATCTAAACCTCCCCTGCCACAACTTGAGGCCATTTCCTCTCCTCCTATCACCAGCCACCTGACAGAAGAGACCAGCACCCACCTCACTACAACCCCCTTTCAGGTAGTTGTAGAGAATGATAAGGTCTCCCCTCAGCCTCCTTTTCTCCAGACTAAACAACCCCAGTTCCCTCAGCCGTTCCTCATAAGACTTGTGCTTCAGGCCCCTCACCAACTTGGCTGCCCTTCTCTGGAAATGCTCCAGCACCTCAACATCTTTCCTGTAGTGAGGGGCCCAAAACTGAACACGGTACTCAAGGTGCAGCCTAGCCAGTGCTGAGTACAGGGGAACAATCACTTCCCTGCTGCTGCTGGTGGCACTATTTCTGATACAGGCCAGGATGCCGTTGGTGGTCTTGGCCACCTGGGCACACTGCTGGCTCATATTCAGCCGGCTGTCAACCAGCAACCCCAGGTCTTTTTCTGCTGGGCAGCTTTCCAGCCACTCTTCCCCAAGCCTGTAGCGCTGCATGGAGTTGTTGTGACCGAAGTGCAGGACCCGGCACTTGGCCTTGTTGAACTTCATACAATTGGCCTCAGCCCATCGATCCAGCCTGTCCAGATCTCTTTGTAGAGCCTTCCTACCTTCCAGCAGATCAACCCTCCCTCCCAACTTGGTGTCATCCACAAACTTACTGAGGGTGCACTCAATCCCCTCGTCCAGATCACTGATAAAGATATTAAACAGAACTGGCCCCAGTACTGAGCCCTGGGGAACACCACTTGTGACCCGCTGCCAACTGGATTTAACTCCATTCACCACACCCTTTGGGCTCGTCCATCCAGCCAGTTTTTTACCCAGGGAAGAGTACACTTACCTAAGCCATGAGCTGCCAGCTTCTCAAGGAGTATGCGGTGAGAAACAGTGTCAAAGGCCTTGCTGAAGTCCAGGTAGACAATAAATCATTACATTTGCAGGTTTTGCTAAGCTGAAGGGGATTTCCAGTTCTTCAGTGTCAATAAAAATTTGACCAGAAAAAGAGGATTTTGTTAAATAGGAATGTACTCAAGGTATTGCATCCAGGCCTGAGTAACAGCTGCATGGGTAGAAGTTCTAATGAAAAAGACCTAGGATTGTAATAATCAGTAACTGAATACTAACATAACACATTCAGTGCTATGCCATTGGGAAAAATGGAGCCCTCAGTTAGTCTTGCCCTTTATTTTTAGTAGTCTTTTGTCTCTGCACTTTTTTTCTAGTACAGCATTAGCTGGGGTGGTGTGTCCAGTTTTGGACACTACACTTGATGTATGGATGGATTGGAGACAGTCTAAAGGAGAGCAAGAAGGATGGTTAGAAACCTCTGAAGACGATCTGTGAGGAGAGTTTGAACTTAATTATTCTTGCCTAGTCTAAAGAAGAGAGAACACTGTGGAAGAGGTGGGGAGCCAGGTTGTGCTCAAGATGATAAAAAGGCTTATGCAGAGATTATAGGAACAATCTGTTCTCTGTCCCAGGAAGTAATGGACTTAAATTTCAGAAAGAAACACATTAGGGAAACATTTTCTGCTGGTAAGGATAATGAGTAAGGAGGGAAATAGTGAGAAGCCTGAAACAGATTACTTGAGGAGGTTGTGTTTTCACTTTGAAAATCTTTAAAAGTAAGTTACATAATGGTCCTTCAGGACAGAGTTTTAGTTGATCATATCTTAGGGCAGAGAAGTCTAAGCAGATGAGCACATTAGCTTTCTTTAGAAAGAAAGAACCCCATGATTCTATGAATAAATGTTGCTGCAAGAAAAGAGTTGCACAGAGAAAGAGAGAAACTTTCTTCTCCCTCCTCTTCCTGGAAGTTCTATGTAGGTAAAATCCCCCTGGATTTATCAATGTGCCATGCTGGGAGCTGTGATCAGACCAGTGCAAGTCTGGAAATCCAGCCATGTCAACATGTCATACATAACTGTATTGCACAGCTACTGTACAACTACCCTGTGTATAGAAAGTAATTTTGACATAATCCTAATGTCAGAATTAACTGCTATTACATCTCTGCAGTTAACATCTGCATTTTTGTTAAAGGCATAAGGTAGCCCTATACATGGCAAGATCATATATATAGCAGACTTCATTCTGCTCTCTTTATTTTTCCAATGGTTACTACAAATGTGTTTCTTTTTCAGACTTGTTGATTCATTACTGCCCTTCACCTGGAATGATCAGCAACAGATCAGCACAGGAACCCTGCCTTCATAATGCAATTTTTAGTTTTTATGTGTTATGAAGATTATATTATAGGCATTTGTATATTATTTTAAAAAGAGTTGTCTGCCTTTACTGCTTGCTTCTACTTTTCTCTGGGTTTTTCCTTAGAATTTTTCCTGAGCACTTGTATCCTCCATGGACTATCCACAAAGCTTTACTCCTGAATGCCAATGGTAGGCATGCCTAGTATGACTACAAGTGATTTATTAGTTTATCATGCTGGCAGCCAATAGGCTGCTCACTGTGTCCCAAAATAAGTGGTGTAAAATGCAGTGATGCTGGAGATAAGAAGTGACAGTTTGCCATATACTTGGTGTGTTGCATTCCACATTATAAAATTTTAATAGAATGGCTGTCTAAGTGTTTTGAACAGACACTTTCTTTCAGCCCTTGCAACATTCATGCAGTGTTCGTAGAATCATAGACTATCTCAAATTGGAAGGGACCCATAAGGATCATTGAGTCCAATCCCTGCTCCTCCTGGGAATACCTAAAATAAACCATATGACTAAAAGTGTTGTCCAGATGCTCCTTGAACTCAGACAGGCTTGGTGCTGTGACCACTTCCCTGGGGAGCCTGTTCCAGTGACCGACCACCCTCTCAGTGAAGAATCTTTTCCTAATGTCCAATCTGAACTTCCCCTGATGCAGCTTCATTCCATTTCCTCATGTCCTATCGCTGGTCACCAGAGAGAAGAGATCTGCACCTCTCTCTCCACTTGAGGAAGTTGTAGACTGCGGTGAGGTCACCCCTCAGCCTTCTCTTCTCCAAGCTGAACAAACCTAATGACGTCAGCTGCTCCTCATAAGTCTTGCCCTTGAGACCTTTCACCATCTTGGTTGCCCTCCTGTGGACACACTCTGATAGTTTGATGTCCTTATATTGAGGTACCCAAAACTGCACACAGTACTCGAGGTGGGGCCACACCAGTGCAGAGTGGGACAGTCACCGCCCTCAACCAGCTAGCTATGCTGTGCTTGATGCACCCCAGGACACGGTTGGCCCTTTTGGCTGCGAGGGCACACTGTTGACTCATACTCAACTTGCCATTGACCCAAACTCCCAGATCTCTTTCTGCGTGGCTGCTCTCCAGCCTCTCGTCTGCCAGTTTGTACGTATAACCAGGACTACCCTGTCCCAGGTGCAGAATCTGGAACTTACTCTTGTTAAGTTTTGTACGGTTGGCGATTGCCCAGCTCTCAAGTCTATCCAGAGCTCTCTGAAAGGCCTCTCTACCCTTGAGGCAGTCCACAGCTCCTCCTAATTTAGTATCATTGGCAAACTTACTTAATGTACATTCAAGTCCTGTGTCCAGATTCATTATAAAAGCATTGAAGAGCACTGGCCCTAAAATTGAGCCCTGGGGAGCCCCACTGGTGACTGGCCACCAGCCTGATGTAACCCCATTTATTATAACTCTTTGAGCCTGACCCATGAGCCAATTGTTCACCCAATGTATTATGGACTTGTCTAGCTGTATGCTGGACATTTGTCTAGAAGGATGCTGCGAGAGACAGTTATCAAAATCTTTGCTAAAATCCAAACCATCCCACATCTACTGGCTTCCCTTGGCCAGCTAGGTGGGTGACCGTGTTGTGAAAGGAAATTAAGTTACTTAAACAGGACTTTCCCTTCACAAACCTGTGTTAGCTGTGACCAATAGTTACATTGTGTCTCAATTGTTTTTCAATAACTCCCAGAATGATAGTCTCCATAATTTTGCCAGGCACTGAATTGAGACTGACAGCCTGTAATTACCAGGGTCTTGCTTCTTACCCTTCTTGAAAACTGGGACAACATTTGCCAGCTTCCAGTTGATGGGGACCTCTCCATGTTCCCAAGACCATTGAAAAATAATGGAGAGAGGTCCCACGATAACATCGGCCAGCTCTTTTAGTACACTGGGATGAATCCCACTGGGCCCCATATGCTTATGTGCCTCCAGCGGGAGCAGCAAGTTTTGAACAAGTTCAGAGTTGGCTGGGAGTTTATCCTCCTCCCCAGTCACAGTCTTGCAACACAGGGCTCTGGGGGTCCCAGGGCCCATCATTGGTGTTAAAGACAGAGGTGAAGAAGGCAGTAAACATCTCTGCTTTGTCTATGTCCCTATTTTTGAGGAGCCCTTTTTGTTGTCCTTCACAGTACTAGCCAGCTTGAAGTCTAATAAAGCTTTGGCCACGTGAATTTTCTCCCTGCAGTGGCAAACAGCATCCCTGTAGTCCTCCTGTGTTGCCTGTCCTTGCTTCCAATGTCCATATACTTTCCTTTTCAACCTAATTCTAGAAGAAGGTCCCTGCTCAGCCAAGCAGGCCTTCTACCCCTCTTGCTTGACTTCTGATGCTTTGGAATTGCCTGCTCCTGAGCTCTTAAGAGAAGGCTTTTAAAAAAAGACCATCATTTGGGGACTCCTGTACCTTCAGTGTTGTCAGTTTGCCTTCTAAAGTGGATGTTGCAGTTCCAGCTTGCCTTAAATCATGCTGAGGTTTGCTCTTCTGTAACTTTTTAAGACTAGGGTCTCCAGAAACTAAATGTACAATAATGTAGTAAACTTGACTTGTAATCATGTTTGATTCTGGTTTAGATCACACTTAAAATACAAATTTGTTTTCACTATGCATTGTTTACAGCAGGTAATGGTTGACACTTGCTAATACCTGAAATTGAATACATGAGGTTGAAAAGTCAGAGGATACTAGTATTTGGTGTTAGTTGCACTCATCGTCTTGTACTTCTACCATGAAGTGCTCTAGGCTTGAGAGCCATTGCTGTAACTTAGTTTCTGCACCTCCATCCTCAACCCAGTTCACTTAACTGATTTTTCTTCATCTTTTTTTTGTTGTTAGAATGAAAATAAGCTTAAGTTCTTCCGGCTTGCTGCTGCCAAACATCAGCATTTATATCGTCTCGCCATGACTGGTGCTGGCATTGACCGCCATCTGTTCTGCCTTTATGTCGTGTCCAAGTACCTTGCTGTAGATTCTCCTTTCCTTAAGGAAGTAAGTGACTTTTGATAACTATTAATTACAGTAAATAATCCTTTGTTTACTTAGTGTTTCGTGGTATCTGCTTACATGCTTGTAGAACTCTGGTTTTCCTAAGAAAAAAGGTAACAGTTTAGCTAGCATTGCTTAACATCTGCTGGTAGATTTACAAGTTAGTTTCATTTTGCTTTATGTATACACTTATTAATAGATCTGTAGTAATGCTTTCTGTGAGGTTTGTAGTATAATACATGCTATCAAGGATTGCAAGAAAGATATAGTCAGTATTACAAAAAAAATATACTGGTTGCTTCTGGGTTTTACATATTTTCAAGGCAGCACAACAGAGGCTGTGTGTTTTCTCTCAAGAATTTTCTTTTGGAACTGTGACAAAATCACTGTCTTTTAAGTTACTGTGAGTTAAAGGAGCTGTATATTGTGGGTTTTGTTTTGTTTCTTTTAATGCACAATGTTAATGTTACTGTTTATTACCATGACAAATACTTCATTATTTAAACTAGGTTTTAAGGTTGGGTTTTATAAAAGTAATTAGATTACTCTTGTTCATGTTTTCTGATTAATAAAAAATGTGTTCCAGCTTGCCTCCAAATTAAACCACTCACATTTGTCTGCTTGCCCTCCTAAATGTGAGTAGTGGCTAAGTCAAGAATAGAACAACTTTCTACAGCTTCCACAGACTTTTGAGATACATGTGTATTGTTAGAGATTTTTACAAGCTTTTAACTTGATGTAGTATTTTACCAGGATTTGAATATTGCCATTAATGATCTTGTTGTTAACAAGACCTGTTATGCAGAATTTACCAGGCTATAGACCAGATTAATCTGTTTTGAAATAGCATTTCTATTGAAAGAACATTTTTCTCTTTAATATATGAGATCGTGATGTCAGTTTCTCAATGGTTTGCATATCAGGTCAAGTTTAGCTGTTTCTTTTAACCTTCTTAGTTGTTCATTCCATTGAAATGGGAACTGGAGTTATCATTAATATTGCTTTATTGAGTGCTTTCTAACTTATCTTGACTAGTTTTTGAGAAAGTTGCATGTTCTTAAATAGTGTATTATACTTGTTTGCATCTCTTTCATATCTAATAAAGGTTTTGTCAGAGCCTTGGAGGCTCTCAACAAGTCAGACACCACAGCAGCACATTGATCTAAAGAAGAACCCTGAGATGTTATCCTGTGGTGGAGGATTTGGACCGGTATGTTTGCTAAATACAAGTACCCCTTTAAAAATAGTTTTATTTTGAATATACCAGTCTAAAAATTTCAGATCTGTAATACCTTAATGTTGCACATCAAAGGTGCAACACATGCTTTTAAATGCATGTGTTTAATGCTTTCCCATGATGTGGATTGCTCTGAAAAATCTGCATCACCTTTTTCTCATCTCCCACTACAAGAATAGATTATTCTTAAGGAAATACATAGTTGTCAAATGAGGTACAGGGTTCCATGGCAGAGAGATCTGATAAAGTGGGGGATTTTATCACATTACTTACGGTAATGGTCCTGCACACGGGTCAGGGCAATCCCAAACACAGATACAGGTTGGGCGATGAGTGGATTAAGAGCAGCCCTGCAGAGAAGGACTTGGGGGTGCTGGTTGATGAGAAACTCAACATGACCCGGCAATGTGCATTAGCAGCCCAGAAAGCCAGCCGTATCCTGGGCTGCATCAAAAGTGGCGTGGCCAGCAGGTCGAGGGAGGTGATTCTCCCCCTCTGCTCTTGTGAGACCCCACCTGCAGTACTGCCTTCAGCTCTGGGGCCCCCAACATGAGGGACATGGACCTGTTGGAGTGGGTCCAGAGGAGGGCCACAAAAATGAACAGAGGGCTGGAACACCTCTCCCTTGAAGACAGGCCAAGAGAGTTGGGGTTGTTCAGCCTGGAGAAGAGAAGGCTCTGGGGAGACCTTATAGCAGCCTTCAAGTACCTAAAAGGGGCCTACGAGAAAGTTGGGGCGGGACTTTTTACAAGGGCATGTAGTGATAGGACAAGGGGTAATGGCTTTGAACTGAAAGAGGGTAGATTTACATTAGATATAAGGAAGAAATTCTTCACTGTGAGGATAGTGAGGCACTGGAACAGGTTGCCCAGAGAGGTTGTGGATGCCCCATCCCTGAAAGTGTTCGAGGCCAGGTTGGATGGGGCTTTGAGCAACCTGGTCTAGTGGAAGGTGTCCCTGCCCATGACAGGGGGCTTGGAACGAGATGATCTTTAAGGTCCCTTCCAACCCAAACCATTCTATGATTCTATGCCCAGAGCTACTGTACATCAGGCAATTATTACCATGACAAATGCTTTATTACTTAAACTAGATTTTAAAGTTGGGTTTTATAGAAGTAATTTTTTTGCTCTTGTTCGTGTTTTCTGATTAATAAAAAATGTGTTCCAGCTTGCCTCCAAATTAAGCTACTCACATTTGTCTGCTTGCCCTTCTAAATGTGAGTAGTGGCTAAGTCAAGAATAAAACAACTGTCCTAGTTTCAGCTGGTGTAGAGTTAACTGTCTTCCTAGTAGCTGGTACGGTGCTATGTTTTGAGTTCAGTATGTGAAGAATGTTGATAACACTGATGTTTTCAGTGTTTAGACTACTGTCAAGGATTTTTCAGCTTCTCATGCCCAGCCAGCGAGAAAGCTGGAGGGGCACAAGAAGTCGGCACAGGACACAGCCAGGGCACCTGACCCAAACTGGCCAACAGGGTATTCCATACCATGTGACATCCCATCTAGTATAGGAACTGGGAAGGGGGGGCAGGGAATCGCCCCTCGGGGACTAGCTGGGTGCCGGTCAGCGGGTGGTGAGCAATTGCACTGCTCATCATTTGTACATTCCAATCCTTTCATTATTGCTGTTGTCATTTTATTAGTGTTATCATTATCATTATTAGTTTCTTCTTTTCTGTTCTATTAAACTGTTCTTATCTCAACCTGTGGGTTTTGCTTCTTTTTCCCGATTTTCTCCCCCATCCCACTGGGTGGGGGGGGGAGTGAGTGAGCGGCTGCGTGGTGCTTAGTTGCTGGCTGGGTTTAAACCACGACAACAACTTTCTACAGCTTCTGCAGACTTTTGAGATACATGTATGTTGTTAGAGATTTTACAAGCTTTTAACTTGATGTAGTATTTTACTGGAATTTGAACATGGCCATTGATGATGATATTGTTCTTAACAAGATCTGTTAAGCAGAGTTTATGGGGCTATAGACTAGATTAACCTGTTTTCAAAAAGCATTTCTATTAAAAGAACAATGAGAGGGATCACAGAACTGCTCTTTGCCACACAGAAATTAGGACAACAAATACAGTATATTTTGGCTGGTTTGTTAAGCTGGAAGTTGGTTTTTGTGTGGTTTTTTTTTTATTTATTTATTCATGTTTCTGATACAGCTTTCAGTAGTTCTTGAAGTTGGAATGAGTTTAAATTGCAGTATCAAGGAAACCTAGCTATTGCAATGCTGCTCATTAATGAGAAACTGGCTTGCTCCAGCAGATTATAAAGTCAGTATTTAGAATCCCCAAAAAGGTGTGGTCTGGCAATAAAATAGCTTTTTGGCTGCAGGAATGTCTAACACTTTTTTTCTTTTGTTTTTACTAATGCTACATTAACTGCTCCCTTTTATTATTTCTTCATTCCTTTAATTTCCTTCCTTAAGTTGTCTGCCTTTCCAAATAACCCTGTTTACATTTCCCTTCATCATTTCTTGTATCCTTGCAAAAACTGCTTTGGTTTGCTGAAGGAGCCGAGAGATTCAGTACATCAGGCTTTCTGTGCATGTTGTGTGTGTTGGTTTTGGGGTTGTTTTTTTTCAGCATTCTGTAGAATATAGCCCCGTAGCACTAATGGTTGGAAGACTATCGGGCTGCTTGGTAGAAGTGGCAGCAAAGAGCTTGAAGGTTGTGATCCTTTGAGTTAAGAAAAAGAGGAAGGAGGGTGGAAGCAGGATAGTCATGGTTTACTAGGCATACTTTAAATATTATATCAGACTGAAACTTGGGACAGTTAATGCTGCTAATGTTGAAATCGGACCAGAGTTCCGTTCATGGTATGCGTGTTCAGAAACATATCTTTGCTGTAGAGTCAGATGACTTCACCTTTGGGCAAGTTTTCATACTACGAGGCTTGTATACTCTGTATTTATATACTGTATTTGTTTACATCTGCAGAGTGATCCCATGAAACAGGATGTTTAGGTATACAGCTGAACTATTTTATTCCTTTCTGCTTAAGCACTGAAGCTGTATAGCTGCTTAGGACCAGACCTTGATAGAAGGTCTTTGAACAAGTATTCTATTTCAAAATACTAAAACTGAGAAATATTACAGACATGTATTCAGAAAATGTTAATTCCATGCACTTTGGATGAGACTAGAACCATTTCCTTAAGTGGAATAAATCTTCAGAAATGATGCATTAAATGTAGAAGCTTAATTTTTGCTTGAGGAGAAATTGCAACTGATTTTTAAAACTGCACAGTAAGAATTGTGTAATTATGTATAAGATAATTTAGGAATGGAAGAAAAAAAAAGTTTAGAACTTGTTTTTTCTCTTCTTTCTTCCCCTAGGTGGCTGATGATGGTTATGGTGTTTCTTATATTATCTTGGATGAAAATTCCATCCATTTCCATGTCTCCAGCAAAATATCTTGTTCTGAGACGGTAAGAGTCAGTCCTTTCCTATGGTTTAATAAATCTGTTCTGATATCTGCTTATAAAACTGTTCTAGTCATTGTCCAAAAAAATTTAGTAGGACTTGCAACATACAGTTATAACGTGTTTTTTTCTTTCTCAACATACGCTGTTTTGTTGGGGTGGTTTTTTGTCTCCACTTCTATAAATTTAATAGCTTTATGAACCAAGGAAACCATATTCTATTTCACTTATGCTTTCAAGCATAAAGAAAGCACGTGGCCCACAGTCATCTTTACACATCTGTAGTTCCCTGGAACTTGTGTAAAATGACTCATATCTGTCCCATAAACAGGAAGATGGGTGTCTCCTGTTTTTTGTTATTATAGTTTTGCTTTGATTGGTCTCTGGCTGCAGTTGTAAAGGCAGAGCAAAATGTATGCTCCCTATTCTTTAAATCTTCTTGGTTTAAATAATACTGAAAGAAGCTGGCCCATAAGTTGTAGTCTGTGCTTGAGAAACATAATTAATCAAAAATTTATGAGAATAAGACCCATTATTAGAATGTAGTAGATGTCATCTATTCACTGTCCTGCTGTTGCAGAGGCCTGCTTTGAGTGAGCTTCAATTCATCCTTCCCTTTAGATTTTTATGACCGTAATAAACATGCTGAGTTTGTTCAAGATTACATACCTGACCTAGTTTTCCTCTTTTGACCTTAACTTGTCCGAGAGATCTTGGTGCCTTTGGTTAATGATTAAAGATTAGGAAATACAACGTTGGTTTTTTTTTCATAGTTCAAATTGTTCTTCAGATGTCTGTTAGCTTGTACTTTAAATTTCTCTGTATTTTTTACTTACTAGTCAAGTCAAAGGTCCATACAGAAAAGACAGCATTTTATGTGCATGGCCTTGATATTAGTAGGGTCTTTGTAGTAGGTCCTGTAATGTAGCTAATAATTTATATTTGTAATCTTAATTTTTTCCTTGTACCATTCGTCTGACACTTAGAATAAATGGAACAAGTTCATAGTTTGTTTACACTTAGATAATTGTGATTTTCATTTTCAACACTTTATGTAATTTTTAATGGCAAACGATTCAGGATTCTGATAGGAACTCAAATACAAAATGTTTTTCTGCTCTTTCAGTACTTCTAGGTCATTAGTCATACATTTTCTGAACCTTCTTTTGTTTTCTGAAAATTAGCTTTTGCAAAATCTTGTATAAAAAAACAATATCAAACCCCAGCTATTTTAAAGTAACAGAAAGCTATAGATGCATCTGATTTCAAAAGGAGGTGATCTCAGTTCTGTCTGTAGGAAAGTAAATGCATGATGAAGAACTCATTAGTCAGTAATATCATAAACCTGGATTAATTTGTATAGCATTAAAATTCTTGTGGTTTAAATTCCACATTTTATGGTAAAATACATGCCCTAATTCTCTAAGCTCCAAAATTACAAAATGTTAAAAGGTTCCATCTTTTGCCTAAAACATAACTGTTGATTGACAGTACAAGTCTTTGGTTTTGTTTTTTGTTTGTTTGTTTTTAAAGGATTCTCATCGTTTTGGAAAAAACATCCAAAAAGCAATGGTTGACATCATGGGTTTATTTAACCTTAGTAAAAACTGTACCAAGTGATTGCCTTATTGGTGCCAACCAATCTCCTGTTGTTGGGATGAGAACTCTTCTGCACAGTGAATGAGAGCAAGGTTTCTCAAACAGCTGATGAAGAAACTGAGTCAACATCTTGATCACCTATGAAAACCTTAGCAGTGTATCGAATGTTTCTTTTTTTTTTCTTTTTTTTCAGTAGTTTGGAAGAGGTTATTTCCACAAAGGATGACTTTTGAAATCTTGTACATTTCTAGGGATGAAGTATATTATCACTGCATGAAGTCATGTATATTCTTAACTCCTGCAGTTTTCTCTTAATTTGTATACACTTGCTCTATTTTTACTTAAAATTAGTCTACTTGTATTCCAGAATCAAAGGGATAAAACACACTGTCTTAAACTCAAATACTAAGTTCGATTTGCTATGTATTAATAGCAGAATGTTCTTCAGTGTATCTGTTGCTTTATGTCAATGAATGACAGAACTTGTGGCTGTTTACTTTCATTGTTTTGTGGGGCAGGGTTTAAGGTAATTTCTGTAAAACATAAAAAAAAAAAATCCCTGATATTACCCACTGTAACATATCAAGTTGTAGAAATTTTTTGGTTTTTGGAAAAAAAAACCATTGGGTAGTGCTACATTGGGTACTAAAATGTGTCACCTAATTGGCAGGTATCACATTTTTCTTATTGCTCACAAGCATATTTGCCACATCATTGATCTTATTTCCGTATAAATAATTGAAACTGTGTGCTTGTTCATGTGAGTGCCTTAGAAAAAGAAAGATCCTAAACCCAGGAAAAAAGCTTATGCTGGGAGTTGGTTTTACACTTAGTGGTGAAGGAGGTGAAGTAGTAGTAATGCAGATCTAGTTTTCAAATTATAAGATGGGTTGATGTGGCATAAGTAGACTTGAATATGTTGCCATATGGTGCAGTTAGGCTTAAAGCTCTAATGAAATGCTCCCATCTTAAATAGCAAAGAGCAGTCCCTATGAAATGCAGGAATAACGTTTTTCAGAGCTACAGTTACTCATGTGTTTATTTTGGTGAATGGTATTGGCAGTCGTTTGAGATAAGAGTTTCTGGGTCCCAGGGAATGTCAGTTTAGTTAAATGCAACCTGTTGGATAGTCTGTGAAGCAATGCTGCCTGTAGAGGCTGATAATTGCAGTTTGCCTGCTTTCAGCCTGGAAGGACCACTACTGCATTGGCAACTATCTGCACGAGAAGGGCAAACTATTAAAGCTGTGGAAAATAGCTCCAGAATGGGAAAATCCTGGCCTTCTCAAACCCCTCCTGGGAGATGCTCTTGGTCAAGCACAGTTTCTGAAGGATACAAGGAAGGAGGAGGGGAAAGCTATTTCACTCAAAAAGAAGCATAATATTTCCAAGTCCAGAAATAAAATGGCTACTACATAATGGAATAACTTTGTGCGAGATGCTTCTCTTCCCCAGGCTTTATAGGTGTGGTTACTTTTTACATCCTGCAGTGCAGTAAAGTGTACCTGTTAGCGTAACAATTTTATGTTGGTTTTTTTTTTTTTTTTAAATGTAAGGTACATGGTATTTAGTAGTACAGTGAATGCTGCTCCAGAGCTATGCTGATTTTAAAAGACCTTTGGGGTTGATATAAAACTTCTCATTAGACTTTGAATGTTTTCTGGCCAGTATTTCTAACTTTCCATGCCTCTTCATGTTTTTTTTTAACTCTAATGTAACTATTGAAACACCTGTGTATGTATGTTTGAGGTGGGAAGCCTCATCCCAGATGCATCCTTAAACAAATGCATGCTTACATAAATGTAGGAGCCCTCACAGGAATTGGCCAACGACACTCATCATTTGATTAGGGTACAGTGTGTGGGAAAGGACACTTTGAATAAGCCTTACTGCAGATGGCAGGCCTGGCATTTATCAAACTACTCCAACAATTTTGTAGTGATCTATTCTTTTGGAGCTGCAGACATAATGCACAGGTTTTTTGTTTTTTTTTGTTTTGTTTTTTTTTTTTTTAATTGACCAGTGACCAGTCTGTGCTTAAATTAACATTAGGGCATGTGAGCTTGTAGGATTTTCTTTAAAAAAAAAAAAAAAAAAAAAAAAAAAGCTTAGATTTGACTCTCAGGTTTTGAATGTTTCAAGTCTAATTGTAGTTAGTGCAGTTATCAATGCAATTTTACGTTCTTAGAGAGTAAGTATAATTGGCACAGAAAGCTGTTTTTTATTGTAAATGTTTTAAACATTTTGTTGTGTTAAATGTGTCTTTTTTTAATTTGGGATAGGTCATAATTCCTAAGCAGATAAGACTATTTCATTTTCTTTAAAATGTCAACAGCATGTAAATAAAATATGCTTTTTGGATGTAAATCTTAGAAATCCACAGTGAATGTAGGTTATTAATAAATAACTAATTTAAATCTTGATGTTCAATATTGTGTACATACAGTAGAACTGCTTGCTTTTTTGCTCAAAAGCCATAGGAATGTAACTGATATTACCTAGATTTGAATGAACCTTCTAGTACAGTGTACTTTATAATAAAGTAAAATGTTCATATTCCAGAAAAACTATTAATTTGTTACTAAAACCTTGAATCACTTATTCTCAATTAGTGAGATATTAGTGATTTAAGAGCTCAAGTTAGGGTTGAGTAGGTGGGTTGGATGATAATAAATTGACCTGTTTATTAAATAGCAGCACGGAATTGGTGGAATACCTCAAATGTGCATTTTCCAAATTTCTTATTTCAGCTATTTCTTGCTTGAGATTAGGAGAGCATTAAAAGTGCATTTAGAGGCTACCATTGTACAGGATTAATACCATTCCAAACTAAATATTCTTTTAAGGGTGGGGTTTTTTGAGGGACTGAGGAAGTGTGTGCCTGACCTTGAAAATCATGGTTCTGATTCAGCCTTTGTACCAATTGTTTTTCTCATATAAAATATATTAATTTAAGCTAGGGGTTTTTTTTAATCTTGTTCAATTACTCTGCATCTATGGTTGGTTATTTACATCCAGCACTTTGTCCCTATTTTCTACCCTCTTCTGGAACTTAAAAAAATAAAATAAAATTTCACAATTACCACTACTTAGTACCATGTTTAATATCTTTTGTATCTTCTTCCTAGCTCCCTTGCTGCTGTTTCTGGACTTGTGAAATCATTGCTATTAAATCAAGTTAGGAATGATAGTAGCAGACTATTCAGTTTATTTTAGCAGTGATTTATATATGTCTTGCTAGTTAATAGGGAATGTGTTCATGAACAATTTTTCTTTTTCAGGTTCAGTAGTGTGCTGGTTTTGGCTGGGATAGTTAATTTTCCTCACAGTAGGTGTTATGGGACTATATTTTGGATTTGTGCTGAAAACAGTGTTGATAACACAGGGGATGTTCTCATCACTGCTGAGCAGTGCTTACACAGAGTCAAGGCTTTTTCTGCTTGTCACCCCACCCCACCAGCGAGCAGGCTGGGGGGCACAAGAAGTTGGGAGGGGACACAGCTGGGACAGCTGACCCCAACTGACCCAAGGGATATGCCAGACCATACGATGTCGTGCTCAGCTTATAAAGCTGGTGTGAAGAAGGAGGAAGGGGGGATGTTCGGAGTGATGGCGTTTGTCTTCCCAAGTCACTGTTAGGCGTGATGGATCCCTGCTTTCCTGGAGATGGCTGAACACCTGCCTGCCCATGGGAAGTGGTGAATGAATTCCTTGTTTTGCTTTGCTTGTGTCAGCGGCTCACTTTACTTACTAAACTGTCTTTATCTCAACCCACAAGTTTTCTCACTTTTACCCTTCTGATTCTACTCCCCCATCCCACTGGGGCGGAGTGAGTGAGCAGCTGCGTAGGGCTTTGTTGCCAGCTGGGGTTAAACCACAAGTAGAAAGAAGAAACAACCTAGGTCTTACTTTAGATGAGCTTTTTTCATGAGATCCAAATAACTGCTGGAATGTTTCTGTGAAACAGTCTGTCTGCAAGGTAGTGGATACCAGTGGTTTGATCTTTACAGTGAATAATCCATAGAATATGAATGGTAAGGCAGTGGAGAACTAGTTCAGGCACAGAAATTTAACATTGTTAAAATGTTATTTGCTTCATCTGAAGATTCCCAGCACCTGAAAACTCCTTTGAAATAGCATTAAAACTGGGGACTTCTTTGAGACAGTTGAAGATTTTTTTTACCCTTTAAAGGTTCATGTTCTGTTTTTTAATTGCTGTTTAATAAAAAAAAAAAAACAACCACCACCAAACAACAACAAATCTCTCTCCCCCTCCCCCCCCGCCAAACCCCACCAAAGAGTTTTTTGTGATAGACCACTTTCACAGTTGTTTAACTCACTGCTTTTCTGGATGTTGCAGCCTTTGCTACATGAAAGAGCAGTGTGATTTGAATTTCACGCTTCATCTCTTAGATACTGTTATTTCCTGGTTTTATTTCAAACATCTCCACCAGGGCTGGATACTGAAGTTGTAAATTGGTATATTCAATCTGAACAGACATTCTGTATGGAAACTCTAGGCACAGAAAATACTGATGTATTGGTTTGGGGTATTTTCCTTCTTCCCTTTGCCTGTGTTTAAGGGTGGCAAGCATAAGATGTATCTTATGCGCAGAAGGTGTTGCTGTAGTTGTACATGATGCATGGGATTAATCAGCTCTGGCTGAGACTAATGAAGTCCTGTTGGGAAGTACTAGAATAAAAAACCTAGCTGTTAGATGAAACCTTTGAGAGGAGAGGAGAAAGTGTGAGGTTTCTTTGTTTTATTTTGTTCCGTTTTTCCCTAACTTTAATGGCTGCAGACCTGGGCCAACAGGGTGGAAGTTTGTAACCACAAGCATAAGGAAGAAATTTATTTTGGGTTTTTTTTTTTATTAATTGTATGGCACCTTATAAATGAAAGGTAGCTTGAAATTGTTTTGGGTGGTTTTAGTTGCTGTGTTGTTTTTTTTAACACACAAAATTCCCTGAAAATGAAGACATTAATATCCAAAATGAAAAGTTCAGGTTCGATTTCTGCTTTCAAGGAAACCATCTTTTATCTTAAATGGCCATAGATAGTGGCCTGGCAAGTTTGGAGTGTTTTCTAAACTCAGTGCCATAAAGATTTCAGAGGTGACAATTCCAAGATTTACATGGTGAGCTGTAGAAAGGGCTCTTAAGAGCAGAAGCTGGAAGCCAGCTATTTCACAGAATCACAGAATGGTTGAGGTTGGAAGGGACCTCTGGAGGTCATCCTGACCAGATCTGGTCATGTCCAGATGGCTTTTTGAGCATCTCTGAGGGTGGAGACTCCACAGCCTCCCTGGGCAACCTGTGCCAGGGCTCAGTCACCCTCACAGTGAGAAGGGGTTTCCTGATGTTCAGAGGGAACCTCTGGTGTTTCAGTTTGTGCCCAATGCCTCTGGTCCTGTCACTGGGCACCAACGGAAAAAAGCCTGGCTTCATCTTCTTTGCACCCTCCCTTCCATTTTGTATTTCTGGGCTGAATAGTCCCAGCTCTCTCAGCCTTTCGTCATAGGAGAGATGCTCCAGTCCGGTATTCATCTTCATGGCCCGTTGCTGGACCCTCACCAGTGTGCCCATCTCTCTCTCGTACTGGGAAGCCTGGAACTGGACTCGGCACTCCAGCGGTGGCCTTACCAGTGCTGAGTAGCACTCTTCTACACGCATTATCACAAGTAACCTCTCACTCAGAACCAGGGTCCTGGTTAATCTTTTACTCCTTGTAATGTGAGATAATTTCCAAGGGAAATTATACTTTAAATACAAAACAAACAAAAAAATCCCCCCCCCAAACACCCAAGCTAATTCGGAGGCCGTGGGTGTGCTCGTGCCTGCCTGTGAGGAGTGCGAGACTCGCCCGCGCTGGCAGGGAGCGGCTCTCTGGCGCGTGCCCTGCCGCCATTAACGGTCTGGGGACTGAGTGGCGGGCGGCTGCTGCGGGGGAAGGTGAATTGCCTGAGGGAAGGGGCAGGGACAGGCACTCTACTGAGGGCCCGGGGTGGAGGTGGGGCCTCTCCCTTTCCTCTCTGCCCTGGAAACCAGCGTGATGAAGTGGGGTGGGGTGGGAGGGCAGCCGGAGCTCCCGGGCAGGGCTGGTCTCCTAGCCCGCTCCGCCCCAGAGCTGGCAGCGGCTGATGCATAGGGGTCAGAGACACTTGAGCCTTCAGAGGGTTGGTATATCCCGGTCCCATCGGGGGGACATGGGTAGCTTGACCCTCCCCATATTGTCGTGGTCTAAATCCAGAAATATTAGTGATGACAGTGCAGGTGGATCTTGGCCTATGTCTTTTTAATGGTGGCCTTGTGATACTCTGGGCAGAGGTGCTTTGGCTTGCGTTGTCGGGAACTGGCAGTACTGACATGGAGAGTACAGGCAAGGTTTGGTCTTAACATGCTACTTACTAACACAAACTTAAAACAGTGTAATTATAGCTAAGTACTACATCAAATTTGATTGATTTTTTTTTTTTGACTACTAAAGCCAGGTAGCAAAATTCTGATTCAATTCTGAATGCTGTTAATGTGTTTAAAAGTTAGAAAGAATGTGTTCTTATGGTAAAAGCAGCTTGTTTGTGTTGGCATGGTGGCCTGTATTTTCTGAAAGCTAGATTCAGAACCCCAACAACCTCTTCCAGCATTATGTTTTTAAGTTTCACTGTTACATGTTAATTGGATTAATCTTCAGTATTCTATATACATGTTGTTTGGTTATGACTATTTTATTCACTTCTAGATAGAAAAACTATTCAGAAGAATACCGAAATAGAAAATTTAATTATCTTCAATGAGAAAAACAAATATGAAACAGTTGACAGTCTGTCCGTGACTATGGAGAATCAGATATTGCTTGATATAAGATCAGTAATAGACAGTGGACTTGTAACTGAAATATTTACTCAAAATAATCCTGTTAGTTCTGAAAACTTTGATCTGGAAACTGCAGTAATTAATAATCCCATTGAAGAAGGATTGCTATCTAGCCAAGACAATCATTTATGCACTGTAAATGTGGGAGAGACCTTGTTAGATCACTTCAAGTATCCACTTACCATTGAAAATCAAAATACAATAGTAAAAGTTGAAGTACATCCACATGGAAACAACAGCTGTGATGATGAAGATCTTGAAAAATACAAGGAATTAAATCTTCCAGAAGAAGCTGAACGTATGCATTCACCTTATCTGCCTTCAAATGGTGTCCACTTTCTTTCTTCTGTAGCAATGCAGCATAAAAATTGCAGTGCTCCAACTTCAAGCATTTTCTCTCCAGAAGGAACAGTCAATCAAAATGTCAGAATGATGCCAGTAAGATTAAGTGAAATAGGAATTTTTATATATTCATGCTTGTTTGTGACTTAAATGTGGAGAACTGCCACATGAAAACTTACATGGGATCCACATAATATTTACAGTTATGTCATAAATTTTATACTAGAACAAACTTAGTAGTAAATACAGAAAAAAATTTCTGGTTTATATTGCCAGAAACAGCATGCAGTGTGAACATATGGTTCTGACTGCTGTTCTTTTTTGTCCATGTTATGAACCATATTTTTAAATGGCTGGGTAGTTATTTTGCTTATTAAAAAAAACTTACCATGTCACAAATATGCCCGCTTTGCTTTTATATATTACCATCTGTATTAGCAACTATTAGATAATTGTACAAACTTTTGTTCTTTAGTTCCACAGGTGACACACTTGTCATCTTAATATTTATAGTCCAAATGAGTTAAAAAGTAATTTATTTGCAGCAGTAAACTGTAGCCTGTATTGTTAAATCTCCATGTGGAAAGTATTTTTGTAAGAGAGAGGAGTTTCCCATTGCTTACCATGTTTGGCAGTTTTTCTGTATAGTTTGAAGTTACATTTTCTGTGTTGGATCAATTACTATCTAGAAAGGTATGCAGCATAAAACTTCTTGTGATGTTCACAGGATCAAATCCATCTGCTTAATGCAGGCTATTCATATGTAGAATACTTACGTGTCCTTGCATCTTTGTTTATGGCTGTAAAATATCGTCTGAAGAAATCTCCAAATCTTAAGTTTGCACTGTGGCTGCTTCTAGAAGGGCACTGAGGTTTCCTTTGAGAAGCTATCTTGAAATAATTAAGCATACCAGTTGACATTTTTTTCCATGTAAGTATTTTGACAAACAGTGCTGTTTTCACATTCAAAAATCAAAAGCATTAAAAAACCCCCAAAATCACAAAAATCACTTGGTTGAAAAAGAGGTCTGGTTTTCCCTTGCAGTATTCCACCGAGGTGCCAGGCTGAAGCCAGGTGGCAGCTGTGGGGCTGTCTGTGCAGGAAACCTCCTATCACAGAAATCATTGCTGACGCTACCCAGCCCAGTGTGTTTCCCAGTGGCGTCCTGAGATGCTTGAGGTCTACTGTGACATTTGCCTTACGTGTTTTGGTTTTCTTTCTGATTTCAGGTTACGGTTATAATTTTAAAGTATCTCTGGCTTGGAAGGTTGTTTACACACATGCTCAATATTATCAGTAGTTCTTTAATAACCAAGACCTTCAATCTTTTGAACCATTAATAAGATTCAAAAGACTGGTGGAAGCCTCTAGAAAATACAGATGTGATTAATGCTTAACTGTTGCTTTCTTCAAATTCAAGTTGAAGATAATGAAAATTTGTTCGTCTCTGTACAAGGAGCTAAAAATGACATTTAGAAAATATCTTTCTGACCAGCTGTCTTCCTAGTATCGTTACAGTTTATCACACTAAATCTGCATGTTTTCTTAATCTGCCTTGTTTCTTGAAGGTATTAGAACAAAATTCTAATCAGGTTATAAACAATTTTATTGAAATAAAGAAAGCTGATTCATTTCTACACTGCTTGCTTACCCTCCTGAACTGCTGTCTATATTAAAAGGAAGCACAGCACACACAAATAGAGAGCAAATTGTCTATTTCAAAAAAATCTCAATTCTAATTTGAAACGAGAAAATAGTTGGTTTCTGTCTTTGTTCCATGTTCTATTAATTTGGTTTGGTTTTGAAAATACAAATGTAGGCATTAAGTATGATGCTATTATAGTTGTAAATGCATTAGATCTTAACCATAACTATATGTTGAGCAGAAAAAGCAGAGATAATATTCAAGGTATATAATGGTATCTGGTAATCCTGAATAGGCCACAGCATTTATGTGCTTGATTATGTCATGAAAATGTAAATAACTTCCAATTTCCAAGGCCTCTTTAAGTCAGTGTTTTTGTTTATTCATTTGGCTTTTTAAAAATTAATCATTTAATGCATGAAATATAAATAAAACATTCTTTTCTTCAGGTGTTCAGATCATTTATACCTCCAGTTGCAGGTAAGAATAAATGTATTTGTATGACCGATTTAAAGGAATCCAAAACAGTACTATGCAGTTACAAAACTTGACCAATTGCTTAAGTGGTAAGTGCCCTAAGTGATTGAGGGGGATTTTTTTTTAATATTTATTTTTCTCCTCTTATAAGTTTAGGGGAGGATTTAAATGGCTAAATAAATTAATTTCTGGATTTGGCAGAGTGCAATACGACCCTTTTTGGATAATGTTAATATAACTAAGAATGTTTGAAAGGAGAATGGACCACTGTTCATTCATGTATGTTCATGTTGCTTCAACCACGTACTTCAGTCTTACTTTTGATTTTCCCTTCCTCTCATACCACCTCCCCGTTCCTTCAGGGGACTGTGAAGAAGATATTCCTTCTTGCAGCACAGTTTTCTTTTTTTCTTTGAGTTGAACAATGTTTTTATTTCCCTTTCAAGTTTGCCCACCAGTTATGAAAGTTAGGTGGTTTGCACTGATGCTGCTGATGACAGTAACCTTGTGAGCAGTTGTTTGATGTATTCTGCCCATAACCTGTTCACAATCCTGCTCAGGGTTAAACTGACTGCTAGATTTGATTTTACAAGGTAGTTTATCCTGAAGCTAAATGAATTTGTGCCAAATGGGCACAATAAACCTTTTAAAGACATCAAAAAGACACAGAGTGAAGTCTGTTTTTCCCAGCAAGGCTGTTACAAAAGAATATTAAATATTTCTTTCACAAGAATGTCGTGCTGTAGTGACATCAAAATCTCTTTCATTGATGCTGTAAAGGAGTTCTTGGTATAAAACACTGATCTTTTTGTAAACAAAACATGCTTTATTTTATGTACTAGAATCTTCCAGTGATATCTGTGGCTTACCTCAGACTAGTGCTTCTGTCTATGATGAAATAGTAAGTATGCATGCAAGATTTTATTATTATTGGAAGAATCTGTCCAAGTGTTGAATATCTAAAATGGGATTTATTCTAAGTGCCAGAGGGTAAAAGGTTCTTTCAAACACTGTGCTATCTGATCTGTTCACAAAAGACAGGAAGAGAAAAATGTTGCTGCGTAGATTTCTACACTGCTACATTGTGGAGGAAGGGAGAACAGCATCTGGGTTTTTCTCCTGTTTCCGTTCCTGTTGGCTCAAGTCTAGTTGGCTCCTGTCTGCCACTTGCACATTCTGGTTCCCATTCAGGCCAGTTAGGGAGCGGGCTTCTCCTAAGGCCGCCTGAACACAAACTGCCTGGTGGGGCTCTGTCAAATACCCTTGGGGAGCTGATTAGTATTTGAGCCTTTATCACATGTGCAGTGTATATAAAGGAACAGAGCTGGGGATGAAAATCTGGCTTTAACATTAGCATTCACTGCCTATGGAGAGATGTTCTTTGCAACTTAATTATTCTCTTAAAATGCTTGAATTTTTCAAATATAATTTCCTAGATCTGTGCAAGACAAACTATAGAAATGCAGATATTTCATGAAAGGGAGATTTCTGAAAATTACTGGAATTTTGTAGCCAGGTTTTTCAAGATTGTCCATTCAGTTTTTTAAAGTGTGTACTGAGAGGGGCAAGGCCTCATCTGGAAGTGTGACTTTTGTGAAGATGACACTGTAATAAGGTAATGGATCAGCAAGAAGGTGATAAATTGGTTTTCAACAAATGCAAGTGGCACCACATCTATGATGGAATGCCATGACACACAGTAGTTGATCACCATAACAAAAGTTAATTTTGGAACAATCTAATTTATAGGTATAATTGAATTTGCAGTCCAGTCTCCCATGACTACTTCTTACTTAGACTAAATCCCAATAATCCCCAGTCAAGTTATATAATTCAGGATTAATTCTTGTTTTGTATAATTTGCTGTGACTATTGCCTAACTTCTCCAGGGCAGTTTAGAAATCAGTTGATGCTTCATGATTTTGGGGACACTGAATGCCATTGTTACTGTAAAGTATGTTACTGTTCATTGTTATTCTTCAGGAATATTTTTACTTGAAATATGAGCAAAAATCATTCTGCCATTGACAAGTAAGTTAACTATTCTCAGTATTACATTTGAATATAATCCTTGCTTTAAAATATATGATTTATGCAGATAAATTTTTAAATTTATTGTATTTGCTTGGAATTTAAAGTAGATTTTAAAGCATGCCTGTTAAGATTTAAAACATTGTATTTCAGGCTGAGGTAAGAGAGGCAGTTAGTACTGTTATCAAGAATCACCAAGACGGAGCAATTTTTCAGAGTTCAAATATTGACGAGTCTGGCTGCAAGTTATTAGCATTACACAGTGCAGCAGAGGAATCCAGATGTTCACACAGAAATGATTCCAACCCTGTGGTAATTATATCCTGTAATTGATAGCAAAATCATATGCTAGAGAAAATTAACTTATTTGTACCATGCTAGCATCAAGAAGTCCCACTTAGTAAGTGCTGTATCAAGAATAATAAGGCAGTCCCTTCCTTGGATTCATAGTCTAAATCTTATCTAGTTACAGTGCTACTTTATATATATATAAAACACATTACTTTCTATTTAACAGCTGGAAACCAAAAAAACAAATGAGAAGATTACTTCCTCCAATGGAACAGTCTTGATTTAAAATCACGGCTAAATAAATGAAATGAAACATGAACAATTACAATGGCATGTTCTGGTTAGGGAACTGAATCTGAAGCCAGCGGACTAGTAAATAGCTAGAATATGCTCTCCAAAGCCCCATGGAGCAATTTGGAGAACCAGGAATCCATATGACCTAGGTTGAGGAGCTACAGTGATAGATCTCAATAGCTGCTTCCAAAAATAAATTAAGGGTCAAAAACCAAACATCTTAATACATAATGATCCCATTTGAGAGATTCCAGTTTGTGATTAGGAAGCTTTATAAGACAGGTGGTACTCTTAGGAAAACTTTTATATTTATATGCTTAGAATTACAGTTTCTTAGGTGAAACCTAATCATTAGTTATTCATTCCAGGTTATCTGTCAGTTGGAAGGAGGTACTCAAATACTCTGTATAAACAGTTGTGGCACACAAGGACTAAAACCAGTTCATCTAATTCCTGAGTATCATGACCAACATAATTATCTTCAATCAGGTACAATAAAAATGAAAATTCTCTCTAGCCTGTCAGATGGTATATCATAGATAGATTGTTAATATGCAAATGCATGTGTTTATGTTCTTAAGCAGCAACAGTGGGAGATGAGCCAAAGCTAGTGTAGCTATCACCAGTTATTATTTTACTTCATTTTATAATTAAAAAATTGCTAGGCGCTTCAGTGTAATAAGAATGATGTAATGGATATGTTGAATTTATTGAAAGTTTTTAATATGCAGATTATTTTCCATATAAAGCACATTTAGCATAAACAGCTGCATACGTTTGCATTTACCCAAGCTTGCCACCAAGTGTCACTGTTTGTCCATAAATGAAGAGCAGCGTTGAGGGCTATGGGTGTACTTTCGCCTTGGGATTCAGAATGTCTCCCTAATATTTACATAATTATGTGAACTTGAAATGCTGTGAACTTGAAATGCTATCAGTTTTTAAAGAAAGTAATTTCTGAGGTCCTAAAGTTGATCCTGTTTAGATGGAATAACACATTTTCATCTGAGCAGTGACAAAGTATTTGAGTATAGTTTAGTTTAAATTTAAATAAATATTTCTTTACCTACATATAGCTTCCTCAAAAACATTATTGACGCGGTTTATTTCATTATTTGTTATTATAATTCTATTTCAGTGGTGCATTTTGATGGCACTGTGAAAACAAAGCCTTTTAATATTAGACACTATACAAGCACAGATATTGTCCTCAATATCAATAGGTGCTGAGTGTGAGCATCTCTTAGCAGATGCTCCAGGTATGAAGCCTGTTTACTTATATGTCAGAAGCCATCAGAAGAGTAAACCAGGCACATTCAAGTTAAAGGTCATGTTCCTTCAAACTCTCTTTCATTTGCTGTAATGGTAGGGAAGAAAAAGCTAAGCAGTGCACTCATCTTCATAGCAAGTAAAAGAATTTAGTATAGCAATTATACCTAAAAGTTTCTAGGGACTGATCTCTTCAACTTTTGAATTAAGCTGTCCTTTGGCTTCCATTTATTTTTCTTTCTTTAGATGGGAAAGAAGTAAGTAGAGGTATAAGATTCATCTTGTAATCTTACTATGACTGATGCTTGCTTTTTTCTGCACAGGCCGGGATGCTCACTTAATGCAGTTCTTCACCAGGTCTTACACAAAGACTCTTACAGCTATGGTTTTCTCCATGGGTTTTTAGTAATTTTTTTCATAAGCTAAAGACCTATATTCCAAATGCTCTCTCAGAACTCTGGAAATCTGTAAAATATGAACTCAAGATAAATATATTTAATAATTTCTGATATTTTTCTTATTTTATCAAAATATTTTAAGTCTATGGCATTTGAATTTAAATGTACTTGATGTCATAGAGTAAAATCCTATGCTCAAATTCCTAGCTAACAAATTGATGGTGGGTTCTTCTGTCAGGGGTATTTTTGTGTGGTCAGGTTTTTATTCTTGTTTTTTTGCAATGAGAAAAACATTTCTGGAGAAAAAACTTCTAAGTCCTTCATAGACACTATTTATTGTAGAGTAAGTTTGGATTCAAAACTAAGTTGTAGGAGAAAGTGCTAACAGAGGACAGACAGCCTCAGGTAATTTTTTTTATTAACAAAAGAAGTTGAAGATACCAGTTTACTTGTATGCTGAAATCAAAAAATATTTATGCATAAATGAAACTTTATACACTGTGAGTAGTTCTGCTGTCTTCAGATAAATGTCTTCTTTCCAGATGTGGACAACCCTGTGACAGGTGTACTGGGGCAGGTTTTGCCTGTTCCAGGTGAACTGGTTCTGAATGAACAAGAGGTAATTAAGCTTTATCCTTTAAACTTGTTAAGTACAACATACACTATTCTCCCTTGTCTTAAAATGGGTTGTGAAGTCTATGTTGGGAAGTAACAATTGTATGCATTTTCTAAAGACAGTTTAGCTGGTTTGGACAGATTAGTTCTGCACGCAGTATTCTTTCTGCATATAAAGATTTCTGATTTCAACATATTGTAGAAGTAATACCAGAATTAAAAATACAGTTTTCCATAAGAAAAATAAATTTATTCCAGTTTTGAAACCTTGAATTTGGTATTATATAGATTATGTTATTTCTGAGAACCATTTTAAGACTCTTTTGTGGTGAAGGAAAGAACATTGACTTTTGCCAGAAGAAGGGGACTATTTTCTTCCAGTAGGATTTTTTACACTCTTTTGTCTTGATTAGGAATTAACAGTCATTAAGTCTTTATAATTTTTGTTGATTATCTTTTTTGTTGATGAAAATTGAACAGAAGACTAAAAATCTTTGCAGATGTTTGGCTTCTCACGTGTTACTTCCAACAGAGGTGGCAGCAAAAATCACTGCAAATTTTTAATTGTTAACTTTTGATTTGTGAAGTGAATATGTGATGTCGATACAAACACAGCAAATGGTTTGTGGATATTAGCCACTATCATAAAAGAGGGAAGAAAAAACCCAAGGGTCAGATTGAACATTGACCTAGGGAGTCTTTTGTCTCTAAAGGTGGTATATCTGCAAATTAGTTCCTAAACATTCTGGAGCAGTGGTGTAGACAGGCTTGTAATTCTTCTCTAACTTTATCCCAAATTAGTTGTTTCCTAGATTTCTTCCCTTCCTTTAAATACATTAATTTTCCTCTTCTTTATGGCCATCTAGATTAATTACCTGTTAAAATAGCAGTGATTTACAATTATTCACTGTCCCTCCATTACCAGTAATAACAGCGTAATCCTAATTGTTCTTCCCTTGTCTCTCTCCATAACCAGGCCCATATTAATTGTATGTCTGAAGATACAACAGTGTGTTTTCTTGGCCTGTGAGCTGATTATTTTTTTAAATTTTGCTTAGTTTTCAACCAATTAGATGTCATATTGCAGCTGATCATAACATAAATCATCAAGTCACTAGCCAGTTTCAACTGATTACTGGAATTAAAATCAACTGAACCTAGAATTACCAGTAAATTGAAAATAGTGCACCAACACTGCGGCACTGAAAGCTGTTCTTGGTTCTTTGCATTGGGAGAAATGGGATTCTTGACATACTGAATAGTTTCCAAGAGGAGATGCATGCAGTTTTCATGACTCTTTACTTCCATGAGTTTTTATCAGTAACTTTGGCGATCAAATTATCCCAGAAACATTTTCTTTGTGTTACTTTTCTCTGTTAACTTACAAGAGTATTTTTTTTAAAGTTAACATAAACAGGATATATGCATTTTATCTTGAACAGTTTGAAAATGGACCCTTACAACCAGTAGCTAGCTCTGCCACATTCCATCTAGAACCAAATCTGCACGAGTCAGTGAAAATGACCTCAGAGGGGTAAGAAGCATGAAACATCTTACATCCATGATGACTTTTGAATTTTAAACTGGCAATGACACCTAGACAATTTCACGTTGCATAGCTGCTACTTTCTCGTAACAAAAATGCAAATCTGTAAGAGTGCTTTGTGTATATATCTCAGTAGTCATGATGTCAGTTGCTGGCGGTCAAGACTATGTAGCATGGTTTCAGGTTTTCTTAGGATCAGTGCAATTGTGCTGTCCATTTGTCTGAAAAACATTTAATTTTCTAAGTTAATTTATATGTTTCCAAATCTAATTAGCATGTGTTTAGCCTGTATTTCTAACACTAATGGAATTATTTTAATAATATTTAATTGCAGATCATTTTTAAATAAGAGGCAGGTGCAACCCCAGTGTGAAAGGTGAGAGAGCTTTGCAGTTGCACAACCATTACCAGTTTGTAGGACTAAGGGCAGACCTGTCCCAAGTAGTGACAGCTAGTGGATAGAGGGAGATTACAGGTTGCTTATTCTCTTTTTCTCATGTATTCTGTGAGGCCACACTTGTTAAGTAGCACCAATATTGGTGTAAAAAATAAGATCAGTATTTATTGTTTCAAAACTATAGAATAATTAGTTTTCATTGTAGTTATATTTGTATTTGTGTATTTTTTTCTAATTTTTTTCCTTTTTCAACTTGTGTAGCCTATCTTTTGGTTCAGGGGTTACAAAGTATAAGAAACCATGTAACTGCACAAAATCTCAGTGTCTTAAATTGTAAGTAACAGTTTTTCAACATTTAATAAATGCTAATAATAGTGTATAGATGAAGGGATAAACATACAAGAAATGTGTGCTTTCAAATGAACAGTACATACGTTTCAAAAATTACTCATCTGATATTGAGTTAGAAAGATCCACAGCTGACATAAACTAGTGTCACACAAGCTTGGTGCAGAGGTGTAGATGACTGCATATAATCCAAAGTATGAAAAATAAAAAGAGAAGCTAGAAGAATTGTTCAGAGCATATCTGGAAAATCCTATGTAGAATGTAAATTCTGTATACTAAAATACAATTTCTCTGTCTTGCTGCTGCTTTCTTTCATAAATAATATGCACAGAGATGTATACACAATAATTAATGTTTGATTCATTGATGGACTGGGTGTATTTTACAAAATGCAAAACTGAAAGAGAGAGAAGCTCTTTGTCTAGGTTTGGATGTGATTAAGTTGCAGAGGAAGGAACATTTTTCATGAGAAGAAACTAAACATTCTGCAATAGAAGTAGAATTTAAATTTAAAAATTTGCACTTAAACCAGTTAATCTTTTCATTTCTTATGTTATTTTACATGTTAATCATAGATATTGTGATTGTTTTGCCAATGGTGATTTTTGCAACAACTGTAACTGCAATAATTGTTACAACAATCAACTTCATGAAACTGAGCGATTTAAAGCCATTAAGGTAAAAAAAAAATAGAATACACATTGGTATCAGCTTCTTGTATGAAAAATATAGCAGTATTGTTTTTTCCACTAGTTACAGCATTTGAAATATGTTATTTTTAACATAAATGAAGTTATGTGTTGCGTCTGTATTATTCTTACATAAAGAAATTTAGGGATTTATTTCCTTCCTTTTATAGAACTTCTGATACTTTGGATTAAAACTAGTGATGTGTTAACTGAATGATAATCTTTATTCTTGGAAGGAAGTATTCAAACCCAAATTTAAATTCAGAAAATTTTTTCATGTGAAGGAAAATTTATTGTATCCCAAAGTCAGACAGTAGTTAAAGGAAAACAAATTATTACTATCCGAATTATTATTCTCATTGACAGATCTTCTGCAGTTGTCTCTGTTAGTCTTACTGGTTGACCCATGCAGCAATGCAAAGTTGGCTTTCCTGGCAGCGACACTGAACACTGCACTAGTGAGAAGCAGGTTGCTTCTACATTTGGAGATTGATTTTACTAGTGGAAAAAAGAATAATATGTGGGATAATTTTTGCATGTATGTTGAACTGCACAATCTGGGCAATAATTTAATCTAATATGTATGTTATGTTTTGTAAGTTTTAAAGTGATAATGAAAAGTCTTACTCCACTGCAGATGCTTTAAGGATATATTAATGGCTTTGCGCTTCTTGTATGCAACTCTCCAGAACAATCTTTGTATCATTCACATGATTTCTGGATTGTACAAGACATTGATATAATTAGAGTTAGAGCTTTGCCACATCCAACCAGTCAAAGCCACAGCAGTTTTTGCTGTCAGTATGTAACAACTAGTTTTCAAATCAGATGCTCGTCTGTAGTTCAGCTGATGGGGTTGTTGGTGTCTAAGCACTCCTCTCACTGCTGTAGATGGCATCTTGTAAAGCATAATAGATCTTGTTTGTCACTGACAAAAGCATACCTGTGCCATCCATAAATATTGTACGTAAAGGGCATGTAACCTCTTTAACCTGCCTTTTAGTAGTCCATGGTATTGCGAGGTCTTGGGACCTAATAAAAACCTGCTGTTCCAATCCAATGCTGATTTCAGTGAATGGTCTTTGTATTGGGCCATTAATAAAAAAAGATATGTTTAAAATTTCTGAGATGTATGTAACTATGTATGCAAGGGTTCTTTCTTCACTGAGAACTTTTTATTTCTGGTGAAAGTAGTGTCAGCAGTGAAAGGAAACCAGCCCCAAGAGAAGAGTAGATGGGTCATTTACATTATTCCATAAAAACAATGTATGTTGCTTCCCGTGGTAGAGCCAACTTGGCTTAGTGTTTTGGAATCTTTGAATTCCTGCTCTCACATGCCATGGAAGACTCCTTTATCCATGGGCTTCATATCACCAATGATGTGAGTGGAAAGAAAGGACTTCTTTATTAAACATTGGATCACAGTCATTCAGGTGTTTAAAAACATTTCTTTAATTTCTCATAATCTAGCCATTTTTGTTTTAGGCCTGTCTTGATAGAAACCCAGAAGCTTTCTTACCAAAGATTGGGAAAAGAAAACTAGGAGAAATTAAACCTCACCATAACAAAGGATGTAATTGCAAGCGCTCGGGATGCCTCAAGAATTATTGTGAGTGCTTTGAGGTGAGTCAGGTGAACTTTCCTCTCATCACTTACTACCTTAACATTGACTATATTTTGTAACTAGTAGTTGCAAAAAAGAAGCACTTCTCTTCTTTCTTTGCATTTTTCATCATAAAAGTTTTTGAACATAGGAAGCACAGTCTCTTTCTTGTCATGTCTTTAAAGAACTGAATCTGGCTGAAGTTGGTCAGCTAAAATTTTTGGTATCAGGATCTCTCAGCCCATGACTTGCTCCAGAAGAAGTGAGGAATGGTTTTCTGCTAATCCCGGTAGTTTCTATCTGTAGTATTTTGTTATCTTGCAAAGTTATCCACAAATTGAGGGGAGGAGTGATTTGTCCATGTACAGAACATCAGTCTCCACAGAGAATCCATGGAAAAAAACCTGTCTTGCTTCCTTACTGTATTGATACTGATGGTTTCGCTCTGGGAGTATCCCAGACCAGCACATCTAGAATAAGTCCCTGGTGGTATAGCTCCAATGGTTGCTCAAATGTATGTTTTATTTAAGATTTATACAATTTTTATTCTAAATATTCTATATTTGCCAGGCTAAAATTATGTGTTCCTCTATTTGCAAATGCATTGGTTGCAAAAATTATGAAGAACGTCCAGATGAAAAAAACCAGTTCAATGTGCTAAACTACATGGACATTGGAAATGATGAAGGAAATAGCCCAGTTTTAACATCAACGTTTGAAGAGTTACCAAAATTGAAGACAGCCAGGTGAATACTTGGAAATAGCACTGCATAATCCATTGGTTTGACTTTATTAATTTTTTGTGTAACCATTATCATAATTATCTAAGAAATAGTGATGAAAATGACAGATGGCTTATATACAAGGAAACACTTCACATAGTATATGCCATCTTGCTTCTATAAATAAAAAAATATCTAAAGGAGAGGCTATAACGATCCTTTAAGAATATAGTATACAGAGTTCAGGGATATATGTATTAGTTCTGCTTACAAAACAGCAGTTATTTATGTACAGAGCACATATTTCATTGTCTCAACTTTTTTTCCCCCTTAGCTACTTTATGTTTTTCCTTCAGTTTCTCTGTTCTTAAATTTTTCTGTGTTCAAGCATTCATTTCTAACAAAACCTTGACCAAAGAAGTACTAAGAAAATTATGTTATTAACATGTTTGTGATGTTCAATTAATAAGCATGTTGATATCACTGCTCCTTTGCCATCTCTCCCATTCCTTTGGTCCACCTCCTGTCAATTTTATTTGTGTTGGCAATTTGGATTGTAAAATATCCTAATGTTGTTATGCTTTCTAACACAGTTGTAGCCTAAACTATATTTTTGGTTGGTTTATAGTCATTTGGTTAATAAATAGAAACACCTGTTAATAATAATTAAAATTAATTAAACCACATCTTAATGGATTTTAGGGAGCTTTACTCCAGGCTCTAAAATTTTCAGTTTGCATATATAATTTTCTTTGCTTCTTTGCATCAAATGTTACTTTGAAATTCTTATCTTAATTCTATTTTTAAAATACTTTCTGATGATATATTTTAAAAATATTTTATCAATTTCTGCTGTTGGTAGTATATTGATGGGGTAGATGGTGCCAAGTTATGCCTTTGCTTGAATCACACAGTATGATGAGTTACGTTATTAATGTAGCAGAATGAGTTATGATGTTAACGACTGGTATTTTCAAGAGTTTATTCAAAGCAAGACTGCTAAGGTGTCATTCAGGGAATCCTTAAGGGGCTTGGTGCTGTTTCCTTTAGCAGCAATAGACTGAATTTACATTTAGTACCTCTTAGACCCTGACTAAGCCTTTTTAACACATTTCCTTGTACATAAGGCAGGATCTGATTATTGCATGCAGATGGAGGAAGAGGCTTGTTGTATAAGCTTTCCCTGTCTGCACCTATTGGGCAGCATTTGCGTAGATTTGTTATGTAGTGTGAACACAGTCTTCCATGTGATAAATTAGAAAAACTCAGAAGCAATCTGTCAGAAGCTGAAGCTATTCAGTGTAGAACAGTGAAGTTCCTACAAGGATGTATCTTACAGTAACAGTGCAGCTACTCTGATTCAGCTCTGTGCATTCCAACTCTTAACTGAGTTTTGCAGTTTGTCTTTTAAATTATTTTGTGTATTTAAAATTGAGACATTTCATACTAGTTTCTTTTCCTCTGTCAGGCAACCAGCTGTATGTATATCTTGGGAAGAAGTGGAAGCAGTATGTGCTTGTCTCCTGATGCAAGCTGAAGAGGCAGAAAAAAGAGGTTACTCTGTTTGTCTAGCTGAGCGGATGATCATGGAGGAATTTGGGAGATGTTTATCTCAGATCCTACATGCATAATTAAAATCTAAGGGACTGAAAGTTGAATAATGTTCAATGTATTATAAAGCAAATAAGTATTAATGTTTATATGTTGCCATAGTCTCAACAATTTCGGTACTTAATGATCTTACTTTGATCTTTCATAGGAATAATTTCATTGACTTCAGTTGAATTCTTTCTGAATTATGCTGGTGTAAGTGAAACCAGCACCCCATCCAGCGTTTTTCTGAGTAACTTAATACTGTAGAAAGCTTATTACATTTTGTACTAAAACAGATTTTCTCTGTAGTTAGGGCTTTCTGAGCCCATTCTTCAGTCTTTACCTAGACTCTTATTAAAAGCAAGTTTAACTTAAAATTACTTTATTGGATGTTTATGTGAGTGGAGATGCAGTAAAAACTGAGTAAGCATTTGCTATCTTAGTTTGGTTATTTTATGAATTGTGAAAAAATTCCATTTCCAGTGGTAGTAGGCAAATCTACTAAGTTTAGCTTCGGGTCTTCTCTGTTTTGGCAACTTACTTCTGCTGTCTGTAGATGTGCTATTTTTGGAAAACAGCGCAATGTTGTCAGTAGGTTTGGTATTTACTTTTGGAAAAAAAACCCATGCTAGACTTTGTTCAACATTAGATTTGTTAGACAGATTAGCCTCATAAAGAGTAGGAGGAAGATGACCTCCTTTTTACTCCTATTATAAAGTACAATAGTTTATGATGGGAAAATCTTTTATGTACATAGCATTTGGGATTGAAATTTGTGGAATCCTACATTTGCAATCCAGTTTCCCTTAAAGCTTGGAATAGCTTTTATTTAATTACTCATTTTTCTTATTCTCTGTGACATTTCTTCCTCTTCTCATTCTTACTGTTGGGATAATAGTAGATTTTATCTTCTCTAACAGGAGTAAGATATTTGCTGCTGTGTTTCTGGAAAAGAAAAAAAAAATTAAAAATTGTCATCTAAATGAATTGACAGATATATAAATATTAATGCTTTTCGGTTTTAGACATTTTATGCTAAGTTAATAATATATGCTTAGATGTTTTTGGCATTTATGCTTAAAAGAATAAAGATATTCCCCATGTCATGTTGATTCATGAAAAATTCTTGCCAGGACAGCAGGTGAGACTGCATGCTATCTTAAAATTTTGTTTAATAAGAGGAAGGGCTTTTTTATTGGTGGTAGTTGATATATGAATGGATTGCATTTTATATCTTTGCTTTTAACAACTGCTGCTGGAGATTGCTGAATGTCATAGGAGAAAATGGAATTTAAAGTGCTCCATAAGTGATATGGCATCATCTGTATACTTCACCCCTTCCTGGGCCCTTCAGTTCCTAAGATGATTTCTCTTGATTTTGGAATTAATACCTACATAAAGGCATCATCTTAAAAAGTATTTGTCCCCAGATAGAGTTACTGAGGCCATAAATCAGAAGAGTATACAAGGGCTGTAGAGTCAATAGACACTCCATAAGGAAGCAAAGCTTGAAGAAAAAGAAGAAACCAGCCTGTATTGCTAAATCATACCTTGAAATCAAACCTCAGAAATCAACTCACTAAAATTCCCAGTGGAGGTGAGGTTCAGTAGGATTAACACTAGTAAACAAGCAACTAGGGTTAGGACTAGTGATCTAAGTATGGATTAAAAATAGCAATTAGAAATAGAAATGCAAAATAAAATTAAAAATTATTGTGAGGAGTAGAAAAGATAAATGCATTGTAAGAGGAACTGTTAGAATCCTTGAAAAACTGAATTTAATGTAATAATACAGTCTCATCTTCAGTTGCATCTTAATTTGAATAAACACAGCAGAAGACAATGCCACAATATAAAATGGCAAGTTATTAAGCCCAAAAGAGAGATGAGCTCAAAAGACGAGGAGAAAACAGTTAGGAAGAAAAATCGTAAGAGTTTGACTAGTCAAGAGGTTGAAAAATAATAAAGAAAGAGGAAAAAATCACAGGGAAAATTAAAAAAAAAAAATTAAAAATGGAACTAGAGTGGCAAAAGTAAGAAAATTCTACCTCCAAAAGTAAAGGGTAGGAGTGCAGGGGAGAGATACAAATAGTATAGTAAGGGAAATGAATGAAGAAGACATGAGCTACAGCTTTGAGCAACATCTCTAGGCTCTCATCTCTGGTAAACATGATATCATATATATAATGCTGAGACTTTCACCCAGGGTGCCAGCTAAGAAGCCTTGAGGGAAGGTTTCTGAATTTTCAGCATAACTGTTCTAGGGAATATTAGAAAAGATATTTTTAGTAGAGAGAGGAAAATGTATTATTTTATAAAATGCTGCTAAATCTTCCTTTGGAATACTGTGTACAGTTCTGGTCATCTGTGCTCAAGACAGATAAACAATTTGGAACAGATGCAGTTCTCAGAAAGGCTCCTGTGACAAATGAGAGAATGGAATATCTGTCTTTAGGTGGAGAGAACAAAGGAGTTTGATTTAGTCTAGGCAAATAAAGGCTGAGAGGAGATATGATTCCTCTTTATAAATAAATTCAGGGGATAAATATCAAAGAGGGATAGAAGCTGTTAAAGATAAAGTATACATATCACTTAAATTTGGAATGAAAAGTAAGTTTTCCTAACTATTAAGAAAATAAGGTTCTGAAATGGCCTTGCAGATAGGATAGTGTGAGCCAGGAACCTAAAATATTTTAAAAAGGAACTTCAAAAATTGCATAATTAAAACAGATTTCCTGGAGACAATAAATTATGTCTGTAGTACAAGGCTTTCAGTGTCTATATGTTGGCATATTCAAGGGATTTTGAAAGGAAAGACAGTAGATTATGCCATATTTCCTTTCATTAATCTCATACTTCAGGGCTTTTGCTAGTCACCTATGGCACCTGGAAAAATTTCTTCTCCTTGATATGTCATTCTTAGAACCCTTAAGTACTGAACACTAACAGATGCTGAGGCAAAATGCAGGCAGTGTGTGTTCACCTTCCTAGAGATATTAAATTTCCCTGTTTAAATGCTCAAGCTTGAACTGATCAAACTTACTTTGGGATCATGAAAGAATTTTCAACAACATGAGAGAGGGAATTTTTTTAGGATCTTCTACGAGGATCATCTATGTTTTTTAATGTTCTGCCAATTCAAAGATTTGCTTGATGTTGATGCTCTCAGTTTCTGATTCTTTCTGTAGCATAGTATTGTTTTGCATCTCTTGATTCATGTGTGAAATATACAAGAAAGTGCTGGGAAGTGTTTGGGGAATGTGAGGTAGATGTTCTGTGATCCCTTCTAAACCGGACACAGATGTTGCTTATCGTCAACAAGGGACTGAGTTTGAAGAACCAACCCTGCGTGCCTAAATTCCACACCAACAAAGTGCATGGTACCTGAGCAAGAAGAGCTCTGGTGATTGTAATAAGATCAGCCTGCAGTCTGCTTGTTGCCAGACAAGTCCACAGTGATGAGGTAAATACGATGTCAAACCAGGAATTCAAATTAGTGAGTGAGGATCAGCAGGGTATATAACCAGGTATAGATATATCTATGAAGTAGCTCAGGAAGGAGCAATGCCTGAGCTTAAATGCAGCTCCTGAGTGAAGGGGTAAGGTCCCCAAAAAGGCTTCTCGCAGCTCTTTCTCACACAAGTCTGATCCAAGGCTACAGCTGTGCCATATCAGAGCTGGCCTCCAGCACAGGCAGCCAAACCCCTAGGAGGGGAGGAAGAGGTTGCAGAGTCTGTTGGTGCGTGGGGCTCCTGAGAGTATGGTCAGAACAACAGGTTTATTGTGCTGCTCCAGGTTCTGTGATTAGGCAGAGACCTGGAAAGCAGGTATCCTTTTTTCTCCCTCTCAAATAAACAGCTTGTCCCCATTGTACAATTTTACCATTGTTCCCGGTTTTATTAAGGTTTGGGGTTTGGTTTTTTGTTGGGGGGGGGGGGGGGGGGGTGGTGCATCCTTGTTTGGTAGTTTCAGCCTTTGTCAGTGACCCCAGTAACTCAACACATGCCTTTTCACCATCTTTTCAGGCTTCACCCAAAGGGAGTTCTGGATAATCCCTTTTCAGTATTTTATATCTCAAAATTTCTCCTTTTACTGCCCTATTAATTTAACCCCACGTTAAGTTTGGCCAGCTGATTTTTCCCCTTCCATTGTCTGCAGTATCTGGCAATTTCTCACACCCTGTTGGGTTAACCCTGGCCAGGTCTGGCCTTCTGTATGCATACCTTAACAATTAATGAGTATTACTGAAAGTGATGAACTTTGTACTGTTATAAAATTATTATATTCATTGCATTCTATTTTACTGCACCGATAGTGGTAGCAGTCATTTCTTATTGGATGACAAAACTCTAGTGTCATCATTTAATCCCTGTGTTTAGGTGATTTTGGTTTATATTTTTCAGTTGCGGGAATTAAAAAAAAGAGAAAAAAAGAATGACTATACCTGTTGTAGTGACAGTTCTATGTATGTTTGGTACTTTGAGCATGTCTTTATTTCTGCTTCTGAGGTAAAGCAATGGTAAGTCAGCTCATTTTGTAGAGCTACTTGTAATCAATTAATAGAGCACATGGGCAACTGTACACAAATGGTCTTCATTCCAACTGTTGCAGCGTGACAGCCTACTGTGGCATACTTTATGTTGCTTATTCATTATAGGTCTTTTTTACAATCATAGTCAATAACTGATTAAACCATGTCAGACAGGTCTTTTGAGAGGTGCTAACAGTTAACAAATTTACTATTAAATTGCATACCACAGAGCTCCATTTACAGAAATGATGTGGTTTATGGCTAAGGAACTAAAGAGGGACTTTGGAGACCTGAGTTCACTTCTTACATCTGCTACATGCTTCCTGGCTGGTCTTGAGAGATTCACTGCATTTCCATGCCTTGATTCAGGAAAATATTTGAGTGAATACTGAATAATAAAGTCAAGCATATTGTCAAGGACCTTCTTGAATTAGGACTCTTGGAAGCGGGATGACAGGCCTGTCCCTCCTCCTTGTTTTCTTTTAGTCTGCCAGATATTTAGGGCTCAGTCCATAAGCCATCCAAGGTCTCTCTGTTTACTTCAGCAAGCTCTGAGTCAGGCCTTTAGAAAGAATAAGAAATATCAGACCCTGAGCAGGTACCTAACAGAATGGGGCTCTGATCCCAGCTGGGGCCTCTACTATAACATAAATTACAGAAGTACTGCTAATATGTTTGGGAAAAGAAGAGGTGTATAGCGAATTTGCAAAACCCAGTAGCTATCCTATATCCATACCCCAAAATAATGCTTTCATAAATCTTCATCATAGTGTGGATATTTGCCATTCAGTATTACCCGCCTTAGAGGCCAAATGTGACTCATTATTAAATTACTTCAATCTCTGCTGATGTAGAAGCACCCCTGACACATGTCTTTGTGAGCAATTTCTTCAGAGTAATTGCATTAGTAATAGCCGATTACACAGCAATCTTATGTTCCTAGAAAATTAAGGTAATTACTGTAGCTAGAAACACATCTCTCTGTATTCTGTCCTAGCAAGGAAGCTGGTAAAAGGCAATTCTTTGTAACAAGAGAAACATTAAGGTATAATTATATTATTGATGTGGCATAGGAGAAGTTTTCGTATCTGAAAGGAGCATGGAAACAAAATCATAGTTTGAAGCTACAAATTCCTAGTCCATGAAAGGGAAAAAAAAATCTTTTGCATTTAGGTTCCTTAACAATTATGGAGGAAATGTATTTGAAATACATGAATGAGTTTGTGTTCTGTACTTTGAAAGTACTAGATGTCTGTCTTTGAAGTAGATTTATTATGCAAAAGGTGCATTTTTCTTTGAGCTGGATTGTCCAGAGAAGCTGGTGTGGATTTATTTTTATACTGAAGTAAAAAGGTATTAATCTGTTCATATGGCAAGCCTCCTGAATACTAGGGTCAGCTTCTAATTAGTCCAAATGCTATAGAATTTAATTTGTGTTTAAATTTTCACCTTTCTTTGTGTCTTTGAGGGAAACCTGACGTTTCACATTTTCTTTAATACAATATTAGATGTTTAATATAACAGCTGAGGAAGAACAGACAGGCCATTCTCTGTAAACTTAGCTAAGTAATTCAATCCTAAATAGTCTAGAAGGGATACTGAAAAGCCAATCTCTTCACAGGTATTATGCAGTGTCAAAATCCATAGACAGAAGGTGCCACTAGGTCATTAGAGAGTGGTAGTTTGAAAGTGTGTTGCATGATATAAGTACTCCTTGCAGGTTTTACTTTCTGTTGCATTAATGTGCCATGTTAGAATTGCTGAGTGCAAGCTGATGGCCCTGGAGTAGAAAAGAAATGTTCACTTGTGGAATATTTCTTGCAATATATGATATGCAGAACTGATAAAAATAGCATGGTGCTCAAAATTGCTTTGATTACAAAGGTAAAGCCCAGAACTGAGTATGGATTGTTCAGTTAACATAGCAGAATATGAGAAAGTCAAGTGTTAGGTTAAGCTAAATTCCTTTGATGCAAGGATCTTAGCAAATCTTGTGTATAGTTGCCATTTATTAATAATATTTATGGTGAATCAAGTGTCTCCTTTAAAATGTCTACAAATGAGAAACCTTATGGGATCAGAGTACAACTTTAAAAAGATCTTTTTTTGCAAGAAGAGAAATTAGGGAAGAAAATACTGTATTTTTCTCTTACATACCAACAGGACTGGGGACAATGGAAAGCAACTTCAGTAGGAAGCTGTCTAAATTTACAATTTTGTCACATTTTCATATAATTAATCCAGCCTCATTTCATTGCATGTCTTTTCTCTTGTGTCTTGTTAAGAAGCATGTTAAGATGTACATACTGTCAAAAGCAGTAACAGGCAGTCCTCAAGACAGATTCTGACTGCAGTGTGTATAGTGACAATAATAATAATCGTCAGAGATTGCTGCAGGTCTGCCATGATTTGGAAGCTGTCAATGCTAGTGCAGATATAATTATGGAAAAGGGGTAAGTGATACATTGTCAGAGTGTGGTAATCATATCTGAATTGTTAACAGAGCTTGGTTAGGCACTGCTATTTGAAAAATTAGAAGATTAGCAACAAAAACATCAGTATTGAAGTTTATCTGTTTTGTTTGCTTGTTTGTTTGTTTTTAATCAAGTGGAATGCAGTACTGCTCCTCTGTCCCTGGGAGTAAGTCTGTGTTATTCATAATTTCTATTGTTTGTTCCAGTCACAGCAGTGTTTAAGTAATAGTGCACATCAAAATTGGGACCATTGTACTAATGCAGCAAGAGAAAAATCTTGTAAAGAGCACAGTCTAGTTCACTGGTGTAAATGGAAAGTATATGGGAAGTAAGTGAGAACAAATGTTATGAGGTCTATTTTTTCAGACTGGGAAGTTTTTAAGTTTCAAGCAACTTTTCAATTTAGAGCAATAAATATCAGACTATGTGTAGCTTCACAGAGTGACCCTGAGAAACCCAGTTTTGCAGTTTTCTGTATGCACTTACTAAGTACTAAGAAAATTTGAGATAAGCAGGTGAATACAGAATAGACTTCTTCCCTGGAAGTGAATATGTGTGTATACACACATCACTTTTTTTTTTTTTCTTCAGTAGAAATGAGTAGGCATTCATCTTTTTTTTGTCACTACTATGTTTTAACATTTTTGCTTCATTTGCTTTCATTTCACTTTTTTTGGAGCTTCACACTGTTTTGCTGAGAATCTGTCTTGTCTTGTAGAATTGCTTTCTTTGGTTTTACAACATACAAATCCCTTTTCTTTGCTCCAAGTCGATATGAGCACATGTAACAGCTGTGCTCTTTATTGAAACAAGAGATATGGAGCATTGAAAAAATTTCCTCCTTGGGAGCTGTCCTTGCAATTGGAGCTGCTAGTGGGATTTTTATAGCCAAATGGGCCATCTTGAATATGTTTTCTTCTGCATTATAGTACTGGGACAGGCAACAAGGGAAGATTTCCCTTTCTGATGCTGGGGCAGGATTGACCAGTCAGTGAAACCAGCAGAAGTCTTTCCCTTGACTTCAGTCAGTTAAGAAAGGCAGTGGTCTGGACTTGTCTATAACCTGCTTTGTGCCTTTATATCTCACCCACCTGTAGCTCTGTGTCTTTTGGTGATAAAAGCTTGTATTTGTGCAGTGTCATTCACTGTTTACTTTAGCTCTGCTAAAAGAAATAGTTAAAAATCAAGTCCAGTAATTTTTCCTGCTTTGCTAGAGCACAGGAGATAGAATAGGTACATGGTTAAAGTGGCAACAAACTTCACTGAATGCAGAACTGAGAGCCAAGGCACTATCTGGTATTTATCAGGAAGGCTGTGCAATCCTAGATGGTTATTTCAACTATAAACTATGCAGAAATGGTGAAAATTATCACAATCTATTACAATTATAATATATTAAACTTAGACTAGGGCACCTGGATTTCAGTTTTATTCATATATGTTACCATTGTGCCTAGGACCCTTGTAATGGAGTAGGACTAGGACTCTCTTCAATGTCAGAAATTGCATCAAAATCCCATCATAATAAATTAAAAACTAAACCAAACAGAGATGATTAAGTACATTGTAAACTAGTGTCAGCACTGCAGTAGAGAAATGGTAAGATGTCACAGAGAGAGCAGAACTCAGGTCAACATTTGAACCTTCTATCATCTTCATACCCAAACAAAGGCCACAACTGTTTGCCAGATGATAGCAATGTAAATAATTAGATCTGTTTTATGGAAGTGAATGTAGCAGCTGTCCTGTGTCAGTATGATGGGTGAGCATCTGAGGCAGCTTTTCAGTGGGTAATTAACAAAATTCAACATTTGCACAGAAAAGATCAGAAGCAGCTTTCTTGTGAGATGCTGTTATTTTTCTAGATCTTATGCAAGAATCCAGCATATTTTTTAGGAAGTTTCATGAAATTGACAGCAACAGCATCCATTATATATCTGTTCAGATTTCTGACCTCTGTTATAATGAAGTTGGAGAAGAAAGCAAACACTGTAAGTATAATTGAATTAAAATATATGAAATAGTAACAGATGAGACATATATCTACTTATTAATGTTTCTGGCAATTATCTGAATGAGGGATAGACACACTATATTGTTTAACTTCTTTTTAAAGATAATGTGATCACTTGCACGTATTGTGTTGTAGAACATATTTGGCACTTTCTGTGTTGTGAGAATCACAAAGACTATGTCTACATGGAGATGCCTCATTCTCTTTAGCAACTTTGTATGTGAGAGTGATAGGCCCAGGCACAGAGAGAAGATGAATATAATTTGTAGAGTTGAGTGAATATTGTAGCATCACATAAGACAGGTTTTGGAAAGAAGCTCTTTGAGGACAGCAAAGAAATGTTTATCTGATATTTTGAATAATACTTCTTCCCACAGAAAATTATGAAAATTATAAGTGGAATTATAAGCTTTTCATTTACTTACATTGTCTCTTGCACATAATGTAAGGAAAAAAAAAGATGACCCATATTAGTAAGCCTTTATCTTTCATAACTTGCAGATATAACTTTAATGACATAAAATTAAGATTAATCTTGGAACAAGCTGATGTAACACTTTCTGGTCTTTAAAGAGGCTTACACTGTGACATTTACAGTAGTTACATGCAGTTAACATTTTTTTGTTATTGTTTTTCAGCATGAGGAGCTGTTTGCAGCAAACAGTAAGAAAGCTTTGTTTTATTTAAAGAAGCTGATGTCTGTATTTTGGTCTGTAATTTTCTTGTGATGTTCAGAAAGTTCATTGGTGTTGAACTCAGCCTAAAGTTAAAAAAAAAGCAAAAAATGTATGTATTCTCTGGACATTCTGCAGAAAGCTGTGCTTGGTAGCTGATTAATTTTCATAACCTATTCTAGGTGCACTGAGGACAAGATCTTTTCTCTGACATAAGCAGGTATTGGCTTTGGGTCTTACATCTGTACAGCAGCTGCTGCAGATGTATATCTGTCTATCTTACAAACCTGGAATATTGTTCTTGCTGATCCAGCCTTGAAAGCATGTACTTAGCTAGTCCCATACTAGAAGTTTAAAGCTTAACCTTGAATGTTCTGCATAGGCGCAACCGAGCTATAGCGCTTTCTTTCCACAACAGCAACCCAAGTGTAAGGGATAGGTTGCCCATGCAGGAGAATTGGTTTTCCATTGCTTTGGTCTGTTTTCTTTTAACCTTCCAGCAGCGTCCCTATGAGCTAAGTCAATGAAACCAAAACTAAGTGTTCATTTTCTAGGGCTGGCTGAACTGGCCTTGCGAACATCCTTTACTTTTCCATTTAAAGCTTAGTTTCTGCCATTAATCTTCTGGTAATGATTATTTCTACAGGCACTATTCTAGGAAGATTCTGGAGCATATATTTAAAGTCTATCTCCACTATGTATGTGCTTAATCACCTTTCTTGTACAAGAATGTTTTCCCTAAACTCTTGACCTGGTCCGCGAACTGAACTTGTAATGCTACCAATTTCTGATGTTTCTCAGAAGCAACTGAAGAACTAGGGATTATGCTGAAGCCTTCCATATCTCTTTCTTAGGACTACTCCAAATTCATTTTTGCCCCAGTTAAAATAGTAGGAATGTAATCTGCGTGGCCCCACTCCAGAAAAAGTGGAATCTTCAGATTGTGCTGTTGCATTGTGAGACAGTGGTGCTGTATCTCCCAACAGCCACTTTTCAACAGTATAACTCTGTTTTGTACTCACAGAGAGGGACTGTAGTGTCATAAGCACCGAAGAAATTCTACTTGCCATAACACTGAAATGGCTTTTTCTTTCTGCCACCTGACATCATCTCATCCTGTCTCTATGCGGTACTTGCACTACTTCACTGCATCCTTCTCTTGTCAGGGCTGCTCCTGTTCCCTGCTGTCATCCTGTTGCAGACACAGTTCTTTTGGGTATGGGAAATGCACTAAACTGCTGCTGGCCTTTTCTCAACTCCAGATACACAGAAATATCACCAAACTTCTGATGTGTTTTTTTTTCCAATAAATAATTGAATTCTTAAAATACCACTGGTTTTGGAGGGAGGGCAGTGCTGTGTGCTTGGTTAGTTCTGGTCTTAGAGAATTCAAATTGTCACAGGCAGCAGAGACAGAATAATTTTGAACCACTTTGAAAAATCCTGGCCTCCATCTATTTTCCCTTAGATTTCAGTAGGTGTACCAAACGAAGGAATGGATCATCTGTAGCTTAAATAATATGTGGAGTTAGAACTACTTACAACAGCAAAAAAGGATTTTGCTCTTAATATGATAAAAAGCAACAGATATATATCTGTAGCCAGTATAATGGTAAATGATGTATATATTTAAAAAAAAAAAAACTTCCTAAAAATGCACTAAAGTCCTCCAGACTAAGCTTGTAATACTGTCCATTGTTGTCAGAGGCATATCTCCTGCCATCTAGTAAAAATGAGAGAGAGAAAAAAATCAGGAAAACCATTCCATCAACACAGCATCCAGTTTAAGGCAACAGGTATTAGTGTACTGTGTGTATAAGAGGGAGACTGGATCTGGGCAGAGGAATAACAGTGCAGCTTCTTGCTACAGAATGTCAAAGCTTTAAAAGGCAAGGCTCTGACCCTGGCTCCACTAACCTCAAGGTTATTGCAGTAACCCTGAGTTGAGATTTGCATTGCCCCGGTAATTCTCACATGAAATAGTTCAAATTCCTCATGTAGTGTTTTCAACAAAGAAATTACATGGCCCCTGGGTTCCACTTATCACTATGGGTCAAAAGATACTGTAGTCTTGTACAGCTTTTTGTGCCCCTAGATTGAGATTCAGCCTGCCTGACTTTAGGCATGTCTACAGTCGGACATTTACATTAAGCTAGTTGCACAGGGTCTTTCCACCATCAATGAAGAAGGAGAGCAATAGGAAGAGAGAGAGGACTCCAAAGACAATTAAATGATTTCTGGACATATTTCTCTCTCTCTCTCTTCATTGATGGTTTGATCTCATCTCAGGATGGGATACATCATCCTCTGGAGGTGCTTCTTTTCCTCTGCCTGGAGAGGAAAATTGGACAAGTGGCTTAGACTAGATAACTGACTTCTATTTAGCTGAATTTAGGCAAGATTCATTCCAGCCCTGCCTCAACTCTGCTATCTCAGAATTACAGTTAAATAACAGCCTTTCTAGGCTTTGTGATGGAATTACTTAAGCCATGTGTGTGGACCTTTTGGAGGGTGAAAAGTGAATAGCGCAGGTCAAAGGAGGATATTTCATATAAAACCTCACATGTCGCAGTTTCTCTGTATAAAATAGCCAAGTCATGATACCCTGCACTTTTCAAACATCTTCACATTCTGTACAGTGGCTATAAAATTATAGATACAGGTAAGGAAGAACCTGAGAACTCTGAAAAACCAGTTCTGGGAGCTTGAAGTCAGCTCCATGGTTTGGTGTGATTAGAACTCGCAGATGTCTGTCTTATGTTTTGGAATCTCTTGCCCTTGAGGTGCCACTCTCAGTTGTATATGTACAGTAGAGGTACATTGAATAACCCAGAATATATCTCCCCAAATCATAAAATGAGCAACAATTACAACATCCACCACAATTACTTATTCCCAGTGCCTTTTCATCTTCAACGTATGATAGTTCAGATCACTTCTTTGGTGTGTTTTGGAGAAGAGTCTTGGTTTTCAGACAGTATTTAGAATGGAGATGAGGTCAAGGTTACTATTTTTATGAGGTTATCTTATGAATAATGTAGGTTGGGAAAGGAATCACATGCTTGTGGTACTTAGCTATGAGTGGTCACATGCTTTTGCTCTGATTTTATTCCTCTGAGTTGACAAACAAAACTTGTGGCCAAATGGCTTCTCTTGTATAATCACTGTCTGTAGATTAATATGTAAATATAGCCTATTTACTGGTGCTATTTGATTGTAGAAAAAAGGTATGGTTCTTCAGAAATATCCCATGATCTTAGATGGCACAAAAAGATGCAGATGAGATTGTTGGCTTGCATCTGAAATATTTAAATCTTTGCAATTTTTGAAGCACTAACACACATTTGGCTTAGAGAATTTTTAATTTTTTTTTTTTTTAATATTACAACAACATTCACCTTGGTTTTTCTGGGTTTTTAACTGCTGATCCCTATTTTCAAACTCCAAGTCTATATGGAAACTTTTCAGAGGAACATGAAAAAAAGTTACTGAAGTAATAGCAAACTCAAAGACTGTCGCTGTGGTGTGCTTGGTAAATTTAGAACCCTAACAGAAATAGGTTTTGTAGTAGTGCTAATACTGCTGGAGAAGTCCATATGGTGGTACTTCTTCAAGCATGGTCCTTTTTATCCAAGATGTCAGTGTGACGAGGTTTTACATTAGGGTCTTCACTGTTTTGTTTCAGTGGGCCCAATGCTGGCGTTCAGCTGCCAATCTAATGCAAACTAGATGGACTAGGAAAGCAAAAGTATTTTTTATTGCATCTCCTTATTCCTTTGATTATGGACTACCTGCTGCTGGCCTGCACTAGTTTTCTGCCAGCACAGATTCAAAAGCATGGAGAAGATATAATTTGCTGCAATTCCATAAAGTTATTCTGACACCTGGAGTAAAAGTGGAAGAATCATTTGCTGTTTTTCTTGACTTTCCCTGTTCCAGTGAGAGAGAGGCAACTGGAATACAGCATTAATGACATCTCAATGCTAGCTGAAGATTATCCTACTCTGAAGAATAATCCTGTGCCTGGTTAAATTCAACTTGGGCCTATTGTGTATGCACCTCCAAAATAGTTTGATTTCAAGTTGAACCACTCCAAGATCATTCTAGTAATGTCTCAACCTACAATAAAACTTTTTAGGCAAGGCTGACTTCAGAAATTAGATACCCGGGGGCATATAACATTATGAAAATGACTCCTGGGTCACTCTTTTAAATTGTTCCTGAGATATTGTACATAAATCCTTAAAGTCAAGAGTAGGTCAGGTGTAGTCCACAATCTCTAGAGCAAATGCCACCTGAATAATATCTGAATATACCAAGTAGGTGTACTATTCTCTGTTCTTTAAGTGCCTTCTTAATTCAAATATCTTGTTTTCAAAGATATTTGTAGAGGGGCTGCATACTCAGTGACATTCAGTTGTCAAACAGAAGGAAAATCCACATTCCACTTAATCATTACTCACAAGCGCCTGTCTTTTTGCAGTTATTTAAAATAACAAAATGATTGTATACCATGTAGATTCCTCTAAGTATCAGCAAAAAGTAAACCACCTATTTACTAACTAGCCTTAAAAATCATGAGAACTGGAGTTTAAAACCCTGCAATAAAATGCATAGTTCAGTTTTTAGGTAGAAGGGCAGGTCATTATATTTGTTTATTTTTGAAAGCTTGAATACAAGCAGAAATATAAGATAAAAGGTATGTTTTAGCCATGTGCCATCAAACTACCACATGAATTAAGAATCTTGTAATTCTGCAAATACTGCTGGACAGTTTCTCCATGAAAAGCACGTGTAAAATAAATATGTATCGGAATAAAGTATTATGGCATAAACATACAAAAATTTCTGCTACAGACAATTTATATATAATACAAATATGCTTACAAGAACTTTCTTATGGTAATTTTCTAATAGAATACATTGATTTGCATAATTTAATTTAGCACAGCTGTCATATCATAAACAATTTGATTAACATGCTTTGATTTTCTGTGATAGTTTAAATATCTATTAATGTTTTTAACGTCTTAGTCCAAATAAGCATATATCTTCATTGTTCACAGGACAAGTTTTTGAATATAACTTAGAGTGTCCTTTGAGGTATAGCATTGATTGTGGGCCCCAGCTTCTCAGTATGGCTTCACTCTGCAAGTTACAGAAAGAAAGTAGGTGTTATTTCACCAGAAATGAACCCTCTCATATGAAAAAGACATTTTTAACACAGTGTTTACCTTTGGAGCACACCCAGTTTCAACTATCAGAAAAACCATGAAGATGGCACAGGCACAAAGCACAGCAGTTTTAGTTTTCTGAAAGAAAATAACAATAATTCAATTATTTTTTTCCCCTGATGCAGTTAGCAAAAAGGAGCAGTGAGTATGATAAACAGCTGTATGCATACACTGTAATCTTACCATTCTATTACATCTGCTGTCACTCCTTTCTATCATCCAAATACTCTCAAAGATTTGCTTTGCAACTCTTTCACCTGTAATGAGATACTGAAGATCATAAAATATACAAATCTCAGTTCAGTTGGTCATGGTCCTTTCCAGCTGTCTGTCTTAGAGGCAACAATGTTTGCATGCAGATTAGTTTGTGAGAATTAGTATTTACCTTCTTTTGTGATAAAAGCTATAAAATTATGTGTCAGACTCTTTTATATCAGCATAGTTAACTATAGTTGGCCCCAGGAGATCTGGAAACAACCTGTACCTGAAAGAAAAAAACCCACAACATGGAAGTTGACTAAATGTCAAACATTCTTAGTAGGTGGTACATATATGTAATCCTCATCTTCAGTCCTGTCTTCCACTACAACAAACAGCTGAAGATTTAAAAAAGGTCTCCTTTCTTAACTGATTCCATTTATTATGTGTGCATTTTTCTGTCACATTCTTATTTTCAGTTTTTATAAGTTATGCGGTGTCATAGCATCCATGTGTCTTTAAAGATTTTATTTTACTTTCAAAAAAGCAATGACTGTATACATTCACGTGACTATTATAATGGCAGGTTTCATTAGGAAAGTAGCTTGTTCCTGTTAAAAGTGGCCCCATTGATCACATAGGATCAATAATGGTAACTGTACTGTTATTGTTATGATTTCTAGATTTAATAATGATGAGATGAAAAAAGGCAAAAAGTTATTTAACATCTTATTCTTACAGAACTCTCCAAAATTAAAATGTGTTTCAACTACAAAAGAAAGGTTGCTTTTTTAATATACCCATGTATGAAAATGAAGCTAAGGGTTGTAGCAAAATGTTTTGCCCAGAGTAAAATAAAACTAAGGGACAAGGAAGTTATAGTATCTCCAAGATTCCTGCCTTTGCTCTTAAGTATTTTTAGAAGCACAGCCTGAAAGAATGACATTTGGTTATCACTGCATGGACATGTTTTTCCCTCCAGCTCTCCAGTTGTTAAACACCATTGCCTATGTCTCATTTGCAGAAAGGCCACTTCTTACTTTTCTGACCTTACAAAAGGCTTCCCAATGGATGTAAGTTTTAGTTCCCTCTTTTTAAGTTTTTGGATGCCAGAATAGTTTGAAGACCTGTTTTTATTATAAGATGAAGAATATAGAATCTGATTTTGTGTTTCTTTTCTCACTTGAACGTTCCTGTTGTAGTTAAATGGAATTTAGGAAAGGCCTGAAAGATTAAAGGGAAGACAGGCCAATTTTTGCTCTAAATTTTAACTTGCACAGTATTGAATTAACCAGTTTTATACCTTGTGGAAACCAACGCTGAAATAGAACCCTAGGATCTCAGAAGCTGTGTTACCAAGCAGTGGCTCATCAACCAGTGAACTTAGAGATTCACTGTGTTTGTGACTACATACAGATAGAGAAATTATGTGAAGTCTCAATGTGCATGGTATTTAGGCATTTTTCTGCTCAGAGCTGCCTTGGATACCATTAGTCAGGACATCGAGGGAGAGAGAGATGAGGTGAGCATGTTCAGCAAGTAGAGTTCCACTGCAGTTGCGTGCAGAGATGTAACAACCCAAAAGCTTCAGTAGCACCTGTGCCCCTACTCTGCAGCTGGATCAGTGGGTTTTGTGTCCACATGACCTGGCTGGAACTCAGAAAACTACCCCAGAATTTGTGTTTATCAACCAACAGCGTTCTTGACCCCCTGCATAGAGACTCTCTTGTAATGTGGAGTTAAGCTAGCTGTCTGTTCCTCCTCTTTTCCTGGCTTCCTCATCTATTCTCCAGGTCCAGAAAACACAGGCAGATGCATCCCTATGGAGCAGAAACCTAGTTTAAATATAATTTCTTATGGTGAGGCAGGGGGGTGTTATTTTCAAATCTGTATCTGTTCAAAGACTAAATGTATCAATACATGTGTTCATTCTTTCTCAAAGTGGTAATATTTTAACAAATTGTAGCTGATGTTATTTTTGTGTACAAGTAATTAAAGTGCTTTTTAGGCTTTAACCAAATTATTTTCTTTATTATGTGTGTTCAGTTACAGTGTCAGAGAGTTATTATCCACTGTGTGGTAAATAACTTACTGAAACTGTTCCAAGACAAATGTGGACAGTTTTACAACTATTTACCACTTCAAACCAATGATTTAATTTTAAAAGATCTAATTGCTTTATGGCTTCACCACTTGCCTTAATATTTTAAAGACATGTAGATTAAGGTGTTTTTCTTTCCAATTATGAGCACTACTTTAAACATATGCAAATTGCTGAACTTAAATCTAAGCTTCTCTTATATTTCATGCAAAACTTTGACTCTTGTGTTTTCAAGGCAGCAATTCTGAGTCATCTTGCACACTATCCCATATTTTACAATGGCTAGTTGCAGATATTTTAGGAAAACTGTGCAAGGAAAAAAACATTTGTAGAAGGAGACTTCCCTCTATCCTCTAAGCCTCAGGAGATCACCAGAGTTAAAGAATGCATCTAGATAAAGCACGTTTACTAATCCCTGATGGAGTCTGTCTAATTATATTGTAATCTGCTTATACATTTGTTGCAGTCTCTTGTGTTAATAAGTTCTGCAATGTGCTGTGTGATAATTTTTTTCTCCATTAGCTTGATTCTAACTTGCCCTTCCTAGCTTTTACATTATGAGAAATGTGTAAGTGTTATTTCCTATTCAACTTTTCTGCCCTCATGTGTGATTTTGTAGACCTGTGTCCAATTCTAATAATCTACCTTTCTTCTAAACAGAAGACATATATTCAATTTCATTTCTCCTTTTAATGTAATCTATTCCATACTTAGCTTTCTCAGTACCTGTTCTACCTCCACTGTTTCCTTCATTAGATGAGGTGACAAGACCTGCATAGTGTTAAGCAGCGATAAGCACATCAGAGATGACCACAGTGCCACAGAAGGTTTTTTTTGTCTCCTCCCTCTCCATTCTTTCCAAATAGTAATTCACAAAGGTTTTAAGAACAAAACAGCTTAAATCTGCATGTTAATATGTTCTTAGAGCATCAATTGCCAGTGAAAGGCAAAGCTTACATTTCAAGGAACACTATTGATTTGAGTAGGTAAATACAGATTAAAGGATCTTGGTTTCAGAGGACAAATGCTCATCAAGTTGAGAAATTCATTCCTTAGGGCTTCACAAACTTCTTTTTGAAAGTTAAGTCTACAGGTGAGTGTTTGTTATGTGTATATCAGCAAAGCAAGGGATTCTCTCAACTTTTAAAAAAGCAGACAAGGGAATTGGTTCATTTTGCTTTATTTTCAGCTTTCAGATAGAGAAAAATATTGAAATCTGGAGATCATCACTGCAGAAAACTTGAGGTCTGATTTTTCACATTTAACAATGTAAAAGCCTTTGTTTTGTCCACTGCTTGTAACTAGAAATAAGTAAATAAGTAAGCCCTTTGAAAATCAAGCTTCTTTTTTTTTTTTTTTTTTTTTTTTTTTTTTTTTTTTTTTTTTTTTTTTTTTTTTTTTTCCCCCTCCATCAGTCAGTCTGCTCAGGCTGTGAGGTCTTTTCTGTTCCTTGTCTGGACTGTGTGCATTAGCTATGTTTTCTTCAGTTATAACAGACTTTGAGAGGCACTCCTTTTAACAATTTGTATGTCTCACTCCATTGATTTATGTGACATATGTTGTTAGACAAAAATACCATACAGTGGTTTTAATGTTCATTAGTTCTTTGCACAAATTTGTATTGTTTACTGAGGATCAGATCATGGACATTATGTTTAATATTTTACTCAGAAGGTTACTCTTTGTTTGAGGGGAGAAGTCAGAAGTTTCATTTTAGGGTATTGCTGAGATAACTCATTGCAAGAGATATGGGGTCACACATGTAAGCATGCTACTCATAGGCTTCTAAATATTGCACTTGTTATGTAGATTAGAGGGGTACTTTTGCCTGAAGCAGTTAGCTTGAGCTATCCATTTGCTTTATTTACAGAAACCTGTGCTGCGCTAATGTGAATCATATTGACAATACAGTGTAATTACCTGTTCTCCCATGTGTTTCAGGGATTATGTACTCTGATGTACAAAGTGTCACTGTGTGCAGTGATACAAAAACTGCACACAAAATAGAAAAAAGATACAAAAAGATACAAAAAGAGTGAAAACTGGTTCACTTTCTGTGTCTTAACTGCTACATGTGAAATTCAGTGTAGCTCACATTTTTATTTCTCTGCTAGCAGACGTGCTAACAGAGAAAAGGCAACAAAGATAAGATGAGGGGAATACAGGAATATCTTCCTCCCAAAATTGCCACACAACTGTTGTCTAGCTGAAGTTCTGAAAAAGAACTTATTTTTCCAAAGCTTCTCTTCCCATGCTTAGTGGCAACATGAATTCAGAAAATTTGTAAGAGAAAAATCATATCCCTGAGGGAAACTTTGGTTCATTTTAACTAACTAGAATGATTTACAAAGTTCCAGGAGTTGGGGTAGAGACAATAAACATAAACAGACTGCCTGAGTTCTATTGTGTAGAAGATAATTGTGGCTGCTGAGCAGTTCGTTCTTTATTGAACAAACCTGGGATGATATTTCATCATCATTCAGAACCAGTCCTTGAAGAGATAAAGTCTGGCCTCAGACAAGTCTTTCCTGTATTATGGGTGGTAAAATGAAGATTTGCAGGTGGCTTGTCAAGCACTCAGCTGTTTCTTAAGGGAGAAATAATGTCAGTTTGGAAGCAGCTGTTACTTATGTTACAGGGTGATGTGACAGCCAGAAACACAGGAGGATATTCTGCATAAATCTACTGTGAGTTGAATCATTAAAACTACAGTCAATTTACAGCTATGGAGATTTTTAACTCTCTATTAACCCAAATAGCTTTCTCAAATCAATGAAATACTTCAACTGTCCATGTTCTGCTTTGTTCTGCTTTGCTAAAAGTTGAACCAAAGCTAGGAAAATCAGCTTTGCTCTTCATCCTGGCCAGACTCAGACCCCACTGAATTCAGTAAGTTTTTCATGGGCCTCAGTTTTGATCTGATCTACAAACAGTATTGGTCTTGCCAGCTTTCATAATTTTTCTTGAAGTCATGTCTACTGGAAGCATCTGATTGGGGAAAATCTTTTGATATATATTTTTAAAGTAAGCTTTTAACTTTCATGGTTGTGGAGAAGATGATAAAAAATGTAACTCAGTGTGTTCTCTCAACAATAACTTTTGATTAGGATAGACAATAAATCATGTTTTTTTGATTTCTAGGCTGGCAAATCCTGGGAGGTAGGATATAGCCCGTGGTTGACTCTGCGTTGGCTGTCTCTTCCATTTAGCCACGCACTATACTTTTGTCATTCTCTGTAAACACAGAAGTACCTTCTCTTTTTGTCTCTCCTGGTTTTTGCTAGTTGTGAACTCTTTTTCACTGCTGTAATAATTGTCTCTACATGCTGGTGTTATTTATCTGTACTTCAATTACGTGTCCTTTTCCTTGCTTCTTGAACAATTCATTTTAAGTAGCAAGATTAGTCTTTTGCTGTGTGAATAATTTTCCCTTGTCTTGGGCTAATTTGCCCTTGAGTATTAAATGCAGTGTCTATTGCTGCTTGCTTGCTACCTTAATGCCCTTTTTGCCTTAGATAATATTCGCAAGTAACTCCACTTGCCAGATCCCAAGGATTGTCTTCAACTTCCTTTCATTAGAAGAGTGAACTGTGTGATTGTTTTTACCCTTATTACATTCTAACAGTTCCTCTCCAGCTGTACAAATCTAAGCCACCTGCTTCCCAAATAATTTCCCCCCCCTTTTGAAATTAAAGATGTCCTCAGTGCACTCTAGCCATTTGATGGTTTGTCATGCTGTTTTCCCACGTATGGATGGTGTGACAGTCTGACAAATTATAGTTAATGTCTCAAACATTCATTAAAGAACTTTGGTGGAGAAGATGGCCTCTGTAAAAGTGCTGGAGATGTGTGAACAGGAAAATGTGGCTGGAGGAGAGGGAAAATGTACTCGCACTTGAACATTATCAAACAGGCTGGATTACGGTTTGGGAATTCCTACTATTTGCCCCAGGCAAATCTTTGAATACACCACACCACCTTTTTGAAGGAAAAAACTGAGAACTTGATGACCCAAGTACCTGGGGACAGAAGGTATCGTTAGAGTTAGAAGCATTCTTTGTGCCATCTGGGTATATTATTTGGCACCAATGGGTGCCAAACCTAACCTGGCAAGTACATTTATTAAGTAATTGGACTGGGTATGCTTTTGGAGAATTAAACTTACAAGTTCAATAAGTGTCCAAGATGACCCTACAAAATAGGTTGGCTTTAGATATGTTATTGTTAAAAGAACAAGGCATGTGTGGTATGTTAAACTTGACTGAATCCAAATGTTGTATTACCATTCATAATGCCACGACCTCCATTGAAGAAGCACGAGCCAAGATGCCATGCAATGCAACCAGCTGACTGGTTTGATGGCTGGAGTCCAAACTCATGGCTACGTTCCATTTTGGGATCCTTGGGACAGAAGGGATGGGGAAAATGGCTGTTAAATAATTGGATTTATATGTTTAATAGCAGGCCTTGCCATAGTAAGATGTATGATTAGCCGCTTACTACACTCACCTCTCTCTCTCTCTCTCTTCTACTGTCTGCTATATTAAAATCACCACAGACAAAGATGAATCAAAGTCCAGCGACTGAGCCATGGGGTGGTGTGACAGTCTGACAAATTATAGTCAATGTCTCAAACATTCGTTAAAGAACTTTGATGGAGAAGACAGCCTCTGTAAAAGCACTGGAGATGTATGAACAGGAAAATGTGGCTGGAGGAGAGGGCCCCACAGAAGGCCAAAAGCTGCAATTCCTTATCTTAAGCAACCATGAGGAGAAGCACAGTGTATGTGCCTGGAGGAGGGGGCCCCATGGAGGATGGGACTGCATTTCTGTCTATCTTAAGTGGTCATGCCAGCAGGGAGAGAGAGGCAACCCCCCAGTGACACCCCTAAGTCCACCAACCAATTCCAGAAAACCCCGTGAACGTGAACTGCGCATGTCGAGACCACCAACTATAAAAGAAGTGAGAACAAATTCTCAGTGCGTGCCCTCCAGAACTGGATCTCTAGGCTGGCCGGACCAACACTGGACCCAGGACTGGTGAAACCCCTTTCTTCTCTCTTTCTTCCCCTCCCTCTCTCTCTCTTTTTCTCTCTCTCTTTTCCACAGTCCCTACACCTCATCCTTTTAAACATAAACTGTTGACCAAGTCTGGGACTACGAGTGGATCTAGCTACCCTTGGGATCCTCTTTGAGAAGGAGTCCAGAAAGCAAGAGGGTCTGCTCTGAAACTTGTGACTCAAGGGGAGGGCTCTCCTTCGACACAATTTCATGTTCCTTTTTCCACTTCTTTTTCTACACCTCCCTTCTCTTTTCAAACAGTGGCTTAATGGTATGATGCAAGGTTCATATTAATAAGTTCACTTATACTTGGGCAAGGTTAGCTTGGTTGAATAAATATTGATTGTTGTTTGAACTCCCCTGGTGTCATTTCACCTTAATTCTGACAAAGGAAATCCATGAACCTGAGTCACTCCAACCTTGGGCTGCAACAGGTGGGTACAGGCCTCACTGCTATAGTGTTCAATTCTTTAAATGCTTCAGTGTGTGTATTGGGTCTCCATGGCAAGTTTTTTGGGGGGCAGGGGAGGCAGCAGAGGTGGCTTCTGTAAAAAGACACCAGAGGATGCCTCCATGTCAGACAGAGCCAGTTCCAGCTGGATCCAAGTCAGACCCATTGCTGGCCAAAGCTGAGCCAATCAGCAACAATGGTAGCACTTCTAGAATCATAGAATATCTGGAGTTGGAAGGGATCCATAAGGATCATTGAGTCCAATCCCCTGCTCCTCCTGGGACTGCCTAAATCTAAACCATATGACTATGTCATCCAGATGCTCCTTGAACTCAGACAGGCTTGGTGCTGTGACCACTTCCCCGGGGAGTCTGTTCCAGTGACTGGCCACCCTCTCAGTGAAGAATCTTTTCCTAATGTCCAATCTGAACTTCCCCTGATGCAGCTTCATTCCATTTCCTCGTGTCCTATCGCTGGTCACCAGAGAGAAGAGATCTGCACCTCTCTCTCCACTTGAGGAAGTTGTAGACTGCGGTGAGGTCACCCCTCAGCCTTCTCTTCTCCAAGCTGAACAAACCTAGTGATGTCAGCTGCTCCTTATATGTCTTGCCCTCTGCAGGGCTGCTCTCCAGCCTCTCATCCCCCAGTTTGTACGCATAACCAGGACTACCCTGTCCCAGGTGCAGAATCCGGAACTTACTCTTGTTAAATTTCATATGGTTGGTGATAGCGCAGCTCTCTAGTCTATCCAGAGCTCTCTGAAAGGCCTCTCTACCCTTGAGGCAGTCCACAGCTCCTCCTAATTTAGTATCATTGGCAAACTTAATGTACTGTGATAACATGTTTAAGAAAGGGTAAAAAATGCTGCAAAACAGCTGCTTGGAGAGAGGAGTGAGAAAATGTAAGAGAAATAACCCTGCAGACAGCAAAGTCAGTGCAGAAGGAGGAGGTGCTCCAGGTTCTGGAGCAGAGATTCCCCCTTCAACACCCCATGTGGTGAAGACTGTGGTGATGCAGGTTGTCCCCTGCAGTGCGTGGAGGTCCATGGTGGAGCAGATATCTACCTTGCAGCCCATGGAGGAACCCATGACAGAGAGGGTAGATGTGCCCTGAAGAAAGCTGCAGCCTGTGGAGAGGAGAGCCCTCGCTGCAGCAGGCTTCTGGCAGGAACAGTGAACCCGGGGGAGACCCATGATGGAGCAGTCCATTCCTGAAGGATTGCACCCCGTGGAAAAGCCCCATGCTGATGAGTATGAGGAGGAGAAACAGCAGAGACAAAGCATTATGAACTGTCTGCAACCCCCACTCCCCATTCACCTGCACTGCTGGTGGGGGGAGGAGGTTAAAGAGTTGAGAGTAGAGTCAGGGAAGAAGGGAAGGGTGGGGGGAAGGTGTTTTTAGATTTGTTCTTATTTCTCATTATCCTACTCTGATTAATTGGCAATAAATTAAATTACTTTCTCTATGATGATTCTGTTTTGCCTGTAATAGTAATTGGTAAGTGATGTGCCTGTCCTTATCTCGACCCACAAGCTTTTCATCCTGTTTTTCTCCCCCTGTGGTATGAGAAGGGGAAGGATAGAGCAGCTTGGTGGGCACCTGTGGACACATATTTAGCTAACAGTCGCAAGAGCATTTCAGACGCCTTTAGAAGACCTTGAACAGAATAAACAAGAAGACAAAAAAAGAAACATGCCAATTAGAACACAGGTGTGCATTCCACGATAAAGGGAACTTGGCACAAAGAACCTCAATTCGGCACTTTATCTTGACCAATTAGACTGAGACAAGTTTCGCATGTTTTAGTTGGTATAACCAATTACGTCCTATGTTTATGCGCGTGTACAGAGTTGATATAACCAATCATATTTTATGCTTGTGCGCATATACAGTGACTTTGCAGAATATGTGATTATAAATATGTGTGTGTTTTAGCAATAAACGTCATCTGCTTTCAACTTTACAGGCGTCCGTTTATTTCTACCTCCTGCAGGCACCTGGCAGCCAGCCAAGGTCAACCTACCACAGTGTGGTACTACAGAAAGCCCCCTCTCCCTAAGCAAGAGTTTTTGAATAGGTATCCTGTTATAGCACTGCTCCTTTTATCTTCCTGTGCATGTTTTAAACAAGTTTTCTACTCACCTCCTCCTGAGTTTCAGGATGGAATAGATACAGTTGTTACAAACAGTCCAAAAACTCTTCCTTCTTCTCTTTTCCATCTTTTCCTAAGCAAACTGTAGCAACCTGCAACAATTTGCCCAAGCAAGGGCCTGTAATGTCATTTCAGTCATAACTTTCATAATTTATTAAAAATTTAATCCCATTCACATCTACCCCATGCACTAATACTAACGTAATTGTTAAATGGAATTGGCAAGATATTCCCTAGTACCCACTCATAAATTCTTTTCTGCCTTGTTCAGTTTAGTCCTCTTTTGATACTCTTAATGCTGGATTGAAAGGATTTTTATTATCTTTCTATGATGAATACAAAAGGGACATCAGATGAATTATGACAAAGGAAGATGTAACTTTTTAGATAGCTATTTCAGAACATCTTTATTGTGATGACCACTCGGGACAATAAGAACTCTAATAGTATAATGTAACACAATACCAAATGTATTGACTGTGCAGAAGAAAGATGTGGCATTTGCCTATGCAGCATATGCTTTTATAAGGAAAGAGCTGAGGGCACCCACATCCCCTTTAATCTCTGTCAGAAATGTCATGTCTTGAAAGAACTCTGCAGAGCTGTTGTTTGATTTAACCTTTTCCAGGTAGTCTATCTTGGGTATGTATAGCTATAGTGAGGAATAACATGTAGGCAGCTCTGTCCATTTATGTTCTGCATTCATCTATGTACAGCACTGATTCCTGGGGGCATAGCTAATTCTACTTATTGCTCCTTAGCATGTTGAAATCCTTGGGCTGAGAAGCAGGGCCAATTTACCTGCGAGGAACGGATGGCTCTGTACAGCACTTCCTTGTATAGTGCAGACAAACCTGTAGCACAACAGGAGGTCAAGACCTTCAAAGTGTCAGGTCTCAGAGTGCACACCCCCACCCCTCCTGTGGTTTTGGCTGTTTGGGCTGAAGGCAGCTTAAACATGGTACAAGTACTCTTTGCTCAGGAGTAGCTTTTCAGCTGAGGTTCTCATACAAGGCCCTTGCCTAAACCATGTTTGAGCTGTTCCTGTGCCTGGCTGATGCAGACCCTGACTTCGACACATGATCTTGACTTCCTGGCTTGATCCCAGACCTGCTTTATTGCTCTGAGCTTGTCTGGCAATGATGTCGACTGTTGGCTGAACCTGGTTACCAGCACCGTACCTGCTCTGCCCTTCTTGCTCAGGGACTGTGCCCTTTTCAGTGTGGACACTGCCTCTGTCTGCCTTCTTGTCACCCTCAGGTCCCAATTGGTTTCCCCTGAGGCTTAGCCTGCCCTTGCTGCTCCCTGTTGTTACCGAAAAGCTCGGAATGAAGAACTTATCAACACCAATTTAGTGTAGATAAGCAGACACTTCTTTATTGACGGCCGGGTGCGCGGGCGAGTCCTCTCACGAACCACGCACACCTGTCTTCAAAACAATACACCTTATATTAAGACTTATCGATACATATTCATTAGATTTCCAAGAAAAGTTATACATATTCATTAGATTTTTGGGAAATCATTAGCATATGTGAATATCTTTTACGCAGGCGTAGTGAAGGTCTCTCCGAGGCGTGGTAAGTCTTGGAGGCGGGTAGCTTTTGACCAGGAGGTGTGTTTTGGTATTATAATGAAGCAAAGTTCGTCTAGAGTTTATGATTTCTTCATCGATGTTATGGCAACAGGTGCAATCCATCCTTTTTGACAGTAGCTATGCAGTTATCTCTAACGGCTCTAGCCAGGGACCTTCCAGGAGCTTTGTACTGCACATTCTATCTTTGGGGATCGGCCGCTGCGTTCCAAACAGGCCGTTGTCAGGTAACGTACTGACAACTCTTACACCACCCCGTTGTCAGGTATTTCTTTATCTTGTTATTAAGTTCTAAATGTTCCTACTAGATGATTTTAGTCAATTTCTCCGGCCTTGATACGGGGCTATACAGGGGATTTTACAGCAGACACTGGTTGGTGGTTAAATATATAAAATACAACATACATATGATTTTGCTAAAATATTAAAACTAAATATGATTAATTCTAACTAATAACAAATTAATGACAAATCAGTAACATTTCCCCCCTTTGAAAGTGTTGAAAATTATTTCAATACTTTCACATCATCTATCTAATATTTATTTATTATTATTCTGAGAGTCAATATTTGTTTCGGCATATACTGGTGGTGGACTGTATTCTGGTGAAACAATTGGAACCTTTCTCATGATCATGCAATTTACTGTAATTCTATTGGTAAATTGTTTCTTCAGACATTTTTTTCAGGAATGCTAATCAATTGTTTTGTTTCTACTTGTCTTTTTGTTCCTGATTATCAAATCAGTCCAGGTTTCTATATCATTATCTGCTAACTAATATAAAAAAACAAACACAAACAGATATGAAAAATTAGACATGTTTCAGAGTCAGTTTTAAAGTTTTTGGATCCCGGCTAATTTTTCATGGAGTAGGTGTTTTCTTCACTTGAATGTAGTATATCCAAACATCTGATTTTGTAATTCTAATAGCTGTAAGGTGGTTAACAGTATCTGGAAGGGTCTTTTTCAATGTTCCTGCAGGGTTCGGAAGTCCACGTTTTCACATAGACATAGTCTCCTGGTTGTAAGTTATGCACCGGAACTTCCAGGGATAATGGTCTATTCTACACCACTGCTCTCCGAATTGCAGTCAAAGTTTTTCCTAAGGAAAGCAAATAGTTATACACATCTTGTTTTCCTTTTACCTGCATGTTCGGGTTTGGTTCTGGAGATTCATAAGGTTTCCATACAATAATTCATAAGGACTGACTGAGGTTCCACTCTTTGGCTGTATTCTGATTCGTAATAATGTCAATGGAAGTGTTTGAGGTCATTTTAAATTAGTCTCTTGACAAATTTTGCTTATTTGTCTTTTAAAGGTTTGATTCATTCTTTCTACTTTCCCACTGGATTGTGGCCTCCATGGGGTATGTAAATCCCATGTGATACCTAGAATTTTGTTAACATTTTGGACCACTTCTGCAACAAAGTGTGGACCTCTGTCAGAAGAAATTCTAATAGGAACTTTAAACCTTGGAATTATTTTTCGTAGTAACTATTTTACTACTTCTTTTGTTCGTGTGGAACGACAGGGAAAAGCTTCTGGCCATCCTGTAAAAGTATCAACTCCCACCAGGATGTACCGATACCCATTCTGTCTAGGTAGTTCTGAAAAATCTACTTGCCAATAATCTCCAGGCTCTGTACTAGATTTTATTCGACCTCTTTGAACTTTTTCCTGATTATTGGATTATTTTTCAAACATACTTCACATTTTGCAGTTATTTTTTTTAGCTATTCTAACATTCTGAGTGATACCACTTGTTTTTGTAAGGAAGTTACTAAGGCCTGTTTTCCAGTGACACTCCTGATGCTTTGTTTGAATTATTTCTCTCATCAAAAAGGGTGGAACTACTACTGTCCTTTAGGTGTTACCCACCATCTGGCTAGGTTTTTCTTAGCATTTAATAATTGACCTAGCTTATCATCTTCCTCTGAGTATTTTCGTTTTTCCTAGGGAGAGTTACTGTTTTGGAGGGAATTAATGCTATTTGCAATGTTCGTTCTTTTTTGTTACTTTCTTGTTGTTTGGTCGGCTAAATTATTTCCAGTGATTTCTTTGTGTTTCTAATTTGATGTGTTTTACAGTGTATGATTGTTACCTGATCTGGTTTCTGAACTGTTTGTAATAATTGTAAAATTTCATCTTGGTGTTTAATATTTGATCCCTGGGAGGACAATAATTTCTTTCTTTCCACAATGCTGCATGGACATGTACCACTCAAAAGCATACTTTGAATTTGTCCAAATATTTACTTTCTTCTCTTCGCTTAGTTCTAAAGCTCGAATCAAAGTAATAAGTTCTGCTTTCTGAGCTGAGGTGGTACTTGGCAATGCTTCTGTTCTATAACTGTGGTGTCTGTTGTTACCGCATATCCAGTGTATCGAACTCCTTGTTCTATAAAGCTGTACCATCTGTATACAGGTCTCAGTCCGGTCGCTCCAATGGTACATCCTTCAAATCTTCACGACTGGAATAAACATACTCAATAGCAGCCAGGCAATCATGTTCCAAATGTCCTTCTTCCTGTATGGAACTTAAAAACACAGCTGGATTTGCCAGGTTAGTTGCTTTTAAAATTACATCATCTTGTTAATATTACTTGGTACTTCATCATTCTGCTCGGAGATAGCTAGTGTCCCCCCTTTTGTTCTAGAACAGTTTTCACCATGTGTGGGACATAGACTGTTATTGTTTTTCCCAAAGTCAATTTCCGAGGTTCTTGTATAATCATCACTGTTGCAGCCACTGTTCTAAGACAATTTGGCCACCCTTTACTCACTGTGTCCAGTTGTTTGGAGAAGTAGCCAACTGGTCATTTCCAGTCCCCATTTCTGGGTTAACACACCAAGTGCCAGGTGTTGTCTTTCATGAACGAACAGCTGAAAACCTTTAGTTAAATCAGGGAGGCCTAAAGCAGGTGTAGACATTAAAGCGCGTTTTAACTCTGTAAAGGCCCTTTGCTGTTTTGGACCCCACACAAAGGAAGAGTTCTTTTGGGCCTCATATAACGGTTTAGCTATTAGACCGTAGTTCATGATCTAAAGACGACACCACCCTGCCATTCCCAAGAACGCTCTAAGTTCATGGATATTTTTCGGCTCAGGTATACTACAGATGGTTTCTTTGCGATCTTTTCCCAATTGTCTCTGCCCTTTCGAAATCTCAAAGCCCAGATATATCACAGTCTGACATGCTATTTGAGCTTTTTCCTGGATACTTGTACCTATTTAGTCCCAGAAAATTCAAGACATCAATGGTTACCTGTATGCAGGTAGATCTTTCTTCTGTAGCAATCAATATGTCATCCACATATTGTAGAAGGAAATGTTCAGGCCTTGGTTTGTCCTGTTTCCAGATTTCAAGCTCTTTTGCCAGCTGGTTTCCAAAAATTGTCAGGCTATTTTTAAATTCTTGGGTTAGTCTTGTCCATGTCAGCTACATCTTTTGCCCAGTTTCTGGATTTTCCCATTCGAAAGCAAACAACTTTCTGCTTTCCTTCTCCAAGGGTATGCAAAAGAAAGCATTTTTTTAGATCAAGCACTGTAAACCACTGATGAGTCTCCTTTAACGCTGTTAACAATGTATAAGGATTTGTAACCACAGGATATATGTCTTTGGCTATTTGATTCACTGCTCTCAAATCTTGCACTAACCTGTATTCTCCCGAGGGTTTTCTAACTGGTAAAATAGGAGTATTATATTCAGATTCACATTCCTCCAAAATTTATACTTCAAAAATTTGTCAATCAATTTCTTTAACTCTTGTTTAACTTCTGGTTTAATTGGGTATTGTTTAATTTTTACTGTTCTTGCATCTTTTTTTTTTTTTAGATCTCTTTTTTTACAGGTGCTGTTAATTTTGATTTACCAGGAATATCTGTTTCCCACACTGTAGGGATCACTGCAAAATCTACCTCTGGTGGAATTTCTGCTCCTCCACTTTTTCTTGTATCATTAGGATTTCTCTGTTTTTGACTCAGGTATCTTCAAAAAGAGTTTCCTTTCTTAAAAACAATTTGTGCATTTAATTTAGATAACAAATCCCTTCCTAACAAGGGTATCGGGCATTCTGGTACATACAAAAATTCATGTGTAATTATTTTATTTCCAAATTTCATCCAGAGGTTGCAGGAATGGTCTGTTTTCTTCTTTCCCTGTTGCTCCTACTATGTTTGTTGTTTTTGTTCTAATTTTTCCTTTACAAGTATTTAATACCGAAAATGTCGTTCCTGTATCTATTAAGAATTTAATTCTTTTTTTCAGCTTAATTATAACCAGAGGCTCAGCTGGGTTCCCCTCCGGTCCTTCATTCATCCAAAACCATCATTCTGGCTACCTTCTTTTGAATATTTCCTCCTGAACACTGCACATTTTTAGGACAATCTTTTCTCCAATGTCCTTCCTCCCGACACAAACACACTGATTCACTCCTAAGGGGGTGTTAAAATTCCATTGCTAAAATTCATAAATCTCTCCGTCCACTGCCACCTCGTCTTCTTCTTACCTCGTCTCTGTCTGCTGTTCCTGTCATTACGGCCAGTAATCTATTTTCTCTGATTTTCCTTTCTCTTTTCCCTGTTATTATATACTTTCCATGTTGTCTCCAACATTTTATTCAAACTCCTTGAATCCTCTCCCCAGCTTCTGAAGTTTCTTTCTTATGTCTGGTGCCGACTGCCCCATAAAAATCAAAGCCAACTGTATCTGAGCCGCCTCTGTTTCTATCTTAAATCAGTATATTTTCTGGCAGCTTCCTTCAATCTTTCCAGAAACGCTGAGGGAGATTCATTCTTATCTTGTCTCACCTCATATAATTTAGACCAATTCAAAGATAGCATGTTTAACTCCATATAAAATCTATTTCTGATACCCACTCAGCCTTTCTCTATGTTCCACGTTATTTGGATCCCACTGCGGATCCCCAGACAGAAAATTCTGTTCTAATGTTCCACCTATTGTCCCACTCAATACTGCCACTTCTGCCTGTGCTTTGCCAGTTTTTAGTACCATCTGCTTTTCTGTATCATCCAACAAATTATCCAAGATCACCTGTAAATCACTCCAGTCTGGATTCTGCGTTCTAATTATAGTATCCACTACTCTGCCAACTCTCTCAAGATCTTCTCTATATACTCCAGCTGCCTGCTTCCAAGCCATCAAGTCCACAACCAAAAAGGGCACTTTACATACACTGGTCCATTGTTACTAACTCCCTGCCTCAAGGGAGCTATTGTTTGTGCCTGCTGTCAGGTTCTTCGAGAAATGGGGGTATGAATCACAACTTCAGACGGTCCTTCCCCTGTATCCTCTATTCCACTGCTTGTTTCTTCTTCCATCTGTTCCCTATGCTCTCACCCCCAATTCCTTCCTCTCCTGGGAGGGGATATATCCAACTCTGGCCCTTCATCCTCTTTGGGGGCAATATCACATGCCAGACAACATTTCTTCTCTTTCTTATTATCAAAAGTTATAGCCATTACCAAATTGTCCCTACTAACTAGCTTGCACTCATTCTGCCAATCTTGTCTCTGCCTTAAGTAAAAAAAATAAATCCACATAAGGTACTTCACTCCATTTCCCCTCTCTTCTACAAAACAACATTAACTGCAGAATGGTGTTATAATTCAGTGTCCCATTCACGGGCTACCTTTCCTGATCCTCTAATGTATACAGAGGCCACCAATGATTACAATATTCAATCATTTGATTTTTACGTAAATCATCATATAATTCACCCTAATGTGCCAACAAACATCCCAACGGAGATGTTTTCGGTATCTTTCCATCAGTGGACAAATTTCCCATACTCTTACTCTTAAATAATTTGGCAAATGCCATTATGTTTATACCCAATACTAAATATCTATTAAATATATAACAAATATCAAAATCAATAATCAATTGTCAGATGTTAAATACCAAACCAAATACCAAATGCCAAATATCAAATACAAAGTTTCAAATACCAAATACATATATCAAACACCAAATATTAAATAAATACAAATAACAATTGTTGCCAGGTAATGGAGTCCACCTACTTGCCTAGGGCACGGACAAAGCCGACTTCCCTAAGCAAGAGTCATAACCAATATCCCCTGGCAAATTATTAACCAGCAAATATATTCACACTTTATAAATTCCAACTTCAATAAGAGACACTACAATTGTTGCCAAGACTCACTTCATGCTCAATTGCACATCCCACACTTACAACACTCACGATACTTCCAAGTACACAATATATCTCACTTTTTTTTTTTTTCCTTTTTTTTTTTTTTTCCTTTTTTTTTTTCCTTTTTTTTTTTTTTTTTTTTTTTTTTTTTTTTTTTTTTTTTTTTTTTTTTTTTTTTTTTTTTTTTTTTTTTTTTTTTTTTTTCTTTTTTTTTTTTTTTTTCTTTCTTTTCTTTTTTTTTTTTTTGTTTTTGTTTGTTTGTTTTTTCTTTCTTTAGAATTTGGGACTCAAACCCAAAATTTCCAAAATGCTTTTGAAGCTGGGACTCTAACCCAGAATCCTCAAAAGTTGTGGGACTCTAACCCACTCCCAAATTGTCCAACCCAGCAATAGCTTTCGCTTATGTCTTACGGGCAGACGCCTAGGCTTCTACTTCCTTCAGGATCCTTTTGTCCAACCTTGCGCAGCTTTCGCCGCGTCTGACAGGCAGACGATACTGGTGGGACTCTAACCCACTCAGGGGGACTCTAACCCCAAACAATACCGGTGGGACTCTAACCCACTCGGGGGGACTCTAACCCCAAACAATACCGGTGGGACTCTAACCCACTCGGGGGGACTCTAACCCCAAACAATACCGGTGGGACTCTAACCCACTCGGGGGGACTCTAACCCCAAACAATACCGGTGGGACTCTAACCCACTATCCTTAATATTTAAAAGAAGTGTCTTACCAAAATCCAGGGGACGTCGCAAAGAGCCTTATGGATCGGGGATCGATGGGTATCCCCGAGAAATCCTCGGTGCCGGCAGGAACCGATCGGTCCCCGACTCCTCCGGTCTCTCTCAGCGAGGTCCCATCTGGGTCGCCAAAACTGTTACCGAAAAGCTCGGAATGAAGAACTTATCAAACCAATTTAGTGTAGATAAGCAGACACTTCTTTATTGACGGCCGGGTGCGCGGGCGAGTCCTCTCACGAACCACGCACACCTGTCTTCAAAAAATACACCTTATATTAAGACTTATCGATACATATTCATTAGATTTCCAAGAAAGTTATACTATTCATTAGATTTTTGGGAAATCATTAGCATATGTGAATATCTTTTACGCAGGCGTAGTGAAGGTCTCTCCGAGGCGTGGTAAGTCTTGGAGGCGGGTAGCTTTTGACCAGGAGGTGTGTTTTGGTATTATAATGAAGCAAAGTTCGTCTAGAGTTTATGATTTCTTCATCGATGTTATGGCAACAGGTGCAATCCATCCTTTTTGACAGTAGCTATGCAGTTATCTCTAACGGCTCTAGCCAGGGACCTTCCAGGAGCTTTGTACTGCACATTCTATCTTTGGGGATCGGCCGCTGCGTTCCAAACAGGCCGTTGTCAGGTAACGTACTGACAACTCTTACACCACCCCGTTGTCAGGTATTTCTTTATCTTGTTATTTAAGTTCTAAATGTTCCTACTAGATGATTTTAGTCAATTTCTCCGGCCTTGATACGGGGCTATACAGGGGATTTTACAGCAGACACTGGTTGGTGGTTAAATATATAAAATACAACATACATATGATTTTGCTAAAATATTAAAACTAAATATGATTAATTCTAACTAATAACAAATTAATGACAAATCAGTAACACTGTCACAGAGCTATTGGAAAGTGAATAATTGTGCAACACAACAAGACTGAAGATTTTTACCTACACTGACAGTGTTATCAATTAATACATATAATATGATTGAAATAACCAGGGAACTGCTAAAGTCCTGTATACAGCCCCTATCAGTTAATATTTAACATAGGAAAACTAGACATAATTTAGGGTTTAAGAACTAACTATTAGACAATGGGACTTTATGTCAGAAAAGGTAATGGATTGTGGTCTGATCAACAAACCTTGAAGAACTGCTTGGAACTGCCAAGACAGAGTAAGAAGTAGGTAAAAGGTAATTCCTACAGGAGGAGATTGCAACCACCAACTTATTGACCCCTTACTCAAAAGAAGACAATGAAGGAAGAAGACAGTGTCTGCGCACTAATTTACATGAGAGGTGAAGGAGAAAGAACCAATCATTAAGGGAAATAATAATGAATATGTATTACTTAAGTATATAAATGTGGGAATTTTTGAGACAAAGGTGTGCTGTCTTGAGATAGGCAGCCATTCATGTGCATCAATGAAATGAATTTGAAACTACCTTGACTCTGTGCGTTATTGGCTTGGATACTGGGTAAATGAACCCTGTTTGAGGGTTTGTCTCCATGTGCCAGGAAAAAATCCATCTTATTAACAAGCATCTGATACTTTGCAATGTAGGAAAGGGTTTATCTAAAGTGGTTGCCAACAATAGCAAAGGACTGAACTTGGTGGGCCAACAGGTTTGTGTTTTCTACCATCCCTGAAAGTAAATCCTTTAACCTTGCTCTGAAATTCTGTATGCTTATTGCCCAGTACTAATGTCTGACTCACTCTGCCTTGGCCTGTCTAAAAGCTGTTTATTCTGGCTGCGACTGGGTCTGGTGAGAACTAGAGGCTGTTGTTCTCAGAATCAGTCATGGACTTCAAATCCAAGTGTTAGGCACCCCATATGTAATCATCTCATTTCTCCCTGTTCACTTGCTTAAAGGCCACTGCATTTTCACCTCTTTTACAGGAAGAGGTATTGTTAAGTCTTAGAGTGGTTAAAACCAAGATCTCTAAATGGGTCAATGAGGTCAGGAGAAGGAAAACAACAAAGCTATAGAATGATAATTAAATCTCAAGAGAGAAAAATATGATTGAAGGGAAAGAGCATATGTGAGTTTTTTTGAAGGAGAAGAGAAAAAAAAAAGAAAGCCTTGTGAAAAAGTAGACTAGCTGCTCTCCTGTTATATGCTTAGGTGAGACTCTCTTTGTATCAAGACAACAGGAAATTGCTGTGGGGCAAAGTAGTGTGATTTTTTTTCCACTGACCTGCTACCTTCTGAAGAGATGGCAAGCATCAAAAATCACATCATTACATAGTCTGTTTCTTCAGACTGAAGTGAACTCCCACATGAATAGGGAGTGATTTATGAGTTGAGTCCTTATGGTGAAGAGTGCATGAAGAGCACTCATTAACCATGAATTAGATAGCTAGAAGATGGGTGAACTTCTACTCACATGATTCAATCATCTAATTGTCACAGACAATTGGTGCAATCATTCTACTTCATTTGGTCAAGGATAAAAGGCCTGATTCTGATACTTTTAGTGGAGGTAGCCTCTAATTGTGCAAATAGTGCCTTGACTTTACAGGGGCTGATTTCCAAGTCTGGACTCAGAAGCGATGAATGATTCACTCTGGTAAAATTTAAATTCATAATTTTCTCTTTGTTTCACACAGAACAGCCTATGTAGAACACTGTATGCTGTAAAGTCTCCCCTGGCAAGCAGTGTTTGAGTGAAATGGGAGAATTACAGATCCAAATTCCCACATGGTTGCTTCCATTGATCTGAAATAAATTTTAAATTGTAATACTGTTTTTCAAGTATCAGTGTATAGTCAGTAAAACCTAGTAATAAAAGTGTTTCCCCACATAATAATAGCTAAGCTGCATGATTAGAAATGAAATGTCTCTTTGCATATGTCATAGCCTTTATTCTGCATGAATGTAACAGACCTCCATCTTCTGGAAATTCCTTGTTTCCATGCAGCTTTAACATCAATGTGTCCTTTGGAGTCCACAGACATACACAATGTTTTAGAAACATGTTTCTGCTGATTTATCTGAATGATCAGACAATTGACTTATTCCTGGGAATGATACAGTCTCCAAACCCAAGTATCCAAATTTATGACTCTCTAAATTAACACATTTGCCTTAAAATAAAAAAATATACATATTGGAATTCTTTCTAGTGCTTTTGAGCACTGAATGTATGCTCTTTTTTTTCCTTGTGACCACTAAGATAACACGAGTTTAGTATTTTGTATTATTAAAGGATGAAATTCTCACATTGTCATACGGCTTCAGGACCCAGAACTTTAAACAGATCTCTAGAGACAACAAAACTAATGGTAGCATCCCAAAGATTTGGAAAAACTGGTGTCCACTCAAGATACGGCAATACAATTCCAAAGAGTGACTATTTTTTCAGAATGAAATGACTGTTCAGGCTTTGCTTTCCTTTGCCCTTTCATTTGGCAGGTGACATAAGTAGCCTTGAATCAAAGGCTGCTACTTAATATTACCTTGCTAGGACAGGTAATGTAGTAATGCCAGGTTCAGTTGGGACAGAACTTCAGTGCAGGAGCCTGCAGGGACATCACATCTGTCCTATCTCCCTATTTCATTATACATCAGTCCTGCCCCTAAACTCCTAACTCTCCAGAGCAATAGAAGTCAAGTCTGTCCATACTGGGATATCCTCTTGCAGACAGCCCTGTTTTTTATACCTTCAAAAACCACATTCTTGTTTTATTTTATTTAGCTCAGCATGCTTTGAACATTGCTATACTAATTCCCTTTTGAAATCTAACCCCATCTCCAAATCTTCTTGCAGATCAGTGGTTACCAGAGAGTGGTATGTGCAAACTGAGTCCCTGGAACTGAAGCCTTTTATTGCAAACACAGCTTTGAACTTTTGTCAGTGTCTGTGGTGTTAGTCCACAAAAGTAAATCTGGGAATCCTTAGTGTGGAGAAGAGTAAGTCACAGAATCCAGAGAACAAGTGCCAAAGGTATGACTGTCATAAAAAGTTATGCCAAAATCCAGAGGTTCTCTGTCTCATCCAAATCACCAACCCCACATTCTGCTGCTGATAGACTGTGCTCTTCAGATGCAGCTTGGGATTGTTGGCTGTGCTCACAGTGTTTTCAGAAAGAGAGGGACCTTAGAGCTCTTCAGATGAGTAGGCACAGTAGTGTATAGGGTGCTGTTTGCCTCTAAAAAAAGGTTTGGTTGCGTGTAGCTGACCAAGTCATGAGAAACACAGAAGCAGATATCAGCTGCGTGTTTTCACTTTTCCGCCCAGGCAATGTTCACTGATCACTGTGGATGGTTGTGACTGCTCTCTGCCATGTACTACACTTTTTTTTTTTTTCCATGAAATACAAATACATTTTCAGTGTTGGAATTTCTCTGTTGTAATCTTGCTTCAGCACAGTCCTGGGAGTTGCATATCCCTGAGCAGGTATTTCTTCCCTCGTAGCATCTGTGACTGATGCGCAAACCTCCACATATAAGATTTTACACTGGCCTTTCAAAGAAGCCCAACTCTAAATGGGCAATTGCCTCCAAAGTGATATTGGCATTTACAGCTCCAGGCTGTTGCAACCATCTCAACATTAATAATGATTACAGTTACTTAGGATGACACTTTTCAAATCCAGAAGAGGAATAATTTTTATTTTCTCTATGTAATTTCTTTTTCTGTATTTAAGCTGATGCTCTGACTAGCAAGGTATTATAGCTCCCTCAAATAATAACTAAAATAAAGGAAATATTCTCATGCAGTCACTTGATGACAGATTTACAAGAAAGCTTATTTGCAATGTGAGATTTGCACTGACAAAAATATATACTTCTGAAGACAAGTTTGTTTTCCAAAGAGGGGACTATACTGTAATCTTCCCTGTTCATAGTGTAAAACTTATGTGAGTTTTTCCCCACTATTTCTCACTAAAACATTGGTAAAGCATCAAGACAACCACTGCACAAGACTCTTGTGGGTTTTATTACCTGACTTTACTCCAGTGATGTTCTTAATTTTTGCCATGCTAATACAAGGACATTTTTAAAATAACAGTTTACAGTAGGTATGTATTACTTAGCCACTGCATTTCTCTCTGTTAGGCAGCACACAGTGTTTTCTTAGTTGTTTTCACTTCCTCATTTCTGTGAGAGAGGGCATAGTAACTGCCTTGAAACATACTGGTTTAGTAACAGCAAAGGGAAAAATTATTCCTATGTCCATGGTCAATAAAATAAATACTTGGTAGAAAAGGCCGAAAGAAAACTTCAGTTCTATATCAGGAAATGCTTTCTAATAGTAGAGGACACTGAAGCACTCACTGACTGGTTTGTTGGAGGGTTTGTGGAGACTTTAACACTGGAGGTCTTAAAAAAAAGCACTCTTCAGATATGGTTTACAAGCCCCAGATCTCGCTGTGACCTACAGAATTATTTCGATGCCTTCTTGCATTTCTTTCCTGTCCAACAACTTTATAAGCTTAAGAATTACTGGGCTTGCAAGTGGGAAAAGGAGCCTTTATGAGGAATTCTTGGCATTTCCTTGGTAGATTGGTTGGTTTGATTGTTTATTTATTTATGTTAAGAAAGAATACAATGACAGAATAATTTCTTGTCATGTAAGAACTGGCTTCTGAATAAAAAGTTTTGTCTAGAATTTCTCCATAGGTTTCTTCTGTCTTTTTTCTTGTATAAATTAATAAAGTTGCAGTTACTGAAGCTACGAGAAAGTTACCAGCGGCCATCTTCCTGCTTGTGTTAGAGCCTCTTGACACAACTTTAGTAGCTGCACTATGTATCTCATGCAGTCCACCGACTATTATCCACTGCTTTTGTTTCATGTGGGCAGCAGTGATACAGCCAGCAGTGGTCTGAGGAGTATCAAGAAGGATTAGAGCCCTGGGAGCGGCGGTAAGGGACTCTGGAGCACAGGTAGTTTTTTCATCAATCCTCCCAGTCAAAGGGAAGGGGTTTAAAAGGGCCAGTCAAATCTGGCGAACCAACAAATGGTTACAGGAGTGGTGCCACAGCCAGGGGTTCAGCTACCTAGACCATGGGACTCACTTTGAGAAACCTGGTCTACTGGGGGCTGATGGGGTCCATCTGTCAGAGAAGGGGAAGAGCATCTTTCTTCAGTCATAGGCTTGTGACGGTGGTGAAGAGGGCTTTAAACTACAGTTGCCAGGGGAGGGGAACTTCAATCCATCCCACTCCCACCAGTTTGATGCCAGTGCCAGCAACAGACGCCCAGAGCCTGGAGAGGGATCACAGGTCAGCAGGAGAGCACCTGAAGAGCAGCACAAAGAAATTCCAGCCAGTAAGTCAGCTTCATTGGGGGCCCAACGTAACTGCCTCTATGCAAAAGCATGTAGCATGGGGAATAAACAAGAGGAATTAGAGGCACGCACACACCTGCAGGGCTATGATGTTATTGGCATCACGGAGAAGTGGTGAGATGGCTCCTATGACTGGAGTGTTGGAACGGAAGGATACAGACTCTTTAGGAAGGACAGGCAGGGGACATGAGGAGGGGGTGTCACCCTCTACGTCAATGACCAGCTGGAGTGCATGGAGCTCTGCCTGGGGATGGATGAGGAGCTGATGGAGAGCTTATGGGTCAGGATTAAAGGGAGGCCAGGGACAGGTGACATAGTGGGGGTCTGCTACAGGCCACCTGACCAGGAAGACTGAGCAGATAAGGCCCGCTGTAGACAGATAGGAGCAGCCTCACATTCACAAGCCCTGGTCCTCAAGGGGGACTTCAACCACTCTGATATCTGTTAGGGGGACAACACAGCAGGGCACAAGCAATCCAGGAGGTTCCCGGAATGCGTTGATGACAACTTCCTTCTCCAAGTGATGGAGGAGCCAATGAGGAGATGTGCTATGCTGGACCTTGTTCTCACCAACAAGGAGGGGCTGGTCAGGAGTGTGAAGCTGTCATGGTTTCAGCCCAGCCGGTAACAGAGGACCACGCAGCTGCTCGCACACTCCTCTCTTCCCCCTCCGGTGGGATGGGGAGGAGAATCAGAAAGGAGAAAAGAAAAAAAACTGGAACCTTGAGGGTTGAGATAAGGACAATTTATTGGGACAACACAAGAAGAGAAGTTACAACAACAACAACGGTTCTAATAAAAGAATATACAAAATGAGTGATGCACAATGCAACTGCTCACCACCCGGAACCCGACACTCTGCCACTTCCCCCACTGAAAGCCAAGAGAGCCCCCCCCAGCCTGCTCCCCATTTATATACTGAGCATGATGTCACATGGTATGGAATAGCTCCTGGGCTAGTTCAGGTCAGCTGTCCCGGCTGTGCCCCCCCTCCCAGCTCCCTGTGAAAATTAACTCTATCCCAGCTGAACCCAGGACAGAAGCTCAAGGGCAGCCTTGGCTGCAGTGACCATGAAATGGTGGAGTTCAAGATCCTTAGGGCAGTGAGAAGGGCACACAGCAAGCTTGCTACACAGGACTTCAGGAGAGCAGACTTTGGCCTCTTCAGGGATCTGCTTGGTAGAGTACCATGGGATAAAGCCCTGGAGGGAAGAGGTGTCACAAAATGGAGTGGTTTGGACCACTAAAAGAATCACCTCCAACGGTACTAGCAAAAAATTATTTACTAGGAATTTATATAAATGCACGACTTCACAGAATTTGATGGCAAGTTTCACTCTAATACTTATGTATTGGGTTCATGTGGCAAGGTTTTGGCCGGGGGGGGGGGGGGAGCTACAGGGGTGGCTTCTGTGAGAAGCTGCTAGAAGTTTCCCCTGTGTTCCATGGAGCCAATGCCAGCCGGCTCCAAGACAGACCTGCCACTGGCCAAGGCCAAGCCCATCAGCGACGGTGGTAGTGCCTCTGGGAGAATGTATTTAAGAAGGGAAAAAAAAAAAAAAAAGTTACTGCCCAACAGAAACTGCAGCCAGAGAGAGGAGTGAGAACACGTGAGAGAAACAACCCTGCAGACCCCAAGGTCAGTGAAGAAGGAGGAGGAGGAAGTGCTCCATGTGCCAGAGCAGAGATTCCCCTGCAGCCCATGGAGGTCCACAGTGGAGCAGATATCTGCCTGCAGCCCATGCAGGACCCCACGCCGGAGCAGGTAGGTGCCCAAAGGAGGCTGTGACCCCCTGAGAAGCCTGTGGTGGAGCAGGCTCCTGGCAGGACCTGTGGACCCTTGAAGAGAGGAGCCCACGCTGGAGCAGGTTTTCTGGCAGGACTTGTGACCCTGCAGGGGACCCACGCTGGAGCAGTCTGTGCCTGAAGGACTGTCTTCTGTGGGAAGGGACCCATGCTGGAGCAGGGGAAGAGTGAGGAGTCCTACCCCAGAGGAGGAAGGAGGGGCAGAGACAACGTGTGATGAACTGACCCCAACCCCCATTCCCCGCCCCCCTGCACTGCTGGCAGGGAGGAGGGAGACAAAATTGGGAGTAAAGTTAAGCCCAGGAAGAAGGGAGGGGTGGGGGGAAAGCGTTTCAAGATTTGGTTTTATTTCTCATTATCCTATTCTGATCTGATTGGCAATAAATTAAATTAATCCTCCAAGTCGAGTCTGTTTTGCCCGTGACAGTAACTGGTTGAGTGATTTCTCCCTGTCCTTATCTCGACCCACAAGCCCTTTGTTATATTTTCTGTCCCCTGTCCAGCTGAGGGGGGGAGGTGATAGCACGGCTTTGTTGGGCACCTGGCCTCCAGCCAGGGTCAACCCACCACAATTTAATATATGGATGAAATGTACACAGGAAAATTGAGTTAGAATCAAACTAAAACTATGAAACCCACAATGCAAAAGGTTGAGAGAAACATACAAAGGAAAATTGGTCTGGAATTGATTTATCATGATTGGTACAGAGATCAGGAATGTAAAAAGATAGGAGAGACCCTCCCGCTGAGTCACGAGGTTCAGAGAAGACCCCCTTGCTTTCTAAACTCCTGATGGAGACTAGGTGCAGCTGGATCAACTCCTAGTCCTACGCTTGGGCAACAGTTTTTATCTAAAGGGATTATGAGTATAATAGCATCCTGAGATTCATTCACAGTTGAATGAAGTTCACAACAGTAACTTATGTATAGATTTGAAAAGCAATATCTGTAATATACTTGCTATAAAATATTCGGATTAGTACACACACATGCATAAAGACAGTAAGAGATATACATATAAGCGAGTCAAAGAGGTATACCTGTTAAAAATTCCCCTCAAGTTCAGTGAAAATATTCATGTCAAATGCTTTGGCATCTTTCCCACCGAGCTCTGAGAGGCATCCCACTCAGGGGGAGATGCTGGTTGCAACCCACTGTCATCCAGAAGACCTCAGAGGGTCTCACTTAGCACTGCTGTTTATAGGTTTGGGAGATGATTGGCTTTAGTCATCAGCAAATTACTAGGATTCCAGTAGCACTGGTACCATTTCACATGAGTTATGATTCAGATAAGGAAGGCTCCAAGGCTGCCAGACTATGACTTATGATTCAGATACGGGATGTTCCAAGGCTGTCAGGAGAGGACTGAGATATGTCCCAAGATTGTCAGGAAATGACTAATTATCCCTACTCCTGTCCCCAGCCTCCACCAGGCAACAAGAGTCCTTGGTATAGTCAGTGCAGTTCCTCGTCTTAGCCATGCAAGAGTTTTGACTGGTACAGTCAAGGGATGCTTAACCGCCCAAATCATTACACTTATGCTAAGGCCTAGAGAGACTTCCTGAGTTCATAGATTGGCCCAGAGAGAGGGGGAAATGCACTACCACAATAGGGGCCCAAGAAAGCTGGATAATATTCAAGGATCACCTCCTCCAAGCTGATGCATCCCAACAAAGAGGAACTCAGGCAAAAACACCAGGAGACCTGCATGGGTGGACAAGGAGCTCCTGGACAAACTCAAAAACAAAAAGGAAGCCTACAGAGGGTGGAAGCAAGGACAGGTAGCCTGGGAGGAATGCAGAGAAATTGTCTGAGCAGCCAGGGATCAGGTTAGCAAAGCAAAAGCCCTGATAAAATTAAATATGGCCGGGGACATCAAGGGCAACAGGAAAAGCTTCTATAGGTACCTCAGTGATAAAAGGAAGACTAGGGAAAATGTGGACCCTCTCTGGAAGGAAACAGGACACCTGGTTACCTGGGACATGGAGAAGGCTGAGGTACTCAACAACATTTTAGCCTCAGTCTTCACTGGCAAGTGCTCCAGCCACAGCACCCAAGTCACAGAAGGCAAAGGCAGGGACTAGAAGAATGAAGAACCACCCACTGTAGAAGAAGATGAGGTTCAAGACCATCTAAGGAACCTGAAGGTGCACAAGTCCATGGACCTGATGAGATGCATCCACAGGTCCTGACAGAGCTGGCAGATGAAGTGGCTAAGCCACTATCCATCATATTTGAGAAGTTGTGGCAGTCTGGGGAAGTTCCCACTAACTGGGAAAGGGCAACATAACACCCATTATTAAAAATGGAAAAAAGGAAGACCCAGGGAACTGCGGGCCAGTCAGTCTCACCTCTGTGCCTGGCAAGATCATGGAGCGGATCCTTCTGGAAACTATGCTAGGGCACATGGAAAATAAGGAGGTGATTAGTGACAGCCAACATGGCTTCACTAAGGGCAAATTGTACCTGACAAATTTGGTGGCCTTCTACCATGGGGTTACAGTGTTGGTGAATAAGGGAAGAGCAACTGATGTCATCTACCTGGACTTGTGCAAAGCATTAGGCACTATCTGACACGACATCCTTGTCTCTAAATTGCAGAGACATGGATTTCACAGATGGACCATTCTGTGGATAAGAAATTAGCTGGATGGTCATACTCAAAAGAGTTGTGTTTAACAGCTCGATGTCTGAGAGACCAGTGACAAGTGTCGTTCCTCAAGGGTCAGTATTGGGACCGGCACTGTTTAATGTCTTTGTCGGCGACATGGACAGTAGGATTGCATACACCCTCAGTGAGTTTGCCAATGAGACCAAGCTGTGTGGTGCAGTTGACACACTGGAGGGAAGGGATGCCATCCAGAAGGACCTTGACAGTCTTGAGAGGTGGGACCATGTAAACCTCATGAAGTTCAACAAGGCCAAGTGCAAGATCCTGCACATGGGTCAGGGCAATCTCAAGCACAGATACAGGTTGGGTGATAAGTGGATTGAGAGCAGCCCTGCAGAGAAGGACTTGGGGGTATTAGTGGATGAAAAACTGAATATGAGCCAGCAGTATGCGCTTGCAGCTCAGAAAGCCAACCATATCCTGGGCTGCATCAAAAGAAGCGTGGCCAGCTGGTTGAGGGAGATGATTCTCCCCCTCTACTCTGCTCTCATGAGACCCCACCTGCAGTACTGTGTTCAGCTTTGGGGTCCGCAACATGAGGGACATGGATCTGTTGGAGAGAGTCCAGGAGTGGACCACAAAGATGATGAGAGGCCTGGAGCACCTCTCCTATGAAGACAGGCTGAGAGAGTTGGGGTTGTTTAGCCTGGAAAAGAGAAGGCTCTGGGGAGACCTTATAGCAGCCTTCAAGTACCTGAAAGGGGCCTACAAGAAAGCCAGAGAAGGACTTTTTACAAGGGCATGTAGTGATAGGACAAGGGGTAAAGTTTATAAACTGAAAGAGAGTAGATTTTGATTAGATCTAGGGAAGAAGTTCTTCACTGTGAGGGTGTGAGGTTGCCCAGAGAGGCTGTGGATGCCCCATCCCTGGAAGTGTTCAAGGCCAGGTTGGATGGGGCTTTGAACAACCTGGTCTAGTGGAAGGTGTCCCTGCCCATGGCAGGGGGGGTTGGACCTAGATGATCTTTAAGGTGCTTTCCAACCCAAACTGCTCTATGATTCTATGATGTCTCCAACATCAATATCAATCTTCAAGATTTCTCCTTTGCTCACTTAAAAAAAAATTGTCAGCCCCAAGGTCAGAACAAAATTAAGTCCCTGCTGATAGTGTATATACTGCATTTTAAAGACTACATGTAGCTTTGTCATTGAAAAAAAAAACCCCAAGAAACCACAGGCATGGCCACCTACTGCTGTTGATTCCCCAAATCCTGGCAGGACAGTGTAGCTTCCAATTTCAGCTCTACTGGCTTGCCTCTGTTGAGAATAAAACCATGAACAGACAAATAATCCAGGTAGCAACATGAAGTCAGCATGTTTAACAATTGTTTGAACAAATGTCTGCTCTTACATTACCTCTTAAGACAGGCTTTTCAACTGGTAAAAATCCATGTTGTTTATCAGAAATCAACAAATTATTTCAGTTTGTACCATTCCAGCCTTTGGCATTCTAGCTCAGCAGCAGTAAGCTACAAAGCAAGTGGGGCAGAAGGCCTGCTTGGCTGAGCAGGGATCTTCTAGAACTTAGGTGGAAAAGGAAAATGTGTGGACATTGGAAGCAAGGACAGGTGACATGGGAGGACTACAGGGATGCTCTTCATGACTGTAGGGCCAAATCTGTGTGGCCAAAGCTCGATTAGAGCTCAAGCTGGCCACTACTGTGAAGGCCAAGATAAAGGGCTTTTTAAAATATATTAACAGCAAAAGGAGGAGGATCAGAGGTGATAACATTGGTCCATTACTTGATAAGGTTGGTCACCTCACAAATAGGGACATAGACAAAGCAGAGATGTTTACTGCCTTCTTCACCTCTGTCTTTAACACCAATGATGGGCCCTGGGACCCCCAGAGCCCTGTGTTGCAAGACTGTGACTGGGGAGGAGGATAAACTCCCAGCCAACTCTGAACTTGTTCAAAACTTGCTGCTCCCGCTGGAGGCACATAAGCATATGGGGCCCAGTGGGATTCATCCCAGTGTACTAAAAGAGCTGGCCGATGTTATCGTGGGACCTCTCTCCATTATTTTTCAATGGTCTTGGGGAACATGGAGAGGTCCCCATCAACTGGAAGCTGGCAAATGTTGTCCCAGTTTTCAAGAAGGGTAAGAAGCAAGACCCTGGTAATTACAGGCTGTCAGTCTCAATTCAGTGCCTGGCAAAATTATGGAGACTATCATTCTGGGAGTTATTGAAAAACAATTGAGACACAATGTAACTATTGGTCACAGCTAACACAGGTTTGTGAAGGGAAAGTCCTGTTTAAGTAACTTAATTTCCTTTCACAACACGGTCACCCACCTAGCTGGCCAAGGGAAGCCAGTAGATGTGGGATGGTTTGGATTTTAGCAAAGATTTTGATAACTGTCTCTCGCAGCATCCTTCTAGACAAATGTCCAGCATACAGCTAGACAAGTCCATAATACATTGGGTGAACAATTGGCTCATGGGTCAGGCTCAAAGAGTTATAATAAATGGGGTTACATCAGGCTGGTGGCTGACATGCGGAAAAAGACTCCACAATCAGTGAGATTGTAAAGTAGGTATGTTTATTCAGCGCTGGGCAGCACGGGGGGGTAGTCCCACCAAAGTCGTGCGCACCTGACTCGGCAGTTCGCTTCAAATTTATACAGTCAAGTGTTACATATACACGGAGTTTCGCAATACGCCTATACATAGGCATGATCTATCCCCGCTTCGTATTAAAATTAGTTCCAAAAGCCACAAGGCCGGTCTTGGCTGGTTTTTGGGGTCGACTGCTGCTTCTTATCAGGGACTATCTCCTGCCCCAGCCAGCCTCAACAATGCAAATGTTAAGCACCACTTCTCATCCTCTTGGGCCATCTCCACCTCTACTGAAATTTCTTTAACTTCATTATAAGCTAGATAATTATTAAACAGTTCTTATCTACATCCATATATCTACTATATCTACTAAGGTTCCTTTGGCTCCCTGTTTCAGTCCCCCCTTTTCTAGAAAATAGTAAATTCTTTTACTATATCCAACTCTAATATTTCTAATGCATTGTTTCCCTATCTAGCATTCTTTTAAAATATTTATTGGACTGGAGTTTTTGTTGCAACTGATTCTTTTTACATTCACTGTAGGAATCTCCTGTGCTTTGGAAACATTATAAGCTGCATCGAATTGTTGTACAAAGGATTATGAGCAGAAAAATGATTACTATTGCTGTCACAAACAGTTGTTTTGGCCATGTTAAATTTGGCAACCAGGAAGTTAGTTTTTCCCATATCTCAGAAAATCCCCATGATGTGTCATCCATAGTGATAAGATGTAACTCCTTAGAAATTTCCCAAATCTTTTCAATATCTGTCTCTACTTGCTGTTTTTCATTTAAATAAGCACAACAGCTTTGATTTATAAGTATGCACACACACCCTTCCTTTGAGGTTAACATATCTAATGCAAGGCGATTTTGTATTGTTATCTTTGCCAAGGAATCAATTTTGGCTTGTAATTTTCCTAGAGCATCAGCAGTAGTATTGGCTAAAGTCTCAACCACCGCTGATACATTGACTACTGCTTTTTCAGATACTCCAAGCATTGGGAAAAGCCATCATACCACACTGTGGAATGTGGTACCTCGTTCTATAAGAGGGTTAGAGGTTCTTTTAGTCCTCATGTGGTGCCATGGGGATCGGAATATTCCCTGTAATTTTCCTAAGATAGGGAGTGTTTGTGGGATTATTATTCCTTCTGTGCATTCTCCCCACCAATCGATAGGTAAACTCTTATGTGCCTCCCCGTTTGCACAAAGGTACCAACGCCCGTCAGGGAGATTACAATTGGACGGCTCGTGAGGAAGAGGAAGATAACAACTCCCTGTTAGATTTCCCATCCTGTATTAGCTATCCCTGTAGAGAGTGATTCATTACATTGAAAGCAAGTTCCATTCAGTGTCCCAAGAAAACTAGAAGTGTTGACATAATGGGGGCGCATCATTATGGGGTCTCCCCCTCTGCCTTTTTCCATGTCTTTTAATCTCCAAGACCAATTGTATTGATCATTATTATGTGGGTCTCTGCTATCCAGATCAAGTTTATACTTCACTATAGTTCTGGAACCATTTCTGTATAAACAAGTATAGTTGGCAGTTCTATTCAATAGTATTTCAGAGCTGTTTGTTCTGAGGGGGACACCAATAAACAGGAAGGTTTCTCCTTGTCTGGGTATTAAGGTACACATCCAACAGCTTGATACATTAACATCCTTTGCTAGCTCCTGGTTATATCTGACAAACAGGTTTTCATCCCACGCCTTACACAGAGTCCCTACAACTCCCCATATTACTGCATAAAAACTAAATGTCCATCGGGTTTTGTGGTGACTTTCCATGGAGTTTTGGGTGTCTTTTTCACCCTGGTATGATGAATCCAAGCGTCTTGTTCCTTGATTCTGATTGCAGTAAAGGAGGTGAGTAGTACTTGGAATGGTCCCTCCCACTGTGGCTTTAGGGTTTTTTCTGTAAGAGATTTTATATATACATAATCCCCAGGTTGTATATTATGTACAGGTTCATCCAAACCTCTCCTTCGAGTCCCAGCCACATGCTTCCTGATTTTATTGAGCTGCTTACTCAGTGCTATCATGTAAGAGGTCACAATTTCATCCCCAGCTTGCACAGACACCCCTTTCTGTATTTCATAGGGTCGTCCATACAACATTTCAAAAGGGCTCAGTCCTTCTTTCGCCCTTGGTCTTGTTCGTATACACAGAAGGGCTAAAGGGAGAGACTGAGGCCATGTCAGATTTGCTTCTTGTCCTAATTTCACAATTTACTGTTTGATTAAGTGGTTCATTTTTTCCACTTGACCACTTGACTGGGGGTGATATGCAGTATGAAGCTGCCAATCTATACCCAAATGGTGGCGAATTTGTTGTACCACTTTTGAGACAAAATGTGGTCCTCTGTCAGAGGACATGGTTGCTGGAACCCCAAAGCGTGGTATTATCTCTTGCACTAATATTTTAGTTACCTCCTGAGCTTTAGCTGTTCTTGTTGGGAATACTTCTGGCCAACCTGAAAAGGTATCAGTTAATACCAATAAGTATCAATACCCCCCTTTTCTTGGAAGTTCTGTAAAATCAATTTGCCATTGTTGTCCAGGCCCATTGCCTTTTCCAATCTGGCCCATTTCTAGTTTGGGGGTATTCTTAGGATTAGTCTGAAGGCAAAGATCGAATTATTGAGTCACCTGTCTCACCGTGGTATATAAATTTCTAGCCACAATTTCTCTTATCAAATGTTTATACAGAGCCTCTGTCCCCCAATGTCTTTTCCTATGCTCCTCCTGTATCAAATGCCACAGTAAACAAGAGGGAATGATTAGTTTTCCCTGTGGGGTATGAGCCCACCCCTCTTCATTATATGACCCTTCTAAATCTGTAATAAGCTTCTGATCTTCCCTGGTATATTCTGGCTTACCTTTTAGGGACATTTGTCTATCAGGAATTAAAGCTCCTTCTATTTTTACCTTTGTTTTGGCCACTTGTTTTGCCTCTCTCTCTCTCCCCACCAGTTCATTCCCTTTTTCCAAATCTGATCTCACTTTCTGGTGTGCCTTAATATGCATAATTGCCGCTTTCTCAGGGAGCTGGACAGCTTCCAGTAACTTCAGAATTTCTTCTGCGTGTTTGATATTTTTCCCCTGGGAGTTCAATAGTCCTCTCTCCTTCCAAATTGCTCCATGTGCGTGTACAACTCCAAAGGCATATCTTGAGTCTGTATAAATGTTCACAACTTTGCCCTGGGCCAATTCCAGGGCGCGGGTTAGAGCAATTATTTCTGCCTTCTGTGCGGAGGTGTTCATGGGCAAAGCCCCTGATTCTATTACCTCTTGGCTGGTGGTGATGGCATATCCTGCATGTCGATTACCATTTAGGACATAACTGCTTCCATCTGTGAACCAAGTTTCCCCATTTTCCATGGGGCTGTCTTTCAGGCCTGGGCGGCTTGTGTATGTTGCTTCGATGGTTTCTAAACAGTCATGATGTACCGGTTCTCCTGTGTTCCCGCTGAGAAAAGAAGCTGGGTTGACAATGTTAGTGACTACAATCTCCACATCATCCTGCTCTACTAATATAGCTTGATATCTCAGGGATCTTTGTGGAGAGAGCCAATGTCCACCCTTTGCTTCCAGTACTGTTGATACTGTATGAGACACCAAAACAGTCATTTTCTGGCCCAGAGTAAACTTTCGGGCTTCCTGTACGTTCAGTATTACAGCTGCAACCACCCGCAGGCATCCAGGCCAGCCTTTTGCAGTCGTGTCTAACTGCTTAGAGAGGTAGGCAACTGCCCGTCGATATGGGCCTAGGTGTTGTGCTAATATTCCCAGGGCAATGCCCTGCTTCTCGTGGGAGTAAAGAAGAAATGGCTTACATCTGGGAGTCCTAAGACCGGGGCTGACATCAAAGCCTTTTTCAGTAGCTCAAAGGCTCGTTCGGTCTCCTTGTTCCACTCAAGGTGTTTCTGCTTAGTGGCTGTCAGCGCACACAGTGGTTTAACAAGCAATCCATAATTATAGATCCACAATCGGCACCACCCCGTCATTCCCAGAAAAGTCCGTAACTCTTTCACTGTCTGAGGTCTCTGAGTTTGGCATATTGCCTCTTTACGGGCCTGTCCCAAAGTTCCTTGTCCGGCACTAATTTCATAGCCCAAATAATTCACTTTGCGTTGCATTACCTGTGCCTTCTTTTTGGATACCCGGTACCCTTGAAGTCCCAGGAAATTCAACAGACTCACCGTCCATATTATACAATCTTTCTCTGTCTTGGTGGCGATCAGGATATCATCCACATACTGCAACAGCTTTCCCTCCTCAGACGGGGTTTCCCAGGATTCTAAGTCTTTCGCAAGCTGATTGCCGAAAATGGTAGGACTGTTCTTAAATCCTTGTGGCAACACCGTCCAAGTGAGCTGGGTCTTTCGACCACTCTTGGGGTTTTCCCATTCAAATGCAAATAATTTTTGGCTGGTCTCATGGAGAGGGAGGCAAAAGAAAGCATCCTTCAAATCTAAAACAGTAAACCAAGTCAATTCAGTGTTAATACGGTCAACAGGGTATATGGGTTCGCCACTACCGGGTAAAGATCTTCAGTTATCTTATTCACCGCCCGTAAGTCTTGGACCACCCGATATGACCCAACGGGCTTCCGAACAGGTAATATAGGGGTATTGAATTCAGACTCACACTCTTTTAGTAATCCCAACTGCAAAAATTTTTCTATCACCGGCTGGATTCCTTCTCTGTCTTCCTTCTTTAGGGGATATTGTTTAATTCTTACTGGCTTTCGGCTTTCCTTGATCCTAACTTCAACAGGTGGAGCACTTTTCGCTCTTCCAGGTGTATTGGTAGCCCATACCCCCGGGTACACTTGGTTTAAGATGTCCTCATTAATGCTTCCTTCTAGGGGGAGACTGGTTAAGGTTAGGCTCAATATTTGAATATATTGCTGATCTTTTACCTCCAGAGTAATTTCTCCCTTCTCGAATACAATTTTTGCTCCCAATTGTTCCAACAAGTCCCTTCCCAAAAGTGCCTTTGGGGAGTTGGGCATATATAAAAATTTATGAATGCCCCACTGTTTTCCTAATTTATATTCTAAAGGTTTACAAAAATATGCCTTTTCACTTTGGCCAGTCGCTCCTTTCACATAATCATCTCCCAGGGGCATCAAGGCTTGGTTCAGAACCGAGTATGTTGCCCCCGTATCTACCAAAAATTCTACCTCTTGTTGTGTTTTCCCTAGCTTAATTATAACCAGTGGATCCGCTAGGGTAGATTCCCCAGGTTCCCGTCAATCTCCCTTCACATGGGCGACCGTTCTTCCTGTTTGAGCCCTCTGATCCTCTTTCTTGCTCTTTGGGCATTCCTTTTTCCAATGACCAAATTTCTTACACAAAGCACATTGATCCTTGTCCAGTCGGGGCAAGTCTCATCTAGGCCCTCTTCCTCTTTCTTCCTGGATAACAGCCATTAATTTCCTTTGCCCTTGCTTATATCCTTCTTCTCTGTTACTAAGTACTCTCCATGCTTCATCCAATAATATTTTAAATTCCTACCCTCTGTAGGGCATAATTTCTGAAGTTTGTACCTTATATCCCCTGTAGATTGACCCAAAAACAGGGAGACCAATTGTTGTATTCCTACCTCTGACCCAGGATCCAGCGGTGTGCTGCGGCGCATTACATCCCTCAATCGATCCAGGAATTCAGATGGAGACTTGGAAGGACTCTGTTTGACTGCATATAAAGCTGACCAATTTATAGTTTTGGGGATTGCCCTCTCCATTCCTTTTGCAATCCAATCCTGATACCCCTGCAATCTTTCCATATGTGCAGATCTATTAACATCCCACTTTGGGTCTTGGAGAGGGAAATATTCCTTAATGTCCCCTCCTGTGATCTTATAATGATCTTCAGCTAGGTTCCCTGCTGTTTTTAAAATCAGCTGTTTCTCTGTCTCAGTCATATATTCCAATAATAGCTGTATATCCTTCCAATCAGGGTTATGCTGTTTTACAATAAATTGGAAATGTTTAGTTACACTTACCGGATCACTCCTATAATCTTTTGCAACCTTTTTCCATTTCCCTAGGTCAGCAGTAGAAAAGGGTACTTTGATTAACATCGTCCCACCATCCGGCCTCACCGCCTCTCGGAGAGGTGCTTGTAAAGCTGTTGAGGTAGTTTTCTTCCTAGTACGGGAAGATACAGGGCTATCCAGGGGGGGTTGGAGTTCTATCCGAGTCTGCATCCTGTTCCTGTGGTCGAGGGGGAGACTTAAACAAATCAGTTAGATCTTGTTCTGGTGCCTGATGGATTTTATTTGTCTTAGTACATCTTTGTCCAATACTACATGCCGAACAGCACCGCCTCAGTTTACCTCTAAGCTCCTTGTTGTTTTCTTGCTCAAGTGCAAGCACCATGGGGTCGTGTGGGGGTACCATTCCACAGTCCCTTTGCCACTCCGGATGGTTTCGGAGGGTGAAAAACATGTCTGCATACGAAACCTCATCACATTTTCCTTCTCTCCTTAAAAACAGCATTAGTTGTAATAGAGTACTATAATCTATTGACCCATTAAGTGGCCACTTAGCATCACCTTCTAACTTATACAACAGCCATCATTGATTGCAATATTTAATAAGGTTCTTTTTATTTTCTGTACCTCCGGTCCCAACAATATCTTTCCAGTGGGCAATTACACAACCTAGAGGACTCTTCCTCAATATTCCCCCTTAATTTTTTCCCATTTTATAACTTCTCCTTTTAATAAGCTTCCATGCAAATCGTTTCTTACACCTTTTTATAGTCTTCTCCCAGTTTTCCTCCTGTAGAGGAATTTCTTGCAGAAAACGGTCATGGAATAATACTGCAGGGTTTGGACAATCCAGGACTGATAACAGCGAACAGACTCTAAGTGATGAAGGGAATATGGGAAAACGAAACTGCACCGAAACTGTTCAAGATAATATGACATGGGGAAGAAATGAAACTGCAAAGCAAGCATAAAAAGTATAACAAGGTCGAGTATACGTGACTGGCAACAAGATGCAATTGGAGGGACCATTCGCGTGATCAGAACTTATCCAATTAGATTATTGTTTAGGCGCGTGAACGACACATGCTAACCAATCAACAAATGGCTTACGCGTGATAGGAAATAGAAACAACACATAACTGAGTGTTGTACAATTAAAGAGGAGAACAACCTTAACCGTATCGGTGTCCAGTTGTTAGTCGGCTCACGTCTCCAGATGGCTCCCTGCTTCTTCCTCCCACTCGTCCTGAATTTCCGGGATTAAATTTTCCTTTCCACACACCAATTTCACTATTTTGGCTATCTTTCCAACCACAAACAATCTCAACTCTATATGTAGCCCGTCCCCTCTTATCCCAGGGAGTCCAAACCCGACACTCAGGGCATTCAATATCCCCTCCACAATCTATTTGCAACCTCTGTTTACACCACACACATTCCGGGACATATGAGGGCATACACTCATTTCCTGGATGTAAAAGACACCATTCAAATACCCACATTTATGGGATGCACCATATAGGGACTTTCTTATACCAACACCACAAAATGATTAAGATAATCAAACTCAAACTTACAATTACAATGCTAACAAGTAAATTCAAGTTCCACATCATCAGGGAGTCACACTTTTTTGTCTCCGGCCGTACCCCTTGTGGAGTTACAAAACTATGGATCAGAACTCTACACACGCTCCGCAGCTGAGCTGCGTCTTTTACTCAAACATTCAATCCACAGTTTTAGACATTTACACATTAACAAGCATATATACACATATAAATCTCAACATAACATTTTCACATACTCACACAAAATCTTTAACATTAAATTTCCAAACATTCACATCATACAATCATCGCTCCAGTTGACATCCATTCAGCAGCTGCAAAAATGTATCAAGCGCAATTGCGAGGGGGTGCGCTTACCCTTCTCCTGCCTCTTATATACAAGTCATCGACAGGTCCATCCTGGCTCCCGATACTGGGATGCAGCGGTCACCCCAGATTTGCTTGATCTACCCCCAAGATAGCTGGCGGCTGCTCTATCGGTCAGCAAATGCCCCCTTGTTACCATACAGGGTACCCTCCTCCCATACAGGGACTACGCTGCACGCTAGACGTCTCTGCGCAATTTACCAGCTGCCCTGGCCTGTACCTTTACAGGCTCCCTTTGTGAAACATACTGTTTGGTCCGCAGCTTCAGGAGGTTGTTGTCTGCTCCCGCAGTGAGCGGCTGGCAGCGGAGGCTCCTCTGAGGAAAGTGCTCAGGACGCACCTAGGGGTGTCCGCTCCGCAGTTGGTCCCGCAGCCGAGCAGAGAGTCTCCTGCCTGGCTCGCCAAATTGACGTGCGGAAACAGACTCCACAATCAGTGAGATTGTAAAGTAGGTATGTTTATTCAGCGCTGGGCAGCACGGGGGGTAGTCCCACCAAAGTCGTGCGCACCTGACTCGGCAGTTCGCTTCAAATTTATACAGTCAAGTGTTACATATACATGGAGTTTCGCAATACGCCTATACATAGGCATGATCTATCCCCGCTTCGTATTAAAATTAGTTCCAAAAGTCACAAGGCCGGTCTTGGCTGGTTTTTGGGGTCGTCTGCTGCTTCTTATCAGGGACTATCTCCTGCCCCAGCCAGCCTCAACAATGCAAACATTAAGCATCACTTCTCATCCCCTTGGGCCAACAATGCAAATGTTAAGCACCACTTCTCAGCCTCTTGGGCCATGTCTACCTCTACTGAAATTTCTTTAACTTCATTATAAGCTAGATAATTATTAAACAGTTCTTATCTACATCCATATATCTACTATATCTACAAAGGTTCCTTTGGCTCCCCGTTTCACAGCCAGTCACCAGTGGGGCTCCCCAGGGCTCAATTTTAGGGCCAGTGCTCTTCAATGCTTTTATAATGAATCTGGACACAGGACTTGAATGTACATTAAGTAAGTTTGCCAATGATACTAAATTAGGAGGAGCTGTAGACTGCCTCAAGGGTAGAGAGGCCTTACGGAGAGCTCTGGATAGACTAGAGAGCTGGGCAATCGCCAACCGTACAAAACTTAACAAGAGTAAGTTCCAGATTCTGCACCTGGGACAGGGTAGTCCTGGTTATACATACAAACTGGCAGACGAGAGGCTGGAGAGCAGCCACGCAGAAAGAGATCTGGGAGTTTGGGTCAATGGCAAGTTGAGTATGAGTCAACAGTGTGCCCTCGCAGCCAAAAGGGCCAACCGTGTCCTGGGGTGCATCAAGCACAGCATAGCTAGCTGGTTGAGGGTGGTGACTGTCCCACTCTGCACTGGTGTGGCCCCACCTCGAGTACTGTGTGCAGTTTTGGGCACCTCAATATAAGGACATCAAACTATCAGAGTGTGTCCACAGGAGGGCAACCAAGATGGTGAAAGGTCTCGAAGGCAAGACTTATGAGGAGCAGCTGACGTCACTAGGTTTGTTCAGCTTGGAGAAGAGAAGGCTGAGGGGTGACCTCACCGCAGTCTACAACTTCCTCAAGTGGAGAGAGAGGTGCAGATCTCTTCTCTCTGGTGACCAGCGATAGGACACGAGGAAATGGAATGAAGCTGCATCAGGGGAAGTTCAGATTGGACATTAGGAAAAGATTCTTCACTGAGAGGGTGGCCGGTCACTGGAACAGGCTCCCCAGGGAAGTGGTCACAGCACCAAGCCTGTCTGAGTTCAAGGAGCATCTGGATGACATAGTCAAATGGTTTAGATTTAGGCAGTCCCAGGAGGAGCAGGGGATTGGACTCAATGATCCTTATGGATCCCTTCCAACTCGAGATATTCTGTAATTCTATTCTACCAAGCTCTTTCATAATTATAAGAGAGTGAATTGTTATCTCGAGCTGTTTGTCTCAAAGATTGTTAGGTGTGAGGAACCGGACTGTCATCTCAAGCCATTCATTTCAAGGAACTGTGAACTGCTTATCTCGAGCCCTTTGTCTATAAGATAGCCTGTTTAAGCAGGACACTCCTCTGTCCATAAGGACGATTACCAGGCCATTGAGGCATCCAGGGGAGGAAACAGAGCTAGAGCCAACAAAGCATGCAAGAATGTGGAACTACCATGCTCCTGGAAACTGTAGTCTTTGAGATAAGATACTGGTTTCTGGTGTTGATCATGGGTAGGTCGATGAAACCTGCAGTGCGTGAACAGTGCATGACATCATTGACATATGCCCTATAAAAAAAACCGTGGAGACAAGCTGTGGGGGGCACCCACCACTGAAGAATTGAAGACTGAGGACCAATGGGACACCGCTGGATCCATGGTGGTGACTATCCTTGCAACTCTATCCCAACTGCTTGCTTGATTTCTGCCTTTTCTTCCATTCTATCCTATTGCTCCTATTTTCTACTTTTGATACTTTTGCTAATAAAAACTCTTTTGGGTATATGGCATTTGACCTCGTTTGTGTCTTAATCTCGCTCTTGGGATCATATCGAAACCTTCCCCGACATTGGATCAGGACAATAATTAATATTTCCAAATTTAGAAAGTCAACAAAAAACATGCAGTCATCAAAACTTTTAAAGCTCTGTACACTGCAATGCTATTGAATTGTGTGAGCAACTCATGGCTGACTTTGAACCCTAATTGCTAATATTGCTTCAGGTCTGATACAACTGAACAGAAAATGATCCCAGAAAAATATGGTACTTGTCCCCTCTGACTGTGATTTTGCTGGGATGTGGCACTAGGGAGCTCAGAAGGGAAATGCCGTGATAGCAGGTAATGATGAAAGGTTCACATATACAGGGTTGTGCATAGAGGGCTTTCTGGCTTTTGTCAGAACATAAATGCATATTCAGAGTTTATTTTTTTATTTGTCTTTTTCTTCTTCTAAAGGAAGCTCTTTCCTGCTGCAAGCCATAGTTTTAAATTTTTCTGTGATTTTAGTATTATTAATTATAAACTGAATTGGAGGTTCTGCAAAAATTTTTCCCAGATTGCCTAGCATAAGGGTACAGTTTTCAGAAGGAGATGCAAGTCCCAATTTTAGCACAATTTTAAGCATTATGGTGCCAAAGTCTTATAATCTTTCAGAGGAAATGTAGGTCATGTCTGCATCATAAACTCCATCCAACCAAGCCTCTGTCATGTTTCACCTGTGGGGACCCCAGCACCATCATAGCATATGCACACTTGACTGTATATGCTAGTGCAGGATGTACTGTGTTGTGTAAGCAAAACATACGGCCCATGTTACATGTGGGCTTAGAGCCTGCAATTACAACATTGCTATGTATTTACCTTGACATTTTGCTAGCAGGTTTTTGGCCTTGAGATGTTGGTGAGATCATTTTAGTTGCTGGCTAACATCACATTTGAGCTTAGATTAATGTAAACCAATAGTAACAAAGACCAACTTTTGATAGCACAAGTTAGTAGTGTTCTCCAGGCTTTCACCTATAAAGGGTCAGGTATTTGAATGTATTTTGCCATCCTACGAGTCAGATTAGTATCAAGTTGGATTTATAAGTGCACACAAGTTCTTGCTTTAATAATGGTTCAGACTGCATATAAATAATTAAAATTTCAAATCTCATTGGTAGTTCAACACCTGACCTCCTTGCATGCTCCCATAAATCCAATCAAGTGAGTTTCTGCATCTCAGAGTAAATTAATGCCTCCAAAAAACCATGTCCTTAAATCACTTCTGAAAATTAGGGATTAGAATCCTTTATTGCTTTGATTCTTCTGAAAAATATAGCTCAATTCTGTCCACAGATGTGATTCTACTCTGAATTCACAAAAGGTAGAGTGGTAAAAAACATATTTTAATTTTTTTTTTTTTTCCCCACAAAGGAGAGCATCTGGCTGAGGCAAAGAATAATGCATATGTGTGCCATGGATTAACACCAGCCAGCAACTAATCACCGCGCAGCTACTCACTCACTCCCCCCACACCCAGTGGGATGGGGGAGAAAATCGGGAAAAGAAGTAAAACTCATGGGTTGAGATAAGAACGGTTTAATAGAACAGAAAAGAAGAAACTAATAATGATAATGATAACACTAATAAAATGACAGTAATAATAATAAAAGGATTGGAATAGACAAATGATGCACAGTGCAATTGCTCATCACCTGCCGATCGATGCCCAGTTAGTCCCCAAGTGGCAATCCTCCCCACCCCCACTCCCCCCATTTTATATACTGGGCATGACATCACATGGTATGGAATACCCCATTGGTCACTTTGGGTCAGCTGCCCCAGCTGTGTCCCCTCCCAACTTCTTGTGTTCCTCCAGCCTTCTTGCTGGCTGGTCATTGATAGCATATGTCCATACATTTCATGTGGTTTGTTCAAACTTTTACGGTTTTAATATTTTGTACCTTCTATTAAAACTGGTTTGCTGCTAGGTGACTGTGCAAGTGAGATTTGATAAATGATCATATATTAACATTATGGTTGAAGCAATAGATAAAGGGTTACCAGGGAGATAATTACAAAGTCTAGTCAAGTGATTAACTAGTAATTATTCTTAAGTTTTGCAGTTCTTTGCTCTTAATGACTAGATGTTCCTGTACACTAGATGAGAACAATGGTGAAACTGACCACATGTGATTGAAACTGCATTAAGCTTCAAGATCAAAGAACAAAGACAAGAATAAAGACTTCAAGGACAGCCAGCAAGAACTTCAAATGGGTTGGTGGCGGCAAAAGCAGCCCTTCGACTCAAATGGATCCTTCATTGCGCGTGATCGGATGTAGGCAGTACTAAGACAATCAGTTGCAATCATTTTTATGTATATGCAATTAGTTATTCTATATAACCTGTTTGTGCTAAAGCTGTGGCATGCACGCTAGGTGGAATTATCCCCCATGCATCCAGCGCTGCAATAAAGAATGCCTGCTTTCTAAAACTCCAAAATGAGTCTTAGAGAGTTTCTTCGACTGGCTTTTCAGTATCAGCATCAGAAGCTGAAAAATCCTTGACTTAGTCTAGACACTACTTGGCAACAACTGAAAACATCAGTGTTATCAACATTCTTCTCATACCTAACTCAAAAACATAGCACTGTACCAGCTACTAGGAAAACAATTAACTCTATCCCAGCTGAAACCAGGACAATGCGTAATACCTACTACAGATCATAGAAGGAAAAAATGTGTTACATCTGCTTCCCCTTACCCAGCCAAGAATATCTGGCTTGTCAACACTGTCACAAATGTGAGTTATTGGTAATTACTGTGTTTTATGCTAATAGATAGCTAGAGTGGGGAGAAGAATACCAAAATAATGATTAACACAACAAAACTACTATGTTTAATCAAACTGAGTTTTGGAAACAGATGTTTGAGGGTTGTGGTGAGACATAAAGTACTGTCTACAATGTGCACTGAAAAAGGAGTTCAAACAGAATTGGACAAAAAGGCAGAGAAAAATGTAAATATTTGGGGGAAAAAAGTGTTATATAGTTTGGACTACATAAAATGAATTAAGATTTCACAGATGTGAGGATGTTTCTAAATAATACACAGACACAGTATCATTTCTTTAATGGCTAGAATCAGTAGATGGTTCTGAAGGCCCAAAGTGACAGAAGGATTTAATGAACAATATACTTTGCAGCAGGTGGGAAGAAGGAGTATTGTTCATGGAATAAGGGTGACTATAGCTTTTATTTCTGAAATTATATTCAGCATAAGATCTGAGATTTATTAAAATGAGATTTTTTATAATGTTGCTCCACTGGATAAGGTCAGACCTTAACTGATGTAAATAAACCTACTTTCAAGGTCATCAGTACCACTATATTGAGTTTCATAGGTCAGGATTTGGATCTCATATATTGTCTTTGAAGAGCTGTATTTTTAAACAGTGACTAAGTAGGTAACCAGCATGAAAGCCAAGCAGGCACAATTTGCAAAGCTGTGTTTTGAAAAGTTGTGCAAAAATGTAACAGTTGGCTGTAAAAACATGGTTATTTTTCCTGTCTGCTCCTACTGGTTCTCTAAGTCTTAAGGCCTGGGTTCGTTCTGCTTGATTTGAAGCAGCAAACCAAAATGCCTAATTCAAAAGGTTACTCTAGATTCAGAGCCAGGGCTCACTCTCTAGATAGCAGAGAGCAGAAGGTGATTCAGATCTTCGCCTAGCAGAGCTTCCCTCTTTAGTTCAAGTGCCTAAAGCTTCTGTGAAGAGTCCTGGAAGTTGTTACCCAATATATGTGTCCCCAAACACTGATTTGTGGAAGAGGTGCATAAAATTCTCACACAAATCTTTGGAGACTACTTTGAGTAGGGTTTTAATAGCTGCAGAGAAAAGTAGATGTGAAAACCACCAGAAAACTAATGATTCCTAAATCTACTATCTTTTAGATTAGGAGTTCCAGAGGAATAGGACAACCCTATGAAATTGCAGAAAGAACTTAGGGAAGCAGGGTGTGACTGCCCTACACTGACATCTGAATAAATTGTAAGCAAAGAATACTCGTTCTACAAATATGACATAGGAACTTATATTGACGTAAATAATTAGAGCCTCAGTTTTAAATCTTGTCAAGAAATACCACCTTTAATATTGATAAATGTAAATAATAGCCATAATGTTCATATATCAGATCAATTATTTTCTTATAGAATGATTTTTAATGAAATAGAATCATTTCAAGGAAACATATGACCTCATAAACATTCTGAAGGGGAAATTATAGAAGCAATCCATTCTAAATTAATATTTAAGTGTTTGTATGTAAGTGATAAATAGTCAACATTCATATTACAAAATCTACCAAAAGAAAAAAAAAAAATTGCCCATTTTATCCTGATTTGAGATAGATTGTATTTTGGTATTTTAGAATATCCTCTCAGAGAGATATTCCATATGAGAATTATGTCTCCCAGCACTCAGAAAGGCTGTATGATTTATTTGTACTTAATTAGTGGAAAATCTGTGGAAATCAATTCAATTAGAAATACCACAGATGATGGAACATAAATGAGTTGAATCTCAAGGGATCAAGTATTTGGGGATAATGTAGTGCTTCACAAGCAAGGAGATAAAATAATTCTCATCTGCAGCTCAACTCTGGGTTTTTAAAGCTCATTTCTGGGAGGTGCTGAGTCTTGCACATGAATTGACAAATCCCCTATGCTCTGTGGTATTAAAAATCTTAGCAACCGACATTTGTATACCCAGCTACTGAATCTAAGGGGTAGCGAGATCTGTGAGTTGCAGTTTTCTATGGTTGGTTCATGTCATGCTCAGTCCTCACAAAATTAATTATCATCAGAATTATTATTTCCATTTATTTAAAAATAAATCATAGACCACAAAATACTGACAGAAGTACTGTAGTATCTTAATGTACTTTGTTAATTGGTGAAGAATCATTCATTCTGCTAATAACACTCAGCTCTAAATTTTCTTTTAATCCTCATACCGGCCTTAGAAATCTCCTGAGGTAATTTATGTCCTGGGCAAGGTATTTCCTGGTGTCCATTTCTAACTTGTTGCTTTTTCATATCATGTATTCTGAAAGAATGTAAAAATACTTTCATCGCTTTTTCTGTGACTTATTAATGTGTTGCTTCACATACTATCTGATATCATATCTCATCATCTTGTTTGAAAGGCAAAAGAACAGCTAAGAAATTGTCAGAATCTTTTGTAAACTCACTCACACCAAGTTTCTCTATTATCTTAGGAAGTTAGTGCATGAGTCAGGCAAAAAGAGCTGGAGCTTGGTTTTAACCATGGCAAAATTAAACTTGAAAGCAGTATTATGTCAACCCCAGCATCAAGCCCCCTCAAATGCCCTCAGTATTCTGAGTCCTGTCTAATTTTTCTATGCTGATTTTGCAGTCTGACCTTTACATGAGTAGACAGGCGCAAAAATACATGTATCCTGTTAGCTGCCTAATGACTTCCTAATCTGAATAGACTGGTTTATGTCAGCTGTGCCACTAGAAATTCCCTCTTTTAAGCTGAACTGATCTGCATTTAAACAAGTCTTAGTGAGACTACCTGGCAGGTGAAGCACTGTATAAAATTATACCTTTTTGGTTATAGGTAGTATTTATTTCTGCAGAATTTTTAGCCAAAAATGTGTAATTTCCAAGTTTCTTTTGTAAGCTGGCATCAGATGCTGTGCAGATGAAGAAGCCCTGTGTAATTAATCCCTGAATTATGGATCAGGTTCTAAGGATTGTTTTATAGTTCTGTGCACACATGACCATAATGTGTTCAGAGACAATTTAATTTGACTTTTGGAGGTAGCGGTTTCATTTGGACCTTGAAGGACTTTTCTTCCGTGAATGTAACTATCTCCTTTCAGGAGCTATGGTGGCCACTATGTGCCGTGCCTGTCAGTGCCACGACTTCACCGTGAGATGTGTGGAAAAGGATTTCTTTTTCTAGGGGTGAGGTTTAAAAATGTTACTTGATCGTTTTATCAGGTCATCATTAAATCCTGTGTTACAAGAAGTGACTTCACTAAGCACTTTTACCACAACATTTAAGACTGTCATCTCTATCCTTACTAGTCTCTTTCTGTAGCTAAAGTCACAATCTAGTTAGGCTCTCTGTTTTGTTCCTTGTTGCTGAATATATTTGTCACTTTTCTCTATAGCTTTTCTGGTTCTACAGTGCTTTTTTTTTTTTTTGCAATGAGTTGACCAGAACTGCAGTTGGTGTCAAAGTTAGGAATGGTGGCATAATGATGTTTTCTGGTTTGGTTTTGGCTATTTTCATTATAATTCCTAACTTTCCATTTGCCTTTCTAATTGCTGCTGAGGTTTAAAATGTCATTTTTTAGAGGACAGTGGACAATGAGTCTAAGCTATTTTTCCAGAGATAATTTAGACCATCATTATGTATATGCAAAAATAGAGTTGTTTTTCTCTGTGTATATTACTTTGCTTGCATCATCATTTAATTTCATGTGCCATTTTATTGTCCAGTCATTCAGCATCATGCAAGCCTTCTGTTCATTGTCAGAGTTAAGTCTGCATGCTGGGTAATTTCCTATCACTGGCAAACATTACAACAGAGTTTTACTCATTTTTTTAGACTTTGGCTTTTGTCTTTAGTGCAGATATGCACTAAAGGTTGATCTAATCCTACACAAATGTGTGATACAATGTATGCAAATGAGCAAATAAATAAAATGAGGAGGAAATGGTTAGGGATTTTTTTTATTTTCTACTGAAACTTGTCACATCTTTTTATCGTCTCTTTGCCCCGTTGAAACTATTGCTTTCAAATCATGGTTTAAAGGCCATCTTATATCAGGTGTTTGTCTGAGAGGCTGATTATGGAGATGTCATTCCAAATATTTGCAGAATTTAGGTCTGAGACGTAGTGATGTAAGACATATTTTAAATAAAATAAATGTTAATAAAATAATGTTACTGAACGTGGTCCAGAAGAATGCCCCTTTACTGTTTTTTTTTTGCTCCTTTGTTTTTGCAAAGATAAGAGCTGTAGAGGGTGGAGAAACAGTCTGAAAATTTTACCTCTTTCTGTATTTTGGAATATTACCAGTATATGTTTGAATGCAGTAATTATTAAGTGAAAGCATGTGGATTGCTTTTAGTAATTAGATTATAATGATCCTTTGTGTTTTTTATAATATATGCATATAGCAGTGCAGCACAATGAGTAAGACCTTGTGGGCCTCCCTGCTTAGACAGTGATGTAAATCTTCCAAGGACCTTGATCCTATGAGTTTTCAGTATTTCAAATAATCTCAAATTTCAGAATTTCAAATAAACATTCTAACAAAACCATTCCAACTTTAATGAGCTGACAGTATGCTAATTTGATTTGTAATAACTTTTCTAATTTTAAACTAGATTTCTTATCCTATTTCAAAAGAAAAGAAATTCAATGCTAAATTTATGATCTTTTTATTTGATCACAGATTCAGCTGCTCTGCCATAGAAAGATGGCTTGTTACCGAGTTCTGCAAATGGATACTGGTTCTTAGCTGTCAATGAACCGAAGTCCAGGGAAGTCAATGAAAAGTATGCCTCTTGATTTTAGTGAGCTCTGCTTCAAGTTTATGATGGGAAATGTGGACATTACTACTGAAAATGAGAGTTTGGAATTACTGAACTATACTAATGTAGAGAAATTAAATTTCACTCTATTTTTTTTTTCACATTTTTGGAAGCCCATGAATTTACCAAATAGTGTTGAACTAGCAGCATGTATACTAGCAGTGTATACTTTTCTATTACTTTTTCAAAAATAATAAAATAGTAAAACATTGTGTGAAAGGCTTTCTCAAAAGCTCATTGGATCTGATAAAAATTGTAGTTTGTACACTTTGGAAAGTGACATCAGACATTAGATCAGAGGCTGAGTGATTATCAGGGGAAGAGCACAGGCTGATTGACAAGGTGAAATAACCTTGTGGGTTCAAATTAGACACTTACAACGGCATCTAGAATGTATTCTATGCTAAAAGTGAAAAACAGATTATGTAATAATGTTCTGCAAAATATCTCATAGTCTGTGCACTCTAGTGCACAGCAGCGTTTTGAAAGGATGTATTTCATTGCACTATGCAGAGAGTGAAAATCATCTGAATGTGAAAAAGCTTTCTAAGAGCAGAGAGTGAAAGTCATCTGAATGTAAAAAAACCTTTCTAAGATTCCATATCCTCTCAAACCTTTCCTCATTCTTGATATGACATTTATTGTGTATGGGCATAGCATTCTGGTCCCAGTACATCAAAGCTCTTTTGTAGAGATTAAGCATGTATTCAAGGGCTTTGCTGGACTCAAACTAAAGTATCTCATAAAATAATTTTATTTTTTTCCTAATCTTGGAGCAGATGGGAGAGTTTCTTCATTAAAGAATACAGATCCAGTATTCTTGACAACATAGGAATAGGAATTCTATACATAGGATTTCTGTAAATCTGTTACCTATACAGAACAGTTAACTTTGTATTGTGTGAAGGTATGCTTTGGTCAATGGGCTGGTGTAGTACAGCCAAATAATATGAAATTTAAGATGAACATGAGTTTATTTCATATCTATGAAAATATGAACAGGAAGTGAGGCTTCCATGAAGTGTAGAAGTACAGACAGATCTGTGACCTAAAAAGAGTCTGTGGCAGCAGTCTGAAGTCACTCTTCCTCTTTTTCTCAGTTAGCTAACGTACCCAATATGCAGTACTTATGTTTTATTTTACTGTAATTTGCAGAGCATAGATGTAGTGTAATCTTGCAGTTTAACTTGAACTTTGTATACAATGTATTGTGTGCTGGTATGTATTTAATTTTAAAATGAAACAATGTAGTTGCTCTTTGTTTTTATTTTATCATTTGCCTACAGAAAAATTTTACCAAGGCAAAATTTTACACTATAACATCACAGGAGAGGAAAAAAAAGAAACCCAAAAAACCCCAACCAACCAAACAAACAAAACAGAGAGCAGAATGCTGTTTACCATTTATCAGGTTAATGCAAACAATACTTCTCATCTTCAGCTCATTTGGATCTTTTGTTTAGAATTCAATCTAAATCTATACTACAACACAATCAAAATGCATTATTCTTCAAGACTGGTTTGTTTCCTCTGGAGAAGGTAGTTTGTCAAGTGCTCCCATCTCTGCAAAAAGGAAAAAAAAAATTAACACATATGTAAGTATGCGTATTAATCTTAGCAATTAAATATTGAAATCCAATTTGAGTAGCATACATTTTTATATTTTTCTTCTCTCAACTATAAGAGGCAAATCCTTGAACTTTTCATATTTTAATTTATAAACTATTGGGTTTTTTCTTTTGAATGTTAGTAATATCTTCCTGCTGTAATTTCACCTTTTTAGAAACAGCAGTAACAGAATGACAATGGAATTATATCAATTTTATTATGTCAATTGATATTGCTGGATCCCAGCATGTCAGAAGTTTTAATATTATCCAGTTATGGCTGTCATCCTACAGCCTGCTCTATATGGGAAGCCTTTATAGCTGGAGGGAGCAATTTTCAAGAGAAAGAGCTGAAGGGCACTTTTAGTTATTGCCAAGATACTTCTTAGCAGTTAATATTTCAACTTATCTTGCAGATCAAAATGTATGCCTAATCTGCATAACCATTCCCTGAATCTGAATCCCATGAGTGGGAGTTCCGCCCCCCCCCCGCCCCGCAAAGGAACATATCTAAACCAATATATTTAATGTAGTAAAGTTTCATTTCAGCAAAAAAGTTGAAGCGTCTCTACCATAATAAAGTATGTTTTACACCTCCTAAATCTACAGTTCTGATTTTGTGTAAGAGTTTGTACTAGGTCTTGCCAATAAATATTGTTAAGGGATAATATGGTAACATTCTGTGTCTTTTGAAACCTGGGAATACAAGAACTATCTCAGGGAAAAGCCATTTCATATGATCTGGAGATTCCCGTTTTTTATGAGGCCAGATAATAATACCACCATTTCTGAAAAAAACACAGCTGTTTGTCATCACTATCCTAAACAAGGAATAGTTATCTAGAGGGGCAATACAGCCTTTTTTGCTCATTCTTCCCAGGGAAGGAGTAATTTATATTTCTATGAGATGCATTCGATTTTCTTGCCCAACTTAGCAGCTCTTACCCTACTTATCAGAGAGTGCATGCTTGAGCTCAACACGTTTCACACCCTTTCTGTTGTGTCCAGTTACTGGTTTTACTTCCTAGGCTCACATAGCAGAGTAAAGGAGTGTTTAGGGCTCCTTTTTCACAGTGGCACAACAAACAAGCTACTACTTTGTCCACAGTAAATATACATGCTAATAATCTACTTTAAATATATATATGAATTATCTCAGGCCCTTAGTACTAACCATAAAGAGTTTTTGTTTCAAATGCAAAGTCGATTCAATAAGGACTTTAGTTGATATTTTCAGTAGTGAGAGTTATTTCGCTTGGGTGGATACAAATAATTTAGAAAATGGTGCCAGAGAGGTCTAGAATTTTATTTCCTATATATGCAGAAAATGAACAGATCTCTTGAAAATCTCTTTTAATAAAGAATTTAAAATACAAATGTAACACACAGTTCTTTGTTACTATTCTACAGCATACACTTGCTACAAAATTGTTTATAATTTGCAAGTATTTATTATGTTTTTGTAGACAGTTTTAGAAGGGCTGAAGAGGTTTTTAAAGGCTCAGAATTGTGTTGTTTTTTTTAAAAAAGCAAAACTAATGAAAACTCAGCAGCAGCCAGATTTCTTCTTCATCTAATGCTATAATAAAATTACCATTCTTATAGAATCAGCTGTAAGCTCAGTTTTATATTTCTTGTCACAATTTTGAGACTCCACAGAGTTTTTACTAGCAACATTTTGAGCTTTTTGCCAACATTGAGCTTAGTGTTGTTGCAATTTCATGATGTGACTTTATTGTAGAATACATGAAGAAAGGGAGATGTATTTCTTTCACCACTAATAAGTGTTTCAGAACTTCAACTAACTGGTTTTGACATTAAACTGAGGTCTTATTTAATTAGTTATTGAATTGTTTTATACTAACTCCCATGTAATCAGACTGTATTTAGTCTGTTTTCAACTATTCTAAAAGTTGGGTCCCTACAATTTTAGTAGTAGCTGTTATTATTTTCATGGTGCCCAGAGTAATCAAATGGTATTAGAACCTGGCTATGTTGGATATTCATTGACCTGCAGTTTAGCAGTACTACCTGCACTCTCTGAATCAGGCCTATTCCTAAGTGCACTAAAATGGAATTGATAGTTTCTCCCCCCCCCGACCAGAAATGCTGTTCAAGGTCTTGCACACTCAAAGCTGTAGCAGACTTGTACATTCAAGGACAGTCCTATCTTCTCAGTAAGTTTCACACCAGAAGGTGTGAAAGATTAAAAAGGAATTCACTAACCTTTAAGATGCAAATAAGCCAAAAATTCAATTACGGTGCGCACAATGTTTTCATCAGCCAGCAGTCTTCCAAGATTCCCTATAAAACAAGTTGGTTGTTACTTAATGTTAACATGGTATGAAGATCTATTGTATGTGACATTGTGGCTAGGTTTATGAGTAATCTGAAAAAAAAAGTATCTGAAGTTTCCTTTTCCTTAAAATCCTCATTGGAAAACCTCATTTAATGGAAGAGCAAAGCCACATTAAGGTAGGTAACTGCAGTTCTCAGAATCAAAATTGCCCAGCTTTGTATGCTATTCCTGCATAGGAGCTGCTTTGACACCTTAATGGTCACGGTCTTTAAGGCTTTACGAGTTCTGCTGCAGAAGAGAGTTATCCTCTGTTATCAACTCTCTCCTTTGTGTCCACCAGCCTGAGATTGAAGGAAAAGGTGAATTTAGCAAACACATTCATCAGCTTTGCAAAACAGTTAAAAATTCTTCACGTCATCTGATCTTGTTCCAAATAAGCTGTTCAAGTGATAAAGAAGTGATTTGTAGCCCAAAAGCTAGGCCTGGGACTTTACTAAAAGCTCAGAAAGGTATATTTTTGCATATGTATCTAATACAATATACTCCTCTTTGATCTTGTGGAAGTAGGCCTTTTGATGCTTTTTAAATGGCCCAAATTATCAAGCTCCCAGGGAGCTTGTTACTGCACTTTGGGAGGTTGGGAAGTACGCTTTCTGTGTCTATTTTAAAAAAGGGGGGGGGGTGGGGGGAGAAGACATCTTGCTTTTTATCAACAGGATGGAGAATTGTTCTATATTAGAGAACAAATGGTAGGTAATTTCCCTAAGATTTTTAGTTCTCTGCACACAGGCAGATGGGTACCACTATCTGACTGACAGTCCATTAGTGTATCACTGAAAAGACTGTCCCTTGATGTTATCCTAGGGGATGTGTTTTATCTCAGAAAATAGTCTGAAAGACTGAGTTGCAGCAGGTGAATATTGGGGGAGACTCTTCCATGATGGAAGAGAAGTGGCATACAGCTCAGAAGGCCAACTGAGCTCTGTAGCACAAATAAAAAATATTGATGGGGAGTTGTAAGGGACACAAAGGTTCCTGGTATATAGCCAGTCAGCATTTAAGAAATTTGCATCTAAAAGTCTTGTCTTCCAGTCTTTGAACTCACAGAGATGTTATTACTCATATTAATAATACTTGTATTATTTGAAGTTTTCCTTAATTTATTTTTTATACTCACCTAACCTGATACAGATTTTTGTCATGATTAATCATTATTATATTAGTAGCTTATTGACCCTGATTTTGTTACCAATGTGATATTTATTGGATAAGTATTTTTCTTTAGTGACTTGAGCATATTGTACATGTGTGTTTCTATATACTCTGCTATTGACCTTAATTCTGTGTAGCCTATTACTTGCAGACTCTAGTAAAGAAATAGTTATGCTCTTGGAATTTAACGATTATCCTAGTTATGCTCATAGATTTTTTTAAATCCTCCCCTGACCTAGTGTTAAGTAAATAATACAACTTACAAGTTCTTCTAGGTTATCTGGAGAGCTTGTGAATTTTGCAGTATTCCTTCAAGGAGAGAGAGGAGTCCTTTGCATTAATTCTTTTACAGTAATAGTGTGTAGGTATATTGCCATTTTAAGATACTTTTTAAATAATTAGCAGAATTTAATAAAAAAAAATCCTTCATTTTCAATTAAAATAAGAATTCTGACTATCTTATGCATTTTTTTTATATTCATATCTCCTTTGAATAGGAACTCTATAATAAACTTCAGCTTCAAAGAAAACTTTTGATGAGAGAACATCTAAAATGAGGTTCATAACAGAGGCTGTTATATAATTTTCAGGTCCCATCCAGACAAGTTTGGTTGAGTTTACTTGTAATTGTGGAGGTGCAGCAGTACCTGGCAGAAGAGTAAATCTTAAAGATCATATTCCTGTAAAGGAGCTGGTAGCATATCCACAAATGGCAACATGTTGCAATGCGAGCTGCATTGTTAGATTCCGAATGCCTACCTTTCACATTGTTTCTGACTACTGAAATATTATTTTTACACCAGTGTTTGAGGAAGTAGGTTCTTCCTTTTTCTTTTTTTTTCTTTTTTCTTAAAAACAAAATGCCAAACCAACCAACAACAACAAAAAATAATCAACCCACAAAACAAAGAACCACTCCCAACCAAAAACCACCACACGCACAAAACCCCACAATGTAACTGTACCAGAACTAAACAGGCAGTCATTCTGAGAATGTAACAACTAAGAAATGTATTAATGTTACTTTTCTATTTGGAATTATGTCTATGAAATTGTAATTAAGCACATTGCCTTTATTTATGAACTGCTTTAGTGTTAGCTACATTTGCATTGTGCAGGGTGGATTTAAAATAGCCTGTGAGAGCTCTGGGGCTGGGACTTTGTCCTCCCCCATCAGTGCAGTGCTGAATGCAATAGTACTCAAGTAAGTACCGCTTGCTTTGGTTGCAGTGAGGATAGATCACCCTCTGACAGCCTAAAGACGAGATTCATCCTAGCTGACTTTAGACCGTCTGCAGCAGTTTTAGTTTCTCCTCAGGAGAAAGGAACAGGTTTTTCTAGAAGTTTCTACATGTTATCCTGAAGTAGGTGTTCAAAATAAATGCTAAAAGTGCCAGCTTCTCTTTATAAAGGGAGTCTAGACATCTATTGTAGAGGCCCAGCCTTGTATGACAAATCCAGAACAAGGCTGCATCCTTTTCATTGCCGCTTACTAAATTTCGATACATTTCGATACAAAAAAATATGTTGACTTGACTTCAGTTTTGACCAGGTTCTCAATCTTTTAATGAAGATAGTCCATCTTGCTTCAACATAGGAAATATTGTGAGACTTAACATGAAATTATTATTTTTTTAAATAGTGAAGACTCTTACGACATAAACAGTGCCATACAGTTCTGAGGTCTAGTTTTAGCTCTGGAGCATCAGAATAAAAAAAAAAAAAAAAAAAAAATTGCCAGTTTCTATAGCTTTCCCTACTGAAAGACTCCTTTATGGGCTTGCTTCTTTGCTGAAAAAAATTAACTCTTGAGTGTATAGGGTGACATTTGAACTACTTATTTGAACATATGAAAAGAAAAAACTAGGTTTATTCAAAGTAATATGATCTGTTATACTTTAAAAGCAATGTAATTATGGCACTTTTCCCTGGGCACCAAGATGTTTTAAACTATGACCATATACAAAGAGCACACTGAATGGCCAAATTTCATTTTTCTTCCTTTCATATGTTTATTAGGATTTTTGTTAAAGTGCAGGAATAGCCTTGTATCTAGGTAGTTAGTTAACTCAATAACAGTAAATAAATTACTAAACATAAAAAACAAAATCAACAATACTGGCTTTCATTACCTGCTTTAATATCCTCATCAGGCTGTATTTCACGTTTACCAGTGAAACCATGTTTGTCATTAAAAGATCTGTGGTTATCTACTGCATCTGATAAATAAATTAAAAATCAGAGGAGTTAATTGACATAGCAACAACCTTTGCTGTATTGCTTGTTTTTCATGGATTTCAAAGAAGAGATCATGATGGGCACTTTTGATTTACAAAATGACAAAGAAGCAATTAATGTGTCACTAAATGAAATAACCTGTCTTCTGAATTTGTGATTATGATTTATATCATTTACAAACCCAGTCCTGTACTACATAGCTGCTGAAGCTGTTGCTGAATTCAGAGGAAGTTGTAAAGAAAATGTAAGTTTGTACATTTACGTGTAATTTGGGAAGTTGTTTTTCCTACTCTTTCCTCTATTTTTAGAAAATGATGCCAATGAGTTTGCTTAAAAGAAAACTGCAGATAGTTTACATGAATAACCTTCAAAAACTATCTTACATGCCCCTGGTGCCTCTTCTCTCCCCCTTGCAATGGGGATTGCCTTTATCAGTAAAAGCTGATCAATACGACCTGCAACAAAGGATGATTCCTATTATCCAGTCTTAGATAAATGGCACTTTGACAAGTACATTTCCCCACAGTATCTTTGCCAATTTGGATAGATCTGCTTTGGGGCTAATACACTTCCAGACATTTACAGAACCAGTTAATACGTTTAAGATGCATTAATCTTTTTTTTAAGTATTCTTAAGGTTAGTTAAAAATAATGAAGAGAGTCACAGTAAGTATCTGTAGTATTTGTTATGTACTGCTAAGACAGAAAACATAGAAACATTGGTAGTGAGTGTTATTACATTAACAAGAAATAAGGGTAAAAAGACAGATATTTGAGACAGCTTAGCACTGCATTTCACATAATCTTCATTTGTGATTCTCCATCTTTGTAAACCAATGTGTTCCTGTATTTTAAACACCTTCTACATTAAATATTTTTCACATAGTGAACAGTTAATATTTACAGTCATGAGTTTGCGTGTTATTGTTTTAAATTGTTTTGCTTTAATTGAGGAAAAAAAATTAGTAGTATCATAAAGCCAGGTAGCAAAGCCATTTTCAAATAGATTTAAAGGTGAAATCTGAAATACATTAACAAGTGCCAAAATGTCACATTTTGTCATTCATCCCTTGACATCTAAGATGCTATAAGATTTTGTAACACTTTGGGGGAGGGGTGGAGTAGTATTTGTCATATGAAAATTACAGTTCAGAAGCACAAAGAGTGAGCAGATGTGCTTCTGGGTACAAAGTTTCACAGCACCACTCTGCTTTAAAAAAGAACAGTTATTGTCTAAGACAAGTCAACTCTATAATAGGCATGTAACAGATATCTAAACAAGTGTTCTCCCAAATGAGTTTCTTCAGTCTTGCAGGTTTAGACAAAATTACTGTATTCACTAGAAAAGTGAGTACCACACTACAGCAAACTGGTTCACAAGAAAAAAAACTTCTGCATTTTGAAATAATGCAAAAAGAGAGTGCTTGACTTACGTGGCCCAAGCAGGTAACCAGCACTATTCAAAGTCCAGCCCCTTTTTTCTCTTGCCTTAAAGAAAAAAGTGAAAGTATGTTATGAACTACACAGTGCTTTCTGAAGACAAAGGAAACAGCGCCCAAATGGGCATTCTCTTAGCAGAAAGTGTCTTCTGAAGGCTTGAGATCAAGAAATATTGTAAAAAATAAAAGCAAATAATATTAAGAAAAAAATAATGGTGAACTCTTGCCCCCTCCCCATCTAAGTCAGTAGTTTTGCTATTGACATCCATGCGGAGTGAAGATTTCACCCCATATAAGTGAAACTGCAAATCACACTTTGGAGGCAGAAATTTTGACTTTATACTGCAAGTTTATATTACCACCTGATAATCACCTTAACAAACAGCAATGTTTTCTTTTAATTGTTTGGATTTACATGACAGCCTCTTTATAAAAGAGGTCCACATGCACACCACCTATTTCTGAGTCAGGTGGGACACCTGTTCAATTTTGAGCTGTAAACCAGACACTCTTTCCCTTCCTTTAGTCCTGTTACTTGTTACAAGGGAGCTAGCATTAAAGAACCCCAAATTCTTAACTAAAAACCTGTTTACTGCCCAAAGTGTTTTTGAGTGCTGCATCTTGCCCACCCCCTGTATCTAAATGCAGTGTGTATCACTGCAAAGTTTAGTGTTACTTGCCAGCTGAGACATGGATGCTGCCCAATGGATATAGGGCTTCCAACAGTGAAATTAGTACTTACTGAGAAAACCAGTCCAAGTGTTTCTGACAGGGTGGCACAAAGGATTAAAGACAGAAACAGGAAACTAGTGCACCTCTGCATCTGGAAAGAAACCGTTTTGGGGTAAGTGCTCCGAGTTACCGCTTTGCCTTCCAGTTACGGATCCCACAGAGCACGAGAGCATCCCCGCCACGGGTGGGAAGGGGGGGGGCTAAGCCTTCTTCCCGTGGGGCAGGGAAGCTGCGGCTACCGGGTTGGCACCCAGATTCGCACCGGGAGAGAGTCCGAGAGGGGAGTACCTTGAGCTGGGGCGCGACGGTCTCTCCCTGGCAGCGCTGGTGCTGGCGGTCCGGGGCGGAGGGGGGCGCGGCTCGTCCCGGGGGCGCTCACTGCATGGCCACAGTGCGCGGGTGCAGATCTGCACGCCCACCCTCGCTTCCCTCAGCTCTTTATGGGCTGCAGCACCACCGGGAGAGGGAGGGGGGAGCCGAGAGCCGCCCACCCCCCCTCTCCTCCGCCTCTCCTGGGTCATTTCCCCCTCACCAACCTACTGCATTAGGAAGGGCAAAAATTACATTAATTCAATTAGAGGTATTTGGAAGCACGACGCAGGCTCCAGGGAGATAACAGCCCGGGCAATTACGTCTGCTGACGGCGGCCGTGAGCAGGCTGGTGGGCAGCGAGAGCAGCTCTGGTCCGGGCAGCCTTGCCTGCGCCTGCCACTCGCTGCAGCTTCACCAGGGCTTGGCTGATGGTGGGGACTAAGAAGGCGTAAAGTGAATAGAGATCACTTTTCCGAGACTCGGGTGCGGGAGCAGAGCTAAATACAAACGTCGGCATGTGATGCTGGCTAACGAGATCCAGTGTCTGGGCTTTGCCTTCGGCAATACTGAGGACCTAACACCCCCCTGCTCTGCTTGCGATCCCTGGAGCTCCCTGTGGTCCAGGCCACTGGCGGTCCCTTGAAAGCCTTTCAAGCCATGCCCTTTGCTGTAGCATCACAGCAAAAAGCAAAAGGAGCTGAGTCAAAACTCGGTTATTGTAATTCCTCGCTGCTTTGTATCCACTTATTTTTGTTGGTGGTGGTGGTTTGGGTGGGTTTTTTTTAAGGCTATATGTGAAAGACTAGGGATGTAGCCCTCCCCAGTGATTAGACTAGCTCAGCCTGTTAATTTACAACCAGTGAAGTTTCACCAGTGTGCTTATCTTAGTTGTGGTTACAGCTGACATTGGGATGTGCACACTTGAATTACAAGGCAGAGGTTCCAATGTCAGTTCCCTTTTTTTTCCCTGCCAAATTCTCTTTTCTCTGCAACAGATGAGTTGGTTCCCTACAAGCCCCTCAAATTCATCTTTCAAGAAGAAAAGTACCCCAGATGTTGCACAGAATAAGTTATACTTCCAGCTCCTTTTTCTGAAGCTGCTTAAGAATCCCTGCAAACTTTTACACCGTGTGTATGTGAACTTGAATGGGGAGCCAAGACAACTATTGAACAATGCAATACATCCATCATTCACCAGTTTAAAAGCAAACAATTTTTTTTACTTCACTGCAGCATAAATGTTCATAACCCAGGCTAGAAGCAGAAGCTGTGTCTTTTAGTTCTGTTTCCTACTCTCTTTTGTCAGGAGCAGTAGGGTTATAACAGTCTAGCCATGTCATTGGATCTCTGATCTAAAACTGCTTGAATAAAGTTTATGTTATACAATTCTTAAATGCTAATGTACATAAATGGGAAGCTCAACTTTACAGATTTCATTTGATGCTTTTTATCATTTGCTGAGGATGTTCTGTCAGCCATTGCATGATCCTCATAATTCAGACTAGATAGATCTGGAAAATAGCAATATAATTTTTGCAAAGTGTTGTTAACCTTATAAAAAATGCACTTCTGGCTGAAATTTCCTAGCTTTCAACTATTAACTCTCCAAAAGTAATGTTTGAAACTTGAAGCTTCTCCGTGACACAAAATGTTTTCTTTGCATTATTCGAATAAAACCACAGAAGTTATATCAAGAGATGTCAAAATTTGCATTCAAGCAATATTACAAAAGTGTGTTATCTGTTATCTTTGACTAGTTTGTTCTTCAGCTTCCTGTAAAAAGTATTTGAAACCCGTAATTTTTATTCGATTCATCACAATACTTGCATCTTCTTGTCAAATTACAAATTACACATTTACAGAGTAAAATCATCTCTTCAACTCCACTAGAGTCAGATGCAGAAGAAAGCCTCTTTGTATACTCAGAGGCTGAATCCATCACTTGACCATCATACTTTTTGTATAAATCTATCTTTAGGTTAGTGTCAATTAAATAATTTTATCACTCATTCCTACAATTGCTGTTCTCATTCCCTCAGTTTTCCTTGTCAAGAATGCTATTAGCCTTTTTTTATTCCATAGGAATTTTAAATCTCACTGCTCAGACAGAAGAATTAGAATTAGTCTGAACCCTGCCTTTTCCACCTTAGCTTGAAAAATGGCTATTTCTGTGACTACATGGTTTATTTTCTTATTGAGGTCACCCTTCAACATACTAATTCCTTCATTGATTTATTTGTTGTTTGGTTAATTGTAAAGGCTTAATGCAATTTACAGTAGCTGTTAGGTTATGCCTAGTCCTCACCAGAGGTTCCCCATCACACAAACTCACAATGAAGCTCATCTGAAATTTACTGAAGTCAATAGAACAATAAGCATTGATAACAAAACTGTCTCTAAATTGATACATGAAAGATAGGATTACCATTGGCTGTCTCACACAACAACATGTACTCTGTTCCATAATTGTAACTGCATTTCATAATAATTGAATGAAAACACAGGAGATAATACTGTTTTCAGCCAGACTAAAAAGCTTCAAATTTTTAAGGAAATGATAATACAGATTAAACGAATGAGAGTATTGAAACAGCGGGCTTGGGAAAAAATTAGTTGCATTTTTGTCACTGGAGATTTAATTTTGAGAACAAGTGGTCTATCCTAAGGATTCTACTATGAGTTTAATGGTAAAAATTTCCCTTATATACAATTCCCTTATATACAAATTATTTTTAATTAACAAAAACCATGAACCATCGAGAATGTCTACTTTGTATAATATTCAGGAAAAACACTGAAGAAAAGTGGATTTTGCAGTATATTTTGGAAGGGTCTAGAGTTGCAGTGGCTCCCTTCTCTGTCCAGCTTCCTGAAAGATAATGAATGAAGCAGGAAAAAGTGTATCTGCTATTTCTGTGTTGAAGTTATATAGCTAGGTTTGGTTTCAGCAACTCACCAATGAATATTAAAATCAAATATTAAAACCCACTGCATTCACAAAGTGATGTCCATCTGCATGAAAAACAAGTGAGTTTTTTTCCTACTTCCCAGTTAACAACAAGAGTGAACATATTGTTTAAGATCATCCTCAAGTATGTACACAAAATCTCTTATTAGAGATATTTTATGTGAGCAATGGCAACGAATTCTAGGTTTGGGAGATAAGTTACCAGAAAAATTTGTCTCCCATACACTGGAGTAAATCCAGTGAAATGCTGACATTACAGAAAGTAAATGCTTTATTGGGGGAGTGTCATCATCCAGCTGACTAGAAATGAATCTTTGCATAAGTTTGAAGAAGTCTATCTTTGAATCTAATGCAATATTTACCAGGGGACCACTAACATGCAGTGATACCAGTAACTTGTGATACTGTTTTTTCTGCATTGGAAACAATTTTAGATTTTTGAGAACAGTGTTTTAACCCTGAATACAGAGATTTACCATAACTGAGCACGGACATCACAAATGCAAAGCTTTCTGTGGCTAAATCTAATTCTGAGTGGGAAAGGCACAAACTGATTTCCAACAGAGTATGGACACTGACAGATCTTAGTATCCAGAAGCAGTGAGGTATTCCAGTGGCCAACGAGGCTGTGAATTGCTTCACTGATCTAAAGATTTAATGCTATTTTGGTGGTAAATGAGGACACTGTCAAAGAGCTGAAAAGTTAGTTTTTCTTTCTGTTCAGCAGCACTACCCCACCCTTCAATATTTGCATGTCAGCTGCTCATTGTTAACCTAAGCAGAGATAAGTTGAAGATGACAGTCTGCATTTATCTGAAGATGACATTGAACTTCAATATGCAACTGTCATTTTGAAAGTAGTTTGCTCTTTAAGTCTTTGAGAAACCTCTTGATTATTTTTTTCCTCACATGTACAGAACTTGTTTCTTCTTTAACAGATGCAGAACATAGCATATGGATTTAAAAAAAAAAAAACAAACAAAAAACAACAGAACAGTAGTAATAGGAGAAAGGGCATTTTCTTCATCCTTCCAAAGCCTTTGCTATTGTTTTCTTCCCATTTTCCCATTTTGTAATTTCTCTAAAATGTAAACAATTTTCAGAGTGAATCTTTTGCCCATTTTACCACGTGCAGCTCAGTGTCAAATAGAACTAAATATTATAGATACCTTCTGAATGAAGGGCCGTTTTCTGTTCTGAATTACACTGAAACCAGCTAATAACTTCCTGTTATTACATCAATCAATGTGCTACCAGAGCTATTATCACACAATGTATATCATTGCAACAAAACTGTGACTACCACATGTTAGATCATCTTATATCTTTTAAAAATGATTTTCAAGAAGCACATTGAAATTAGACTAATTGTGTGTAAAAAAAGAAACAACAGAATAAAAACTTCAGAGAAAAATTCTGAAAGTTAATTACTATGCACATCAATAATATTGTGAGAAATGATAAAAACCCACTTAGTCTTGATTCCTGCTTCATAAAACTTACAGGAGAGTAATGTATCTGTCCCATTTGGCTAAAATTAGCCAATAGGTTCAAATCTATCAAGGACAGGTTGCTAGCCAGCACAATCACATATGCTTCATATCCTAAAGAAGTTGGACTAAACCACAGGCTCTCTTGATGAGGGTTTATCTGAGACAAGCACTGAGAATCTGAAATATTCTAAGAAATACCATTTGCAAGGGTTTCCAGTTCTGATAGTGGTGGATCAATACAGATTGCACACCCTACTGCCACTTCCAGTCTTATGCATCCCCAGACCACTGCTATTTGGGCAAAGTGGCTATATGCAGAAGCCTCACTGAAATTCCAGCAGACCCACTGTTCCAGCAATTTTCTTTGTAGGCCAAGGAGGAGGATGGCTTCAGAGCCACTGCCTCTCTCAGAAGCAAATACGATATCTCAGCTCTGTAAGAGGCAACAGAATTTGGGTCTCAGCTCCTGCTAAGGTTAGAGCTCAACTTTTCAGGACACAGCAACTCTGGCTGAGTCCTGCAACAGCTGGGAACCTCTGACTCAGAGGGCAGGTTCAGGATTTCTAGATGCAGAGGTTCCTTTCCCAAGTTCTGACTCCTGATGCTTTCCTGAAGGAGGTTGGTTCTTGGCTTAAGTTCTATTTAATTCTTAACTCACCAATGACTTCCTCCTCTGAACAGCAAATTCAGTGGAAACTCACACCTACCAAACACAAGGGAGCTGTTTCTGTTCCTGCAAGATCTCAGGGGGAATTACTGTCTACCTGCTGATGAGAAATGATGTGAGGAACAGCTGATGACAGCTACCTGTCTCCTGGTGAGCAACTTCTAAGGTCACCAAAAGTTGAGAAGCTTTTCATATTTAGAGGCAACAGAGGTCTGAAGTATTTTGGCTCAACCTCCTGCTCAGTGTGAACTCATATGCCTATTATATTGCTTCTCATTTTAATTCCTGAGGGTAATATGTGAATAGCTCTATCATGCCATATGACATCTCTTTTTTTTACATCACATGAAATAATCTTTGTATATTCTGTGTATTTTAATGTTAAACAATCTGAAGATTCACTGCTTTTAAAAAATCTTGCCTATGTTAAAAATAGTATTAGTTCCTTATTTGAAAACAACATCATCATAACTCAATTGGAATTTCTGTAGTGGCTTTGAAAACTCTTAAAATGTGCTTATGAGGCATGATGCAAAAGGTTCCTATTATTAAATTATAGCTTTGCATTTAAACAGAATGAAATCAACATTCTGCAAATACTGTAATTTTTGCATGGGACTTTATTTCAGCATCACTGTGTGAATGAAGTCTGCAAGATATAAATAATTACCACACATTTTCTTAAACTGTATTTTACAATGGAGATTAAAATGGATTAATCGAAATATTAGAGTGTGGCAGTTCCTGCAGAAAGGCATGCAGGAAGGGCAGCACACTCTGCCAGTTATTGGGCAGCTGCCTACTCTGCTCACTTGCAGGCTTAGGCTGCAGCCCTGATGGTCACCCCATCTAGCTGGTGGCTGTGCAAGCCTACCCAGCAGCTTGAGGTCTCCAGGGAATTAGAAGCTCTTATGAGGCCGCGCTTTGAAGTTGTCGGAAACATGGTGGGTGAGAACAGGCAAGGACTGTGCTCTGCAGCAGACAGAAATCAACTACCTAGCCAGGCTAGCGTAGGATGAGCGGAGGCAGCCACCCAGACAAAGCTCCCTATCAGGGAAGCTGCTGTCCTGGTGAAGGGCCGCAAAGGCTGCACCTCCCTGGGTGGAGGAGGGTGGAAGCACAAACTGTGCTCCAGTGGAGTCAACTCCGACAGTGGGTGGAGGAGCTGCAGGAGGAAGTTAACAGGCTATGCTGTATTAGAGAGGGTGAACAAGAAATAGATTATTATTTGAGACTTTGCAAGAAGAAATACTAGTGCCCTGTGGCACTGACCTCTAAGGACTACCAGACAAAGAGTTTCAACAGTGTACAGACAGTACCTTGGAGAATGAGCCACCATTGTCTTAGGTGACCCAGGGGAACAGGCCATCACTTCACCCTCCTTCCTTGTATGTACCAACCAGCAACAGGTATTAAGCCTTGGCAGAGGACAAAGCCAATAAGCAAGATTCACAGGGAGAAATGGCACCAGCACCACACACTAAAAGCTGCAAAAGGAAGCAGCGAGTGCTAGTGCTGAGAGGCACCTCTCTGCCTGCCTGCTATACAGTGAAGTTTGCTGCTTCCCAGGAGCCAGGATAGGGAATGTCAGAGGGACACTGCACAGACCACTCTCTACTACTTCTTTTCCACGTGGGCACCAATGACATGGTAAAGCAAAACCTGGGCAAGATTAATCAGAACTTCGGAGCCCTGGGGGCACAAGTGAAGGGGACAGGTGCCCAAGTGATCTTCTCCTTTGTCCTGCCACTCAGAAGCAGGGGTGCAGGCAGAGGTCTACACATCATGCAGATCAATACCTGGCTTCAACTCCAGGGCTTTGGTTTCTATGATCACAAGACATTTTTTGATGAATACAGCCTATTGGAAAGACATGGGGTCCACCTATCTAGAAAAGGCAGATGAATCTTTGCTAGCAGATTGGCTGATTAAGTGAAACATACTTTAAACTAATGAACTTGGGGGATTGTGTCCAAAGCTGTGACACTTGCATATTCATAAGCAACAGGTTGGATGTGTGCACCTACCAGGGTAGTGAGGAATGCTCCCCAACCCTCTCCAAATGCAAAAGCCCTAAGATGAGCCATCTCAAGTGCATGTATACCACTGCACATTGTCTGGGTAACAAACAGCAGGAACTGGAGCTCCATGCTCAGTCAGAGAGCTATGATGTCATAGGAATCACGGAAACTTTGTGGCAAAACTCACACGATGACCACAATGGATGGATGCAAGCTCTTTTGGAAAAAATAGGAAGGAAAGAAGAGAAGGTGGAGTTGCACTTTATCTAAAAGAGAAATTTGAGCATATGGCGGTAAGCTATGGAGACCATGAAAGTTGTATAGAATGCCTTTGGATCAAGATTAGAGGAATTGTCACCGAGGGGGATCTTATGTTATGTAACCTGCCAATCAGGATGACAAGGCCAATGAAACCTTACTTTGTCTGCTCAAGGAAGTCTTGAGGCCAACAAAACCTGGTCCTCATGAGTGGCTTCAACTACCTGGACATTTTTGGGGAAAACAACACAGTGGTACACAAGTCCTCCATCAGGTTCCTGGAATGCATTGAGGTCTGCCTCCTGCTACAGATGCTGGACATGCCAACTCAGAACAGCGCATTGCTACGTTTACTGCTCACAAACTGAGAAGTCTTACTTGACAACATAACTACTAATAGCCTTCGATACAGCGATCATAACATTGTGAGTTTAAGATCCTGTTGAGCACACTAAAGACCAGTAGGAGGACAAAGGCACTGGATTTTAAGAGAGCCAACTTCAATATGCTGAGAGCCCAGCTGCAAGGGATTCCATGGGAAGCATCCATGGAGGGGAAAGGAGGCAGTGAGTGCTGGGAGTTATTTAAGAACAACCTTCTGGAAGCATAAGAACAGACCATCCCCTACAAAGGGAAACAAGAAGGCAGAACAAGAGACGACTATAGCTTAACAATGAGATTTTGGCTGTGCTTAAAAGCAAAAAAGAAGCATACCAACTATGGAAAGGTGGCCAAATACCCATTGAGGATGACAAGAACCTTGCCAGGGCAGAGATGCAGTCAGGAAGTCAGTTGGAACTGAAATTGGTCAAAGATGTCAAGAACAAGAAAGGGTTCTTCAGATACGTGAGCAGTAAGCAGAAGCACTGGGAAGACGTAGCCCCATTACTAAACGCGGCAGGGAAACTAGTCACTAATAGTGCTGACAAGGCAGAGGTTCCCGATACCTTCTTCGCCTCTGAATTTGTTGGTGTAGCTGGACCCCAGATCATAGGATCCAGTAGCTACGACAACACATATGTTGACCCACCAGTGGTGGAGGAAGGGCTGATCTGAAGCTTCTTGCAAGGGCTCAACCCACATAAACTCTATGGGCCAGGACAGAATCCACCCCCACAGTGTTAAAAGAAGTGGCTGACATTGTTGCAAGGCCACTGTCTCTAATCTTTGAAAAGTCATGGAGATCAGGGGATGTGCCTGATCACTGGAAGAGAGCAAATGTGACACTCATCTACAAGAAGGGCCCAAAAGAAGAACCAGGAAACTGCAGCACCATTAGTCTTACTTCAGTCCCTGGGAAAATAATGGAATGAGTCCTCGCGGAAACTATTACAAGCCAAATGAAGCAGGTGACTGGGAAAAGCCAACACAGATTTACCAAAGGCAAATCATGCCTGACTAACCTGATCACCTTCTACAGCAAAATAACATCTGTTGACATGGGGAGACCTGGACTTCAGCAGAGAGTTCAACAGTGTTCCCCATAGCCTCCTGCTTGACAAACTGGCATGATACAGATTGGATGGGTAGTCTGCAAGATGGGTAGGAAATTGATTAACAGGCCTCACTCAGAAGTTGGTGATCAATGTTTTTTACTCAGGTTGGCAGCCTGTCACAAGTGGGGTCCCCCAGGGATCGATATTGGGCCCCATCTTGTTTAACGTCTTCATCAATGGTCTGGATGATGAGGTTAAAAGTACCTGAGATGAACATGTCAGAAGGATGAGCCACCTTACAGAGAGACATGGACAGGCTGGAAAAGTGGGCTAGCAAGAACTGTATGAAATTTAACGAAGACAAGTGCAAGATCGTGCACCTGGGATGACATAACCACAGCCCAGTACAGGCTAGGACCTATGTGGCTGGGGAGCAGCCTTGCTGAAAGGGACGTGGGTGTCCTGGTGGACAAGCTGAACACGAGTCAGCAGTGCGCCACTGCAGCAACAAAGGTAAATCTGATCCTGGGCTGCATCCACAGGGGCATTACTAGCAGAGATAGAGTTGTGATCATCCCGGTCTAGTCAGTGCTTGTCAGGCCGCACCTGGAGTACTGTGGCCAGTCCTGAGCCGCACAATTAAAAAAGACACAGGCAGACTGGAGAGGGTCCAAAGGAGGGCCATGAAGATGATCAAAGGGCTGGAGAACCTACTCTATGAGGAAAGACTGAAGGAGTTAGGTCTTTTCACCCTGGAGAAGAGAAGGCTTGAAGGTATCTCATCACAGTTTTCCAGTAGCTAAAAGACAGCTACAAAGAGAATGGAGGCTCTCTTTTCACAAGGAGCCACATGGAGAAGACAAGGGGTGAAGGGTACAAGCTGCACTGGGAAAGGTTTCGTCTTGATATAAGAAAGAAAGTTTTTACAGTGAAAACAATCAATCTCCCAGGAACTTAGTGGAAGACCCATCACTGAGGTTTTAAAGACTTGAGTGGACAGGGTGCTAGATAATAGGATGATTTTTTGTGCTCACTTCCAACCTGGGCTGTTCTATTATCCACCTAATATTAAATTCTTCTAAATTACAATAAGTGAGATATCAAATTATGTGTACTAAAATAAGGACCCATAAGAAAACAGGTCAGCACTTTCATGGCTTTTATTTTTTAACAGGACATAAAGCCAATTGCTTCATTAACAGGCATGTTGCAATATCATAATACAAAAAGCCTCACAAATAGGCATTTCAGACATAAAGTACATTCACAGTAATGCAAAAAGGAGCTACAGAATAATATTTACATCAAATAAATATTTTCCAAAAATATTTTCGTATTAAGTTCATTTAAGTATAAGAAAATTAGGCAAAATGTTAAAAGATAGGTATTCAGTTACAAAATACAATTTTGTATCTTTGTTGTTACTGGGTTTTATTTTGTTAAAGCACAAAATGGAATTAGCAGGATGATATTACACAGCCTTTGTTATCCTACTGTAAATGCACCCAATTAGTTTTTTGCTGCTTTTATAAGAAATAACCTTACAGGCCCACTGTGTAATTTGAAAACAGGTCAGGGAAAATTTGGTGTTTTGCTCTGTATTTCAGAAGTGGAATGCTTGAGCACATTTCATCTCTTGCAAGGAAGACTGAGGGTGAGTGCTGAACAGACTGTTCTCCCTCATCTTCCCAATGGAAAAATAAATAGGGAAAAAACTTTCTTCTATTCTCCTCTGAAGTCTTTTCACCTGATGCCCTGGTGATAAGAATACACTAGTAGTAACTATGAGGCAGAAGTTGTTCTCCCCAACAAAAAAACTTCAAAAAAAAAACCAAAAGAAGAAAAAAACCTCCAAAACTAAAATCATTTGAACTCAGGCTAAAACCAGTTCTCAGTGGTCCAGCTTTGAAATGTGGAATTTCAGCTATGATAGAAAACAAGAATTTTATGACATCTTGAGACATACAGTTCAAAAGGGATTGTGCAAAGCTAAAAGTTACTTTAAAGTTACCTTTGTTCACACCTGTGATTCATATGCCTGCAAAACTTCTGTTATATTTGGTAGGATATATACGGAGAGCCTGATGTGTGCTGAACACTCACAACATTTCTGATTCTCAGTGGGAACAGAAGTCTTTAACATCTTTCAAGATCCTAACTTCCATCAATATTTTTTGACATATAAAGGTGTACGTATTGGTCTTTTTTTTTTATTTGAAAATCTTTTGTTAATACATTTTAGTATTGTCAGTGGAATAAGGGGGAGAAAAGTCAGTATGTCTGTGCTGCATGTGACCTTTTCCATGGCTTTGCAGAATAAAAATGTCAATGATGTCATGCACAAGGTAGGTTAAATAAGATGCCTGTGCAATGGTGTTGTATTGTTGAAAAAGGAATGTTTATGAATTCAATACCAAAAAAGCAGTTTACATCCTGTTTGTGTGTGGATTTTTGCCCTGTAAAGTGCCTATTGTTTCCACTGGCTACAGAGGGAGCCCATGCTCTTAATTTAGACCAGGATTTAGATAATGTGAGTTGCCATGTTATTTGCATTTGGGGGCAACAACAGAAGGCTGATAGTTTCTTGGCAAGCCAAAACCACAAATAAAAGGCTATTAAGGCGTAGAGAGGGCTCACACACTCTTCTGAAATAGTAGCTTTAAAACCAAGCAAATGAAAAATTTCCTCAACAATCACTAAACAGTCCCAGAAAAATGGAAATAAATCAGGGCAGGCAGAGAACAAAATTTTCTGTGCAGGTGTGCATGTCTTTGTAGGGGGTTACTTCCCACCAAACTCACTTCAGTGCCTTAGCACTGGCCCACCGCCCCAAGTTTCCTTATTACAGAAAATAAATGAGGGGTTGAGGTAATCACTCCCTGCCCCCCCCAAGAAAAAGCTTAAGATTGAAGAAATAAGAGGGACACACAGGATAGGATTCAGCTTCTTAGCTCTAGGAACTTACATGTGAGTACGATACCAAGCTCCCATGATAGTGAGTGGAGAGGGAATCAATATGGTCAAGAGTGACTCCACTTAAGCTAATTTAAGTACCAACATGTGGTTAGTTGACTAGTGCTCTAGATTCTAGTGACTCTTTTGGCTAACTATCCATTGACTGTTACGGAAGTTTTGACATGTAGCTTACCTGTAGGGACCTAAATTAATGGCAAATAATTCCAGCCATGATGACAATCTTTCAAACAATTAAAAAAATGTTAGAAAACAGTGATCAGTTGTTATCCATGCCTAATGGGTGGTAGAAGAAGGTAGAGCTGGATTAATTTGCAAGAAAAAATGTTGAGGTTAGTTATTAGGAAAAACTTCCTAACTATATGGTTAGAAAAAGAATGTCATAAGAAATATAATGGTAGAGGATTTATGTGGAGGCTTCTCTAAAGAACAGGGTCAGTGACTGTGTCAAGAATAATGCAGGTACTCTTAATACTCCAGAGGAGTAGCACATCAACTACATGATCTCTTTGTTCTACCTGTATGTCTCTCTCTGTGTCAACAACACTCAGGGACAGTGTGTTTCTTAGAATTATTTCAGATCTTTTTATGCTATGACATAATCTGGATTTTTTTTCTTTACTGTTGTGATTGATTGCACATTTTAACTTTATGTACTCTCCCAGCACATTCATCATCTTTACTACCTAGCTTCCCTCATGTGTTGCCATCTTACATTTTGTTATCATGTCCCTTACTACTTCCTCTGTCATTCTTCTGCTTTGCTGTAGGATCATCACTCCTTTTTATATTCTCTCTATCCCTGTCTCATTTTATTTCCACTCTTTTTAGTCTGTTTTCCTAAAGAAATAGAGCTTATAGTATTGCTCAGCTTGTGGTCTCTTTTGTCCTTTTCCCACACAGGATTTTGGAAAAAAAAGCTTAAAACGAAGCATGACATCAATCATAAGGCATAATCTGTAGCAAACTAGGTTTCATTGAGTTCAATGATGGCTGAATTACTGAAGTTCTTTTTATTTTCATAGACTTATACAGTAATTAAATTGGAGAAATCCTCTAGAGGTCATCTAGTTCATCTTCCTGCTACTAGCACATCCAACTATATCTGGTTTCTCAGGGCCTTAACCAGTTGAGGTCTGAATATCTCCAAAGCTGGAGATATTCCCTCACCTCTGTGGGCTTCTCCTCCAGTGTTTGACTATCTTCAAGGTGATTTTTTTTTTTTCTTCCTTTTATCTAGCTGCAATTTCCTATGTTGCAACTTGCATCTGTTGCCTTTCATCCTACCATTGTGCATATCCTAAACTGTGTGCAGCTGTATCATAGAGGAAAGTTTAATTGCTGTTAGTACTTTGTGTGCCTGTATGAAACAGAGCACATAGCCTCCATTAAACTACTCTTTTCTTCAGATAAATATAAAAAAAATTATCACGATTTTTGTATAATCAAGATGTTGCAAAAACAATAACCAGTGGGAGTTTTTTTGTCGTAACTGGAACCTGAATCTGGATGACAAGAAGTCCTTTGATTTAACTCTTGAGCACTTTGGCTTATGCTATGTGAATGTTAGCAATTATCTTTATCCCTTGCCTTTCTAACAACCATGATTATGCTATGTATGACTAAGTTAGCAGCCCTTTAGTAAAAACAGCAACTGTAGTTTTCATTTTGGGATAGTGACACTTGAATCAAAATTTATGCCAAGCTATTTTTCAGAATTTCACAGAAAGGTCTGTCAGCATGTCCATCATTTTGCCTTATACCTTATCATCTGTTAGCTGCAGAATAAGACCTACATATTTAGTTGAAAATATTTTTGAAGAGTTTTTTCCCAGTTTAACACAAGGTTGTCGTGGTTTCAGCCCAGCCGGTAACAAAGGACCCCGCAGCCGCTCGCTCACTCCTCCCGCCCCCTCCGGTGGGATAGGGGGGAGACGGAGGAGAGAAAAAAAAAAGAAACGGAACCTCGAGGGTTGAGATAAGGGCAGTTTACTGGGACAACACACACACAAAAAAAGGTAACAACAACAACGGTACTAATGAAAGAATATACAAAAAGAGTGATGCACAGTGCAACTGCTCACCACCCGGAACCCGACGCTCCGCCGCTTCCCCCACCGAAAGTCGAGAGCCCTCCCCCCAGCCCGCTCCCCATTTATATACTGAGCATGATGTCACATGGTATGGAATAGCTCCTGGGCTAGTTCAGGTCAGCTGCCCCGGCTGTGCCCCCCCACACCTCCCAGGTTCCTGTAAAAATTAACTCTATCCCAGCTGAACCCAGGACAAAGGTAAAAATTAAAAAGATCACCAAAAGCAAGGCACTATTAAGAGCTATCTGATTACAGAAGTTGGTCATAGTTTACCAGAAGTTTCATTGCTTCATGTGCAGCTCAGTTGTCTGTATTAGCATCTTAGATTCTATAATTTTTTTAGTTTGCTTACCATTACGAATAAAATTGCAGAAGGTATAGTTTAAACCTCTGCTAATGATATATTTAATGCGAAGAAATAATGTTTCTAGCTCTTCCCTAATTTCTTTTCTGAACTTTTCCTCACTAGAGTCCATCTATCCTCTTTAAAACAGAATATTTAGTTTCTTGTACTTACAACAATAATCCACCTAATTGTTTAAGACAAAAAGATTTCCTGTGTAGTATTTTCTTCTGAGAAATATTGTTTGCTTACCAATCAATCCTTGCTTCAGTATTAGAAGATTCTACAAAGAAAAACCCAAAGAAATGGACTCAAGTTGTTTTAAGGGGTGTTTTTAAAGCAACCCCATTTCCTTCTCTGGGAAGGGTGGTCACTGCTATCACTTACAAAGAGCAGTTAAATCCCACTGATCCAGTCAGATATATAGTGAATATTCACTCAGCCTTTAACATTATCATCCCAGTTATCAAACCAACTAACAGTATGGGTAATTCAGAGGCACACAAAAAACAGAAAGAAATCCTTATTATGTCCTTTCTTGAAAGCTTTTAAAGTTGCGTGTTGCAAGTGCACATACATGTTTCTTGGGTCTAAATTTTTAAGATCTATTATGATACATTTAAGTATGCATATTTTCTCATGTGTGGTTGAAAACTATAGGTATAATATACAATGCAATTGCTAATGTTATCTTATTTTCTAATCTATTTGCAAAATTTTCAGTATTAAAGTTCTATAATACTTGCATTAAGTCTATAGATCAGTCCTGAATGAATTTCATATGTTCATATGAGTATAAGTATGTTCTCTTACTTTCTTTTGACTTCCATTTGTACTTTTTAACTAGTACCTCATTGTTCTGAGGTTATAGAGGTGAATTCTGTAAATACCTGAGTTTCACGAAGGAGAAAAGAAGCAGAGATAAATGTCTGCTCCCATTAAGGTTTTCTTGATGTAGTGCTCACAAACTTATCCCTGTCAGGGGTTTTTTTGCCTTCTTTTAAATTCTCCAAAGCATTCAAAATTCAACAGCATTGACTATGATTAAAGAGCTGATTTCTTTTTTTATATACAGGAAACGAATAAAATCAAACTTTATGTTAACTGTAATAGCCTCAAATGTTTATAAAGGTAACTAAATGGATTAAGTTCCATAAACTTTCTGCATATAAAACTGCTAGATTTTCTCTCCTGGCTCTCCTCTTACCAGGCAATGAAAAAAGGCTATTGAAAAAAGGGCATTCAGTCAAAGAGTTACGAAGGACTATTATTCTAGCAAATCTTGTATATTATTTGTTAGAAGGTATGACTTCTTTGACCTTTAAGCTTCAGTAGATGTCTTTAATAGGTGGTACAATTCACTATCAATCTCTAAAGGTTGTTTTCTCCCCAGACATATAACCCTCTATGACCCAGTCTTCAGAGGATGCATGTTGAAATTGTTTAATTTATGAGAAGAAACACTGGTTTGTAGAGGAAGGCAAACAACTTCTGGAATTTATCACACCAACTTGCAAGTTCTGACATCAGAAGAAAGCTTATTAGTCCAGGTTGTTGAACACAGCTCATCCACACAGGGGAATGTCTTTTGATTTTATGATTATTTTAATTCCCAAGTAAAAAGTGCTGTAGAAGTGTAGAAGTACAATGCACTCTTTGTCCGAATTTAATAGAACCAGCACAATTTAATTCCCTCACCACAAGTGAGCCTGACTTCTTTATTCATATCTCCACACCTCTTTCAATCTTTATTTCTGCTTTTTAAATTGATTTTTAAAATATATTTCAAAATTTATTTTGTCAGGTAAAAGGTAATTTTTAAAACTTACTTTACAGTTCAGTGTGCAAAAAAATATGAGATCAGTGTATCATGTTTATCTTCATAAAGTATGGATGAAATGTTTTGACAGAACTTACAAACTTTCAGAACAAGAATAATGTCTTAGCAAAGTAAATTATTTCTTACTAGGCTAATTGTATTATAATAACTAAACTGTTACTGGTTCCTGAGTCAGCTTAATCTCTCGACACATAAACTGCAAAAGCTAGTTCTCTGTCTCAGCAGTTCTTTGCTCTGTAGAGATTGCAATCATCTTCTGGTATGCAATTTAACTTTCTTCTGGTTCACCTGAGAAATGCTTCCAGGAACTTAATGAATAATGATTTCAAAGAACACCTCAACACAGAGCAAAATGTAAAAAAACCCAACCCATACCTTGATGACGTATGAATTTGCAGATCTGGAAAGACTGATCATACTAGATGTGATATTCCTTTGTCTTGGCTCCTGTCCTCAGATGGCATGCACCTACAGTTGCTAAAGTTTGGGCTGATATCATTTGGACTGTAAACATAATGACGATGTCTTCTGGATCGATTTCTAAAGGAGATGTTCCTTCACAACATTTTCTGTTAATGAAGAATGAAGGTGGTGTTTCACATGGATTCTACTTCTGATTTATGAACTGATTTATTTATCTGTTTGATCTGATACCTTGTGGTTGCACTTCTGCCCATTGTTAGTCCATGTCTCTTTCCACTAAAGACAAAAAAATTCATCGGGGATAGTTCCATCTCACCACCAAGGCTAGTGAGGCTGAACACTTCTACTGCCCATCTACTACTGTGATTGCTTTTGATGATAGTATGTGGCTAGTGTAGCTGAGAGCATATCCTGACCTTTAGCCAGAATTCCATTATTTATTGTGGTTTTTCTGTTCTCAAAATGGTGTCCTTAAACACTTGTTTCTACCAAGCATATGGCTGACATCCAGTTCTTCTTCCAGGAGCACTTTCTCTCTTTTTTCCACAAAGCCTTTTGTTCTTACTTGTCTGCACAGATTTATCCAGATTTTCAGAGCATCTCATGCCTAGTATCTTTTTACTGGATTTTTGTATAACTTGAATTTTTTTGCAAATGTAGCCTTGTTCTGATGAGACAATTAGCAACCTCTGAAGAAGAAGAAAGGTGGTTGCTGTTGCCTTAAGCTGGACATGGCTAATCTACATATATTTATGGAACACTTTTATTACAAAAGAGATGGCTACTGAGTCCATCTTCATGTCACATGCCTTGCTCTCAGAATGGACCCTACAAATAGTTTTCAGTCTCTTTATAGATCTAAGAGTAGATCAGCATCTTTCCCAGCATGAGGTTTCCCCAGACAGAGTGCCTTCAAAGTTTGTCAGAATGTCTTCAAAAGAGCAATTACCTTTCAACACATTCCACTAGACAAAACAGAAAATCTCTCACAATCCTTAGAGCACATATTATATCCACCCTATAATAATGAGTGGACATTAAATAAGGTATTCTGAAATTTATTCTGGAGCTGTTTCATCAGCTGTTGGAAGCACTAATCATGGCAGCTCTCATCTGGAAAGATAACTGAAAATGTATTAATATTTCAACTTTGGTATCTTTGGTAGTACTGGAGTAGAAAAGCCAGGCAACAGAGCTTCATGGTTTATGAAAGGGACAATGAAAGGTTAGATACTTTGGGCAAGCAGTCCTATTTTTAAGGGGATAAACTCAAGGCATTTTCTTATTTTATGTTTATTGCACTGTTATTATCCTGTTACTGATGAGGAAACCAAACTGTGCTAAACAGTCACAAAAATTCTTAAAGTACTCAGATCAGGAGGAACTGTTGCCAGAATACAGATGATAATAAAATAATTTAGAAAATGCTTGTGTACATTAGCTGCTTAAGCTACATATTTCCATCATGCCACTTTGGAAAGCACATTGTAGAAAACCTGAAACTTAGGTATCCAAGCCAATGTCATTGTTGTATATGAAGTAGAAAATTTTATTATTTTCTAGCAGGAATTCTGAACAGGACTTTTAGTATGAAGCTGTCAATAAAAGATTTCTTTTTATAGAGCAGCAGTCACTGAGATTTCAGGTTTTGATTCCCATCTTTCTAGGTCTGAAATCCTAAGATCATAGAGAGCTTTAAGTTTAATGTCATGGCCTGTCATAACAGACTTTGTAAATATACACCAAATGCTGTATGATGGGTCAACCAGCAGGCTTACACATCTGGAGACCATGAAGGGGAGCAGACAGACAGGGCTGCAACTTCATGGAGAATGATGTAGGTACTCCACAGGGAAGGGAACCATGGTCACTAAGTTTGTGCTAACTAACTTGCTGCCCACCAATAATCAGTATAATGTCCTGGAAAAGAGAAAGAACAGAGTCCAATGTTCACAGAAGAACTCAAGAAGAATCACAAAAATGAACTGGTTGTCAAGTTCTTCCTAAGGAGATGCATCCATATAATGATCTGACCTCCTGTTCAGAAGGTTGTGCTATTTATCAGGAGTTGCAATCTGTGACACCACAGAAAGGTTGCCAGAGCTCATGCAGGCCTCAGACTTGATACTTACTCATATGGGCATTAATGGCATTGCTAGCAAGATGACTAAAGTTAGTAATAATATTATCACACACATATATAGAATATGCATGTTCTAAGTGAAGGTTGGTTTTCACACAGGTATTTATCTTCAGGGTTTTCTGTTAACCCTCTTTTGAATGGGAGCAAAACTGGAAGAATCCTTACATTCTCTTTCAATAAGCATAAAAAGGAGATGAGCTTCTGAAAGCATTCAGAGTATTGAGCAATCTTACCTCTACCAGTAGCCTCTCAGAAACTATATAGAAAAAAAGACTGAGTCTCTTATTTTGTGATAACACTAAGACACATCAGTCAAATAAAATGGGAGTGCACTGTTTGGTAGGGGTTAAAATATCTGTATGTAAAAGGGAAACCCAAAAAATCCAATCTCTCTGGAGAACTGCTGCCAAAACCCTCTCATGAAAAATGTATGGAGCCTTCTCAGTACCCAAAAAAAGAATGTAGGCTAAAAAAACAATATCAGCTCTGTCTTCCCTGTAACAGGCCCCCACTCAAAGGCCTGGTTTGCAAGAAAAATGAAGGAACTGATTTTGGTCTACCTATCTTCCCAAATGCCAAAGCATAGGTGTTTTGGGTTTGTGTGGTGGGGTTTTTGTTAGCGGGGGAGGGGCTGCAGGGGTGGCTCCTGTGAGAAGCTGCTCGAAGCTTCCCCGGCTCCAAGTCGAACCCACCTCTGGCCAAGGCCAAGTCCATCAGCAACAATGGTAGCACCTCTGCAATAATGCATTTAAGAAGGGGAAACCTGCAGTGGAGGAGGGCAGTGGGATGTGAGAGAAACCCCTGTGCAGACAGCAAGGTCAGTGAAGAAGGAGGGGGAAGAGGTGCGCTGGAGGAGGGATGCCCCCGCAGCCCATGGGGAGACAGCAGGCTGTCCCCTTGCAGCCCATGGAGGGGAGCGGGGGAGCAGATGCCCACCTGCAGCCTGGGGAGGTGCCCACACCGGAACACGGGGATGCCCCCGAAGATGGCCGTGGCTCCATGGGAAAACCTGTGCTGGAGCAGCCTGTACCTGAAGAACGGCGGCCTACGGAAAGGACCCACACTAGAACAGCTCACGAAGAACTGCAGCCCATGGGAAGGACTCATGCTGCAGAAGTTCATGGAGAACTGTCTCCCGTGGGAGGGACCCCACGCTGGAGCAGGGGAAAAGTGAGGAGTCCTCCCCCTGAGGAGGAAGGAGCGGCAGAGACAACATGTGATGAACTGACCCCAACCCCCATTCCCCATCCCCCTGTGCCACTGGCAGGAGAAGGTGGAGAAATCAGGAGTGGAGTTGAGCCCAGGAAGGAGGGAGGGGTGGGGGGAAGGTGTTTTAAGATTTGGGGTTTACTTCTCACTATCCTCGTTTTGATTTGATTGGTAGTAAATTAAACTGATTTTTGTTTCTTCCCCAAGTTGAGCCTGTCTTTTGCCTATGACCATAAGTGGTGAGTGATCCCTCCCTGCCCTTGTCTCGACCCACGAGCTTTTTTTTATATTTTCTCCTCATCCTACCAGGGCTGGGGGGGAGGAGTGAGCAAGCGGCTTCACGGTGTTTTGTTGCCAGCTGGGCTTAAACCACAACAATAGGCTAGGATACCCTAGACTTATTCTGGGACCTGATGCAATATATCTGATCAAAGAGAGGCTTAAGATTGCTGCTTCCAGCGTTATCTGGCCTTTTGTGCACAGAAACTATGCTCTGTTTGTGTGTCTTGCAGTATTTATAAAGAGGAAAATTTCTCAGATATTGGAGCAATATTAGAGCTTTACCCTAGTGAATCAACACTGCTACATTATATGAGCGTTTTGATTCTATGCCATTTTGAAAACTATCTGTTATTGCTGGTAGCCAAACATGAATTTGCAGACTTCAAATGGATTGTTTTTTTCCACTTCTATCTGAGGAAAAGTTATGTTGACTATATACAATCTTACCAGCTATTACTTCAAAGGACTTGAACTTACAGACTAATGACTAATTTCCTTTGAATGAAAGGTAGCTAACAGTTTCTATCAATTACCAGCAGATAGTTACAAACTCTTTAAGAAAAAAAAAAAAAAAAGCACTATCTCATGAGGTCTTTCGAATTGCCATCTTTGGAATTATCACACACTTCTATTATGTAGCACCAAGCAAATACCACATAGAAATTTCTCCAAACTGTGTTTATGATTAGTTTCTTGTTTTGATATTGGATCTGCTACCCCTCCCAGCTTTGTAATTCTGATAGAAGGAAAGAATAGGAAAGCTTAAAAAGGGACATTCATGGCCAAATGAGTTCACTATAGTCCCCTATCTTCTAGCTTGCCTACATTTTATTCCTTCTATTTTCCCCATCCATACCCATTTAATTTTGTATGTTCTTTGGACAAACAGAAACAAATTTACAACATTTTCAAATCCAGGGAATATGTTACCATATTTCTGTTTACTATCTTCATTCTGTGTTTCCTAGGATTTACTTGGAAATTTTTTGGTTTTACGTGGGGAAAGAAACATCTATTCTATTTGTCTATTTATTCTGTTTGTAGAGAAAATCATTACTTGGTTGAACACTTCATCTGGATTGTAAAGTTTAGAAGTACTGTTCTATGGGCATATTTTAATCAACTTTCACCTCATTATTATCAGTCTAAGAATGCCATCAGAAGGTTTGGAGATTCATGTTTTTGCAGAGTTTGAACCAGCACTGTCATTTTGAATTTATCTTGCTTAGACATGTAACAGCAAAAAAATGTTGAGTTTAGTACTTTACAAGTGACCTCTACTGGATCACTTTTCTGTATGTTGCAACTCAGAGTAAAATGACTACCATCTTAGTCTATTATATTATATTCATTTGGCAATAAAGCTAAAATAAGAATGATTCATACCTCTTTTGGAACTATTATTTCAAGCTATTTATAGGTTCAAGAAGACATCATTGCACAGGCCTTGATGGCTGTATTCAGAACCATAACATCGCATTTTTCAGGAAGTGACTTTCACACCATCCAGCTTCAGGTGTATAAGTACCTAAATTAGGAATGAGTGAGGTCTCAGGAAAGTGATTCTGAATATTTGCTAGTAATTTCTCTCTCTCTGCTGAAAATATGAGCAGCTAAGATCTTGTCTTAGGAGTCTTAGATGCTAAAGGTAGATGGTGTGAATGCCTCTTTGTAAAAAAAAAAAAAAAATTAAAAAAAAATTACACTTGCCTACGCTACCTAGAAGCCTTTAAAAAAAGATTTAAATGTTTTACAAAAGTATAGGTTTGTTCTTCAATCAAATGCCTGACTTTATAAGCCAGTCTTCACTGTAAGATTGTACTTTTTTTCTTTTTACATAGAATATAAAAAGTTCATTCTTCATTGAAATTTTAATTCTCTAAATGTACAAATGCTGAGGTAAAACAAATGGGTAGATTTTCTTCAGATTAATTCAATGGCTATATACTTCTTTGTGCATTTATTCTTTCTTTCTTACAGCACAGCAGTTCAATTATTACTGAAAATTTATAGGCTCCATTTTCCCAAATAATTGAATAAAGCAAATTAAATAAAGCCCCCCAAAAGCAGAAATATGCCTGGCAGACAGCTAGCTTACTAGTTTTCTTGTATAATTGAATAATATTTATCAAATAAGCTTTATATATACTGAAAAAACAAGAAACATTACAGACTGTTAAAATACTTGTGCCTGTTTTTCATTAGATATCTACTGTCTTGAAAAGGTAAATGGTGTGCATTAGCACTTCAAGAAGAAAACAAGCAATTTCATAAACGTTTCTGTAATAAACATTTGTATCAAGGTAGATTTTGCTAGCATGATAAAAATAGGAATAATTGTGCTTATTCTGTTTCCAGTTTATTTTTTTCTGTATGTCCTGGGTATCATCAATACATCTTTGTGAAAAGAACTGATATCAGTAGCTGCAGAATCTGGCATGACCCACATGTTACAATTTAACAAATAAATGAAATGGGTGGCCAAAAGGACTGCCTCCACTATTGGGTCAAAATATGCACACATGCATAAAAATAGACCCTTGCTTTCCCATCTGTAATTTGCTAATCAAAATGGCTTGCTGTAGTCCTTGAAAGCTAGTAAATACAGACTCTGGTGAAGGTTAAAAGGAAGTGTTTCATAAACAAAGCCCTAATACAATACTGAAAAAATACACATTTTGACAAATGTCTCAGTTGCAAGATGATACTCTCTAGGAAGGAGAGTGTTTTCTCAATAGGAGGTTTTAAATTACTGAGGATTGTATCTGGTATTTTGAATTAGGAACAACAGGTAGGTGAGCAAAGGTGGATTCAGGGGGAAAAAAGGAAAAAGGTTGCCTTTTTACTTGTAGACACCTCTCTAGGCTAAAGAAAAATATATTTTAAAATTTCCTTTGACAAAATATGTGGAAAAAATGGGGGTAGGATTTATTTTGCCTACCTACTTTTAGGCAGCTGCACATGAGCTAGTGAGTTATCTTAGCTCCATTAGAGTTAAGAGACCTCTTCAATACGACCATTGGAACTTAGAGTGCAGATACATCTAACTGTAGATAACTGTGTACTTTGAGATGAGATAGGTCACTTCCTGGATTCCATTGACTAGCTGTCTTTCAACTATAATGGCAGCTTGAACAACTAGTTCTTATGTAAACATTTACACTGTGGACATGGCAAGTCAGTTACTTACTAAGTGGTCAAAATTGTACCTTGCAACATGTCAAATCTAGTTACGTTATGGAAAATGCTTGTTTATGAGAGGGGGACTTTTGTGCTCCATCAACTTTCAGTTGTCTACTCTGACTTGTTTTCGCCTTTATAGGTGTACTGGTTTTGGCTGAGATGATAGATTTAATTTTCTTCATAGCAGCTCATATGGTTGATAACACACCAGTGTTTCAGCTGTTGCTGAACGGTGCTTGCACAGCATCAAGGCTTTCTTTATTTCTCCTGTTGCCCCATGGGGGTGTACAAGATGTTGGGGGAGGACATAGTCAGGAGAGATGTCCCCAACTTCAATACATGTTCAATGTATTTCCATATTCTTAATATCTGACTGGTGTGTCAGACTGTCTGCACTGGCTTCCTGAATGACTTTTTGTCAGAAAGTTTGTTTAGTTCATGTAAATGTAGACTCCTTTCAGAAATTTCTGTTGGTAATTGATATTCTGGTCCTGTACATTACGCTATTGGTAATATACTTCCCCTTGTAAGTAGAATTAGTACAGCAGTCAACTGCTATAGGAAGTACACTCTATATGTTTTGTAAGTAGGCATTTATTCTCACTGATGAATTCAAGACTGAAGCGAAATTGGACTTCAGCTGAATGTGGAGAAAGATGGCGGATGAAAGACGATGAAATAAGAAATCTTTTTCACAATTTAGCTTATAATCTTTCAAGTTTTGTGTATTAACATTAAAACAGTATCTAGATACCCATTGGCAAAGAGCTGGTAAGGACTTGCTGAAATCCTTGGTATTTTAAGAGCTAAAATTGGAGCATAAATGGTTGGAAGATTTCATTGTATAGTGTGGGGAAACAGTTCAAATGCTTTTGTTGCCTTATATAGCAGCAGACATCTTCTGAATGTATCAGAGAACTTTCTTTGACCTTGCTGCAAGGTGAAAATGAGACACGCGCTTTTCATTTGTTCCCCTTCAGATAAAGTGAGATGCCTCAGGTTTGAATTAGGTCACTCCAGGTTTTCACCAGGAAAAATGAACACTTCAAGAAGAGGAACAGAATGGAAGAATGATCACTGCCCCTTCTATTAAATGGCATGTATGTCTTTGATTTGACACTACAAGTGATTATTTTTTCCTTATTTTATTCATTTGCCATGCAAGTTAACTGAAACTGCAACAGTAAGTAATACCTTTGCAAAGTAATTCTGAAGAATGTTACTGTTGATTAAATCCTATTTCTGTTACAGACTTCAACCTGAAAAAAAATGGCTCATTAACAAAAAAAACTAACCATGAAGTTGAAAAACCTCATTTTGTTTTGTCCTAAGGTTTCATTGAATTTTTTCAATTCATGAATATGGTTTCAAATTTCAAACTGTGCTAGTTAAAATGTGATGTTTTCCTTTTTCACTTTTAAACCAGGTATGAAAATGTCATCTAATAAAAAAAAAAATGCTTGAAGATTCATTGACTGCATAAACCAGCACAACTTCCCACGTATTATAGCTAGTTTCTTCTATTGCAAAGGTCCTATAGATACAGTGTGAATAATACTAGTAATTACTGCAGTTTTTGAAGACTAAGAAAAAACTTACCCTTTGAAGTGGCAGTTCTTTTTTCTGATCTGAAGCTCAGATTTTAGAAATAGCTAGATCATTTTCCTTTCCATTATTTCTGTCACCACAGAGATCTTGCTCTTGGTTTCAGAAATTGTTACCATATCTTTAAAGAGCATCACATTTTTCTGTCAGTTATCACTGTATGGCCTACAGTTAGAAAATGACATTCATAGTTTATATAAATGAAATTTACTCATTTTCTGTATATTTATGGTTAGCTTGCTTATTTTATTTGCATTTTATTCCTGCATTAACTCCTATTTGAAGAATGTATATGATATTTAGGGAAATTTTAATGCTTTGAAAGCCATTTCAATATTTAGAGGTGTCTAAAATATTTTTTATTAGACTTCTCTAAAGGAAGACCTTTAAAATGCAATTGGTGTCAACCATGAAGCCTTGTGAGTCATTCTGGGCTATTAAGAAGCAGACTCATCTTTTCTCAAGACAGCATTTTTAAAACAAAGTACTAATTCATAGACTATTCAGAAAACATTAAATATTAAAATAGTCCTCTCATTGGCAAAATAATTCCACTATAAGCAATGTGAATTACATTTGTTTGTGTGCACTTCTATGTATCCTTATCATTCTATTTTCTAGATACTGTTTTATTGCTCAGTCTGGTTCCCTGGATATTCTCCATATTGAATTTTGCTGACATAGTTCTCACTCTTTGCCTTTTCCTTTCTTTTTTATTTGTTCTGAGCTTTTCCATCTCCACTCCACAACTGCACCCTGCCAATGAAACTGTTCATAAAGCTTGAGGGAATTGAGCAGGACTTGGCTTGAGACTGTATTTAACACTGCTTAGGGGTGGGGGGGTGTGGAACTATTGTCCCAGTTATACATCAGTTCTTTTTAAATAACCATTACCCTTACACCAAATGCAGGATGTGGAGGTGTTAACCACCAAGCTTCCTTATTAAGCAGTGTTTAAATATTTTTTAAATTAAAAAAAAACCCCAAAAATAAACCACCCTAAATTTAGGGTTCTAACTCTGTATTTGGACACCTTAATATAGTTTGATTACTTGTAAATTCTAATTAGCTTCTTCTGCATCCATTTGCCTGTAATATTAAGTTTTCATAAATTTGTGGTGCTTAATGTTTGTGGTTCTATATTTAATTAGGATCAGACTAAAAAAATCCAAACCTTCAACATACATACAACCTTATTTAAGAAACCTCGCGAAGCAGTTTTACCTTGTAACACTGATCAAGCATTTATAATTCATGTAATTTAAAACTGTTACAGTCAGATCTAAGCAAAAACATATGATTGCTATTCCTTCCCTAAATATGGCTTTGGAAGGAAAGCCATCATAAGAATCTCCCATTCTTCCTCACTTTCCCTCCTGTAGAGATTTTTAGGAATGCAAATCAGGTGGGGATTCAGTTCCCTATGTAGTTATATGTTATAAATTGCATACATTGGTGTTGCTGTTTCAACCATGACATTCACTTTGATGCAGCATGTGCATAAAAGCACATAATTTCATAATATATGATCTTTGTTAGGCTGTCGACAACCATTAGAAACTGCACAAGAAAATTGGGATAAACTATAATTACTCAGATGGGCCTTTGAACATGACACACAAGCCTGTGGTGTATATATGTGATGAGTATTATGAGATGCTGATGCATGCAGGCACACAGAACAGCTCATTCAGGAACACAGCCACATGAGCTACTCCTCTTTAAGCGTCTGCTGTATGCTTATCCACCCTCTGGCAGGCAGTAAGCTGTAGCTTTTTTACCTTAGCAGTGGGTGTTTGGTATGAAGCTGTGCCTCTCCATGTAACCTGAATACAGCCATTGTGCAGGCTATATGGTCCTGAGTTCCCTCCAGTCATCCAGCTGTGTTGCAGACTTTCCCTTAAAACTGCCTTTACCCTACATGTTTTATTTTTACCATCTTTTCTCCTACAAAATTGACAGTGACCCTCTGGCTCTTGTCTTCCATGCCAGTTTTGTCCTATGCTATCTTTTTTTTGCTAGATAAATTTCCTTTTCCAGTTTTCCTTTTCTTTAATTTTTCATTTTGTCTTTTGCTTGGTGGCTTTTCTATTTCCTATATATGTCTTCAAACTTTGCCCGTTCTGTTATGGGCATATTCCTACCATAGAGATTCACTGTTACTGTTTGTACTGTATAAGTGAGGATTTGGATTCAGATCCCCTTCAGGTACTGTAAATCCCAGGAAATTAATATGTCTTTGGTACACATCCAGAAATACCTTTTTGAGAAATATCTTGGGATGTGAAAGTGAACAATCCCTGCCACCAGTACTGAACCCTCCTTCATTTTTATCTGAGTGACTTCCTGCAACTTGTAACCCAAAATAGGCTGACATTCCTCACTGCTATGAGTTGTGAAAAGCAATATTTTCCATCCACATGAGCCTGTAACAGATACTGTTGACCAAGGTGATTGCTTATGACCAGATCTTGATCTCCGTTTTCCATGAGTAAGCTTCATCAGAGAGAAAAAATCTACAGTCTTGGTACTGTTCCATGAGGTATGTCTGCCATTCAGGAACATAAAAAGTAACGACAGCTTTAAGGCTTAGCTTTGTTATCTCCAGTCCCCAACACTGTTCTGCCTATTCATAGGTCTGTTCACAGAGAAGTCTGGAAATGCAATTATTCCATCCTCAGTATCCTCCATTTCATGGCATGCCTGTTGGACAGCTTATGCAATTAGAGAAGATGTCGGTGGCTCTGATCCTGAGTTACTTCTTGTATCTCATGACAAGTAGTTGCACAGTGATGGATCAGCTGTGGTAATTTCCTTTCTATTGATGGCTAGTTGGTGTTTATTCCCCCTTCAACCCTAATTTTTTTTAGAAGTCTGGTGAGACTCTTTCCTCCAGTTGGAGACCCTATGTGATGTATATCTGATTTTCAGTACCACCCTTAGCCCCCAGGACAGTTCTTAAATGCTTAGCAACCTAATTGCTGCTGTGGCTTTTCACTACCATTTACAATTAACCTCTTTTAGCAGAACTGAGTCCACAGAATGAGGCAATGATTCCCCTGTCTTTGTGTGTGGAGACTGCTTAGAGACCAAAGGGCCTGGCTATCTCTATTCAGGTTCTGTAAAACTGGTAAACAGGCTGTGTCCATTGCCTTTCAGTAAATATTAACTATGTAGTTCTTGAAATAGTTTAAAAGTGTGCTTTCATCACCTGGCTTAAGGATGAAATTACGGTATCTTGGGCTCAGATAATTCTTCAGAAAAAAAAAAAAGTGGATGTTAGTGATACTCTTTTTTTTTTTTTTTTTTTTAAAGATATTGCCAGAATCTGGCAGATTACCATCCCTGACTTCAAGATGATACAAGTGGCTTCCTCCATCCCTCTCTTCCCTCTTTCCTTCCTTTTTTCCTTCCTGCCTGCCTGCTTGCTTGCCTTTTCCTCAGCTGCTTCCAGCACTTTCCAGACTGCAGGTCAGATCCTGACCTATTCTGCCTTTTTGTTTACCTATCATCTATTATTGTACCTGCTCTTGATAGCATACTTCCTTCTCAGCTATAGCTGTAAATTTTCCTTTTATTCTGTAGTTATATTTTAAAGAATTACAGACATTTAAATGAATGATGCCAAGTTCCTAGAAACATTTTTATTTATGATTACACTTTCACTTACTCAAAGTTACACAGTATATATAAATGCAATACAAAAAAGAGGGCAAATAATTTAATTAACAAGAATGTTAATTTTTTGATGTACTGAATGCAGGATAGATAGCAAAGAACTAGGCCTACTGCCTAGTCCTTAACCATCAAAAATACCTCCTACTCCCCAGAGACATATCTTCTAGAAAAAGGGATAGAATACTTAAACAAAACTTCTGGAAATTCTTTCTACTGCTCTGTGGGTTTGTCTTCATAAACTATAGTTATTCCTATGGCCTAGGTAAATACTAATTACAGCAGAATATCACGGTACTCTCTGTAACAATGTTTGGCAATTTAGCATATGAGAAAAATAAAGAAATATTTCATGTCAATTGAATATCAATATATAATACTTCTATAGTGGTTGCATCACATAGATGGAAATATAAAATGTATTTTTAATAGAAAAATCTTTTATTGAACAAAAACATAGATATTGGCACATTAAAAAAAAAAAAGAAAAAAAAAAGAGAAAAGCAGAAAAATTATTGTTGTGTAAAGATCAGCCTTGTGTAAGTCTTGTTCTAATACAGAACTTGTCAATAGGAAAAAAATGGTTCTTGCTGTGTGGTTTGCTATAAAGCCAGACTGTACTATAAAGAAGTTGTCGTGGTTTAACCCCAGCCAGCAACGAAGCACCACACAGCCGCTCACTCACTCCCCCCCACCCCGCAGTGGGATGGGGGAGAGAATTGGGAAAAGAAGTAAAATTCGTGGGTTGAGATAAGAACAGTTTAATAGAACAGAAAAGAAGAAACTAATAATGATAATAACACTAATAAAAGGAAAATAGTAATAATAAAAGGATTAGAATATACAAGTGATGCACAATGCAATTGCTCACCACTCACTGACCGATACCAAGTTAGTTCCCGAGCAGCGATCTGCCCCAGGCAACTCCCCCCCAGTTTATCTACTGGGTATGATGTCACATGGTATGGAATATCCCTGTGGTCAGTTTGGGTCAGCTGTCCTGGCTGTGTCCCCTCCCAACTCCTTGTGCCCCTCCAGCCATCTTGCTGGCTGGGCATCAGAAGCTGAAAAATCCTTGACTTTAGACTAAACGCTACTAAGCAACAACTGAAAACATCAGCGTTATCAACATTCTTCTCATACTTAACTCAAAAACATAGCACTGTACCAGCTACTAGGAAGACAATTAACTCTATCCCAGCTGAAACCAGGACAGAAGTATATTGTAATAATTATTCCAGATTCTAACCAGTATTTAGAGTCTCAGAGAGGACATAAAGCATGGGGAAACTTTCTTAAGGGTGAGAAACAGCGTTTTTAAAATTAGTTTTTATACCAATTTATCCAAATTTTGGCACAGTTAACTTACTATCACAGTGGTATGATTTACTTTAAGTACCTATTAAACTCACGTGTAAGGAAAGGGGATGAAGTGTTAGCAAGCTCTAACTTTCAAACTAAAATATTTCTTCAGCTGTAGTTGACAAAATCAACTAACTGATAAAAAAGGATTGTATCTGTGATTAATCTGGTGACTCTAAACCCAGCCTTGACTTTCAAGACACTTTTTATCTGTGTAGATGTACTGTATGAAAACACAACAATGACTAGGCAGATTGCTTTGGGAGTCATTCCCCTTAGCTGGGGGTGTTGCTGGAGTGCTATGAATACCTCATCTAATAAATCTGAAACTTGCTGATAGAAAATATCCATTTGTACTTTGAAATGTCCACTTATGCCAGTATTTTCATGGTTAATACACAAGTCTGTTTACAGGAATGAGAAATGTTTTACACTTTAATACCTCCTTTTAATAAAGATCTGATTTAGAGCTCACTCTTTCAAGAAGGCATCTACTGCTGCTCTGACTCAGAGAGACAGTAATAGATGGCTGGGGAAAGAAAAAAGAAAAGGACAAGTGCAGAGGTACTGCTCCTGCTATCCCCCCATTTATCATAGTCTGTGGCACGTGGACTTCCTCAGTAGAGGAGTGTATCTATTTAATTATGTAGTTCCTTTTCTTAAATTTGTGGTTTAGTAATTTAGCTCAATGACCTTCTTGTGGCACAGAAAACTGATCATTTCTATTCATATCTTTATCATATTCTCAGTCACTTTTTTCAGTGCAGAAGACTCCAATTTCACATATGCTGTTTCTGACTTCTGATCTTCTCTGCTGTTGCTGTTAGTACCTCTTATTGTTATCCTGTGTTATGTGTTTGTGGGGGGAGCAGTATTCTAGATGCAAGTGCAAACTGGATTTATAGAGTTAAGTTCCTTATTTTGTTTCTAGTAATTCCTAAAATTCTTCTAGCTTTTTTAACTACCTCCTCAGCATGAAGTTGATATTTTAAAAAACATTGCAAGAGTAATCCCAAGACTTTTCCCACAGTGCAGTAGCTAGATTAGAGCCTATTATAAGATTCTCTCTATATGTTGTCAGTTGTTTTAACCCCAAGCATATCGCTTTATCTGCCATTTTATTGCCTGTTTTTATTCTGTGAAATCATTTTGCAACACTCTGCAGGTTTCTTTCATTTTTGCTCCCCTATTTAAGTTTAGAGGACAAACTTTCCATGCATGCCCTTTTCTACATTACATGAGTGTGCTAAAACACAGTCTCATCATAGCTCTGTACAGGTTTCCACTAATTGATAACCATGTTTTAAAAGTCAGTGGAGATGTAGCCTAGGTAGGATCCCCTTCATGAAGCGGATAGTAGCTTGAGCTGCTCAGAAACATAGTTTAGGTTACAGACATGTATCCAAATGGTCCAACAATGATACATTTTTGATGTCTCCTAAGAGGGGGCTATAATTGACTTATGTAATTAAGTCAGGACAGTGAAAAACCAGGGAGAATGAGAGAGAGGGGATTGTTTTTAGACTAATACAATCTCACAGAACAGTAAGATGTCTAAACACTACAGTTAGAAAATCTCATAGTAGGTGGTGGTCAGGCTGTCCCTGTACTCTACAGACTTAGCCAGTACCAGCTGTCCCTTGGGAGGAGCAATACTTAAAGCTCTGCATACTAACAAACCAAAGTTGAAGGTATATGTGAACAGGGCTTGGACTCTGTTGTGTGCAAATAGCTTGACACAGAAATGTATGAGATTGGTTCAATAGTTGGCTCAGAATAACTCGGTTGTTCTGAACAATACTTACATGCTTTGAGTTTAAGCTCTCCTCCTTCACAACATTTTGAGACTGAGTTACATGTTTTTCTTTACTCTGTGCTTGCATTTTGCATGTGTTCCTGCTGCTCTGCATGAAAGCTTGGTTAGGATACAGTATTTCAGACTATTCTGAACCTTACAAGCTTATTTAGATTTTTATTTTAAGAATGTAGCCAAAGAAAATTGTATAAATAAAATAGAGGATGGTAGAAGACCCTGGAAAGATCAGCACTAAGGAAATATAAGAATCAGCAGTATTAAGGAAATATAGAATCATAGAATGGTTTGGGTTGGAAGGGACCTTTAAGGGTCATCTAGTCCAATCCCCCTGCAATGAACAGGGGCATCTTCCACTAGATCGGGTTGCTCAGAGGCCCATCCAACCTGACTTTGAATATTTCCAGGGATGGGACATCTACAACCTCTCTGCGCAACCTCTTCCAGTGTTTCACCACCCCCATTATAAAAAATTTCTTCCTTGTATCTAGTCTAAATCTACCCTCCTTTAGTTTAAAACCATAACTCCTTGTCCTATCGCAACACGCCCTACCAAAACTATGCTTAATGCTCCTTATTAGTTCCATGAGCAATATGGCTAGGTGTGTTAGAGTAAAAAGCATTTGTGACTGTCTAATGTGAATATGGTGGGTAGTTCAGCATCAGAAAATGCATCCAATATAGAAATAAGATATGCATATTTGACTACTTTAGTCAGCCAAAATACTGCCTCAGATCATGAAACAAACACAGAAAACAATTCTATTTTTCTACATTGTTTCTGTCAACCTAAAGGTGGAAATCAAACTTTGACTGCTGTCTTTGAAAAAACCCTATAGCCTGTACAAACACAATCTGATAAGAATTAGAAGTTTACTGGGGGCATATCAAATAGTTATGAGATAAGGCCAGGACTTGCAGGGTTTGAGTCTGTTCCCCATACTTAGGAAACAGGGACTTCTAAATCCAAAACTAGCCAAATGCAGAAGGGCCCAACCACCAATCTGAATACTGTAGCTGGCAGTGTTATGAGAAAAGTCATTGGCAGGGACAGAGAATAAAGTTTGCTTGGAATAGCTCCAATAGCTAGTTTTGACCATATCAGAACAAAATACCATAGAAAATGTGCTTTTAATTGTACCTCATCACAAAACCTCAAAAAACATTGCTAGGTCTTTTTCCTAAATACAAATTTAGGAACAACTTTAACTATGGTGGCATAATTGCCCCTTCCTTTCTTGCCCCCCCCCCCCCCCCCCCAATCTGATCAAAATAATATTGCTTAGTCTATGGGGGAATGGTGGGGAATGCTGCAGTGATGCAAATTTGGCACCGTGTTTTCACTGGGTTCCTCACACACAGCATTGCATCTTCATGAGTCACTAACATACTGTAAATCCCTATATAAGTGAGATTTCTTTGAATAGTGCTATGTCACAAGAAGAGAAGGGGGAAAGAGTAATATTTTTCTGTAGAACAGAACTGTTTTATCTTCTCAGAGCTATTACGCCAAGCTGTGTTTCATCAGTTCGGGATGCTCACAGTCAGTGAAGAACATCTGTGGAAATGAATGTGCTGTTCCACATTTCTCTGCAGACAACAGCTACCCTTTCCTATTAAAATGGCTTATACACTACTGAGCCTGAAGTGCTACTTCATTCTCCTTTGGGCTTTGCTCTCAAAGAACATTGACCAAGTCCTTTTTTTTTGCAATAATGCCTGTGGCCCAGCACAAATGTGGAGAGTCCAGAACAAGATCAGAATTGCTCAGTGTCAGTGCAATGGTATCCTCATTGCTTCTCAAAAAAACCAAACCAACAACAATGGAAAATTTACTGCCCATCAATGTTTGCTAATATAGGTGTGTCACTGCTAAATATGCCTTGCATTTTTTGTATCTTTCAGGATGCAAACATGGTATTATGTTTAAAACACAGTATTGTTTTCATTTTTCTAAGTACCAGTTAATTCAAAGAATTCATGAAGAATAAAAATTACTCTCTGCAGCCAGGAAGATAGAACATTTTCTCTTCAACCTCATCCTTGACTCCCAGCTATTTTAATGCTGTTCTCATAGAATGATGCTGTGATTGAAGTCTTTGACAAGCACCATATTTCAGGCAATACTGCACACTGTATGCACTCTGTGAAAAAAAACTTTCAAATTGTGACATTAATGAACAACAAAAAAAAAAAGTCCCGCCCCCCCCCCCCCCCCCCCCCCCCAACAAACCTAAAAAAATCAGGAAGCACCTGACAAGTCAGACACAAGTTGCCAAACACTATCACTTTTTGAAATCCTAAGATTTCCCTTGAATCATTGCTGTGTGTATATATATACCTCTGCCCTTTAACACATTTCTGTGTACTGCTAGAGAGCTCCACAACATAATCTTCAGCACAGAACTAAGAAGGGAGCCTCCATTCTGAATAGAAACATACCCATCCTGGGAATAAGTTGTGGCAGTCTGCCACAACCAAGTGTTGCTCTAGAAAGGAGAAAAAAAGTTCATTATGTGCAAGAAGAAATTGGAGCATGGGCAGATGATTAACAAAATGTAGTAGTGACATCAAACACATCACAAATCTGAACATTCATATAACCATTTAATAATTTATTTTCTTACGTTTATTTTTGGGCAGCATATCTGAATTATGCTTGCAGTATATCTTCTGTTGATTCATTTCCTGGAGCTACTTTAAGTTGCTTGCTATGAAGACTGTACACTTCAAACCGATTCACTCTGTGTTTTCAGCAATTTCAACTACTGATACCCTAGGCATTCTGGAACTGCAGAGCATGTTGTCCAGACAACTATAAGTCTGCATTTACAAAGGTTTTGAATGGTGAATGCATTCAGATAAGTTGAAAATGAATGTAAAGCTAGAAGAGAATTAAGGGTTTCATAGAATCATAGAATCATTTAGGTTGGAAAAGACCTTCAAGATCATCGAGTCCAACCATCATCCATGCCCACTAAACCATGTTCTGGAGTTCCCCTGTCTACTCGTTTTTTTGAATACCTCCAGGGATGGTGACTCAACCACTTCCCTGGGCAGCCTATTCCAATGTCTGACAACCCTCTCAGTAAAGAAGTTTTTCCTAATATCTAACCTAAATCTCCCTTGCCGCAACTTGAGGCCATTTCCTCTCATCCTATCTCCAGCCACCTGACAGAAGAGACCAGCACCCACCTCAGACCAACCCCCTTTCAGGTAGTTGCAGAGAGCAATAAGGTCTCCCCTCAGCCTCCTTTTCTCCAGGCTAAACAACCCCACTTCCCTCAGCTGCTCCTCATAAGACTTGTGCTCCAGGCCCTTCACCAGCTTGGCTGCCCTTCTCTGAACAGGCTCCAGCAACTCGATGTCTTTCTTGTAGTGAGGGGCCCAAAACTGAACACAGGACTCAAGGTGCAGCCTCACCAGTGCTGAGTACAGGGGAACAATCACCTCCCTGCTCCTGCTGGCCACACTATTTCTGATACAGGCCAGGATGCCGTTGGCCTTCTTGGCCACCTGGGCACACTGCTGGCTCATGTTCAGCTGGCTGTCAACCAGCACCCCCAGGTCTTTTTCTGCTGGGCAGCTTTCCAGCCACTCTTCCCCAAGCCTGTAGCACTGCATGGGGTTGCTATGACCCAAGTGCAGGACGCGGCACTTGGCCTTGTTGAACCTCATACAATTGGCCTCAGCCCATCGATCCAGCCTGTCCAGATCTCTCTGTAGAGCCTCCCTACCCTCCAGCAGATCAACCCTGCCTCCCAACTTGGTGTCATCCGCAAACTTGCTGAGGGTGCACTCGATCCCCTCATCCAGATCATTGATAAAGATATTAAACAGAACTGGCCCCAGTACTGAGCCCTGGGGAACACCACTTGTGACCCGCTGCCAACTGGATTTCATCCCATTCACCACAACCCTTTGGGCTCATCCAGCCAGCCAGTTTTTCACCCAGCGAAGAGTACACTTGTCCAAGGCTTTGTTCCTTTTCAGGGAGATACTTTATAGGAGTTCACGCATGCTGGAGACTTCTACTTTAATCAAATCACACATGGAAAGCAGTATGAAGGTTATGGAGAAAGAAGATCAGTTATTTTTCAACTAAGGTAAGTTTGAAAAGACTGAAGTGCATTTTAAACAATTCATGTTCTATCACTGATGGCTGTTGGCAAAGGCAGGCTTGAAGGCTAGATCCTTTAGGCTGAGGGTCAATCAGCCAGCTTAGTGTAATGGCTTATAACAAAGTGTAGCAGTATACAGTATCAGTATGCTCTACCAGCAAAGTTCTTCTGCAGACACAGGTATATCAGAAGAGTTAAGCCTTCATCCCAATATGATAAAGCCATTCACACTACTGAAAAGAAATTTAGGGTAGTAAAAACAGTTTTGTCAGAAGTCAGTGGAAATTTTGAGTTGCAGATATCCTGGGACTGAAAGACAGACATGGGGCACTGCACACAGATGACGCAGTGAAAAACAGTGATGTAACCTGAGTGTATACTTTCATTTTAAGGACAGTTCACAGGTTTGTGGACACAGGCAACAGGGAAACCGAAGTGTAAGGCACCCTCCTCACATGACATTGTGCTTACTAAAATCATTTGGCATTAAATTTATTTAGAGGCCTGCAAGGCATATGTATTACCTTGAGGAGGAGACTTCTAGAACCAGCTTACATGCAAAAGGAGACAGTGGCTCCTGAGGAGTTCCTCCACACCACTACAGGATGAACCTTTGACTCATAGAATCACAGAATGGTTTGGGTTGGAAGGGATCTTTAATGAACGCCTAGCTCCAACCCCGCTATCTTAGGCACGGACATCTTCCACTAGACCAGGTTGCTCAAAGCTCCACCCAACCTGACACTTCCACATCTCTGTGCAACCTCCTCCGGTGTCTCACCAGCCTCAGCCAGCTGCACTGCCAAGGGCAAGCCAGTGTTATCAGCCCTGCTGGCCTTTACTACCTCACTCTTTTTTTGTCCCACAGCAGGGTTTCACAAGCCCTAGCAGCCTGCATATAGCAGAGTCCACAGCTGATTATGTGATGTGTCCTTGCCATAGGAGCCCACGCAACACAAGGCACAGGCTGGCTACTTTCTCTAGCAGTACTGCTTCTACAGGAATTGTGGATGAACAAAAGGAAAGAATAACAACAGTGCAGAAGTCAACAACTGCTAAGGTGTCTGTCACTCTTTAAGATCCCTCCAAATTCAGTTTTGAACAGTGGATATCTTGTCCAAAACAAGATTTGCAACAGATGGCTTAAAAGAAAAATTGCAAATTGTTATTGTAAAACATGGAGATATGATTCCTGATTCAAGCTCAAATTATCTACAGACTTAAAATATAAGAAAGGTAAGTTTTGTCTTTTAAATCTATTATCTTTTGAATTAAGAAATAACATATTTCTGGCATATAATAAAGACTTAGGAGAAACCCATAAAGAAAAAAAAATCTTATTTTGAATTTTCATTTACAAAACATCAACATGATTTTGACATTTCTGCAGCAATAGTTTTGTGAGTCAGTGTGGTGGTGCAAATGAAATCAGCTCATAGTTGCAGTTCTGTTTCATTTGCTATAGCATTTCTGAGTAAACATACTTGCACAACGACTTTTTGCATTTTGCTAATGAAATTATGCATATTCCACCCTTTGAAGATTGTATTCTCATATGCAAATTTGTATGAAAAATTGATACCTGTTCCACAGATCAACAAACATATCTTCATATGATAAAAAAAGGAGAAAATAAGTTTTGTGTTTCTTGTGCAGCTTGGAGTGCAGGTTGGGTTTTTTTTCTAGATACCTTTAGCCTTATTTTTGCTGTACAGCTTCACAAGATTTTTTTTGCATTGCTACCACCTAATGGTCATAATGTCTTGCCTTAGCTCTAATGGTAGTAATTTTGTCTCACTCATGTACAGCTTTCAGACAGAAATCATACAATAGCTTTTGTCTTTTTATAAAAAATAAAATAGTAGTAAAATACTAAAATTACTGCCAGACTTTCATCATCCATTTTTTTCTATTTGCATGGTAAAGTCTTTTTTCCTCAGTGTTCCTGAATTTCTAATGATAAAGAGGGTTATGATTAATTTGCAGATAGAAAAACCCTTTTCTGAATGCATACTACTCAATAAATGAACAAGCTGCTTACAGTAATTAAAGTAATGTCATCCTGTGCTCAAATTGCTTGTGCTAATAAAGCTAATTGGCAACAGCAAGCATTAACTGTGATTAGTCATATGCATCTAATGTCATCACCAGTGCCTATAATTTTCTACATAGAGGGAATTTCACATCTGTTTTAAATCACTTGTCTGTTGTCTGCATTGGTGTTCTTTCTTGTATTATTGTATCAAAGATACTTTTACTACAATAAATGACAGAAAAATTTTCTTTTTCAAACAAAGAGCTGCACAGTAGAGAACAAGATAAGAAGAATTTCCAAGTCACTTATTCTGATACAAGTGTTTGATTTCAGCTAAATTAATAAATCTGCACTTTCTGTCTTTTGTATATAGTCTGATATCCCCTTCTACAGGATGTAGATTATTTGCAACAGAACATTAATCTAATAAATTCAGACCACAACCTGTATTTCACAGTAAAACAGATGAGTCAAAAGATCCATTTTGTATTTGTTTTGGAAATTTGCAAGAAATTGTTATCAGGAAGACAAACTTTCCAGGCTTTTGCACCATTTATTATAGACAAACTCTTAGCTGTAAGTAGAACAATAATTATTTGCTGTGTCAATCCAAAAAAAGGGCAGACATTAAATTATCAAGAATCAGGTGGCTAAAGATGCAGCCTTAGAAACCAAAATTTACTACTTTTATTGCAGCAGACTTTTTTTTCTATTTGAAGATTTCCTTCTCCCTTCAGTTTTCAAACAGCTAACCAATAATTTCTACAATTGTTTTTCATAAGTTACATTTACTAGACCTCTCTAATTCACACAGCTTTCTATGTTCTCTGTCCAAATGGGTACATTTTTCTAAAACCACGAAGGTGTTTTTGGGTTCTCCAGCTAAGGCTTTTCGCCAGTGCTGGATGGAGTAACCATTTCATGTGTTACTTTGTTTGCTACACTTCTTAGTTTGCTTTTATCCAGCTGCTTGGAATTACTGATTTATGTTCAGCTGATGTTTGGGCTTATGCCTCACAGCTTCATTGACTGTGTGTAAGTTGAGACCAGTTGGTTTGCCTTTACTGATCCTGAGGTGATATGATAGCTCTATGTTTTTACAGAGAGATGCACAGATAAAAGTAAAGGCAACATGTGCTCTTTGAACAGCTCTGGTGATCCCCTCTTTTTTTTACAGCAATTTAGCTGGCTTTTTCCACTTCAGGTTTCAGGTATACCTCCATTACTCAAAGTTGTCTAGTTGCTTGTGAATTTTTTTTTTATCCCATTTCAGAGTATGATCAGATCATGAGTTTTTTTTCATCATCCTTCATTTTCTAAGACTAACTTCCAGATCTCCTCATAAAAATCCTCATAATTTTGGAATTCACCATGATATTACTCATATGAATTATACGCATCACTATGACCTGCCTCTGTGGTTAATGTGACATTAATGTCAGTACTCTCACTCTTTCACAGAATAGTCTTAAGTTTCACAAAATAACTTTATTGTAAAGATATAAAGAACCTGATCCTTAACCACATCAAAGCATCAAATTCTTAATCAGGTTCAATTTCTTTGATTGTTTTTGCCTATATAGACCACAAATGGTTTTGTTTGTTGGGGGTGGGTTTTTTTTTTTTTTTTGAGAGAGATCCAGTAGAAATAAAAGATACAAATCTGAAATTGCATCTAGAACTGCCAAATACTAACTTTCATTTTATCAGCGGACAACAAACTTCGTATCTTGTTCAAAAGATCTGAGCAACTTGTTTGTGAGCTCAGAGGATAGTTATCATATTGGCTCACTTTTATCTATGCTTCCAGATTTCAGAAAATATTCTTTAACTTTTAATTGGCTTAGTTGGCAAAATCTTCCCATTTCTGAGAAGCCAGAGTGGTCCAAATAGACTCAGGAGATTTTAAAATTTTGACAGCTTAGATAACTTTACAAGTACCCAACTCCTTCGTAATGGCAGCAGTACTTGTGTTTATAAGAAATAGTCATACTGTTTGTTCGGACACATAAAATCAGTAACCCAGCTCTGTGAAATCTCTAAAAAAAAAAGCCCCAAGCTTTCACCTGTTATGCCCCAAAGTACTCTGTATTTGTTTTTAGATCTCATCACCACCACTAAAAACAGTTCATCCTTTCTATCCGATATGGTGAACTCAGATACTTACAAACCCTGCCCAGGGAGCACAGTTAGGGCTCCTAGTCTTGGGGATGACTGGGCATAGAAGCTTTGCAAGAATGTTTTACAACTGAAGATTTCAAGACCCAAGTTTAGATGCTGTTTCATCTGTTACAGAAGTATACTACCACTACCTGGTCAGTGCAGCCAACAGGGAGATCATTTCCTGCTATAAGACTGACAGAAAATGTTTCTGAAAAGAGATGAAGAGAGCAGGCATGATGAAATATGATGCAACCACAAAAAACTATCTTGAGACCTCATGGACTGATTATGAGGAGAAACCATTTAGCCTGTAACCAAAGGAGGGACAGTAATGAAAAGGAAAAAGTCTAAGTTTCTCATGTTCCCCCTCAGGGATTTGGGTGGAGACTCTGCAGCAGTTAGTATAGCGAAGTTAAAGTTGCTGTATTTGCCTCCAAAAGGTTCACGCAAAAGAGAAGTCCTCTCCCATCAGTGCTGCCTGTCAAGGGCAAAATAGAGAATAACTGCTCTTGGTACAAGATGATAAATGCTGCTTTGTACTAGAAGCATGGAAAGTCGTAAAAATAGGGCCTATTTTTAGGTGTTTTTAAGGAGACCAAGTAAGGAGAGATTGTAATAAGGAATAAAATCAGAAAATAAGTAGATAAATGTGATCTTTTTGGCAAAGGTGGGAAGTTAAAGGGAAGTTGTGCCTCACAAGTCTATGAGATACAGTGTTACAAACGGAGTTTGCCCTGGAAAGCTAATCCTCATAATAGAAATGAAACTTACTTTTAAATTCAGGTTATTTAAATAACCGATCAGAATATGCATCTGAGGCGCTTCATTTGTATGGTGCTACTTGAAGAAGTCATAGGATAGTCACTTAATCCCTTAGCATTTTTCTTGTTACTGCTTCTTCATGTTACCCATCTCGGTTTGAAGTTTTGTCTTTTTGTCATTTAAAAGCTTTATGGTTCTTGCCCTCACTTTGGTTTTTACATCCTACAAAGTTATAATTTACTGGTCTAACAGATAAGTAGACCAGTAAGGGGCAAGCTGACCTGCCTCAGAAAGAAACACTGCTACCTACATAACTACTGTCCAATGCCAAAGAATATCACTTGAATTTTATTTGTATTTATTGTTCTTCTGACTAGTAAGCAAGAACTTTGCAAGTCTAACTATGAAGCTGGTCCTTCTCTCACCTTCCCCAACATAGATACTAAGTCAGTCTATCATCAAAAGGCTGGTGGAATAGGAGTAAGGAATATTATAGGGAAAGAAAACCCAAACCATTTTTGATAAAGGACTACCTGTATCATTCAATTTTAGTTAACATAACTATATGGCTACATGAGCCAGCTGTTTGCCTAGGCTTTCCTGATAAGCATTAGAGAGGCAGGTTCCTCTAGAGGAACACTCTGGATCCACCTATTGCATCTCAGGAATGCTGCCTTCTCAAATATAAACAACAATTAAGTCACCTCTTTCAGACTAAATAAATATGAGAAGGTATTAACAGATGGGTACAGCCAATCTAAGTTTTAGATGTTAAAAATTCAAGCTAGTCTTACATCAACTAATAATGCTAGTCTTATGTCAACAACGCAGTACCAGTAATTTACAAAAAAAAGTGTTATCGTGGTCATCATTCAAATGCATTTTCTACAGCAAATGTTTCATTAATAGAAAAGTGCCCAATTCTGACTAAATGTCAGTTTAATGACTTGTTAGAGTTTTTATTTATTTAAAGTGCATGGGGAGCATTACAAATTCAACAGAATCCCAGTACTACAGCCAAGACTGCTGATTTTTGTTTTATTGGGGTTTTTTTTCTACTTTTTTTTTTAATATGGAGTTAGTCCACACTACTAAGATGGTATACTTCATCATTAAGACTTTAAAAACTTTTCTTGTAAGATAAAATTGTCCAGCTTTTCCTTCCTTATTTTTTCATGGGCACAACAGTCATAGATTTATATTAGTGATTAGTGTGAAATTGAGGAGTTTTACTATGCTGTTCATTAGCTGTGCTCAAATCTATGAAAAGGGGGCATGTCCTAGTTTCAGCTGGGATAGAGTTAACTGTCTTCCTAGTAGCTGGTACGGTGCTATGTTTTGAGTTCAGTATGTGAAGAATGTTGATAACACACTGATGTTTTCAGTTGTTGCTAAGTAGTGTTTAGACTAATGTCAAGGATTTTTCAGCTTCTCATGCCCAGCCAGCGAGAAAGCTGGAGGGGCACAAGAAGTCGGCACAGGACACAGCCAGGGCACCTGACCCAAACTGGCCAACGGGGTATTCCATACCATGGGACGTCCCATCTAGTATAGGAACTGGGAAGTGGGGGCGGGGAATCGCCCCTCGGGGACTAGCTGGGTGCCGGTCAGCGGGTGGTGAGCAATTGCACTGTGCATCACTTGTACATTCCAATCCTTTCATTATTGCTGTTGTCATTTTATTAGTGTTATCATTATCATTATTCATTTCTTCTTTTCTGTTCTATTAAACTGTTCTTATCTCAACCCGTGGGTTTTGCTTCTTTTTCCCGATTTTCTCCCCCATCCCACTGGGGGGGGGGGGGGGGGGAGTGAGTGAGCGGCTGCGTGGTGCTTAGTTGCTGGCTGGGGTTAAACCACGACAGGGCATTCTTTCCCTGTACTGTTTTTGAAAGGGCAGCTACATCTTTTTAATATCACATTAACAGCTGTTTGAGAAGATGCCACCACTAAAACTTGATGAAAAAACCAAAAGCTTTGATCTCAAAGCTATTTAAGCATTCATATTCTAACACCTGTAATCTATTAAAAACAAGTTTGTATTTTTAAACTGTCTTCCTTTAAAGATAGTGACAGTAGTAAAATATAGGAAATGCTTTAGTATCTTTTAAATCCTTAGAAAATGGGTAGATATGCATAGTGGAAAAAACCAAATTACACGAGATGGGATAAGTGGTCATGGTTTCCCTTCTGGTTACAATGCAACTTGGCTGTGCAGCTTGTAAGGTTTTGAAGTGTTGGCTACTACCAAAGAGAGATACTGAATTTTACTGAGCCTTACCTTCTGCAAGGCATAGGGACCCTGCAAATTAAGAGTCATGCTGAGCATTGACAGCCATGGGGGCTGGAAATCTGGGGACTCTGTTGCCCCTTAAGTGTTCTGCATCATCTTGGGCATCAGATCTCAAGCAAGCCTCTTCTCACTGCCCAGCTGTCAGTTCTTACTCCTCTTGCAGCAGAATAGGCCCTTTTCTTCTCAGAGAGGCAGGCTTCAGCATTCCAGAGAGGAAAAACACTTCTGATTTGGATTTCTACTGTTTTGCCAGTTCTCAAGAAGTAGGCAAGGGGAAGGAGAAGAAATAGAACAAGAAATTAAGCATAGATTATCTGGAATTACCCTGTATATAACTCAAACTGAGCTAGTCACAGAGCATGTGACAGACCCACAGCTCAAGCTGATCTAGCATGCTTAAATGGATTAGAGGGGGTGGAAAAAAAAAAAACCCAAACCAAACAACAAACCAAAACCAACCACATAGGGAAACAAGGCTACAAGAAGTTTGAGTCTAAAGGCTCAACAGTAGATGAGTTTTAGGTTGCTAGGACTCCCAATCAGTGCTTAGAAGTTAGTTATATTTCACATTACTACTAGAAATAAACTAAGCAGTTCTGACCTAGTTCCTCACTGTGGCAAACAAAACAATTAAAATTGCAGTATACTAAGTGATATCCCCCCAAAAAGGTGTAAGTGTGATGCATCATACTGTAGATGTGATGTACTTAATTTTTGCTTTTGCAAAAATCTGATTTCAGATGCAAGACACTGCAGTTGTATGGGTAGCTAGTAAGCTGAAGACAGATGTAAAACCTTTTTTCTGCGTCATTTAACTCCTCAGGTATGGGGTAAGAACAGCTTTTTAATTTCAGTTAGATCTACTGCCTTGATTTATATAATATACACCACTTCTGAATTTTAGACCTATTATCAATTACAAACAAGGCTACTAAAATGGTGTGCTTTTTTTGATTGCTACCAGTAAGTTACTTTATCCAGATCTATTAAGAGACATCAATTAATATAACTAACATTCACCAGTCAGAGGCAAATTACTGGACTCAAAGCAATAGCAGTAGGAATGAAGTGAAATGCCAGTCTTTGTTACACAGATTTGCGGAACAGATGTTTTGAATTGCCTCTCTCAGCTTTAGACATACATGCTTTTACTTATCAGCCTTCATCTCTATTAGCTTCTAACATCTATGAAAAAGGAACATTTACTTCATAAATACTTGCCTTGAGTATGTGATTTTTGCAGTTTTAATAACGGTTCATTCTACCTTTGCACAGTCCCAAATCTCAGTTCTGTGAAATCTTCCATGAGACATCAGGCAAAAGAGAATGCCAAATACAACGCTGCCAGGATTCTTAATGCATAGAAAGCAAGAGCTACTTTTGTACTGTAAAAAATAATTCAAAAGCTGGAATCATTTATCTGTTACCCTATTTGTAATTATCATCTTTTGAGCATACAAAAACCCCTCATCTCTAGCAGTGTTCCTTTTCCTTAAGTTCCGCAAGAAACTATCCTGATGATAAAGCTCTTAAGCAAAAGGGATACAAGTCTCTTACAGTGAAGAGTATTAGACAGTATTGACATAGAGTTTGCTCTCTCCTTAACTTCTTAGAGTAAGAGCAGTTTGCTTCAAAGTTCAAATACTATACATGCACTACAGTTACTGCAGTGTTTCATCAGTTCCATCCACAGCCACTAGAGAAGCAGAAAAGCAGTGAGCAATCCTTACACATATATTCAGTAAGCTGAAGACCTAATAAATGCATATCAGCTTAGTAGTAAACATCATTACCTTTATTCCTCCTCAACAGAAAAGCTGTAGCTAATAGAAAAGCTTATGCTCATTATTGAATTTCCATATATTCTTAGAGGTTTGTAGCACACATCAAGGCCATACATTGTTTACAAAAAAATGCTTCTTGCCCCGTTACCCTTTCCACTCTGAGGTTAAAAAAGCTTTTCTGTTATGAGAACATACAGTGAAGATTGTCAAAGGTAGCAGTAATCAAGCAGAGACATACTAGTTTGGATCAAAGCTGGAGCATATTAAAAGTCCAGAGGCCATATTAAGTCCTACAGTCAGATAAGAGCCTGTGGAATACTTTGACAACATATATGGTTAGGTGTTACAACAGTCTCAAAAATAATCTTAAAAATGAACTAATTACCCCTTCAAACATGCCATATTATCAGTCTGTATCTGCAGATTTAGTTTTCACTTACGTGTAACAGAAGTCCTCATAGCGAGTCTAGACAGAAGTCTCTTAAGACAACTGATGTCAATAGAAAACTAATAACGTTGTGATTTTTGTCTAGCAGCAGCAATCATTTGAGTTTCTGAATCTTCACATTCCAGAGTCACATTTCAGCACATAATACTCAGCCCACACCATCAGTATAAATTCTGACTTCATATTAATAACTTCTTCAGAGGATTTGGTTACTGTGCATCCTGCTTCTTTCTTCTAGTGCAACTCACAACTTCATCTTTTTCCCTCATTATTAACTTGACACAGGAATCATGGCCATGAACTAGTTGAAAAAAAAATTTCTCCCAGGAGCACAAGGTCATTCAGATATTCTTGTTCACAGCAGTCCATTATTTTGCAGGCAGTTAACCAGCTAGAAAGATTTAACCTTCTTTTTCTAGCTTACTGAAGTGTTGCTATGACCAAAAAGATAAAAAAGAGCTTGCTTGAGATTAAGAACTCCGAATCCCCTTCCCCTGCCCTCAAAGCTTAACTTCGTCATTTATCTGCTTTATTTCTTTCAAGCCCATATCTTGACATGTGCAATAGAGATCTTCCCATTTGACTCTGTTGCCTACCTATAACCTTTTGGTGACAGACTTTGCACATTTGTGAACATAAAGAATTTCTTGCTCCCAATAAGTATGTTTCAGTGTATTTCAGTGTAACTGGGTGATCTAGTCTCTGTATGAATCTGTCACACTACCCCAACACCACTTTCCTTATTCTTCTCCAGCCACTTGGCACAAGAATGCATTAGGAAGTAGCAGCTACCCCTCTCATTGAAGGAACTGGTTATGATAGTGTATTTCCATACATTCTGTATGGCACATCTAAATATTTTGATGGTTTTAATATTTTGTACCAGCCGTGGAAACTGGTTTGCTGCTAGGTGACTGTAAAAGTGAGATTTGGTAAATAATTATTAGAAATCTTATACTAACACTATGACTGAAACAATAGACAAAAGTATAGCCAAGCAATTAACTAGTAGAGGTAGTTATTCATAAGTTTTGCAGTTCTTTGCTCTTATGACTAGATGTTCCTGTACACTAGATGAGAACAATGGTGAAACTGACCACATGTGATTGAAACTGCATTAAGCTTCAAGATCAAAGAACAAAGACAAGAATAAAGACTTCAAGGACAGCCAGCAAGAACTTCAAATAGGTCGGTGGTGGCAAAAGCAGCCCTTCGACTCAAATGGATCCTTCATTGCGCATGATCAGATGTAGGCAGTACTATGATAATCAGTTGCAATCATTTTTATGTATATGTATACTAATCTGATTAATATGCAATTAGTTATTCTATATAACCTGTTTGTGCTAAAGCTGTGGCATGCACACTAAGTGGAATTATCCCCCATGCATCCAGCGCTGCAATAAAGAATGCCTGCTTTCTAAAACTCCAAAAAGAGTCTTAGAGAGTTTCTTTGACCAGCTTTTTGGTATCAGTTAGTCATTTAGAACATAGTCCATGCTTTCTCATATGACAGAAAAGGATGTTGGAGAATAGCTCAGATGAAAGAGCACCAAGCACCCTCATATGCACAATCAAGCTTAACATAACCTGCACCTAGTTTTGCAGTGAAAGACTTTTTCTGAGATACTCCATTCTACATAACTGGAGACACCCACTAGGTATGAAAGCTTCCTTCAGAGCCAAGTTCTCTGCAAAGACCTTTCTGTGCAGCCTGCTCAGCTCAGATGCCAGGATGGCTGGGGGCAGGAGGTCCAGCAGGGACTATCTGTAGCCACTGTTCTCTGGGCTTAATGTAAAGTCAAGGGCAATTTGTTCCTCCAGCAGCGACCAGGAAGCTCCAAATGAGCAGCAGGTAACCACGCAGGTGAGTTTACTTCCTTCAGACTGTTTTCAGGATGCATTAGACTACTCCTTAGAGCAGCTGGAGGCTTGTTCCACTACATCAGAGAGACCCTACCTTTCTCACACAGGGTGTTATGATGGTTTACATCTGTGGAACACCAAATTCAAAGCTGCAGTCAGTGTTTCAGTGTGTTCTTGAGGACAGTACTGGTGACAGTTGCTGAAGCAGCTAGATCTCACCATTGTATCGAGAATTCAATGCAGCATGCAGAAGCATAGCAGTTAACAGATTAACAGCATCAGTGCAAGTTAACAGATGAACCACTTTTGGCTGAAGCGAACAGTGTTGATTCAATAATCACAAATACAAGTTCTTGCCTTGGTTCCTGGGAAGCTATAAATATGTCAACAAAAAGGCTCAAACATATCAAGCAGTTGGACTATGAGAGAAGCAGAGAAATCTTCTTTGACAAAAGTTGAAGTTGGCCTCAAGAAATCAGAGGCACCAGTTCCTCCTCCAGTCAAATTACACTCAGGCTGGCCAGCGACCACGGATAATGTCTACATGTGCAGAGACAGGAGCTTAAAAACATTTTATATTTACTGAAGTGCTTCCAAATGGGCTGTACCATATGCACAAGTACCTCTTTCTTCTTCTAGTGTTCTACAGTTCAGTGCATTTAGGAAACGCACCATGCACACTGCAGTCAGCCGAGTTAAGAGAATATATCCTACCTATTGATGTGTGTGCACATAAGCATGTATCTATACATTTATTTATACAGCTTAGTTAAAAATTGTCTTAAGCGCTTGGACATCGCAATCAATATGAATTATGTATGAATCATGTAAATAACACACTTGAAACAATGTAGTTATCAGGAAGTCACCCACCACTTCCCAAGTTCAAAGACTTATCCTTAGAGTACTTCGAACTAGACATGCACAGTACCAGCATTAAAAAAAAAGCGCTGCACACTTCCTCAGCCTTTTTCTTTTCAAGCTACTTAATTCTGAAGGGACTACAGAGAAAGAATAGGACACCATAGTCCCATGAAAATATCACAAGTCCTAGTTACTACCTCTTCTCTTTTGAATGCTAGCTGATCAATGTGCACAGTCCACTATGGCTCTTTCCAAACCAGAACCCTTCTCATTTGAAAGCACACTGCAGAACGATGGTTTAGCAGTGACTACAGAAGAACAAACCTTATTAACAAATACAGCATTAACAGCAAGTGTTTCTATAAAGGTATAGCAGGAAAGGTGCTGTGGAGAACTCCAACAACAGAAACAAGGTCACTTGCGTTTTAGCAGAGTCAGTAGGCTTATCTCAGCAATCTTGTGCCACTAATACAAGAGCCAGTAAAAGACAGTCAGTCAACACTTCGTATCTTTCATTTGAAAAAAATAGCAAAGAGGGATTTTCCAAACACCTAATTCTGTTTGGTGTAAGGAAAAACAGGTTTTATTTGCAATGCATGCAGTGAGGCTCCAGTGCCCCTGCGAAAGAACTAGGTTAATTTATTACCCAAGATGTAATTGTGACAATCTTTGACAGATAAATTGGTGTAGGTAAGAGGGGAAGGGAAGAACCCCCGTGTTGTGGTTTCAGCCCAGCTGGCACCAAAGCACCAGATGGCTGCTCGCTCACTCCTCCCCTCCTCTCCCATGGGATGGAGAGAGAATCAGAAAACAAAAAAAAAAAAGGTAGAGCCTCGTGGGTTGAGATAAGGAGTTTACTGGAACAACACAAGGAGAGAAGAAACAATAACAGTAGTACTAATAAAAGAATATACAAAACAAGTGATGTGCAATGCAATTGCTCACCACCTGCAATGTGACAGCCCCCTCCACCCCCCCTCCCCAGTCCGCTCCCCAGTCAGATACTGGGCATGATGTCTTGTGGTACGTATGGAATATCCCCTTGGCTAGTTCAGGTCAGCTGTCCTGGCTGTGCCCCCTCCCAGCTTCCTCTGAAAACTAACTCCATCCCAGCCGAACCCAGGACACCCCCCCCTCCAGGTAAGAAAGACAGGAAGAGTAGCACATAGTGGAGTTCAAAAGCAGTCCCAACAGATCTGTAAGTAACAGGTCCAGGATCCATCTGAAAAAGTGACGTATCTCTATTACGCCCTTGAGAATCAACCACCAATCTACCTAATTATCATTCACAGACTAAAGTAGTGAGACAACCAAACTTTACCTGAGCAAAGTGGGTAAGCTGAATCTCACGAGATGTGAGTGACAAAAATCTACTCAATGACAGCTAGGCAAGATTTGGTTCTCTTAATCTGGATGACTGTACGCCAACAGACAATCATGATCTAAATTACAGTCTTCAGAATCCATGTTTTGAGATGCAGAGAACATTGATCACAGGAAAGCACCCACACCACTCAGAAGAGATCTGGAATGAGAAGGGAGAACACTCCTTCTGAAGAAGATCCTAGAATCAGAATTGCAGTACTTAAGCTACGGCCAGAAAGGTGAACTAAAGGGAATCCTACCTCATTTTGCAAGGTACTTACTGATTTAGAGAAGATAAAATGCAGAACAATTTCCCCTCTCTGGTGGAAAACGATGCATCAAACACTAAGCCCAGCTTCATCCACTAGAGAGAAATTCTGAAAGGTACTACTAGCAAAACACAATGTACAGTTCAGTTCTCATTACTGCTTCAGCTTGTGGCAGAAGAGTAAGAAGCACACACTTACTTCCCTATGATGTCATTAAGAGAAGTGTAAACACATAAGTCTAGGCACAGGGCAAATCACAGGCTTGGAACAATTTGAACCAGAAAGCCAAGCCAGGTCTGGGCAAGTTCAAAAGATTTCATGAAGTATCCTAGCAAAAGCAGGCAGGAAGATGCCTCTATTTTTATCCTAAGAGTATTTTTTATTTTAATTTTATTGCCTTAGTCTTCCTCCTTGCTGTAACCTTACATATTCAAACAACAATGGCACAGAAGAATGCCAAATCCATACCTGTTAGGAAGTAAGATGCAGAAACTAAAAGAAGTTAAATACTTCACAAAAAGGGCTTGTTGCTGCTTCATTAAATTCCATTTTCCATCTTGGTTTGGGAAACAATACAGACACTTTTATAAAGAAACCTGAAGCACTTATACTACACTGGAGAAAGCACTATTTATCCTGAGAGTCAGAAGTGATTGTTTAAGTGTATCAATAGAGCCATCAGTTATATACAACAAATACTTCCTGATATAACTGTGTAAGATGTATGTCAGAAAACAAAACAATCTCCAAGGAAATCAAAGCTAATTTAAACAGGAAAATAAGTTTATAACGAGCGTAGTAATAACCTGATTCATCTTCCTCACAAGTCTTTCATAACTCCTCAGTGGATTTCATACAAAGAATGAATGTCACAGCAAGTTTCCACAGGAGTGTGCAGATGACAATATAGAACTCACTGTTTTCAAGAGGTAGATACTAGGCTTAACGGGAGCAAAAAGGTACGTTTCACTCAAAAGCCTGGTCACACTGGGTTGCATTTACAATGATATAATGAGATTGTTTCAACTATCTTCTTGTCTTCTCAGTGACTACCTGTCAACTCACAGAACAGGGGGAATGCTTGCTTAATTAATAACAACAACAATGTTAGTCAAGACAATGCCTTACACTTTTACTTAAAAATAATGGTTTAACTGGTCAAGAAGGCATGATTCATCCACTCTGCCAGGTAACAGACACAGGTCTGAAGACGCAGTGAGATATTGCACATTATTGCTGGTCTAGCCACTTTTGCAACATGCTTTTACTTGAGTAAAAATCCTTTACCAGAGAAGTCCTGAGGGTTAAATCCATTGCGCTTTGATATCAACTGACATCATTATTCCTCATTTTCAGGTGACTAAGCCTCCAGTCATTTCAAAGAACACTGTGAAATGTGGCTATGCGTATATTATTCAGCACAAGCCATTCAAAGCAAGCTTATTTCATCCTAACTGCTGCTAAATACACTGTAGGAAGTCAAACCTATACAAAGGTACTAGACTTTAGTCTATCTCACAAATGCATTGAAGTAACTTTTAATAAAGACAACTATAAATTCCACTGCATGCAAGCCAAATTTGATTAAACAGGCTGGGTAACACAGCCTTTCAGAAGAACCTTCCAAGTATGTTCAAATGTTTGTAAGCATATGTGAGCAGCATAAAAGTGTTGGTAAAAGATGGCAAAAGGTGTGGGGGTGGTGTGTGTACACACCCCCATACGCCCTCCCCAGAAACACATCTCCAAAGCTTTCCCTTCAAGTTCAGGGTTCCTTGTACAAGTAATACAGTTAGTGGGTAAAACACACCCTACACCTCCTCAGAACAAGCTCACACTACCTCAAATCTAGCTTAAATCCCAGGCTTAAACTCACCTCCCACACAAGCTGTTAAAATTAACAATAAATGCAATAGTAAGGAAACACCCTCAAGACCACTGGAATCAGCATGAAGTAAGCCAACCTAGTTTACCTCTGTTGCACACTTTAATTAGAAGGCAAACTACACTGAAGGGTGAATTCCACTCACCACCACTTCTCACACCTCAACCCAACTGATATTACTTATCAGGAATGGAGGTAAGGGGGACAAAATACTCCTTTTTCAGTTTTGAGCTCAGTATGAACTGGATAGTGGACTGATATGACGGTTCATTAACAGAGGGAAGGACAACACACTAGAAGACTTTGTTGAACTGCAGACAACAGGGCTGAAATACAGTTTCAACTAATTTGCTGCCAGCATCTCCTTCGCTTTTCATGGCTATGTAGCTAGTAAATTCAACTTGTTAGCAAGGGAAAAATAGCTGCACTGGAAAGGACAAAAGTTTCATTCCTTAAAAGCATCAAACTTATGTAAGACAACACATTGCTCTACCTGGACTGCAAGTCATGTATTGAAATGAGTGGTTTTGTTTCCACAATTGCTCAATCATTTCCTTAATTGTTCAATAACAGATCAGAAAGTGATAAAAGGACAGCTGTCAACCTTAAAGCTAATATACAAAACATTTTTGGTCAAGCTGATCTGGAAGTAATTCTGAACTGAAGAAAACTTAGAAACTGACTGAATTCCATCATTTATAAAGTACAAATAAAAGGGCAAATAAATAAAATAGTTACCAATTCCACCTATGATAGTGTTTTTCCCCTCAATTTTCACACAACTGATGAGTTTGTAAATTTGCAATGATGAGTGCCACAAATTGGCTGCAGAAAATGCAAGAGGAAACAATAAGGGCAATGCCATTATACATATGTGTTTTTTTTTTATTTCTGTATGCAATGTAATGTTTAGGCACGTTGCTTGGGACACCTTCTAAAATAAATCATTGGCCATTGTTTAGAGTATCCTTTTGGCTTTAAATACTGGTCAGGAAAACAAATGATGTAAAAAATAAATGAATATAACTATTACAGAAACAAAAATGAATTTGTATCTAAAAGTGCAGGAGGTGAAGTACTTTAACCCTTTCACCAGACAATGTGGCAATATACAGTATATTGCTTCTGTTTGAGAAGGCTGTTGGAATTTTACACTGACATAGAAAATTATAAATTACACAGAATTAGTTTCCATAATCACTATATATATATACACAAACCAGCTGTGAAAAAACTGGTTTAGAACATACAAATGAAAGCCTCACACAGATCAGTACAGTGAAAGTAACAATTAACATGCTCTGCTGCCAAAATTTGTATTAAAAACACTATATACTTTTAAAATGCATGTACTGTAATTACATTAGCAGCACGGGCATTTAATTTACTTGACTTGTCTAAAAGGATTATAGCGTTTTAAATACGCAGATTGTTCTGAAATGTTCCATTGTATAATGCATTGTATTAAACTAAATCTTGGTGAATGGGTTAAAAGGCAGGTGAATCACTTAAACACAACAAGCTATGTGCACTTCAAATATTCTAGTGTTTCACCTGTAAGGTATTGTTTCAAGCAAACAAGACTTAACAGAACATATGGCTTTACAGTAACATCAATTTGTCAACTAAGTTGTAGCAATAAATACTTAAAACCTCTACCAATAGACTTACATTTTTGATCTGTTTTAAACAATACAGAAAACAATTACCAATTAAAAAACCTGTTGTAAAATGTTGAACACCAAAAAATTTTCATTTAAATCACTTTTGTAAGCTAAAACAACCAAAATAACATTTATAGGGCATTTCAGTTTCAGAAGAAACATGAATTCATTTTTTTCTTTTCTTTTTACAAGGTGAAAAATGTATGAAAACTGCTAAATACTTTGGTCACACTAATCGTCAAATAGTTATGTCTCAAATACATTAGATTTGTGTATTCACTTTTTATAAAACTATTCTTACAGCCATTTTAACTATAGTAACACTACTGTCATCATTACATGGGTAGCAGGATCTTATTTCACAGGCCACCCATTATTTAGAACAATACAATATAAACATACGCAAAAATTATTGGTATTTCTCAATGTGCAATATTTTTACACTTATGAATTTCTGTACAATGTCTTAAAATCTAGAATATAAATGTTGCTGGTCCTGATCCCTTGCGAAATTAGTGCAGCAGTGACTGGCTTCAACAGGGTCTAGATGAAATCCTCAAGAAACACTCAAACACCTGGATATCAGTTCATTTTCTTCAGCCAAGGTAGTAGACATCACACATCATACAGGGCCATTAACAGACGCCTCTCCTAAATGAGTGTGTTGATCAGTCCTAAGAGGCCAAAAAAAAGATGTAATTATACAAGAAACAAGAAGAGTCCAAAACAAATTCGGGTAGGTACAAAAAACCCACCCAAAACCAAACTGTCCCAGATCATGTGGAGCACGACCCCTGAGTTGGAGAGAGGAAACACAAACTAATAACATGCTCATCCCATTTATTTTCTGGAGTCCAGCATTTCTGGAGTCTTCATTGCCTAATTAAGCATAGCACTTTAATTAACTGAGCACACCATTGAAGAGTGTTTGATCTTTATTAACTGAGCTATTAAGTGATCTCTAGAGATGTGGTATCTCCCCAAGAGAACAACTAATAAAAAGCACATTTCTGATACTTCTCCAAATCTTATTCCGTGAGACAAAATGTGATACCAGGAGTATTTAAAGTTGCATTTGAAAGTAAGCAGCTAAGACACAACAGGAAAAACAAGAGTGTCTTAAAAAAACTGCTTTAGTTACTAATCTAACTTACAAACTGCCATTTCACATATACTTTGGAAGTGAGTCCATTAGCATGAAAATTTCAGCAAGTATGGAGGAAAGTAAGGAGCAAACCTACAACAGTGAAAACAATAATAGTATATACATTTCTAGATAAGAAGCTTAGTGTAAAAGTGGGCTCAATTGCTCTGGACTAACACAAATAAAGAGATCAAATCAGTAGTGCATGAGAACATTAGAGAATTGCAAGCAACAAAGGCAAAAAATCTCAACTTCCATTCAGCGCAAGTCTACTGAATACATTTGAAAACTCCCTTAAAGAATATAAATACCATTTGGAACTACACATGAGAAAAGTTACCTGTAACTCCTGTTCTCTGATGGTGTACATCACAGAGAAGCCACTCTTGGGTCCGTGCTCTACATGCACATGACCAGCAGGAGTCCCCTAGCTAAGTCTTTGGCTGCTATGCTCTAAAAACACTTTTTAAAAAAAATATATACACATTAGAGAAAAGACAGACAGCACTAGACAAAAGTAAACACTTCTTAGAAAAACCTGGAAGGTAAGAAACAAGTGCTGCATGGACAGGAAGTCTGACAGTCCATACAGCAGTAAGTCACTTATTAACTGGAAAAAAAGTCCATGACAGAACAGGGCTCCTAGCAGAGATTACTACTGCTGGCCACCAGCCAAAGACCTACCTAGGGGACTCCTCCCACTAGTCATACATGCATGGAGCCCCAAAACCACAATTATGTTTATCTTGATATTTATACTGCGCTTATATAAGGATCTGCTGTGACAGCCACCTTTAGAGAAAGTACTGAGCTTTGCTGAAGCCAGATGAATTCAATGAAAGGGGTTCTTGAGATTTCCTGCAACTCAAAAGCAATCCAAAGAACTGCTAGCTCTGAGGGCTCTCTGTTGGTTTAGACAAGCACCTTTACTCAAAAGGCAATCACCTAGTACCCAAAGACTTCTTCCCTACATTTTAATGCTTATCAGCATTAAAAACATTGTCTTGATAAAAACAGTACCTCCAGTAAAGAAGAGGCTGTGAAAGACAGTTTCTGGGTTTCCCACTTCAACTAAGTATACAGGGTTGGTTTTTTTCTTAGAATCCACTTCTTGATTAAATTTATGGAATTTATGCAGAGCAGAAAGTTCTGGCTTACAGGAAAAGGTAGCAGTGTTTTAGTGTAACCAGTACCATAGAGGTTAGACATACTAGCTCATAAACAAGTCTAAAAAATAAAATCTAAATTTGTCGAACATGCTTGCATCTTTCTTAGTCTGCATACAGCATAATCAGAACATGCAGCAAGAGTTCTGTGTTGCATGTAGAGCTATACTCTAAATCTTTGCTTACAAAGGCATTTCAATTTTGTCTTCACTAGAAAGCTAGATGTAGAATATAGCATCCACAAAGTCTTAACAATGATCACTTCTTTCACAGGATTTGTGTGAAAAATACATTTCTCTAATAACAGTTTAAAATCTATTGAAGTCAAGAAACACAACAGCTTTTGAACTATTAAAACAAGTATTTAAATACACATTCAGAAAATATATATGTGTGTGTATATATATTCTGAATTCTGATTTTCAGAATCATACCCCTGTTTATACTGCAAGGCTAAAGTGACTCCTGGAATTCCTTTTAATTAAGCAAAATCCTCTCTCCCTTCAGAACATGCTCCCATTCAGAACATCCTCAGCTCCCCAACAAGAAGGCAGCATGCACAGCTCTGACCCCCCAAGCCCTGCCCTCCTAGAAAGAGGAGCAGACCCTACATATTAGTCAGGGTTTAGTAAATACAGGTTTAGGTTTTCCTTTTACAAGTGTTTTCTTTGAGACAGCACAGTTCCTCTGGTCACCCTCAAATTACATCCAAACCAGGAAATGGCAGCATACCACCCTTTGCCTTAACACCAAGAATCAAGCCTGTGGGATTGTACCTGATGTTCAACAAGCCATTAGTTCTGCTAGGAAACCAGTAAACTCTTGCCTAGATATTAATTTTAAAGTACTTATGAATACCTAAGTTCCAGAGCAAGGTCTTCACTAAATACTGCCTTCAAGGGTGGAAATCTTCTCACCTACCTTAAAGTCTTCATTGTTTTAGGCTTTTAAGATAAAGATTAATCTTGCTCTGACTGAAGTCTAGAAACTAGCGCAGATATGAAACACCTGCATTAAGCATTTCTAACACTTGGTGATTAATGTCACCCTACATGCATCTGATTTTGGTGATGCCACACTAGACCTGGAGTTGATTGTGTATGTTTCCATACCATTGTAACTTGGGAGGCAAAAAAAAACCCAACCCCAAACAAGTACTTCAACAGGAAATGAAACAGGAGAAATACTGTCACAGGAGAAATTGCCTTTGTCAAATGGCTTTTTTTGGAGAAAGGAGTACTACCTCACAATGTAAGAGAAAAACTTATGCAAGAGCAGCTTTCTCTGTTTGGTAGTACTCCCCTCAGAATTGTATCCTGAATTACTATTCTCCAAGACTGCACTAGTAGCCAAGCTGCCAAAGAAAAATGTCGTCTTTTCTTTCCTCCAATAAGTATGCTGAGCAATCCAGGCTCCTCCATATTTCAGGCAAGTTTTATTTGAAACGGATTATTTATGTACTTTGAAAAAGTCTTCTCCAAATCTACAAGTATTCAGATTAATACCTGATGCAGACAAGGGTGCAAGTAATAACTGATTCACAATCAAACAAGCATGACTTAAGGCACCATTTCCTTTCCATACAGCCGCACTAGTGGACTCCCCACAAACTGTTCTGCAGTATAGAATACAGAATGAAAAAATGGTAGACCTAACTTACGTAAATTTTCAGGACAAAGTCAAACTTATTCCCCTAATTACTTTTTTTTTTTTTATCATCACTTTCATTAAGTGTATCAATTCACTATTCTAATTTGATAACATATCACAAAACAGAATGGGGATATTGACAACACCCTGCAAGAAAAATAATACAAGGCAAATACATTTCTGACAACTCAAAGAGTCTTACAATCAACAGAAAATATAACTTTTGAGAATTTTATAAAATAGATGCAAGCACATGTTTAGATTGAGTTAAACTCAGAACTGATAACTAACAGGAGTTCATTAATCTCTTTAGATCAATTCTATTAGAAAAACATGCAAACTGCTATTTAGAGGATTGAAAGCACCCTTGAATGCAGTTACCTCTGTTCTGGACTGCTGTTAGTAGGCTGCAGAGCCGAAGGAGCCTCTTCTGCAACCTCTGCATTCTCTTCTACTACATATTTACAAGAAGCATCCTGCGAGGTAGACAATTTTCCTTCCTCACTTAAAAAAACACAAAAGGAAAGAAGTTTAAGTTTACTTACAGGGAAATTTCAGGCAACATGAGAAAACTGGGCGATGGGTTCATATTTCACATGCAAATGGATTTAAGTTGTGATTGCAACATGAAGACAAGCACACAGCTCTAGACTTTACAAACACCTAATAATGCACCGGTGTTCACGTCCATTAAAACTTGACTGGATAAAAGGGCAGGAAATAGTGATTACAAATAAGATCAGAAAGGAAATAAGGAATGTGTGTGTGATGCCTGAAGTGGTAACAATCAATCGTGATCCTTTACTTTACATACCGATAGGATTTCAACACTCTGAAGCCAGAAGTATGCAAAAAAGGAAAAAAGTATAAAAGAAATTCAAAATTTCCCCAGAAACTGGCATTAAAGTCTGTCCATGAAACACATCAGCAGAATCATCAACTCATCACCATCTTAATAAACTCCCTAATAACTCCACAGTGAAATACGATATATAGGTTATGCAGTACTAAGACTGCAGCCCAGTCTATTTAATGAATTTCCTCTCAGAGACAAAACCAAACATAGTTCAGTGAAAAAGCAGTACACTCACTATATAAGACATTACCATGTAACTAGGCAGCCTCAAAAGTCATTAGCAAACAAATACTTGTGTTTTGTCTCTTAATCAAAGCTTTTCTGCCTCTCTATTCCACCCTCTCCCACCTCAGCCACACCATTATGAGTGCACATACAAATTTGATCATACACTTGCAAGATATATATAGGTAAGACATATAAAATAGCTCTGAAGTAGACACAAACATCAATCTTATACCTCTGTAGCAACAAATCTATTTATGCAAGAAGTCAGGAATATTTTAAAGCCACTCTCCTCTGCTGATTTTTCTTCCTATTCTCACAGTTCTCCTTTCAATCAATCCTTTAAATTTCAGTGAATCCCCCTCTTTCCTCCCATGCCTCCTTATATCTGCAGAGGCAGATATATTGTAAAAATATACATATATTGTATGTAAAATATTGTCTTTTGCATTTTAACCTCTCATCAATATCCATTTTTCCCCATTGTATTGGGTTTGTGTGGCAGGGTTTTGGTAGCAGGGGAGGGGCTGCAGGGGTGGCTCCTGTGAGAAGCTGCTCGAAGCTTCCCCGGCTCCAAGTCGAACCCACCTCTGGCCAAGGCCAAGTCCATCAGCAACAATGGTAGCACCTCTGCAATAATGCATTTAAGAAGGGGAAACCTGCAGTGGAGGAGGGCAGTGGGATGTGAGAGAAACCCCTGTGCAGACAGCAAGGTCAGTGAAGAAGGAGGGGGAAGAGGTGCGCTGGAGGAGGGATGCCCCCGCAGCCCATGGGGAGACAGCAGGCTGTCCCCTTGCAGCCCATGGAGGGGAGCGGGGGAGCAGATGCCCACCTGCAGCCTGGGGAGGTGCCCACACCGGAACACGGGGATGCCCCCGAAGATGGCCGTGGCTCCATGGGAAAACCTGTGCTGGAGCAGCCTGTACCTGAAGAACGGCGGCCTACGGAAAGGACCCACACTAGAACAGCTCACGAAGAACTGCAGCCCATGGGAAGGACTCATGCTGCAGAAGTTCATGGAGAACTGTCTCCCGTGGGAGGGACCCCATGCTGGAGCAGGGGAAAAGTGAGGAGTCCTCCCCCTGAGGAGGAAGGAGCGGCAGAGACAACATGTGATGAACTGACCCCAACCCCCATTCCCCATCCCCCTGTGCCACTGGCAGGAGAAGGTGGAGAAATCAGGAGTGGAGTTGAGCCCAGGAAGGAGGGAGGGGTGGGGCGAAGGTGTTTTAAGATTTGGGTTTTACTTCTCACTATCCTCGTTTTGATTTGATTGGTAACAAATTAAATTGGGTTCCCCCCCCCAAATCCAGTCTGTTTTGCCCGTGACCATAATTGGTGAGTGATCCCTCCCTGTCCTTGTCTCGACCCATAAGCTTTTTGTTATATTTTTCTCCTCTACATCCCACCAGTGGGGAGGAGTAAGTGAGCAGCCTCATGGTGCTTTGTTGCCAGCTGGGCCTAAACCATGACACCCATCAGATCTCCCCATCTCATTTGCCTTCATACTCTTTGTATTTATTCAAAATAAAATACTTGTCACTATCACCATCAGAACCGGTCTCCTAATTTTTTTGTTTTTTGAAAACAGGTAGTCTCTGCCATAATTCTTCCCTTTTCATTCTCCATTTTGAACTAAGTTCAGAAACCACGTTTTTGTCATTTGCAGTTTTCCACAAATTAACTACCATGCTTGTGATGCTCCTCCTCCCCTCAATATTGACCTCAACACCATCAATTTTCTATTGGCAGAAAACTATATAAAACTTAAGTCTGGAAGCATCCATATGCCAGGTAAACAGGCCAGAGTGGGACCTGCTCTCACTACTCTAACTGTCCCTTAATCTAGACTTTTTTTTTTTCCCCTCAGCATTGTTTTAGGTATTTATTCCAAAGGAAATATTACTTTTCTCTCCTGTTTGTTGTTTTGGTGTATTTAAAAGTTGTTTTAAAGAAAGCCATGTGAGCATTAACTTAGTATGACGCCACATACCTATCAGAGTAGAGCAGTCTCCATATTTAAGACCTCACCTTTCAACCTCCTTCTACATTTCCTGAATCTCCCCTTTCCAAATCAAGATGCTGAGTCCCCATTGCTAGAGGTTTTCAAGATGTGATTGGACAAAGTGCTAGACAATCTCATCTGGGCTCCCCTTCCCACAAAAGGTTGGACCAGATGATCTTTTGAGGTCCCTTCTGACCTGGGCAATTCTATGATATTGCCTTCCTTTGCACCTCTGCATCCTTTTAACTACAGGAATCGAAATGCTTACTCCACAGCTAAGGCAGGTAATTCCATGAAGGCAGGCAGGCACTGCCACAACATGCTGCCTCCTCATACTAGTTTTTGCACCAGTATCAGAAGTCACAGAACTTTGAAGTGCGTGTGAACTAAAGCAGTTTAAGGAAACGTTTAAAAACACCATGGATAACTAAATCCAACTGTAAAAATCTAACACAATAGGAGTGCCAATGATATAAAGAATTCCCCAAAATACAGAATAAACTGGAGACCAGATGCATCATTTACTAAGTCAGCAAGGCACTATGGTTCCATGCCACATCAGTCTGTACCAAGTCACAATCTTCCTCTAAACTGCTTTGGTTCACTTCCTCTAACAATGCCATTTGATTTATAAGCACTGTGCAGCCATAAATGCTCCCTCCTCCATAGTGAAAAACATCAGAAGTCGGGTGCAAAAGATGTTAGAGTTGGTATTTATTCCTTCAATAATCAAAAGGATGGAAGCAAAAGTGACTGAAAGCTGTTAAGATTTCAATTCCTGAATGATCCAAGATCAACAGCACTACCATTAATGGAACAAAGTAAAATTAATTTAAAAGAAGGGCAATATAAGGACTAACACTGGGAAGTTTCTTCTACTGAAATGGACTGGGATTTTTTAAAGCAACTTCCAAGACATATGGACAATTCCTTTTCAATAAGTAAAGCCAGAATAGGGACAGATACTAGGAAATTATTCTAAAAGAATGAGAAGAGGGTTGCATGCTAAAATGCTAGTAGTATGTTCTGATTTGTCAAGATCGGGGCGGGGGATGACACACTAGCTTCAGTTAATAAAGGCAAAACTATTTTTGCAGGTCAGACTGTTTGTAGCCTCTATTTCCTTATATAACTATTTGATACCAAATAAAAACCACTTGATCATTAAATCTAAGATCACAAGATCTTAGTATACAAGATCTCAAACAGATGAAATGCAAGTGTGCTTTATTCCCATAAAAGGATCACATTGTTGATATATGTAATATGGACTATAACCATATTTAAGACAGTTATTCCCAAATCAAACACTTTGTATCAGAAGATACCAAAACTAAGGAGTTTGTTCTTCCATTTATTCTAGAATTCTACGTGCCACCTGTACTCCAGAACAGATCTGACACTACCATCCATACCACCAAGAGTGATCACCCCAAATGTCTGATGAGTTACTCTCAAAAGCAGTACTTGGCTGCCAGTGTCTGTCCTCCATCCTCCTGGATGGGGGGAGTGGAATTCCAATCCAAATCTAACAATTCTGTGCAAAATTTAAAAAGCTTAGTTTTGACATGCAATTAACTGTTACAAGAATAATCATACATAAAAAATGCACAGTAACATGCATCAGGGTCAAAAGTTACTGAGTCAGTCTTCCACTGAAATTAAGGCTTGCTAAGGAAAATCATACATTACAGTAACTAACTGGGAGTAAAGTTTCAGAACAATTACTTTGGGAGAAGATTTCTAGTTAAAACATCAGGAATTATCACTTGCAAAGAACTCTTTTTGATGACAGGTAGTGTTCCATCAACAGTGCTTATTTTACAAAGGTAGGAAGACAAATAGGTATTCTCACCTTTTGAAAACAGCCGTTTCAGTTTTAGCATCTACAGTAAGGCTCAGTGTCTCTTTCATGCTGCCGTTCATTACTGTTTCAGTTACCTTGTCTGCATTTTCTACATCATCCTCTCCATCTGAGCTGGCCTCCATAGCAACACTTCCCGGGGCTAGATATATAGAAGTAATTTAATACATGGCTGGTTATGTTTCTATTTCATGAGCAAGCATACAAGCCAATATAACCAGTACAATAATTTTGCAGTTTTTGTACACTTCTTGAATTCTTCCTTACACACAGTCACCTTTCTGCAACCCCCACTATACACATACATAGAGCGTAAATACTTCCTACAGATGGCTTAAGTCACATTCCATAACTATTTTTTTTTTTAATTTTGCAAGCCACTTAGTGATTTAGATGTTCAGGCAAACCTGTTGCAGTAACAAGACTTTAGTAGGATTATAGTCATGTATTATTTTTCTGTACAGTCAAATTCAATTACACAAGCCCACACAGTACAAACTTGACAGTAAGTTTCCAAGTACAGACAAGCCTTTGGGAAGTCCAGTCTCCCTAGACTTCTCATCTGCATTTCTTGTTCTGTCTGTTAATAATATATACAAAAACCTAATTAGCACATGTTTGGCCTTTAACCAGTTCATACATGTAGAAGAAAGAATTAGTGCATGCATAGTGAAGGTAACCTGGAAAGGAACAAGCAGGAAGGGGAAATTTGAACACATTGAGCCTACTGGCCTATTGCCACATAGGAAGAAACTAGAAGCTACCAGTCTTCTCAGGCATCAGCTCAGCTAACTAAGTGTTGAGACAGGTGAGGATTCTCTAACAGAACACACTTAGCTTCTTTGTAATGCTTTTTCTGTTCATGATGTGCAGGCTTTTTAAAGGAAATAGTAACACTGGCTCCTGTTTTAAATAGTTCAGAAATTCTTTGACAACTTGTCCTGGTTTCAGCTGGGATAAGAGTTAATTGTCTTCCTAGTAGCTGGTACAGCGCTATGTTTTTGAGTTAGGTATGAGAAGAACGTTGCTAATACTGATGTTTTCAGTTGTTGCTAAGTAATGTTTAGTCTAAAGTCAAGGATTTTTCAGCTTCTGATGCCCAGCCAGCAAGAAGGCTGGAGGGGCACAAGGAGTTGGGAGGGGACACAGCCAGGACAGCTGACCCAAACTGACCAAAGGGGTATTCCATACCATGTGACATCACATCTAGTATATAAAGTGGGGGGAGTGGGGCTGGGAGGATCGCTGCTCGGGGACTAACTGGGCATCAGTCGGCAGGTGGCGAGCGATTGCATTGTGCATCACTTGTACATTCCAATCCTTTTAGATTACTATTTTCATTTTATTAGTGTTACCATTATCGTTATTAGTTTCTTCTTTTCTGTTCTATTAAACTGTTCTTATCTCAACCCACGAGTTTTAAGTTTCCCGATTCTCTTCCCCATCCCACTGGGTGGGGGGGAAGTGAGTGAGCAGCTGTGTGGTGCTTCATTGCTGGCTGGGGTTAAACAACAGCACAAGTCATTTTCATTACCTGGCAGAACAGCAGTAGAGCCAGATAAGAGGTCTCTGGAAGCCTAAATTTTAAAGTTCAGGGAGATCTTTCTCAAGTACAAGTCTTAAAATCAATCTTTGCATTTCTGAATGCAGAGTACTTACTCTCTAGCTGTGTTGCAAGAGCAGTTATGTTAGCACTCAAGGGATCAATTGGGTCTGTGTTTGTTTCCATTTCCACAGGAGAATTACTTCTTAAGGAATCTTTTGAGCTTCAAATACAAAGTAAAAAAAGCTTTAGAGACATTTCTGAATAGCAGAATGAAAATGTTCTTAAAACAGTATTTTTAGTTCTATATCAAGGCTATGAGTCCTAGAACTCTACTGAAACTGAATGACAAGTTTGTTTGTAGGAGTCTTGGGAAGACGTGCTAAACAGAAGTTTAGTAATGCAGAATCCACCAGAACTGAGCTGACTGAGCATATTTGGTGGTCGTTTTATTTTTACTTGTTTTATTTGGTTTGATTACAATTATTAGTGGGCATGTTCCTGCTAAATAAGGCAAGCAAGTGTCACTGGGTCCTTGTAGCATTTCCAGTATTTTTAACTGACTTTCTAAATGTACTCTTTGTAACTTCAAAGATGGTTCTCTGCTGAGACTGCCAACGCAGTCCTCATCATCCACAACAGAAGTGATTTTACTAATTAATTGTATATACAGTATAGCTACACATTCTTCATTCTGAAGGAGCTCAAAAGTCAGTCACTCTTCTATCCACCATCAAATGGCAGGTGCCATTACATTTAGTAGTGAACAACTTGCCCTGAATCACTAACATTCTTACCTCAAGGAAGATGTGAATTCAGAAAAGGAAGCCCAGCCAGTTTCTTTTGCTGGCACAGGTTCTTCTGTACTCCACACATCAGACCCAACAGATTCCAGACTGGTACCATGCGCAGTCTCCATGGGTATATCAAAGTTAGCTGACCAGTTTGGTGCTGAAAAACCACCGACAAGTTCATTAGGAACAAATTTAAATAAAGAATGAGTGCACATATGCCTAACGCAGTGATTCTCTATATGCACATTCTAAAAAGAGCAGCAAAATTCATAACTAGACTTTAAAGCACATGCAGAAAAATCCTCTATATACTGTTAAAAAAAATGAATGCATTCCCTAAAACAGAAATTCTGCTAGTAAGGCAGAATTTTAAAAGCAGTAACTCAAGAGTATTCTGCTAAAAATTGATACAGTTTATCTGAAGAACAAAACCAATAAACCATACCAGATCACAAGTATCATCCCACTTTATTCTTTAAACTAACATCAACATTTGTTATCATTTTTCAAAATTAATTTCTATAATAATAATTTTTAAAATCTCAAGAGTCTTCATCCCTTTTTCAGTTTCCTATGCACATTTTCCTGAACACAGAAAATGAGCATGTCAACTTAGGTATGGGCAGTCTCTAAATTTTTCATGCACTAACACCACTGCTAAGTTTCAGAAAAGTTTAAGGCTTTTTACAACTTAAAATATTTATTGGGATTTTAAATTTTGGAGCAACTGTGACTTAACAGCACCTAATTTAGGATAGGTCAATTCAAAATTCTTCACCTACCCAAGGGGAAACATATTTGTCATTAACACTTACATACAAAAAAACAGGCTGAAAAGGAAGCTCTGACTAGCAATTAGAAATTCCAACCCAGGCAGATATGGGAGGAGACCCACATGGATCAAAACTTGTTTGACACACAGATGCCAACGACACCAATCTGACAAAAGAAAAGAAAACCCTTAACTTTTCCTTCTATTTTAATTTCTTACAGTCTAAACACAGGGCTTTTACCTACAAATATTGCCAGTTTAACTAAAGCTAGTTTAGTCTACTGTGACTTGAATGTGAAAACTTTTAAACCAATTACATCAGTTAAGTTTCCACGTAAGAGTCTACTGATGTGCATCTTTCACTCACACATGAAACCAGACCAATGCAAATTCCCTTGGCTTCTATAGAAAGTCTTTTAAAACAGCATTGTTATATGAAAAGTTGGTCTGAAAGGCTTCCAGTAAAAATAACCATATTTTAGGTTTGGAGATTAACCACCTATTAGTTTTGCAGGCATTCAAGATGCATAAATGATTACATTTCATCCTCCCCTTTCTGATTCCTCCTCCTTTTTTTCCTCTTGAAGAGTAGAAACGTGAATTTTAGAAAGACTAGGTAACTTGACTCAAGATACATAAGGAATTCAAACTTCCCAACATTTGCATGCTCTGTTGCAAGCAGTCTTTACAGTGGGAAAGACTACTTTATTAAGATAGTTGAATAGAAACAGTAAACGAGGAAAACTGCAAAATAAGACTGCTAGATCTAATGTTTTCCTGTAACTCAAAGCAGCTGGGAGAGAAGCTACGTACGTTCACTTAAGTCTACGTCCATTTTGTCCTCTGTATTGGTGTGTGATTCAAACAACTCTTGTTTTGTTCCATCCTCTTCTTCAGAATCAGTACTTTCTTCACTGTCTGTACTGCCCGAACTTAAAATACAAAGAGATAGTTTACATTCAGTATTTAGTATCAGACCCTGGGCACAATGAAATACTGGCAAGTTTGAGGCTAAAGAGAATTACAACAGCTATCATTTCTGATAGATTAAATGAGGTGTAATTTGTTAGCTGTTAGCATTCCCCACATTTCTCCCAAAACCCCCAGGGTTTAAGGTTTTTCACTTAATCATGTAAAGAGGCTATCTTTTTCCTCCATTTGCATTTAAAAGAAAGATTGGTTTTACTCCTGTCATGCAAAAGGGAGCAGAAAAGGCAAGTAAAGAATCAGATCTGTGTACAGAGATTGTTAGCCTATTTGGTCTCTTCACACTAAACGGAAATGCTGAAATACAAAACTCTTCAACACCAATCTAACAAGATATAACTTGATTTATTTTTAAAATCTCCCAACAAATCTAACAAATCTATTTTAAAATCTCCCCAGCTGTATTCCAGTCCATCCTCTTCAACTTCATGTATACTTTAACCCCTAGGGGCATCTCTCCCTTCCTGGTGAGCGCAACTAACACAAAAAACAAGGTAACATGAGAAGGTAAGGATGTCCTTGAAACGCATCACATTAAGTAACCATGACACCATCAGACAAAGTAATTGATTTTGTACAGAATATATTAGCAACTTGCATTTCTCAAAGGCCACAAGGGAAGAGATTGGGTTTGTGACTCGAGCCACAAGAAGGTCAGAAAAGCCAAGACTACCCTAGGACAAAATTCAGTAGATATCAAGGGAGGCTGCACAGCCCTGAGAGTTTTGGGGATCAGATGCTCCTTCCCCTCAATGTAGCTTCCTATGCAGTTTTGTCCACAATCACACTGGTACTGTATAGAGGAATGACAGCAGCTTCTACAGAGGTGTCTAACGGGACTGCATTGTCCAAGGCAAGAATGGCTAAGCAGGTTTAAAAGCAGAGGGAAAGAATAAGCAGCAGGAAAAAACAAGCTACAAAAGCTGAAGTGCAGGAAGAGCTGAGTAGGGAGGGCAGCTGTTGCCATCTTCTGCAAATTATGGCTGGGAGACAGCCACTAGAGCCATCCCTCTACGCATTTCCCCACAGAATGGAAACAGCTAGTTATGCTGGACAGCCTGTGCTAACAGTCAGCCTGAACCAAAAGACATGCTCAGTATTGAGGGTTCACTATACTGCCATTTGAATGAAAAACATTTCTTACCTGGAACGCCTCTGGGATTCTGGTGTAAATGCAATATGTTTTTCTTCCCAAATGTCTTCTTCATCGGAGCCACCGTCATCAAACTGCTGTATCCGCTCCTTACAGCATGCCTCAAACAAGGCTATATTGCCCTAAATACAGCAAAAAGTATAAAATCTGTATTTATGATTAATCATTCTGCTCCCATTAGTAAACATTTTGGAAATATATGACTATTCAGAAGAGAATCTTAAACTACTGGGGGGGGGGGGGGGAGGAACAAACAACATTTCTCTAAAAGCAGCAGAAAATCTGAATGTCTTAACAACTTAAAGCTTGTCAAGAAAACATTCAGTGGTGTTTGTTTTACTGAGCTAATAACAAGTTGAGTGGACCATCAAAGAACAGCTAGGAGTTTCGATCATGTTTAAGAATGGCATGCACAAATGACTTTGAACAGCTTTTCAGATAACCAGACCACCAAATACTCCAGCGCTATTTTCTGTAATGGAGTTCATTTCAGCTCAACTGACAAATAACATCTAGGGTTAAAGTCTCTGGCCTTACTTTCCTTTCACCACAATCTCACTGGAAGACTGAAATAGCTTCTACTGATAAAACACAAGTGTGCAATACGCACAAATCAGATCCAAGCTTGTTCTTGAACCTGGCCATACAAATTAGAAACAATTCTGTTTAATACTGATCACAAGGAACAATAATCGTGTCTTCCAATTAGAAAATCTCATGACACAGGAACAAGGTAGGGTAGTTATTTTTCAAAGATTACACGTCAAAGGAGTAAATATAACAACCGCCACCAAAACTCTGAGGTCACACCAAAGTTTAAAAGACAGTAATTTTTCTGACAGTACAGGAACACATACTTACACTTTCATTTGTATTGAGGGTAAAGTTGATGTCTGAAACCCGATCAAAAGAAACGCTACAAAAAAAAGCAGATGCATGCAATAAAACAAGATGTTGTATTATGACATGGAAGACATTTCATTTCTCTTAGGTGTCTCATTTTCCAATAACCTAAAAACATGAGATTAAAAACAAAGTAGTTTCCAACATAAAACAGTCAAATTCCACATTGAGGAGGCCTGGCATTCATGTGATTTTTGTAACTGTGAAATTTTTTTTAAACAAAAATACAAAACAATGTCATCTCTACCCTATAGTTAGTAGTGAAGATGCAACAAGCCTAAGCAAGCATAACTGAAATGATATATGCAAGTATCAAACACTGTACTGTTATGCAGTGGAGAAAAAAAATGTAGGCCTAGAGAACGCCTAATATGACTACGGTCTACCAAGATACAGCTCAAAATCCTGCAAAGATCTGCATTAGCAGTTCTTATACCTTCTAACCGATTTCAACACTCTACAGAAGGACCTTCTCAACAGCAAGAAAGTGAAAAATGTAATATCAACTTCTGTTTCCTAAACAAAAAGTGAATCTTTTTTTTTTAAACCAATCACTGAAGTTTTTTTCCGAACTGAAAACTAAGTATTAGGCTTTACACATCTTCACATATTAAGTTATTGAGCAGTTTCACTAAAATAATTACAAACATGTCTTTGACTAAAAATAGCATTAGGCAAACCAAATCTTTAGGGGAAGCAAAAAGAAACAGAGGAGAAGATGGGAAATACTACCAGACTTTCAGAAGAGTTAATATATTCTTCCTCTAGCCACATATAGCAGTGCATTCAGCAGAGCAGTACTACTCTTCCTCTAATCCTCATTGCATTACAAAGTAGGGAACAAGGTAAGTGGTCTAAAGGAACATAAGTTTCAAGCGTAACTGAATTACTGAAGTAACCATGTAAATTACTGTACAACAGTAGGCAGGTAATTTAAGCTGTAATTGATTCTTGCACAAAAGGCATAACTTTAAAGTAACTTTATCTACAGCTTAATTCAACTCATGAGTACATCATCAGCATACCTATTACAAATCTCAAGAGATCTGCTTACACAAGTAGTCATCTTCTTTCCACCAAGACCATATACTACCAAAGGCATGATCTTAAAGGAATTCCAACTCCTATCCTTGCCAAAATCCACTTGCTTCTAACAAAGTCAAAGACTATCCTGAGTGGCTTCCTCTCCCACCATATCTTAATCTATAATCTCAGCACATTATGTGGTATAAAAAGGCAGCAATGCTTCTTAGCATATGCAAGCTTCAGTCAACCATCACTTACTGAACATCTTACAGAAGATCACTGAGACATTTTATTGTATTTTACCCTTCTAGAAGCCATCTTCAAGTAATGCTTTTTACTCTCATCTGCATGTTCTTGCATCCCAAGCCATGAATTCTTACCAAAGTCAAGATCAACTTTATTTTCAGCAAGAACCCCTATTCTTTCTTTTTCCCATTATGGCATCAGTTTACTTAGAACTAAGAAAGAGATCAGTTTTTCTGGGGGGTGTTTTTGTTGTGGGTGATTTTTTTTTTTTTTTTTTTTTTACATGACCATGATTGTTCTCATTTCCTCATCACTTACCATATTTGTAGAAATGAGTCTTAACTGCCTTGACCTTGAAAACAAAGGTAGATTTACAATGCCCTTCCTTACTGTCCCCTACAGAAAAGTACACTCACAGATGTGTTATTCCTGTCATCTTTTCCAGGAAAGCTTAAAAGTAGAGCTATTCATCTGGTCTGGTACATAGATCCAGCGGGGGTGTGGGGAAAATCACTTTGAGGCACAGAGAAAGTGAAAGTGCCCCCAACAATGCCATATCATTGCCTAGACATAGTTTTAAAAAGCAGAGTTATAATTTAGTTATTTATTCACAAGCACTCTGTTCTCATGCTGGCACAACCAGAACATTAGAAATGGAATATAAGCTGTGGCTTTCCTCTGTAAACTGTTCAGGGAGGCTTCTATCAATGGACGCAGATGATACAAAAAAAACCCCAGGACTGATTGGCAACTGCCTCACATCAGTAAAGGCTTATATTTATCATCAGCAAAACCACAGCCAAATACACAATAAGAAAGGAAGCTCCCGAGACTACAATCAAAGCCAGTATAATGTTATACTTACTTGCCAATGTCATCTTGATCAGCAAACTTCTCATCGTTGAAGCCAAACTGGTCAATAAAATTGGACGTCATTTGTTGCATCTGATAATCAGAAAAGGCCTGGCAACCCCAGGACCAATGACAGTGATATAATGATTCTAATAATACTCTAAATCCTATTTGCCCATTTTGCTCCAAAGAAATAAAAGTCTCTCTAATCTAAACATAAAGGGCAGGAAAAGGATTTGTCTTAACCTTTGAATTTTAAATGGTAACACTGACTACACACCTACTAACATTTACTGACTTTAAAGCCAGTCTAATAGCAGCTCTCAATAAGAAAGTTAAATCTCTAGTTTAACCACATATTAATCAGCACCTTTCCAAATGCACCCCAAAGAAACAGTGAAACAACATAGTATACTAGAAAAAAAGCTATCTTTGCTCAAAATAACATGTAAGAACCAGAAAAGTACATTATATACAGATACTAAAACACAGTTGCATATTTATCATATAGTTAGCACTAGAAATATCAGTCTCAGGCACACACACCAGCAGCGTCTAACCAACATCTCAATGCAGTGTCACCGACTCAACTGTGCTTTTTTTTTTTTTTTTTCTTCTTTTTTACATTTAAAGATGCCGGTGTCAACTGCCCGCAGGCGGGTATATACACATTAAGGTATACATGGGCATCTTCTCTTATCCATAACAATAGTTTTTGTCCCTTATTCCTCTGGACTATAATTATCACACATTCTCTAGGGACTTTTAACAGTGTTATTTCCATGTGTAAAGTAAGCCAGTGCTAAGATATTCTACGAAATACAGCTGTCACATCAACTCTCTTGGTCTCTTGCCCAGGTAGCTAAAGGGACACATACACAGACAAAACCTTTGAAGAAGGTGGTCAAGCTGACCAAAGTGAATATGGAAAGAAAACAAGAGAATGGTCAAAAAAAAAGCAAGTTTGGATTAAGGCATTATGAAAACTGGAAGAAAAAGAAAGGAGATACAGAAGGATGATATACAACAAGACACTATCAGGGCTGGGCGTGGGTCTGAAAAACATTCATGACTGGTAGGGTCATCACGCTAAGCAAGGCCAAAGCAAGACCTCTTTTACTTTTTGATCGTAAATTTTAAGATCTGACAGATAGTTCTGAAAAACTTCAGGATTTGATACTAACACAATTAGTATATTAACATTACACAGGTAGACAATCAATTACTGGCTGTCCTCCCTATAAAATAATTACTCTGCTTTACACAGTTACTGAGCTCTCCATTCCTGTAAAGTATTTTCACTACTATGGGTATTAAAAAACACATGTAACCAAAAGCAATTAGTGAGTTACCTCCATGGGAAGAAAAAAACCCAAAAGAAGTTAAACAGACTTGTTCTGTTTACAAAAGGTACAACCATTAAGACCACCACTCACCAAACAGAAAAATTAAGACATGAGGTTTATGACATCAGGTAGTTATGAAACTAGTGTGAAATCTTATCGCTACATCAAAATTGTAGACAACAAGTACATAAAAATGCAGTTATAAACTGCTAGTGTATCTCAGACCCTAGACAGCTCTATCCTGTTCTCCAATATATTTTCAGTATGCTTTAGAGACAAAAAGTGGTACTAAGCTGGTGGAGAACAGAACAATGCTTTCCTGGAATAAAAGCTTCCAGAGCCACAGCAACAGAGTAGATTAAATACTGCTGGCATGAGAAACCTTACAACCCAGAACTAGGTGACAGAACACTTCTTCAAAGATGTCAGTTCTGAAGCGTTATTCAGAAACTTACATAAAAAGTGTTTCTGAGAAAAAGGGGGAAAAAAAAGAAACCTTCCCTTCTGGAACAAAGGGTCTTCATTGGAAAACAGTATTTAACTAGATTTTGATGCCAGAAGAAAGAAGTCATAGCAAATATAATTCTGCACAGGCTGAAGTTGAATTTGACAAAAATAAACCAAAAATTAATAGGTCCCTTGGTATTTTCCTCCCTTATCCAATTCCTAATGGGTCCGCTTGAATTCTGGAAATTTACCTCCTGTTTCCTCCTTTAACTATTGGTCTAGAATAGGGTATTCTAGCTTGTCAGACACACCTTTATGAATGAATTTGTGCAGCTGAAGAATGCTTTAAGTAATTTCAATACATTTCCCATCAGTGATTTATCTTGTCTAGTATCATGCTTTCCTCATGAGACCACTTTAGAAAGTATATTTCACTAGCTTAGCTTAGGGAAAAAAACAAAGACTAAGAAAATGGTGATGAAGTTGAAAGAAACAGCACTGGACCACCTGCATATTTCCAGATCAACTTTCTGGGACTGCTTGGATTGCCTAGGCACAGCAGATCACTAAGGGGATACATGAAAAGTACAGAGATATTTGAAGATCTTACTTTCTCACTAGAGCTGCTACAGATAGCACCCAACTTACCAAGTTTGGATTCAGGTGCACCTTATATGCACAAAAATCACATGCATCAGATTCTTAAAATTTGAGCCACTACCCACAATTCAAACTTAGACAAGTAATTACTTATTATAAAAACTACATAAGATGCATAAAGTACCAAAGCCAGTCTTAGACTAGGTAGTGACTACATAGCTATGAGTGTGAGCTGAAAGATTTTGGTTAGTAATGTGTTCCATATAAGGGATCTATTGGCAGTCTTGTGCCACATGGCTCCCACTCTTTCACCACCAGTGAAAGAATTGAAAGATATGCATATTGCAGATAGGACAGTACTATTATAGAAATGTCATCATTCTTCATCAAAATGGCACCAATGGTCTCCATAATCACTCATCACAAAAATATTCTAATACCATAACCATAGTAAACACTGTATCATTATCAATTAGTCAGCTATGAAAGCATTAAAACTTCAAGGTAGACACAGCTTTGACTTAAGCTTTCAGTCTGGTTGATCTGAAAATTCCCTAGGCATTCTAAAACTTTTTTTTCATTAAACCAAAGACGAAATTATCTTTGAAACACTCACAAATGAGTTGTCAAAAGCATATACTGAATTTAAAAATAAGTGATCAAGTTCATTGGAAATTTAGTTCAGGAAGATTTGGCTACATACACTTGCCAGGTATCAATGGCCTATAAAGTTAAAAGCATTCGAGCTGCTAGCTACAACCTGTAGCATACTTCGCTCTTCATTCGTATTGCTGTGACAGCTGCAGAGTTTAGTATTTTGCCAAAAACTAAAAACATTTAACAATGAATACCCAATCGTCCTTGTTTCCTCATCAAAATAAGGGTCAACATTTAAAAAAAAAATCTATTAGCAAAACCAAACAAAAACCCATATTCACTTTTATAGCAATTCACACTTGCCAGAGAACACAATTAGAAGCCACCATTTCAAACTTCTACGTCTAAGTAATAACTAAAGTTAATATAGAGACTGTGTTCAACTTAGCCAGACGGCTGGCACATAAAATGTGTTCTTAGGCATAATGAGTAGAAATCTGCATACACAGCATGATCAAAGACTAAAAACTGGAAGGCACACCAAGAGAATGACTTGTGTTGAAAACCATACCTCTGGGTTTGACAAACCACAGTTGTGTGCACGCACACATGCCAAAGTTTTATTTTAAACTTCCTAGATTTGTATTTGCTTGTGATAGAAATAGAAGTTGCACTGCTTTTTTTTTAAAACTTCTTATTTTTACAGAAAGAGCAACTTCTACTGTTAAAAGAATTCAACTCACCTGCTGCAAAGAAGAATCCTGTGAGAAGCCAGTTTCTTTAAAGTCAATTTCATCATCACTGGAAGAATGAATGTGGCAGGTAGTAACCTATACAAAGGAATTTAGTCATTTGCATAGTATATGACAGACACTCAAGTATACTCACACTACCTGGCTGAATCTTCAGTTTCATATTAAAACAAGAAACAAACTGAATTATTTTTAGTTTTCCCAACTGCTATACCACATAAAACAGTCCCTGAAATATTTCAATAGCATTAATACATACATGAGGATTAGATACCAAAAAAGCCAAAACTTTTGACTACTTCAGAATGACTATTTAACATAAAAAAGCCAGTCCTACAGCTGACAGTTGTCTAAAACAAAATGAGACAAAACTTGCATCTTGTCTTTGTACTGCACAAAATATATTGAACAGCACATGAATTAATAGTCACCGAAATACTAGATTATATACAGAGATCCTCCTCCTTTCCTACATATAAAATATATAAAAATTAAAGGGAAACTGTCTTGCATATCTACACTATTTACAAAAAGACAAAAGAATTAAACTTCAGAAATTCATAACCAATGTGTACTTGCAGAAACAAACATGGAGCTGTTGCCACAGCAACCACTGTTTTAAACATTACCCTTGAAATTAGAGATTTTTTTGATGATCTGACACAGAACTAGTAGGAATAGTTTGTTCAGTGACACTGCTATCTAAGCAACATGTTCTTGGAAGTACTCATCTTCAATCAGAACAGCACTCCAAAAGTAATTTTAGCTGGGACAGCAATTATCTAAAGTAACAGTAGTGACAGCTAACCCTTAAGACATACTCTATGAAGGATCACTAGTATAAAGCAATCTACAGATGACAAAATTTATACTGCGCTATAATATATTGCATTTTTCTACAAACCCCTAGAACTCCATGTTACAGATTCTCAAGTTAAGTCAGGTGGTTCATGGATTCTTTATTTTTTGAAGAAAATACAAGTTTATACAAAAGGAGTACTGAAACACATACAAGGCTTCATACAAGACAGACACCTTTCTATGCTTCCACAAATATCACAGGACAGTGCTAGTCAGGACACATGTACAAGAGAGAAATGAAGTCGTTAGCTGAAGTATATTCTGCTTTTATGCATTTTCCTCTGTTAGTATAACACTTATTTAAAAAAAATAATTGGGAGTGCTTTATTCTTGCACATCTACCATTCAGCCCTGCACTGCAATTTGCATACCAGAAGTACCCTGACTTCAAGTTAGTGAATTTCTGAAGGAAACTCGACCTATCAACACTAAAACTGTCAATAAGTGGGAAGAATAGGAATGCACCAACTGATCTCTGGACTTGTTGTGTCTGGAGAACTGTTATATCAAATGACAGACCAAGTCTATTGAAGGTTAGTGCTCAGTGTATATTTATGAAAATATTCTTGCAAAGTCTGCACACTTCAAGGTAATTATATGACATTTCATACCACAACCTGAGCTGCCCTATAAACCACCCCCATCATGTGGGCAGTTTTTGAGAGGACAAAAGTTAACATACCTACTCCTTCTAGAACTGCAATTTGTTGGGGGAAAAGACACCCAAACCCAAGTAAGAAGTTGTTTATTTAGTTTTAGTTACTACTAATAAACAAGTTAATCCCCAGTAGAAATCCTGCCCTTACTGCTGTAACAGAAAGGAGCTCAGGACTCTTAGCTAGACATAGTGTCTTCTTCCCCAAACTCTCCCTTTGGGAACCAGCAGGACATAAGGCTTAAGATACATGAGTTACTTCTCTTGTTTTCTGACAGCTGCTTTAGTTGAAGCATAAACCTGGAAGAAGAAACTAGTATTACTCCACCCTAATAAATAAATGGCAGAATTATGCCAGGGAAGGGAGTGGGAATGACCACTGCAAATTCCAGCAATTAATTCTTTACTTAAGCAAGCTCCTTACTGTTCAGACCAGTTGCTTTCTAACACTAACACACAGCACCGGCACTTTTCACAATAACTCATTCTAATATGTGGCATTTTTTCCCCTCATTTCCTGGTAATACTGAGAAGGATTTCCCTTAAGAGAAAGGAACTATATGGTGATTAAGGCAACCATGAACAATTTGTCCTGTAGACATATTTTTAGGCTTAGGGGAGGTATATTCTCCTCACCTAGTCTAAGCACACCTAATGAACATTCAATGTCATGACTAATATTGGAAGGATGCCAAAGAGACACATCTGAAGTTATACAAAGTCTCTTGTACAAACCTAGTATTACAAATTGTATAGCATTCTTCACTGTGCCAGCATCATTAATGTACCCTGTCAAAAGTGAAAATGAACAATTACTCCACATTTGTTTAAACTTCAGCTAGGTAAGTGTAAGTAGGTAAGCTTAGTGAAGTACTGCCTACCTTCTACCAGAAGGACAATTAGCAGTGGAAAAACAAAAATAAGCTTCATATAAAGTCTGTAAAGTGTTTTGGGGAAACTCTGAGATAGTGCTGCTACACGCTCACTTCTAAGTCTGCAGTTACTGTTGGTTTAGAAAATGTAACAAGAACTTGTTTGAAAGACAGAGAAGCCTACAGAGGGAGAAAGAAAATGAAAGCGGTGAAGTGTTGATAGATTTACAATCAACATTCCTGATGTAAAACAACTGAAAAAGAATAGTCCTATGGCTGCAGAAGCAGTTCATTATGCATGGGACCCCAGGACCACATACCTTGTTCCATTATAGTAAAAGAGCTCTCTTTGTTGAGCACCAAATGACTGAAGCATTCAAAGTACTCACAAGATCAGTTATTTCCACAGCCTTCACACAGCGAACTTATTTACATACTTTTTAATGAACTTCACATCATAAGAGTATGCACACACAAAGATCAGATCATCTGATCTTAGTAAATGCAGTAAGTTGACTGAAGAAGATCAAGTATAACAGTAAACCACAGCTCTGTCATTGAGGTCAGGAACTGTGTGCTTAACTATTATATCACCCATGACTAGATTCTGTTCAACAGCTTCCTTAGGACAGGAAAACCTTGAAGTAAGTAACCTTACCAAGTAACTAAGTCTATTCATCTACCCAGCAATAAATATAAGGCTAACCCACAGAAAATTAAGAAAGGTGTGCTTAAGATCTTGCTCTGGGGACATTGAAAATCTGCACTTTAAACCAGGTATATAATTTCTCAGGTATAAACACTAGTTCTGATAAGCTGTTGTTTTAACCCAGGATGCTTTCATCAACTTACAGAAGAGCAAACACTCAGACATACCAGGCTGTCCAGGTTTATAGATGAAGAGGACAGGTCTATGGAGAGCAAAGCACAGATCAAAAGCATGGGTATTAGGGGACAGTATGACTGGGAAGAAATACCATGGGGCTGTGCTTTCAGGATACACCCATACAATAACTATAACTTAAACTTGACTAAGTAAAACAACAAGCTGAGTTTTCTGTAAGATCTGTCTTTTAATATCTCCTGCACCATTGCAGGAGTACTGCCCATTACTGCTTATCTTTGAACTACATGCTAATCCAAAGCTCAAGAGAATTGATCACGCAAGCAGAAACAAAGCCTATAACTTTAGAAATTCAAAGACACAGTATTTTCCAGATGGCATTTTAGATACAAGAATTTGTTTTAATGCTTCGTATTTCTATTCAACTGAATATTGTGGAGTTTAGAGATATGTTTTAAATGAGGTTTTACTGTTGTTACATCAAGTATGTCCAAGTAAATGATTACATATCTAAAGAGCTAATTACAATGTTATTAATTATAAATCAGCTTAAAATTCCGCCTCTCTAGAGGACTTTTCTCTTGGCCTTGACCAAGAAGTAGTTTCTAACAAGAGGAAAATATCATTATTCTACAAGCACTATGAAATTCTTTGCATTCACAGGCTCATGGAGAAAATACGATGTGTACATCATTTGGTCCTGTGCACAAGTTGCACAGTTGCAGATTAATTTCCTATTGCTTCTACTGCCATACACATCATGTTAGCGTTATGTTCCAGTTGCTGTATTATGTTGAAATAGCAAATCTAACAGTCTATTAGTCTTGTAGCCCAATTAATATGGCACCAGCACAAGTTAATGAAGCCACATGCAAAGCACTGCATCCCTGAAGAAGTCGGGTATATTAAAATTCATTAATTGGTCTGCTGCTATTGGAAACAGCCTCTGCTTATTAAAGTCTCCAAGTGATTACTCTTAAACTATGTTTAACATGATTACACAAAACCTCTTTGTACTTCTACTTAAGTTTAGCTTTTTTCTAAAAGTGTAATCACTGCTGCTGTGTGCAGAAGAAATTTGACAGGTGCACAACAAAAGTATGCAAAGGTACTTGACTTAAGCAAGGTCAGTAACATATGCACTGGGACACAGGTAGCATTTTTCCATTAAACTTACATAGGCTCATTTACATACTGTAGTTAAAGCAATTAACACCAGCTCCTACAGTTTTAGTTTGTACTCTTCAAGCAGAAAGGAGCTTTCAGTGACACTAACTTGAAGCTGTAAAGAAATCTTCCTTCTTGGCAACTGTCTGGGATGAGCTATACAAACTGAGCTACTGCAAGATGCCCGTGCAAAATATTAATGGTACGGCTTTAGCTGAAAAGTAAACTAAAGAATTATCAGTTCCACAGCTCAGCAACTAGATGTACTTCTTGACACAAGTACATGGTAGTTGGGAAGACTGGTTGTGCTGCTAACAAAAAGAAACTGGGGCCCAAGTAAACAGCAGCAATTTTGATACCTTACCTATCACTACTTACCAGGTCCACTGTGTTCCTCTTGTTAGTTTCTCCTAAAGAGCTTGTGCAGAATGTCTCCCATCGCTCTCTGACCTCCTCTGGAAGCTCTAGCGTAGGAAACAGGAAAAAACCCAATTTGATACTATTGACAACGGATCATCACTTAATTTTTAATTGTTCTCTTCAGCTCTACCAGAAATACTGTAAAGAACATATATATCCTCCTAAATCCATACGGATTACTCCATCTAGCAAACAAGTCCAAATTAAGCAGATCAGCATCTCTTTGCATTTATTTCAGAGAGCTTTGATACTGTTTGGGTAAAAAGACTTAAGCATATGTTTAAGGATGGCTGGTTTTAAATTGAATGCATCAGAAATAATCAGTATTTTCTTCTTTTATCCAACAGCTGGCTTTTAATTTAAGCTTGATTCATTTCCTCAAAATTTGATAATGAAAGCCACGAAGACAAACTTAAGACCATTAACATTACCTTTAATGAACTGTTGGACTAGTGTACTGTTTGGCCCCTTATCTGTACTATGCACAATACAGTTTGCTATCCTTGTCAGGTGACCCATATAGCCATGCCGTCTTCCTCCTTCAGCCCTACAAGAGACAAAAGGAATTCAACTGCCCACACTCAGAGCAACTGTGCTACTATTATTTGTTACAAAAGTCTACCAGAGTCAAGAAGTTACACAAGACAAATAGCATAAGGGTTCTTAAGCAGAAGAGTTGCATCCTGAAACCAAAGGTTCACAAAAGTACTCAAGAATTTAAGATACCAACTGGTTTGACTACACTGAGACAGTTTAGAAGTCTTAAAAAGCATGTAAACTACCAAGAAGGAAGTGCACAGTATCCGAACAGATTAATTCTGCTTTCACTTTCCTGTGTGTAGAAAGAAAAGTATACAGCATTATCGAGATACTGACAAAATTAACAATGGATCTACAGTTTTTAGGGAATTTCTGCTGCTGAGAGTATTTTTCAAAACCCCAATACACTGAACATTCTCTCAGAGCTTTGAGTTGCTGATCAAAAGAGAAAAAATTCTTAAATCCTAAGTGTGCTCTAGTACTGCAGAGTTTCTTAACATTACCTTTAGCATACAGAGCTGGAACGGTATGACCAACTGAAGTTTAAGTTAGGATCACTGCTTTCCTGAAGTTTAGGAATGACATTTAAGTGCATACCGAAGATACAATTACAAGGTGGTTCAAATTTTTTTTTTTTTTTAATGTGACAGAACTCGTTTGTAGAAACAGGAATTACCAGGTTTTAGAGTAAGTGCTTTGAGTAGCTATCATCAGCTAGAACCATTCTGTATCTGACCAAAGAGCTACAAGTGAGAGCTCCAACTTGGACTGAAATTCTAGCATTTAGCTGCAAGCTAACCAGACATTTGCTGTGACAACTTTTTAAGGTTTTGTGCTTTTAAAATGAAAAATCAGGACAGACCCACTCAATTGGCTAGCAAACCTCCTATGAAGTTGACTGAAATCTTTGTAAAGTGACAGCAGTTCAGGAAGTAGTTTATGTTACACAAACACAAATCACATCACTTGATTTTTCCACCATCATCATCTAACACAAGGTAACTGAAATTATGTTATGCCAGTGCAAGATGTCATGAATGAAACAGTATCACACTGTTTACAGGAACAACCTGAGAGAGAGATTCCTGTCTAATTTCGACTGCTCAGGTAACAAGTACACTCAAAACAAGCAACACGTGATGATGGCAAAGATTAGAATTTCTAATACAGGATATGCCATAGAGTGCTTGTATTTGACAAGTGGACTGCCTTGTCATTGCCTAGCCAAAAAGTCTACAATACAATCGTACCTTCTGCTAGCAAATGCTTATTAATCCCAGTGAATCAAACAGCTTTTTACTATGTCAAATTTTCACCAGCAGAAAGCAGTCACCCTCAAGCTTCTAGAGCTGCTCAAAACAACATTAACTGACAGAATACAAAAGCGTAAAAGAAAAAAAATCCATTTCCTGAAGCAGCCAAGCTAAAAATACCTTTAGATTATCTTAAGGACTTATGTTTTATATTTGGAGTCATACCTGGACAAAATTGGATAAAAGCATGAATTACTAACAACAGTCTGCTTGTTTCTCGCAAATAAAAATCAATTCTTTCCAGATAAAAGCACAATCTGAGGTTTACAACGATATTTTCCAGATTAATATTTGCAAACATGAGACTAAATATTTAATTAATTCATCCATATGGTAAGCACCAGATCAAGAACATTCTTATCCAACCAAAGAATAGTTTTAGGCTGGATCTATGGAAATAACTTTCCATACTTCTCTCCTACGAGAGTCTAATTGCTGATAAAGTTGGCAATTCTCTGTAACCTCAGGACAATATGATATGAAATAGAAGACATTTCGGAGTGCATGTTTTCTACGGTTAATTTAAGTCACATTCCTTTTCTTTGTACCACCCTCTTCAACTACTTCAACATCCTTATTTTCAGGTCAGTTATGTTAGCCATATATTTACCATCCAATTCACATCAAATAGGAAGAGGAATATTTTGGGGAGTAGAACTGTTTCAAATAATACACCAGCAAACCAGCAACACTATCCCAGTCAGTTAATTCATTATTTTGACAAGTTAGAGCTAACATTTACTGTTCAGCATCTCCTGAGCCAAACTTATGAGGCTTCGGAGAGCTGTTTTACTCCCTCAGGTGAAGATTGAGGTTTTTGTCTGAAACTGTGTTCATAGCAGGAGAAAGTGTTAGCTACTTGAAACTTCAATCCTTTCCACAAACACTTTTAGAAGTTACTCCATTGCTGAGGACTTGGCTTTTCCTACTTAGGAGTCCGTCGCTCCCCAATATGTAATATGCTTTGATGTGTTTATAAATAATCTTAAATTGCTTACTGGAGAAAAGTACTTCCTGTCCTCTCAAAACTTATGGTATGTTTCTGTACTTGAAGATCAGTAGACTTTAAAGATCATAGTAATATCTTATACATGGCAAGAATGAAAAACTATGTATTCTAATGGTCATGGGAAAAAGCAGTAGAATGCTACCAAAAAGTGGTATGAGAGAAAGCTTTAATCCAAATATTAACATACGAGTGTTTTTGGAACTGGCCAGATGAGTTATGAATTGGTCATACATTCATTTCACAATTCAAGTCCTATGTAGAAAATTGCAGGGAATTAGAAAACTAGTTACTCACTGTTTCTTCTCATTCATCTCCCACGCTTCAAGTATTCGTTCTATTAATTGGCACTTAAGGAAGAGCTATCAAAAAAGCAAAATATGCTTAGTAGCAGTAAAGTAGAACACTATTATACATTTTACAGTTCATTTTAACAAATACTAAAGTCTTATAAGACAACTAATTTCAGGTTGAGGATAAATACTTTCATTAAGGGTTTAAAGTTCAGAAGCAGCAGTCAGATCCCAACCACAAGCCTAAAAGCTAAACCTGCATTAATTCTACTTCTCTTTATAGCTGCTGAGTTGTAGTAGCATAAAGCTATTGAAATAGCAATTTTAATTCTTAGAAGTAAGAGGAACTTTTCTTTCAAGGAAAATAAATACTTGCAGCTCTGTACACATGCTCACTTCAGGGCAGCAAAAATCTACTCTATGATGGCACTTTCAGGTTTAACACCCTGAACTGACATTTTAAGAAAAAACAGGAAAATATTCCTGTTCATTCCACACATAAATAAAACTGGGGTATATTTTGTTTAAGAGTAACTGCTACAATAGGCTGGAAACAGAAAAATTCAAGAGATTCCCAAAACCCCACAACTTACATGTTTCAGTAAGAGATTGTCCCCAGTGGAATCCTGATCTGTAATTGTGCCATTTTCTGTGCTTTCAAGAGGACTTGCAAGAATCAATGCAATACAGATTTCTACTTGAGTATGCAAGAAGTTATTCCATGTATACTTAAAGAACATGTCCTGAAAAACAAATTCAACAAGGTTTACATAAACCAAGGTCTTTTTATTAAATGTAACCATTAGTCTGAACCCAGCAAGTCATTTGAATGACTACACTGGAACAAATTCTTTAAGTTTTAGAGTAAGTATTATCATGCAAGAGAAAATTTGTGACCTACAAAAAAGTTAATCCTTGTGCTTGCCATTATCTGAACACAAGGACTATCATACCGAATCAGAACAAAAACTCAACTGTAAGTGGATTTATCCTGGGGGTAACCAATAATACACTTTCAGAGAACAAGACAGGGAGGAGTGACACTCCCCACTTATATTCTTTCTGCTAGCTGCAGCCCAGAAGGTCCCAGAGTCAGAAGTGTTATTTATGACCTTAGTAGCCCTTGACAGCTTGCTTTGAGTTCACTTAAACTTCTAGCATCTACCATGCCATTTATAATGTGCTCCTCACTTCAGTGAGATTCCTTACAAAATCATATCTACCTGTTTTGAACCTGTCATCTAATCTTATTCTTCCATTACAGAAGGCTACCTCAGATAATCTAGATGCAGTTTAAGATTATTAAACACCTTACACAAAACAAATACTGAGGTTGAGATACAGTAAACAGTGTTCATTTAGTCCTCTTAAACATAGGAAATATTTTTTCAAGCTTTATGTCCAGTTATTTTAGACTACTTCTTACTGCAAAAGTCAAATAATTGCTGTCACTGGTAAAGTAAAATTAATTATGGAAATATGTGCAGTGATTAGAACAGTATTAAACAATTTAAGTCTCCTTCAAAATACAGCTGAGGATCTCCAACTTTCCTTCAGTCCTCCTAAACTAGTGACATCGTCCCAATAAAGATATGCTACTGGAACTAGACAATTACTTTTCCTAACAGTCAAGTCTGCACAGTAAAGCACGTACTGTTTCAGCAAACAGCATGAAGCACCAAGAAGTTTATATGGCTATAATTACTTTTTTATCCTTATGCAAAACCTGCAACAGAAAAGCATGTTCAAACCTCACTGAATTTAGTTTACAAAATAATCTACTTATAAGAACATGCACATGTTCATAGCATGTACATTCCCTTAGACAACCCATCTAGGAAAAACTTCAGTTACTATTTGTATACAAGTTAACACCTGTCTGCAAACCCAAGTTTTGCAAAGAAATTGAGATGAAGACATTACAGCCATAGCTGTATTAAGGAAAAAGGGATTTTGACTAAACCAATTCAGGGCAGAGAAAAATATTTACATTTTAAGTTTGCAACTGCCTGCTTAGAAGCAGAAGTTTACATATTGTTTTCAGAAACTGTAGTATAAGTTCTAGCATGTTTTGCTAGATATTTTTTAACTGATTCCACCATTTAAATTTTTTGGTCAACCTAAACACAAAGAACATGTCCTGCTGTAGTTGAATTATGAGACAGGAAGCACTAAAAGTACACATTCCACATTAGCAAAAAGCAGTGAGTTAACTGACTGAAAGTTTGCTGTACAACACCTTGCTTTCAGAGGTTTGAAGGCATGTGAGCTACCAAGAATAACTGTCTCTATAGGACAGTGCTGAGATACCATTTGGTGTGCCATATATTATTAAGAGAGGAAAAGGTGTTTTGAGGGAACAACTTAGGAAAAGAATGAAAACAGCAGGGAAGCCTTGAACATGGCTGAAAACTTGAGAACGTACAGATGAAAAAAGAAGCTTAAGAAAACCACTATATATTTATGAAGGTGTAGAGAATAAGAATCATTCAAGTGATCAGAGGAAAACGCTGAGGTCAGACAGATGAATTTAACAGTAAAATCCAATACTAAAAAAGTTCTTAAACAGTGCAATAGAAGCCATAACACAAACAGACTGAAAAGTTAGGCTGGAACACTTAGTACAAGTTATCTGCAGTGACAGAAAAAGTCAAGATCTTAACAGCAATCCATAAAAATAAAGGCAGCAGCATAAAGTTCTTACCAGTATTACTCCTATGCTGTTAAGCTCTATAAGCTCCTGATTCACACTACTTGTATTTGTCTGTAAAAGGCTAGATATTAATCTAATCACATTTAAACGCGTGTTTCCCACAGGTGGATCCAATACACCCCAGGTTGTCTTCATGACAGTTTTCTGAAAAAGAAAAGGGTACATACATAAAACCCATTAAAATATCTTTAAAAAACCAGCTCATCATTACTATGCACAATGACAGGGTAGTGCTTAAAAATATATACAATCAGGCCTTCAGCAACAGTCTTGCCTTCACCCTGCAAAAAAGCAATTTTTAGTTCTGAACACTATAGCTTATTTTAAGTCCATAGACAGGAAGCACTAAGAACAGCCACATGAAACCAATGACACTGTAAAAATTGATTGTGAACTACAGACAGGATCTCAAAGTAGATGCATTCTACCCACCCTTGAAAGGAATTAGGAGATATTTCCCAGGCAATGCTTCTCACTGGTTAGTCCATGTACAACTATAGTCTACATTGCTACAACATACCCAGGTAGGTAGACAGTCCCTAAGTATATTAAATGCCTCAACAATGCTAACTTCATATACTTGAAAACAATTTCATACAAGCAACAAGCTTCTCTGGTGTCTTATTCTGATGTTACACATGAAAAAAGCTCCGTCTGTAGTCTTTGAAAGAGTTACTTGCAACACAGCAAGAATCTCTTTCCATGCACTAATGGGTCCTTGTTGTTACAGTCATAAGCTTCAGGGTTCTTACATTGAAATTTAGCTGGTTAACAAACCAGAACTGTTGTCACATAACTAAATGCCAGCCAATAAGAAAAACCTGGTATTAGCTACCATTAAAAGCTAAAAAACTAGTAGCAAATATGCAACGAGCAGGGGAATTCACAATGAAAACGTCAAAATGTGTTTGTGCCTTAAGATAGGAAGACAAGGAGACCACCACTGCCTTCTGTAACACTGGATGACATTTTTGCCTGACCAGCGCCACCCTTGCATCAGAAAAAAAGATGACTGACATCCTGCTAGTTCATTTAGTCCATTCCTTACATAAGGAAAAAAAGCTAAAGATGCTCATTTAACTAGTGCTCAGAATAAGCAAGAGATTCAATAACTTCACTAGATGACTTATTCAAATGCTAAGTATGTCCAACCATCAGAAAACTTCAGTATCTTATGTGACCCTGCTTTTACTGTAATATAGACCTGTATCTTGCCATGTTGTTGCAACAAAGACAAGACAGTTTCTGTGCATTTTATTACCTCTTCTGCATTTGGAAATCTTGAGGTCTCACCTTCTCCAGGCTAAAATAAACTTTAACACTACCTTGACCCACCCTATCTGGTATTTTATACACCTCCGGTCTTCATTTTCACTTTGGCCCACAGGTCCTTCTCTCTTATGGACTGCGGCACCCAGTTCAGGGTGCAGTGCTCCAGCTGAAATTCTGCCAGTGAAAATTTGGGTGGAAAAATATAAATGGATCATAGGTAACCCCCCTATTTATACATCTTGTATTTATCTTTTGCAACAGCATGACACAGGTAAGTTGCTTAAATCAAAGAATTTAACGTGCGTAGAGTACAGGGTGCATGCCATGAGCTGGTCTACTTGTGTCCTGGGCAAGTCTAGAGGAACTGTGCAGGCCTCGCATGGGCAATGCCAAAGTTCCAAACAACTGAAGCATCCATAGTCCATATTTCCTATCCAGATAGGATTTCCAAGCAGAAAACAGGACCCACCTTGAGAACATATAGCAAATCTCTCTTCATTGCTTTCAGAAACTAATTGTTTCAAGGCTATTCTGCCAATTAAACAGAGTTTAAGCTGGAAAAGCATATCAATTAGCACAACATGTTGGCTCAGGGACAACAATAATGAACAGCAAACCTCACAACAGGTTGGGAAGGAGCCTGGGCACTTGCCTGAAAGTTGTCAAACTGGGTTTTGTTTGCTGCCTAAAATACAGTCACACAGTGACAGTCTTGTTTCAATTAATTTGGTAACACAAGGTTTCACTTACTTTTGGAGGCTCAAGTAGGAGTTCATGGAAGGATGAAAGTCGTGCTTTTATGGCTTCTAAAACACTTTTGTTGACAGAATATGTTGAATTGCTTATGCCTGGAGGACAGATCTCAATATGGCCTTCAAATCTAAAACACACACAAGTAAAATCTGATAATTAATATCAAAACTAGTTATAAAACATGTTTAAGATATGATTTTGAGAGTGTCACAGTTCTGAAGGCATGTGAAAAGAATGAAGAAGCAAGTAAAAGCAAGGTTTTATATACAAATATAAATTAAGTGTGAAGTAACGGTTGAACAAGGTTTTTCCGAACACTGGCTCTAGTACTTTTAGGTTTATTGTGCTTGAAATCTCCAATATGGTTTTGAGAGTAAACATTACAGCTGTTCTTTTTCCTCTTTTGAGGCAGATAAAGAGCTTCACTCATCTATCCTGAACAGCATAAACAAGTTGAATGTACCACAGAGATCTGTTCAGCGGTTTCTCAAAGTAAAGTTATAATAAAATTCCACGTAACTTTTTAAAAGGTCAATACCCACTCACTGCACTGTACATATTTACTCTATCCCTTGTATCCAGAAACAAACTGATGAAGTGTAATTAGTCTGATCTGTGAAGTGGCACTTAAACTAGCTTCTAGAAAGAACTGCAGAAAGACCAGTCATTTGGTGAAAGTGTAGTAATGCCAACCACCTTGCTCTTTTACTTGTTCATCTACAACAGGCTACAAAAACGGTTCAGTTGTAAGTACATGTAAGACACTTGCTATTGCTGAACAGTAGTTCAGTTAAATTATGCAGGCATAATTCAAGCAAAATAAGAAGACTTACGTCTGTCGTCTTGTCTCAAGTAAGGTCAATAGTATTTGGATTGCACTGACTATTGCAGATTCATTTTTTTCTTTATGAAAAATATTAGACAGCAGCTGCTCTATGATTTCTTGTCTGAAAAGAAGAACACTGGCATCAGATACAACACTACTTCAGGATACATCTGTCAACAGAAGTAGCTACCATTTGCCCACGTAAAATTAATAAGGGGATAATACAAAGAAAACCAGTAGCTATTTCGAGCTAGCAGGTACCACTAGGACAATCACTCCCATCCTTGCTGCCCCAGTCATATCTTCCTATTCCTTCCATTGATCTATTTTTTTCTTCCTGACAACCAACGCTACGGCAAGGGAGTTTTCCTTCAGATCAAAAACCTGATTCAGCTTGCCAGAACAGCCACACAAACCTAAATCTATAACCACCAAAAGGAAGAAGGGAATACAGGAGAATCTTCTGTGGCAGAAACACACACTTAGATTAACTTAAACCAAATAACAGATCAAAGCCAAAGTCTCCCATGTGTACTCTGCACAGTATCAAGCTGACCTCCACATGTCTGATCCCACTAACTTTGGCAGCACAGGAAATACTTTAATAAAACACCCCCCAACAAGGAAGTCCTCCAGGTGGGCTCTGCTTACTTGCTGAGTTATTTTAAATTACACAGATGACAGGTAGCCAAGAAAATTCACCTAGAAAGCACAGCTTGCCATTTCTAGAGGTTTTCAAGGTCAAAAGTTGAAAACTATGTTGTTTATGAACTGAAAATAAAATCAGAAATTTAGCAAAACAACTTACTTCTCTAGACTTGCAAGCAGTGGGTCTGGTTCTGAACTGTTCTGTACTTGTAACATCTGGTCTCTGCTTAGACGAATAATTTCACAGAGTGACTGTGATGCATTTGAATGCCTCTGGAACAGAAAAACATAGCTTTTCACTATAAGAATAATAACATGCTGGACTGTAATTCTTCAGTTAAAAAAGGCAAAAGTTTCAACTGGGACAAGAGTCTCTCCTACCCAAAAAACATTCAGGCAATAGCTTTATGCCATAACTAAATATTAACAACACAAAAAAAAACTTGAAGCACGAGGCAAGAAACTACTTCCAATATTAAGGTGGCAAAACATTAGAGTTGAATCTTTAAACAACACCGAGTATGCGTAAGGCTTTGACCTGGATCTGATAAGGGGTGGGGTGAACCACACACCTTCCGTCAAATGACCACACTTAAAATACTGCAATCAGCTTACTCAAAAAAAACAAGCACAAAACAGTAAAACTGAAAGTTCTAACACTACGTTGTACAGCAACTTGCTGAACATAGACCCAGAAGAGTGTCAGACCAATACTTACATCTTCATCCTGAGACGGATGTACAATTTCGACAAGCCGCTGGATAATTCTCTCCTCATTGAGCCACTGTAAAAGTGCTTATGGGTGTTAGTAAGAATGTTATCCAAGTGAATGAATTAAAATTAACAAAATTAAAAGTAGTCATTTGACAATTGCCATGAGTCATACTGTCAATATTTCTAAACAAGCACTAACAATACTTCAGGAAAAAAGGAAAAAAGTAAAGTTAGTGTTTCTGAGCAACTGTAAAGAAGAAAGCCTTGGGTATAATTCTTAAATAAACTTTCTGATGCCAGAAAAAAAAGTGTTCAGTAAGGTCCAAAACATTTTTAAAACTGCATCTGGCGGTTTTAAGGTAGATATTAAAAACCAGGGGAAGAGACCAGCCACTCAGGTTCTAAGTTGTCCCCACCAGCGCTGTGGCTCCACTGGAAAAGTATTGGCAGCTCCAAGCAAAAAAATGCCCACATATTTAATTTCAGCACATTTAAGAAATAAACTTAGTAAAATCAGCAGAAGATAAGCCATCTTACAGTTTACACATCAGACAAAAGTCCTTTGAGACATTTTACTTACATTTAACACTTCTTGCCGGGGCTGTGGTGGTTCTATGCAAGTCAGCAGCCTGAGCAACAAGTCCATGATAGCAGAGGTCCCTATGTGCTTAATAATGAGGTCTACAAAATCATGTTTTCTCTTTAAAAAATCCACAATCTAGAAATTAAAAAGAAGTAAGCTTACACTTGCTTATCTGTATTTTACATGGTAAATTACACCAAGCAGTTTTAGTTTCTCTCTCCTGCCAAAGGGAGAAAATAAATGAGAACTTCTTAAACACTTTTGCCACTTAAAGCTTACAGTACAAGGCAAGATAAAATAATATACATGTATAGAGTAGCAAAAGTGAGACAGGACAGTGTGTCCTGGGCCTCCTCTCAAGCCCAACTTGCTGATCATAAACTACTCATAATCCAATGCACAGTCAGTTTTCCTTTTTGGTACAAGTTCCTCTCATCCCTGCTTAGTGAGCAAAGCTCGACACAGCAAAACCTTAACATAATACAAGCAAAGGCAGAGCTTGCTAAATAAAAGATACAGAACAGAGTCAAACTTAATTTGCTCAAGTATGAGAGCCAGTCCTTGCAGCTGTTTGCAGCATTGGGCCCATGAACGCAGAGTACAACAACACTTCTGAACAAGGACTCCAAATACCTCTCACTTTGCTCTCTAACAATTTTTCACACCAAATGGGACCCACTCCCACTGATTCAACTCACTTATGTTCACCTCTAACGGCAATTAATGCAAATATCACCATATAAAATACTGAGCTAAGCTAAGCCAAAAGTTAACCACTCACACACTGATGTCACAAATAGCTCAGGCAAATCAAATACATCTTACTCATCTAGATATATTTTTTAATCCTCTGCATACCATATAAAAAGTTAAGTGTCTTCAGCTAGTATGGAAGTTGAATGCTCTTTTTTGACTCAGCTGCTAATCCCTCAAATGTGTAGTCTTAAAGCAGCATTGCTGAGTACTACAACTTTATTAGAGCACTTGTTAAATTGGAGAGCTTGTAAGTATTTACCTGTTCCGGTTTTCTGCTTATAAGAATACTTAGCACCTTGCTGAAGAAACTGGCCAGTAAAGGGTTTAGAGGAGATTCATTTAAGAGGAAGCTGTACAGTTTCATAAGTAAGGATTCTTCTTCTCCCAGCCTATCATTGATCTGTGAGACATCTGATGTTAGCAACTCACATGATATGTTTGGATATCTGGGGAAAAGGAAAAAAAATTATCCATTACTCATACTTCAAAGTTGTCATACTTCCAGCTCTGAATTCAGAAATTGGTAAGGCTTCTGGCCAAGTTTTCAAGCAGGGTTGGTCTGGACTAATTAAAGCAGCAAACTACTGCAAGATAACATAACTACACATTCAGCCTACAAGCTCTGTTATTTCATTTAAGAAATGGACTACTCTGTTCTTCAGTAGCAATAGGACAACCCTAGGAAAGTGGGGAAAGGAAAGGGCAAGCTTTTATTTTAAGATCTATTGTTAAATCCATCTGTTCTATTGTTAAATCCATCTGTTCTATTGTTAAATCCATCTGTTCAAGTACTGATCTCTCATTTCAGAAGCCACTTCTTTTTTTGAAGGGAAAAATAGTTACCAAGAAGTTAAGCAGACTGATAGTACTAGACCGATACTGGGGAGGGAACAGTGTGTTTGCCCTTTCTAATATAACAGGGTTTATATTAAAAAGGTCAAAAGGAATGGCTTCAGGAGTTTTATTTTTATATATATATATATATATACACACACACACATATATTTTATATATTTTTATATATATATTGCAATTATGTAGAAACTCAATAAACTAGTCGAAGTCTGACAAAGCCTGCAAAACTAGCTAGTACTGCTTCATGACACAGAACCAGAAGTACTGTTCAGAACATTGAGTAATTAAACTAAGAGGCCATCAAGACCAGTAATTTCCTGCTTTTGACAGTACTATCACCCACTCACACTAAAGGTAATTTTGACAGCATCAGCAGCTTAAGGTTTCTACGTGAAAGATCCTTCAATTTCAAACTATACTAAAAACACTTACAGGAGGCTTGGTTTACCAGAAATGGTGAAGTGCTGCAGCTAAGAGTGTAGCTTATTTCACATTATTTTTTTACATACTGTTTTAAGAAAAAAAGCAGCTTTCTGCATAGACAACTCTGAAATAGGCCAAAAGTGGCAGAAGTGCTTTTATACAAATTGCTATGTTGACTGTTGAGTTTAAAACTTCTCAGCAAGCTAGCTGAAGTCATGGCCATACCCAATTCTTACAGTTCTAGGTCTGCAAAGGAAAACACCAGCAATTAGATATTAAGTACATTCTTCCAAGGAGTGCTACAGACCTTCTAATAAGCATCTTCAAAACATCTCACCAATCATCAATAAAACAAAGCTAAGCACTTAAAACTATTACCCAAATAGGGCATTTCATTCAACTGTTTTCTTAATAATCACTACTACAAGATTCTTCATGTGAGTTCCGATTATTTTTTTTTTTGTAAGCCTCCTTTGGCCAGCAATTGGAGTTGGAAGCATTTATGGATAAGAGTCTTCCTTTTGAAAGACATGCAAATATTAGAATGATTTATTTAAAAGGTCTACAAAGCCCCTTGAAAACAAAAGCCCCTTACTCTAAAGATACCAGTACTGTACTACACACCAGAATGCAGGGATTCAAAACACACTATCAAATTAACTGTAGTAATCTACCTCTTTCCACCTTCCCAAGTCTCCCCCCCACCCCCAGAAGTTTTCCTACTTATATCGAATTTTTTCATCCATGTCTTGAGGTGGCTCTTCAATAATAAATGAAACTAAGTCTTCTAAACATTCTGACTTCAGCAGAAACTCTATAAGTTTGCGATTCTGAGCCTTGCATTCTTGCAGAACATCCTCTTCATCCATCAATTCCTTCAGTGTTACATCTTCTCTCTCTAGAAGTGTATCTATGTGGGATGACGAATGGAGATCAAATTTCCAAAACATGCTGGTCTGGATGAGAAGAATATACACAAAGCATTAAGTTTACAAATCTATTTAAGCAGTATTTGTAGTAACACTTCACAGTAGTATTTTATAGCTTCTAACCCCAGAGGTACCTGCATGCACAGAAACTTTCTAAAATTCAAATGAGAAACAACAGTAGATGCTGATGATCAAAAGCTACAAAATCAGGCTTGATTAAAGATGACTGAATACTCCATAGTAATTTTTGTACCTTTAGCAATAGCCAATATTATAACATCCAAAGATAAAGGTAGGCAGCTCCAGGGTTTTACTTACATGAAAGGAACATGCTAATCTGCATTAAAGAAAAAAGGACAACTTTGGTTGTCAATTTATTGAATTTGCTCTTCCCAACCTTCATTTTTAACCTATGCACCAAGTCTCAGATTCAGAACAACTTGCTCAGCAATTAATAGAGCTGGGAGAAGATAGAACAGGCACTACATAAATGCACTAGAGTACCACCCCTACCATTGAAGAAAACAGCTATAAAGGTAGAGGAATCATAATAATTTTAGCTTGCAGGCAGTGCACATCTAAGTACCGGAGCTAATTTCAACACAGGACCTACTCTGTCACTGTACCTCCCTCCACAAACTTGGCACAGGAGGAAGAACAAGGGACAATAAAATATCTTATGCAAACACATGAAAGGGCAGTAGCCACAACCACTGAAATATTGTAAAAGGCTGTAACAGGAATGTATAAGGATGAGCAACTTCATCTTTCCTTATAAAATGCTTTGGCACCTCCATGTTAATTCTGTTGCTCTAAGACACCTTGCAAACAGTTGCTACCGAGACAACTGTGCTATCAGAAAAGAATATTTCAGTCTATGATAGATCCAGTACACTCCTGCTTTCACCTCTCAAGCTCAATAGAAGCATTCGCTCCATTCCCCTCTCCATTTAACCTCTGACATGGTATCAGCTGGTCTTATGTGAATGCAGAATTTAAGTGGATTGAAAGAGATACTACAGATACTAGAGAACAAGAGAAACTTTTCTTTCCTTATAATTGGAAGCAGCATGGTTTTGTGCAGTACTCATTTAAATAAGGAAAGAAACAGTCCTTTTGCTCCTTTAGTAACCGCCTTCCAAGTGTGAAGGATTAATTCAATACATTAATTACTGTTGTGCATTAGCAACATCATCAGCTGTGAGTACACATAGTTACTACAGAGAATGTAGGTGAATAGTACTATTTTAGCAAAAACACTTCTGTAAGCTGCAGGTTGTATGCAGGAGCAAGTTTAAACACAATCAAACTATGCTTTTGTCATATGCTATTATAAAAACCTACAAAAACTAAAATAGAAATATCTAATTCTTATGCAGACTAAGAGGTAGACAGCTTGAAGCACTTATTTCCAAGTTAAACTGGATTCAGCATGCACAGTACAGCTACTTAGAACAGTGAAGTGTCAAATTTAGTACTTGAGCAGTTTAGAAAATAGATACAGCAAAAGGATCCAGCAAAACCCTTATGACTCTTCATTAGCAAGACTTCCAGTATTTGGCCTAAATATTGAAAAGCCTGGTATACTCACTATGAAAAAGTTTTAATTGCTTTTAGGGTTTTCGTTGTTGCTTTAACCATTACACACTGATCACTTAATACTACTTTACTTTGTTTAGCCTTTTGTCAGAAGTTGTAAGCATACATAACTGCCCCTAGATTATATAGCTTTCTGTTTAAAGATATGGGAGTCCAATCAGGAAAACGTACAGATAATTTCAATTGCAGTATCAGTACTTCTAATCATCTGAGATCCCATACAAGGATTAAGTGGTTAAAAAACAACAAAAAAAAATTCTTTTCTGCTAAAAGTACTAGTGAACCTACAAGCAGGGTTCAAAACACCTGATCTCACAAATTAGCTTAAATCAAATTATACAGAGTTGTTATTAAAAACACTAGCTTGTGGGTATTCAGGCTACACACACTTACTGTAAGTAAGTGAAACTAGCGCATTAAAGTCACAGGATATTTTTTGTTTGGGTTTCTAGAAAGTACATCAAATCCCCCACCCCTTGCCCCAATTAGTGAAAGTAGCATCTTTGCAAGTAACCACTATCAATGCTAATTCCAGATGTAAATTAGTCTGCAGCGATTAAAGCTCATTTTAGTAGCATCGATGTATTTCTCAGTTACTTATTTCAAGAGAAATTCAACAATGGAAAATAGCAACAAAAAAAAAAAAAAAAAAAAGAGGCATACTACTGCAAACATGTTACTGCGTTATTTCACAAACTGTCTCCCAGGCAAGCTCTTTTAGGGGGTGCTCCCTCAACATGTCAGGTGCCGGCCAGAGATTATTCCATCACTTTTCAACAGGAGCCCAGGTCCTTTGAAATAAGGAAAAATAAACAACATAAAATGTGCCAAAGAGGAAGTCCAGGAACCCTGAAGAGAAGAGAATTTTCTTAGGCGTTACCATGGGCAATAATCTAAGATCAGCCTACCATAGTTCTGAATTAAAGTTTTAAAAACAAAAAGTTATTGTTATTCTTCCCACAGCCTACTGTTCTACCTTCCCTCCCCAAACCTACCAATTCTGAAATTTTGGATTACCCTCATGCTTTTTCAAATTTCAGTCCCATTAACAGAATCAGAATTAGGCCTTATGTCCGCAAATCAGGAGTGCTCCTCCCAAAATTTTACTATCTGCAAATTTACAACAAACTCCACAGGTCAATTGCGTTGTTACTCCCAGTGTTGAACTCCACTGCCACTATGAGCAGGGGCGGGGGGGGGGGGGAAATCACATTTGGATTCAATGCAAGATGCAAAAGACTGCCAAATACAAGACATGCTCAAGATTAGATACTACAAGATGCAAAATAATCCAGGATAATACTAAAACCTCTCGGATGTGGAAAGAAAAATTGTGTTAAAGATGGTAAAGCTGCTGCAGATATTTGACTGTCTTTTGTAACTTGAGTTAGCATTCTGTTATCTCTGAAAGTTCCCAGCAAGCAAGACTAACAGAATTCCAATTCATGTAAACAGTACTTCTGAAAGTTTACATCAACTTGCTGATGTACAAGTTATGACAATTCAAGATTCTAAGGAACACCTAGCATTCTGAAAAATATTGCTTTGTTTTCTTAGTTAATATGCTTCTCTGAATGAATGGTGAAATAACATTCTATGTAAAACACCTGACTTAAATCTGAAAGGAAAGAAAACAGTTCACCAAAATGAAGAAGTCTGTCAACTGCTTTGAGGTACAGGTAGCTGAAATTCTCAATTGAATTGTTTGCTAAAGGGAAGAAATAAAGCTTAGAAGCAATCCTTTCAGACCAGGAAAAAAAAAAAAAAAAAAAAATGGAAGTCATCTGCCTACCACAGCTGAAGAAAAGCACACTGTGTACTTTGTTTAACAGTAATAGTCCATGGTTCTTTCTAGTGGCCAAATGCTTAATTGGTATCTCCATCAAAAAAAAAGCTGGTAACAATTGTATCGGTAAGTTTCTCTGTAGCTTCCAGTTGACGTAGCTATCAAACACCTTTCCTGAATACAGACATTGCTGTTTTCAAGCTACAGGATGAAGATGTGAATTCCAGTCAGACAAGCACAGTTTAATTTTGGACAATGTCTCCTCTACTGAACCTTTTACAAAACAGACTTGTTACTTTAAGGCATCCAGAAGTCCCTTCAGTAAATAAGAAAACAATAGTTTTCTTATTTTCTTCATAGAAGTAAGCTGCTCATTTAAGTTAAACTTTTAAGCATTGTACTTAGGTAGAACAAACATAAGAAACATACTTCGCAAGTTCCAACTTGGTACCTCATACTTCTACCTAAGAGTTGAGTGGTGGTAGCTACAAGTAGACATGGGGATCTAGACCAGTGCAGAAAGAAAACTAAAAGGACCTCAGCTAGCCAGCTGAAGGCTGTTTTACCTGACAACTGGATGTTAAAATAGGTATGAACTTTGCAGATTTTTACAGCAATAACCAGTTTCATTTTTCAAGGAAGAGAAACTTTTTTTTTTTTAAAAAAAAGTATATCAGTGTCAAGCTGAAGATTCTGTAATACATGACAGTCTGAGAAATGCTACATAGCAAGTTGTAACAAGGATTGCATTATAAAAAACTAAACTCAGAACATAACTGTCAATTTTCTTTATGTACCATTGTATTTCTTACTACAGGGTTCAAGTGCACAGATAAACCAAAAAACTCAGTTACTCTTGCACCAATAAACTTTTCCATGATTGAAACACATGCTGTATTATGTAGCCTACTTGAACAAAACAGGTTTTTGTTTTTTACAGCTGTGTAGCAAAAGACAACTTAGTTGGTGGATGGAAGGAGAGCAACCACCAAAGGAGTCCTTGGTGCCACCACAGGCTTTCAAGAAGGTCTTACATTCCTTAATGATAGAAGTATTTTCAATGCAAACAATCCATTGCCTTCTAAAACCCAAATAGGTAGGTGGGTTTGGGGAAGGACAAAGTAATGGTGAAGATAAATTCTTATGCTTTTATTATTAAAAAAGAATTTACCAACATTTTAAAAACCTTTAAATGCATTAAGTCATTTCTTCAAAATGCTAAGCATGCCCTTCTGCCAGCTTCACATAACCTCAACCAGTTAGTCCCTTGGTATATTTAATCAGTTTCCAGTTTGGGTTTTTTTTTTCTTTTTAATTCTTTCTCCAAACAATGGACAGTAATTAGACAGCATACTAACATTTATAAAGTGCTTATTTTGACACTAGAAATGGACCATCTGTTCAAAATAAAGCTAAGCACGAGTGCATGCCTGGAAATATTTAGAGCTAAACAGAATTACCAGTCACCCAAATTTACAAAGACGACATTCTAGTAGCTACTTTTTAAACTGCTTATTTCACTCAGCCAGAACACTACCCATTGTAAACCTGCTGTCTACAACTGCCTGTCCTTTGCAGGCTGGGGCACAATTCCTCAAAGTATTAAATATCCCAAGACATATTAAACGGGAAAATTAAGCACTTAACGCATCTAGTCTGGAATTGAGAGCAATTTGAACAAAATACCAAAAAATAAGATACCTGCATTCTAGCTTGAAGATCTGGACCAAAGCAGTTCTTTTCCGTAAAGTAATGATTATTTATAGCAATACACAGTCGTGCCATAACTGAATTCCCCACTTTTTCCACTTGATGAATGCAAGAATCTCTCACATGCGGCAACACACTTACATTGCTGCTTCTGCATTGAGAGTTCAGGGGAAAAATAAGTAATTCTTTATCTTCTATCCTATTAAAATAGTATTGGTTTTAAATAGTGTAAAAACTCTGCCCTTAATTATTCCTTAATTTCTAAATACTTCAAATACAAGAAACGATACTTACCCTATAACCTATTTGAAAATAAACTTCTTTTCAATTAAAGCTGTGACTTTTGTTGTGTTATTAGCTAGAAAGATATAAATTACTGTTCCAAGTCCGTAGATTTAACTACATTACATTACATGGAGCAATCACAAATAATAAAATAATATCAGTTACACAGGAGTGTTTTTATGGTACAGTTTCTACATTTCTTAAACAACATGTAAGATCAGTTTGACAAAGAATAAAAATCTCCTGTGAACACAAAGTAAGATGTAGCAGTCTCTTCAGTGTCGGAACAGCCTGTTCAGGCCATGAATGTGAGCCCTAGTAGAAATTAATTTTTGATAAATACTCCATTGCTTACACTAACAATTAGACTTTATTATAAACTAGTGAAGTTTCAAAGGAACTTTGTGGAAGAGGGAGCCAATAGATGGTTGGAAGTTAAAAGGAATGAAATAAAACACAAAATACAAACACCTTTACCTCAACAATTCAATACATATCACACCCATATTTCAAATACTGCATACAGTCCTAGTCCTCCCATTTCCAAAAGGGCATAACAAACTAGAAAAGATACTAAAAGGAAAACAAAACCCGTTAATCAGCAATTCTTTTATGGAGTGCTGGGAGTCCTTGTGCAGGCTGGGTGCACTTCCCTTTCCCACCTGCAGGACATCTGGATGCTTTGCCTCCTCTCAGCCACTGTTGGGCACAGGGGGCTGCGTTACTTGAGGTGAGGCCACTGAGGCCAGCCCGGACTCCCCTGCAACACTGTTGCCACTACCTCATCCCTTGGACCCCAGGCACGGGATGAGGAAGGGGCTGGAGCCCAGGCACACCAGAAGAGGTAGAGGGCAGTCCCTGTGCCCAAGGAGCAGGACAATAGCACAGGGGAGCAATCCCCAGGAAAGGGGTCCTCAGCACCCCCGACCCTCCTCCTTCTGCCACATGAGGCCATCTTTCAGGCCACAGCCCCCTCAACTCCCAGAACAGCCACATTTGGCCACATGCATAGCCATCCCAGTGGCCTCCTAATATCACGAGCTACCTTACTGCCTTCTGTTCTGGGCCCTATAAATACAGGGACACAGGCAGCTGGCCTACAATTTGCTGAGCTTCGAAGTCCTCAGATTCCAAGGATGATAGGAACAAAGAGGTCCCACAGGAGCAAGGCAAGTGGCTGCCCACTTACACATGGGAAGGCAGATAGGTGGTTGTAGGAGACACAGAGGAAGAGGCAGCATCAGAGGGGGGACGCTATCAGCCACATGGTAACAATGGCCATGTGTGGGAACATATTTAGCTAACGGTCACAAGAGCATTCCAGACACCTTTAGAAGGCCTTGAACAGAATAAACAAGATGACAAAAATAAGAAAGATATCAATTAGAAGAACACAGGTGCGCATTCCACAATAAAGGGAACTTGGCACAAAGAACCTCAATTCGGCAGTTTATCTTGACCAATTAGACTGAGACAAGTTTCACATGTTTTAGTTAGTATAACCAATTATGTCTTATGTTTATGCGCGTGTACAGTGTTGATATAACCAATCATTAAGTGTAACTAGGCGCGTGGACAGTGCATGAATAATGTGTGTAACCAATAGTAAAATAGCTAAACACATGTACGGATGTAATCAATGTATAAAATGATGTCTGATGCTCTAGTAAAGGGCCTTCAACTATGATCATATTGATCTGTCGTTGAGTCCATGATTATGCTCCCGCAGCCATGTGGCTGAGCCCAGGGAGGTGGATCCAGCCAAAGATCGAGAAGAACCAATGCAAGTGGATCCACCTCCAGTATGGCTCCCCTGGCACCATTACACCATACCAGGGCTCCCCGCCAATGCACCATCAACATGGCATCACAGGAGCACCCAGCCAACACCCAACCACCAGCCCAGCCTCCGCACCTGGCATTAGCTGGGAGACCCAGCCTCTGCACCTGGTTGTCCTGCAGGCTCACCCACTCCATCTCCCAGCATTAACAATTATTTTGTTGATTGACACAGGCAGTGTGAGCCCTTCTCTTTCCTATCCCCCACGCCTCCTGAAGGGGTGCCATCTCCTCTGCCCTAAGCCCCAAGAAAAGGGGATGAGACAACCTGGCTTCCACCAGGCTGCTGCACCAGGAGGAGCCCTTTGGAGGGCCAACAAGGTCCTTGGGGCCTGGAAGTGGGGTTTCTTCAATCTGAGGACAAGAAGGCTATCTGATGGGTGGTGGAAGTTGAAGGCAGACCCTCCACAGTGGTGCACGAAGAATAGCAACAGATCAAGCAAAGAAGTTAGAGACAGTTGTTCCTTTAAAGAAGCAGAAGACTGCAGTTCTGCCAGGAAGAAGTGCTGGCCTGCAGCATTAAGGTCCCTTCTAGCTGCTTCATTAGTAGTTCTTTTCAAGGATGGGCAATAATCAATTTAAAAAACCCCAAACAATAAAACAAGAAGATAACAGTAAAAATGCTTTCTTCTCTTATTTGGTGACTGCATCTGGACTCCTCCGTCCCCTCCTGGTCTCCCTAGTCCAGGAACTACACTGATGCATGGGGTGTGGCCCCAGCCCAGGGCCTTAGAGATGGTGAGGGGCAAGGGCACACAACAGCAGGCTGAGGGAACGGTCTCTGATCATGAGGGTGGTGAGACACTGGAGCAGGTTGCCCAGAGCCTTGGATGCTCCATCTCTGGAAGTGTTCAAGGTCAGGTTGGCTGGGGCTTTGAGCAACATAATCTATTGAAGCATACCCGTCAGCCTCACCTCTGTGTCTGGAAGATCATGGAACAGATCCTCCTAGAAGATGAGGTGATTTGAGACAGCCAGCATGACTTCACCAAGGGCAAGCCTCACCTGACCAACTTAGTGCCCTTCCATGATGACTACATCAGCAGGTAAGGGAAGAGCTACTGAATACTGTTTAATATCTTCATCAACGACATACACAGTTGGATTTAGTGGACCTCCAGCAAATTTGCAATGACTCTAAGCTGAGTGGTGCAGTTGACACACCTGAGGGACAGGATGCCATTCAGACGGACCTGGACAAGCTCAGGAAGTGGGCCCATGTGAACCCCATGAGGTTCAACAAGGCCAAGTGCAAGGTCCTGCACCTGGGTCAGGGCAATCCCCAGTATCAATACAGGCTGGGGGATGAAGGGGTTCAGAGCAGCCCTGTGAAGGAGGACTTGGAGGTACTGGTGGATGAAAAGCTGGACGTGAGCCAGCAATGGGCGCTCGCAGCCCAGGTGGCCGACCATATCCTGGGCTACATCAACAGAAGCATGGCCAGCAAGTCAAGGGAGGTGATTCTGCTGCTCTACGCCACACTGGTGAGACCCCACCTGCAGTACTGCATCAAGCTCTGGAGTCCTCAATACAGGAAAAGACATGGACCTGTTGGAGCAGGTCCAGAGGAGGGCCACAAAAAAAAATCAGAGGGCTGGAACACCTCTCCTATGAGGAAAGGCTGAGAGAGTTGGGGTTGTTCAGCCTGGAGAAGAGAAGGCTCCAGGGAGACCTTACTGCAGCCTTTCAATAGTTAAACAGGGCTCATAAGAAAGGTTAGGACAGACTTATTAATAGGGTCTGTTGCGATAGGACAAGGGGTAACGGCTTTAAACTGAAAAAGGGTAGATTCAGACTAGATATGAGGAAGACATTTTTTACAACGAGGGTGGTGAAACACTGGAAGAGGCTGTCCAGAGAGGTGGTAGATGCCCCATCCCTGGAAACATTCAAGGTCAGGCTGGACAGGGCTCTGAGCAACCCGATCTAGTGGAAGATGTCCCTGTTCATTGCAGGGGGGTTGGACTAGATGACCTTTAAAGGTCCCCTCCAACCCAAACCATTCTATTACTCTATAATCATCTTATTAAGACCTTACCATTGTTAAGTTGTAAGATCCAGAAATTGTGGGGGAGCATTCCTTGTACAGAAGCTAGCAACATTTCAATGTTTTGAACTATTTGCACGTGAAGTTTCACTTACCAAAAAACAAAACACTGCACCTTCTCCCAGATACTATCAAGAATTCCTGGGTAACCAAACGATGTTTCAGAATGCAAAAGAAACACTTCAGCATGTTCGCTGACTATTGTACAATTTTAGCTTGTACTACATACACAATTCCTTCCAGCCATTATACTTATTTACAGCACATATGCTCCTCAACTAACTACTATACTTTCAGAGGGTAACTACATACTCTTGAGTGAAATGCAAACAAAAGACACCATGGGGTAGTCCTTTCTTGACTGGGCGAGAAAGACACCAAGTGGTAGTCCTTTCTTGACTGGGCAAGAAAGACATCAGAAAACTGTATGAAGACACAGTAATTTTCACAACATCCTATTTAACAGCTGCCACCTCCTCCTAATGAGGAGGCAAATTATCTAATAAGTAGGGACTTTTACTATCAGACAATGGAAGAGGGAGCCTGCTATGGTTGCAGAACAGTTAAGAATTGAGATAGAAGTGAAATCACTTTCACCCTTATTTATCACATTAGCCTCCCTTATTTATGCACACTAGCTGCTCTTCTACCTAGATCAGAACTATAAATATGTATTTTTTTTTACGTAACATACAGATAATATATATCCATCATATGCATATACACACAGCCTCTATTATGACTGAATGCCACAATAATCAATCGCTTTGACACATTGAAGTACATAAACAAGTCCAAACTAGTTAATGTTTACTCAAAGACATCAATCCCTCAAAATTCAAGGTCCATAACCATCCAGCAAAAGTACAAAAATCAGCTGAAATCTACAGTTTGCTATTTTATACCAAGCAACAAGAGTATCCTTATCAATTCCTACGCTCTTATCTCAAACCACGGGTTAGTAAGTGTTAATAAATGTAGATCTTAATTACCTGCAATAACTACAAATTAGACACTGATCTCTCCTGCCCAAGTAGGAAAGATGAATAATTTTCTAGTAACTCCACTTCAACAGCCAAACATTTTACGTATTTAAAATATTCATTGGTCACAGAATTGTTAGATTCTTCGTATTTTGAATTCATTTCCATTTTGAAGATAACTGGGAGAAGATATTTATGTACTGAGAAAAGCAGATGGTTCCATAATATTATAAAAAGCAAGTTCAACAATGTATAGCTACCCAGAAGACAGTTTTACACTGAAGCATGCAGTTTAGTACCAAAAATTCAATTGCAGAAGACATTATTACCATACTTCAATATAATAACCTCTAGTGCTAAACATCATTCATACCTAATGTATGTCAGTTCATGAACACATTTGCTTTGAAACTCTTCCAAAGAATTGGAGGCTGGGCAGCAGATACACCTCCTGGCACAAAACCAAAACACTTTAAAACATGTTCCCTGTAAAACAAATAGAATAACCACAACAGTGTATCTAGATGACCCTTGATTCTCATTGTAAGATCAAAGCAGGGCAGAAAAAGAAGATAGCACAACAGCAGGGTGGGTTAAAAGATGAAGTTAGAAACAGCCAGCTACAAAGTAGTCAGAAAAAAGCTACAAGGAAAAGGAAGGAATGGCCACAAAGTCTGAACCGCAGAAGAAAGAGCAACTTAGAGGTAGTAAATATGAACCTACAGAAATCAGGTAAATAAGCCTTTAGTGGACATCAGGGACATGAAAAACTTAAAGCATTCAGGAACCACTTAAATTTTAAGATAAGGCTTTATAGATGCAGAAGCTAAATCTACTGCTGTAGGTGAGGTTTAATAGTTTCTTACCTGTTAAACACAAAAGTTTTTTAAAGTTAAAAAAACAGAACGATTTGTATTCTCTCAGGCTCCTTGCCCATTACAGGGTATCCTGGCAACAGCAAAAAATCTTTCAATCTACAGTATTAGCAGATTAGCAGGACTGAATTAGGATTGAATTAGATGAAGCAGATTCCTTCCTACAACAAAAAACAAATAAATTTAATACTGTTAACAGCTTCTATTCAATAGCTCAACAACTGCATGAATACTAAGCATTGCTTTGCAGGGAATAAGACATATGAACTGAAGGAGGAAACAACTTGCTAGGAAGAAGAGTGTCAGTTCAGTGCAGTAGACTCTGAGAATAAATTCAAAAGCAGCTTGTCATCTGAAAGACTTGTTTATTTTTAAATCAACTTTAATTAAACATTCCCCTTAAGTTTTTCCTTTGTCTCCCAAAAGTACATTGCCTTACTGAAATAAAACTGCCTGTATGATCTGCACTTGACTGTGCAATCTAACACAAATCCAGACTTTTTTCTTTTTTATAAACTATTAGCAATTTCATATGAAGTAATGTCTACAGATCTAGAAGATCTGAAATACCCATTACTAGAGTTATTTGCAGCAGTCTCTTCTATCCTAACTATTCTCTTACTATATTAATATCTGATTTATCCACAAATCTGCACAGAAATAAATGTACAAGTATTAAAAAAGCCCGTTATTTTGCCGTAAGTCTATATAAGCAATTCAGCCAGTTTCAATTTGAAATCAGTTTAACTTAGAAGAAAATTCAATCCACATACAGACTTACAAAGTAACCAGGTGTTTTAAGATAGCATTCAGTCACCTAAAATTCATCACTAAGACAATCTCTGCTTTTGACAGTTTAATTCTTTCAGTGTAAAGCAAAGTAACATTAAAGAGCTTAATTAGATACCCATAACTGGCTTCAGAGTGACACTTACCTGCCTGTGCTTTGGTCAACACCAAATAGGCAAGAAAAAGCATCCTATCAATTGATGCTTCTTTCTGATGTAGCTGTTTCTGGCAGTTGTAAGATGAATTTCTAATACAAAAATTCACCTTCCCTTTCTACCAGTTAGAGATGGCTTTTTGATTTTGCTTTTTAATGCAGGCTTCAAGCAAGACGAGAGTTTTGTTTCTTTTGGGAACATGGGTAATATTGTTCATGGAAAAAAAGCAGAAGTACTAGCAACTAAGAAGGGTAGCAAATATAGTAGCATGTTCATTAATTCATGTCAGTGACTACCTAGTATTTGGCTGAAAAGCTCTATCAGAGTTTGTCACAAATGTATCTTCGGCTAAAAACACCAAAACAACCAAACTACGCACCTCAAAAGCATTTCAAGTATTCTGCCAAAGAGAAGAATGATTTAACTTTACACCTTCCATGTTAAAGCAGCTGTGTCTCCAAAGCTGTTTCTTGATCTTTTCAGATGATTTTTAGATAGCCTCTGTCAACCTAAAGATATATACTACAAATAAATTCCTCTTGAACTAAAAGAAACTCTTGCATTCTAGTTAAACAATCACCTAATAAAAGTGTTTTTTCTTAGCTTTGTTAGGGCTAGTAGGTTTTGTGGCTTGAAATACCATGTTTGCTATCTCCAGCGGTTCTGGAACCAAAAGCCACCACATTTGCTTTTTATTCACAACAGCACAAAGACTCCAAGCCTTAACATACACAAACACTAAACACAACTTTCTCTAAGGCTATTTTAATAACAAACATACACATGAACTGAAGGCCAGTGTAATACATTGGCCATAATAGTTTCAAAGGTCACAGGTGTTTTTCATCCATAGACCTTCAGGTCTACATGTCAAGTAGATTTGCCAATCCCTTGTGAGTCTAGTGACTAACCAGAGCAGAAAAAGTAGTTTACTGGACTTCATTTGCTCTACTAAAGTTTCCTTGGTTATCATTTCTGCATTTCAAATGCACACCTATGTTCAGAAGTAAAGCTCCAAGAAGGGAGAGAACATAACTTCCTCAATTATGTCACGTGGAAGCAAGATAAGAAGCCTGCTTAGCTTAAAGCACTTTCAGAAGAGTTTACAAATTCTTAAGATATTGTCCACAGAGATTTCAATTGCCAGTAAAACTATCCAAATGAAAACCACTATTATTATTCCCCTTACAAGTATGTCTTTCTGATATTTCTCTATTCCTCTTTCTGTTTGAAAAGAAAACTTCAGTGTCTAAATACCATTGTTTAGCACCAGAACAGTCAGCTTCTGAATTAAATACAGCAGGATTATATAGGAAAATAAAAACACTAATGTAATCAAAATTAACAAGATACTAGCAGTGCAAGTATTGCAGCATACCCTGGGAAGGGTGTTCCACCAGAAGCCTGCTCTGGTCAATCAGGACTTTTTCAGTTCACCTCAGAATCTACAAGAGTAGAGAGTTTGGTTTAAAGAATAACTTTCAGTAGTACAGATGGTTTATTGGCTCAGACTGTTCCCTTCGACAGCACAGATTAGGTATTGAAAGGGCCTGCAGTATGGATAAAGGAAAAAAAGAAAAACCACAGGGTTCTTCCCTTAAAATAATAAGGAAAAGAATCAAGTGATTGGATGAGGCTCAAGTCTATTTTAATCTGGCTTTCCTACATCCAGGGATGGCTCGCATCCAGCAATAGTTCAGCCACATTAACATGGTACTTTTGTCAGGGAGAAGTGGGGCCATGATGGAAGGTATCAGAACTTTAAACCTGAAAATAACATGCAAAAGCAGGATGGAAGCGTTGTCACATACACGTATTACATTCAAACATAAAACTATGGAAACTCATCACCACTAGAACATGTATCCACGCTCACATGTTTACCTGATACACCTGAAAAATAAAGCAAGGCACAATATCCAGGGTAGCATGCATCTTCATGTGGAGTGCAACAGCATGGTAAAGCCCATTCTAAAGTATTATCTGATGAACTTTATTTACACTTTTTTAGAGAAGTTAACCACTACGTAACCAGCTGTCATAAACAGGACTAAACAAATTTTATTAATGCTGCATGGACTGCGATATGTCTACTTCTAAAACCATTCCCATGCATAGAGATCAACACTGCTCAAACACTGCAACTAGACAGGTCTCTCTGCTTATAGAAACCAACACAACATTTATGCATCCTGATAAAGAAGTGCAAGAACTGCAAGCTACTGAATTGTGCTGCTCTTAAAGTAATTCATTCCATGCATTCAAAACAGTAACTTATATAACCTACTATATCTGAAATAAAGTTGTTATATAAGATTATTTTTTTGCGATATAAAAAGCTTCAGTGAAAAAATTCAAGTTTCATTTTCTAGCCACCACACCATCACAGGGGCAATCAATTTGACAAAACCATTAGCAGAACAGCAGCATCTCTTCAGGAAGAATGAAGGTGTCTGGGCTGCAATTAATAATGGGAAACATAGGCCTCCGCATGGTTTAGTTCTATTCCCTCTTTGGACCATACTGCACTCAGAACAAGTGCAAGTGTTTTTATACAACACTGTGCTTAAGTAAGAAATAGCAGATTTTTTTTCCCCTTTTTCCACTGGCTTATTGGCCCAGAAAGATTCCACAGTGAAGTTAGCCTACCAATACAAAACTGTTTAATGTTAATGCTGAAGGCAGAGCACTGTGAAATCATCATTTAAGACTCATCATTGCTCCTTACCACACCTCTCCAAATGTCTGGTGGGAAAATTAAAAATAATGTGTCCTCCTTAGAACAGTCATGTCTTGGGGCTTACTACAGAAGTTAATCAAGAACATCTCTTCCCAAAAACTTTTATTTAAGCAACCCCTTGAACAGATGGTCTTTAAAAAAAAAAGAAACTTGGCCTTAAAATGTTGTCCACCACCATGAATTTGGTAGGGTGGAGACAGCTGAAGGGCAGAGAAATCAGTGCATATGATCGAGTCCTGAATTCTAATTTGTGAACAGTGACATTTATAAAAAAAAAGTGCATGATGACCAAGGCAACTTTTAAACACTCTAGGAAGTGGCTCACTTATGCTAGGACTTAAAACTTTGAATGCTTTGCCTATCAGTTTCAAACACCTTGCTTAGAAGGCACATTTGTATGCTGAAAAGTCACCATCCATGCTCAGAACGAGGACCAGGATTGCAATTCCATCCAGTCTGACAGGAGTGCTATAGGAGTGCTACAGGAGTGCTATAGGAGGCTAAGCTGACTATGCAAAGCAGCTCTGCGCTACCCCTTGCTGTGCAGCCTCCCTCTGTTGGCTCCCTGACACCGGTCAAACTTCTGCCAAGTCATTTATGAGTGAAAAACATACTTTAAAAGGTGACAAATGCAGTTGGTGGGGGAAGAAGGGAAGGCATTTTTCTGCCAAGTCCACATGGTGACACAGCTCAAAGGGTCTGTCAATCAACCAGGGCCGGCATGGCCAAGGAAGAAGGAACACACCATTAGGGACAGGACAACCAGGATTTGTCTCTTCCATCTTTGCCTCAAATTATATCACCTTAGACCTGCTGCAGGACTGCAGAGTAAAAGTTCTCCTGAATCTGGTAAGTAAGAACAAGACATGTAAGGCTGTATTTGGACAATTCAACATCAGTTGTACTATTGTCTCAATGACCTGATAATCTGCAAGCATAAATGAGTCCTGAATTCCTGTACTACTACTCTGGAAACATAAAAATCAGTAATGCTGGCTGACTACTTCAGCAGTACACTTTTCCTTTTTTGTTTGAACATTTAAGGAAAAACTATTGTAACTTAAGGAGACAGCCTTAAGGTTAGATGTATGAATTTTAGCAGAGATTTCTTTTTCTTAAGCATTTATTCTATTCTGTTCCAGTCAGTACTCAGAAAGTGTGTGGGTTTGGATTTTTTTTTTTTTTTCCCAAGTCTAAGACACTACCACCAGATCACAGGGATACAGTTACCATGGCTGCACTGGTGCTGTGCATGACTTGAGCCACAACTTCAATTTTCAGCATTTCACTCAATCTGCCGCACTCCACCCCAACCAGATGGAACACTGCTGAAAAAGAGCACGCTAGAGATAAGACTACTGTTTGAACATGCTTACCAGTATTTGGCAATAGTATGACAAAGAGTTCCCTAAGCTAGTACCACAAGCAGTGCTACTAGAAGGCGATACAGCTGCATCAGACACTTTGCTGTACCAAAGCTACTCAGCACTGTCTCTCACTTCCCTTAATTAACCTGAGTACAACAACATGCTAACTGGCCACACAGCTTTTGAACCCAAATCACTACTTGGCATGGCACACTAAACAAAAGCATATGCATAACTGGCTTGGACATTTCTAGCAAGGCACTGTAGGGTATCATGTAAACATACCTAGTTTCTCTGAACAACCTTTAACTGTTCAAATAAACAAGTTCATCCTCCTTTTCACCTCGTTGATTAAACCTTGAAAGTTGGATGCAAATCAAATGCTGAGGCACATGAAAATACATGGAGACAAAAGAAAGCTGCTTACTTCAGCAACTTCTAACCAGGACACCAGAGTGCTTTCTGTATAGACAGTGCATTCAAGTCTTACAAGATTTTTTTTTTTTTTTTAAGCAAACTCTTAGTCTTGTTAAAAGGAATACTTAAGATCTTTTGCAGTTCAGAAGTGGATGTCAGCAGCCTCTAGGAGCCTGCCAATGTTTTGCCTCCTGAAGCTCCAGTCAGCTATAGCTGCTGCCAGAATTAGAGTGGACTCTTGCATCAAGATAGCAACTTCAAAATTTAATCTAAAGCTGTCTGTCACTCTTCACTTTCATTAAAGGTTCTTTGGACCTGTTGTTCAGGTAACATGCATTTTCATTGCAGGTTACTTGAACTACAATAGTTAAAGGCTGCGGGCAAGATTATCTTCCTGCTTTTCTTCATACTAAGGTTTACAGAACTATTAAAATAAGTTTTGACAGCTGCACATTTTCAATATGTCAGGCGGGACTGCCCTTTTATTTAGGGGATAAAAAACTGAGCCACTAAATATACTACCTATGATTTCTGTGCTACCATATCCTGTGAAAACTGACAGAACTAATCAACCCAGCCTGCATGCATTTACAGCCTAATACTCCCCTAACATGACAGTATCACAAAAACATGTTTTGCTTTTCAAACTGGAAGTTGGAATCCTTAACACTCTTCAAAGAGTGTGCAGGTCCAATAGCATGTTTTGGGTTTGTGTGGCAGGGTTTTGGTAGCAGGGGAGGGGCTACAGGGGTGGCTCCTGTGAGAAGCTGCTCGAAGCTTCCCCGGCTCCAAGTCGAACCCACCTCTGGCCAAGGCCAAGTCCATCAGCAACAGTGGTAGCACCTCTGCAATAATGCATTTAAGAAGGGGAAACCTGCAGTGGAGGAGGGCAGTGGGATGTGAGAGAAACCCCTGTGCAGACAGCAAGGTCAGTGAAGAAGGAGGGGGAAGAGGTGCGCTGGAGGAGGGATGCCCCCGCAGCCCATGGGGAGACGGCAGGCTGTCCCCTTGCAGCCCATGGAGGGGAGCGGGGGAGCAGATGCCCACTTGCAGCCTGGGGAGATGCCCACACCGGAACACAGGGATGCCCCCGAAGATGGCCGTGGCTCCATGGGAAAACCTGTGCTGGAGCAGCCTGTACCTGAAGAACTGCGGCCCACGGAAAGGACCCACACTAGAACAGCTCACGAAGAACTGCAGCCCATGGGAAGGACTCATGCTGCAGAAGTTCATGGAGAACTGTCTCCCATGGCAGAGACCCCCACACCGGAGCAGGGGATAAATGAGGAGTCCTCCCCCTGAGGAGGAAGGAGTGGCAGAGACAACATGTGATGAACTAACCCCAACCCCCATTCCCCATCCCCCTGTGCCACTGGCAGGAGAAGGTGGAGAAATCAGGAGTGGAGTTGAGCCCAGGAAGGAGGGAGGGGTGGGGGGAAGGTGTTTTAAGATCTGGGTTTTACTTCTCATTATCCTTGCTTTGATTTGATTGGTAGTAAGTTAAATTGATTTTGTTTCTTCCTCAAGTTGAGTCTGGTTTTTGCCCATGACCATAATTGGTGAGTGATCCCTCCCTGTCCTTGTCTCAACCCACAAGCTTTTCTTTATATTTTCTCCTCCCCATCCCATCAGGGGGAGGAGTGAGCAAGCAGCCTCGGCTGGGCTTAAATCACAACAGCACAAAAAGAAAAATTGAAGATATTTGCTCTTTTAATCTTTAATTTAAGCAGTTTAAAATAAATCTTTGATTTTGATTTACTGTTGGGGAAAGATTACTAATTTGACTTCATTTACGAAAAAGCTTAAGCCCCATCTATACTTATTTCTACAATCCCTAAATTTTCATGTTTATCAATACAACGTCTAGGACAAAAGTAGAAAAGTTATTCCAATGTCAAGAAAGAAAAATAAAATACAGCAGCAGCACCTGAATACAAGGGAAGTGATGATACTTTACCATACTTGCTTATTTAAATCTGCATTTAGACAAATGCTTTAGTGCCATCTGGAATCTTCCCTAGTTTAGTGCCAATGTTATGGCTTTAGTTGAGCCTTTAACCAAGTAAGAACACTGTCCTTTCCTTCACAGAACATACTTCATATATTTGGGAAAATAGTCTATACAACTGTTTCTCCATCTCTGCAGATATCCTGAGGATGAAGTTAGATATTGGAAAAGAAAAATACTTGACATTCCACATGTATTAAAGTACTGAATGCCAAACAGTTGGGTTGTCTTAATCTTCGAGTGATAAGGCAACTGAAAAGAAGTTCAATATCCTTCACAAGCATTTTGCCACCATTTTTTGTAATATGAAGTGCTAGAAAGTCCCCTACCCCATACTATTTAAACAATGAGCACTTACCACTACATAGTGAAACTACAGATAGAGGCTTTACTTTCTGAGAGAATCAGCTTACAAAACTAAGAAAAAAACTTGTTTTGAATGAGAAGATTTCACCAAGTTTCACCTACATAAATTTAACAAATGACTATCATTTTTATTTGGGTATATGCAAAAACAAGTTCTAGAAGAGAAATTAGAAACCCAGCAAAATAATGAAAGATCACTGAGAAGGCATTTTGCACATAAGAGTTTGAGGTGGCTATTAAGTTAACATTATCTTTCTTCCTCCTTCCCCCGCCTCCCAGGCAATTTATATTATGGAGGAAATCACTCCAGTAAACCAAGTTTTGCCATGCTATGCCTTTACAAACCACGCACATTGCGGTTACACCACATTTTTCAGGCACAGATGCCTCTGGTGCCTCCACTGAACAGAAGTATGCCTTCCCCATGGAACTCCTCTATTTTGATGGACCATACTAGGAAAAAAAAAAAAAAAAAAAAAATCAAGATTGCCTAAGAGAATAAGCCACCTTCTTCCAACTGCAACACACATCCTACTTATGAAGAAAAAGCCAAAGTTTTATATGGAAATACCAAACCTACTCTGTTTTCTCTGTAATATTCAAAATAATCTTTTTTTAAAGCTGTACTTCAATGCTTCTCTCTGGAGCAGCAGCAGAGTATATTTGTGTCTCTCAAAACGATCATACTTGCAAGTAGCAAACTACAGGGCAAGTCTACTTCAAAGATTTAGTAGCATTTCTCAAGAAAACTGTTTTCAAAGGGAGATTACTTTCATATTCTAAATCTTTACACTGAAGTGATGATCATCTGTGCAATATTGTAAGTGTACTAATATATACACGCAAAAAGAGTTTAAAAAAGCCATTTAACCAACATGCCATAGTTTAGGGATAAATTGTTTCGTAGTGACCCTTATTTCAACTGGCTATGTTTCCTCTCTCATTTTCTTCATGCCTTTTCAAGACAGGGCTACACCACAGTAATTCACCAAAATACTTCTAGCATCTATTCCTTCCTACAAGTCCCTTCTCTAGCTACCAATACATGTCAGCAGTTTTCTCCCACTGCAAGAAGAGGTCTCGACTCTCACCAAGAAGCATTACTTTACTAACTAGTAATTACTGAAATAACAATGTTATAACTAATCCAAATACAAGACAAATAGTTACCAAAAACTACACTGATACCTCTGTGCTGTATGACTACTCGCAGGATTTGAAGAATAAAGTTTCAGAGAAAGCAAACCATTTCAAATGCTAGCTCAGAACTTAAATTGGTATTTATAACAGCATTACATGATATAGCCCTAAAAAGCAATACCCTGCTGAGCAAAACTTAGAAGTCAATTTACTTAAGACCTGAACTTGAGCCTTCTATCCTTTCAAGTAACATTTAGGGTTCCACACAGATTTTGTCAAGTTAAGTCTTATTACCATTCCATAAAGTTAAGTCACTAGTGTGGCAAGTGGCACAGAAATTAACTTAGTTTGAAATGCTTGAAAGTCTACAAACAAAACTTTATAGGTGGTTTAGCTGCAATTAAAACAACCCCAAAAAAAAAAAAGACAACTTCATCTCTTTCCTTCTCCAACTTTTCTTTCTTTATTTTCAACTGCCAGTTTACTTTTAGTTTTGGGGGGTATGGATTCACTGGCTGTTGCTTGCAGTTTTTCCTATAATAAAAAAAATTGAGATCACATTTTTCTCTACAAAAACCCATTTAAAGCTTTACCATTTTCACTTGCATTCTGCTGCTTAGTAACTATGTAACATCATAGTTACCAATTCACATTTCCAGATATGACCATAATCTTCACACTCAATCTTCACAATCTCCGATAAATTAAAAAAATTATAGACATTGAGATAGTCTATAATCCGTCCCTCTCATGAGGATGCGATCAGTACTGTAGTTACAAATTTTCTATTGTATCTATTAATAATTTCATTCTTGGCTGCATGGGAGGGAAAAAAACAACCCCACTGCGTTCTAGTCTCCAGCCTTATGGCTACCATATTATTCTGAGGAGTGAGAGTTAAACTTCAGAATTCCTGAGTCTGGAGAAGGGGAGGATTGGACCAGTGTATTTCAGAGAAAAAGCTATTGTACAATCATTAACATAATTGCTTGCTGTTGTGCCCTAGAAGGAAGCTGGTTTCCTATAATGAAAAAGATCTGTCACACACAGGTGTTTCCTATATTACAAAAGATATCAAACAACCTATGGGTTTTTCAGAGTATTAATCTTTTTTCACAGACTCCCACATACATAAGAGATTCAGAATTTTTTTTTTTTTTTTGGTCTGCCTTCGATATTCCCATCTCTATTTGCCCAGATTGGAATTGTAAATTCCCTATTCAGTAACTGGAAAGTTAGGGATTAATATGTATTTATAAACTGCATTTTTGAAGGAGAGCATCCAAGCCAAGTGTGGCTGATAGTCAGTTCAGCCATCTCAAGGTTCTTTTTTTTTTTTTGGCTCTCAAAATAAATAAATAATACTTAATCACAGCAGCAGAGCATACAGGAACAGACAACCACAAAAAAAAAAAAAAACTGTGTGCCCATCTATGACTGAAATCATACTAAGACAACTGCACCTGGCACAACTACTGAGAAATAAAAGCAATCAAACATTCATAATGGGTTAGGAAAGAGTAAAGTTGCAAATTCACTCCCCAGTCACACACTACTGGTCTCACAACAGAATTTATAGACTTTTGGATAATAAGTGACTCTAGAAGACAGCCTTAGCCTGAAAAACAATAAAGCTACAGAATTATAGACACAGCTTTCATAATCTGATGGCAAAGTAGATCCCTTTTAAATGGGGAAAGACATCCCATAACACTCACTGGTAAAGCAACGGGAAAGACTCAGTTATATCAAAAGGAATTGCAAAGTTTTACAAGTGTCTAACAGTTAATTAAAATTAAGCACTGAATACTATTATCAAGTCACAGCCACGATGACAATTAGCTTTTCTTATAACCTGCAGAGCTCAAGTTGTGCAGTGATCTTACATCACCAATTACTGTATTTCTATCTGCCTTGCCTTTAAATCTTCCTCCATTTCTGTTCTTTGAAAGGAAGGGGAAAAAAAAAAAACTTGTTAAAATGAAAACAGCACACTGATCACTATGGTAAAGGCAAGCAGCATGAAAGGATGCATTTAGGTTTTTTTATGCTGACCATTAAGAAATGCAGACCCCTCACGAACGTTATCTGTACCACCTTCTTTATCAGACAAATTTCATCTAAATACAGTGTTCAGCATACATCTTTCTGCCATTAAATGTGGCTTGAACCTATAACGAGCCCATCATCAGCATCAAGTACATATACACACACACACACACCCCCTTTGATGAATGTTTGCTTGTCACAGCCAAAAGGAAGAACTGACTACTTCATAGCCAGTTCAGTCTAACTTCTACAGCTGTCACTCACAGGCAGGAAAAAAAACCACTTACCAAAATGCTAGCCCTCAGAATAGCTGTGAGCAGTGACAAACTCCTCCTTCATAAGAGCCAGAAAGAACACAAAGACAAACATGGAAGATGGGAATACAACCCCTATACTGTTGCAATTTTCAAACGGACTTCCATCTGGAATGCATGCTGACCAATAGCAACATGAAATGGAAGTTGGTTTCCTATAGAAGCAAGCCACTTACAACATCAGCATGAAACCCACCTACCCAGAGGGGGGTCTGCTCCTGCCACCACTACAGCTTTGTTATAGCAGTCTCTAGACTTTCCATTCTTTTTCAAGATGTTTGGTGACAGCAGCTAAACTTCTCAAACAAATGTAATCTACTAGTTACTATTTTCCAGAAGAGTTAGCTTCCAAAGATACTTGGATATCTGGCAAGTCTGTCAAGGCAGTAACAGATGAAACAACGTGAATTACTATAGTTCAAACCAGTCCTAAAGTTTCCAGCTGTGCTCTTTAGATTGGAGATTGGTCAAATTAGTACACAGTAATTAAGAACAGAATATGAAGAGAGCTCCAAATCTGCTTTAAAGGTAAAGTTGCAGTGCGTTTCACAGAAAGAAGAGGTTTTTTTCACCAAGACCTTACCTATGATTTTTCCCTACTGTAACTCAGTAAAAAACCAAAACAACAAAAAAAATGCCACACATGACTTGGTTTCCACTACACTTATGCAAAATAAAAGCAAATAGCATTGTATTTTTTACAGTTTCTATATGAGAAACACTAACTGTATAACCACTCTGGTACAAAGATGCAAAAATCCACCCTGTGGAGGCACTGGCTGATACTCCTTTCACAAATGCAAGTAGCACTGAAGTAATATCAATTTGTAGCAAGCCACACCTTTAGAAACCTCTATTACTCCCTTGTTTTCTGCACTAACTCAACTGCTCAAACAAGTTAGAGTACAATGAAAAAAAAAAAAAAAGATGCAATCACATCTCTACTAGCATTGCCTACAGCCACTGTATAAAGCACTACTTGAAATTTTATTAACTTGCTTTTGATTTATCTATCAATTAGGGCACTACTACAAGTGAGAAATGTGCATCACCTAACTGGGGACTGGGGTCTTATGCTTCACTCTTCTAGAGAAGCATAATATACATTTACAGAAAGCATCTTTCTCTCTACTCCTAGTTTGGGAAATAATGAGATTCACTCCAAAAACCTCTAGTAGAAGTTAAATTTGCACAATAGAATCTAACTTTATATATTCAGATGCAGTTAGATGTTTTGCATAGGGTCACTGAAGGTGGGGACTATGTCACTACTAGCAGGGATAAGAGGCCTAGGATTCACTTGATACATAGTAACAATGAAAATGCTTTTAGTATTGGAATTGCTATATTCTAGAACATATTTAATAAAATCAGAAACAAGTCATTGTTTTTTACTAAAAAAAGTTGGAAGTTTCCATCCTCAATCCCAACCATGCTTTGTTACCAAACTGGAAATCACATAGCCCTTTCACAAGCCTCACCCAGGACCTGCTTGGTCATCATAAAAAGACTTTAGATTTCTTCATATTTAGGAGTATTTTTTGGCATAACTGACAAGAGCTGGCCTATAGTCTTTCAGTGCTTATTTTCCAAAAGACCCAGTGGACACAGGATGGAGACCACTAGGCCACATACTCCATCTCCTTGCAGATGTGCAACTTAAGACTCTGTGTAAGTGCTTGGAATCATCTTATTCAAACTGAAATAGGAACGTTCTCAAAACTTCCTCCAAGGAAACTAACTAACCCTCAAGTCTCACTGTGAGGCAGTTCCTGCTTGTCCAGAGTGGTTTTTACTCAATTCTGCCTCCCTTCACATCTTTAACCAAATCCTCACTACCAATTTCATAGGTGCTCTTCTTAGCCGTTTTGCCAACATGCCTAACAACATATACCATCACTCCAGTGAAGTGTATTACAGCTTCACAGTTCCATACAGTTATACACTGAGGTCCTTTTGGTATTCTTTTCCACTGCTGGCATGCAACACATTGCATAGGTTCTGTCACTGAGCATTCCAAGTTTTTAAGTCCCATGGAAAAGGAAAAGATACATCCATTTAACAGGATTCAAGGACGACTATACAGAGCAACAGCAAGAAGAAAGAACAGTCAAAGGGTTTAGTCAGGAACTTTTTCACCCACTCCAAATTGCATATACCACTTCAAACATGCTTCTTGGCACTTTATGGAAGTTATTAAATAAAGAAAGGTCATGAAGAGTCTCATATTTTACAGTAACAGATTTTTTCCCAATACTGCGTGAAGACCTATTCCATAAACAAGCAAGCTGTTAACAGTTTATACCAAATGTCTTCCTGATCCTATCTATTTGGTCTATCCCATTTCCTGAGAAGTGTCCCAAGCTAGCTATAGAGCTACATATAATATCCAAGAGTAGAAAAACATTTTACTTTAGTTGCTTAGTAGCATATGGTTTCCAAAACAGATGCTGGCACCCTGACACACCACAAAACCAATCAAACATGCTATGCAAAGCTTTCAACATTATGTTCATATTCTCTACCTATTTTCTGATTGATCTTTCAGGCTTGCCTCCTACCCCAAAAATACCAGGATCAAACGTGATCACTAAATAGTTTCCCAAGTTCTTTGCTCTCTTCCTCCAACTTGACAATATGAGACAAGCAAGATATTATTTCTCATTTATCCCTACTTGTTTTATTATTGTGGAAAGTTTTGCCAAAAACAATGGCTTCACAACTTGCTCTCAGGATATCCAGACATCTGGTCTTCTAGAATCTGGATGTGGTGTCTACTTTGAGATAACACACTATTCCTAAACCTGGCATATGAAATAACAGAGTAGAGAGCAATCTTAAGGGTCACAGATGAAGGTGCCACTATGAGAGCCAAATCTAGATGGGAGACAATATGCTTAAGACATCCTACCTTACTACAGAAACAGATCACTATGCTCATACTAGTGCCTCTTCTGCCTACGCAGAAAAGCCATGGTTTCCATCATAACTTCCAAAGGCCATAAATTAACCCAGTCATATGCGAGAAGTGAATATGCAAGCCTCCTACCTACAAAGATGTTGTGTAGTATGCTGGAATACTGAAGCTAGAAAAAGTCTTATTGCAATATACTGATACAGAGTGATCTTAACTAACTGCAGTTAAGTAAATATTTTAAGGGGTTTTAAGCATTTGGACAAAAGAGGACATCAATGGAGAGAAAGGAGAGCGGACCAGACAGTTCTTCAAAGTGTTTCTCCATTCTGACTGTTTCAATCCCATACTGGTTGTTTTTGAGTCAGCTCTTTAGCGTTTCATAGTACATGCATTTCAAGCTTAAAGCTGAGTAGAGAAGCAAAGCTGTTGAGACATAACAATAGAGTTCACTCTCTAACCATCTGTTAATGCTAAAACTAAATACATAATTTTCTGCTTTAATACTGCTAAATTCAGATTCTGTTCTATTAATTCACTTGAATTTCACTCTTAGAACATTACGTCATTCTCTGAGTGGTATACAGGCTATAGCATCACCTCCATTAAGTGCAAGAGAGAAAGGTTCTGAAGGAAACAGTCACATTTTTCTCACTTTAGCAAGTCAACAGAAGTAGAGTGAACAGTTTGCAGGCAGTATTGTGAAGAGACACACAAACTATTTAGTATCATTAATTCCATAAGGGAATAATAATGGCTAGTTGATTTATATTTAAAAGAATGCAAAGATATTGGAGTCAGAGCAGTTTACATATAAATCTAACTTGCTTACAAAGATACTCTAATACACTACCCTACTTAAAGACATTCCTGTTAAACAGGCTGCTTTTCCTGAATTTCTAAAGTACACCTTTCACTTTAACTCAGTGTTTTCCTTAAGCTCGTTGTAAACAGACCTCTTCAGCAGTTCTTCTGGCCAAAATAAAATCTTGTAACAGTGTTAGAAGATAAATTCCTTTACTAACTCAGACAGTGCGGGATTCAGTACTGCATACACATTCTGCTTTTCACACAGAAAGCAAAGAGAAGTATCATCTATGTTCAAGCAATATCATAGATGAAGGAAACAAATCACTTAAGTGAAATTAAACAGTACTTAGAACTACAAACTGTCAAGAAATACACAATGCAGACTGGGTACCACATTTGCATGAAGTTTCATTAACAAGTTATATACCAAAAGATAGCTCTGCAGTGTTCTTTTATATTTGCATAACAAAGATTCTTGCAAGTTACAGTTAGTCCATGCCTCACTACTGAAAACATAAATAACCCAGAGCTAAGCAATCACAGACTCTTACTAGAATGTATGTTGTACTGAAAATACACACTGCAGTTCACATAACTGCAGTTCCATCATTTGGAACAGTGAAACAGGGAGCCTTCCTATCTTTCAGCATTCCAGAAAAAAAAAAAGCAAGCACATGTTGTTTGTGCAGTTCACAAGCTACTTTATATACTACCTGAAAGTTTTAAATCAGCTACATATGCATCAAATAACAAAAAAAAAAACCAAACAACAAACAAACAAAAAACCCAAGAAACCCAAACCAAACACACACTGCACTCTTAAAAGTACATTTAGATTCCTTCCACTGAAAGAGATTTTAAACCTAAGTAGTATCACTAGCAGTAACACAACCTTTCATTTTTAAGTTGTCAACATCTCACAAGGAACACTTCCTAAAGCTATTCCAGTCACAAGTTTTCTGTACTCTTCCACTCAGAACAGTTTTTTAAAATAGCAACACACCTATTCAAACTATCCTACTGCTCTATCTTAAATAACATTTATCTTGACAGAGATGATCTTTAGCCTCAGTTGTATTTATGTCATACAAGACACAAGACTACAACACTAATTCCCTCTTACATGTTGAAAAGTTCTTGGCAAATAACGCAGAACTAAACCAAAAGAACTGGTGGCTTAAAAGTCAGATTTTGCCAAATGTATTTAACAGCAATTAAAGCTTACCCAAACACTGCTATGCTCTTAAAAAATTATAATTGAAAGAAGCTGCCTTGTTAAAAACAAGCAAACAAAAGACCCCCCCCCAAACACCAACCCCCCCCCCCCCCCCAAAAAAAGGGCAGCGTCCTCACAGAAATGCTGAGGCACTGATTTTAAAGAAAGGAAGTGAATGCAAAATTAGCTATCAGCAAGGCTTATCTGTTTTATTATCCAAGAGATATCAGTGAAGCCACAGTAAAGTTCTGTAAGTTACAGCAACAGCACAAGTGACTGCCGGGGGAGGGAGCAGTGCAGAGAGCTTCCCCCATTTCGACAAAAACTTCACCCAGTTCAGAGCTCCTCAAGTCTACCGGGAACAATGCACCGCCCACCGCACCCAACCCAGCCGCGACCCACTCCGCACCGCACCAGGCCGCCAACGCTCCGCGCCCAAAAGCTGCCGTGGAACGGTCGCGGCGCCGTCGCCCCTCCGCGCCTGCCGGCCAGCTCGCCACCCGAGATGAACGACCAGGGACGTCAGGACGAAGCTTTGGGCAGCTGCCGAAGAACCCACCGTCACGGCCACGGGAAGAAAGAGGCAGCGGGCGGGCAGGGCTCCGTCCAGCGCGGCCCAGGCCTTCCCCGCCGCGCCCAGGCCCGCGGCACCCTGCGGCCGCGCCGTCGCCCGCCGCGCCTCGCCCGGGTGCTCCGGGCTTAGTGGTGCGTTTGCGGGGGGAGGGGGCACACGACAGGTCCCAACAGCCCCGCCATGCCTCGGACCAGCGGCGCCTGAGAAGCGCCCGGAGACCCCTGCGCGGAGGGCAGCAAGCGCTAGACCCGCGCCGCCGCAGAAGAGCCGCCACCGGAGCGCCGGCCCGCTCGAAGCGGCAGCAGGGAATGCTCACCACTATCCCGCCCGTACCTCGACAAGCGCGTCCCCCCGCCACAGGCCCCAGGCTGCCTCCGCTCAGGCGGGAAAGCCACCACTTGCCACCATCACCGACTCTCCAAGATGGCGGACATATCAGCTCCTGCGAGCCCTCCTCTCCCTCCGCCCCGCCTGCCAATCATACTGCCCCCAGCACCACCCTCCTCCTCGGCTCGCGCCTTTCTATTGGGCGGTGTGCGGAGCTCGGCCTCTCACTGGCAGTCTGGCGGGTGCCAGTTACTCAGGTACGGGACTGCAACAGGGTCGAACGGGGATGGGGGCAGGCTCTCGGCTTCCTGTTGGCCAGTCAACGCATGGGGCGGGTACATCTCGCTTCCCACCTTCCCGACTTAGCAACAACGAAACGTCACCCTGACAGGCGTTTCCCTCGCCCAGTAGAAAGAGCAGGTTCCTTTTAAAAATAAACCCTTTCCGTCCAATCCAGAGCTGAGGTGTTCAGACCCGGCAGGAGGCCACGGCGGGAGGCGTGGGCGCCAGTGGTGGCGATCTCACCATAGCCTTGCCCCTTACGCCTCGCCATTGGCCAGCTCGGGGAGTCACGCCCCTCAGGGCGCTGTGCGGGCGCCAAACTGCCTGACAACAAGTCGGTGGCGCGCGCGGAGGGTGTGCGATGTGGCAGCCTACAGAGGAGAGGAGGGGGAGGTACTGCTGAGGAAGGGAATTGGCTCAGATAGTAGAGCGGTCGCTGCGTATGCGAGAGGTTGTGGGATCAATGCCCGCAGCTTCCGTAAGCGGAGTTTTACTTTTTTCTGAGCTTCCGGGCGGGCGCCCGTGGGACCTCCAATTCTACCTAAGAACTGGCAGTATGTTTTAACCAAAGTGCACCAGAATAAACGTGTGTGAAAACCAGGGGGAGCACTGCGCCCTGGCCCTGGTAACCCTCCCTGCACATCACCTGCAGTGCTGCTGGCGGAGGTGGCAACTTCGCAAAGCTGCTTGGCCAAACCCCAATGACAAGGACCTCTGCTTGAAAGCTCAGGTGACAGCTGAACAGGCGGCCTCGTGTGCCCCACAACTGGCAAAAAAACACCTATGATGGGGTGTTTCACAGCCTGTGTCTTAAAGGCACGAACACATTCTAGCTAGCCAGGGTGCCTGTGGCCTTCCCTCACAAAGCCTCCTGAATTACCTTGGCCCAAAATGGCAGTGACCCCTCCGGCTGCTCCCCTTCACCCCTCAGGGCAGCCCTCCAGGTTTTGAAATGTCACTTGGCAGGAGTCCCTGGAGGAGACCACCTGGCTGTAGTCAACAGCACTTTGCCTGTCAGCAGCAGAGCTGCCATCAGGTAACCACCTTGCCTGGTTTCAACAGGTTTTGTCTGGTCTTGGTGGGCTTTTGCCTGGTTTCAATGTGGTTTTGACTGGTTTCTGCTGTGCGTGGCTCTTGAAGAACTGGGGGGGTCTGCTGATTGGAGGTGGCACCAGCAAGGCGGAGGGTGCCAAAAATGGCTGGTTGCACCCTGGGGCAGCAGTACTGGCCCGGTCACCACCTGCAACTGGTTTTGGTCCCCCCCTCCCTCCACCCAGCTCAGTTTTCCTGGGAGGCAAGGTGCAGCTGAAGGGGGCTCTGCTGAGCCCGAGCCACCATGCCTGACCCAGCATGACAGTTCTGCCCTTTACATTTTGTGTGTTTGGGGGTTTTAAAAAAAGTTTAGGGTTGCCAATGCTGTTTGTATATATAAAATGTCTGCCTATCTGTGAATGAAGGTGCAGAGGGGGGAGTCACCTCCTAGAGCAAAGGGAGACCGCCTGTCTGCAAGTCCCAGGTCCCGTACCTCTGTCTTCTTGATGTCTCTTCCCAATATAGTAACAGAGCCAGGAAAGCCTGTTGTTCTCCTTATCAACTGACATCATGGACTTGTAAAACACTCCCTTTCTCAGAGGCTTGCTCTGTGAGGACATCATTTGCATACCATGACAGCATGGCATTAGCAGCTCTTCGTCAATGTGTGTAAGCAAGTAGCTGAAAGGGGTATGGTGCAGTCCAGGCTCACCAAAGCTAATTTTCCATCATGCTAGCATTTGCCTTGCCCATTATTGAGGGTAGCGTGTTCTTTCTGTGAATGGTGGCAGAGAGCAAGCTCTGTTTTATAATGAATAAGTATGAATCATGCATTAGGTGATTCTTTTTATATTTACATATATTCATTCTGATAGTTACTGGTCATAATACATTTAAGAGAAACAGGTATGTTATGATTAAGGCAAGGACTTATTTATTTATTTACAATAGGGGAAGAAACAACAGAGCTGAAAAGATAGTTTAGTGATAGGGTAGTTCTTGCATGATAACTGAAGGGTAGCACAGATCGCTGTGTTTATTTCATATACCAAAGGAAGGGGAAAACAATGCATTTCTTTGAGTTTGTTATGAATCAGCAGTCTAGGATAAAGCAACTTCACTTTGAATAATGTATCTGCACATCCTTATTTCACAGAACCTCTGTGAAGAGAAGCTCTCCCCAAGCTGTGAGCCCAGTGGGTTGCTTCCATTAGAAGGAGATTGTTGGCTGCCAACTCAGACACATGATCATCTTATTCTGCCTGAATAAGTTAGTAGAGTTGCAGCAATTATGGATGCATGTGATCTTAATGTGTCGCAAACACATGGTAAAAACACAGCAGCATGAAATGTATTTGCTGATCCACAGAGTTGCACAGTGAGGTCTCTGAGTGTAGAGCCTGGTTTTGTTTTCTTTTTCATGCAAGCAGATTTATTTAGTAAAATGTGCAAAAAAAAAAATGTTTATCCTCAAAACAATCAACATGAAATGGGACATTGTTTCTTTTTTCAGTATTTCAGCTGGTGCTCAGTCCAGAAAGCTCTCTGGACTGTATTTGTCCTACATTTATTTTAGCTGTCTCCTCTTTCTTTTCTTTCACTGTGTCTGTTTTTTGTTTTGTTTTGTTTATGTCATGCCACTTGCATGTTCTAGCAGTGAGTACCTGCACTGACTACAGCAAATGGAGATTTCACAATATAAAGTGTACAGAGGCAGTTCTGGTTGTATTGTCAGTTGTCAATGACAGTCTGTAGGAGAGACTTTGCATTGGAAACTGTGAGCAGGGAGATAATAAGAAAGAATCATCTATGGGTTTAAATAATGGATAAATGAGAGTACAATGTTAAATGGCAGTCTCAGGACAAGGAACTAGGTTGTTAAAAGGATGATGAGATTATAAGCTTTAGCAAGCACCAGAGGCAGTATGTGGAGAGGGAATTAATAGTTTGAGTGTAGAACAGCTACAGCAGTAAAATAGTTAACTACTTAGTATAGTTTCTGTAAGCATAAAGCTTGTCTTCATAACAAAGTATTTTAAACTGTGCTGCTGTTGACACATCCTACATCCTGAGCAAATGTGCCCTGGATGTAAGGGATGGATCTCAACTCAGAAGGGGCACAATGATGTTTGCACTGGCACATGTCTGATTTTCAAGGGCATTATCACTGCCATCTCAATTCCGGAAAGGTTTGGGACATCACAGGCACTGGTTTTGTCTTATAGAGTTCCTGTTAATATATTTCTAAATCTTGATTTTGTGTAACTATTTTTTAAAACTACAACTGTCCAGATGATACTACCATTACCATATTAGTTGGTAATGCTAGGGTGCTACTACCTCAAGGTAGAAACACTTCATGTCTACAAGTTGGATCTCAAAGCGCTACTGAACAGTTAGGGGAAATGAGGAGGTTACGCGGCTTGCCTGGTGTCACACAATAAGCTAAACCAGACGCAAAATACTGAAATCCCAGTGCTTTATCCCTGGGAGTTGTGTGCAAATCTGAAGACCTGCACACTATTCCTATACCTGTGATTACAGGCAAATCTGAAAAAAACTCTAGCCTGCTTTGGGTGGGTGTAGTATTTAACTGCTGGCAGGGAAACTCTGAGAACTTATAGGCATGGTCTGTGACCTGAAGGTTGATAGTGTTTTACTAAGTGGGTTGTTGCTAGTATCGCAAATGTTAGTATGTTAACTTTGTGATGGCTGCTGCCTGGGGTACTTCCAGAGACAGCCACTTCTGATGGATTCCTCTAACCATCTGAGTCAGCCACTTCCTCAACATAAAGTGGTATGCAAATAAAAAAAAAAAATCAGCCTGCCTCAGTCACCATCACCCCATCAACCAATGCTGAGCATAGTTCCTCACTGTGCACCATTAACCCCTCAGCCATAGCTGCTACCACCTCCTGAAACTGGTGGGGGCTGGTGGACCCCACTGCACAAGTGCCAGGGGGAGCATTTGCTAGGGGCTGCTGTGACTCAGCAGCTCTGCTGCACCTTGGAGAACAAGCTTGTCTTCCCAAGCAGTGACATAGCCTGCCAGGCCAGCTCATCCCATGGCTCTGCAATTGCTAGATGTGACACCAGAGGAGGGGAGGCAGGACTGTACCCTTTCAGCAGCATTTCATAACTAGCTGCTGCAGCTTCATAGCCATAATGTCAGACTGTGAGCATGTGGGGTGTACTTCTGCTTCAGCTCTGCCAGGATGACTATAGTCCTGTCCCTACCAACGTGTTGCCTTCCCTTTGCCCCTCCAGGCAGGGCAGGGGGGGACCTAGCTGAGGGACCCTATGAAGAGTTATTTGTTTCCAGTTTGCCCAGCTTGCAGACTTGGGTTTCCCTGCAGGAACAGGGAAGTGCCAGTGCCTGCAAGGCAGTGGGAGCACCTGCATACAGGTCTGGAGCTGAACCGCCCCACTGGCAACATCTGGCCATTTGATCACCTCAGGCATAAAATGAAGCCATAGTATAAATTGGTTTTAATCTGATTGTAGTTAACTCTTCTGAGCACTGACAAGTTACAGTTAGGAAACAGAACTAGAAAAAGTGGGACAATTGGGTGCCTTACACCAGAGAGTCCGCAGCTGTGTTAACACTGAATGAATATTTGTAGAGTAAGGTCAGCTGAGACAAAACCACCTCTGATTTAACCATAGTCCTTACAAAATTCTTTCTCCCCCTCATAGTTCATGAGAGAATAAAGCCCTTTAAAGAATTTTAATGGCTTAATGTTTAGCCCAACATCTTATTAAAATTGTGAAAACTAAGTAGCTTTAAGAGAGGGAAGGAGCATTTCTAAACAATGACTTCATGGTTATGCTCCTGAGGCTGAACATGGATGTTTGGCTGTACCAAACCCACAAGTTAATCCATTTAGTTGAAACAAAATGTTCAAATTCAGTTTTCTAATCTCATTCCCAGCACTGATCCTATTAGCATTTCTGACAAAACTGCTGGGTAGTAGGATGGGACCTCCATGCCATCCCTGTGGCCCTGCTGGAAAGAGCATAGGCATGGAGGGAAGCTTTGGCACCAACCCACTTGATTTTTACCTGTGCCTTGAGTGCTTTAGCCATCCCCCTTCCATCACCATAGGAAGGCTTATATCAGTACTGGTCATCCTCCTCTCTCCTCACATATTATCTCCCACCTGCCCAGCACTAGCAATCATGGCATGTCACCTGGGAGCAAAAAGCAAAGAGAACTTCTTAGCTTTCGTGATCTGTCAGTGAGGTGCACAGTGTGGGTGGCCCCACAGGACAGCTGTCCTGGCTAACCAGCTCCATCCTTCTTGGCAGGATGGTTCTTATATTTTCTCAGAGGATGTTGGAGGCTGGCAAGGTGTACCAGGGGTACGGGCAAAGCACTGAGCAAATTCCTAATAAGCTCAACTGGGCTCCCTAGTATGATCTCTGTGCTGCTCCTGCTGGAGGAGGTGTTGGTCTGAGGGTAGGAAAGGGCAGTTTTGGGGAGCAAGTAAGGGAGCAGCAGCAAGGAGATTCCTGAGGCAGTGAGGCCTAATTGTAAAGAGCTTGGTAGGGAGTATGGAGGGAAGCTAAAAAGGAAATAACCTACAGGAATTATAGGTTGCTTGGGTCTGGGATGTGACTGGACAAGGTTGTTGCTTGCATGAGGTTGATAGGAATGTATGCCCTCTCTCTGGGACGTTTTGCAAATGGAAAAGTTGGAAATCAACGAAGGACTGGTGAAGTTCGCAGCTGCGATTTATTGAGAGGATAAGTGAGTTTGAGGCAGATTCTGGTTAAGGCTCCAAGTGCTCTGAAGTCATCAAGAGTAATTTATTGTACATGAGGGGGAAATTTGAACTTTCTCATAGATGAGCAGCACACAGGGAAGTAGAAGGTGCTGGTCTTCTCTCCCCCAAAAGTATTGCAGTGATCAAGGGGGTTGCTTTGGCAGGAAAGGGTAAAGAGATTCACAAGTGTCTCAGGAGAAATATATCCCTGTTTTAGCATCAAAGTCTTCCAGTGAGCCCTGTAGGAGAGGAGAGTCTGCCTTGAGAGGAAGCAAATAAAAAGTTTGTTAACAGTGAAAAATACAGGAAAAGATACTGAGCTCTACAACAGGACTGTCATCTCCACAGTGGCAAGAAACCCCTTTACCAGGAGCTAAAGGGCTGTTCAAAGTCATGTTTCCCCCACTTCTCCAACTGTGCTCAGATGAACAGCAATTATATTGCCATTGATAAATGCCTGCAAGTATCAATATGTCTTGTCCACCTGTAGAAAATTCTCAGAGGATTAGGGACCATGACGTCTTTTATCTGATAAGTGTAAGGGCTGCACAATGTGCTAAGAACAGTGAATTTGACTGTAGTAAAGAGCTGTGAGGAATATTCTCTCAGGTTTGACTCTGTACTATTGCCACATGTGTAGTATATGGTCCTTTTAAATGGTTTGAGCTCTCTGAGGTATCTTTGTGTTTCCATGCTGTGTTGTATGCACCTGTATACATCTGTATGTGTGGTCTTTCTTGCCTCTATTACACAACTAGGAAACATGGATTCCTCTTAAAATTTCTTCCCATTCATTTTCTAAAAAAGCAGGTGAAACAGTGATGTACTAGGCAGAGCATGGTCAAAAGCTGTGCAGCACAAGGCAACTTAATGTAGTTTGTTGGAAACTCCTTGTACCTTATTACATGGTAAAATGGGTGCAGAAATGGAAGCCTGATGATCCTGAACATTGCTCCCTGGTGCTACCACTGACTCCGTGTATATGTCAAGGTTGTTTCCCTTGAGCAACGACCTGTGTATTTTTGGCCAGATAAAAGGGTTAGATGTTTAGAGTTTATCTCCCATCCAAACACAACACTGTTAATTAGAAATCATGAGGAACAGGGGAAGATCTGGTTACATCAATTATTAATATCAGAACCAAATAATGTTCTAATAATAAAACATGTTGTACTGTAAGCAGAAGAAATAATGAAGTATAGTTTCCAACAAACATTTGAGGCTAAACCCCAAGTCTAGGGATAAAGGTGAGCAAAACTTAATTAAATATCCATTAAACACTCACCAGACAAGATACACTTGCAGCACCCAGAGCAGACAGAGAAGTTGCCTTCAGTGGCTGGTCTACAGCAGTGCTCATCTTTCTCTGGTGTTCCTGGCCTGACAGGAGGTTGGCAGCACATTCCCGTCCCGGGAGAGTTTGTAATCTGGTGGTTATAGGTACACTTGACAGGTGCAGGTTGAAATTCCCATGGGCAAAGAAGAGAATGGGAGCTTGGTATCCTGCAGCCTCATTAAGTGGGCTAAGCCCTAGACTGTTGTATGTAAGGAGCACCCACCTCCATTTCTTTTCCCTCTGGCTGTGCTTCAGAAGAAAACATAGCCAAGGACTGTGAGTTGTGGAGAGTCCAGCATCCTGGAAGCATGCCTAGGACTTGGGATGCTGACCAAACTGAACTCCTGGGGACCCAGGCCAAGCAATACAGAGTTTCTGCATCATGATTCGTATGTAGCTGCTTGGACCTCTCAAAGCCCTCCCAGGGATTTTCGATACCTTAAAGTTTACATAGCAACTGAGTGGGAGGATGGCAGGATTGCAAGTTTGCAATTTTAGACTGGAGTGTCTTAATCCCATTTCAAGCAGTTAAATGCTTTGGTTATAGATACTAATATCACAGAGGAGAAAAAAGGGAAGAAAGCTGCTAAACAAATAATTGAATACAGATTCAGGAAGAGAGAGTGTTCATTTTTCTTTTACTTCTTTAGATGTGCAGTGGGTACTGGTTTTGTTATGTAGTTACCTATTAAAAAAAAAAAACAAAAAAACCCACCGAGTTCAGCAGCAGTGCTAATTACCAGCATAACCACATGACCACTCTGGACTAATGATAGTCCTAAACCCATGTTATCTTTTAATAGCTAAGCTGATTAAACTAGCACAGAGGAAAAACAAGTTAGAGAAATTACCTGCATGGTACTTCTCCCAGGAAAATTAAGGTGCTTTCCAAGCATGCAAAGTGCCTGTCTCGTGTCATTTCCCAACCAGCCAAGATACAGCTGCCTAGTAACTACTGAGTTCACATTTCTTTGAAACTGTAGCACAGGACTGGAAGAGATGATAGGAACAGGCTGGATCACCCAGGCAAACTTGTGAGCACAGGGAATAGCTATCTAATTAGGTGTATGTCATAAACAACTGTTGCAATTTATTTTTGCTTTAAGCTTTCCCTTCTCTTTCTTCCCCTCCAATTCTACCACCCAAAGGGTGTGTCATCCCCCAAAGGGGTCAAGATGGAAACTTGTACAGAGTTTAAATATTGCAACCTTGAAATACAGAGCCAAACTCTGGTTTTACCCCCCATGTTCCACTGGATAGGAAGGAACAGAGGAAAGACAAGGTGTTTCCCTGTTTGAAGGCCAGAAAGGACAGCTATGATCAGCTAGCCCAGCTTTTGGTAGCTAAGATGATTAAATGAGCACAGGAAAAACAAGGTGGAGAAATTACCTTCACAGTACTTCTAGGAAAACAAAGATGCTTTCTTTATCTCAGCCCCCTTTTCTTCTTATCTCTCCTAACCTGCTGTCTTGATAGTATGGTACATGTATGCAAAATTTGAGGAGTGCCAGACAAAGGGATTAGGCTCCTAAAAAGTGTGTGTGATTGCAATTAACTGTGCAGGTAGTTCCCACCTCTGAGATAGGAAATGCCTTGCAGAGACCTGATGACCCACTTGGGCAATGCTATTTAACCCTTTTTAAGTGAGGGAAGAGGCACAGGCACACAAAGGATGCCATATCCAGGCTGAACAGGGCTTGAGCTAACCTTGGGATGGATTAAGACAGAGACCAGAATGCAAGTGGTAGTTTTCCAGCCCCTGTTTGAGACTTTCATAAGCAAATATCTCTAAATTCAATTGATCTCACTAAGGACTTCTTGACTTGTAGCAAATATGAAACATTCCCCCTGCCCGCACCCCCCCCCCCCCCCCCCCCCGCAGTCTGGGCTTTAGGTAACTGATTTAATCCCTTGTGCTTGAGGATTTCATCTAACAGATTCTCTCCCAAGAGTAATTTGGCTGTTGGTGTGAAAGACATAGAAGCACATCAATGGATAAAAATTTTGAAGCTGGGCTTGGACCATCCTGCAAGAGAGAGCTCTAAAGAGTGCCTGATAACTGTTCTGTGATACCCCCAAACAAATAAAAAACCCACCCACATGCCTTCTGCAGCATTTAAAATATTTCAGAATGCCCAGACTGCTTTTAAAACTCTGTGGAAGTTATGAAATATTCTCTTTTCTGAACAAATTGTACAAAGTAATGAGTCCATTTTTTTCTACCTGAAAGATCTTTTGTGTTGCAGTGAGTCAAATACCTCTCAACCTTTAGTGATAATGTGGTGTCAGGAGAGATTAGTATGTGCTGGAGGCTGCTTTTATGTCAATCAGAATTTGTCCTCAAATTTATTTTTTCTGAATAAATTAGAGACTATAAATACTTACTGAGTGACTCTACCCTGACCTGGCCAGAGAAATGCACCTAGCTTTCTGTATCTCATCTCCCTCTCTTCCAGTCTCTCCTGACCTGGTGCCCCTATAGCATGTACATGTATGCAAGCATGAGGAGTGCCAGTCAAAGGGATTAGGTTCCTAAAAAGTGTGTGTGACTGCAATTAACTGTTCACATAGTTCCAACATCTGAGATAGCAAATGCCTTGCAGAGCCCTCATGACCTGCTTGGGCAATGCTATTTAAACCTTTTTATATTGAGAGACACCAAGGACCACAATCTCAGAAGTATTTGCAAGTGTCTGTCTTCCAAGGACTCACAAAGGCATCAGAAGGAGTTAGTACTGAGCCTCGGGAATCTAGGCCTAAATAATGTGCCTAAGGCTGCTGAGAAAAACCTGGACTTAAGTTCATATCTGTCTAAGCCTTGTACATGGGTAATAAGAGAATTTCTGCTTTCTTGGGGTTGTAGGTTTTGAAGGTTTTTTTAATTTCACTATTTTTTTTTTATTAGCCTCTTATGTGACTATATATATATGTAGGTAAAAATATATTTTTTTAAATTAGACAATGTTAATTAATAGCTGTGTATAGTGTGTTAGAGGAGCTGTGTGTACTTGGAGGATTTCTGTCAGGCTTCTAAGGCTCAGTTTTATTCCTTGCTGTATTACTTGGCTTTGTTTGTGCATCGATGTAGTGTCGATTTTCAAATCCCCCCCCCCCCCCCCCGGCAGAAATAGGTGACCTACTTTTCAGCCCCGGACATCTGCTAACTGTAGCCCGTCCCTCCCTCTGTCCTTTAACCCCTTCTTCCCTCCCTCCCTCTCTGCCTCTGCTTTAGGACTGGGGCGACCCCTCCGCAGAGACAGGCAGATAATCCAGAAAGCAGTGCTGAAGTGGGGGTATACACACGACATCAAAGAGGATTGCAGTTCTGCCTCTGTGCCACAGGTCACCCCAGTAGCATCCCCAAAGCTGTCTGGGCCCAGGTACCAGCTGGAAAGTCCAGGGGCACCTCACCTCCCCTTCGCATGCTGGTGACCCAGCCAGGCCTCCTGCTGCTGGCGCTGTGGTATTGCTGGACAAGTTTCCCATGGGATCTGGATCCAGCCCATCAGCAGCAGGCAGTTCCTCCCAGGCCCGGCTCAGCAGCAAGTAGTGGTGGGGCTGGGGTGTTGAGGTGGGAGGCCTGGGGCACACCTGGCTTCCCACCGCACTGGAAGAGCACCATAGGGAGCCCCTCGCTGCTCCCTCCCTCCCTCACCAGCAGAGCCCCCTGCACCAAGGCCACTGCCTGTTAGGGGAGGTAGCAGGGGAACAGAAGGCTGCAGGGTTGGCTGCAGCCTGGAAACAAAGGAAGGGCTCTCCTTGCCTGGTTCAGATAAGCCCCCCAGACCCTGAGACAGTCTCCACCTGAGTGGAGGTTCCTGGGCTCAGTGTTGAGAGAGACTTTTGCTCCCCCACAAACTTCTTCCCTATGCTGAACAGGGATGCTGTGTTTGCTCAGCAGCACTCATGGGGTAAAAATCAAATATTCATCCTGCTTCTCATGAATATAATGGAATAGCTCAGTTGGATGAGACCTACAACTGCCTGACCACTTCAGGGCTGACCAAAAGTTAAAGCATGTTATGAAGTCTCTCCATTCAGAATTTTCCCTTTCACAGAGGTACTGCTGCTTCCCAGAGGCCTCCTCCGCTATCACTGCTCTTAGGAAGCAGCCCTTGAGTGTTGCCTTGCAATCCGCTTCAACACCAGTTTGTCCTGTCCTTGCTAGCCCCTTCCCTGCCCTGTGTTAGAAACCCTCAGCAGGAGGCAGCAGTGGTGTTTGCTTGCATTGCAGCTTTTTCAGGCAGTGCCAATTATGTGCCTTGGCTCTAGATGGTATGGTGGTAGTCTGTAACCTTGTCCAGGCTCTGGCCTTGCTGCTCCATTGCATTTGCAGATTTGCAGGTCAAGAGCGTAGTGTTGCAGGGTGATTCTTGCACGGTGGTGGAGAGCAGACTCAAACCTGTGGTACCCAGATCCTTTGACTGGTTTTGCAATGCAAATATGCTTCGAGTTTGGTTAATTTATGCACTGGTTTTACTGAGTATACAATGTCTCCCTTCTGACAAACAGCAGGTGGCATGTTTGGATCAAGAATGTACGTGCTCTGTCAGGCTCTGGGGGCACAGGAAGGTGCACAGGGATTGGGAAAGAAATAATGCAGTAGAGATGCCCTTTCACTAATTTTTCATAATAACTTCAAGCTGCCACTGAAAAGATCAATTCTGGCTGGGCAGTCCTGCCTCCTTTTCTAGTGATGGTCCAACAGGAGGGGATGGGTAGCATTTCCCTTTGCAGCAGCCCAGATGAAGGTGCTCAGGCACCTCAGCTTGTGGGATGGAGTGAGAATATATCCATTTTGCCATTGGAATTTGCCCATACTGATGCACTGCTGTTGCCTTCCAGACTTTTGGTGAGGTTTGATGGTGAAAGCCCACACAATGTATGGAAGGAAATAACAATAGGGGCCAGGAGTAGACACTGGGTTCGAATTACTTACCTGTTCTCTTTTAAGTAATGAGTTGGATGCTACGTCCCCATATGCCTCGTGTACAGGGTGTGAGTTCACAGACATTTCAAGCTTCTGATTTCCCATGCAAGGAGGAGGAATTCTCCAGTTATTTCATTAATTATAAAAGAAAGGCTACTCAAAGCAAATCCCTGCCCTCTGGACAGGAGAAGCAAAGCAGCTCCAGAAATTTGATCTCATTCTTGTTGAAATAAACTCTGGGCTTATGCAACTGCATGACAAACAGCACAGTCTAGGGCAGGCTTAGCTTGGTCAGATTTCCAAGCAGCCAGCACCAAGTCTGCCTCTCCCCAGCTCCTGCAGCAACCTTGGGTCCCCACAGAATCACACTGCTGTCCCTCACACCTGATCTGTCCCATGCATGAAGCCTTCACAAAGGACAGGAGGCTCAGCACAACATTTAAGCCTGTGACATGGAGCAAAGCTCAAAAAAGGGACAGTACAGAAGTGAGGGACAGGGGAATAAGTGTACATTTTCTTCCTGGGAATCTGGCTTGGGGTATACGCAGGAGTTGATTTCAATTGGAGAGAGTCAAGGGGATTCCCAAGCAGTCACATCTAAGCATATGTAGAAATTTTAAATATATATCTAGAGAGATACAATGTATGTGGAGATATTATATATATAACCTCAAAAAAGGGACAGTACAAAAGGGACAATACAGAAGTGAGGGACAGGGAAGCAAATGGGTATGTATATATGTATAGACAGATAGATATCTATTTTAAACAACACCAAAGTATCAGTTGTCCCACCTGTTTAAACACCAAGCACTAGTCAAGAGACACATCATTCCTGGGTGTCTTTCTGTTAGAAGTGAACAGCAAAACATGGGCTGCTCCAGGCCAAAGGACCAGGCTGTCTGTGGGTAGGTCAGGCACTGGCATATTCCTATTAGAGACAAGCAAAACAGTCTACATGAGAGAAATTATTTCCACCTGCTGTCAAACAGCACACAGTCTGCAAAGAAAAGTAGCTCCAAGTGTCTGCACTTACCCTATGGTCAGTGAGAAGAATAGAGGGAAAGATAGACATGCCGATGCTTCCCTTTACTGCGTTGCTTCTTCCTGGCAATGCTAAATCCTCCCCCTGCCCCATGCAGGTGTCTCTGCAAACAAGGAATATAAGGACAGCCTCTTTTTTCCTCAGAAATCCTTTGATCCCTCTGGGCATTTGCCTTTTCCTGATTCTCATCTCTGGATTTCCATACATTCCATGTTTCCCTCCAAAGAAGAAAAGGCAGGAGATAGATTGGTTAACTTTGTTCTAAAAACCTGCATTGGCCTCATGATATTAAAGCTGAAGTCAGGCACCAAACAAATTGCTGCTATAGTTACACAGATAAAGCTGCCTAGCAGAGATGCTGCTTCCACCAGCAAAAAAGGGGGTTCTACTGTTACAGATTTTCTAGGGCTGAGGAAAATTAGCAATAGCAGCAAAATGTTTATTGCCATGTAATCATTTCCATGGTAGGGATTTATTCTATACTAAAAATCTCACTCTGAGAAAAGCTACACCCACCATCAGTGTTTACTCTATGAAACTTAGTGCAAGGGAAGGAGACAGAATAATTCCCTGCTGAAAAGGGAAGCTCTGGACCTGTGTTTCCTTTGGGAAATGAAGTTTGGTGAGCAATGCTTCACAGCAGATGACTGTGTCACCTTGTCGCTTTGGTTAGTGCTAAGCTCTAAAGTATTTATTTATGTTTTTTGACATGGATGTGTCCCTGTAAATGCCAGATCTAGTGAAACAGCAAGAAAAAAAATGCCCAGTAGTACTGCAAGAAAGGCAGTAGGAGTCAAGAGTCAGCTCTAATAACTTTACATTTGTTGGTCCTACCGTCCCATATTAGTCTGCCCATACACCCAACTCAACCTACCAGCCTAAAGGGAGGGGCAAACACTTGAAATGAGTAGTTGTCTGCTACACTGGAGGCAGGGCAGTTTATTCTTGGTGGTACTTAACCTGAAATCTTCAATGTTAGATAACCTTTGGTCACTGCCGTTGTTTTTTAATAGAAGTCACCTGAAACGCTAGTACCTTGACAGCAGAGGTACCACCACAAATCACCTCTATGCTGGTTTTGCTCAAGCAGGTGCATCCTTAATGCCCAGCCTGCCTGCACCAGCTGGATCCTGCTGCATCTGAGGAGGGCACAGATGGAGAGCTCTATAAGGAAAAGGCCAGCATCTGTTTTGGTGGCCTTAAGCTTAAAGAGGAGGTTCCCTGGGATCAGACTTTGTGCATGGATAGAGGCAGTCTGCCCTATCTCCATGTCAGATGAAGGGAGGAAAGGCCAGCAGAAACAGAGAAGTGATGCAACCTGTGAAGTAAGGTCACAGGTCCAGATCAATCACAAAATGAAGAAAAGCCACAAGATCTCTTGGCTTGCAGTGCTACCAAATGGTACTGAACACTCAAAGACCAGTCTCCTCTCCGAAATATGCCACTGGCTTGTCCTAAGTAGTGTTGACACATAAGACTGGCAGGAGGAATTAAACTGCCATTAACTCCTTTTGTTGTTTAGGTAACTAAGCAGCCAGATAGTGAGCAGAGGGCTTGGCTGCCCTTGGCAACTTTGATTACAGATAGTGAGAGCAGCAAAAAACAAACAAAAAAATCACTCCTACACTTCTCTAAGAGGAGGGTGAATTTCTTCATTCCAATTAGCTAACTTTAGGAAGAAAAAAAAAAAAACCCACAACATCAACAGATGCCACCAGGTGTCACAGCCAGTCAGGAGAGAAGCTGTGCACTGACCTTTGAATGTATCTATCCCACTGCAGCTGAGACTTTAAAGGGTGATGTATTTCCAACCTCTCATGTCTTGTGATGTTTAAAGATTTACAGAATTTACTGATAAAATTTCCACTTTCAAGTAAGACTCCCACTGACCCATGTTGACATCTCCTAGGAGCTTCACACAACTAGTTTCCTCCCACTGTCCTTCTCCAGACTGAAGGCCACACTGGAAGTTTTATCAAAGATCACTTGGAACCACTTGTGGGGTTTAAATCCCACCCGTGGACACCTTCTGTGGTGATCACAAGTTTATGCCTGCTGCTTGTGCCAATATGAAATGGTCCTTCTAACAAGGCTGATACAGCCTTTAAGCAAAAGGAGAATCTTGTTTCTGCATCAGGACCCTGGAGACTGTATTCTGTTCCTGGTCTTCCTCTTTTACCCAATCTTGGGCAAATCATTGAACCTCTGTATACCTGTACATGGCACAGGCCAGCCCTACACTTGCTGAACTACCACATTTGGTCCATGGGCAGTTGGTTGTAGATTTCTGGCCTAGATAGGTTTTGCCCTTTTGATCCCCGTAACTTGATTTTTGTTAAAAAAATCTGTTCTTTCCTACTCATATGTTTCATCCCCCCCAAGCCTTTTAAGTAACTTTTCTATCTCCAAGCCTGGGTTTCATATGCTATCATGCTAGAGTTTTTTGAAATCCAAATCCAGATTCTCATCTCTGTAACTCCAAATATTGCTGACACTCAGAGACTTTACAAATAAGTCATTTGTTGTTAGAACTATTAACTTGTGAAAGCATACAAGCTATTTTTACTACAGAATAATGTTAATTTGTGAGTTCTTTCAAAGAGGAAGAGAAAGAAGAAATCACTCTACTAAGCTCACTGTCTAAATACATGCAACATGCTGACATTATTATCTAAAATGTTAAATGCTTGTAAGCAGATTTAAGTATGAATTTTGGCTGTGTGATCCCAGTCTTTGAAATGGGAGAAGTTATGACTGTTTTAGCAGAATGATTCTGCCATAACTGCAGGCCTTGACCTGAGATGGATGTTATTTGCATATCTTGGGGGATTGTCTGCTCTCTCCAGGCTGTTGACTTACCTGACTGGTCTTTGAAGTACCTATCTTATGGACATCAGGGTCTTTCCTTATCCTTTTTGATTTATGTCTTCTCCCTAGGCTTTTTTCTACAGTCAGTTCTCCCTTACTCCACAGTTAGAAACTAACAAACAAACAAACAGAACTAATTATTCTCATAAATCCTTAATCTATTTTCTATTAAATCAGAGGGGCACTGGGACCTTTGGAAAACAGGTGATGTTTAATACTGAGAACTCAGTGTTACCTTGTCAAAGCTTATCAGACCCACTGACTTTCAATGCCACTTCACTTTCATTTATGTAAACATCAAAGATAGACACTGGCTTTGCAACAAAGAAAGAGAGGGGACCAATAAGGCAAGAGGCCAGTTGTTACATACAATTTAAGCTGATTGTAACTAAACTGCTTGACTTAAATGAGACAAATTGTTGGTAATACTGATGATTTCAGTCTTTCTAGACACACAGGATTGATTTTTGGAAGATGGATGTTTCTGTGTCTCTGTTCACACATGTGGTAGGGAAACATGAATTGTCTGATATCTTACGTTACAGGCTACAGAATACTACTTCTGCAGAGAAAATACCGCAGAATCATCCTGTCTGGTTGTAAATCTTAAGAAGTAGAATTCAACAGGTTCCTAAACCCAAAAGTGGTTGATACAAGAATGTGGGACAGAACATGCCACTCCAATTAAAAATTAAAAAAAAACCCCACCACTAATCCATCTTCAAAAGAAGTAATTCAAAGTGTTTGAAACAACTTTGAATGACACAGAACATATAAAGGAAGGGAAAATTCCTTTTAAAATTACTGTCACTGTTATTTCTTTATAATATATAAGGAAATATATAAGGAAAAATAACCTTTTAGCAAAATTGGAAGAAGAGATGCTGTCCCTTTGACACCTGCCCTCTCCCTTGTTTTGTGAGCAAGCTGGAAAGCCTTCCTATGCCTCTTCAAGTCTTCCTTCCCCAACCTTAACTGCAATTATAAGTGCTACTGAAGTTATAGCAACGAAATCTAATCTTCTGTTGTAAGACTGAGAAGCATTTGTCACTACATCTGTTGCTGTCTTTACAATGCCTGACCTCTGAAAAGCACTTCTGGAGCAAGATTGAAGATGGTGGTCCTAGGGATTCTAAGCATTTCCTTGTTGGTTGCATCTCTAGAAATCCAGCAGGATCTGGAAATAAACTGGACTCTTCAAGTGCTCAATTCACAAAACCTAGCCTTAGTTGTACATGGAAAACAGATACCAATTTATAAAAAGAGGCAAAATACTTGTCCCAGTGAACACTATCTCTCACAAGGCCCAAGTTAGGAGAGTGGGCTCCAGAATGCACATATTCCTCAATCTCTTTCATCACCAATTCCTGATTTTTTTCAGGTCTGATCCTCCAAGCAGGTCTACTAGTAAAGAGAAGTGAGTTCCTATTCAGTCGAGCTTTCATTTTAAGTGCACTGCCTGATCCTGTACGGACACAGCAGTATACTCTCTACATTTTGAATTCCCAAACTTTGAACTTTCCCTAACCCTGTTTAATTCTACCTGAGGGATGAATGCTGTATGTGAACAAACACAGGAAACGTTCTCTAGGAACTGGGTAGAACTGTGTGACAAACAGGTCCTCTGAATGCTGGCATACCTCTCCCCTAACTTTATGCTTCAGTATTTCCTGGATACACCTGCCAGAACTGCAGAGAAAAGGGTAAGGGTGAGGACTAGAGCTCATGAGATGCTGACCTCTCTGCCAGGATCCCTTGTCAGCCTTCCTGTAAGGGATAGGATTAGTGTTCACATTGAGAAATGTAAAACACCTGGGCTTCAGTTTATTGCTGGCTCCTGTAGCATATCAGGAGTTAAAAAGAAGGATTGAACTCAATGGGAGCTATTTTCTTCTTCTTCTTTTTTTTTTTTTTTTTTTTTGGGTTATGATCAGTTCTCAACATTTAGGTTAATGTAGTGCTGGGGAACCGAAAGCTTTGAGAGACCAGTTGCTTGCCACTATCAGTCAGCACCCTTCCTGGCTCCAGGATCCTGCTGAATCAAACAATAGGTTTACTATTTTAATCCCTAAACCTGCTCACTTCCCTGTAACTATAGGCAAAGGATAGACACCTTCTGTGCAAGAGAAGCTGAGGGCACAGTCTCACCTACATGAGCATTTCTCCCAACTCCAGCTCCAGGGAATCCAGCAACTGAACTCTTACCACTCTATTGTTCCCAATACATGGGCTTTTTGTACCATAACCTACAATAGAAAAGAGAACCTAAGGATACCAACCCTTCCTAATGCTGCAGGCTATGTATAATATGGCAACTGACTGTAACTTTTTGAGCCTGAGATTTCCAAATTCTATTTTGAATGCTTCTCAGTTTTAGTGACTGCCTATGTATAGTACAATGCCTACAGTAAAGGGAATGTAAGCACTAAATCTATTTCTCTACAACCTAGGAGGAATTCAGATCTCTATGAGTGAGAGATCATCTAAGAATTAAGCCCCAATCAAGCCTGTAACGATAGCCTAATGAGCTAAATTAAAATACAAGAGAAAGCATTGGCCAAGTTTTCATGAGTCCTTCTCATACCCTTCTAGGCCATGCAAAGTTCAGTAACAAACATTACTCCCTGAGTAATAGATTGTTAAAGCTGTTGCTATCCCTTAAAACAGATTTATAGCCTCAATTAGGGCAAGTCCAGATCCTGTCTTTGCAGGCTGTCCAGAATATATGTAAGCTGTTGATATCTTCCTATCCCAAAAGCCAATGCTAGCCTCAAGCCTACTACTCATATTACAGACAGGAGACCAATCACTAATTGTAAGAGGAAATTCAAGACCTTATCCTGCCCCTGCCATCCCTCTTCCAATTCTTGTGTACCATGAGGAATCCATCAAAAATCCAAACTGGGAAGACCCAAGTAAAATGCTTGTCCTAATCTTCACTGTAGCTATGATCTTAGCCAGCTGATCTGGCAATACCCCTTGCAGTTACTAGCCTCATCTCATTTCTGCAATATATTCAATCTCCGGCAATTAGCCTGGCTCATCAAGCCTTCCATTTCCCAAACACTAGCTTTGTCTGGAATCTTAATTATAGGCAGGGGCCCTTTTGTACTGCCTAAAACCACAACAGCATTGGCTCCTGTGCACACCAACCCTCTTCCTATCTGTGCTTTTTGAGCAAATTCCAGCAACCACCTGGACTCTTCCGAGAAAGTTTGTGGTACGTAGTGCTCTGTGCTGTTAGCAGGGTTGTGTGCAGCCTGGTGTGGTCAGTCGCTCTTGTGGAAGCCACAGAGCCTGTGTGTTCAATTGCCTTCCCTCCACCCTGCTCTCCACAGCAGTACGCACTGCCTAAAAGGCTGCACCACCATTCCCTGGCCTCTCACAGGACAACCCATGTAAAACCCCTCAGAGCACAGGTAGGTGAAAGGCAAACATACCTGGGGAATACCTGTCCTAAAAAGCATTAGTTTTGCACGAAGATCTTTCTCCCCATAATGCTGCATGGGCTTTTTGGCAGCACATGGCCACTGGGTCTGGCTGAGATGGAGTTAAATTTTCCCCATAGCAGCCCTCACAGTGCTGTGCTTTGTACTGGTAGATAGAAAGGTGTTGATAACACACCAGTGTTTTGGCTACTGCTGAGCAGTGCGCCCACAGCATCAAGGCTGTCTCTCCAACATTCTCACACCCCCCCACCAGTAGGCTGGGGTGGGCAAGATCTTGGGAAGGGACATAGCCAGAACAGCTGACCCAAACTGACCAAAGGGATGTTCCATACTGTATGGTATCTGCTCAGCAATAAAAGCTAAGAGAAAGGAGGAGGAAGGGAGGGCATTCATTATTGATGATGTTTGTCTTCTGGAGCAACTGCCTGTACTGAAGCCCTGCTTCCTGGGTAGTTGCTGGACATCGCCTGCTGATGGGAAGTAGAGAATAAATTTTTTGTATTCCTTTGCTTCCACACACGATCTTTGCTTTCACTTTATCAAACTGCCTTTGTCTTGACCCACAACTTTTGTTCTGTCTTATTTTCTGCCCTCCCTGTCCTGCTGAGGAGAACACCTTGATCTGCCCTGCCATGGACAATAACAGCTGGGGCAATTTTGTAAAAGATCAAGACCAGTGGATTTAGAATTAGGCATCCCTCCCTGTGACCACAGGTTTGGTCCTGGGAACACATTCAGATTCCACTGGGACAAATGATATAACAGAGCTGTATTTCCCAATTAATGCATTAAGGAATCTGTAAGCTGAGTGAGTGTAAGGCTACAAAGATCCAGTCAGACAGCTGAGCAAGCTTTTCTGGAGCAAAAAGCAAATACTGTCTCCTGCAGTTTCAAGAGAGACCCTGAAACATCTGGGATTAAGGCATAGGAATAATAGGTATGCCATGTAGAAATCTGTATTCCTTGTGTGGGATATGTATATCAAACACCCCCCTGCAACCAGCCACTGTGTCAGTCAGGGTCCACTCCAAGACATGAAGACCTTGTGCATCTTCCCAGGTGAGAAAGCCCAGCTACAGCCAGGAGTTCGGGAAAGAAGAGTGGGGCCACTCTGCTTCATGCCATACAAAATCCTAAAAAGTTTTCTGTTCTTCTGGGTAGTTTGGTCCAATGTTTCTAACACAATAGGATCATGGATGGCCGGTTCCAGGCTGTGCACAGCACCAGAAGTCCAGATCCTTCAGGTTTTTTTCCTCAAACTATAAGTGTATCTTAATCATAGTGATGGAATAAATCACTAGGGTTAGGCAGTCATCACATGGCTGGTCCAGGGTCCATTTATATTAAGCATTATTAGCAAGGGTAATGTGGCTAAGAGAAAAAATTTGTCTACATTTTCTGGTTCAGTACAATACAAAACCTGGAAGGACTTTGTAGGAAACAGAAGCATGTCTCTGAATTTGTATGCTAGATTTTTTTCTACCCTGGAAAAATACAAAGAAATGGAACTAGACATCACCAGGACTGCTTGATGACTGCTCAGAAAGATTTCCTTCATTCAGAGTCTCATCTAACCAGCACGCAGGAGAAAGGATATCTTGATTAAAGATTATTTTGACTTTTAGATTAAGATGGTAAATTCACAAACCCGAGATCACCAATACGGGCTGCAGAAATCAAGAACAAAGTAGACTTAATGGAGTTTTCAAGTATGTTCACCATAAAAAAAGTATGTTCACCATTTAAAAAAAAAGTCATTAGTTACTTACTTTGACATCCTATAGCATCAATTTAAAAGATATCATACAATTAAAAAAAGAAATACAGATCTGATCTGGTCAAAACACAGATTATTCCTATGGAGTGTAACATTTTTTATAAGGTCATGATGCTGACAAATTTGTGGTAAGTTCTATAGCTAGCTAACAATTGTAATTCTAAAGGTGATCAGTTTTCCAATCAACTTCTTCACCTCCTTGCTCTTGCTGTTATTGTACATTATAAAATTAAAAACAAGGAGACAGCTACACTATCTTTATCTTAAATAGTAGCTAAACCAATTGTGATACTGGCTGGTTCCCTCTACTGTAGGTGACGAAACAGCTTCGCTCATAAAAAGGGCTGCTAATCAAATCTTTTAAAAGTATTTATTATAAAACAAAATCCTCAGAATCTATAGTACAAATGCAGAGTCTGTTATCTGTACAGATATTTATACAAAATACCAGTTACTTCAAACAAGACTTTTGTTTTGTTAACATAAAGAAACATTGCAGTTTCATGACCAGAAAATTGTTAATGTATAATGGTCTGAAGTGATGAAAGCCTCAAACAAGTTTTTCTTAAGATAGTATTACCAAGTTCATTTGTATGCTAGAAGGCCATGCTTGGAAAAATAATTGGTAAAGACTTTCTGTAACACAACAAAGATTTTATGGCTCTAATGAAAAGTATGGTAGTGACAGTCTGAAAATAGAGTAAATTTAATCCCCAAATACATTAAGTGTCAGTTACTGGCATTTTTTTTTTTTTTAATGTTATGTATTTTCAACAGGTATCAAGATTTCTGTTGAAATAGATATGAATATATAAATCAAAGTTCACTTGAAATAATGCATGAGAGAAATTCCAATATATTACAAATTCAAGACATGCATGCTCTAAAAAATTCAGAAGCTGTCAGTTTCAGTTAGTTCCACAACTTCTGGATGTATGTATTTTAACTGACGAGAACCCTAACAATGATACAAAGCTTTGTTAAACCAGTAGAGTACAATCTACATATGATTCTGGGGGCACTTGTGATTTAAGGCTTTACTTTTTTCCTCAGTTAATATGCTGAACTGTTTAAAATATGCAAGGCACTGAACTATTGGGTTTGGTTGTCTTTTGTAGTAACAAATGCTACAAACTGATACACATATAAAGCTGTAATTATTAGGCTGTTTGCAGAATATACATTTTAATATAAATATAAAGAAGACTGTGTGTGGGTTTTATCATAAAAATTCTTGGTACTCTTTTAATATTCATGTACATTTACAATAGCAGCAATTGCAATACAATTAGGTAAGTAAGAAAGCGGTCTGGGTTAAGAGCTTTGTTTATGATGCCCTCCAAATTTCACGTATAACAGCAAAGCAGTCCTCCCGTTTTCAACAGCTTTTGTTTTACTTCTGTAGGCTGATGAATTCCATTTATAACTATTGTGTTTGTAGTCGCAACCAAAATACTTTCATACTTATTTACACACTGCAGGATCTCTGTACAAATCATACTGGAATATTGCTTCCCTTGTCAGTCAAACACAGCTACCCTGGGAATGCTGACACAGGAGTAGCGTCATTCTTATTTAGAGAAAGGTGTGTCAGCGGGACTACTTGCTTTTCAAAGATGTGAATGCTGGGCAATTAGTCTGTCACTTACTGTAGCTGTCAAACTTGCTTTTCTCTTCTGATAAGTCCTTCTAAGCACATTCTCAGCGCATACTTTGTCAATATAAAGTGACCCATTTAGGAATTGCCATTGTGGTCTTCTATCCACCAGGATTCTGTGTTGGCTGGAGAGAACCCAGCCCGACTCCAGAGGTGGGCTGCAACAAGGGTCGTGGCTCATGCTGGGAACAGCCAGGATGTGGCAGCTTGATGTCACGTGTGGCTGGGAGCACTGTCAGTATTTCAGGACATAGCATTTTGAAGGATTTTGTTGTGGAATGCAGAAGCTATTTGTATCAGACTGGGTTTCATCATTCATATCAGCAGGCTTAACACTGATTTAAAACCAATTTTTCCTTTTTTCCCTCCAGGGAGTACAATCTTATGTGAAAAGGCCCACAACATAGTTGGCCAACCTCAAAATAAACAAATTAAAGAAAAATACCCTTTACAAAAACTAGAGTAAGTGTTCTCAGGAAGGAGAGCTAGAAGACATGACAGGATTGAAAAATTCTATGTATATTAATATTTCTTTTAACATGTAGTAAATACCATAAGCTGTTTAGCTAAACTTACAATAATAGCTGAAGAAAGGGGTTTTTACATTTAATGATGCACAGAAAGTGTTGCGGTACCTAAGGGAACAGCAGCAGAACCAGCAGACACCTCTCAGAATTTAGGATTCAGACTTTCCTGAATCTTCTAGAAACAAGCCAAATTTATGGTGAGGACTGTACTCATCATTCATAATGGAGTCATAATAAAAACACAGAAACAACTGAATAACTGATCTGTAAACAACTATCATCTTTGACTGTGGCTTGTCTAAGGCTCTGTCCAAACATGGACATTTAAAAAATGTCCTTCAGCACTGTAACAGAAAATGTTTCTTGCAATTCAGGGCTCCATGCCAGGCACTCTTGTGTGTTACTAATTATTGGGAACATGCTTGCCTTCTGTTTTCATTTCCTGACATTAATGGATATCACTTGTAGTACAATTATAAGCACAGCTACTCATTTGGACCGACTCAACATATACCCCAACAAAATGACTGACATCAGAAAGATCTGCTTCTGAAAATGCTTGAAGCAAACAGGACACACAACTTTTGTGAAGTTTGACTGACCACACTCATGAAGTAGTACAACATGCTCCAGAGGCTCTGATGAAGAGTAGCACAGGAGCTCTCCCTAGCAAAGGGATCTGACCCTGCAGGCAATGGAGGAACGTCCTTCTGACTGGCACATCAGCCCAGTGTGACCAGCCCTTACTGAATGCTCCTGCTTCCAAATCCTTTTTCACTGCTGTGCACAGAGCTTCAGAATTTCAAAAGCCCCAGAATCCAAGAGGCACTAGTTGGCATAAAAATGGGGAGAACATTGTCCTAGATCTAGCATATGACCTTCTAGGTATCAGATGGAAAACAGATCTAGGATAAAAGGGCCTGGAGATTTCCAGAAGGCCTATCCTAGGTATGCAGAACACGTGTTGAGGAAAAAGGCCATTTTGTTGTTACTTTGAAAAGAATCAGAGCTTTTAGGGAAGTGCTTGCACCCTTTGCAAACCAGAGACATTAAGGTTTATTACTGAAAATCAAACCCATTATTCCAGAAGAAGAAACTTGTTTCCACTCATTTGTGCCTTCCTCTTTAGAACATGCTGATAATGGCACAGTCCCATTTTTAGACATAGGACATTGTGTACTATGACACTATCCTAAAGAAAACATTATTTGTCATACATGCAGATTTAGCTTAATCTTGGCCTAAATGCTCTTTATTGATCTGTCCAGACAGAAGAAAACTGAACCAGCAAGACTGCTGGGATAGCGCTAAAGAAGTTTCCTTAAAATCCTCCAGCAATAATGAATAAATTAGCTCCATTGCAAATTTCAGGGTGCAGTGACTGTTGACCAGTCTAGCTGAAGTAAAGTCAAGCTGTAATTTACACAAAACTTTTGCTTGAAATTAAAGAATACTTCACTGTCAAAGATCATGTACTTGTCCATTTACCTTACAGCTTCACACTGTTGCTACATCTGTCCTGCAGATGAGACAAATTCTACAAAAGAGAAGACAACCTGAGTAGCTGCTTTCATGACTGCACTGGAAGGCAGGTAAGCTGCTTTCTGCTAGGACATCTGTCCTTTAAATGTAACATAGAATCAACCATATCATTTGCCCGTTACTAGCTGCTCTCCAGACACAGTTCTATATTACACCCTGAGCTGTTTCAAGTGCTAATATGCAGTCATAACGGGCTTGGGAAATAGTGGTTGAAAACACTGATTCAAGTAAGTACTCACAAGCTCACACAGGTAGTCCCATCACGCAACCCCTTTCGGTTCTCAGGGGAGAACTCTCACAATATTTCAGTCAGCTTTCTCATAGAAAACTTTTGCACTATTAAAACTGTGCCTAAACCTCACCAAAATACAACTTTCCCCCACTTATTTCCTATTCAGCCCCAAACTGCCACAACCTGCCATATGCATTCACTATTTCCCTGCAACTCTTTCTCTCATCCTGATCTAGAAGGAAATAGCACCTATTTTCTACATTTTAGCCTGAAAGTTCACAGGATGGAAACCACTAAGAACACACTGAAGATATTTGTGGAGAGAAGTAGTTCTTGTCACTCAAATTTTCTTTCTGGTCTTTTCTAGCATCAGGAGTACACTAATCCTTTTAAAGTATATAGTCTACAGCAATCAAAAATAATATTTAATTTTAAATGTTAAAATGCTAAATTTGTACACAATTTCTTTTTAGAAGAGGCTTTTAAAGTCAGTATTATGGAGCAGTGTGTGTCTTAGATTCTGATCACCAAAATTCAAGTGCCTCAGAGGAGGCAATTTTTCAGCAAACATCAGCAGCAAGAGGCTATGAACGTCCAACTGAAATAAAAATGTACATGCTTAATTCACCCCAACAGCAAGTGCTTCCTTACTTCTGAATACCTAAGCTCCAAAAGAATTTGACTCTTAAGACAGTTTAGCTCTCAGCAAGAATGCCAATTTTCTTGGACTTGATTCCAAACTTCGTAATAGAATACAAGTCTTCAGATGAAGTTGTTAGGATTGTTACAGTTGTGGCTCTTTAAAAAGATCAGGGATTTAATGAAAAAAAAAATCAATGTAATTTTGCATCCAATGTCATCATAGGAATACAAGAAAATTGATGTAGTTTGTCTCAGCTAGAACTGTAACACAAAACAACTAAACTAATGAATTCATTATAAATGGTGAATAGTTCTCTTGCACAAAATTACATATGACATGAAACTGGACTACTAACTGCTGTAATACAGAAGAAGTACTCCTTTACATGATCAATGTGGTACATAAAATATCCTGTGGATCTATATTCCTAATTTAGTTCACTGAAACATGATCACATGAGAATTGCTTTGTTTTACCAAATCATTAACACTTGTTCAGAGATCTGCCAAGTCACTCTTAAGAGTAACACACTCTGACCTTGCCCTCTTGGCATACTACAGAATTACTAATGTTGATAAGGGACAGGGAAAAAACCCATTCTTAAAATCCCAATGCTCTATTCTCCAATTTTGTATTTTTCTCTATGAAAAATGGTGGGCATCTTCTTTGTGCTCAGTCTCTCAAGTGAAAATTTAGACATGAAGGTTGTAAAAATTACTTTTAAGAGTTTTAGTAACACACCAGTGACAGCACAAATCCTATCTTTGAATAATGTAGATAGGAAGAACATATCTGGACTAATAAATCTGAAAACACAAACTGGATCGGAACACTATGGTGCCAGCCCCTCTACCACCACAACAAAGACCTCTGTCCCGGAGTTGTAGAGTTCCTCTGATGTGCTCTCAAATAACTTGTTAAAAAGACCCCAAACCAAGTACAATTTCAGTTCAAACAAGAAAAAAGTTTTCATTGTTGCCAATAATATTAAGGCTGTCAAAGGCCCAACACATCTGTTATTCAGCAGCTGCAGAAACAGGTGCAAATCTGCATATTCAGAACTTCCCTCAGATGTCCCAACTAGGCAGTCACATTGTCATCACCAGAGTTGAATTTATAAAGTGCCATACAATGCCCAATCCCTTTTGTTACAGCAAGAGAGCAATCAAAGCAAAAAATTATGTTCTGTATTTTGAAAGGGACTTATCCTACCCCCCCAATTCCCAAAGGGGTTTTTTTTGGTAGGAGTTGGGAACATGAGCACTTTGCTGATCATGATGTCCTTAGGTTACAGCAGTTTGTATGAGATTTTATCTTTTTTTTTCAACACAATTAGAAAGTATTTGTCTCCTCTCCTTCCTCCCCTCTGCTTTTTCTGTCTATTCCTAAACCTGAACTTATTTTGTGGCAAATTTGTATGAGATATGACTAAACTGTTTGAATGGCAGATGTTTTTGTTTTGAGCTATGCAAATACCATTTTCTACAAACACCGATTAAAAACCAAACAACTTTCCTCATTTAAATGAATACAAGTGACCATATCATTCCACTTTGGAAAAGGAACATTAGAGATGAAGCAATTCTCTGATCAAGTCAACACAGGTGAACATCTCAGAGGCCTGGTACAGTGAATTACTGGACTTTTGGGAAAAAGAGAACTAGCACTGTATTTTGAGAAGCAGCTGACTGTTACAGCCTCTTGCCAGACAGTCATCAAAGCCTCACAAGGAAGGATGAAGGAGCTTGGTTTCATCACATTAAGATGGTAAGTCTGACCAAATCTGCAGTTTGTCAGGCATTTTTCTTAGCTTAAATACCACTTTAAACTTGCCCCTTGCTCTCACCCACAGGTCAAAACAACTACTTCTGCTACCATTCACCCAGCCAAGGGGGCAACTGATTGGAGCTAAACCAAGTTCTTTAGGGCTGGTTATCTTTTTTAGCTTGAATCAGTTCCAGAATTGGCCATGTGCAGAGTGGCACTGACATGAGGTAGGGCATGATGCCTGTGGGCCTACTTAAGCTGAAGGTTTGGCCAAAAGAAGTGTTCTTCCAGTTTGATGTTAAGCAAACAGAGAGGGAGGTTTGAAATCCAGGTCTCAGCATACAAGTTCTGCTGGGAAGCATTCAGCTCACTTGCACACAGGAGCATCTGAGGGTTGTGATCTTTGCATGTTTTCTCCAGTGGTGGTAAAGGGATGAGATACTGACAATTTTATTTAAACGTGTTTTTCTTCTCTGTAAATAAACTTACATCTTTCTTTAGACTCCTCCTCCCACAAGCCACTTTGCTTTCTTGTCTCACATTAATAAAAAGAATTACATACAGTTTGCATGTAAAAAGGTGACTAAAAAATGCAAAAAGGCTCAACATTCCCTCCCCAAATCCTTTGGAGATTGAGTCATTTTCATGACTTCAAAAAGGCAAATATGGCACAAAAGAATGGAAATTAAGTTAAAAAAATCAATTTTATAAATATTTTTCCTCTGTACAATTTTTCACAGCCCCATCCCTCCCACCCATTTTTATTCACATTTCTTTTTTTTAATTCCCACCCCGATTTATTTTTAAATCATAAAATATATATTTTAAATCTGTTCATATTTTAAAATATTTACAGGAAAAGTTCCTTCTGTTGAGGTCAGGAGGAGTCTGTACAAGGAGAGGGCGGAGGGGGATAGAGGTGAAAATAGCTTCGTTCTGTGGCAGGAGATGGAGGGCAACTTTCTTCTGCCGACATGTACTGACTGCGAGGTGTGGGTGGAGGGGGATAAGGGTCTGAGTCTGAATTTAAATCTATATAGTATTTGTTGGCCTTCCATCGACTAGTAGTATAGTCACTGTCACAAACATCTGTGCTGCATGGAGTTGTGGGTGGAGCTATCCCTCGTATAAGGTATGGCCTGCAGAAAAAAAAAGGACATGCATTAGTTGCAATCTGGGGAAAAAAAAGAAAGAAAGAGATTGAAAATCAACAGCTCTGTGTCCTCAGTCAAAATGCCTGCTCATTAATACTATGTGAGCGTTAATTCAGGTTTTCATCAGAACCCAACAAGAAGTACCTGAACTGTGTTAAATTTGAATGCAACAACTACCCTCCGCCAGCAGTGCATTCTTCCAGCCCCTGACCAGCCAGAAGAGACCACCATGACCATTTAGCCCAATCACTAACAAACAGGTTGACTCATCAAAGAGTTTTAAGATAAGCTTGAGGAACTGAACAGAAAACACCAAACTTTTCTATACAGGATGCTAAGCGACTGTTACATAGCAATGTAACTTACACATATTGCATTATTACTCAGCAACACTGTATATTGAAAGGTGCTGAACACTATTGTGTCAAAATAAGAACACAAAGCCAATGTTTAACATCAAAACTGGCATAATCTCCATTTGAATGGTCATTTATTAAGAGAGGTAAAGGGTTTTTTAAACAAGGTAAAGTCTGAGCAAGAACATTTTGCTTAAGATCCAAAACTGGAGGACAGATCAACAGCAGATTTATCAAACCTTTTTATCTGAGCTGTACCTGTAAGATCTCGTGGTTGAAGGAATGTTTGAGGAATAAAACATCTCTGCATTATACAGGGAGCGATCGGTAGCTGGGGAAGGAGGTGGGTTCAAGATCTAGGAAGAATAGGAAAAAGCAGTGTGAACGTTTAGGTTAATTATACAACTCTACTTCTTTTGAAAATATTATTTATGCCTTTACCCTGTCACTCATCCTTATTTTAGATTCCTCCTCTTGCTGCTTGGGTGGGTTAATGCATTTTTAAAGATCACATAAGTTCATTATGAGACTTTACTCTGGGCTTAGGTACACTGCAGGCCTTCAAAGTTCTCACGGTACAGGGAATTTCCTTCCTTGCCACATCTGTTATTACGGTGGAAAGCTGGGGTAAAGCTGGAAATTAGACCCAGTTTTGCTGAATCTCAGTGCACTTCCTTGGATGTAAGGACTGATATCACCCTCAGCAGATGCTAATGGGAAATAAAGTCTGTTCCACTCCCAGCCCCTAAACATACTCCCAGTCAATAGTAGGGTCAGGAGGCCAAGTTCCTTTACTATAACTAACACAACTCCATCCTTCCATAAATACTTCCTTTTTACTGCCATTCTGTAAACATAACGTTTTGGCACAGGTCACAATGCAAAGAGCCTAAGAGCTAAAAATAGTTATAGCCTGCCCTAGCCTGTGTGTGCATATACACAGTTGCTGGTAACCCCCACACTAGGAAAACAGTTTATTATGCGTCAGAATCCTTTAGGATTCTTCCCCTAGCAGGAAGCAGAACCCCTGACATGGCCAGCAGGACTTTGGCCTAAAAACAAGGAGAGCACTTCATCCCTTCCAATGTGGAAAATTACAGTATTGCTATTGATGGTAGGGCCTTGCTACTGATGTGAGCATCTTGTACATAGCCTGTCCTGGGCATTCTGCCATGCCATGGCCTGCCACAGTGACCATGATAGCATCCTTCCTCTGCCTCTGCTCTTCTCTTAAAATAATACTGTAAAATCACTGCAGTGGAGATCATTGTTTTGGTCTTCACTGTGCAGTGTCTAGCAAAATGATTCCTGGCCATTGAGTCGAGCTCATCATTACAAATACTGACAAGCCCTGGATCCAGATTCATGTGAGGGGAGACAACCTTGAATACCACCCATTGCCAGATGTGGGGAGTGATGAGTAATTGCCCCAAGAGTATCTTCCAGAAATCCTCTTCCTTGGAGGAGCACGGCATGCTACTTCTGGATTCTCTCCTACTAGCACCCTGAGCTGCATCAACATCACTTTGCGTTCAGATTAAGTGTGAGTGTCAGCCAGGACGCCTGTGGCCAGGTTCTCAGGTATATAAACTGGCATAACTCCAATGACATAAATTCCTTCCTAGTCTTTATTCACTACACCATCTCTCAGTACCACCAAGATGTGTTAAACAAAACAAAACAAAAAAGCCAAGACAACTAGATGCTCAGATCTCTCCTTTTTGTTATTAACCTAAAGCTGGGTAATTAGCTACCAGGTAGAACTGACCAAAATATTTGGATTAAGCAGTAACTTTAATGTAACAAAGCCCTTGCAACAGCTTCCTTCTAAGAATCCTGCATGCCTTTCCTGAAGGATATCATCCCTGCAGGCCCTGGCTGACATAGCCCAGAGTGGAAAGTTAAAGAAGAATTTTCAGTAACAGTCAGATTAGCTTAGGCCAGAAGTCCAACGGAAGAGTTGATCTTTTGGCCGACACAGATCCCACAGAATGGCACAGGCAGATCAGCTCTTGGGCTTCTTTCCTTTTTTTAGATAAATTTTTTTATATAAATTCAGCTAGTTTTTTTCTGTTCATCCTTTTTAGTGTGGCACTGACACATCAATCAGGTACTAGCATGAAATTGTTCAGCATATTACAGAGACACTGGTGAAGCATGAGACAAGGTAAATTAGGAGGGCTGCTGAGTTCCAAACATCTGCTAGCTGTGTCTAGCTTCTTGATGGCTTCATTGAGAAGGTAATGCGAGAAATAACCAATTTTACCTTATCAATAGATAAACTCACAAGCCTCTCTTTTCCGTCTTTGTCCTTCTTAAAGGGGAGAGAGAGCACATTTGCCACTGGTCAAAACACTATCGATCAAAATGCCCATACACAGCGTAACAGTTTACCTGTAAACACAAGTGCACATACAGCCACCCAGTATGTGGGCTCCTGATTAAATACTACTGAAGAATCACCTCAGTAGCTAGCAGATTGACTCTGCAAGCTTGTGTGAACAGAAAAGTGAATGTATGTATTGCTGAGAAGCACTAAGGAAAAAAACTGTCATATGACAAAATGCTGGTAAACAGTAACCTTTGTATGTCTCTCCTACCTGTTCTTAGAGAATCATTTCCATTCATACTATACATCTTTGAATTCATAAAACTCTGATATGGCATCGAAAATCCTGTCACTTCCAACAGTTAAAAGCCAGAAATGGAGCTAAATTACAGCTAAAAAACCCAAGCATAGCAACTTCTGCTGGTACCAGTGTTTTCTCCCAGTGCATGCACTTGGTTTTCTGAATCAACAATCGACACTTTATCTAAACAGCAAGCAAAGCTTATTTCTTATGTGTTTGCATTCCAGTCCTGTCACATCTTGTCTTTTTATTCCATGTGTGCCTGCAGCATTACACAGTGCAAAATGTCATTGGGCCATTGACATCAGAGTTTACAAAGAACAAAGGAGGTGGCATCTCCAAGGGAGTCAAGACAGAAGAACAGAAGTACCCAGGAACAACCCAGCTGAGTATCAGTAATAACAAAACATTTTAGACACCATATGGCACTGTGTAATCCTGATGGACTGCAACAAAGCCCTTTTGTGAAGTTCAGTGGGTGTCAGACTGGGCCTGTATATCATAAGCAGTAACACCCAAAACCAACTGTTATTAACGCTCTATTTAGCAGCACAAATTTTCATCTTCCTTTCTTCAGAAATAGAAGATACCTAACTCACAGGTATATTTTCAAGACATACCTGTGGGTAGAAAGTGGCTTTAGTGCTGGATGAGCTACTTGAAGAGGCTCCAGTAACATGGTTTCTGTCATATAAGGGGGCACCACTGCTTCCTCCCATGAGACTCATGGAGCTAATCATGGACTTTCCACAAGAGATGCCTGCAGTGAGACAGAGAGGAAAACAAGATTAGGTAAACCAAAATTTTATCTACCAATGCAAAACGGAAAACAAATCCACAGCTCGGCAAACCCCTGCAACACTACTGGTTGTCCTTTGGGAACAGTGTTTTATGTAAAAACTTCAGGATTACAAGGAACAACATATTTTGTAAAGAAAACTTCTCATCCCCAGACCACCTATTGTCTCACTGCAGCACTGAATTCCTTACAACCTCCCCTCACACTCTGCTGAGAAAGGAATCTCCAGAACAGTTGAACCAAACTTTTCACCCAAATTGTTAACTAAGAAATTTTCCAATTAAGCAAACTCAGGCATTTGCAAAAAAAGCATTATATATTATTGCCAAAGAAAAACAAGCTAGAGACCTCCAATCTTTTAATTTCCAGCCACAGAAATTCAATTGCAAGTACATGAACAACAGCAAAAATTAATTATTTTTATTGAAAAATCACTGCTTAAACTAAAAATCAGCAGAGACAAAAGGAAGGAAACCTGGGTGACAGGAAAAGGGAGGACAACATTCTCCAATCTGTTTTACTCCAATATACACTTAAATCAGACAATACATTTTTAGTTTCTTCCTGTCAGACTCTTTAGTGCTAACGGAAGAGTTTAGTTTGGGAAGTTTTCAGAGATTTTTCAGATGCAGGAAATATTTATTACAAGCAGAATGACTCTAGTTGTGATTATCATTCATGACTATTTATCTTTTTTGGAAATGCCATGGTATTAAGAACCTATGTCTTTTCTTTAGAATTGACATCAATAGTAATATATTCAGCTGTTGTAACTTTTCACAGCAGTATGGATTAGAAAAAGCTAACAAATATGAATGAGAATCAGAATGACAGCTTAGTTTAGCACCTACAGAGGTACAGACGAAAACCACTGATACTTGCTTTAATTAAAAAAGTTTTAGTGTGAAGTCCAATTTAAAACACCACTGCAAAGATTTCACCTGCAATGATTTCATCCTCAAATTTTATTTCCTACCACAAAAACCTCTTGATAACCATAAAAATGTAATTTAAGCAGGAACAGCTGACCACAGTCATTAAAGTGCAAGAAAGGCTAAACCTGAGTTGTATCTGGCTACCTTCAAAGCCATGGCTAGAAGAAAACAACAATTAGCACATCTCAAAAACTTGTTTAATACAAAGAAGTGCCACATCTTTTCATTTGTCTTTAAGTTTATCATCTATCTGATTTTCAGCTGACATGAAAAACAGACTCCAAGCACTCTGAAGTATGGATTTCTTGTATTCTGACCCTGTCTGGCAGGTTTACAGGCGAACATTTACTTTGCAGCTTCCTGAACAACACGAAGAGATATTCTTTCTTCTCAGGGCTTTGTAGTTAAGAATTTGCTATTTCCTCTACGACAAGTCTATTTTACATTTGTAAAATAATTTGAGGTACATCATTTAAGTGTTTACTTTGACGTCTATATGAGGTTTCTGGGTTCTTATCTATTAGCTGAATATCCTGAGCTTTTATGTATACTTCAAGTCCTCCTTCGATCTCAGCATTGTAGCTGTATGCACTTCTCCAAACGGATGCTTTGAGTTCTTTGCGAGGTAGAGAAGCTTTGCTGTTTTACAGATGAAGGACTAAGACACAGAGAGAATAAATACTTTGTCCAAAAGCAAACAGGAAAGCTGTCTCAGAGATGGGCTAAACCAAAGGGGATGTTTTCATTACACTTCAGGCAACAAGCAGCCAGACTACAAACCCACACCCAGACTGCTTGTGTTCTTCCACATTTGCTGTTGTAACTTTGGGGAAGGGATGTCTATCCCCTGCTTTTTTGTATTATAGTAAACTAAGCTGCTTCACTTCTCTCCTCTGCTTCTTTCCACTGTGGAATAGCTTATCCATCCGGAGCAGACAGGACAAAACTGCGTAAAGACCTTTGATGGACAGGACGGACACAAGGACATCTGAGTACAAGACACAAAGAAAAACTCAACAGAGCCCTCACTAGAACACTGAATGGCACGTGCATTCTTAGTTTCCAATATTGCATGTGGTTCACTACTCTTTATAGTGTTTTGCAGGCCTTTATAGTGTTTTGCAAGTACTATGCAAAACCCAGGCTTTATTACATACACCAGAATGAACTATTTAAAGAGGATATTTTCACTGGCAAAATAGTGTAGATCTTATATCAAAAAGATAGATACCTGTGCAGATGCAGCCTAGCACGAAAATTGCATTTGAAAATCTGGCAAGATGCCTGATGAAATGCATCTAACAATTTTTGCGTATCTGATCCAAATGACAAGATTTATACCAAAACCACTGAGCAGATCAACAACATCTAATTTCTGCTTTTTGAAAACTGTGCATCTAGCACTCTTAATTACCTGTAAAACTCCAAATCCAGACAATGTAACGGTACTGATTAGATGCAAGGTTCTTACCATCCTTACCAGTAAAAGTGCCATGTTGAGAACTTCCTGGAGCAATAAAATTAAGAGGGACGTGAGGCGTGCCACTGACATACTCATGTGGAAAAGGACTATTTGGCCCAGCATAGCGCTGACACACGACTCGCTGGCAAACAAAGTACATTCCTCCCATGACAAAAAGTGACAGTATTATACCAATGACAGGACCGATGGCACTACTGTGTGGCTGTGACTCATCTGAGGCTGGCTTTGTTTTTTCTGGAAAGAGAGGAGAAGATAATAGAGGTCATTAAACATGGAGCAATATATATGTTGCTGTTCTGGAGCTCATGTAGCAAATCAGTCAGCTCACAGTCATTCACACAGTGTCTCTGAAAGTATCTGCATCAAACTCAGGCATCTGTAACTCCGTATATTCTGATTCAATGCACAAGACTTCACGCCTCCTCTTCCCCTCTGTGTACATAAAGCAGTATTAGCAAGGTACTCTCCTTTCTGTCTAGCAATTCATCTTGTAACAGGATTACTTATCATCTTGATATAACAACAGGCTAGAAAATTTCCTTTTCTTGCCCCCACAAAGTCTACGGGTTAAGGATATAGGACACTTGAAAACATGAAGTCCTTAATCAGAGAGGCATCTGCTCCCTCAAAAGTCATTTGGGCTAGCAATAACATTAAAAAATTAAAACGTTTTACCAGTAGGGAAGCTACCATATGTATTAAGCAGTGGATGTCTTCCTAGCTAATATAGGCCCTAAAACAGAATACTCTTCCTTCCTAAAATATGACTTGATTTCTAAAAAAAAACCCTAACAAATTGGAAAGAAAACACAGTCCAGAATATCCCAAATACTTTCTACTTCTTATTTCTTCTTCCCCTGTATAGCCCAATGTTAAATAATAAAAAGTGCTGCTGTATTTGGGATGAGCTACGTATCACACCTCCCCGATTATGGGTAACACATTCAAAATTTTTGCCAAATAAACCTGACACCTCTATGTTTTTCGCATATATGACATTCTTCAGTGAAAATTATTTTTGCCATGATTCACACAACATTTATGATTTTTTTTTACATACACAAATACATATATTCATAAATTGAAAAAAATGAAAATAATCTTGGCCAAAGCCTATCAATTTTACATGTTCAGATCAAACTATATAGCCCTTTCCCCCTTTAATGAAGTTGTAAGAAGTGAAATGGCCTTCAGTTCATGAAATTTTTCTCCAGTGGTTCTGGTTTCATTCCCTTCAGTGGAAGGGAATGAAAAACAACAAAAATTTGAGAGGGAAGATAAACAAAATACAAAGATCTAGAAATAAACTCTTAACATCTTAGCATCAAGAGTTCATTTCAGTCTTAAAGTCTTTATCTACTTTTCACACTTATTAGTGCATGACAAATCTTATGTCAGCTAAGGCTCTAACTTTCAAATAGTCAGATTAGTTCAGATATGATACCAGAAAAAAGCAAAGCCAAAATTAAAACATGTTCCCAAATTAGCTAAATTAAAACACACAATTCTCATTTTGGTTAAACCTAGCTTCTTTTGAATGCAAGATCCTTATCTAGAAAGTAGCAATCATTTTTATTCCCTACTTCAGTTCTTGCCCTCAGTCAAGCAAGAAACCACAGAATGCTCTGTTCCACAAAGAGACTCCGGAGGAGATGATCTTATGTCTACATAAAGACACATTGAAATCAGTGAAGACCTAATTGCAGGACTGGAGCCAAAGTGCAAACAGGAAACGGCTGCATTAACTTGGCAGCACAAAAGTTTGCCAAGTGCACAAAGAAAATAAACTAAAAAAAAAAAAGGAAGAAGTGGCTTTACATTATCCAGGGAATTAGGGGAACTGGGCGAGAGCTGAGAGATAAATGGAAGGTGTGGGAGAAGCAGGACAAGCATGTTCAGTCTGAAATTTCCACCAGAACGGCTAAACAGTTTTTGTCGCCATTCTTTAAGCCTTTTCTTCTATTCACTACTCCGGCTCCTTTCACCATTCTTGCTCATGAAATACACTTGCTCCCACCATGAGGATGGAAGGAAGAAACAAGGTTACCCTGACCAGACCTGGTGACCCCTCCTCTCACCCCATCAGTGGCACAGCTTCTGACAACTGGTGCTTTAAAACCTGACAAGACTCTAAGATATTAAACACCTTGCAATTAGCCAAGGTCCTATAGGTAACATTACTAAGCAAAGTGCAGTGTTTCTCTACACAAACCCAACACAAGGTATTTGTTCAGAATGAACTACCGACAGATCGGCACATCTATTTGCTTTTGTTCTAAAATGCTACGTTCCAACTACTTTGCTAAACCACTTGTGAGCTACTAAATGCTCCCTTTATCTGCCCCATTGCCCGAAAACTTCATGCACTAGTCACCCCAATGGTGCAAAAAGAGGGAAATTGCAAGCAGAGCACAAGTAAGTTACTGTCCACTTTGGACTGCAAAATAACAGAACACACTAAGGACTAAATACAGCAACTACCATCTGTATGCCTGTAACTTGCATATACCTACTGCCATGAGAATTCAAAGTAACATTTCACCCAGAAAAAATCAAGGTCTTTCCTTATATTCTTTTCCTACCTGCACTTTAACAGACCAGCTTGTGGTCTCTTGTGGAACTTGCTCATTGCATTTTAGTTCCTCCACATAATTAGCCCCCAGCTTGACCCTGTAATTGCAGTGGATAGGGCTGTGCATTTTTAAAAGCCACGCCAAGCTTAGCAGCAGCTCTGCAAGTTCCAAGGTCCTGAGCATAGTAGAATCAGGTCCCTCTGGGTATAGGTCTGAACGCCCATCTAAACAAGGCAGCGTTGTATCCCAAACAGCATTTTAGAACTAGCTTGAAGTTAACAGTGGGTTTTCAGTTCATCTTCACTACTGCTGCTCCTGCATGACCTGGAATAATAGCATTACAGACTTGCTACAACATGCTGCAAGCTCACACTCTTTTGCCACACAGACCAATGGAAAAGCATGACTATATTTAGCAGCCAAATACAACTGTGAGAGTATTTGGCCAAGATTCACTGGGCTTCCCTGAAAGAATATTACTATGCAAAGACTGGGGGTCTGCATAGGGATGGAGGACATTACTCCTAAACACAGCACTTGAATCTCAAGGAAAGACATCTCACCACACATAAGCTCATCAGAACCGTCAATGCAATCTGGAAAGGAGTCACACTGTTGCTTCAGGAGGATGCACTGGCCACTTGCACATCGGAACTGATTGGGTAGACAAATTGCTGCACAGAAAGAAAGAAAAGATTAAGTACTACTTGCACGGGAGCGTTTGAGCATCTTAAGAAAACCAAAAGAAGTGAGACATGAAGCCACTGTGCATTTTATATTATGACCAGGTAGGCACCAGAACACCTGCTTTGCTGCTGTGGGTAAAATGCAAGTCTGCATTTCTCTGATTCTTCCTTCTTGTTATACATGCTACCCAGTAGGGCTAAAATAAAATTCTGATCCCAGTAATTCCCCATCCTTTGTCAAATCAGTCCTGTTGGGGCAAACCTAGGATCAAATCAGCAAGAATCTTTTACAATAACTAACAAAGTATAGCTGATCACCTGACATGTTAACAAAATGTAGTAACTCGGCATATTATAAAACCTTATATAGGCTATACTATCTTATGTAGCCCTGTATAATATAACGTTGCAAATAACTGCTAAATTTCTTATCTATATTCAGAAGCCTCTGTTTCAGCAAAACCAACTTGTTAATTAACTTTGGAATCTCTGTCAAGTCAAAGCATATTAAATTATCAGTAAAGAAACTGTCTTACGAGGGCTAGTAACCATCAATCCTGGAAGGCTCACAGTGTAGGTTATTCAATGCAAAAAGAAGAAAGGTTCTTTTCTTCTGGAGGAGAAGACCCACGTTCATGTTTTGGATTACAGCACTGGTGGTGTTGTGAAGTGGACCTTCTGAATAGCCATACTTACTTTGCCATGGTCCAGTTTGCAGAGCAGATTTTGTGTAAGAGAACTAAATTCTCTACGGAGAAAAAACTTAGCTAGAAGCTCCAAATGCAGCAGCTCCTGATTTGGACTGTTATGCCCCCAGTAAGTTGCATACAGTTCCACAAGGTCCTACAGTGCATACAGAACACACACATATTGATAGAATGCTCTAAAAGCATCTTAGAGCTCCCACCATACCACTTAGGTTCTTGCACTATGAGAAGGGCCAAGTTCTGTGTGCACCTTCCTATTTGCCAGTGACTACCAGCCCTCTAGTTATTCTTGTAACTGTCTGCTGCTCCTTTGTCTTCCATCAAGACTTCTGTCTTAATATCCTTTCCCTTCTTACGTGCCGTATCTTCTGTTGCTGTCCTGCCTTGCTGGACTCCTTGTTTCTTCTTGATGCAGCAACGGACAACTTGGAGAACTGAACCTGTATTGTACAGGAGACGAAGTTTCTTCAGTGGCATGGTAATCCAGTTGCAATATCAAGACTGTTAACCTTGTGACTTCCACTGGGTATGAGAGGACCAACTAGCAATGCCACAATAAATTCAAGAAGATGAAAGGCACAGTCTTGATTGAAGATGTGGGACAAGAACCATGAACATATCCAGGGACATTTCTTTGGCCACTTCCAGTCATAGTCTGCAACCCCTGTGCCAATGTTTCAGATTCAACTCTCCAAAAGCATGCCTTGGGAAACCAGGAGACAGGAGAAACAGCTTCTGATAGAATCAAGGCATTGAACTCAGACCTATGGAAAGGCAGTGATTACCACTGCTCTGACCAGAAGGCAATTCCTCTGATGCATGAGGTATAGTAGGAAAGTTCTGTTAAGCCCAGTTAGCCTCACCACTTTAATAAACCTCATATAAAGAACAAGAATGTACTATATGCCACCTTCTCTTCCCGAAACACAGTGGGTTATAGGCTGACACATGCTAAGGGATGAGAAAGGCCTATCGGTTTTATTTTTCTTAGGAACCCACTCAGGCCTTGGCCTGTAAAGATTCCTGAGGAATAGAGGCCATGTTTGCCACATCTCCCTCAGTCTAAGCCTGGACACTGAGTATGTTCATAGCCCTTCTAGGGAAGTGTCAGACAGCATCCTGGACAAAAGTCCAGTCTTGGGTGGCCCAAGTGCTTGCAGAGGACTAGGCATACAACCACTGAGCATTCAACCGCTGAAGAAACGCGTCTTCAACTATTCTAGACCAGACTGGAAGGCACATCTGTGCCCTCAAAGGGGCTGTGCAGGGCAGCGCAGGTGCCTACAGTTCGTACGAGGCCAGGAACATTGTGATTGTTTGCTTAGCAGTGCCCACCATTTCACATGGAGATGACCAAATGCACTTTCCACTTTGACTCTGTGGAATGGTAATGGCACCATTACACTGCATATGGGCTGTGTGGTGGGCAAAGCAGAGCCTTTTGAGGAAGCAGTACAAGTAGTAAGTACCACCTCCCACAAGAAAGACAGGAACTTAGACATGGCTGATGCTCCTTGTTTGCAGAGAAGGTACTGGTGTTCTGGTGTCCAGGCTCAGAGTTACAGAAGACATTGCAAATCCACAAAATTGCTCATTGAAATGTCCACAAAAATCTACCCTGCTGGTCCAGAGGCAATGGTTAGCCACTAAGTGGGTAGAGCCAAGGGTCCTGAGGCTTCACAGACAAGAGACACCCTACTGAATAAGCTCCTGAAATTTTGTACAGCAATAAGAAGCCATGGTGCCAGATCATAGTAAAGTGTCTTGTTTCAGCTATGCCTTGACACTAGACACAGACTATGCAAGTTTTCCCATCACCCAAAGGATGACGCAAATGCACCCATTCATGCTTCTCTCTTGGACCCAGATCCTACGGCTGACTGCATACAAAGCAGCTGCAGCAGCAAGAGTTCCTTGGACATCATTCCCCGGATTTTTCACAGAAAGGTACATCCAGGATTATAAGCATCAGCTTGCTAAGAGTGAACTCTCAGAACAGCAAATTCAGCCACAGGATTAATCCACCTCTTCCTCCCTGTGGCACCTTGCAGTGACCACTGTCCAAAGGTGAAGTGAACACCGTGGAAACAGTGCAAGCCAAAATGGTAATTATGCAGGAAAAAAAAGCATGTGGTAAGTTCTGCCAGTTTCTTTCCTGTTTTCATTCTGAATATGGAATAAAGATACTCTCCCCAACCTCCCCCACATCTATAGTTACATGGTCAACAATTTATGTAGCTACAGAGAAGTTTAATTTGAGCAAGAAAGAGGGAAAGAAAAATAGAATCAGTGGATAGATTAGTTAGGCTTATGGTTAAGGCTTTAACCATGGGGTTAATTTTCCCCATTTGAAATTAAAAATCATATATATATATATATATATATATATCTAGAACAGTTAGAATAAAAAATGGATGCTTATGTTAGAACCATGAGTTCAGGAAAACTAATCTTACTATCACAGTCCATTTCATCAGATTTATCTTGGCAGTCAATTTCTCCATTACACCGCAAGTGTGCATCGATACACTGTCCTTTCTCACACTGGAACTGGGATGCAGAGCATATGGGACAACTATCTTCATCACTCTGGTCATCACACTCTGGAAATCCATCACACCGCCATGCCATTGGGATACAGTCAATCTCTCCAGTTGCACAGGTAAACTGGTCTGGGGAACAAGTTGGAGGTTCTGGAGAAAGAGAAAACAAATCACATTTGTATATTCAATTTTAGCTCTTACAACAGAGTAAAAATGTGACGGACTTTTTCAAGAAAAACACACATGTCTGGACTGAAGTTCTTCTGTGACAATATTAAGATTCCAGCAAAGAGGAAAACATGATTTTGGATAGGGAATGAAATTTTGCCAACTTCAAAACAAAACCTGGATGCATGCTAATTGAAGAAGCATACTCTAGCAGGCAAGCACTGAACAAAGGACAGGAACTACAAATACTTTGGCTCTAACAGCCACCTTTCGGAAGACACTGTCGTACACATAAATTCAAATGAATACTCAATTTCTGATTGCAAACCACATTCTACACAATTCTAATCCCTGCAATTATATTAGCCTGGAACAATTCTTCATTAAAAAAACTGGCGCATTGGGTTAATTGGCAATGAGTACACCTAAAACACGTAACATTGGCTTCTACAATATCTGTTTCTCTATTTTTCCAGTGGTTTCTCCACAAAAAAATTTCCGAGTCAGATATGAATTGAAAAATATGAATGGAGAAAAAGTATCTGTAAAGGCCTGTTCAACATTAAGCTAAGTCCTCTTGCTGGAAAGTCTCTGGGCTGCAGGTTAGTGGAGGTTCAGAGAGCAGTCTGAGGAGCACTGTAGGCCTGCCCTGATCTCATATTCTTTCACTACAGTCAGAGACAGAACACTGGACCTTGTGCACAGCCATTTTTATATTTGTTGGGCCTAAGAATGCTGGGACTTCTTTCAAATTTGACTTTTCATGGACCCCAAGATCCTGGCATCAATCCATTCCACATCCACACTATTGCTCAAGTTGCAATCACACACTGATAGCATTAAGCAGCAGCTAGAACCTCATGTAGAGATGCAACAGTTATGCTGTAATAAGGCATTCACAGTTGCTTTCTTCAGAATGTCAAAAGACAAAGACAATCCAGATCAAGAATCTATTGAAAAAAATGCTCCTAATTCTTAAATACAGCAAATTAGCATACACTTTTTCACCATTAGTACCAATGAAAGAAACAGTCAATGTATAAGTCCCTTCAGGTGTTATCAGTAGCAGTTAGTTATGTTCAAAATGAGGGGGCCATCTCAAAACACTGCTGCAGCAAACATACATTTCCACTGATTTCAAAAGTTGCTGGGTCAAATCCCTGTGATGTAATTAAATCAGTTGACACAGGCAGTCACTAATCCCCACAGCTGCTGCTGCCAGCTAATGCTCTGAGATGCTTTACCACTTGGATTAACAGAGTACCACATCATACCCTGTCTATGACAACAATATTGAGCAAGCTGGAGGTGTGCTCTGACACTGGATGGTAACACCCCTCTGGAAACCCAATGAGCTTTTATTAACATTCAGGCTCAGGAATGGACTTCGCAAAGAACCCAGTATAAGGAAAGCTTCTCAGTTGTAACCAATAACAAGACTTTTGTATGAGTATTTTTCTCCTGAGGGAGGTGTTACAGATCCTAGAGCTATGCAATTACATGCAAACCATTTTTAAAGTGCTGCTGTCGTTCCTTCACTAGGGAGAAATGTTCAAGAACAAGACTCAAGTATAGTCAAGAGCTTGGAAAGCAAAATGTAAATAAAAATCCAAATTAATCCAATTTTTCAAATTTTTATGATTTTTAAGTTTCTGACTTATGATTATTTGGTGTGGCAATATGAGAATTAAAAACGTAGCCAGTGACCTGACAGCTGTAGGTAAGATAAAGATGCCAGATACACACATTAAGATAATTCTTGAATTAAATTTTGATGTTAGTGTGCTGTTTAGATAATTCAACAGACAGATTACTACTTCTGCATTTAGAGCCATGTTTAATGTTGCATTATGGTTGCACTTGGCAGGCACAAGCTTGCATTTAAAAGCTTGTCAAGAGCATTCATAAGGGTACATGGACAAATGTTCTCCAGCCAAAATACCTATTAATCTATTTTGAAATACTGGCTATTGGCTGCTACTATGGCAGACAAGATAGGTTAAAAAGCTGTTGCAGGCTTAGTGAAGGATTAGAATAATAAAAAGAGACACTAAAATGGAAGCCTCTTAATTTTTAGATTTATAGCTGAAGATAACAAAGGAGTGGGACGTAATAATCTCTTGTTGGCCATGTTGTGCAACAACAGTACAGCAAGAAATATAAGTAGATTGATTTCCTCCCCCCCCGCAGATGTAACCACCGCTATTCTAAAACCACATAGCATGTTGTGGTCATGGGAAAGAAAACAGTTTATAATGGAAATGACTGTCCCATGGGAGGTCAGAGTTCAGCCAGAAAATGAAATCCACAGCAAAATGAATACATAAAAAGAAGTCAAGAGGACCAACAGAGCCAAACGATTTAAGATATGATGCCTCCCAAAAAGAAACAATGGTTTTTTGTTTTGTTTTTAATCCCCTCTGCAAGTTTAATGTTACAATTTTCAAAAATCCTGGGATTGTGAAAGGAAAGTCTAAAGAAAAAGTCTACCATGTGGAAAGAGGAGAGCTACCTTAATTAAAAAGGATTGCAATGGAGCTTTTGGCCTACATTTCATAACTAGACAGTACAATGTTTAATGTTATGAGGCCAATTTAATTTAAAAGACTGCGGTATCACACTGTGGGAATCATATGCACAATTTCTGCTGCTAGGTCACCACAAATTGATGCAACATCATCTTATAAGCATTTGTTTAAAGCATAAACCTGTCACATCATACATTTATAAAAATCTCAGTAGAAGATGCAAGTATTTTAAGGTCAAACAAGAATATTCTGCTCAAAATGAAACTCACATACATCCCAAAACTGAAGCAGCAAACAGCTGGTAGAAGAATCGAAGGTCAATTTAACACATGATGCAACACACCATGTGTAGGAAAACACTCTGTGTAAATCCACATTTTGGATTGGAATGCAACCTCAACCCCCATCTTTTTTGATGTAAAGTGCTTAGCAGTACTGTTAAACATCACACACCTCCACATGTTAAGAGATTCTGTAGAAGCACAAGGTGCTCGGGGCATGAACATCTTGGAGTCCCATCCCCTTTGGCAATGCATATGTGTGAACACCCACCATTGTCACGGGAGCATGGATGGACAGCTGGAGAAACACACAGAAAAGAGTATTAGACAGCATAAAAGAAATCGTAACTACTCCTAGCTAGGGCAAACTCACAAAACTACTCACAAACCACTTCTGTTTGAGTAAACAAGATTTCACTACAAATTAATACGAAGATAAATGCAGGATTTTCAGTTCAGTGCTCAAAAGCTGATTTACTACTTCATGAGGACTATGTTTCTCCCAGTCACAGTGATATGGAGACCTTTAAAGGACTTCTAAAAAGAATTTGGGAGCTCAGGTGAAGAGGAATGAGAAGGCAGATTTGAGAAGGTCGCATTTACAGCATACCTAGACATCCCACCTGCATTCCTTAACATATGTCGCTGAAGAATACCAACACCCAAAATCCTCAGGAATTCTCCTTTAATCTTACAGAGCTAATATGTAGCCTCTCCACTTCCCTGTTACTCACAAAACTGCAATATAAGCACACAGAGTTGATTTTTTTTTTTTTTAAAAGATAGGAAGCTACATGGTTGTGTTCCCAAATCAGTTACCCAGAAGCACTGAATACCTGAGTGCTCCTAATAGAATTACTCTAAATGAACATTAGGTGGATAAGAAACAGGCACAGAGAAGTGAGGTCACTGTCTGAGGACCCCAGCCCAATAAGAAGAGACCCAGTCTCCTGCCTGCTTATTCCAGCTGACAGCTGAGCATCTGCTGGAGTGATCTGTGGGGCTATAGCCTGGGTTATTTGTGATCCTGCTGATCAATGCATTCTTTACTACTAGGAAGGACGAAGAATTTCCACAGGGAAGAAATAGTATCTGTCCAGGCTTCTCAGTGACCTGCTTTCAGCTTTAACAAATTAATTAATTTAATACAGTGTTGGAGACACTACTGTTTGAGGCATGGGTTGCTAGCAGAAAAAGTGCATGCATGTATACTTGTGTGGGCATTCACATGTGCATATGTGTTTTTACTTGCCTCTTGTATCAGAAGTCACCTACGTAGGACAGTTTTCTGCTGCAAAAGGTGATTCCTTTCAGTGTGACTTAGAACAGTACTCTTACCATAAAAAATAAACATTTTTAAAAAACACATGGGATATAAAGTAATCTTTTTTTTTTAACAGTGCTGAGAATTAAAAAATTCTTTTTCCATTATTCAGTATTATGTTTGAAATATACTAAAAATATGAGAAATGGCACAGAAGAAAAACTGGCTATTGTGAAAGAAAAAAAAAACATCTGGATGAGGATTAGCACATAGAACCTACTACAGTTTAAATACTTACACTCCCTTATTTGTAACAGCTTACCCACATAGGCAAGTTTGAAAATACTTTCAGCTATCACAGAAACTAATGTAAGTGGCACAGAGGGTTGCAAAATGGAATAATTTCTTCTGAAAATTAAAGCATTATACAGAAATGTACCCTCCCTATAAAAGACAGCTCATCACAGGCAACAAAGTTTAAAGAGGCCACTGTGATTAGCCCTCTGTTTCCCACATCTTGTTTGTGCTCTTATATTCTCTTTTATATTCCTGTTAAGCAGGAGCTGTAGCTTGGTCACTTTGAGGAGCGACTACTTTAAGAGGTTTCTGCACTATCCCTGAGACCACAGGAACTTGGACCACCAGTCCAGAAAAAGAAAGTCCTGCATGCATGAGCCCTTTCAGAAGGGAGCACCTAAAATGGCTCCACCTCTGATGGGAGAGAATTTCCACATCCACAATAATTCATTGTAGGAGCTTCCTGCCCATTCTCCCTCCCTCCCTGGAGGCTTTTACATCATCGATGTGCTGAGTCAAACCAGTCATGCTTTACACAGGGGTCTGAAACCCCTGGAGAAAAGGCAAGTACAATCCTTTTCTTTCCTTTTAAAGGTTTTTCCAAGTCTTATTACTTGGTTGTACTTAAAAAATTAACAACCATAATTATAAGTAGCTTTTAGAGTGAATCAGTATCATGCGACTGTGTACAAAGCAGATAACTAAGTGCCATGAAATCACATATTCTGGCTGTGCAGAAATACTCCTCTGGACAAGAACGAGGAACTTGTTTCTCCTCCTCTTCTAGAATCCCGACTGGCCAAGTTGAAAGAACTCCATGGCTTACCTGAAGCCCACTGGGCAATGTTATTACAATATTCAGCTGGATGAGGACTTTGAGAGACAGTGACCAAGAGTGACAGATATCAGATATTGAAAAAAACTCACAAAATTCCTCCATATCAAGCTCTTCCACAGCATGAATGCCTGTCAGGTGAGCAATTCGGCCTTGAATTCTAGTCCTTTTGTACCCATTCATTTTCTCCACTCTTTCAATCATCTGCTGCTGACGATCAATCCAATACAAGTGATTCCCCAGCACAGTGAGTCCCATTGGCTGAAGGATGTTGGAGTCCTCCAGGGTCACACGGTTAGCACCTGAAATCAACAAAGACTAGTTTTATTTACACCAGTTGACTTTTAACTCATTTCTTAAAAAAATACACAACCAAAACCAAACCAAACCCTGAAAATAGTTAGCTGTATGGTCATTGGCTTCATTTGTCCATGCAGACCAAGGCTCTGCTTGTTCAGCCTCATCTCAGGTAAATGCAACCAGTTGCTATGTCATGAGGGCAAGCAGATACAATATGAAACATCACTCATCCTTGCATACACTGGCTGGTCAGCCAGCCACAATCAGCCTCGTGTTGACATGCTCTATTACGTGTAACTGTGTGCAGTCCCTAAAGCCTGTGTCACTGATACAGACTCAGCTCCTGGGCCAAAATTTTTACAATACATTCACACACCAAGCAGTATACTTTGTTGGAATCTACAAGCAAGAGTGAAATACAAACAATTAGCTTCACTGCCATTACTCAAGTAAAACACACTCATCATGCAAAGCAAGAGGCAAGTACACAAACCCTGACATATGCTATATCACAACCATAGAGATATGACCATGAAAGAAAAGCTCTATTCTAACAGCCACACTTCTTTCTTCACCTTCTCTTTTTTCTTCGGTAACCGACCAGAAAACCCAAACTCTGAGTAACTCAGTATGCTCTTAAACAGGAATACTGTGAAATGCTCAGGTTTTCTGCTCTACAGAAACGTGTAAAAATCTGCTCTCAGCCAATAGGTAAAAATCAGGTTAAGTAAAAATGCATTTATAACTGCTTTTAACTTTAATTGCTTGCAGTCTTCTACTGTGTGCTGCCCTACACTTAGCAGCATTTAATTGTTGCTTTTGTTATGCTTGTTTAGGGTGAACAAGATATTCCAAATTATTCTGTTAATTCACAGAAACCATTTTCAGGCTGCGTATGCCTATGTATACTGATTATATTTTATTTTAAAAATGAGGAATCAAAACAAAATTGTAATGTAGTGCTTCTGCTCTTGTATTTCATTTTGGAATAAAGACCTTACGTCTGCTTGCATTTAAAAAATTAAAGTTTTGAATATCTACACAAAATGAGATTATAAAATCTGGATACATTATAAAAATGCTATGAGCACTGGATTCAACTAATTTGCTGCATAAATTATGTAGAGCTCAGCCAAGCATAAGAATGTAACATTTATTTCAATTACAGATTCTATTAGTTTTGCACATAAAATTACCACCTGCAATGACTCTTGCTTGACTGTTGTGACATACAGCACGCATTGAAATCAAATTTAGTTGTAGAGAGATCAGAAATTCTTGGACTTGCAATTGGGGTTTTAGTTCTTTAGCCCTGAATTTCTTTTGTTTCCAAACCAATGAGGAAGACATCTTTGTTTCATTCCATTTTCAGAAGAAACATGCATGAACTTTATGTGACAGTACAGTCCTGGTTGTAATCTGATGTGTCTATTATTGTACACACTTCCAAGGTACCACTGGATTTTACTCTTGTAAAGAGTAAAAGAACAGAATAGATGCACCTGCACTAATTTAAATAAACGGGCACTAAACCTGACCCTTAGTACTACTCTCTAGCAGTGCAGTTCCTGAGATGTTCTTTGTCTTCTCCTAAACAGGTCTTAAAATTTAGAAATACTAGAAGAGATTTTGAAAGAAGAAGGCTCTTGGTGAACAAAGCACAGGGCGCTTTGTTCATTTGCCCTGCAACCTGCAAAGCACCCTTAGTTCCTATGAACCTCAGTGACATTGGATTTTCAAAGATGACTGTCCTTTTGCCAGACTAAACCTCACATTTTGACCCAAAAGCACAATTTTCAGCTGCATTCGAGATACCATGCCTTCTTGATTTTTTAAGTGCTAAATTGCTCATCCATTTAGAAATAAAAGGCAAGCTGGTTTCCTGAAGGAAATTCTGAAGGCATCCTGAAATCATGAATACATGAGGTGTCAGGTGACACTCGCAAGCTAGCAGTCCTGCTAGAATCCTACCTTGTTTGAACAGCCTTCGAAATCCAGGCCTAAACCAGGCTACATTTAATGGTTTTTGGGGGTTTACATCAAGCATCATCTTTTTTCTCCCTCACCTACAAAAAGCTGAACATTGGTGATTTGGGAAGCTGCTGGAGATAGCACTGGATAAGGTGATTAATCTATACTATAATTATGTTTGATTTGATATTGAGTAAATGACAGTCCAAATTATTAATGAATAATTTTAAATGGAGAGGCAAAGGGCACCTATAGCACCGGATGACACCATCAAATTTTTGTTTAGAAGAATGATCAAAATGAAAAACTCAATCTGAATAAATAAAAGGATATTTTCAACAGATATGGTTAGAAAAAAGAAGAGAAAACATGTTGCAATTAAAGAAGTGTTGAATTTCCATAGTAATTTAATACTTTGATTCCCAGAATGAAACAGATGTGTAGTCTTTTCAAGATGGAAATCAATAGTTAAATGTAAAGAACATCAAGCTGGAAGGACACACAATTCCTCTATTTAAAGTCTAATTAAAAACAAAGCATGTTTTCACTGCACCAATTTTATAGCTTTTCCAGTCACTTCAACAATAATATAAACCACTACTTTTTAATTGACTGGTGTGGCAGACAAGTTATTTGCAAATGGTTTATGAATGTCTAAAAATCATCAACAACTCCAACTGAAAAATTCAAGAACCTTGAAAGAAAACTGTTAGATAGGTTTACAGTTCTTTCATCCTTCTCTGAAAGATAAGCACTGGACATCTGAGGTTATTCCATGACTTAGTAGGATACTGTTAATCAGGGTGTAGTGCAAGCTTCAGAAACCTCCATAACCACGTCATCTCCCCAAGCCTACAAAGGAATAAGGTCGTCTAGAGCAGTCTAATTGGCATGAAGGATGCTATACACAATTTTGGTCCAATTTATTCAGCAGTCTCAGTTTACGCTAAAATCCTTTTGCTAATATATGCCCATTTTGAAGTGTTTTGCTCAGAAAATACTTTTTAGAGGAACTAATTCAAGCCAACATAACTTTGGCTGTCAAATTTCTTCTGAAGTTGTGATGCAAGACTGCCAAATATTTTAAAATAAAGATACGCTGTTAACTCATTTAAAAAATCAAGAGCTCAGTGAATCAAATTACAGTGAGCTCAGCTGGATGCAATAGAACCATAGTTTCTGGCTACATGATACATATCCTCTAGTTAATAAACATTGTTTTATTTTAATCCTGTAGCTTTCCCCTGCTTTTATCTTACCTATAGGGTTTGATTCTTTACCTGTGACCCTATCAAATAAATGTGCACTAAAAGCTTTGGTTCAATATTAACCAGACAAAGCTTGGTTCTCCTTGTAAAAACATCCAAAGAATTGGATTAAAATGTATAACCAGTATGCAAACATGCTTACATGGAGTTTTAATGTCACGAAAAGGAACAATGCGTACAAAGGAAGCTGCAGTCACAGGACACTACTACCAGCATGTGATGGCCTAGCTGCTGATTTGTTCATATATGAGTTTACCTAAGTCCTACTGTCAGGTCTTATTCATTCAAGACTTAGATCTAAAACAATAATAAACAGACTCTGCATTTTGTGCTGTACTATGCAAGGACACAGCCCATCTTCCAACCTGTGACATGACAAGGAAAAAGCACATGCCCCCTGCCCACCCCCATCTGCTAGCTGTGACTCAACCTTGCATGCATGCTAAATCAAAGGGGAAAACAGGATGCTTATGTACATATAAGTAGAAGACCTAGGCATAGCTAGGTCCACTGTATGCTACAGCTTCATTAAATAATATGGCTTCCTATTACATGGCTACCACCTTTTTATCAGCAGCAGCACTAGTTAGTGATCATGTCCTCCCTTCTCAATTCATTAACTTCTCCCTGGCACATTCCCCCTCTCCCAAACCATATGATTTTCTCATAACGTTCTTTGGTCCCTCTTCTCTCTCCCTTGCATTTGTGGGTACTATTTCAGCCACAATACTTGCAAGATATGAAGCTTTTCCGTCTTGTCATTTTACTTCTGGATTTCTTCCTACAGCACTTTTCCTTTCATCAGTAGACAAAACCCTCTCAGTATCTCTGATGCATCTTGTTATGTGGCCCACTCTGTCAACCTTTTCTTCTCAAACATGGGTTGTTTCATAGGTCAAGTCTTGTCTCCCTCCTATCTTCTTTTGTCCTACAAATTTTTGTAGGTTCTCTGACACCTATCCTCGATTGGACATTTTGTGTCTACACAGGCAGTTTGACAATACCCCCCTATCCAGCTTGATAACTGATGAAAGACATGGGCTGCTTTACCTTCCCAGCTTCAGCTTCATGTTTTTATCCCTCCTCTGGCAGAAGACACCTGAGTCTGACCTTGAGTCAGGTTTAGGTGCTCAAAAGTGAACTGTCCTTGTAAAAAAGTGAACAATTTTCTCCTGTTTTAGTTCATTGTCTCACTACAACACAAGGGAAGGACGTGACTACCTGGCAAGAAGAGCAGAGCCACCAAAAATTGGAGAATCAGCCTTTTATGGCAGATGCCAATCACTAGAACAGTCCAGCTTCTACTCCCTCACACTAGTTCACTTCTCTCTGCACTTCCTTTAGGAGTTTAATTTCTTGATACACGAATGATAATGAGAGAATGAATCATGAGTCAGAAAGTAGGGCCATTGGATTGTCTGTGCTATACTGCTCACCAGATGAGTGAGCCTGTTTCTCCACTTACTCAGCACCATCAAGTGCTTTTAAAAGTCAACAATGAACAGCGCTCTCTAAGATCAATGTGGTGCTATTGCTATGGACATGGAGTAATGCTTTATTTTACTAATATAGGAAAACTGCTACTCTGCACTGTCTTGCAACACAGAGCAACAGATGAGCTGCCTTATCAACCATGTTAGAAGAAAGCCATTCCCCTTCCTTCTGTTTGTTTTTCAAGCTACCTTGTTTTACTAAGCTGTAAACTCCAGAGAAAGAAAAATTGAAGAGTTATGCAAACTTTTCAAACCATTAAGGAAAAAAAAAAGGGCACAGGAGAGGTGATTTAGGGGTTCCATAACTGGCAACACCTATTTAAATCTGATCTTGCAAGAGTTGCTTTCAGAACAGATCAAAAGTCAAATGGCTCTCTTGGAGGGTGGCAATCGTTACAGACGTGTTTATTCCAATCACATCAAAGATGGGAGCCCACCAGCAATTGTTATCTGTGACTGCCTACACAGAACTGGCAACAGTGGAGTCAGAAGTTACTGGGGTCACCATCAAAGAGGGAATGATGTCCTATACATACACATACTCCACTCCAAATGTTTAACTGCATACCACATACCTGACAAGTCACAGCTTTCGATGCGCTTCAGATCTGCATCCACCCAGAAAAGCTTCCCAAGTTTGTTGTCAATCACCAGTGCTACTGGTCGGATCAACCCCGTTGTAAAAAGCACTTCTCTCTCTGTGCCATCAAGGGCTGCACGCTCAATCTTGGGAGCTCGGTCTTGCATGTTGGTGAAGTACATGTACCTGAGAACAAAGACACCAGCTGCTTAACTAAGAGCTTCAAAAGAGGGGCAACTCACCCTTGCACACAGGTTCTACATTGTGAGTGGGAATGTTTTACATAGGGATGACTGCAGTGACTGTTGCTTCCAGCTGCAAAGATCCAGATCTGTCAGCTGCAGAACCCCAAACATTTGCTAACTGGCATATTGAGATAGTCTGAAATTAATAGCATTTGTCCTTAATACACCAGGCCATAAAATGCCTCAGATCTCAGCACCACTGCACTGGCAGCACTGTTCCTGCAGTGGAGGTGGGGCTTGTAAGAGACTAGCACAGACTTTCTGTAACCTTCCTTGAGTAAAGCTGTCCCTATCTGTGAATCAAAGCCCAGCAGCTCTTTCTGACAAAAACCATTAACTGTCACCTCCTCTCCTTCTGGGTTGCCTTCCTTCTCAGCAGGTAGAAGTTCCTACCAAACTTGAGAGAAGCAAAGATCACAGAAGGAAGAACAACTGAGGATGGCATATTCCTGGTGTCTTAGTTCCATGAATTCTTTATATCCACCTAAATAATTTGACAACCTGACTAGAATAGTTGAGAGTTTTAGAGATCAACAAACCCAAACTCCAATTTTAATGGAGAAAGCAGATAAGCTTTTATAAATACAAACTACGTCCAAGTGACTTAGTCCCAATAAGATTAGAATCTTTCCTCCAATCCCCCTCTCCCCACACCAGCTTTTGAACTATGCAGAGTACACTGAGTATTGTATAAAATACCAATCCTATAAATGCTCTGGATAGAGTCTCTGGGTACTACTGTATCCACACAGTTACGAAATATTGTCATTCAACATCTGCCAACCACATGGTAAGCCATTTAGTAGTAAATTGGGATTTAAGCATCTATCTTATTAAAAAGAACAGTAAAGGACCATCTTTGACCTCTAAGAATGAAGCTACTAACTACCTGAAGTGGAGATGGGGTCTGCTGAATCTAACCAAAACTGCTTTGCAGCAAAACAACATATTTTCTTTCTGTGGGAAATCACTCTAGTATATTCTACCTGTTTTAATTAATTCCATAAGTTTTTGAGATACACATCAAAGCAGAACTAACTTAAAAATGTATAGAACATAAGAGGTTGGTTGGTTTGTTTCTTTAAATTTATACTATTACATTAGCAGGAATAGTTGTATGATATGAGCGATCTCTTTTTTTTTTTCCAGAAACATTTGTTTTATGATGACCAAACATTTATGAGCCAGGTCCCCAGCTGATATAAACATAGGGTAAACTCTCCTGTATTTCATATTAGGTAGCGGGGCTGTGCACTCATGCAGCGAACAGGACAAGGTGGCTTTGCTTTGCTTTCCCCACCTGGGTTAGTTCCTCACTATAACCAACCACATGGCTGTGTGAACGTCTAAGTCGTTCACACCAGAGGAGGCAGCAAAGGAGAGAACAGGAAAAGAAAGCTGGATATCTTTAAAAGCCAGTATCGGACAAGCAGTCACCTACATCCTGAACAATTAAACACGCAAAAATTCTCCTTTTTAAAATATACAGATGCAACACAAGATTCACACAGACAGCTGACATGCATCCCAAGAGAGGTCTGTACAAGGTACAGAAAGGAATCTCACCCTCGCTCTGCGTTCACTACAATGGCTCTCGGCTTGTCATGATCCCCTCGCAGCACCATCCCAATTGACTCGCCGTTCAGCCTGTGGACATTGACTGAATTTGTGGCCTCACAGGTCCAGTACAAGGTATGGCTGTATATATCAATGCTGAGGTCATGTGGCTGCTTCTCTGGGTTCTGGCTTTGGTTTGGAGTACTCATGACAGTGAAAGGCTGCAAGACAACATATGGGGAACTATTTCCAGTAATTATTCTGATTATTGATTGAAGAACACTGGTTGCACAGAAAACATGGTTTACCTACCTGACAGTCCAGAAAAACCTAAAACCACCCACAAGGAAACAACAAATACAAGACATGCGATAAAGCTTAATAAGAAAAGATTTTATTCAAACTGTGGTTTAGAGGAAAAACATCTGGACAAAATCTGTAAGATTATGTAAAACTCCCCAGAAGGCAGTTGTGGGGCCTCCTACAAGTAGAATTAATTAGCAGGAGATGGAAGTAAACAATAGTGAATATTCATGCACGGAACAACCTTGAATGAAACCACACAAGTAACAAGGCAGCCTTCTGGCCAGACCTGCACCATTATACAGTCAGCTGTATCTCTATCTCTTGCCAAAGTCTCCTTACCTTATTATTTGTAGTGTAGTAGATATTGATTTTCTTTAAGTCCTGGCTTCTCTCAAAACCTAAAATTTTTTAATGAAACTTAGTTCTGTTTGCTCACATGGCTACAGCTCTGCCTCACACCCATACTAACAACATTACCTTGCTTTCACCCTCATGTCTTTATGATGGACCTTAGAAAACTTGACATTATTGCCAAGTTCCTGGAATCATTACCCTCAACCTCTCCCAATCTAACTAACATACTATTTACTACACTTTTTAACTCTATGCTGCATACTAACATAGATTTCCATACTTTATTTCTGTGAAGAGCACTAGAGCATATTAAAAAATCCCTAAAGGAAAATAATCTTTCTATTGTTTGTTTAAGTTACACAGATCCACTAGTGTACAGCCAATCCCAGTGCCACTGGGATAGTAATACTGCTGTCAGGACTCCCAACATCCAACTAGCCTTCAAAGGTGACTGCTTCTGGTGACATGATGATGGTGAGGGGAAAGCCATGGCTTCCTTAAGTGTTCTAATGCGGCACTCCCAATTCAAACACAAAAACAGTACCAGAAAAAGTTTGTATGGGTCAAGAAAGCTGAAGACACCATTCCGTGCTCAGCTTAAGTCAAATGATTTACCTAACACAGCATTACTTGTGAAAGTTATATTTCCACAATTTGGTTTTAAGCCTTCAGGTTCTGCATAGTGATATACAGGCTTTTTTTATGTAAAGCTTTATCCCTATTTTGTCTTGACAGTGTGCCTAGAAATAAAAAGAAATCATTCTTTTCCTGATATCAAAGGTAACACTAGCCAGGTATGAAATTCATATGCATCACCTGCAAACAGCATGATTTAGCAAAAATAAGTAAATATAGTTAGTGAAAATTGGAAAGTCAAAATTTGCAGTGGATCTGCATCTTCAAAGCTGTGTGACCAAGGTAGAGGAAAACACAGAGCAAATGAATCTCTACTGCAATTTGCACCTAGCAAGTACCAAAGAGGAGCTAGACTACAACAATTAGCACCTAGCATAATCCCAAGAAGCAGGAGAAAAACTTCTTCAAAATTCATCCACAACCCAGCTAGCTGCTCATCCCAACATATCTCCTCCCAGTTTTAAAAGAAATGGCCAAAAAATAAAATTGCCATCTCTTCCTTTAAAGGAAACCATAAAACCTCTGAGTTCCTAGATGCATGAAGAGACCAGTCCATTTCTATTGATATCATGTCATATTGTTTAGATATGACTGCCCAAGAACTAGGAAAATATAACTTGCCCGTTCTCCATTTCATTTTATATTGCTACTCAAACCATAGTTTTTAAATAATCTGTTATCTTCACCTGGGAGTTAAGCTATGTTAACACATAGCACTGCCTGGAAGAACAGTACACTTCCTTCCACTGTTGTGTGAATAACTAGCGCAAAAGAATACTGTCCCCAACTCAGTAAAACAATTAAGCATGTGGGTAAGCCTGTCCCTATCTGGCACAGCAATCAACTCTACATTCACTCAGGGTTTAACTACAGCTTGGATAGCTGAGAGTTTTCGTTTTGAGAGAGCTTTACAATGATGCCAATATTATCACACAATTGGCATGCACAATATTGATTTTTGAATACAATTTACCTGTCCTGAGTATAGTGAGTCTGCCCTACTTTAGTGCCTGTCCTTAACTAAAGATTGCAATTCAAGGCTTATAGTTTCAGATACATACGATGTACTATATTTTATTACACTTATTTGTGTATAAATTAAAATCACTATCCTAAAAGCCTTCAGTAATTTTCACACATAAATAGAATATACATGAATAAGTGCTGGCAAGAGTAAAGTTTAAACCGATGATTCCTTGGCGCAGGGGATGGAAGGGGAAAGTCAAGCATAAAGTACAAAGCACACAAAAAGACCAACGCAAAACTACATACACCATGTAAACTTGCCTGAGTGCCATCATCTTTGGCTCTTTTTATAATATTCTGACGTCCATCCACCCAGTAGATCAATTTATCTAAGGGATCATAATCAATAGCCTTGACATTCCTTAGACCATGCATAGGCAAGATGATATCTGGACTCTGCTGATCATCTGGTATCATCCGGCTGATTGCAGACTTCTGGCTAAACAACAGGAAGCTGGCAGGGGCTGAAACAAGCCAAAACAGAATGCATAAGAAAATGCAATTCACACAGTCAAAAATACACCCACACAGAAGACAAAGAATATTTAGAACAAAATCCCAGAGAGACAATTATATTCACAACGAAAACTAAGGTAATTCATAATTGGAGATTTTTGCTATGAAGTTGAAAATGTTTCTTTGTATACTTCTGGAAGGTAAATGTGCACACCCACACCCAGAAAGTATTTCCTTTTCATATGATAAAATAACAACGTTCCCCATGTGGAATTTAAGTAACACCAGTGAGAGTGGGCAATACAGAGTCACAGGTTTTCCTATTTTATCATAGAAACATTTAAGTTGGAAAAGACCTGTAAGATCATTGAGTCCAACCATAAACCTAACACTGCGAAGTCCACCACTAAGCCATGTCCCTAAGCACCACATCTACACGTCTTTTGAATACCTCCAGGGATGGTGACTCAAGCACTTCCCTGGGCAGCCTGTTCCAATGTCTGACAACCCTCTCAGTAAAGAAGTTTTTCCTAATATCCGATCTAAACCTCCCCTGCCGCAACTTGAGGCCATTTCCTCTCATCCTATCACCAGCCACCTGACAGAAGAGACCAGCACCCACCTCAGACCAACCCCCTTTCAGGTAGTTGTAGAGAGTGATAAGGTCTCCCCTCAGCCTCCTTTTCTCCAGACTAAACAGCCCCAGCTCCCTCAGCCGCTCCTCATAAGACTTGTGCTCCAGGCCCCTCACCAGCTCTGTTGCCCTCCTCTGGACAGGCTCCAGCACCTCAATGTCTTTCCTGTAGTGAGGGGCCCAAAACTGAACACAGGACTCGAGGTGCAGCCTCACCAGTGCTGAGTACAGGGGAACAATCACCTCCCTGCTCCTGCTGGCCACACTATTTCTGATACAGGCCAGGATGCCATTGGCCTTCTTGGCCACCTGGGCACACTGCTGGCTCATATTCAGCCGGCTGTCAACCAGCACCCCCAGGTCTTTTTCTGCTGGGCAGCTTTCCAGCCACTCTTCCCCAAGCCTGTAGCACTGCATGGGGTTGCTATGACCCAAGTGCAGGACCCAGCACTTGGCCTTGTTGAACTTCATACGATTGGCCTTGGCCCATCGATCCAGCCTGTCCAGATCCCTCTGTAGAGCCTCCCTACCCTCCAGCAGATCAACCCTCCCTCCCAACTTGGTGTCATGCACAAACTTGCTGAGGGTGCACTCGATCCCCTCATCCAGATCACTGATAAAGATATTAAACAGAACTGGCCCCAGTACTGAGCCCTGGGGAACACCACTTGTGACCCACTGCCAACTGGATTTCACCCCATTCACCACCACCCTCTGGGCTCGTCCATCCAGCCAGTTTTTTACCCAGTGAAGAGTACACCTATCCAAAACATTAGCAGCCAGTTTCTCAAGGAGAATGCTGTGGGAGATGGTGTCAAAGTCTTTACTAAAGTCCAGGTAAACAACATCCACAGCCTTTCCCTCATCCACTAAGGAGGTCATCTTGTCATAAAAGGAGATGAGGTTAGTCAAGCAGGACCTGCCTTTCATAAACCCATCCTTTCATCCAGTTAAAATTTCCTTATATGCTACTGTGCCAGGATGCCCAAAGCTTTGTTGGTTTTTTTTATGTCAGCAGTCCATTTTCTATTCATCTGCTATTTTTTCTAGGAACTTAAATTCTTATTGGACAAACGGTGAACTGGCAGGCTCATAATATCACACACAGGGGGAAAACAAACATATGAATTTCAAGTGCATGTGCACGTTGCACAGACTACTTAGGAGGCTGTTTTATTGGATGTTATTTTTGTTGACTTTATTAAACACTTAAGAGAAAAAGACATTTTTTGTTTAGAATTTCTCTTCCGCCCACCTACACACTTAGGTAAGGACTGGGAAAGCTTCAGTCACACAGTTGAATCACCTAGAAAGCACTTCTAGTAAAACAAGAAAGACCAGACTTGACAGCGCTGTTATTTCTAAGATTTGAAATACAAATCTTCAGCCCTAATTCATGTCACAATAATGGGTATAAAACTCCATACTCTGTCCTCGTATTTCAAACCTTTGAAATGGACTTGTGATATCCCTTCCCTTTCTTATACTGAAAGGGTTCACAAGCACCTGGGAGCCACAAGCACTGAATATAGTAGCAAACAAAAAGGCTTACAACTACAGTTCCTGCTGTTGGGATCCAAGGTATAATGAGCAGCACAGCCACACCTAAATCCATTTGGTATGGCAAGGCACAAGTGACCACAATGGCCATTATTTTGCACACAATCATTCAAGCCATCCTGACGTGAAGAATGGAAGACCAATATATCCATCACAAAATCCAGATGGCCCTGAATAAGTGTCCTGTTCTTCCCACTGGTCTTGTCTGCTCTTTCTATACTGTGAAGATTCCAGTCTGTCCAGTAGATGTAGTCACTGTATTGGGTTAATCCAAATGGATGAGGTAGATCATCTGCTATGATTTCTCGTTCTTGTCCTGCAAAAATAAGGATAATCAGCTAAAGGACAATTCCCAAGTCACGAAATGAAGAGTATGACTGGCATCAAGAAAAGGTTTTTTCTTCCCTTTTTAAAATAAAACCTCATTTCCCAAGTCAGCATCATGGGATTCATTATTAAGCAGTATCTGCTCAAGAGGTAACCTAAACATTTGCATTCAAAAACCTTATCCTGATACCCTTTTGCCTATAGAGCCATTTGAATCTGTGCCAGTGTATTGCCATTTAAATAAATACTACTCTGCATGTCTCATGCTTATCGTCCCAAATAGATATTGGAAAACATATTCAAGAATACTATCAGCTCCAGGAATCACTTAGGCCAATAAAAAAATCCAACTAATATGCATGAAAGCAATGACATACAACAAACTTGAGCTTCAGAGAGAAACAGCTATTAGAAATTATGGTGTTTCACTCAACAAACACGAATCTTTTGCAGTGTAATTTAACGTACAGCTACCCCAAGAGATTAGGAAACCATTTGTTTGGCAGAAATCCCAATATTCCCACATTCAGTGGCTCAGTTAGCAACTTTCACAACAGATTTAACACCTTCTAGAGCACTGGATGGCCTCTGCCAGAGATGCTACTAAAGTAGATAAATTCTTACTGTAAATCACCTTCCTAAATATTTTCAAGAATAAACCTCTATGAATCTCTGCCACTTTACATCAAATGAAGATGTAGCCTTCATCAGCACTGTCACCTCCTTCCTCAAATAAACGTCCGATGCTAGATTCTACAGAACACCTTGGTTTTCTTCCCCTGCCCTACTTTCCATCATGCCCTCTCCCATTTGGCCAAGATTAGAAAAGGAATGAAAAACCCAAAAACTAGAACATGAAGCCACTTCCCTATAAACCACCAGAACTAAATATAAAGGCAACCTTCCCAACTACTTTTAGGCATCTAAACTGTCCAAGTTAGGGGCACAGATATCCTGCACACTCTCAGGTAGGTACTTCTTAGAGCAATTCTGGTTCACAGCGATGAATTCAGGGGATAGGCTCTTTTGAAGGAAGCAGATAAGATGTCTAATTGAATTTTGATAGTCAGTAGAGGGAGGAAAATCTGCTGAAAGAGTGATTTCTTTCTGCTAGGTAATGTTTATAATGCCCGAGATTAAGCTAGGACAGCATTAATTCATCCATCCACTTAAGAGTGCTTTATTCATTGCTGGTGGGGCAGACGTTTCTATCAGCAACACTCATTCAGATTTCTCCTGGCAAGGAGACCAGCACTGCATAACGTAGGCGAAGTCTAATAACATTTCTTTAACCAATGAGCCCACTTGCTAGAAGTCTACCTGAGTCTTTATAATCTGCTAACTAAAAAGATATCATACAACATTGTTAGCTTCAGTGGTCAGCCTTCTACTTTCTCACCACAAATAAATGTTAACAGTAGGTTCAGCTTTAGAACCAGTTTAATTTACCACAGATTATTTCAATCTTGTGTTTCTTCTCAATGTCACAATCAGTTTCTAGTTCAAGCTTGCCTCTGGCTATTTTGTTTCTCTAAGTATAATGCAGTAGCTTAGTGACAGCTTTGGTAGATTGTGCACTGTGGATGGGAAAAACCCAACTCTAGATAAAGAAACAATCTTACTGCAATTTCTAAACAGTAACATCCATTCAGCAGTTCTCATCCCAAAGCAACAAATACAAGAAATGCAAAATCAGTGATAGCCTCGGAATCCAAAACTGCATCGCTCGCTCTGTTTTCCTGAGCTTAGATTTTCTATACTCTGAAGATATGCACATACAATAACACCTTAAAAAAAAAAAATCTCACTCTAATGGTACCTTTTCACGGATTAAAAAAAAGAGTTGCAGGGAAATTATATATATTATCAGTCAGAGCATTGCTGTAACAATCCTGTATAAGCTTGCTTAAATACCGTATGTTCTGCCACATAAACTTTGATTTTTACATTGGAATCCCAGAGGCATTAATTACCATCTCACAAAGGTCTCTCCTTGGAAATGGAACAGGGATAGGATGTCAGGTCAGGAACTTCTGGATTCCATTTCTGATCCTGTCACTGATTCACTGTGTGGCATTTGGAAACTTATATAAACTCTGTTTTCTCAAAAAGGAATTAATTTCTGCCTCAGCTAAAACCTTGAAGACCATTTAATATTTACAAAACATCTGGACAATACAAAGGTTCTATATCAGGGGCAGAAAACAAAACTCCCTTCTTTTATCCAGTTAGTTATCATGTCAATATCAACGTCAAAGTTTAGTAGATCTTCGCACATCCCTTGTATGTATAAATGAAATTCTAATGGAAGACATGAAAATGTGTAAAGTTGTGTACAAAACTTGTTATGATACGCTGCAGAAGTAGCTGCACAACCTTCCAGATGGCAGGAAATGGAAGCAGTATTTTGGTTTTGGTTTTGAGCTAATACAAATAGTCTGAAGCTGGAAACAGAGATACTACTTCAACAGAAAATTAGCATCCAGACTGAAAAGTCAGGGGTGGTTTACAGTGAACCTATAAGTTGTCCTCACTTTGAGAAACTCAGAGGTCATCTCTGCTTTGGTAAAACACAGGCAGTTTCATATCAATACTGAGAAATGGTATCATATGTCACCATCATTATAAATCATCATATAGTTATTAATTTAGGAAGCTTTTTTTTATCTCATGAAACATTTAACTCTCCATTTCCTCTCATAAGAAAAATACACACACAGATTTAATACCAATTATATTATTCCAATTTCATATTATTCAATTACTTTACTACAGTCAATGCATATTTCTGTACTGGCTGGTGTAATATAACACTAGATTACCTAGCATATTTGATGACTCAATCATGCTTGTGTCTAAGTCAGTCCAATATAGCCTTTGGTCTGCATAATCAATAGTGAGGTCATTGGCACGACCCACTTTATCCACCAAAGTGATGCTGTTTGTTCCGTCCATATACGCTCGAACAATCCTAGGTTTACCTCCCCATTCAGTCCAATACATGTATCTGCAATGAGAAGTGGAACAAAAAGACTACATCAGCTAGGTAAGATTGTGTTTAGCTGCATGCTTTGATTTTTTAAAATTTATTTTCAGTTCTTTAAAAAAATAAAAAGGAATAACCCATGTGGTTATGTGCAGTATTACAGTACTCCTTTTTTAGACAAAGGCAGAAAAATATGATTGACAGTTCTTAATTTTTCATTGTAACCCATACGGTTGTGGAGCGTTTATTGTCTTTTCAAAGACTCTGAAGAAATGGAGCTATATAAACTGCCAATTAACTTGTCACGTACAAGATATGTACACAAAGCTTTGAAAAACAACACCATCCCTTACCCTTTGGTAGGATCAAGAGCCAGAGACCTTGGGTTGTCCAAGTCCTTCCACACAAGCACCTGCCTATACTGTCCATCCAGGCGGGCTACTTCAATGCGATTGGTTCCAGTATCTGCCCAGTAGAGGTTCTTTCCCATCCAGTCTACAGCCATTCCCTCAGGATAATCTAGCCCAAACTCAATCACATGTTCAACAGAGCTCCCATTCATGAAAGCTCGGCTTATGGTCTGGAAAACAATTTTGTAAAAATATTACGGCATTTACAGATACCCCACTGAAATAAAAAGGAATAATTATTATGAAGTTTAGTGTACAAAAAGAAATTAGTAAGAAAAATCAGCCCATGTTACATTTTTTAAAATAAATTTCTGTTGTCAAAAAAGATATAGCAATTCACAGGATAAAAACCCCTGAATTTTCAGAAAGCTAGTGGGTGATCAGTCACCTGGAGCAAGTTTGCTGATCCCATCTACATTTTAGTTACGCACACTCAACAAAACAAGTCATAGGGCAAGGACTGTGTACATATAAATAAGCCACTCCCAACAAGGAGTTGCACTGAAACAACCCCCAGGTAAATAATTGGTAACTTCCAGGACCAATGTACAACTACCCACCCCTGTTATCAACACTAAGCAATCATTCTACATGCCTGCTAATATTTCAGCTATTAATTTCTTAATAATTTGAGAAATGAATGTATCAGGGTGTCCTGGTCTCAGCTGGGATAGAGTTAATTGTCTTCCTAGTAGCTGGTACACTGCTATGTTTTGAGTTCAGTATGAGAAGAATGTTAGGGGTTAAACCATGACACAGGGTTAAGAGACATTTTATATTTTTAAAGGTAAATGTCAAAACTCATACAACCAGAGGCAGGAGGAAATCAGGGAAGTGGTGGTCACCAAAGGAAAGGGAGATGGCTATGGGCTCTGAAGTTACGCTACCTGCTGCTAAGCTGCAGGAGGTGGGAGGACAGGGGGAATGAAAAACCAGACGTGCCAAAACATATGCTGATATGTATGTGAAAATACAGTATGCTGGATAATTCAGCAGGCCACAAACAAGTAAAATGTTTTCTAGTTCTGCATAGGATGAGACTGGGATCTATGCACTGATGCAGCTGAAGTAATGTATTTTCCACTACAGATGGTTAAGAAGACCGTAGCTCCAGCTCTCCACATGCTTGCGTGAGATTTATTTAGTAACTGTGTCTGCAGTACACTAATTTATTACATTGGCACTGTTCCTGAAGGAAAGGTATCCACACCACAAGCAGTACTATTAACGCTGAAGCACAATCCTCATTAGTCTTCACAGAGAGAGTATGGAAACTGCACGTGCCCTGCAGTCACTAAAAGTGAGCTTTTCCCTATTATGACTTAGGCACATTGGCAAGGAAACTTTGATTGCTCTTGGAAAACCTATTAAGAGGCTAAACAGAGGAATTCAGTTCCAATGAAGTGAATCTGTCATTTTTCACCATTACTTAATTCACTTCAAAAAGCAAAGTAACACTGATGAACAGCACAACTCTCACTTTAGCATGCACCTGGATGTGAACCAAACACGTCACAGGAAATGTCAGACTCCTGGGGAACACACTGAGATAGAACTGGGCGCAGGCAGGGGCTTAACAGGGTGGAGGGGACTGGACAAGTTCCCTGGCCTTTTCTGTGCCAAGCTGGAGCCACAGACTAACAGGAACCAATCCAAAGTTCACTTGCCAAATGTTAATATTGAGTAAGATTGCCTTCCAAGTCAAAACTGGAAGAGGATAGAAAGCTCGGAGGGTTGCCAAGCTCGATGTTGAAATTACTCTACTATGTGACATGAAAACAGCTTTTCTACGATAGATACATATATGGATGCAACACATGCAGCATCCAAGACTTAGGCATTCGGTATGAACAGACACCACTTTGGATTTTTATTTGATGCAGAAGATGCCTATCACCCAACTGTGCATTCAACAATGCAACTGTCTTCATCTCCAAGAGTCTCCTTGGATGCAATTCAATGACAACATTAGCAACTGCAGGAAGGATCATGTAACAGAGACCTTTGTTAGATCAAAGTAACTGCTCTGTGGCTTTATATTCAGGGAATTCACACATCAGTAATACCTTCAAACTAACATCAGTCCAATAGATTCTGTTATCAGAGACATCAAAATCCAGAGCAGATGCTTCCTTGACTCCAGTAAGAGGAATAGCAACATCATTATTATTGGTTTCAAGGGAAATCCTATGAATTGCTGCTCTGCTTGTGAAAACTAAGAAGGCTTCAGGAATGATGCAAGTCTTCATGTCACTCAGCAGCTCAAGGCCAATGGGACAGGCACACCTCGTCTCCTGGGGTGTAAAGAAACACAGATGGCTGCAACCTCCGTTGTTCTCTGCACATGAATTAGTTCCTTAAAAAAAACCAAAACAAAACAGATATTGGTGCACTGTGGATGTAGGGGGGAAGGAGGAGGGGGCGAGGCTGAGCGGAAACGTAGTGTAATTATAATTTTTCAAAATAAGTTAACACTATGGGTTGTCAACAGGGAATTCTAAAAAAAACATTCAAAACTGCTTCTTTCCTTCTACCCAAGGATTAGGAAGTTGGTCCTATCCCTCCTATAGTACAAATAACAGCTACAAAATATGTCTTTCTAGTTTTCCCAAAGATTAAATTTCTTCACTTAAGGCAGGTAATTACATACATGTTCTGCTTGGTTATTTTTGGCCAAGTCTCCCATCTTTGTATCTCTTTGAAACCACCAGTTTTACAAATGTTCAATGATACAAAATGGTGAGAAGAGCTGGATAACTGCAGTTCTTTTCCAGCTGTTTAATTTAAAGCTGAGAAGATTCAATAGCAGAAGCAGCTCCAACAAGATCATCACAATCTCACACTTATTTTTTCATGTGAACGACCATGGCCAGATGGGGAGGGCATGTGGAGGGGGAAGTAAGGACCAAAAGATAAATGAGTGCCTTTCTCCATCTGCTGGAACCAAGGATTTAGGTATTTAAAGACCGTAACCACAAAAAACCCTCCAACATCAGTCTCAATCAGGTTTCTTTTAATTTTCCCTTTTTAGAACATACATATTTCAGACTGATGCCATAACTTGCAGCTTGAGGACTTGAGTATCTTTCAAGTAAAGCTTCCTGAAAGGCTGGAAATCCATGTACTGGCAGGATATAATTTGACAGCCTACTTTATATGATTCTGTTGCAACTATTCCCTGTAATTTTAATAGCTGACCAACAAATCCATTTACTGGTATGCCCAGACTCCAAAGTCCCAGGTAGTAGACACATCTGTGGTGAACACGCACCTCTCATGAATTGCTACTGAAGCCAGGAGGTCCTGTGACATGCTCCTCTGCAGAATGCTAGCAGAGGACCTAAAACACTCGCTGCACCCTTCAGCAGATGCAGTGTAAGAGCACGAAGCTCCAGCTGCTGAACCCATGCTATGGGCAAGATTTAATTGTTAAGATTTAGCTAAGATTTGGGTGTTAAAGTTAAGCGCCACATGCTTTGAGGCAACGTTGTAATGGCCTCTAACTCTGCCTGTACCACCCAACACAGTAAAAAGCATTCTGCTACCTGAACATCACTGGGACTTTGTACTGGAAGAAAAGAGCAACAGAAAATGGAGCAATTCTGTGACCGCCAGAAGTAATGATTCCTGTAGATTGGAGGCAGGAATAAAATTCTCCTCACAAAAAATTCAGAGAGTGTAGTGGAAGCTGTAGAAGATTTATATCAAATGTCACTAAAAACTGGAAGCCCATACTTCTTTTGCAACACTATATTTTCACAACATTACAAACAACAGGTGCAGTTTTCCTTTAAAATGATTCAAACATGAGACCACAGTTATTCTCATTACAAGCGATCACCAGTTGCTTAATGAAAGCAAGCCCATCTAGAAACTACTATAGATCCATCCTATGATTGCTCATGCTTACCAAACACTTTGGTAACACTTGTTGCTTTAAGGCCCATTAAATCTGGAAGCTGATCAATAATGATGTCTCTGCTAGCCTTTATCTTATGAACTCTTTCAATGCTTCGTCTCTGCCAGTCAGTCCAGTAGATGTAATCTCCCAGCAGCGTGAACCCAAATATATGTGGAAGCTTATCTTCTAGGAGGGTTTTCCTCATTGTTCCATCAACATTTATGACCTATGGGATGCATGAGAAAAAAGGAAAAAATAATCTGCTTTAATGTGGATACAATTAAAATAGCATTATCAATCATATTTTGACAAGTCCTCTATTTTTGCACAAGAACCCCCTGAAATTCACAGCATGCTTCTTTCAAAAGAATGTACTTCTAGGTTTGTTGGAAAGATAAATATATTGGAATGACAAGACTGAAAGTGGCTTATCTCACCCCTTCTTCACTGAAAAATCTAAGCAACATGAATTTAACTTGCATCAGTTCAAATCTGCAAAGACCACAGCAAAGGGAGTAGTTTTGGGGATGGGAGTGACGTTCAGGAGATTTTTGGTCTTCATTCATGTCTTCGTCTCACTACTGAACTCTCTCCCCAGAAACAAGGGATTGCTGGAGTGACATTCAGCACTCAATCATGGAGAACAGAGGCCATCAGAATTCTTTCAGGGCACAACAAGGCCATGTAGAATCTGCGGTTTCTGGAATTTCAGTTTTTTACTATAAAAGAATTAAGTTTTTCTCACTCTTGTGTTAAGCAAGATCTTTAAGATGTAGAATAAGTATTGACTTACATAAATTCGTATTCCTACACCTGCAGAGAAAGCAGAATAGTATTGGAGATGGGATAAGCCCCACGGATATATATACACTATTGTTTAATTATTTCATAAGCAATTACTACAATGATCTCATGCTACCCCACTTTGCTTGGCCTAAGGAAAGAGATTCATATAGTCTGACCCTGATCAAGAATCATTGAGCAAGATAGGAAATTAAAATGTCCACATACAATTTCCCATACCACATGCCTAAAGTCACCCCCACCTACTACACAAACTGCAATAATCTTTTCAATCATCCAGACATCTCTTACCCATGGCAAAGAGTGTATATCTATAAGACTCAGGCAAAATATTTATCTGACAAATCTCCAGATTATTCCGCATCCTACTTCTTGCAATTGGTAGCTGCAATATAACTGCAATATTTTTAAGGTGCTACTTGAAAATTTATACTGTAAGCAGCATCAAGTTCAGTATCATATTAAAACAAAAACAAAAGACCACAACTTAAGACAATTTATTTTTCAATGTGATTCAATCAAATCTCCATTTGTTGCTAGAAACGCTTCAAAGGTGGACAACTGCTGTGCTTTAATTTAGGCTACTGTGGCCTGTGATAGGGGTTTTAAATAGTCTCCTCTTTACTATTATTTAGAAATTATTTCTTTATTCAGACTCAAAATACTAAACCTGTACCTTGTAGGTGATTAAGCTGCCTTCACTGTACAATGCTTCTATTTTCTTGTGATTTAAAGACAGCTATGGTCATTTCAATACTGTATTCCCCTACTTTTAAATTGCTAAATGTTCAAGCAATATTTATTTCTTATTAAAGAATGTCTAAAACTTAAATGCAATGTAATATTAAACCATTAAATGCCTAACAATATTGTGGGCAGTCAAAATCAACCATGGGGAGGAAATAGTTAGTGACCTACTACGCCATCTGGACACTCACAAACCTATGGGACCAGATGGGATCCATCCAAAAGTACTGAGGGAGCTGGCGGAGAAGCTTGCCAAGCCAATCTCCATCATTTATCAGCAATCCTGGTGAACAGGGGAGGTCCCAGACGACTGGAGGCTTGCCAGTGTGACGCCCATTTACAAGAAGGGTCGGAGGGAGGATCCGGGGAACTATGGGCCTGTCACCCTGACCTCGGTGCCGGGAAAGATTATGGAATGGTTCATCTTGAGTGCGCTCACATGGTATGTGCAGGACAAACAGGGGATCAGGCCCAGCCAGCATGGGTTCATGAAAGGCAGGTCCTGCTTGACCAACCCGCCTAGTGGATGAGGGAAAGTCTGTAGATGTTGTCTACCTGGACTTTAGTAAGGCTTTTGACACTGTCTCTCATAGCATACTCCTTGAGAAGCTGGCAGCTCATGGCTTAGACAAGTGTACTCTTCAGTGGGTAAAAAACTGGCTGGATGGACGAGCCCAGAGGGTGGTGGTGAATGGGGTGAAATCCAGTTGGCAGTGGGTCACAAGTGGTGTTCCCCAGGGCTCAGTACTGGGGCCAGTTCTGTTTAATATCTTTATCAGTGATCTGGATGAGGGGATCGAGTGCACCCTCAGCAAGTTTGTGGATGACACCAAGTTGGGAGGGAGGGTTGATCTGCTGGAGGGTAGGGAGGCTCTACAGAGGGATCTGGACAGGCTGGATCGATGGGCTGAGGCCAATTGTATGAGGTTCAACAAGGCCAAGTGCCGCGTCCTGCACTTCGGTCACAACAACCCCATGCAACACTACAGGCTTGGGGAAGAGTGGCTGGAAAGCTGCCCAGTAGAAAAAGACCTGGGGGTGCTGGTCGACAGCCGGCTGAATATGAGCCAGCAGTGTGCCCAGGTGGCCAAGAAGGCCAATGGCATCCTGGCCTGTATCAGAAATAGTGTGGCCAGCAGGAGCAGGGAGGTGATTGTTCCCCTGTACTCAGCACTGGTGAGGCCGCACCTCGAGTCCTGTGTTCAGTTTTGGGCCCCTCACTACAGGAAAGACATTGAGGTGCTGGAGCGTGTCCAGAGGAGGGCAACAGAGCTGGTGAGGGGCCTGGAGCACAAGTCTTATGAGGAGCGGCTGAGGGAGCTGGGGCTGTTTAGTCTGGAGAAAAGGAGGCTGAGGGGAGACCTTATCACTCTCTACAACTACCTGAAAGGGGGTTGGTCTGAGGTGGGTGCTGGTCTCTTCTGTCAGGTGGCTGGTGATAGGATGAGAGGAAATGGCCTCAAGTTGCGGCAGGGGAGGTTTAGATCGGATATTAGGAAAAACTTCTTTACTGAGAGGGTTGTCAGACATTGGAACAGGCTGCCCAGGGAAGTGCTTGAGTCACCATCCCTGGAGGTATTCAAAAAGCACGTAGACAAGGCACTTCAGGGCATGGTTTAGTAGGCATGGCTGATGGTTGGACTCAATGATCTTGAAGGTCTTTTCCAACCTAAATGAGTCTATGATCAGTTTTACCACAATTTAATACCGATGTAATAAAACAGTAAGTTGTAAGCCTCTGTCCATACACGGTAAGCAGCAGAAGCACCTACGATTTCTTTTTTTAAGATGACCAATGACAATCACCACAACTTACTAAATTAGCATGTGAATTTCAGTACGTTCAAGCACACCCACGGGAGATATCCAAATAAATTAAAAAATGAAATCTCTACTTTGAAATCTTATAGTACTTTACAAATTTATGAAAACAACATGCATTACTACTGTGACACAGTTAATTTGGGCACAACATCTCCCCTTCAGAGAAACACAAATAAGATGTGGTTACCAATTTTACTACATGAATTTTACCTGAAAAAAATTCTTAAATCCTAGCACACTGTATTGGGTTTGTGTGGCAAGGTTTTGGTAGCAGGGGGGCTACAGGGGTGGGTTCTGTGAGAAGCTGCTAGAAGTTTCCCCTGTGTCCGGCAGAGCCAATGCCAGCCAGCTCCAAGATGGATCTGCTGCTGGCCAAGGCCGAGCCCATCAGTGATGGTGGTAGTGCCTCTGGGAGAATGTATTTAAGAAGGGGAAAAAAGTCACTGCCCAACAGAAACTGCAGCTGGAGAGAGGAGTGAAAACATGTAAGAGAAACAACCCTGCAGACACCAAGGTCAGTGAAGAAGCAGGAGGAGGAGGAGGTGTTCCAGGCACTGGAGCAGAGGTTCCCCTGCAGCCCATGGTGGGGAAGACCATGGTGAGGCAGGCTGTCCCACTGCAGCTCATGGAGGTCCACGGTGGAGCAGATATCCACCTGCAGCCCATGGAGGACCCCACGCCGGAGCAGGTGGATGCCCGAAGGAGGCTGTGACCCTGTGAGAAGCCCACGCTGAAGCAGGCTCCTGGCAGGACCCGTGGAGAGAGGAGCCCATGCTGGAGCAGTTCATGAAGAACTGCAGCCCGTGGGAAGGACCCACATTGAAGAAGTTCATGGAGAACTGTCTCCTGTGGGAGGGACCCCATGCTGGAGCAGGGGAAGAGTGAGGAGTCCTGCCCCTGAGGAGGAAGGAACGGCAGAGACAATGTGTGATGAACTGACCACAAGCCCCATCCCCCATCCCCCCGTGCTGCTGGGGGGGAGGAGGTGGAGAAAATCAGGAGTGAAGTTGAGCCGGGAAGAAGGGAGGGGTGGGGGGAAGGTGTTTCAAGATTTGGGTTTATTTCTTATTAACCTAGTGTGATTTGATTGGTAATAAATTAATTTTCCCCAAATTGAATCTGTTTTGCCCATGATGGTAATCGGTGAGTGATCTCTCCCTGTCCTTATCTTGACCCACGAGCCTTTCGTTATATTTTCTCTCTCCTGTCCAGCTGAGGAGGGGGAGTAATAGAGCAGCTTTGGTGGGCACCTGGCATCCAGCTACAGTCAACTCACCACACACATGGGACACGCACTACATCTTCCAGGCACCACCAGCCTAGCAGCAGAGGTGCGCAGTCAACTACTGCATCCTATATTTACCTATGCTGTACACAAAAATCATCGCTGTAACACAGTCTGTCTTGCAACACTAGAGTGCAGATGTCTTCAACCACAGAGGAAAACAACTTCACAAGAACTTTAAGACTAGTAGCTTATGTGAATTTGAACACATGCTACAAGGTAAACTTCTGGATTCCTTCCATGCAAAAAGCCTCCTGCTGGAGACAGTTAAAAATAACACTGGCATTCCTGAAAACTAAGTTTCAGGGGAGTTTTCTGTCAGCCCATCAACCTCCGATTCTTCTACTACTTGATGAAGTACCAGAGACTGAAGATTAATGTTTTTTTATTTTGTTAAACTGTGTATATTGAAAAAAAAAAAAAAGACAACTGTATCTGTGGTTAAAAGCCAAATGGTTCTGCAATTATCTCATTACATCATGTCCAGACAAACCCCAAATGCTCACGTATTTAAAACAGTATCAATCCCACAGGCAATACTGCAGGTTCAAAAGTTCATTATGCATACTCAGGTGCTGGAGCCAAACTGGTACCACACTAAGTAAATGAGACACCATTTCCTTTACAACAATGCATCAGCAGGATGGTGATCAAACTACCACATTTCCAACTGCTTTTACAGACATGGACAGTAAAAGTATAATTCAAACACTAGAGCTGCTGACTAAAATACAACAGACGAAGATTGGATCCAAGGATGCAGAAACACACATTATTTAAATCCATGCGCATCTGTGGATGTTGCAGATGAACTTCATGAACCTCATGAAGTTCAACAAGGCCAAGTGCAAGGTCCTGCACCTGGGTCCGGGCAATCCCAAGCACAAATACAGGCTGGGCGATGAGTGGATTGAGCAGCCCTGCCGAGAAGGACTTGGGGACACTGGTGGACAAAAAATTGGACATGAGCTGGCAAATGTGCACTTGCAGCTCAGAAAGCCAATCATGTCCTGGGCTGCATAAGAAGCAGCGTGGCTGGCAGTCAAGGGAAGCGATTCTCCCCCTCTACGCTGCTTTTGTGAGACCCTACCTGCAGTACTGCATCCAGCTCTGGAGTTCCCAGTACAAGACAGACATGGACCTGTTAGAGTGAGTCCAGAGAAGGGCCACAAAAATTATCTGAGGGCTGGAAGACTTCTGCTATGAAGAAAGGCTGAGAGTTGGGATTGTTCAGCCTGGAGAGGAGAAGGCTCCGGGAAGACCTTATTGCAGCATTCCTACATTATATGGCTGTTCAAGCATAGTGGGAACGGAGATCCAAAATGTGGAATCAGACAGCAATAAAATACTTAATGACTTATATTTTGGCTAAGTCGATGGAATAAATGTTTGTGCTCTGCCTCTGAAACATCCCTCCCCAGAATCCTGTGGGCAGAACACCTATGAATCCAAGCAGGCTTCCCTTGCATGCAGAAGGGCAGCTCTGACTTGGAGGATTTTTCTGTGCCATGGGCAATCGAGCCTTCTTAGTGGTAGCTAATTCATGGCAACAGGCAGGAAACACTAACTTAACCATGAGACCATCTTCTAGTACCATCTAGGGCAAAGCCTGAACAGTGAGCTGTCACATGCAGTTCAATACAGGTACATATACATGGTCTTTACTTCAAATTTTGCTGCCAACCATCTTCCCAGAGGTTCACCTCTACTCTAGCACATTAACCGAAACCATGAGGATCCAAAATAAAACCCTACAAACAGGCCTCACAATATGGCCAAAAGCACGACTCCTTTCACTAAAAAGGCACAGCTAATAAAATACCGTATTAACTCATCATTTAATATCTGAAATGGTGTGTAGCCAGCCAACTGCAGCCAATGGGAAGCTGTTACGGTGCATTCCTTATCATTTAGCACAAAGAGATTAGCATAGGCTTTTTTCTACTCAGGGTTTTCATCCTCTTTCTATAACTGATAAATAGATCTCGACTTGGGTCAAAGGATAAATGCAACACTAATTCTGTTGTGCTTTCCATACGAAACACTGAAAGCCCCCCTTGAACAGAGGCACACACTAAAAGTCCCTGATTAGTCTTAAGGCTTCAATGACAAATCTCCTAACAAGGCATCACCAAGCTCAGCTAAAATCTGTTGTGGGCAAAATGAAATCAACATCAAACACCTTAATGAACTGAATTACACAAAAACCACGATAAGGTGTGATTTTTTTTTTTTACATGCTGCTGCAGTGTATGCAAAATGATTTAACAAATATTTCCAAATATAACACTCAAAAGCTCTTGGCTCTTTGAAGAAGATTAAAGTAAAACAATGCAATTAAATTCTACACATCAGCGTGATTCATATAGTCAAGTTATATTTCAGGTGCATCTGTGAAAAAAACAACTATTCAGCATACATATAGGATGTCTTTTGACAGAACAACAAAGAGAACTCGGACACCTTGCTCCTATATTTAATTCATTAAGATAAAACAAAATTTATTCAATTGCTACAGACAAAACTGTAGTCAAATGGAAACCAGTTCTTGGGCTGAGCTAAATCACTATGTGAGCAGTAAGCAGACATAGCAGGTTGGCAACAGTAAAATGACATGACTGCCATATTATTAGGAGACCCATGTGGTGGGCTTGTGGATCTATGACTCTTCTCTTGTGGATCTATTCCTCTTCAACTGTGGAAGAGGTGAGCTACACTTTCTTTTGCTGTGAGGGTGACTGAGAACTGAAACAGGTTGCCCAGGGAGGTTGTGGAGTCTCCATCTTTGGAGGTATTCAAAAACCGTCTGGTTACAGTCTTGGGCTTCTGGCTGCAGGTGGCCCTGTCTGAGCAGGGGCATTGGACCAGATGACCTCCAGAGGTCCCTTCCAACCTCAACCAGCCTGTGATTCTACGAATGGCTTCTAACGATTCTCACCAGAAGACTCTAAAAAGACATCTTGAGTGAAAAATGTCAAGTCTTCTTTGGCTGGAGAAAGAACTTGTGAGAAAAATCATGTGGATGGCAGTCAACAGGGAGAGAAAAAGACAAAGAAAAATGGAGAGAAGTAGAAAACTCGAGAGGGTGAAGAAGCCTGTCCCAAAAAGAGAAGAATAGAGCAGCTGTGAGCAGTCTGTACCACAATCTATATTCAGCTGAGTATAAGCCATTCGTTAACATTTCCAACAGCTGAAACACAACCACCTTTCATCAGTGCTTTGGGATAAAAGTGAACTCCTGTTTTTTTTCTGGTCTGAAGGGGCTTGATGCCAGGCATGTATTGGCAGACACTGGCAAGCAGAAAAGAGAATAACATTAAAACAAACAGTACCAGAACCCATATATCAAAAAAGGGTGGGGGTGGGCAGACAACAGACATATCTGGCCATGTTCTGCAAAAAAAGACTACATGAGTCTCTTAGCAATCTGTTGCCTCAAACACTTGAGTAAGACTCGAGAATTTAGAAAGCAGTTCCTCTTTGTTCTCAATAACTTCTGTCCACCTTGACGGTATTTAGGCTAGCTGGTAAAAGCTGCCTCATAAATAAAATTCATCAGGTTTCTATTGTCATTATATTTCATAGATTAATCCTACATGTACTATTGTGGTTGTTCTTTCAGGTCATTCTCATTGCAGGTAAGTTTTGATGTTGGCGTACATTTTCATTATTATTTTCTGAACTTTCACATTGCTTAGGTGTTGGTTGCCAATTGCAAACTATCAGCACCCACCTACCTTTAGAATAATCTATGAACCAAGACAGCATGGAGAATGAATCTATACAACATCATGAGTGAAACACCCCTACTGAACTGTGGATAACAATTTGCCATTGGCAAATACACAGTGACACGCCACCACTCTTTTCTTACATATTCTTCTCCTTTCTCTAAGAGACATTTCCTCATTTCTCACTGCAGAACATGTCATTTTAGCTTGTTGAGGATACAGCATGACAAGATACCTCTCTATGGCTACACACAAAGGTCATATTTTCATGCATAATACAAAAGCTACTATGAGATGCTGAGTAAAGAGAATTCCAAGGAGGATTATCAAATGTCAGTACTCTTTTTTGGCAGCCTTCCCTCACAAGTACCTTTACAGCCTCCTACAGCTAAAGCATGGTAGTAATGACAAACCACCCCTGCTGCTAGGCTATATCTTGCAGCCGTGGCAGTATGCTATGGCTGGTAGGGCAGACATGCCTGTCCTAGAGACAGGCTAGGAAAAAGTAGCTGGTGTGTAATACCAAATTAAAGCCATTGGTAAAAGAGCCTGCACTCAAACTTTTTCTGATAGTCTTACACACACCAAAAACATTCTCAAAATCTAGTTATGTCGGCTTCTTGACGGGATACTCGAAAACTGTTTGTTCTAAATGCAATGACTCCAGCACATTTTCTTTATCCATTTGTTCTGTTTCAAACAAATTAAAATCTACACTTACAAATGAATGTAAGAGAGTTACATAGTGACTTGTAAAAAAACCCCAACCTAACCACCTACAAAGATGCCAAATGCAACAGAGTGTAAATTTACATTATGAAAAATAGTAGTTTACAGTCATCTCCCATTTTCTCTGGGAAACAAAAATATATTCTTATTCTTGTGCTCATATTATCACCATGTGAAGTGGTTATTTATCTGCAGTGTTGATCTGTTTGTATTTTTCCATATCAAATCACCACTACACCTGATTTTCTCCTAGGACTTAACAAAATCTTATGAGTTCCAGATAGAGTACTGCATTTTCAGACAGACTTTTGAAAACATGAGCACATCTAATAAGCTCTAACAGACAGTGATCAATGGATAAATTTCTTCTTGTTGGAAAGGTTGTGTTAACATGACTGTAATTTTGAACCTGCTTATATTTTATAAACCTCATCTAAGAGCAGTTAATGTTCTCCGTATGAGTTACACCAGCCTGGTATTTCCAGAACTTTGCTCTGCTTACAGGATATCAAAGGCTTAAGAGTGCAGCTGGTCAATTCTGCAACTTATCTCTCATAAGCAGAAACATGATGGCATGCTTCGAAACTCCTTAAATGGGGAAAAAGTTAAACACAAACATTCTTAAAATAATTTATGGCAACTGGTGGCTAGACCCTAAAGCATAGAGGATCTACTGAATTAGTATTTCAGTTTTATTTTTAGGTAGAAGTTGCTTATTTAATACACTTCAGGGAAATTTTATCTTCTGTAAGTACTTTCTCATTCTTACGTGTTGACCACCATGACTTAAGTTTAAAGGGGCATGTAACAACTCTGAAATTTAGCTAATATCCACTATGAAAACAATACACCTTTCCAACTTCTGGTTAACTAGCCTGGGAAAGGTGAAGAAGAATTTTTACAGTAATATTTTTAAAACACACATATCTTAATTTTTCTCACTTCTCTCCTGATTTCCCTTTTCTTCAAAGGGATTTGAATAGTCCGGTGAGATCTTTACCCTCTCCTTTCCAAATCCAAACATCTTCCCAACTCTATAGACAGCTAGAAGTCTGTGAAAATAGCACATCATATAAATATTTAACATGTTGTACTCCTGCTGATGAAACTGGGACTGCAAGCACATTTATAAGCTATATGTACAACATGAAGGAAAGACAAAAAAAATAAAATAATAAGCTTGATATGAGAAAAAATTTGTGGTAAAATTTTGAGTCCCCAAAACAAATCAGCAATTTCAGTAGCTAACTAGAATTCCTTAAAAAGTCAAAAGGATGTCAAGAATAACAGTTACACTTGATCTTAAAGTAGAAAGTGGCACCAGTGCTGGTCAACCTTTCCAAAGAAAAGATTTGCCTCCTGACCAATGTTACCATGCTAACATTAACTTGCAATGAAATAAAAATTAAGCTAAATGTAGTACTTATTACTCCTATTTTCCTCCTTTTTGTTTGCTTACCCAAATATATGTGGATTTTACATTTTTTTTTAAAATCATCTTTTATCTTACGGACAATGAGAGGTCAGCGAACAATTGATTGAGAAACACTGGTCTAGTCATGACCCCCTCTTGTGGTCTTTCCATCTCTGTTTTACATACAATGCTAGGTCTCGTGCAGTCAATCTCTATCCAGTGGAATTATCAGAAGCCACTTGTAGCTCTTCACATATTCTTTATACTGTGATAGGCACGCACAGTGCTTCAGAGAGTCAAACAATGAATCCTTTATGCTCTAAGTCACCAGAAGTGTCACACATGGAAATTCCATGGGAAGTCAAAGGTTAAAAGAATAGACCCTAGATTAGTTGGCGTGGCCATCTATTCATGGCACTGCACTTTGAAGAATGGATGCTTTTTTCCTCATTTGATAATGGATTGGCCAAGTCTCATGTACCTCCCTTAGTTATTCCTCAGAAATTGAATCAAAGTTCTCTCATTAAACAAATATTTCTATCAAAGGGAGACAGATGAAATACTAATCCCATACAAATACAACCAAAGGAAGCGGGCATAGAATGCCTCCTTGGAGGCAGGCAATTAAAGTCTAAGGACTACTGCATGCATCTACAAATGTTCATTCAGTTCCTCATCTCATGAAGCCTCCTCGCCCAAGTAAACAGCAAATTCTGACCATGATTCCCTCCTATTTGTACTGTTTATAGAAACACTGCATTAGCCTAATCCAACAAATCCAGTCTTACATACCACCATGTGGGGTGTATGTCAACAAAGCACAAGTAAAAGCCATGCACGGAAACCTAAACTAGGTTGTCCACAGTTAGCTGGAGTACCAACACCTGTACAGAGCCCAGGCTAAGATACTGTGCTAACACAAGTACATTGCTAGCTCCTGCAGAACTAAGCCAGGTACCTCAGCACAGCAAACTCTGACACATGCAAGCCCTCTCACAGCTGAAATGTATCTGCTGGAAGAACAGATCATGGCAAGACTTCTCCTGCCTTGATAAGATGCCTGCACTCCACTGTCACTTGGGATAAGCAATACTATCAGTCATATTTATTTGAGACACTATTAGTATTCAGAAGTTATGCAAGGTAGCATTCAGAGAATTTATCAACAAAATGTAGTTACCGAATGGTCTCCAGTCCCTGCAAACGATTAAAAAGGCAAAACACATAACTTTTGGTCAGCACAATCTTGACCTGTTTTCAAATAAAGCTACTCTTCCTTCTCAGGCCAAAGCCTGGCAGGACAGACAGACCCTTACGAGGATGTTCTGAAGCTCAGCCCATTAGGTTCACCACAGGAAACCAAGTGCCGCACAACCCTGTCTCCGACGACTGCAGTACAGAATGTGTTCTGTGGTGTTGCATAGGGAGGGTGCCAGTACTTCTGCAGCCAAAACTCAAACTCTCTTGTGGGGTAAATGTAATGCAGGAAGATGCTGCATCACATTGCTCTCTTCAGTAGCCCTCTCTGGAGGTCAGACCATCAGTTGAATTGCTCACAATGTTACATTTTTCACATAGGTCTTACAATTGTATGAGCTAAGTGTCCCACCCCAGTTCTTAAACAGCTTTTTCACCAGATGAGCTCAGTGTACTTTAACAAAAAGGAAAATAGCACCATCCTGTTCTCCCGACAGAAGAGAGGCATAAGAAAGAAGTTGCCTTGAACCATCAAGCAACACTGAGAACTCAAGAGACTCAAGGGCCAACCTAACATTGGATTCACCACACCACAGTGCCTCCCTTCCCATGCTCAGGCAAGTGAGAGCATTTGCCAGGTGGAATAACCTTTCAACTGAGGTTAATGTGCAATATTTTCCACTTACTGGGAGAAAAAGAAATAAATAAATAGCCTCCCCACCACCCATATACAGGGCTGGTTTCACTCAAGAGAATAGAAATTCTTCAGTCCATATCACGCGGCTTATTTTCAATCCAAGGCCCAAGGCCTAATCAGCAGAGAGTGAGAGATGTGTAGAAGGCTCCTGAGAGTAGATCAAACCAGTATGAAATAGTGGAGTCGAGTTTAGCAGAAATTTAGGATGACCTTTTAGCTTACAAGGCAGATCTTTTAGGGTATGATTCCCTGTACCCCAGCATAAGTAATTAAAAGAGGTATATTTGGCATCTACTGATAGGAGAAGAGCAAACATACACAATGTCTTCAAGAAGTTAGCTACAGTCAACTGAAACTTGCATGCTGCTTCTCTGCCTTCATTAGGCTGGTCTAAGATCATAATTAACAACTCCACTCCAAAAGAAAAGTCCCTAGGAGTCCCTTCTATTCAAAATTGAGCAGTTAATTCAGGTATCGGGAGGATGGTTTGGTTTTACAGCTCAAATACTAGACAAAGATGGATCCTTGTGCGTAACCTCAAGTTAGTCACCAAATATTATTTCTCCATGTGCATAACAGGGATAAAATTTCTCCCTCTTTTCCGAACCCTGCCTTGTCTGTTCAAACTGCTTCTCAATACCAAAGAAAGGAGCCAAGCTAATATATCTTTCAGAACACAGCTTAAAATTTGGCAGGCAGTGCTGCTCAGGCCAGTTCAAGCAGATGCCACCTTGCCTCTGGCCCCTCATTCCCCTATTCACCTTCTTGCCATGTCAGCACAACTACTTGTGTGGCACAAAACGTATCAGACTGAAAAATATAAACCTTTTCAGCCGGTTATTTTTCAGCTGGATCGTCCCTGCTCTGGTTTTCCATGTGGCTGCACAGACTGCTACGCCAGCCAGAACAGAGCAGGAGCACACTGTGAGAGAGGGAGGGCAGGGACCACCTGCAGGCACACATGCAAAGAACTTGTGTAACACCATCTTCAGCGAAGTAATAGACCCACAGGAAAAGTATGTCTTTATAGTGTGCCTCACTGGGTAACAAAAGGATTTCTTTCCATTGGAAACAGTAGGAGTGATTTTACACTTAAAATTAATTGGGGGACATATTCTAAAATAATACATACATTAAATAATTGAAGACTTCTAGTTTATATAGTTGATAATTGTACCTTAGAGGGCTGACAGTTTAGAAACAAATCATAAAGCTTGTGCTCTCTTATTCCTATGCAAATGCCCCAAAAGCTCATATTTAATGTGAAACCAGCACTATTTGAAGACACTCAATCCTAGGTAAAAGGGGCAAAATACAGTCTGCACATGTGACTGAGTCACCCACAGGGCATGCCTGCAAAGCCAAGCAATAAAAACTGACCCAACAGCAGCTCTCACCTGTGATCTGCCCACTAATCACTCTCCTGTAATAACAAAAATCCAAACCTCCAGGCTCACTTTCCAATTAGTATGTGTGAAAGGTGAGGAGCCTGATGACAGGGGAAAAGAGCACAGTTTTTTCACCCTGAATTTGCAGAGGTGGCAAGGAGTCTACCTGCTTGCACTCCAAGTTTTCTCTTTCTGCCCTGTATTCCCTTGACCTTGCAAACACTGGATTGGAGCAAAACCTCATCTTTCCAAACAGAGATTGCAACACGATGCTTCTAAGCCTGGAAAGGTTCAGCAGAAAATCAGGATTCAATTTTAAAGGGGTGGGGAGGGAAATGTATGTGAATTTGAACTATAAATTTTTTAAAAGAATTCATTAATGACAGTATTTCCCTCCCTGAAGGCTGGCACAACTGAAAACCTGATATTACAGGAGATTGGGCTTACAAGAGAAGGACATTGAAACACCAGTAGCTATATTTTTATGGTTTTGGATTTGAGGGCTTGTTTTCAGAAGGATGGTTATTTCTAAAATAGTTGTTTGTGTAGCATACAAGCAACTGCAAGCATGGCAGCCCAGGCTAGAGCAACAGTGATGGAGTAGTAGATTAAAAAATAAAGCATTTCATGTGAGCCACAAATACACTGCTCTAACAGTAGATTTTAGTACAGGTAAAGGGCAAAGACAGAAATATGCTGATCACTAAACTCTTAGCTCCCAGGCACCCAAACTATATGGATCAATTGTTGCCCTACCACGTCAAGGGAAAACCCCTGAGCTTAAAAATATTTGAAAGATGAGAAAGTAGTTCAGGTAAATAGTGTATGCATACCCAGCTTTTCCTCTTCTGCAGATACCTGTTTTGGTTCACTGTTGGAGTCTGATACTACGAGTAGATGGACTTTAGCCTGACCCCAGATGCCCTTTTTTAAGTTCTAACTCAATAATGTAATAGGAAGTCCTGAAAGGAACAAGAAGTAAAAGTTGACTTAGAAAGAAAGACTGGAAATGATCATCTGAGCAAAGTGTCTCCTACCTTCTGATCCTAATTAGGAGGGGAAGAATCTCCAAATTAGAATCCTCTCTGCCCCTGAGCTCCAGCATGGTTTTAGCAGTACTCACGCTCTCAAATAAAAAACAGGGATCACAGGAGATAATCAGCTGCACCCACTTCTCCTTGCCCAGATGTTATTAATGCCTCTTCAAACAACGCGACTCTCAAGTACAAGAAGAGAGACAAGACAGTTGGAATTGATTCATGCAAACCCAAAGCTGCATCTCTCATTAGTAGTAGGCAGAGTTTGCATCTAGACTAGATGTGACATTTCTGGTTCATAATACTTTCAATCGATAGAAAAGTAAGAGGTGGAAAGGAAGGGAGAATTGGAGACAAACGCAAATACTGTACAACAGTAAAGGCTTTGGAGGAACTCTGCCAAACAAGATATGTGCGTACAACAGTGAGCACAACAGCATTCAACTTGGATGCAAGTTTTACCTGCTACTGTAACATAAAGGCATAACCCTACTACAGCACTTGTTTGTGTGAGTATCTTTAAGGATATATGGCATTACACTGCCTTTTTTTTTTGTTTTGAAAGCACCATAAAAGCATGTATTCTAAATTAAACAAAAATATTTGCAGTCATATTATTGGTGTACTTTCCAATGTTCCTACAGAAAGCTTACAAATTAATCAGAAACACATGCTTAAGCTTTATTTAAACCTGCTGGAACTTCAGAAAACAATAAAAAAAGCTTAAAGGTAAGCTGCCTGTGAAAACACAAAAAATCTAAAATTCTGCATGAAATTCCTGAAATAAGCATTTATTTTGAAACAAAAAAAGTAAACAATCACCAATATGAGGTTACTTCTGAACAAGGATTTGAGCCACAAATACTTAAATTTGCAAACAAAATACACTAATTTAATTTAATCGTAAAGGGAATTTATTCAACATATGTTACAGGTAATTATTTTAACCTTGTTAAAATAGTCAAATTTCACATACTATAAATTATAAACTGCAAAAAGGCACAAAAGCACGAGGCCATTTTAAACTCAGCTTCTTTCGCTGGCCTCATCCATTAAGATGAATGATATTAGGGGTTTAGCTTTAATTGGAAATGACAGTGTTTACTAACATTTCATAGAAATCCCCAGCTAATTTAACTGCCAGGATGGTTCCTCGAATTCTAAAACATTAATCTGGTCCTGAGGGATGGACACTATAATTTAAGTCATTGTACGAGGAGGGCTGGATCACTCCTGATCTTGCTTGAGTAACACAGAACTATTCACCTCTCCTGTGTTCAGTTCCAACCTAGGTATGTCAGCCTTGCCTGAACTAAGGCTTCCAAAAGAAAGCAGCAGTTCATTTCAGTACAGACAATGAAGGCAATACAACCTTTTTTTCATTTTTTTAAACAAGGAATTAGAGAAGCCTGTTCTCAGCTCAGAAGAGGTCAATGGCACAACCAAAAGATGTTGCAGGGGTATTCACAGCAGTCCATTTAGGAATCAGGTATCTAATATCAGAAATATAGAATAATAAAGAAATAATAAAGAAATCACATTCTACTGGAAAATGAATCTAAAAGCTGCTTCTGTGAAAACAGTTACATAGTCAAAGAATGTTTTCCTGAAAATATTTTTGTGTAAAAAAAAAAAAAATCTTACCATTTTCCAGCCAAGAAAAACTGAAGTATGGTAATTCAAACAGTACTATTTCTTCTAAAGTTAGTACCCCTAGAAATGTGTATTAAGATTTCCAATTCCCTTTGCTCGCTTCTTTCAGAGGTATGTGAAGGCAAGAAACTAATTCTCCCAGCTCTCGTTGCTACGAGTGCAAAACTATTTTATATGCTTCCTAGGACAAAGTTCTTCAATCCAATTCTCCTCTTGGTTTGTATTAAGAGCTACAAAAGCCAGTGTCATTCAGCAGGTATCCATGAGAAGGGTTAAGTCTTTTTCCCCCCAGGTGAATGCCTGGCTCCAAATACTTGAGAAAATGGAAGCCAGAGGTAAAGGTTTAAGACTCTTATTCACCACTCTCAACATAAGCTGAGACTATAATTTTATTATACAATAGACCTGCAACTTCATGATCAATTTAAGCCACTGGAAGAGATGGTCCAAGAACCTTCCCTACACATCAGCTTTTGCAGCTCATCTCATTTCCTTCTCTGCCAGCATATCCATTTCTGTGGCTGTACAGTCAGCTAGACCAAGGATTTGATTCAGGCTAAAACTTATTTCTTTTCCTGTCCTCTCTCAGCTATAGTCCTGACTTAAACCAATCTCAACAATTTGGTGTAAATCTGGTTTGAAGGCTTTTGTCTCCAAATCAGAAATGCCATGGCCACCTGAAGCAAAGTGCTTTTATGAATTTTTTCCACTAATTTTACTCAGAAAGCACTGAAGGGCTAGGTTTGTATCATTTTTATACCACATGACGCACTGTCTTCCCACAGCTGCCATAATAAGGGATTTACAGCAGTGTTGTGTGCTTTCGATAACGCACCAGGAAGATGGCACTCCTACCTGACCCAGGGTATATGCTATCAGGTGACCTGTGGCCTCTGTGACTCAAGTTCAACTGAAGAAACACTTTAAAGCTGTAGGTAGCAAGGAAACCTAAGTGAGCCACTCTGAGACACAAGAACAGCACACTATTCTCCTGGCATTCCAGCTTCAGCCTTTCAAAACAACTGGGTGCTGTCAACCGCTTAAAATTATACAAATAGGGTAAAGAACTATATATATTGACCACTAGTTTATTTTTGCGGGTGTAATGCACTCTACAACATATATTTATATTTTTCTTGATTACCTGTGGACAAAACAGTCACACAGAACTTGAAGCACACATAATACTACTTTTTCATTTAGCCTTTTCTGCAGTAAGGTCAATGACGTGGTCACCCCCATGTTACATTAAACACAACATATGTCTGCAGTTTCTTCAAGCCCTTCTGCCAATCCTGTGATCCCTTAGCTGTAATTAAATTGTGTTTGGATGTTCATTCAAAGGTTGTACATGAAGGCTGGAGAATCATGCTGACAGGAACCTGGTAAAGTTCAACAAGGAGAACTGTGAAGTCCTGCACCTGGGGAGAAACAAACCCACAGCACCTGTATATGCTGGGGGCCACCCAGCTGGAAAGCAGCTTGGCAGAAAAGGACCTGGGGGTCCTGGTGGACACCAAGTTGAATACGAGCCAGCAGTGTGCCCTTGCTGCAAAGGCGGCTAATGGTATTCTGGGCTGCATCAGGAGGAGTGTTACCAGCAGGTCGAGGGAGGTGATGCTTCTCCTCTGCTCAGCACTGGTGAGGCTACACCTGTAGTACTCTGTCCAGTTCTGGGCTCCTCAGCACAAAAGAGATGTGGACGTGTTGGTGTGAGTCTAACAAAGGGCTAGGAAGATAATTAAGAGACTGGAGCATCTCTCTTATGAGAAAATGCTGAGAGACCTGGGCCTGTTTAGACTGGAGAAGAGAAGGCTCAGGGGGAAATCTCATGAATGCAGGTAAATACCTGCAGGAAGGGTGTAAAAAAGGTGGAGTCAGGCTCTTTTCAGTGGTACCCAGTGACAGGACCAGAGGCAATGGGCACAGATTGAAACACAGGAGGTTCCCTCTGAACATCAGGAAATACTTTTTTACTGTGAGGGTGACCGAGCACTGGCACAGGTTGCCCAGGGAGGCTGTGGAGTCTCCACCCTTGGAGATATTCCAAAGTCATCTGGTCCTGTGCAACCAAAAAGTCATGGTCCTGGGCAACCAGGTCTAGGTGGCCCTGCTTGAGCACAGGGGCTGAACGTGACGACCACCAGAAGTCCCTTCCCACCTCAACCATTCTGTGATTCTGTGTGACTGCTGTTTTGTGAAGCCTTTTGATTCTAAAAAATAAGCAGAGGTGAGTGCTTCCCACCTCCATTATTTGCACTCCATCTTGTACCCTGTAAATCCCTCCACGTTGTGGTCTCCAGCACATATGGAATGCATTGCAAACAGACAATCCGCCAGCTGTGGTGGCAACTGAGAACCACAATGCTGTTATAAAACAAGAAAATTCAATCCCAGTTTTGGTGCAATTATGTTAATAAGCCTCAAACAACCATAACAACAAAAAATATTCTCTGCTTTTTCTTTAGATTGATTTAATTAGATTAAAAAAAAAAAAAGCTGCACTTTGGTAAGTTAAGTTACAGAACTTCTAATTTTTCTTCTACATAAAAAACCCTAATCTTTTAAAATCTCATTTTATAAGGTAAACTTAGATTTCAGATATATTTCTGGGCATTGTTTAAAACATATGTATTGTTAACAATATATTCTTTCTGTTTGGTTTTGCTATACGTTATTACCATCTCATAGGTGTAAAGTCCCCCATATGTAGCCAGAAGCTGCATCTTTCTAGATAGTGTTTGTAAGCATAATTTGAAGTAATAATCCCATAATAGATGACACACTCACTCCTGAAATCTTATTTCCCTTCACAGTCCTCCATCTTTTCATACACTCGAACCATTTAGTAGTACAAGAGGAAGAACCTCTGCAGTATTATCACACATTTAATCAAGACTTCCTTTTTGTCAGGTCTATGTGGTTCCATTCAATTAAAAAAGTCACCTTATCACATTAGAAAAAAAACTGAGGAATTGTTGATGCAGTTGGGCAAACCTGCATGCTACTTGTCAGACTAGCAGGATACTTCACACCAAGGATGTACTGGATCTAAAAGTCATTTTGCCATTGTGATGAAAAAACCTCTTGATGACAACAAACTGGTACCGTAGAGAAAAACAAACATATTTCTCTCAGTACTGCGTGGGCTCAGGAGACTCTTGTGACCTTAGTTTGAGACATGGGTATCAGACCCAGCTTTTGAAAGATCAGAAATCAGATTACTAGTTAACAGGTATTTCTCAGATATATCACTACCCCCCTGCATTTATTTTACATTAAATTTAGGAAAGCACTTGCATACTCTAAGTTTGCCCTTCCTAGAGCTTGTGGTTAATGAAAGCAAGTGACTTAGCTGCCCTGTGATGCGAATTATAGAAAAAGCACGTGACTGGGGGGGAAGGAGAGCTTCCTAACACAAGATCATGGTTTCACTGGCTCCCAGTGCCCTGCTCACTGCACTACAGGACTTATTTTCCCCAGTATCTGCAGGCTTATGCACCTCCTTTATGTATATACTTGTGGACAACGTAAAAGTGTTTCTCCTTTAAGAAGAGGTCTATTTTTATAAGGGAACAATCATACTTTAAAAAAAAAAAAAAAAAAAAAAGTGTAACATCTGATTTTGGTGTTGCATTTGCCATGTTCTCTTCGTAAACTGTACTGGGTGAGTATCCGAGCTACTTTTTTGGTTGTTTAGTCAAGATGCAGTCTTCCTCAACATACCACAGCTAATATTCCACTCATTCCTTTGGCCAACTTTAAAACAAAGCAGCTCATAAAAAGGCTAGACAGTCTGTTTCAGCTACCTTCTGCCTTTTCATTTAAGAAGTCTGCTGCAAAAGCACACCAGCTATTCAGAATGAGATGCTATGCTGCATTCATACTCCACATGTATAAATCATTCCCTCCAGTCTCTCACCCAAGGGTCAAGTCCAGCTCCAGAGAACGCTGGCTGAGGTCCACCTCTCAGGAATCGTGCCACCTGCTAGGTATAAGGCTCCCAGTACCAGCTGAAATACGCTAATGGGCTGTGGAGACACCCTGTCTACCCTTTACCAGAGATCTCTGCCAACCCCACATGGTATTAATCTCTCATTTAGCAACCTCAGTAGTTGCCAATGTTTTTTGTTTTCATTATAATCTTCACCAAGTTTGCAGGCCTGCAAAAAAGACCTGGTTTCAGTTTTCATGGACACAAATATTGAACTTCTTTTCTAAAGTTAGATTTAAACTTTGGCTCAAAGTTTAGAGCCCCAACACTTGTGAACCATTCTACCCCTGTTCCAAAAAGGGCTCAGCATTCCTGCTTTAGCTTCAGCTATCCTTTTGATCTCATACCTTGCACAGCACTTCTGGCTTTAAAGTTGCTGTACCATTCAGTGGAAAGCACAGAATGAAAGGATGTAAGAGGTTCAGGAATGAGACTGGTGTCATCGAAAAGCTAGGTCCTGAGATGGCCACCTGCACATCTGATTATTGTGGGTTTGTTTATTTATTTATAATTATTTATTTATAATTAGCTGAAAGGGATTAATTTCTATACACCATTTCACCAGTAGTGGTTTACAACTCCATTGTAAAACACTCTGAAATAGCTATAAAAACAAACAGCTGCAAAACCAAAAAACACACACTCTTAATTGCAGTAAAGTGGTCATGAAGGCAATCTCCAATCAGACAAACCATTCAGAACGCTCTCTTGGGACCAAAAAAAAAAACCAACCACCAAAAAAACCTTCTCTAAATAGCTAAGGCTAAAATACAATTTCTAAGGCCTCCACTACCCCATGGGAAGGAAAAACCTACAGCCAGCTGCATCTTGATATAGTTCTGCTTAGCACCGTTCATAGAGAGAAAACAAGTATCTGTAATTAATCCCTGATGTGAGCTTTAACAGTGATACATATCAACATCAGAATTCCTCCATTTAAAAAGAAGAAAGTCATCATATCATGTAGCCTTCCAGCAGTTAAGTTTACCTGATGCAATACTTTCCACTGAGGCACTCCTAGTGCCTTCACCATTGCTGATAGAACAACGTCAATGGGGAGTTGCAAGCCAAAGACCACCTAATATAGACTTCTACTCTGACACAGATTAAAAAAACAGCATAAGTAATTTCCACTGTGATATTTAACTTCAATCATCTGAATTTTGGAAAGAGGAAGTTGTCTTGTATGTTCAGAAACAAAGAATAATTAGAGCCATACTTGCGTGTGTGAGCAGACACTTGGATGCGTTCTGCTGATAAATGCATTTGAAATATGGCTGCTCCATGTCACATGAAAATAATCTGTAGATAGGCACAGGTATCAGACAAGGCAACTGAGGACCAGAGATTTAGTCCCAGAAAATAGGAAATATCTTGCACTACAGCTCCTCCATGTTCTGGTGTGTCCTTACCCATAGAGCAGAGAATTCTCAAAGTAGCTGTGAAGCATCAATAACCCCTGGGTAGTTTGGTGCCATTGTCAGTGGCACAGATGCATAATTTTTTTTTCTTTCTGCAGATCCAGGCTCAAATTTAAACATCAGCAACACGGTTTTGCTGTTTTCTAGATTCCATTCTAACATGGCGAGTTGTGGTCACCGCTCAGGAAGAGCTCAAGATGGTTAGTTTGCAGTCTCTGAGAGGGACCAGCAGATAGGTGCTTCCAGTTTTGGGGAGAAGGGAAGAGGGGTTTTTTTGCCAGTTTACTACAAGCAACACCCAGTCAGAACTGTGGGATCTGACTGTGCTCACCACGACTTCTGAGAGCCACAAGATCCTTCTCCTCTTCACCAAATCACTTCTGATATGACCAGGATCCACATTACCTCCTCAGCCAGAGTAAAAGGAGGAGTTGTGTGGAACTTGTATCCTAGCAGAGCTCAAGGGAGAGAAGCAAAGCCGAACCAGAGTGACAGATGCAAAGGTGACCAACAAAAATGACCCTACCAGTCTGGCTGGGGCAGAGAAGATAAAGACACAGACTGCCATATGCTAAGCAGCTGCAGTTCTGTCTAGTATGGGGATCAGCAGACCTACTGGACCTGCCTTTCAGAAGATGCCATCTCCTGAAGAATGGGCTGCGTAACAGGACAAAGAAGGGCTGCTTCTGTGAAAATAGTTTATTGACCTGATGGGAAAGGTAAGGCCATCTTTAAGTGACAAGGATGAGGATCAGTATAACACGGAGGCTGTACATACTCTGTAATGTTGGAAGGCTCTTCTTCCTTCAGACAGAGGAGAGACACTCGGAGTAGGTAGGGAGGTTAAGTGTCATGTAGCTGGAGCAGGGAAATCATAATGTTCATAATTCCTCTAGGAGTTCTTCCATAAATTGGGATGAAACACATTTTAAACATGCATAACTCCCTCTTCTGCTTCACAGGATGTCTGCATACACAGCTACTAAGACATTAATGTGCCCTCAGATCTTGTAGCAGGTTACAGAAACTATCATCACTGTACCTACCTATTAAATGGTAACTGGGGGAAGCTTCTGGCTTTGGTCTTCACTTACCAAAGAGGGTACAAAAATCCCGATTTCCCAGTGCACTGGTACACCAGTTCCACACTTGATGTTTGTTTATTGAAGCAGGGTAGGTAGAAATAAAGGACAAAAGGGGAAGCATGTAAGATACATCCAAATTCCCCATATTTAAGAGATGCATTAGAAAGCTGAGAAAGCAAGCAAGGAAAAAGAATGACCCCTGCTTTGTTCTGATAAACAAGTACTTGACTAGGTCAACACAGGTTTTAACACCTAAGCTAAAGAATGGGAACAACTTCTTCAAGAACGGGATTAAACAAATGATCTTGTCAGCATGGAGAAGTGGTGGAAAGGACAGAACAGAATGCGGTTGGAACACAGCCAACATTAAATATTTATTAAAGAACCTTGCAAACAAGAGCTGAATCACTAATTGCACCTGCAGTGATAACACTTATCACTTTCCCCAAATCCCATCCCTTCTTCTGATTCTACAAACTTCTGGAAACACAAACCTTCTGTTTTACTCCATGCATGGAAGAAATGGGATGCTAGAGTGGGAAGACTTCTTCCTTTTTTTCTGCTACTGGCCATCTGCAAGACTGAACTAGTCTCTTCATTTCAATGCCTCTGTTTCTCCCTCTGCCCTTTTGTTCTGTCTATTTAGCTTTGGGGCTTGGTGGGTGGCTGCTTGGGTGTTGTGGTGGGGTTTTTTTGTTGTTTGGGGTTTTTTCTAACTTATATTTTGCATTTTACTTAAATGTTCAGCTCTTGAGAGACACTGACTGGGTGGGAATCTTGGCTTAAATTATAATGTAAATGTTTCAAGTGTTCTGGGTTTCAGAGAAATTTTAAAAAATGTAACTTGAATCCCTGAAAGGCTTAAAATAAAAGGGCAAAAGGCAAGTTATAAAAAGTCATTTTAAGTGCCCATTTTTAAGCAGATCTTTAGGGAGAAGGGCTGTTTCATGCATGAGCTGCACTGCCTGGGGCAATGGGACAAACCCATCGTCTGGGTTTACTAATACTGGAACAGCAACACACTGTGTTTTCAAGCTGTGACTGGCATTAGCAAGATTCACAGTCTTCATTAGCAATAACAAAAAAAAAAAAAAAAAAATCTTCACTTTGTCCCTATCAGGAACTTTCTCATGAAAGCACGCCTTGAGTAAGGGCTTAGAAAGAGTTTCAGGATCTAGCTACATGTATGCATGTGCATATGTATAAACACAGATATATACATACATACATATATATTTGTATGTGTGTGCATGTAAGTGCATATGTGTTTGTTTCTAATATGTTTTCAGAAATCCTGTTTCCTGTTGGAAGATTCAAAGACATGAATAATCCACCCATGGACAAATCAGTTACATATTCTTCACTTCTCAAGCCAAATTTTCCTGGTGATATATAATGAGATTTTACATACTTTGTGCCTCATTGACTAATTAGATCAATGCAGGCTACTCCCCTTGTCCCTCCCTTTTTGTAGTAGGGACTTTCATTGCCTGTAGCTACACAAGTGTGGTTGCTTTTGCCAAATACTTGGAGATGCTGCTAATGGCTTCATTTGAACTCCACATTGCTGCATATTAGTATGGAGGAGTGGGGGCGGGGGGGATGTATTTTAATCCATATTGTGATTGCTTTGATGTTGTCTGTAATGAGGAATATGTTTTTATTTATACATTTCAGAGCTGTTACAGAAATTTGTGCTTCCCAAAGGATTAGATTTCCACTATCAAACAAATACAGTGTATACTTAGAAGAAGGGGGAGGCTAACTAGAGGTCAATTTTCTACTCACAAACTACAGTGCTTAGCGCCTTTCATAGTTCTTTCCATCCACGGATCCAAACACTTTGTACAGAAAGCTATCAGTTATCCCCACCTTACATGCAAGGAAACTGAGTCAGGACACTGCCACACACTGCTGTACGTCACATGGGTGGTTAATGCAGCACTAGTAGAGTCACAGGACCGACCCACTGCTGCCTCCAAATTGACACTGCCACCCGCATATTTTGAAAAGCACAGGTACTACCAGAAATAAGGATCCGTAATTTTCACATCTTTGACAGGTAGTGCATAAGAGGGCAGAAAGAACAAAGTTGAGGGGAAGGTTTGGCTGAAGAAGTTTTTAAAAGGAGTACAAAAAATTTAAGCAGGGGAATATGTATGGGTCCTGTTACTCCTGCTTCCAAATGCCAAGACCACAAACTACAGCACTACTTTTTTCTCCCTTCAGAAGCTCAAAGTCCATGTACAAATTATTACACTCTTGAAATTAGGCATTTATGCCAGAAGCAAGAATGAAACTGTACCTCTACAATACAGAAGAATGATATCTCATAATCTCCAGGGTCAAGTACTTAGTACCCAAGATAGAGATGACCGTTTTGGGGAAAAAAACCCCACATTATTAAATGAAGTTTCTGGTGCAGTTCACTTACATGTAAATTAAAGCCTGAATACCAGGTCTTACTGTGTGAAAGCCTGGAAAATAAATCTGTCTTGCCAAAGTAAGTTTTGCCTCCCAGTTGTCACTTTGAGAATGCTGCAGGGGCTTTTATCATTTCAGTTTCACAAATTAGCCTCATTTAAACATTTAATTTTAACATGAGGATCTTTTAAAATTACAGTATCTGACCACTTGCAATGGGAGAATAGCTTTTCAGAGTACTTTGTGGACACTCCAGAGCTGCTTTTTCAGAATGAAACTTCTGCTTGGGGGTATATCTTTGTCTCTTCATATTTATTCAATGATTTGTTTTGACCAATTTAGTTGTTTATGATCATTGTAGTATTCTGGTGGAAAAAAATTATGATGGTGAAAGTGGAGGGGAAGGAGAGTGACAGTGTAACAACACTCCAGATCTGGTAGAAAAGGCACTTTTACAGACCTTTCAGCATCTTCTGAAAACAGATTCACTGCAGAACTACAGAAGGAAGGGGACTCATAGGTAATACATGGAAAGCCTGGATGCTCCTGGCCACCAGAACTCCACTCTTCACTCATGGGTGTGTGAGAAAACTGGAGTTTTTCTCTGACCCAGTGAGTGGTACATATTCTAAGCACTCTTTAGACACTAAGAAAGTTGCTGCAATCGCTCATTTATTTAAGGAATGCAAACCCCATCTGAATAAAATCTCCCAGTACTGCTGCTGGAAAGGACTAAACTGTATTATTCTCATGTGACCCAACTGAACAAGATGAGGTGGCACTGCACCTCATTGGAGCAGAGGGTAAGGACAGATGGACACCCACCCAGCCTGGCATGCCTGGCACTGAGCACACAGGGTTTTACCTGCTACAGAGAATGGCTTAAGGCCATGCCTGAGCCTTAGTTCCCAGCTCACTGTCAGCAAGTATGACAAGCCAGGTCACAGGGATGTTGCTGAGAACCCTGTGTGTCAGCAGAGGTACAAACTCATGGAGGACCTCTCCCCCGATTTCATTTAACAAGGCTGAAAACCAGAGAGAGTAATATAAACAGACCAAAATAATTAATTTTCTACTCCAAGTTACTGGGTTGACATGAAAGAACAGCATTTATAACAACCGTTCCGTGCATCTATTGGAAACATATGCTTTTTTTGAGCCTGAGGACATGGGAGGAGGCAGCCACTGTAACTACAAAAATATCAGTTTCCTGTTTAAATTTGGGACCGTATTTAGACTTGATGGCTTATTGTCCGAGAGGTTTCTCTGGACAGAGGGAAGGTTGGTTGGTTTGTTTGTATTAGGGATAAGGCAGTTTCCTGATTGGGATCACAGTGTTTACATTTGTCAACGTTATGCTGATTGTGAGTTAAAAAAAATAAAAAAATCAACTAATTTACTCAAACACTGCCTGTGGTGAAATTGTTCAGTACATCCAATCCCAATTCCTTTTTAAAAAGAATTGGTCATTTCAACATGCAAAGTATTTGAAATTTTGGGAATGCCTGGGCTATGCAGCTGTTATATAGTAAACTATTAGATACTCAAAGGAAGTTCCTCTTGAAAAGGAAGCTGAAGCTGGTTTGATCAGAAATAGGAGACTCTCTGTGACCTTCCACTGCCTGTATCTTAATGCCAATGTGCAAGTTCCAACTGTATATTCAACACAAGAGACTTTGACCTACCCCTTGACTGTGAACAGCTGGCACTGCCCACTCAGTTGGTTCTCTAACAAACTGTCAAAAGCAGCTGCAACATGGAGAAAAAAAATACTTGCAAAAAGCTAGGGTGAAAACTTTCATCCACTTATTTGGAAAGATACCAGGGTGAGAAGCTGACAAGCGACATGCTTTTGGCTTGTCTAGTACTCACCTCTCCAAAGCAGAAGAAATCTAAGAACTTATTGAAATGAATTTAATTTCACTCTTTGCTAGGGTCTCTAACGGAGAAGCTTGAGTCCATTTACTTTAAAGCATCAAGGCTGAAAAAGACAGCAGCTCTCAAGTTGATTCACCAATGGATTAGTTGCTCAAGAACTCAAAGAAGGGCAAAGACCTGGATGTTATCAGAATAAACTGAGCCTCATCTGCTGACATAAACTTGTCAGATGTTAATACAGTATATAGATGCATAGGACCTCTTCACTCTATCTATGCCTCTCCTCCAAATGTTTGTTTCAGCATGTAAACACTGAAAACCAAAGTGCATTTGTACTAAGTTAAATTTGGAGAAAAAGAAATTCTCTCAACTATTCCAGCATTCATTCATAGCATGAGGTATCCCACTCCACTTTGGAGACCGGACTGATCTGACATGTTTAAGAACTTAAGTTTGTTGCTCCAAACCAAATTATTTGTGTTTTATTATCAGTCTGTAGCAGCAAATTATCTTTGATCTCAGCCCGTCCTCCCCTTCCTAAACCTCACTGGCAAGCTTTTCTCTTTTGAGAACCATTTGCTGTGTGTTTTCAACTTCTTTCACAAGATCTAAACAAGCTGGGATATTCACCAACAAAAACAACTTTAACTTTGCATTAACAAAGCTGTCCTGTGCTATTGGGTGCCCTATTATAATCACAAGTTCAAACTTTCAAAAGCCAGGAAATAGATAATGAAGGTACAAACTGATGCAACCTTTACTTTGTTCTTAAAAATGGTAGGTAACAGCTAGCATCGATTTCCATACATTGTAGCACAATCAACAGGTTACTGGTAACTATGAAAATGAAGGAAAAAAAGGCCAGTTCTCTTGTAGATCCTTCCCATCTCAGAAAACAAGAAAAAACATGGGTAAGAAGCTCTTGACTGCACAAGGGTGGCATCAAGTGCACTGGTTGTGTGGAACAAATGGGATTCCTCCTCCCTGTGAACTGTCTCCATAGCAGAAACCACCAGGTGACAGACAAGGTAGAACTGTTGTGAGGGTGTTAAGCTCACACCAAAAGGAGATCCTGTTAATGTGTAAGCACCCTACAAAGTCTCCATACCCACATTCCATAATGCCATGAATGCAAAGTGTCAAAGACAAGGAGAAGACATTCCTTTTGCTGCCTGTATGGCCATGCCAGAAGCCTGCTGATAAAACAAGACAAAAGGCAAATGCTTGTACCAAGAACAATTTTGACATTTGGTCTGCTACTGAATCCTTGAAGGCGGATTCGTGAGATCAGAACATTAAAAGCATAAGACAAACAACAGGGAGGAAAGAGCAGAGGCCAAAGGAGATGCAGTGGCACTCCACAAAGATGCCTTGAATCTCCCCATTTCCTGGCATCATTAAGTTTGCATTTATGTAGCATTTCACAAACCTTAAATTAGTAAGGCTTCAACAAGCTGGAAAACACTAACCTTCCTCTACTGCAGGGGCACACGATACTGAAACACCCAACCCAAGGTCTTGCAGCAAGTCAGTACAAGTACCACCTACTTTTGTCCCCTGGGGATCTACTTTATGCTGGAATATTTCCCCAGTACAACTCTGCCAGAAACGCCCACTCTCAGGGGAACATCTCATACCAAAGAAAGGAGTGCTGGCACTCTCTGGATGACATAAGCACTCTGAGCAAATGACCTTCCCAGCTCTAGCATAGGCTGAGGGGCATGACTTCTTCCACACTCCTAACCTTCCCAGCTCTCAGACCTGGCCCGAGTCCCAAATCTAACCACCTCCAGGCACCTCACATAACTGAAACATGTCTCAATTTAATTATCTATAACATGAAGGGCAAAGATGCTCCCTACCTCCAAGAGCTCTTCAACTTTCTAGAAGTGGGTAGTGCAAAGTTTAATCCTTCTCTAAAAGGAAAGTACTTGTGTTTCACTGCGTCAGAGGATGCTCTTGAAAAGTTGCTGCAAACTACAGTATCTCCCTAGGGGAGCAAACCCAAGGCTGGTCCTTATTAAACCTCTGCTGGGCCATCAGAACACAACCAGCCTTTAAGAAAAAAAACAAACCCAAACCCAGGAGTTTTGTAATTACTACTCTGGAAGAATCTTCAGAATGTCATGGTTCTGACCTCTGTCACCTCTCAGATTCCCCATGGAACCTGGCATTAATTGCTCATTCTTCTTGTGCCCAACATTTCCAAATCGCTAAGGTAAATATTTGGCTGGGCAGTTCTTAGTGTCAAAACACCTTTGGCTGGGCCTTGTCATTTTAGAGTAGGAGTTCAGCAGGGCAAAGTCATCTCTTGTATCAGTTTGGACTAGCAAAAATGGTATCTCTGAAGCACGGCACGGTCTTCAGGAGTAACTTCCAATCTAAGCATAACGTCACAGGCACGAGATTTCCCAGCTGCAGTGATCTCTACACAAGCTGTCACAGGTAGTGACAAGTTGGGTGTTGAAAATTTGCTTAAGTTGACATTATTTTTGTGGGAGCTGTGCAAGCAAATCCAAGCAATTCTCTTTTTAATGCTCATGACAAATATTTCATTTATACTTTAACAAAGATGCATTTCTGTGCTTTCAGTCCAGGTCCTGCTTCATGTTGCTACATGCACGTAGTACTGGCTCTACATTCAGCTACTGATTGCAGCTTCTCTTTTAAGCCTTTTTATTAATTTGATTTAATAATATGCCACCCATTAATATTCTGTTCTGACAACAGACATGGGTAGTTGTGTTATTTCCAGTGAGTATGAATCTGCACCAGCAACTCCAGTGTTCAGAAACAGTTACACAATGAGAACAGGGAATATGTAGATTACCCTGTGCTGCTATATGATGACACCATTTATCATTTTAATAAAATGATAAATAAAAAACCTATTTTTTGCCAAAAAAACCCATAACTGTGTTGCCTTCCAAAGAAAAACACACACACAGACTCCTAAAATCACCAACTCATTAAATGGTTCATAGACTTCAATCTCAAAACCATTTAAGAAAACAGGGTCCACTTAAATTCATACACATTGCTCCATACTGAGCTCCCTCTAGTTGCAATGAAGATGACTAATCAGCATGCCACAGCCAAAGTGGATGACACCAATATTGCCACAAAGATGCATGGCTCCCACTTCTACACAATGGTAAGAGGATCACATATCAGGCTGGACAGCAAGTTCTAGAGAATATGCTAGAGAATAATCCTTCCTAACCCCAGATCCTTATGACTCTGCACATACACACAAGGTACACCAAGTACCTATTAAGAAAGGATTTTCGGCATCACCTCAGACCACTGATTCAGTGTCATGTGTCCAGATGCAGCCAAGGTGAATAGGTTTTCTCATTTATACATGAGACACAGAAATGTCCTGACTCCTACAGGCATGCAGCTGGAGCCCTGAGCCATGGGAGTTAACAATAATGCTACCTCTTGAGGTTAGACTGAAGAAAAGTAAAGCAAAGAAAAAAACCAAAGGAACATAGAGAAGAATCCAGTAAATGCAGTATTAAAGTAAAAGCAATGTAAAGTATTTATACCTTACATCACTGAAGGCGGCAATTCCATAGCTATTATTGTTCACAGATAGCACAGAATTTGGTGAGACTTAAACATCCATTGCTTCTGGGTTAGGAAAACCTCATATGACAAGAGCAGAGAGGAACCTAAGTAACCTGTAAGATTGACTATCCGCACTTTTTGACCACAATTTGTAAAACCCTCCTTATTGCTATCTGAGTAAGGGGAGGGAGGCCTCAAACCAAAACAGATCTTTCACCATAGACATTGGTGAAATTGATGCATTGAGTTCGTTAATTCTTACTGATTATCTGATAAATTGAAGATCCGTTCTGAGATGTTTTCAAGAGACAAGGGGGTTGAGTGGGGACTTTCCTCATGTAGATCTATGCTAACTGCTTGGGGCTAACCAGGACTCATGACAGGAATGGAAGATGACAACAGGGTAGCTGGGTCTACAACCTTGCTGCTTTAACCAGCTTGATAAGGAGAAACCCCAGGGGAGGGAAACAAAAAACCAGTTCTGCTCTCCTAGAGACAGATCGCACCTACCTTCTACCCAAGGACACAGCTTTCATGACTAGTGGTTTCTAAAGCAGAGGGGCTCTCCTGTGCTTTACCTGCTAGGTGAGAGCAATGGGGTTTTCAGGCGTTCAAAGTAAGACTAAAGTGTTAATAATACATAAGACAGAAAGGAGGTGAGTTTTATGTTAGAAGCAACTACCTAGGTTCTAACGATGTCCTTCCTGAAAAGTTTCTTCTTGCCTTAAATTTGCCAAAAATGTTTGGTATTTTAACAAGGAATAAAACCAGACCCACAGCTAGCAGAAAGGTGCACTCTGTGCTTGCCACCCATTTTACAAATCATAATGTTTTACTTTTCAACAGGATATACATATATAATTATTAAATATACACATTATATATATATAAACACTACATATAAAAAGATCTTACCGATAAGTTAAAAAAGCATATGATCCAAAACTTCATATAATCATGAACTAGTGGGCAACACAATTAAAAATAAGCCAATGCAATATTTGACCTAAGAAAAACTGCATGTGTTTTTTTAGCTAGAAAGTAACTTTAAGTGAAGAACTCAAAGGCAACTCAGATGAATAACTGGCAAAATATAATCTGAGCAATCGCTTGTCTTTCTAAACTAGGAGCTCTGCTCAAGGAGATTTATAAAGGTAAAACATCCCATGAAGCAAAGTCACTTCAAATTAAGAGGCAAGAAAAAAATTACTGTAAAAATATGAGCTAAGGTGGGAATAGTAGCAGGCAAATTTTACAACTGTGAGTGGATGTTAGCTGACACCTGACAAGTGGCTTTAAATGTTGGACAGAAGTCACTGGAGGCAAGGCAAGACGAAAAAGAGTCCAACGTGTTTGTACAATGGCTCACAAGAGGCTCCCGAGGGAAATGGAAAAGGTGACAGAAATACCTACACTAGCTGCAAATGGGAAAGGACAGCTGGGGCCCATCGTAGGTGAAGTCAGTCACACAATAAAGGTGACAAGGAAAACATATGGTGCCCCGGATAGAAACCAGCATGCAGACAAAACGTAAAATGACAAGGATAACCAAGATGTCTCAATAGTCGGGATCAAGAGAAGGAAATGACCAACTTGAATACATTTCTCTATAAAGTTTGTTATTCATGTGTCCAGCTATGAAAAATCCTATTAAGAGTGACACTGACCATCAGTTTTAAGCTAAGAAAATTAAAATTTAGAAAACTACAAAGAAATTAAATATTGTAGAATCTCTTTTCTCCTTAGCCTGCTTGACGACCTCTTAAAATCTGCTTTCCTGGGCTTGCTGAAGAACACTTTTTTTTTTTCTGCTTTTTCCCCCCTTTTATTAGAAATATGAACAGCAACCTCATAATACTCCCTTTATTTCCTGCCCGTTCGCTGTTGCTCACATTTTTAGATTAGTACTAATGCAAAAAACACTGCAAACCATGCACAGGATAAGCTTTAAAAAACTAAGGTGGGTATTTGTCAACCTTTTAATTCCTCTGTTAAACAAACAAAAAACCCACAACCCACACAACTAGGAATCCATCAGTAACGGAAAGAGCAATGCAACAAATCTACAGACCCATTCTTTAAAAACTATGAACAGGGAAAAGAAGACTCTATGAAGAAGGCTGCCCTTGCTAGTTTTTTGAGGGCAGAAAAAAATGTGAAACAAAAGGTCTGAGGAGAAAATTAGAAGCAGCTTTCAAAATAACACCACACAAACACCACTGTGTTAGGAAGGAAAAAGGGGAAGGGGGGGAAGAGGAACAGAGAGGGGAAAAAAGAAAAAAAAGGCAAAATGAAAAAAAAGGGGAAAAAAGAGGAGAAAGCCAATCCAACAGCTCAAGTGCTAGGATCTTTAACATTGCCAGCTCACAAACCCATCAAACATTTTCCTCACATTTACTATGCTTCTTTCTTTAATACTAAAGTCCTTCTGAAAAGGGGAGGAGGAAGAAAAATGATTGCACTAAATTTGCATAACTGCACAACACGGGAGATTTATGAGCATTTTTTAACAGCCAAATCAGCCAAACAAATTGTCTGCAGAACTGCAACAGTAAGCTATTGGGGTTCTTACCGTCGGCAACATCACAAGTGTGTTGGGAGAATCAAATCTTTTATTACAAAAATCCATCACAATTCCCATTCTTTTCCTCAATTCCTATAAAAAACCCCAAAAGACCTGAGTACTGCTAATTTAGCCTTCTCACTGAAGAATGAATACCAGATAAAAAGGGAGCCGACAGCTGGCCCAGAGCCAAAGAGAAAGCTTTCAGGCGCAAAAATTTCCGAGAACAACATTTGTTCTGCGCTCAGAAATTTTTTTACACGCAACTCTGTACAGACAAGACAGGCGTATCTGGCAACATGGCTAAGAATATACATTTATGATGGAGGATACCGCCTTTTAAAAGGAGAAATAAATTAGAGATTAATGCTTCTTTATGCAAGCTGCAAGGAGAAGAATTCCTGGAGCAATTCAATTCAGCACAAGGAACAAGGTTTCTTTCAAAAAGTCACCCTTTAACTGGAAGGGCGCTGCTTTGCAGGGAGTCTGAACTGAGAAATACGCAGCTCCTTGCTTTCTATTTATAGTCATTCAGGCAGTGAATAGTCTCATTCCAAATGCCACAAGGCATACTCACAACCTTTTATTCCAGAGACCTGATTTGTGTTTCATTTAAAAAAGTCCAGCCCGATGAAAAAAAAAAAAAAAAGGGGGGGGGGGTGTGGAGAAACAGCAATGCAACATGCAACAGAAACACTTTTTTTTCCCCCCAACTTTTCCTTTATGAAGCTGGTGCTGGAGAGTGTGGAAAAGGGGGGGGGGGGGGGGGGGGGGGGCGGTTCAGAAACTTCCCTATGGGAAGGAAAAAAAGTGTAAGCTTTGGAAGTGCATGTATTTTTACTCATTAACACTGAATACCAGTTGCCCTGCAATTTGAGCAAGTCTGGGGGAAGGAGGAAAAGGAGCAAGGGGTGAGAGCATTTCAATTACTTGGCTTTGAAGGACCCTTCTGAATGAGAAAGAGACAGAAAACACTTGTCAAATGCAAGTTCAAGTGAAAGCCACTTCTGCCAATGAAGTGTGCAGATGGCTGTGGGGGTTCCGCTGAACCCTAACTGGGCCTCTATTATGTCTTTATTGCTCACAAAAAGGCAAGGGTCACCTTCAGTTTAGAATAAGTTAGCATCCTTTCCCACAGAATGACTCTGGTCAATCAAGCCAAGCAAAGGAAGTCTTCCTTTGAGTGACTGCTATCCCATCAGTGCACTGAAGAATTTTTAGAAAGGCTAAATAGACACAAAACCCTTTGGTCTCATCTACACTACCAACATTTATCAGAAAAATTTCCCACCGTTGCAGGCAATCTTGGGAGAACTAGGGTAGGCTGGCAGTGGCTGTCATGTATATCTGTTAGATTTCTTTCTCATCAGGGATGGATGATATGAGTCTAAAAATGGTACTGACAGCTTTCAAAATTTCACTAATAAGACATGGCATGAAAAGCAAGTTCTACACTTCTATTTTTAGCATGCGTTCTTCAGAAACACGGGAACCCCACCAGGCCAGCACATTACACCAAGTCTCCTGTTTCTAACAGCATCCAGGTTCACGTGTTTCACAACCAAAGGTTGCAGCAATAGGCACATGTGGTACCACTGCCTGCCCTCCCAGCGTTGCTCAAGACAATCCAGCTGGTGCTTTCCAACATTATCTTTGTGGTGCTGTGAAATACCATCACTAATGCAGAACCCTTAAAAAACCCAACAAAACTGAAATAGAAGGAGGCTAGAATTTATGTTTGTGGCACAAAACTCTGTATTCTTCATTTGAAAAACTTACACCTAAGGTCACTAAACACCAAGAAGGTATGGTATCCTCCCCAGTGGGTTCAAAGGATTATATACAAGAAGGTGAGTTGCAGACACTGAAAGGTCAAGTATCTCCAATACTTTCCTTCCAAAACAGCAATAGGAAAATAAGAGCAGGGGAAGGACTTTTTCCCAGTGAAAAGTTAGTTCCCAAACTACAGTGACAAACCAACCTACCTGATAGGGTACACTGCATATTGACACAACTAGCCCCAAAGTATCAGAGAAACAAGTTTCTCTCAACACTGCTATAAGACAGTATTAATGGGATCACAACTCCTGGGCAGCACAAATCACGTTCCCTCTAGGTCAGAGGTAAGCTGTATGGCAAAACTCAATATTATTCTTGGAAGAGAACAGGAGAAAGTAGGAAAACAAAAGCAAAAAGGGGAATAGTATTTAAAGAAAATTCCTCCTAGCTATTGGCAAACAATATAGCAAGTAACTTCAAGAAGGTTACTAAGTTAAAAACTCTCTTAACTATCCTACCTGCTAGTCTGACAAAGAAACTCCAAGTTACTCCAGCTTCCATAGAAACCACCTTTTTCTCAGCAACTGGAAAAAGACATACTTATTCTGCACCAGAAAAGACATCAGGTTCTCATAAAGGAGGGCCTATTTCCACACTTCACAGGTACAGAAGCCTTTGTACCAGTAAATACAAAAATCCCTCTTTTAAATACAGAAAGCTGATCCCAGCAAGGGAAGTAAAGCAGAATTCTCTCCCTAGCAAGTGGAAAAGGGTGATTTGATATCAGATAGTCTAAAATAAGTCTTCAGGGAGAAAGGAGAGCCAGCGGAAAAGGGTGATTTGATATCAGATAGCCTAAAATAATTCTTCAGGGAGAAAGGGGAGCCTCAAGCATGTAAAACTCAAATAATTCTTCAACTTTGTAGTTTAATACATCCTCAGGATTTCCTCTTGATAAATATAGCAAAAGTTGCACATACAGAAGTAATTCCTGAGCACTCCACAAAGACCAAATTTAGAAGCTGTCAGTTGTTTCTTTTTTTAAGTTGTCCCTTTAAAAAAAGTAGTACAAAACAATATAGTCCGTGGAAAATTGACAAGATTTAGAGGTCTTTATGACTATACAGCAACCCTAATAAATCGTAAATGGTTGTAGATGAAATTAAGTGCATAGTGGTGCAGATTCCACTGTGGAAAGGCTCAAAGGAGTATTTAAACTGGCAGCTGGCAGTATTTGTGGATTTTTCACTTTGAAGCTAATGGATACAGTATCAAGCTGGGCATATAAAAGTTTGGGAGAATCCCTGATCAAGAGCATCCTATGGAAGGTCACTCAATCAAATCATTATTTGAGGCTTTTCTACTAGTGCATTAAGTGGCATGACTAACACAGGCCACATCATCTCCTGTATCCTCTACTTGGGACAAGAAGCCCATGCTGTGACTGCTTCCACACAATGGGGTTTTGCTGCAAGGCTGGTTTTGCTCTACTTCTTTACAGATGAACATTTCTCGTTATTTACAATGCTGAAGGCAAGGTCAACTAATATGAACCTTGCACTTGGAACAGAGAGTACTGAACTTTTTGATGTTTTTTAGTTGCTGGAAATTGGGAACAGGGGGGAGGAGGGGAGGTTAATCCAGTACCTTAGCACAGCCTTTAAGAAAAAACTCTCTTCACTACAGAAAAGATTTGCCTTTATTGTGGAAAATCCATTTATGCTCAACAGTACCCCAGACAGCAGTGTTCACTTCAGATGTGTAGCTGCCTTTTCCATATGCATGGACTAGACCATGGATAAAAGAACTGGAGTCTTAAATTTGATTTGAAGTTAACTGGGAAATCTCAGCTTAAAGAACTAAGAATGTGCTCATGGCACCACATACTGCTGAGGAGACATGGTATAATATTTTTGGTCCATGATGTTTGCCTTGAGGACTGAAGCCTCCAAACCTGTCTACTGGGCTGCTGTATTTCAGCCAAAAGGTGATAAAGACAAGACTAATTGAGGCTAGGTCATCACCCACCTGTGGAGGCACTCCCCATCCCATCCCATCTGGAATGGCAGAAAAAGTTATACTCAACACTGCTGAAGAATGGAAAATTATATGTATCTCCAACAGCACTACTGAACACAGGATGGGATTGCCCACAGTTTGGATGTCTCCCTTATACCAAACACTTTCCTCTTCAACACTGTCATACCTTTCTCTTGTGCAGGGCTCAGATACAAGTTCACCTGGTAGCTAATTCAGAATGCTGAAAAGGGACAGGAGGGAATTCACCTTGATAAGTTCATCTTCTTCCACTTGGTCAATGAATCTCTCTGCTCTGTGAACACCTCCTTATGGAGCTTAGAGCAGAAAGGTGCAACACTTATGTTCTGATAAGCTAAAGCATCTTATTTTGTGAACCAGAATCTGTCTTTTCTTCGGTAGCTCCCACACTTGGTAACAGTCCTCTTAAAAGTAAACACAGGTCATGTGGTGCAAGGTATAAAATAACATACTGAAATTCCTAATTAAGCAGTAAGCAAAATACAGACAACTTGATCTTGTAGTTAGAAGAGTGGAGCTAGAAGGCTCTGTGCTCCTAAAGAGGATATGGATAGTGTGTGTTAGCAGGTAGAGGCTGGCTATGCTTGTGTGTTCCATCCAGAAAGGTAGTCTCACAGCAGGAAATCACCTGCCAGTCTGAACTGAGGTGCTTATTCTTGACTCCAAATCTGGTGATGAGTGTGATGGTACAAGCAGAACACAGCCAACAGGCAGACAGGAGAGTGAGGACTCCTGAAGAGGAGAGAATAAAAGACCCTCTTTTCCTAGCTGCCAGGTTTCCTCCTTCTTCCTAAAGATGCAACACCCCCTTTTCACTGAAGGAACCCTGTCAGGCTTTATATAATTTTTTAGAATTAGTGAGAATCTGTTTTATTCTTTATGCAACTCTCCACAGATATTTGTAATTGTCATCGTTAAAGCACTGAAGTCAGATACAGCTCTCTTCCCTCCCAGAAAGCCTGTGTTCCATCCCAGCAACGCCCCTCTGGGAAAAGCAATCATAACTAATTTGTCATCAGTCTTAACAAAGTCCAAGAACTGCCAGAACCCTGAGATAACATTTTTAGTCCTTCCTCTAAATGACTCCTCTCATCCATTCTACAATGACTATCTGGCTGCTGGTAAAAATTTGGTCCCAAGCTCATTAGTATAGATTATTACCCTTTGGAACGTTAAAAGATAGTTATACGCCAGGTTTTTGGACACCGCTACAAATATAGCTCTCGTGATAGTGTTTGCTGAGCAGCTACCTTCAGGTAAAACAAAAAACCCCATCCACCTACAACAGCATTCGTGCTTGCTGGTCCTTCAAGCAAAACACATAGCAACAGAGGCCTAACAGCTATTTAAAACTAACAAAAACATAGTGGTATATAATGCTCACAAACCACATACATAACCTCCTACAAAAACCCCCATACCCAATGGCCACAATCATGTACACCTGTCACTTCTCCAACAACATAGCTTAATCCCAGGCAGGAGAGTAGCACATTGCAAAAAGAAAAACTAGAAGTGGCACTGATGGTAGCATTCAAAGGAGCAGTCCAGGTTGCAGAAATATGCTGCTGAACAGAGCTATATGAACAGCCAGGACGTATACATGGTTTGCTAGCCCAATGCTGACATGTGCTGTTCAACATTACATTATTATATGTCAATATCATATCATACGCATCACTTTAGATATGTAGCACTTGCATCTAGAAAAGAGTATAATTTACAAATCTATCAGAAGTAAAAAGCATAGGATATAGTGTATATATGTTTCATCTTGGGACCACAGTATAAGCTTCAATTAATAACTTATTTCTAACAATTCTATTAGCTGACACTTCTCTGCCACAGTTCTAAATCGAATCAAAAGTCACCAAGAAGTTCCAAACAAATCACTGAAATTAAGGCTCCCTCACTGTCATCAATTTAAGTGATTTTATTACTGCAGCTGTCTACTTAGACTGATATCTATTCTTTAGATCAAGGAGATCTGGTATTTCTTATTTCTATATCCACATTTCACTTCTCCCTTCTCATGTATTAATACAAATATGCACTGTGGGGATTATTTACATTAATATAAATATAAACTAGGTCTTCTGAAATACATGTATATTTATAGAAAAATTATTCCTTGAGTTCTTTATATCTAATTAGCATGTGGCAATAAGTTTAAATTAGTTGTTCTCTCTCTGAGATTTGCCTGTTTCAATAAATCAGTCCAGAATATCTCCCAAGTAGTTTATTACACTACATAGTCTTTTTAATGCTTCCATGAAAACTGCCAATGCAAAGAAACACATACACACAAATATATCAGTTATGAGAAAACGTCTCATGTATACATTAAAACTTGCATTTTTTTAGGTCAAATGACTGGCAAACAAAGTACAATATGTGAAGTATACTCAGTCTTGTTTAGAAAAAACAGCCTTAAATTAGTTTAGTTGTTAATTTTTCTCCCCAGTACAACTGACTTCTGCAAAGCCTACTCCCATTTAAGTAGCAAATTGTTCCAGATGTCCTTTTACGCTATTTATGGAGAATGTAATCTACAACAAAGTAATTATAAAGATTGTTTCCTTAAGTTTCAAGGACAGCCCACATAACTGCATCTTGGAAAATTTTTTCAGTGAACTCCAGGATTGTCATCTGGTGCTGACTTACACTTTAGACTGAAACACCCTACAAAGTTGCAAAGAATTACTGTACATAATTAGGAGTCTTCTGCAAAGACAAATGAAGGACATTTGTCAATAGAGGGGAAGGGGGGGGATGAGGGGAAGCTGCCAGAAGGGATAGTCTGCATAACATTTATTCCAAGAATATTGCACAAACTTAAGTAAAATGCATACATAATAACAGGCACCTGAGAATTCAGTAATTGCTCATTATGCAATTATACCTTAGGCACTTTAAGCAAATGCTGAAGAAATAATACATGGGAAAACCTGGCTAACCACAAAATTGGTTTTAAGGAGAATGAGGAAACTCTACACGTGGATGCCATTGGGTCTTTGCTTCTCTCTCTGCTGCAACCCTGTAATCCTTATTAATCTGCTGTTTGTTCCTGGGAAGTACCTTTTCTCTGTCAGTAAAATCCAGAGTTCATTTGGATTAATCCATGCCCCTTACTTGTAGCTGAAGCTGTGCGGACAGACACGTGATTTTGACAGACATGATTCAATATTCGCTACATATATTTTTCCTTGCTATACACTTTGCCAAACTAACAAAAAAAAAAAAAATTAAAAGCTGGGAACAGTGTTACCACAGGGTGCCAAATTTGCAGCAAAAGACCCATAGGCTCCTGTCACACAAAATTTTGACAAGCCTTGCCAAATGGTTTCTTCAGGATGCAAACTGCTTGCAAAGTGACTGGGCCCTTTGTGTTGCAGCTGAATGCTGCAGATGGGAAAGTTAGGAAAGGGTTTTTACCAGGAAAGGGTAACTGCTGTTTTCACCCCGTGAAGTTTTACACACACAAATAAGAACATACTCTCCTGGTATAGGATGCTGCTCTGCAGTCTTTCTCTTCTAACTGTGGAAGAGCACACCCAAAAGCAATGTCAAAATGCGTTACCAAAACCAAACAAAACCACCCCCAAAACAAGCAAACAAACAAAAAAAACCAAACCAGAGACATTTACAGTACATTTCAAACAGGAGGTCCAGCAAAAATAGGACAGATGTCTTCAGCTTATCAAATTTCCAAGCTGTACAAAGTTCAGTCACTTCATATATGAACAGGCCTTCCCAGGAAGAGTAAGATGACTCCCTGCAGATCTAAAATATCAGAAACCAGAGCAGAATACCAAGCAGAGATATGCACAAATATGTACAAGCTATATTCACTCTTGTTTTTTTTTTCTATATGGAAAGCAGTTGAAGGCATGCTATGTGATGAAAGCAATTCTCATCTACAAACAGTTCATCAGAAAGCTACAGAAAAGCCTACATAGTGCACTTCTCACATTACTGGACATCAGTCTTAATACTACTTCTTCCCCAATAGGCTTTAAGTCCAACCATGCTCTGCACAGTAGTAGAGATAATAGTTTCCGTTTATTTTATTTTGCAATTTCTACACAGTGAGCTGGGACATTTTGAGGCAGGTGAAAGTAGATGGATAGAGCAAAACAGCGGAGATGGGAATTTTCTCCTTTACCTTATGCCTTCTGCAGATCTGTGGTCTCTGGAAAATTTCTAGTTGCTTCAGGAAATCTGGGACTGCAGTTTCTAGGTGAGAAAACTGTCAAGTGACAGCACTGCAAAAGTCCAAGAGAAACTAATTGCTCTGAAAAGAAGGCGATGGGAGTAGAGGATGTGCTTTAACAGTCCACTACTTCAATGCAGAGCAACATACTGGCCCAGCCACTGTCCCTCTCCACTACCATCTTCAGCATGTACAAGGCAGCAGGCAGCGATCCACATGCCACCTTCTTTGCCTTCTGCCACGGAGTGCAGCTGTAGAGTGCCACTTTCTGAACCACGTAGGGGCCCTCCAGTTGGTTGAAGTCTTCCTCCTTCAGGAGTGCTCAACATAAACCTGAATGTCATTTTTTGATGAAGCAAGAACTCTCTCCTTGCAGTGTAGCAACAGAGTAAACCACCCAAAACTTCATCAACTTTTTTTTTTTTTTTTTTGCTACCTAGTGAGTTACAAAATAGAGTTACAGCTTACTATCTACTATCCCACCTATGCTGGTTTTAGGTGTTAACATAAATTAAATTTATCCAGTAACATGCTTCAAGGTAGTTTAGGTGCTTACCAGGAAAAAGAAAAATCCTAATACTCAGCTAGGTCAACTATAATATAAAATATAAACGCGTATCCTTGACTTGCAGTCAGCTTGTCCTTGTTTCTGACAAGCTGTGAATGCAACAGACATACATGCACATACAGAACAAATCACCAAGACACCAGCTGCATTAGCAAGCCATTTAAATGGCGTGCTCTTGGCAACAGAACACATGCATGAGAGAATGAGTTTATGCTGAATAACTTCAACAGCAAGTAAAAGTGGAAATGCCCCACCTCATACACCATACAGTGAGGTTTCACGTGTACTGGGGCCAGCAGAATAGTACAAACTATGGCTTACTGGGAAAATCTAGGGTATCGACAGAACCTCTCAAACAGAGGAATCTTGCAGGAAAGGACTGTCAGGTTACAATATAGCGAAATGAGCAAGAAATGTGAAATACAATCCATTGGATCAATTTGCTTCTATTCTAAAATATTTTCTTAGTGCAATTTTTTCATCTTGTAGAGGAGTATTAATGAAAAGAAGCTGTATTAGAGACCAGTCTCAAACTGGCCAGTATCTGAGGTGTGTCAGTGACTGGTTAAGTCACACAGCTCTTTCCCAAGTGAGCAGAATACACAAATGGGTCTGGCACATCTTCCAAAATGGAAACAGAAAATTTGTTTCCTAATGGAAGTTCTGCAAGAGACATCTAACATCCATTTCTACTGATAACGTCAGTGCCATTTTAACTCGTGCCAGTCCAGAACGGACCACGACAGACCCCTTCACAGCACAGTTCAGAACTGTGGGCAAACACGCATGATTTTTTCCCCCATCATATTCTAAATGGGCCTATTTAGATATTTTTAAATACAGCCTCAGAAGGAGTCTGTTCATGATAGCCAGCAAAAGTAAACTCCAAGCATAAAGAGAAAAAGATGGGGGGGGGGGGGGGGGGGGGGAAGGCGGGGTGAGGGGGAGAGACTTAAAATGAGAGAATTTACACCTGTTTTAACCTAAGAAAACGTGGAATCCATTGCTAGGAGCATGGAGATTTCATTCTTTGCGGTAAGAATTAAAATGGGGTTGCATAATATATAGGAATCAATGTATCTACAGATGTCACAATCCACTTCATGCAAAGAATATCTTCTGTTTGCAAGACCAAGTGAACCACGCGCTTCTCTATTTTTGCAAATAGAAGAGAACCACAAAAAGTAAGTATAGTAAGCAAAGAAAAACTGAGGGAATAAAAAGCTCTTACTTTGGCTTCCCTGATTTTCCTAAACTTTGATGCCAAACCAAACAGTATCGCTGGCTTTGCTACTTTACAGTGAAGTGAGACAGACTGAATAAATCACTTAAACCCATGCAATGCATTGCACAACTATGGTCCCAGCTATATAAGGCGGCATCTGGAACATTCCCTGTTCTGCAGGCTGAAAGATAAGGGAGAACAGGACCTGTCTGATAGTCATCAAGCCCACTACTTAGCTACCGCCAAACACTGAAGTTACATTTCTGGAGCTAGTAGACAGTCTTGCTTCCCCTCTTCCTGAGGGCAAAACCTTTAGAAAGCACAGTCATTCCTCAAAATTTATTTCTCTAAAAATGCTGCATACGCTACTCCCCCAAACAACACAAAAACTGGATCAACTTCACAGGCCATAACCAAGGGAAAAAATTCTATATTCCTGTTCTTAGGTATTGGTACAGAAACGGACTGTTGTAACAGTATAGTCAAAACACAACTTCTGCAAACTGGCTTATAACATAGGAAGAAAATTTTTAATTATTGCTTTAAAGAGAAGAAACTTTTTGGAGGTCTTTACTCTCATATTCTGGTTTGAGAATTGTTTTTATGAACTGATTTCAATTAGCTAGTTATCCCCCTCATCTTACTTTGAAGCTAATTCAAATTCCCTAGAGAATTCCCTTTTCAAATACTCAGAGCTAATTATTTAGCACCTTTAATTTTCAAACTGTTCTTCTGACATCTTTGTGGAAGATAAACAACTACTTCATACTAAGAGCGTACCACAACCAGGTCAAGGGACCTATGGCCACCAGTCACCTGGAGCTTAACAAGACATTAAAGAGGAACATTTCTCTGGCTAACAAATCTAATTATCTAATGATAACAGAGCAGGAATTTTTTAATTTGCCTGATCTCAGGTCACATCTCATGTCATCTAAACCCACGGGTTAATCATAACCTATGATAACAACTTTAGATTGAGGTTCAAAATCCAATTTTTCCTTCTTAGAAACATGAGCACAAGTGGCCACTGTGATAAATGAATTTAGTCTCAAACAGGATTCCAATCAAAGTTTACAATTTATTAAATGAATAAAGGCAAGCAAACAGGAGTGCGTGCATCGGCACTCTCTCCTCCACCAAGATGCACACTGTGAAAAACAACCCAGCTTCTTTTATAGTCTAACATTAGTTACATCGTGTCCTTTCAAGACTCTCCTCATTGGCTGAGGGGTCTTCAGTTCTCCTAGAAACTTCTCGAACTCTCCTCATTGGCTGAGGGGTCTTCAGTTGTCCTAGAAACTTCTCGAACTCTCCTCATTGGCTGAGGGGTCTTCTATACAATGTATCTCTTCACTGCTCCTCGCTGCTCAGGCATGACAGCAGACATCCTGTGCAACAGGCGACACCCTGCACAGCACCAGCTGTGGCCATCAAAACCCAAGCAAGTTTGCAACAGACACCTCCCCCCAACAAATGCATATAACATATTGCTACACACTGCCACTTCAATACACCCTCTATTCATACATACTAAAGATCACCCCGTTCGTAACCTCGCTTAATACTATGATAAATGCCTCAGTTCTTCCCTAGGATCTTTTGTTTAACACTGTGCAGTTAACAACAAAACCGGTTTTGGGCTGGCAAAAAAGAACTATATACATATCATCTGTTTCCTCCTGGCCTGTGGTTATACGAGGACCGACAAAATGGTTAAAGTGAGGGTCACATTTTATTATGCGGCCCTAGCGTTATTTATATTGACACGAATCAGATGAACACATTTCACACCACTAACAAGATGCACTTCTTAAACAACTATTTTATTTAGAAACTAAGCATTGAAGGTGGTGAGGAACACAATAGGATCTTAAGCAACTGTTTGAGACTTCTTCACATCTGGCTGTATCCATATTCTCTATCCATATCCTCAGCTGTCTCAAATTAAATGGACACACTCATGCAAGTTAAGCCTGCTAATACATACAGGTCTTCATTAACTCCATGAACACATCCACAACAAATGTATAAAATGGCTGTTAATCAGTATTCCTAGATTACACAAAAGCCATGTGCCCCTCTACATCACAATATTATCAAGCTCTACCAATTTGCTGAATTTCCTCTCAGTTGAATACTCAGTTGTTAATTATTCACTGAAACCTCCGAATCTCATGACCACGTGCTCAGAAGCCCCAAAAAACCTTGCCCCAAACCTTCATTCTAACTCTTTCAGTTATTTAATTTATCACCTTCTGCTCTGAGTGAAACTACTTTGGGACTCGGTTCCCGGCAACGATATCTTAGACTTGTTTCACTTCTGTGGCAGCACAATTATTCTTTTAGATTAAGATTTAATCATGGGATACTAATGCAAAAACAATGGGGAAAAAAGCATCTCCTTTAGGAGAATGTGTCTTGGAACATCTCAGGCCTCCCTGGTGCAATTGTCAATGTCCATGACTAGACCAGTGCAGATGCCTGCTTTGACCATATTTTAAATTTAAAGCAGTGAATCTCCAGACACACTTCACTGCCTTACTCCTGGGAGCACATCATAACAAATGAGTTGATAATTTGTCCAACTTTGTCTAGTGTTTGAGCAATAGATAGACAGGATGTTTTTTTTGCATTTTTAAGAAAATTCTTCCCAAAGAAAGGGGGGGCATAAGGGAATCACACTGTGTTTTATCAGACATTCTTTCAACAATTAATAAGTACTAAATATTGTCATGAAAGTTTATACAACATTGTGAAGATTTCCTCCCCTCAAATTCATAGGTAGAATGTCTACGTTGTTTTCAAAGCTGGTGATACATTAAAAATTACTTCTTGTCCATGCATCTGGACACCACATAATCATTAAGGTCCTGCAAATATGGCTCTCTAGGGCCCCCACATCCACCTTCTCCTGTACATGAACCTTGCATCAAGTCTTTTGCATGCAGCAATATTAGATACTAGTTCCAAGCACTACAGACATGTCAAAATATCTTTTAAAGAGGTTGTACCCCAGTGTCCCAATTTGTTGCAAAAGCCTCAGGTAAAACCTGAGATTTCAAGCAATTAAATTACACTTGTAACAATGTAGACATAACAAACATTTCTTGCAAAAGTTTTCTGAACCACATGAATGTGTTTCCTTTCTTCTCAAATATGTCTTGTTATGCTAAATAACATGTTAATATTAATGAAACAACAGACTCCTCAAAAAACGGATAAATGTATCTAAGACAAAGTGGCACATGAGACCTGCACTTTTTTTCCTAAGAATGCACTGAAGTATGGCTCTATTACTCACCTCAATTTTATCTGTTTTTGCATCTCCCCAGTAAAGCTTGTCTTTTTCAAGATCCAGTGCCAAGCCATTAGGCCAACCTAGGGACGTATTCACCAGAACTCGCCTTTCTGAGCCGTCCAAATAAGCACATTCTATCTTCGGACTTTCACCCCAGTCTGTCCAATACATGTAGCTATGAAAAAAACAGAGGGGAAACACTCAATGCACTAACATGCAAGACCAAAAACTGTCAAAATCTGTCCCGCTTTTGAAAGAACTTACTAACTTTCTGCTTCCCCAACTGCAGCAAACAAGCCAACTGGAACTGTAATCAGTGATGACAATGTAAGTTTCAGCATTAAATAAATTAAACTATTGAAAATGTGTAGTGGCCTAATTCTTTCATAGTTACGATAACACCGAAGATGCAGAGAAAAGAAAATTCAACCAAACACACAATGTATATGTTCATTGAAGAACACTATATTTAGAAGTCACCTTTTATATACACAGTATTAAAGGGACAAAGCAAGGGAAAGCCAGTTATTTCTAGAACATTTGACAAATAATACACACATCATCTTGCAATTTGCAGATTTTCAGTTTCAGGAGACCATAAACTGGATCCAATCCTATCACAGGGCTATCAATAAACACAAAACTTACCCCATTACAGGATTGAGCACTATTGCTCGAGGTTCATCTAGGTTTTCTGAGATAAGGATCTTTCTTGATGTCCCATTCAACCGGGTCACTTCAATGCGGTCTGTTCCAGTATCAGTCCAGTACAGGTTCCTCGCTACCCAATCCACAGCAATACCATCTGGATGGTTGATTTCTGTGGTTACCAGAGTCTGTGCTCCAGAGCCATCAAGGTAGGCTCGACGAATTGCCCGGACATCATCATCAGTCCAGTAGATGTAGCCTTCCACGGGATCGTAGTCTATGGCAATTGCATGTCTGATATTGTCTATCTGCAGAATAATGTCAGTGAAATCTGGCATGTCCAGGGAAATCCTCCTCAAGTCAGTCCTTCTAGCAAGCAGCAAGACTTCTTCAGCACCTGGAGAGAAAACCATTCATGGTATCATTTCCTTTGCTATTGATGTGAACACTTCAATACAGCACAGAAGGCTGTGAACTGCCACTGTCACTATAATAAGAAGATATTTCCCTAAAATAAGGACAAACTTTCACTGAAAATATAGACTTGTCTGAGCAGGGAGTTATTCCTAATCAGTTCTTCTCAACTAGCTACTTGGGCTGGCACTCTTATTTCACAATGGCAGCATCTTTCTCCCGGCTCCTAAACTAATAAGGAACATAGCAATCTCTATCCAGAATCTTAAAAAAATAAATAATTAATTTGGTGTGGGTACGTCCAAATATTTCATCACGTTACAGAATTCCTCAGCTCAGCCAAACTTCCCACTAGCTGTATCAGTGCATTAGATGTGGTTTTCACACACAAGCCCTACATAATAAATGACAAGGGCTAATGGAAAACTTGAGTATTTGTAAAGAAATTACATTAATTATTTGCTCCAGACAGCCCAACAAGAAAGCAAGTCACAACTACAGCAAGTATTTCTCATCTGGCCAAAGTTGATGCAAAACTAAATTCTAAGGCAATAGGGTTGTTGATCTTTTCTGTATTCTTCCTTCCCACTGTGAAGTTTCACTGCTTGTGGAAAGGGTGTCCAACAACAACCTGGAGCACATTTCAAAGACAAATGGCACTGTCAGTGTCGCCTTTCTGGCAACTTTTTATCAGTACAAAAACAGGACACACAGTGAACCATCCAGTTGCTTAACACAGCTTCCCCACATTCACCCATGCATGCTTCAGCACAAAAAGAGCAATACAAGTATGTGCCTTTTTCCTACTCTGTTACTAAAGCGATGCCGTATAGTTTGAAAACTGACAAGGAGTTTTTATCATTTAGCAACACTCCAAAACTGGAAACCAGAACAAAAGTAACTTGTCACATTTCATCCAGACCAGCAAACAGCAGCAGGAGGTGGTAACTTCCAGTTCCCACCAACACCGCAATTTGAATCAATATGGCCAACACAGGACATATCTTTTGAGACCACTGAGAATAACAGAAATTCAAATCCTCATGAGAATATTCTTCTAGAAATAATTCACACCTAGGCATGCATATGGAGTTCTGGAGACTCAGAAGTTGAATCAATTGCACATCAAAACCAAATTCACATTTGCTTTGGGAGCTGGACTGTGCTGCTATTTGCTTTTTGGGTTTGGAAATCAGAGCTTCGTCTCCAAATAAGATCTCAGAAGCTCTGGAAAAAAAAACAGTGCTCAAGCTGCAAGTGTATAATAAAAGGCAAGGATCTAGAGAAGCAGTGTTGTAACATCACCAGAACAAGTTTGCTACACAGCACGAAGGACATAGTTTGATGTGCCCTTTCAACTACCTCAAGTTACCGCAGCTCCTAGATTAAGTGGTGCTGCCCTTCTCTTTGCCATGGGCTGCTTGTTCTCACTTCTGTATCACTCATTCTCACATGCAAGCACAGCATGGCTGTGTGTTGCAAACCACACTAAAGAGGTGATCCAAACAAAAACTAACAGAAATAAAGCCATCAGCCTAAGTTAACAACTAGACTGGTTCACTGCAGAGCTCCACAAACACTTGTGCTGTCACGGGGAGGGACTCCAGCAAGAATGCTTCTTCCAGTCAGCGTTAGCTGACAAGGTTTGATAACTACAGCATCAGCTGCACGAACAAACTTTGAGGGAAGGCTTGGGTAGAAGGAAAGCAACAATAACTCAGAGCTCAAAAACCACGTGGAGAAAAGGGAGGAGGGAAAGCCCATATATTCTTGACAGCAAAGCAAGAGTGATGTTTACCATCAAATTTCCTTAATACAGATTTTTCTAACTTCACAGGTTGCAAAATAAAAAGAGGTTTGCAGGAAGAGTGTTTCTTACGCTTGAAACTTCTGCTCGCTTCCCTAGACACAGCAAAACTAGTAACCTGTTGCCCAAGTTGAGAAGGGAATAGCCCCAGCTGACCAGACAACTTACAATGCTTCCTTCCTCCATTGCCCCCTTAAGTAAGCATGGCAACAGGTTTTCATTTTTTCAAGTTTCCTTGCTGTTAAGGGAACAACATGCATCAGCAATCCTTAGAAGGCACTGCTAACAAAAGTATTCATTTTCAAAAGCTTTATGAATCTCCAGGATTTTAGCACCTTTACTACATAAAAATAATGGGATACCTAAAACAGAATTTGATATTTTATATTATGCTTAAAAATGTTGGTTTACTTCCTGAACAGTGAAAAAAAAAAAAAAAAATCAATCAACTGTTTTCTTAAAAAAGACCATGGTGGACAGAAGTCCAATATATAGCTTATACCTCCTCTTCTACCATGCTTCTTGGCTAGATGTATATTGCAACATATCACCTCTGAAAGATTAACTACATATAATGGCAAACAGTGTGCGCGAAAGGTGACACTATCAACTACTTCACTGTAACTACTTCACAGTACATCAAATGCAAGACAGTTCCCAGACAGCTATTTTAAAAAGCTATCTGGGAACAAAAGCAGTCCATAGTCTGTGATGCTGTTCCTGCTCTCTACATAAAGGATTACCCCAGGAACAGTAGTCTTGGGGCTATGCTGACATCTCTGGATTAGAAAACAGGTCAAAACCAAAACAATATGGAGAGAATCAACTTTAAGCAGAAAGGGAGGATTTTCAAAATAGTAAAAGGGCTGTATTCAAACCTGATCTACGCAGTGTTAAATACGGTATTTTTATGGACACTGTTCCAATAGAAAGGCTTTTAGATCTCTTTTGTTTCATTAACTTATTTGTGTTGACATTTTGTTAGAAGTACTTAACTGGTATCAAGTCCCATGTTGCGAAGTATTAAGCATACTTTTTTTTTTCCCTGACATTACCATCTCCAAAGAACTTACAGTGTCACCAGACACTGGTTTGTCCAGAGCATGTTAGCTTGACAACAGCAGAAATGAAAAGGCACCCAGGTCATATTAATATATGGATCAATATTACCTCCATATTACCTCCAACAGTACAAATTGTCCACCACCTTTAGTCTCTTTACAGGTAAAATTTCCAAAAGGTCCTATTTCTTAATACATTTAAACACACAGAAAACATTTGATTTTCTAATACAAATGAAAATTACAGCTTAATAGCCAAAGCGGGGGCGGGGGGGAATCACTGTTAGAGAGAGCATCTGCAAACCAGGACACTGATCTGCAACTGCAGAGGTCAGGGAGCAAGCTACAACAGCATAGCAACTACAGCAGAAACAAATACCTCACGTAACAAAGTTTTGTCTTGCTTCTGTGTTTCTGAAATATTTCACTTGTGGGAGTCAAAATAAAACCTCCTGTTCAGTGTAAGTCAAGTAAAAATTCAGGCCTCAAAACTCAACATGGAAAGGGGGATGTACCAGGTCATCCAAGTGCTCTACAAACACAGAAGATCTTTAAATTATATATTAATTTTAAATTATTTTAGCTCAACTGTCAAAAAATGAGCAGCACTGCAGCTGTTCATCCACCCCACAGCGCTCAGTTTCATATCCACCTTAACTTCTGAACTTCTACTATATTAATGTGTCTGCAATCATAATCTTAATATTAAAGTACAAGTAGTGTGAAGCAGAAGAGCATCAAACACATGCCTAGCAACTGATAACACAGCAATTACCAATATTACATGTATTTCTAAGACAACTAACATTACAAGCATCATTGCATGGGAACAGACAGATAAGAATCAAATGCATGTGTTTTGCTTCTTCACACAACTGACTGCAGCTTCACCGTGGTTCACTGTGAACAAGGCCAGAGTTGAACGTACCAGAGGAAGGAACTGGCAGTCTAACGCCCAGATTATGCCTAAAGGTGCTGGCTAGACAACAGGCTGAAAGACACTGTTAATACTCCCCTAAAATTCACAAGTAATACCAAAACAGTCTTCAGTTCTTCACAGCAGCAATAACTGGACTCGATTTTATCTCATCCAGCTCTCATATACTCACCGCTGCAAATGATCACACATTCACATGCATACAAAATAATATTTTGATCAGGAACAGGACAGCCAGGACCCCTTGAATTACATAATGACTACAACCTTCTTGCAAAGGGAAGAAAACAATCCTGTTTCTGACATATTCAGCTGCTCTGGCTTTTTCTGCAGGCGAACACTACTGTAGAAATATTCTCAACCTCAGTTCTGTCCCACGGACATACACAGCTAAAAACGAACAAGGAGAAGAAAACTTTTCTCTGCTGACCTAGCAGACCAGAAAAAAAAAATCTTCAGTTGACAACTGGGACAGTTTATTGGTAGTTGAACTGAATACTCCTTGGGAAATTCTTCTAATTTCTAACACACTTCTAACTGAGACTTAAGAAATAATAAGGGGAATGAGCTACTTGGCCAATTTGAAGTTCTGGCTGCTTGGCAATTTCTACTGTAGGGATGCCTAAAATTAAATTATTACACAACAAGAACTTGACAGACACGCATTTACATCCTTGGACATTTTAAAAAACACATGAACAGAGAAAATGTTATCACAGCATATCTCACTACGATCCGCCCCCTCCTTGAAAGTTGGTAAAAGATTGTTATCATGGGTAATTTTTGATAGGTGCAAAAATCCTGGCTTTTATTACAATGCAGTTTAAAATCACAGTGTTGGTTATAACCGTATTTGACTCTATTAACAAATTTCTGCTACAGAAAAAAGAGTTGGCAGTAGGCTCTGAGCACCTCACTAAAAGATGAGAACCTGACATTGGTTCTCTCTAAAAACCTGGACAAACATGCTTGTCTGGCTCATTAGTTTTATCTGTATCATGGAGGTATTTTGATTATTAATGTTGGTAGGAATGTTTTCAGGGCTACAGAAGTGTTATGCTGTGACTTGCCTAGTGTTATCCTAGATATACTAGAACCTGCCTAATAAATTACAGCTAGCTATTTACCTAGTGCTAAAGTGCTATGGCATTTATTTAATTAAATTCATCTTCAAAAACCTTCCTCACCGCAGTCACTTTTGTAACCACATGATTAAGAGATTCCCAGCAGAATTGCTAACTGTTATAACATGGTCATATATAACACCATACAATGAACAAAAGCCTTTTTTGGGGGGAGCGGGGAATGCAAGCTATACCAACATCACAACTGCAGCGACCAAACACTTCAGCAGAAGTTTATGTAATGTCCTCTGTGCAAATCATAGATCAGAAAAACAGAAGGAATTAGGTCACTCTAAAGTTTCCATTTAGAAAGCATTTCAAAAGACCCAAGTTCAAATTGTTGTTTTATTTTTCCAACTGGTTTAAACTTTGAACTGGTTGTTGTTTTTTTTTTCTCTAGTCTTTTTTTATTCAGCAAAAGCTTTCTGCAGACCTTCCACAGAACTTTTCACTAGGTCTCATATCCATAAAAGCCAATGAACTGTTCTGGTTAACATGCAGAACAGTATCTGAATTTAAAAAACAAACAGAACAGAAAACAAAATAATACCATTCAAGGCAGTCATTCTCACTCCCTGAAGACTATATTCTCCCTTTGCAATCCAGAAATCCTATAGAAACAGGTTAAGAGACTTTTTTTTTTGCTTGTACATGTGATGCTTTCCTCCCATACCCACTGATCAATTATTTTTAATATCTATGCTAGGTAAAGTGTTTGCTTTGATTTCATCGGTTTGTGCTCTTGTTATTAAAAATTCATGCTTCAGTGCTAGAAATGGCAACTGTATTCTATTTGCAAAATTAACTGCAATCAGAGCTGACAGCAGCGAAGCAGGCCATCTCACCAGCTTAACAAGAGAGCCTTTTTTATTCTTCCCTTGGCACACTTCACATTTGACAAGTGACAAGACATCTATAATACAGTAACAAATGCTCCAATTTATTCACCCAACCTAAACAAATGTAGACTGTGGTGGCTGCCTCTGCTAATCTATGCCAGAAAACACCATGCTATTCCTTTCCCATTTGTCTCTCTGCTAATTAGGTTAGAACAATGCTCCATTGTGGGACTCTTCCCCCAGTTTTATGTACGTCCATGTGCATGCATCTGCACGTACAGACGCAGTCTATTTACAGGCAACTTTGGAAATCTCTGTATTTGTGGTGAAAAAAATCAGATAAACTCTAACAACCAGAAAGCTTTTAGCTCTTCTCTGAAGAACAAAATGGTAAGTGCATTTTAAAAAGTGCATTAGAAGTACTTTGACTGCAGGCAACTCTTTTACAAGCTCTTTGAGTACAGCTACCTCAGCACTCTTGATAAACTAAGAAGATTTATCAGAAAAGCAAGGGATTTTGCTAGTTGCTGTAATACAGTGAATTACCTGGCAAAGTTTCAGTGTATGGCAAAAAGGAGTGGGGGGGGCGCAGAACATAGGGGTGGGAGAAAACTTCATTATTCTGCATGGAGTGTATGAAAATAGGTATCGTTCCCATGCTGTTTAATAAGCTTGCCAATATTCAAAACAATTACATTAGCATTGGCTGCTCTTCACACCACAGGAATAATGATGTAATGAAACTCATTATAAGAAGTTTAAATCAACAACACCATGTAAAATCCCATTCCTGCTATTCAACTTCCACAGAAAATAAAAATATTTAAGGAGTTGAAACAAACTTTGGTAATACCTAGAAACAAATGGAAATTCTTTTTATATATTCTCCTTGGGTACATTAAAAGGGCTCGTTGCAACATGAACAGCACTACACATCCCAGTTCAGGTCTGTATTTATCTTCCAGTCTGAGAGGAAGAGAACACTGCTTCATACAGTGTGATGGCGGTGGGCTGGGAAAAACTGGTGATGTAGTCTCCTACTTGACACTGCGGACTGGGGAGAGCGTGCAACGCACATCATATTTCCCAATTTAAAACCAAGAGTTGCGTGCGGTGGGAATACGTAACCAACAAAATAGAAACAGGAAAGGTTTCTTTGAAAGAATGTTTTGAGTGCCCAAATTCAGACAGGACTTGATTTAATTGAAAGGTAAGTAGGCATAAGGAAAACTAACACTTATGACAAAGAAAGGAAATACCAGAGCACTCACGTAACTCATAAATTACATCATATCTGTCTGCATGTTACAGTGAAAAGCTATTGTCTACTGTTCCTTCCATTATCGCAGTAGCAGACTTCTAACAGTTACTTTGCCTGAACCAGGAAAAAAACCCCTACAGTTCAGGGTTTTGACACATTTATACAGCCACTAAAAAAACTCCCACAAACAGAATATTAATTAAACTGTACAGCTGATAAAATCATTAGCATGAAACAGCTAAGACAAAAGTAATGTTTCTTCCAGACAAAGCCATTTCAAGACAGAAGTCACAGTTACCCTACTCTAATTTAGGACTGAGCTTCTGTGAGACACCTCAAGTTTGTACATACCCAGTGCTACACTTGCGAGCACAAAGCTTTGTAAAGTTACTACTAGCAGAGGAGTAGATAACTCTTACGAAGACTTACTCGAAATAGCATAACAGTCATAACTGCATTGGTAGTAACCAGAATCAAAGATAAGAACAATTGTCTGGCTACCGCTGTACCAAGCAAAGAATCTGCCTTTATACAGAGGTTTCATCCAAAGACCTCAAAGCACTGGAACAACTAAGTCTCACCTCCCCACCCTGAGGTCTGTCTATACTACATGTGCTTTAAAGAAAGAGAACAGAAAGTTGGAAAAGTTAAGTGGTAAATCTGAATGTTAGCTTACAGATACCATAGTCCCAGCTTCTACTTTTTATTAACAAAAAAATTTAACATCCCTTTGCACAGAACTCTTAATAACAGTTCATTGCAAGCCATAGGAAAAAGGATGGGCCAAGAAAAAGTCTGTCAGAAATCCCCACTGCTAGAAAAAGGGTACAGTCTTTGGATTCTGGCATTTCCTTGCAAAGCACGGTTTTAAAGTTTAAATGCACCTATTCTCTGCTGGAGATACACAACCCCACTGGCTCAGAGCAAGGAATCACTGAATTTAGAGGTGACAGCTATTTAACCACCTAGTTTCTGCTAAACAGAGTTTTGGCAGTGACACCTTCAAATACACACAGATGATGATCAAAAATTCATTATAACCCAACAAGATAAATAAATAACATTAAAAAAAAATACTGAAATACACTTACAATAGTTTTTCTACCATCCCACTTCTGTTGAGTTCTAATTGCAGACATTTCTCACTCACCAAGAGACCTTGAGCATACTAGTTCCTCTGCACTGCTGTCCTTCTTTACACAAACAGAAATACTTTACATCCCACAGGCCCTCTCTGAGGCTCATAGCTGTATAATGCTTTGAAGTTTAAGAGTTATTCATTATGTTCCAAGTATGATGGAGCCACAGAAAATTCAATTCCAAGCAAACACAATCATCTGTCAAAGGGTAAACATCATGGAAAAAAGTTATAAACAGCTATAAATTAGGGCTTGCAAATCTAGGGAGCATCTCAACCTCACTGTTACTACATAGATGCAGTAAAATAGAGCTTGGCCACCCAATTTTTGAAGAGGCAGTCAAGCTACAGCAGCTTAACAACTTATCACTGGGCCTTAGTAACTTTCCATGTGTATGTACCTAGCCCATGGTGAACACAAGATAACAAAGTTTACACATAAACCTTTTCAGTGCAGACGCAGGGTGTGGTTCTCCTGCAGCGTAAAACCAGAATCAATCCAGAGGCTCAATAGCGCTGAAAAGGGAGAGTGTTGCTTCTTACTTTATACACACATACACACAAAGAAAACCCCCATAACCACACACAAAATGAGGTGGTTACCATCTCTAACTAGGCAGTGTTTTAGAGTCCTGGAAAGTAGTCATCAATCTGAAACATGCACCAAAGCCCAAAATGAGAGTTTCATTCACTAGCCCAGCAAAACCACTGACAACAGAGCTAGAAGATGATATGGCAGACCTTCCAGAATGCTCCTCACTCCCTCCAGGTTTCTTCCTTACAGCATGTTTCTAATGGCTTTTATCCAACGAAATTATAAAGAAGGCCATTTCCATATGAGGCTATTTCATTTTGTTGCTACACAAAGTACTCCCCATTTAGGAGGATAAAAGCTGCTATGAATAGAAAGTAATACAATTTTTTCATACAGATCAAATAAAATCATAAACATAACGTACTAACAAAAGCAAGGGGAAAACATATTCAAAACAAACAAGACCTACATGTGAATAAAAGAAAAAAAAAACTCATGAGGTTTTTATGAAATAGAGTAGAAATAAAAGAGGTAACCTCTAGATTTCCTAGACTGTCAGGTACCCATTGCTGGACAGTTTCTACAACTGTTTCTACAACCCCTTCCGGTGTATTGCAAAGGTATCTCAGTGAAATATAGTTCCACATAATACTATTTCTTACTGAGTAAATAACATCCTAGCCCATTGTTTTAGTGCTAAAGACTCAATAGGATGTGTTTGGAGTAAGTAATGTAACACAGGTCCAGATGCAGCAAGTGAAATGCTATTTCCTCATTCAACCCACTGCATCTCATTTTCATAGCCTGGAATCTGGATAATTTTCCAGCTTGCAGGAACCACCGTAGACTACTTGTACATTTGATATCCAAACTTTCCCTCTCATCTGGCACAAAACACCCAGAGGTCCTTTCAGTAGATCATCTGCTGGCTGAAGAGAAGACACTGCTATGATCAGTGAACTAATGTGGCTGCAGGCATTAAGGGACATGCCAACTACACAAATCCCTCCTTCAGAGAAGGATCACAGTAATCTTTAAGAAGCCCATCTCAGCCTAACAAAGGAAAAACATGAGATCGACAATTTCTTGATAAGCAAAAGAAGCGTGATACACCTTGGGGAGTGCAGTAGGGAGAGGGGGAATGAGGAAGAACTTCTGGATAACATCTCCCTATGGCAGTCAGACACAAGGCACAGAACAGAAGACACGTATGAAGTCAAAGCATCTCACAAACCAAAGATCATGGTTTTCCACAGTGCATTTCAATCACAGAGTGAGCAAGGGGGAGAGACAGGCATGCAGGCAGCTGTTAAGGTTCTAGGAAATAAGGGAAAACAGATTTTTCCTTTTGTTTACTTACCTCATGACAAACAGATTAGGACACGAGTGCTCCTTCCCAATACAGCCCCAAATCAATGCCAGAATATAATCAGAGTTTATCTACTGATATACAAGACTTCTCTTCCAGCATCTCCCAAGTGCTATGACTCCTGACAGTTATTTTAGGTTATTCACACAACGATAGCAGAAGCTTTCTCAGGTACTTGAAAGAGCTGATTTACTGCAATTATCCCAAATAACAAATGTCTCCCTAACCCTTCCCTTTCACAAAGAGGCTGTTCATCTCTAATTAGTAGTTGATCTACTTAATCAGAAAGTCTGGATTAGCCCATACTGTTTCTCTTTACTAATCAGGAAGATGCATTAGCAAAGGGACCTTCTTCTCTGGTGGTTAAATCGCATGAGAATAAATACGTTACAATGGAAGTATTTGTCTGCCTGCTTGTCTTGCTTGGAGGCTTAGTTGCTCAAATAACCTGACAATTGCTCAGCCAAGAACTGCAGACACAAAACTTTTGAAACATATGATGTGCACCAAGAAACACAAGGGAGATGAGAAGGGAGTGCCTTAACATTTCTTCCTTCATTACTCTTCTATCTCCTGCACAAAAAAACCAGTCTCAGCCCTGCAGTATTAACCAGCAGGTTCCAAAACCACTGCTTTCTGTTTTGCATTGTGAAGAATGGCACGGAGAAATTCGACACTGGGAATGTTACCCAACCCTGATCAACTGCCTCACCAACAGGATCAAGGATAAATAAGGAAAGGTGACTCTTCAAATGGCTGAAGGTAGCATCTTCTTCTCCAATTACAATTTTTTTTTTCCGGTTTTCACTTGAGAAAACAGAATTTCCTAGTTCATTTGAGAAACTACAGCTGTCATACTACCCCAGCAGAAACCTAGAGCCCCTACCACCATGTGAGACTGACTCAACAGCCAAAGCTCTCCCACTCTGAAGCAAGTAACAGTTGCCTTCAACTGGAGAAACGTGTCTCTGATCAGTTGAGGTCAACATGCCATATGTCACAAATGACCACTTACATTCTGACATATCAGGGATAAGATTACTGCTAAAGCAGCTGGCTAGACTGAGATACCTTAAAGGAACCAGATTTCTAGAAAGTACTCATCACCCATTTGAGAGGGAGGAACTCTCCTTCTTACTGCTTTAAAACAACTTACCTCCTGCCATTGATTGACTAAAAGAAGGTTCTGAAAATGAGTAACTTTTTTAGTTTGACTCATGTTTAAAGCTAGAGATATGGCAGTGGCTCTTATGCTGGCTTTAAGGAATGTTCACAATGACATACAGTAAGAGTTTAATTTCCACATTTCAAGTAGCGTAAACCCTCTCTTTTGTAAGCGTAGATTTGCCAGGGTAAAGAAGCCACCAACGCAATTGACAATTCAGGTACCTGTTTCAATGTGAAACCTGCCAGCTATGTCAGCAGGCCATTCACGGGTAACCTGTGACATACAGACACTAAAAGTTCCTGCAATTGAGCACTTATAGCACACACTGAGTGTGTACATATATATATATTTTTAAAAAATTCATACCCTAACTTGTATGCCAATTTACCCCAACACAATAAAGCTGATCGTCCTTTGTTCCAGATGATGTAAAGAATTTAAAATATAAAATAACAACAACAAACACTTTAGGGTTATTAAAGGGCATAAAAAAATATCCAGAGAGGATCTTGGACGCAATCCTTGGTCCCAGGGAAACTTATGGGAACTTTCCTGTGATCTCAGTAGGGCCAGTTTTCACTACCATCATGAAATGGACAAATCATTTTTCAGTGTACTTTATTCAACTTATCAACTCACCTCGACATTACCTCTAGCTTAAGAATGAGAAATTTAAACTTGAAAGGTTTTTTTAAAAATCTCACATGTTTATGTATAAATATATATAAAAGCACCTGAGAAGAGGAAACCAGAAAGAAGCAAAAGTCATAGAAAAAAAAGATGTGTTAACAACCAAAATAGTATCATCTATACCTGTAGAGGACCAAGCAGGCACTTGCCATTGTACCGGAGGATTTTCTGTATCTGTATTCAGCTGCAGTATCTAATAGGTCCTGCTCTTTACAGGGATGCAAATAACCAAATTTCCTTTATTTCTGCTCTATACTTCCCCTCTATCAAATCTTAAAGCAAGTCACTAGGTAGGAGTAAATGTAATCCTGGACATTGATCCTTAACATATTAACCAGCTGAACTTTTTTACACGGCATTTAGGAAAAGATCCCTGATAGAAGTAATCTACTATCAAGCATTTTAAGTACAGCATCAAGCTCACAAAGCCGTCTACAGTATATAGGCATTTACTTTTTCCTAGTTCAGTAATAATAACAAGGTAAGCAGAAGCTAAGGTACCATTACTATGTTGTTGCTTTTGCAGCCAAATTCCTTGTCTTCAGTTACTGCAGAAAATCATTTACGTTTTTATAGCCCTTGCTGGAGATGGTTGTGCTCAGTCTCCTTAGAATCATAGAATATCTCAAGTTGGAAGGGACCCATAAGGATCATCGAGTCCAAATCCCTGTTCCTTGCAGGACTACCTAAAACTAAACCATGTGACTAAGAGCTTTGTCCAGTCGCTCCTTGACTTAGATCTATACTGAGCAATGCTCAGCGTATTAAAGGAACATACTTTACTCGGCACTGCCCTGAGATCCAGGCATCGCTCCTTTGTGCGCCAAGAGCATTTCTCTGAGAGTATGGCAAACTTGGAGGTCATGGACAGAGAAGGGGTATCTCATATAGATGGACATCAAGCTTTTACTGGTGTTAAAGATCAGAGCCTGGATTTAGCACTAGAAGATAGGAGTAGTCTAGCTATGATGAAAGACTGATGACTCGGCCACTAAATGCTTCCCCCTGCCAAATACTTGCTTAGGTTGCACTTGATGTCACATTTGTCGTCCATTGTTTGCATGGCATGCAAATACACCAATACCTCAACCACCCATATGCCTTCTTACCAACAGGTCTCTCATCTTGCTTTGAAGTACAAGAAAGGGAAGAGACTCATCATCTTTTCAACACAAATGGAAAGAAAATAAATCAGTGCAAAATTAAATCTCCAAGAGACTTCAGTGTAAACAATGCCTACAGAAACGCACAGAAAGGATTGGGGTTTTCTTGTGGAAGCAAGCACAAAAAGATTCCTCTTACGGGAGACTTAAATTTGGTTGGAGATGAATTTAGATATAACAAGTGTGTATAACACTTAGGAATGTTTGATTTATTAAAAGTACATATGCCACAGGTTGCACAGGAAACACAGAAATCACCCAGCACAGAATGACCAGATAAAATATCATCAGGGAACTTCCATCATATTAGAGAGTATAAAAATACATCAGGGAAAATTAACAGGAGGACTTTACAGAAATGAATAGCTTCTCCTCCAAACTCCAGAGAAGATAAAGAAAACACAGCTACTGTTTGCACAATTGTTATGGGTTAACCCTGGTGGGCAGCTCAGTCCCACCTAGCCACCCACTGGCACCCTGCAGTCGGGCGGGGAGAGAATGGGAAGGGTAAAAGTGAGAAAAATCATGGGTTGAGATAAAGATACTTTAATAGGTAAAGCAAAAGCCGCGCGCACAAGCAAAGCAACATAAGGAATTCATTCACCGCTTCCCGTGGGCAGGCAGGTGTTCAGCTGATTCCAGGAAAGCAGGGCTCCGTCACACCTAACAGCGACTTGGGAAGACAAATGCCATCACTCCAAATGTCCCCCCTTCCTCCTTCTTTACCCCAGCTTTTACTGCTGAGCATGACGCTGTATGGTATGGAATATCCCTTGGGTCAGTTGGGGTCAGCTGTCCCGGCTGTGTCCCCTCCCGACTTCTGGTGCGCCCCCAGCCTGCTTGCTGGCAGGGCAGGGTGAGAAACAGAGAAGCCTTGACACTGTGCAAGCACTGTGCAGCACTAGCTAAAAAATCCCTGTGTTATCCACACTGTTTTGGTCACAAATCCAAAACAGAGCACCGTACAAACTGCTATGAAGAAAATTAACTCCATCCCAGCCAAAACCAGTGCAGCAATTTTAGTAAAATGGATCAAAACCTAATGATGCCTAGGCCAAGTGAAATTGCTGCAATGAAGTTGCGTTAACAAGTAGAGTAAAATTCTGTAGCTTTTACTGAAATATTTTATCCACATCTTCATGGTTTAATCCAGTTGGCAGCTAAGCACCATGCAGCCGCTTGCTCATTCCCCCCACCCAGTGGGATGGGGAGAGAATAAAAAAAAAGTAGAACTCATGGGTTCAGATAAAGACAGTTTAATAGGACAGAAAAGAAAAAAATTTAATAATAATAATAAACAATAATAATAATAAAAATAATTAGAATATACAAAACAAGTGATGCACAATGCAATTGCTCACTACTCACTGACCGATGCCCTGTTAGTCCCTCAGCAGTGATACGCCCCTCCTGGCCAACTCCCCTCAGTTTATATACTGGGCATGACATCACATGGTATGGAATACCTTATTGGCCAGTTTGGGTCAGCTGCCCTGGCTGTGTCCCCTCCCAACTTCTTGTGCCCCTCCAGCCTTCTTGCTGGCAGGGCATGAGAAGCTGAAAAATCCTTGACTTTAGACTAAACACTACTTAGCAACAACTGAAAACATCAGTGTGTTACCAACCTTATTCTCCTACTAAATCCAAAATGTAACACTATACCAGCTACTAGAAAGAAAATTAACTCTATCCCAGCTGAAACCAGGACAATATACTGCAGCAAAACATTGCACATTTAATGTAAAACAAAAATAAAACTGGAAAATAGTTTTTTAAACCTTGGGGTACACAGCTTCCAGAAGCTGCACGGATCTGGACTAATTCTGACATTGTATAGCTCCGAATGCTCTAGCTGAAGTTAAAAAATATACAATAAAAAAGAACATTGGCTGAAGTCCTAGTTTATCCTACTTATTACAGCTCCATAGCCATAGAGCCAAGCCAGTAAAAAATTGGGAGGGCAAGGTGGGGAGTAGTTGAGCTTTCACTCAAAATGTTTTGTGGTATCAGGCATGGATGACCAGTTTGAAAATTCTGTCAAATTAATTTTAGTTCATATACAATTGACTTACTTGGTACCATGATATCAGAAAAGGATGTGCAATGAGAGTAAGATCCTTTGGGAATACAACATTAACAGGCAGAGGGCAGTTAGGAAGACAGAGTGACCACTTACAGGGAAATATATCGACTTCTAAGAAAAAAGATGAGGCTTTTGACATTCTTTTAGAAGGCCTGCAGCAATAGCTGTATGCCAGCAACACTGAATACAGCAGAAAGAAATTATATCTTTTCCAGAAACATAAGAGAAACAGGCTACTGAACGCTGTTTACAGAAACCAGCTCAATCTTGGAAGGATGCATACAGATAGCTACAGATAGTAGCATACAGATAGTGTACAAGAGACTGGGATCAGGGTTTAATCACAATTTGCTGACAAGATACACAACAAACCTCTAGACTTGCGTGAATGTGATTAAACTGAACCACACGGTCAAGTCAAAGAGGAAAGGAAAAAGCAGGGGGAGTCATCCAACATTTTGAGACAGTACCTCCACCTAGCAGAGCAAAACAAACCCGCTCCATGAAAGCGGAACAGGATGGAAAGATTCTGGCTCCATTTTGCCTGGAAATATTCACATTAAGTGGTGCAAATTATACCAAAGGTGCACCAGAGCTGTAGTCAGAAATGGATAAATTCATGTCATTCACTGCGTACCAAAGAAAGCAAGAATGAGAAGCACGAGGAAGGTGAAGCTGCTCAAAGGAGATGGCATGCAGCTATCACCTGAAGACTCTGCCCTGCAAGGTAAGAAAGGTTCAAATGGTTTACTGTTGGAGACATGACACTAGGCACTAATACATCTGTCTTTCTCACAACACTTGAAACCACTACTAGCCCAATAACAGAACTCACTAAATCCTAGGAAGGGAACCTCAGGAGAAGGAACAGCTGCCTGAAAGGAGCCCTCACAGACAAACAAAAGACTCATGAATCAAAGTAATTCTGTTCATAAAATGATAAATTTGATCCTTAAAGAAAGAAAGAAAGAAAGAAAAGCCTCAGGATAGCCCTAAGTCAGCAAGATGACTGAAACAAGGTCCCCAAGCTTTTAAAATTTCCACACTTCTGCTCTGCTTGCTAAACTGGCCTATTTGCTTGTCCATCGCTGATCATATCAAACTTTGCTTCTCTCAAAATATGCACAGAACACACATAATTTTTACTTTGGTCTTAAGACTTTGATTATTTGCATCAGAAAGCATCTAAAGCAAGAAACTGAAGATTAACTAAAGCAGACTTACAATTTTATGACTGCATGAATAAAGAGCTAATTGGGAAGAATTACACATCCCTTTTAAATGACTGCAACCAAACCTTCGCACCTTTGCTCAAGCAGGCTTAGAGAAGACTTTCAAACAAAAAAAGCAAATTAAAAAAACCCAAACAAATACAAAAACCAAGCACAAATCAAGAAAGCCACCTGGTCTAAGAACTGAAGCTCTGTTTTGAAACATGGAATTTCAGAGGTCAGTCATTCCTGGAAGTTACGAGGTAATAAGAGCTACTACTGACTAGGCCATCCTCCAAAGGCACTTCAGACTAGAGCCGTCAGGCTCTGATGGGCATTACAAACCGTGACTTCATTATCTTCTATGTAGGCAAGATTGGGTTCAGATACCTATCTAAAATCGTGTATTTGGACACATCCACCAAGACAGCAGTGGTCCAACACAACTTCTTAAGTAATTCCAAAGATCATAGCTTGAATGCTCACTTTGCTAAGAGTACATGGTCAGGTGCAGCTGATTTACTTTCCAAACTTATAACCCCTCTCCTTGTTGATATGGGAACTTCAAGCAAGTCCAGAGCATTTTCACAGTCAACAGAGGAAAACAGACTTAATATCACACATCTGGAGGGAAGCAACACAAAACATCTACCTGCACAAAACCAGTACACATTCCCAGAAAGGAACTTATACTTGATGCCAGTTGCAATCTATCCTTATATTTAATATCAATTATTAGTGATGGATATCTACTGTAGAGCTAATTTTTTTTATTTACTCAGAGCAACTGTTTAGAACCAGAGAGAAAGCAAGAATGAATCGACACCAAAAGCCAAAACTACAAAATAATGAACTATTCTTTTAACACAGACACAATCCTTATAGTTTCAGTATATCAACAGTTATATGTTTAGAAAAAGTGTAAAAATCCAGAGTTTCAATGCATACAGACACAACCCACAGCAAAGCAAATAGTGGCACAGTCTGTCCTTGAATTCATGTTTTCTTAATTACCTAGGCCTATTACCATTGAACACTCTTTGTAAAGAGCTACAGAGCTCTCATACTTGAACATTACCAACAGATGTGTTCTTCAATATCCAAGAGAGCTGAAATCGCCTAAGAGTCTCAGGGCTTTTCTGCACAAGAATACTTTCTGACAGAGCTATACAGTAACATTATATAGTTATACTTGCGCCAATAAACTCCCCATGTGGACACAGATTTTAAGAACAGAATGCTTTTTCCTCGTGCAGACAAATCCCCAGTAGCATTTGTGTAATTCACTTAAAAGCCGCTGATATACCCAACTGACTTTATACTTTTGCACTTTTGCCCAAGCCAATAGGGAACAAAATGGAGAGGTGGTCAACACTGTTGCTTCCATAGTTCCCAATACAACTTTACTACAAAGGACTCGTGCAGAGAACAAAAAGTCAGTTCCTTGCAACCAAGGAGTTAATTAATAAGAGGGGAAAGAGAAGCACATGGATGTTGGCATAAGGCAGACAGGACAACAAAAGATGTGGAGCTTGGGAAAGAAATAATCCATAAAACTGAACCAAAAGGGCACATTCTTATGCAAAACCAGATTTCCTGTTCCCATTCCACTTTTTTGCCCTCCTTTGACTGAACACCCTTGACAGATTGTCTGGCCTGACAATGGAAAGGTGAAAGCACAGTATAAGCAGTCACTCCTGCTTGTGCTATCCGCCAACATGCCAAAAGCAGGCTGACCTTCATTCCCACTGCCAGAAACATAAGGTCAATATGAACATCTAAAAAGGTTGTCCTGAGCATTCAGCAATGTTTTTTTAAAAGCTGTGAAAGGGAAAATTTCCAAAGCTGGAAGGAGGAAAGAGAAAGGTATTTCAGCAGCTGCAAAAACTACCTTATAAGCCTTTCAATTGCAGCAGGATGAGCTAATAAAGCTGGCCCTTAAACCCTGGAGGTTCAGTGTTCAAATTCTGCTTCAAGTTCACAAATGAAAGGAATCTATTATGCTTGCTTTAGTACTCTGAGGAATCAAGCCACATCAGAAAATGACTATACTCTTTGACTAGACTCATTGCAAACGCATCAGAGACAGGCAGCAGAGTGTCTTTTAGTTTGTTGGCAGAACATTCTCCAAAACCTTGCCTCCTAGTGTCCTACCGCCGTATCGGTGTTAAATGCCTGCTTTTGTAAGATGCATTTTTAAAAGAGGCTTCCTGGTCAATGATAAAACCAAGCTTTCAAAATATACCACTAGACTTATTCAACTTAGGGATACAAAAATACGCATCTAGTTACACTTCTCAATTAAAACACAAACTATACCCAGGAAAAAAAAAACTCCCAGTGCAATTTTCTCATAAATCCTTCCCACAGAGCAGCCCAAAGGGAAACAGAGGGTTGATTAATCTTCAGAACCAGCAAAACGGTATTTTAGTTTAAATCTTAATTTTGAATTTTTCAGTACAAATTATTTCATTATAAAACTAATCGAAGCAGGGGCAACTCACTGGTTTATCTCTAAAATACTACATGGGCACGTGGACAAATTTTTGGCACAGCGGTGTGCAGAACATGTCTCAAGCATATTGCTAACTTTAAGATGCAACTGGAGGGCAACAAGTCGGCCACCACTACTGCATCATTGACCACTACTGGACGGGAGTAGAAGGAGCAGAAGTCTGTCCATGGTCTATTGTCTAAATGGAAAGATGTCCTACAATAGCTTACTTCTAATAAAATTCCACAATGGGGTCCACATACTACTTCATTCCTACAGAGAACTGGCAACACAAAATACAGTCAAAAGACACAAAATAAATTACAGTCAAATTCTCCAATTTCTGATGCAAGGGATTACTTTAGTTCATAAAAATCACCGTCTGTGGTAGCCTGGCAGGAGATTTGAGTGTAAAATTTCTGCATCTTCATCAGGACGAGTGACATTTCAGTGTCAGGCAGTTCCTCTCAACTCACTTTTTCAAGGCTCAACTTCTAAGCAGCAAACCCCAAACAACTCAATACTATGACTGTAGAAAAGCCAAGCTCCTACCTGATTTGCATGTCCTGCCATCGTCTTCTAGCTGCACACCAGTGGGACAGGCACAGCTGTAGAAGGGGTCTCTTGGAGACAGCAGGCACAGATGGGAGCAACCACCGTTGTTTTCTTCACATGGAGTGTGAACTTCAAGAAACCAAACAGATTTATTTTCTCCATGAGGAAGAAATTATAGATCCCAAATGACTGGCACAAGCTTTAGTGCTAAAAGACAGAGGAACCACAAAATAAAAGTGTTTGATTCCCCCCTCCCCAGCACCTTGCTTCTAGGGGCACCTAAATTGAGATGCACACAAACACTGGTTTTTAAAGAGCTGACAGCTCAGCACATTCCCACTATACAGTTCTTTCAATGTTTCTAAAGCTGAACACAGCTAAGAGCTTTGGACATCAGTTACTTTGCAGATATCAGGTCTGCTAAGCATCATGAAAATGGAAAACAGGGCTTGGAAGATGGTGATGGTGGGGGGGTAACCAGTTCTGTGAAAGAAAGCAAAACATAACAATTTGTACAATTCCTACATTACAGTAGCGTTGCGTGTCAGAAATATCTTTTCCTACTGGAAAGCCTTCACAGCCAGACATATCCCTGAATCACCAGGAAATCCAGAGGAGCAACATGTAAAGTCAGCAATCTTGAAAATGAAAAAAACCAAAAAACCCAAAAAAACTGGGAGGGGATGACGACAGGATGGGGACAGACACACGACAACTGCACACACCTATCTCATTTACATGGGAAAAAAAGTGGCAGCAAGAGATGAAACTGTAACCATAAATAATTATGGAGAATATTGCCAGCTATTAAAAAAAAATAAATTAAATATTGCAAGTTGTGCAAGAGGTCTCCAAAATCAATCCTAGTTTGAATAAGCATCTGAACTGCTTTAATATAAAACCAGAAAATTTGGCTTGTGTTGCTTCCACTGACAGTCAAAAAGAGGTAAAAAAGGGAGAGGAAGGAATCCAAGCCTGATCTTAATGAAGTCAATGGCATCTGAGCTACTTTCAGCATATGCTATTTCCCTGCGTGCTGTATTTTCTTTGTGACTGGCCCAGAAATACTATGACCCAAGGCTGGGACTTTCCCTGAGCTAAAAGCAATGACAAAAATTCAGCATAGACAAACTCTTATCTGGAGCTGTGAGATAAACCAGGGTGCTGTGCATACCCGACAACCTCAATGAAAACATGTTCCATCACCAAGATGATCTCCAAACTCCTTTTACTTACTTTCTAGCCTGTTTACTGACATACTGTAAACTTTACTGGAATGACAAACGTTATCTTTGGGGAAGCAAACTTTACAGTTGGCGTAAATAAAGCAGCCAGTCCAAATGGCAAGAGTATCTCCCCTAGGCAAGAAATGATTTTTCTCATAGCTACTCAATTATATATGTTTCCACACCATTGCTTTTAAGTCCCATTCTCACAATCCTAAAAAAACCCTAGACCAACTCCCACATGGAATCACAGGCATATACAAAATATATGCAGCCTCATTCAACTCTCGATTCTCTACACCTGCCTTCCTTTGAAGTAGGATCATGCATAAAGGAAAAAATAGAGGCACATATATGTTTTATTACAAAAGCTCAGAACTAAATCCCTTCCATACCAAAGCATTCATAAACTATTTGTTACATATTGAAGATAAACACGATCAAGTCTAGACTGCAAAAACCAGACTTGCAAGTACCTGAACATTACATATTTTGTGGTAATTCTACTTACTAAAAAAAAGTAATGGTAAACATTTTTTTCAGTTGTCTTTAAAATAATGGTGTTAAACACATGCCAGGTGAGTCTTTATCATTCTCATTCAGATATTCCAAATCAAAAGATGTCACTGAAGTACTCCACTGGATTTTGGATTTTGTCACCAACTGGAATGATAACTGAGCTCATACCAATTCAGGCTGGAATTTTCAAAGAAAGGTACAGGATTTGGGTACTTATACCTTTAACAACAAATCTCCTGACAAGTGTTCACAACCTTACAACTTCACACTAAACCACTTTTATGATTAACGTTTTTCCTGATAGATAAGTAACAGTCATGCAAAAAGTTTCAGGGAAAAGTAAAACATACAGTATGGCTGCCGGTCTGGACTTAAGACCTGGATGTCCATCGGTGAATATAGGGCGGACAATATTTCTCTCCTTTTCTCTCCTGTCCTTTTGTTACAGGCATGAATGGAGCGCGTTTGCCAGTCTGTCCAATACAAAGTGTCTCCAGACAATGTCAGTGCAAAGGGATGAGTAAGACTACCTTCAACAACCTTTTGCCTAGATGAAAGAAAGAGCAAGGATTAAAAATGCATTGCTTCCACTTGTTACCATGCAGAAAAAAAATCTGTTTTTGTAAAAACTCATATAGGAATCGTCTTCTTTTAACGAATTCACTGGACTGAGAGATTCACCCGGTGGTAAAAGTGATAATCAGACTGAAGTATGTAAAACAAGGCTTTGCCCCTTCATAGCAATAAGGACACAAATATACTGGGTTTCATAGTGACACGGTATCTAATTCAGCTCCACACTGACTTCTGAAAGGCCACATTGAAGCTCCTTAACAGGGTTGTGCAGATACCAAAACACACTTGCCTTTTGGAGGAAACACAGGTCCAAAGAGGGCTCCTCCAATCAAAGCATTACTCTTTTTGTCCCCCTATGCAATATATGACATCTTTGCCCAGGACTTGAGTTGCACTCAGTCCTTTCTTGTAGCAGGAAAAGGAAGAAACAACCCAAGAGTCTCTTTAAATTACCTCTCTTAACTTGGTCAACTGCAGAAACAAATGTATTTCAGATTATCTTTTCAAATGTAGAGCAAGGCTCAGTTATATTTTTTCTAAGACTAAATATTTATAACTAATATAAATCAGAAACATTTCAGGTGTTTTTCAATGACCTCATTCAGCCACACCTCTGCTGGGGATGCATATATTTTCACATTGGTTATTAGCTGAACGGAAAGCCACAAAATGCATGATGTTTCCAACTGTCATGGTTAAACCCCAACCAGCAACTAAGCACTACACAGCCGCTCGCCCGCTGTCCCCCCACCCAGTGGGACGCGGGAGAGAATCAGGAAAATTTAAAACTCATGGGTTCAGATAAAGACAGCTTAATAGGACAGAAAGGAAAAAGATAATATCAGTGATAATAATAATAATAATAAAAATAAAAGAATTGGAATACACAAAACAAGTGATGCACAATGCAATTGCTCACCACTCACCAACCAATGACCAGTTAGTCCCTCAGCAGCAACACGTCCCCAGTCCAGGCCAACTCCCCCCAGTTTATATACTGGGCATGACGCCGCATAGTATGGAATATCCCTTTGGCCAGTTTGGGTCAGCTGCCCTGGCTGTGTCCTGTGCCAACTTCTTGTGCCCCTCCAGCCTTCTTGCTGGCTGGGCATGAGAAGCTGAAAAATCCTTGACTTTAGACTAAACACTACTTAGCAACAACTGAAAACATCAGTGTGTTACCAACATTCTTCTCATCCTAAATCCAAAACACAGCACTATACCAGCTACTAGAAAGAATATTAACTCTATCCCAACATGTCTTCTAAACTCACGGGATCCCCAAATTTATACACATTGCAATAAATTTGTATAAATTAGATTCAGTAGTTTTGGGGACATTTACTAAGCCAGTGAAAACATACTTAACAATTCCTCAGTCAAAACAATATGAACTCCGTTTTCACAAAATTCATGCATTTGATGTGTGCACAAACATACACCTTCCAAACCAGTGTTCTAACACAGCAAACCAGTATTCAAAATTTTCTATCACACAGCTTTGAAAAAGCTGAAGTCTCAGCATCATCTTGAAGGAACGAGGAACATTTTTCTTATACCTAGATTCACATCTGCATTTAAATTGTTACCATTGAAGAGATTACAGAAAAAAACCAAAAAACAGCTAACATTTGGCACGGAAGGATTCTGTTTCATTTTGAGCAGCATAGGTACCATTTGCGTTTCCTGCGGGGGCAGGGCGGAATATAAAAAGTACCCCCAAAATTCTTCATATGTATTCAGACATGGACAAGTTTAGAACAGACTGACACATACAAACAAGTATCTACATACACATGTACAAAGCAGAAAATGTGGAAAAAAGAAAACAAAATTATTATTTTCTCTAGAACAGAATAAAATTGAAACTGCTCTAAAATTTCTGTCTTTCAAATTATCACTACTACTTCTCTCACCATAAAACATGACAGAATAAATAGAAATACTGATTTCACTTTCTCTTTCCACTCTCACCGTTGCTGTCGCCTCTTTACTAGTAACAGCAGTGGCTGTATTCTAGTATCATAGCAGCTGTTTTCCATTATATATTACCCCTATTTCCATCATTCTTAGATATCAAGTCTCCCCTTCTCCTGTAATTACATCCCTTGAAACAGTTCCAGCTGATGTGTTTGCAAACGGAAGCTTGCCAAGATGCAACAGGCAGATTGCTCCAGTAACATTAACCCACCATGCAAAATGCAAATTTCCTTTTTATTTGAATTCTGAAATGATTCTGGGATGGGAGGGGTAGAAGCATATGAAACACCATAAGATTTCTTTATTGACAAGTCTGGGTGAAACTTATTTTGCTCTATATTTAAGGAACAGAAGCAACCTCCAAAGTTATCAACTAGTTTGAACCATTATTGAAGTCTACCTTGACACCAGAACCTAAGAGTCACAACTTCACAGACATCTGTTTCAACATTGATCAGTGGAAGGGAAAGAATAAATAAAAATTTCATTTTAAAACAGTTTAAATTAAGATCAATATTCATGGCATTTTATTAATATGCATAACATTTTAGGAAGGAAGTTTTATGATATGGTAACAATATAAAATATACACAGCTAAATGACATCAAGCTATTATATTGGACAACACCTAAAAGTCCACATGCAGTTAGACACAAGGAATTTCCAGAATGCATCCTGCACAGGCATATCCTGACCTCAAGTGTGCATTTACACCCTCCAGCAGCAATTGGACTCATTAACTCCACTAACCTCATTTATTCCAGTTGAGTAAAATATGTAAGTGTACACCAGTGAGCTGATTTTTTTTTTTTAATGCAAAATACATTAATTTTTCCTAACATACTGTTTCATTTATGGTTCAATGGAAAACTGCTTGGGAGGTGGGGCACATGCACTAATCTATCACAAAGTAATTTGGACAGATTGGTGGAATTAGTCTATTCAAAGGCTTGCTTCCTTTCAGGTGGCCTTTCTCTACCCTAAAACGAGCAAAATAAATTTTACTTACCAATTACAACTTTAAGTTTTTACACAGACAGGCAAGTAAAGTTTATACAATTTGTATGTGCATAGTAACTGCAGAATCAGGTCCGGAAACCTTACTCTCTGCCACTCACCCAAATCAGAGATACATATTCACCTTGTATTGTATGAAAATCTCTCTTAGAATTTGAATTTTGAGAGAGCATTTTCTTTCTGTCTATGAACCTGCACCTAGCCTTTGAGTTACCACTCCCTTCCATAAAGGCCTCTTCCCTTGCCTATACTTCTGACTGTCAGTCAGTACTTGTCATGTACTACAATGCCGCCATTATCTAGCTCTTACATAGCGCTCTCAAAGAACTTAAGAGTGTTTTATAAAGGATGTCAATATTGTTATTCCTCTTTTAGGAGCGTGAAAATCAGGCACAGGATGCACCACAGTAAAAAAATTGGAAAACACCATGGAAAATGCAGTGGTTTTTTGGGGGAAGGCATACTATTCTATTACACAGATATACATAAAATAAAACTCCTTCAACTTTTTACCAAAGCAGAATGACTTCATAACACAGACATTTAAAATGTTATGAAATTATGAAAATGAAAACATCATTTTAAACTATCTGAAGGCCAAAGCCAGACCAGAATGCAGAGACTTGCCGTGTCGGCAGGACATTTCACTGGCAGATGACACTCGCCCTTCAGGACCAACACAACCTGCCCATTGAACACTGCATAGAATTCAAAGTGCAATCTCAAACACCTAGGTCTGCTCCGTCTGAAGGGTCACCTCTCTGCATCTACAAAAGCCAAAACTCAACAGCACACTTAGACAGGAGCCACCAACCAAAACTTCCATACTGTGCTTTCTATCAGGCTTTAGGAAAATCTGCTTCCTGCTTGCTTGGCATCTGAAATAAGGTGAAGTTGGTTAATTTATAGGCGTGCTACAAAGGACATGTTTGGATGATGCCAAGGACAAGTGTGTCTCAATGTGTATTTCCTGCTGAAAGAAAATACAGTAACAATACTGCAAAATCCCAGTCATTAGTTAAATGTTAGATTGGCTAGGGCCAATGATAAGCATCTCCAACTATTTTCAAGACAAATATGAGCCTAAAAATGAAAAATCCTGTTGTACAAGAAGGCTATAAACAGTCTATAGTGAAATACTGATACAAATAGTCTTACTTTTAGAACCAGCTTTATAGTTTGTGAGGCTATTTTACTTTTTGCAAGGCTATTAGCAACTGCATTTAAAAAGAACACTAAGGTATTGGCATTATTCTAGATTACTGAAAAAAACCCACCTCAGTTCAAAATAAATGCAGGAAGTGAGAAATAACTTACACCATATTATTTTCTAAAGGAAACTTACCTAAAGGAACCATCCAGATTTGCCCTATGAATGAAACTCAGTTTTGCATCAGCCCAATAAAGTTTCTGCTCATCAAGATCTATCGTGAGTCCATTTGGCCAATAAATATCTGAATCGACAATTATTTTTCGCGTGCTGCTGTCCATTCCTGCCCGTTCTATTCTAGGTGTTTCACCCCAGTCAGTCCAATACATGTATCTGAAAAAGAAAGCAGAGGTGCACACAAATTAAATCACAATAAATGCTGGTTAGCTTTAGGAACAGAAGGGATGGCAGCTCTTTGCAAAGCCTGTAAGTATATATACATAGAGTGGTGTATATACACAAATGTATATCCCCAAAACTTTAACATACTTATTAACATACTTGTTGACGTGAATCAAACCACAGTTCCAGAGGGTGCAAAAAAAAGTCCTTCATGAGAGCATCTCTCACAAGCATTGCCTCTGCATAATGTATTACCATTCTCTTTCAATGTTGGGCAGCACCTGATTGCTATAAGCATTTACAACCGAGTATCATCCTTGCATGGCCAGCTATTACACATTAATAACCTAAATCACATTCCGAAGCAACTAATTACCTATCCAAGCAGGCAATGACCATAGCCAAGCTTCCTTTTGCAAGTCTGTACACAGAAAAGAATAAAATAAATCAAGTGCCCTGAAATTTGTTTCTGTCAATAAATAAATCATGATTCCATGCAGACTTAGAATGACATTAGATTAAATTTTGGGGTGCTTTTTTTTCCCCTCCCATCCATGTCCCAGTTCCCCTGTCACCCTACCTATGGGCAATTTAAGTAGCCTGAATAGAGACACTAACAGCACTTATCAATTGGAAAGGACCAGATCAAAATGTGGCAAATCGCGCAACGTCTGACTGAAAAGTTGAGACTGTACAGTTAGGAGAGAAATTGTCTGATCAGAAGAGGCCAGTCAGTTCCCAGCTGGCAAACATTACTCAGCATAGTATATCCAGGTTGCAAATTTGGCATGCCAGGGGTGCAAACACAACACAGCCGACCCCTTGCACAGCTACCTCAGGCCAGTCAGAGAAACAATATTGCCAATACAGCCACTTCTGGCAGGGCCTGTGTCAGGAAGCCTTTGACCCAAGTGAGCCCTCAAACAAAATTAGGTGTATGTGCACTGATTGGACTCTCCACCACTCCAGTTCATTGCACTATAGTAGATCAACAATGGTGCCGGATGGGCATCAGCTGGGTAAGTGCACCGAGCTACATCTAAGCTAAGTCCTGCTACCACTGGAGCTCCAGAAAAGCATGGTAAAGAGGCATCTATTCAGTCCTGCAGAGCCCACGGTTAGCCAGACTTTTCATAACCTGGATTATCCCAGACCTTCAGATCCCCTGCAGAAGACAGCATTGGCTATGCAACCATGCTAGGAACCACAAAGGAAGTAAATGAATGTGCACTATGAACACACACAGAGGAAAAAAGCTTCATGGTTTCTTTTATGAAAGAATGCCATCCACTTTGGGAACAAAGAGGGGACTACATTTGCAATTGCTGTCATGTTCCTCAGCAGGATGTTCTCCCCTTCGCAACAAAAGCTGCTCCTGTAAACTGCAGTAGCTCTGTAGCTGCTTCATGTGCAGCTGGGACCATCACTTCAGCCAAGGAGGAACAAGCAGCTGTACAGTTATCCCCAGCACACGTGCCTCACAACTCATTTAGGCTTAAAATGCTATGCTCTCCATGTACATACTGCACCCTGATTCAGCTGTACCTCCAGTTCCAGCGCAGTCACAGCACCTGTTTAGACCATTCTGATCACAGCAGCATACCTAATCATTAGCATGGGTATCCTACTGAAGAGGGGAATATAGATAAAAATACAGATACACACAGACAGGTAGAAATGACTCACCTGTATCACAATACACATACACTTGAGCATGGGAGGGTAAAACAAGGAATTTCTAGTTGAAATGGTAAAGCTTCCATTCAGATGAGTCCTCAGGCTTCTGAGACAGCTCACCTCAGAGTGGCTGCAGCGGACTCGTGTCCCCAGATGCCTTCCCCAAAACATCTCAACTCCAGCAGCCAGGACAGAGTGACTGCTCCTGAAGAAGCGGCAGCAGTAGCTGAGCTGCCCCAGTTCATAGGACAACCTATGAATGTAAATTGCCACTCATTTTGGTTTTCCTCAACAAGTCAGGCTGTAATTTGTGGCAGCTCAAACTGTGTGGGGAAGCAGCTATTGAGAAACAATGGAAGCCAGAGAAAAGCAGACATAAAAGAAACTGTCTACACAAACAGCTGGTGAATCAGACTGTGGAACTGATCCGGCCAAATACTCGGTTTTGGTCAGGCCAAATGAGTTCTCTGATCTGGCTCACCTGCACAACCTTTAAGTATTCAAAGGTGTTTTGGGTTTGTGTGGCAAGGTTTTGGTAGTGGGGGAGGGGGCTACAGGGGTAGCTCCTGTGAGAAGCTGCTCGAAGCTTCTCCAAGGCTGAGCCCATCAGTGACAGTGGTAGTGCCTCTGTGTTAAGAAGAGGAAACCTGCAGTGGAGGAGGGCAGTGGGATGTGAGAGAAACCCCTGTGCAGACAGCAAGGTCAGTGAAGAAGGAGGGGGAAGAGGTGCGCTGGAGGAGGGATGCCCCCGCAGCCCATGGGGAGACAGCAGGCTGTCCCCTTGCAGCCCATGGAGGGGAGCGGGGGAGCAGATGCCCACCTGCAGCCTGGGGAGGTGCCCACACCGGAACACGGGGATGCCCCCGAAGATGGCCGTGGCTCCATGGGAAAACCTGTGCTGGAGCAGCCTGTACCTGAAGAACTGCGGCCCACGGAAAGGACCCACACTAGAACAGCTCACGAAGAACTGCAGCCCATGGGAAGGACTCATGCTGCAGAAGTTCATGGAGAACTGTCTCCCGTGGGAGGGACCCCACGCTGGAGCAGGGGAAAAGTGAGGAGTCCTGCCCCTGAGGAGGAAGGAGCGGCAGAGACAACATGTGATGAACTGACCCCAACCCCCATTCCCCATCCCCCTGTGCCACTGGCAGGAGAAGGTGGAGAAATCAGGAGTGGAGTTGAGCCCAGGAAGGAGGGAGGGGTGGGGGGAAGGTGTTTTAAGATTTGGGGTTTACTCCTCATTATCCTTGTTTTGATTTGATTGGTAACAAATTAAATTGGGGTTCCCCCCCCCCCCCCAAATCCAGTCTGTTTTGCCCATGACCATAATTGGTGAGTGATCCCTCCCTGTCCTTGTCTCGACCCATAAGCTTTTTGTTATATTTTTCTCCTCTACATCCCACCAGTGGGGAGGAGTGAGCAAGCAGCTTCATGGTGCTTTGTTACCAGCTGGGCTTAAACCATGACAAAAGGACACCGTGATCCACCTCTGCAGGAATGAAGACGGACAAAAGATGGACTGTTGAATTAAGAAAAACCTGGCTATTAAAGGTGACTTTGGGTTATATCATATGGCTATGACAGTCCCAAACTTACTCATATATTGAAATGTATAAACGCAGACTAAAAAGGAGCTTAGACCAAAATCAAAAATCCCATGACAGTTATTTAAAAGCAAAACCAAAGGAGACAAAACTAGCTAAGTCCAATTAAACCTTAAAAGTAGGTTAAAATAAAAAGAATGAAAAAATATCCCCAAAATTACCCTTGAGCAAAATTCCTCTCCTCAAACCTCCCATTAAAATTGCAGCCTGCCCTGAAGCTCAATGCATTCAGATGAAGCAAAGGAAAAAACAAGTCTGTAAGCCAAAGGGCCCTCACGGATTTTCTATATTAAAGGAGCTCCAGCTCAAGAGCCTCTCCCCCCCAAAAAACCTGTTGGCTATTTCCATAGGTGATGTGTGTTTATCCTTGGCCACACAGACACTGTTGGACAAAAGTAGTACTTTCAACTTCACACATTAATTTGCCACAGGAAAATGAGATCCCTAGGTTTTAACTCATTAACAGGTACCAAGTTCAATCCTCACCAATGTCTGTGTCAGTCAAAGGTCTAAAACTACACAGTATTAGCAAAGTAAGTGTACCACAAAGGAAAGCTAGCAGGATGAAGATGCATTTAGACAGCATGTAGAACAATCTGAATGCAGTCAGCATTCTTTCAAAGCATTTCTCTCCCAGTTGGACTTTTTTAATGCAACATATAAAAGATTATTATTACCCTGTCACCACCTCATCCTGATTGTAGGGTGTCTCTGCAATCCTGGAAGTATCATAAAGCTGATCTTCCTGGTGAACTTTCCAGAATATATCGAGTCTCTGCAGTAATCAAGCACCTACTGAAGTAATGGTTTCACTCCCTCCATGTGCTACAAAGCACCCCCGTGGTCCATCACAGGAAAGCATGCCAAGCAAGAGAATGGCAAAAGCAATTCTTGTCTCCATTTAACCTCCTCCCCTTTTCCAACAGGTTTCCACCCTTTCTGCAGGCAGCAGGTCCTGAGTTGCCATCAATTATAGGAAATCAGCTCTGGTTTGGGGGTCTCTGAACACATCAAGACCCTGAAGTGGGAGTGGGAGTTTGGATATCACTGTAAGAAGAGACCAGTTGTTTGTGTAACAGGAGTGGGAGTCTCTGGTTTACATTTGCCAAATGGAGCAGTTCCTCCCCTGGTTCCTACCCCTGGTGCTGACATTAGCACCCTACAAGAAAAAAAACAAAAACAACTTTCAGTTACCTTAGCAAATGATCAGTCCAGCCAATGGTTCCACAGCAGTGGTGCTTAAACAGAAGGAACAAATAAAGGCAGCGGCCACACAGCTGAAGCCATCTATGAAACTTCCCCAGAGAAAGAAGCACTACTCTCCAACTCCCCCTAGATAAGTCACTCACAAATTAGGGCCTTGGACTCTACAATTAGCTAGGGCTAATTAAAAAAAAAAAAAAAAAAAAAAAGCGCCATTGTGAGCAAAATTCCCTGCTAAGCAGCTATCACAAACCAATGCTCTTAAAAAACCCCCAACCAAACAGCACTAGAGAAGCACTGAACAAAAAGCAGCCCTGGGACAAACTCTCAGGTTACTTTATTCAGTTCTTCAAGGAAGCTTAAGTGTCTTCTCCCTTACTGGGTTTTAACCTTTAATTCCAGACTTTCAAGGCAAAAAGGAAGGGGGGGCAGGGGGAGAAGAGATTAACATCTAATAATAATTTTGCAACAATTACACCAATTCTGTCCCTAAACTGAATTGCACTTTGTTACACCAAAGAAACCAGCAGGAACAAAGCAGAGCAAAAGCCAAAGCTTCATCAGGGAGATGATGTAAATTTATACTTCTTTCTGAACACACAACCACTAACAGTTTATCCAGTCTATCATCCAGTAGCCAGAAGTACCAGACTCAACAGTTTGTAAAATTCAGTTACTGCTTTATTAGTAAGCACAGTAGCTGCAAGCTTTGCTACCAAGCTTTCTAGTCAGAAGGCAATTAAACAAATGCAGTTCAACTGCAGTCAGCAAGTCACTGGGTTTTGGCACATACTTAATTACCACATTGAATCAGGGCTTGAATAGTGCTTCAGTACTATCATAAGAATGGGACTGAAAGTCACCTTGCAAAAATAATCAGATTTTAAAGTTGGTAAACTGCACTCCAGCAGTCTTTTTTTTTTTTTTTTTTCCTCCTGCTTAACTCATTTTAACCAGGTGCAGGAGCAAAAACAGGATGAAGACCATACTTCCCCTCAGTTTTAAAGCTGCAGGTCATTTCTTATTTCCTGGCGCTTCACCTCTCTTGTCATCATTTTTGCAAAGATTAGAAATCACGGCCATGCCCTCAAAGAGCAGCCAATCAGCCATCGGAACTGGAAGGTATCACAGACATAATAAAAAGCGGCCAACACTGCCCAAACGCTTTTTCCACCTCCTGAAATGCAGTAAGGTTGCCAAATCTTACATAACCTGCTTACACAAAAGGAGCCAGTTGTACAGATGATGTAAATCAGCAAAAACTCCTCCAATTTCAACAATGTTCTCAAACTTATATGAGCCCAGGGCACAAAACAGGAGTTTACAGGAAATTGCTACAAAGTTTAGATTCCTGCACATTTAAAACTTACTTCCCCCATCCCACCTTTAAAGTTACAAAAACTCAACCGTGAAATTAAATAGCACCAATTGTTTACAGAAGGGAAAAGAATGGCTATCTTGTAGAGCATTAAGCTGCAAATTACTTACTCAAATTACCTCTTTCGTTTTTTTCAAGCACTGAACGTTGAGACCTGGATGTTCTTGACAAAAAACATTACATCAAACCCCAAAATATGCCACAGCAGGTAACCATCACAACTAATCACATTGTATTCAAAGACATGTATTTAAAGCAAAGCAAACAAAACCCCCAAGAACCACCCTTCTCCACTACAGTTTTCTTACAACATGTTTTACTCTGACAAGTTTATTCTTTTAAAATATATACATTACACATATAAATAGTATGCTATTTGGCAACTGAGAACAAAGAGGAAAAACATAATTGCCTGTCAACTGATGGATGCTCAAATACCATTGCAATGAAGTGCTTGCAAAGAAAGACCACATCTTTCCCTGCTCACCCATATGGAAGGGAGTAAGACACCCTAGTGATTTCTCAAAGGTAAATAAGCACACACTCGATACAGCTTCAACAGCCTGTTAAAAAGTCAGGATACATGACACCATGAAGCTGAAGAATCCTCGGAGAGAGGGACTCAAGAAGATTTCCAAACACATTAAGTTAGAGAAGGAGGGCAGCAGTAATGAGATACTTGCAACACTACTTGGGGAGGTTAGAAAGAGAATTTTCAACTTGGAATGCAGTATTACTGCAAATATCTCTGATACATTGAGAAAAAGAAACTGCACTGGTAGGATTTCCTGGGGGGGAAAAAAAAAAAAAAAAAAGACTTGCACATGCTTTGTGTGTTACACACTTTCCCCTCTAAAAGAATGTCCAGCACATTCTATGCAAAAACTCTACAGGGAACAGAAAAACAGCCGTAAGAAGATAAAATGAGCCTTCATAATTGCTCCTCATGGTCACTAGATAAGGTACAAAAGACAACACAATATAACTTTTTCTTCCCAGACATTTCTGAGGAGACATGAAGCAATATTATACATAAAGAAATAATTTCATATTGAAAGCACTTCACAAGCAACTCAGCATCACACCACCACTCTAGGGTGGTCAGGGAAGTCGCAGAAAACAAGGTAGGGAAAGGACCTCATTGAGGTCACAAGCCCTGCACCAAAAAGGCTGCTTTTTCACAGAATCAGTGAATTCCTGAGGTTGGAAGGCACCTCTGGAGATTGCTGCAACTCCACCACTCAAAGCAGGGTCAACCAGAGCAGGTTACCCAGGACCTCATCCAGTCAGGTTTTGAGTATCTCTAAGGTTGGAGACTCCAAAACCTCTCCGGGCAACCTGTTCCAGTGATTCATCACTCTTTCAGTAGACAAGTATTTTCCTTCATTTAAGTGGAACTTCCTCTACTTCAGTTTGTGCCTATTGCTTCTAGTCCTTTCACTGGATACCATTGAGAAGAGTCTGGCTCTATCGTCTTTACTCCTTCACATCACATATTTATACACAGTGATAAGATCCCCTGAGCCTTCTCTTTTCCAGGGTAAACAATCCCAACTCAATCAGCCCCACCTTCTATGGTGGATGCTCCAATCCCTTAATCATCTTTGTGGCCCTTTGTTAGGCTCACACCAACACATCCACATCTCTTCTGTGCTGAGGAACCCAGAACTGGACACAGTACTCCAGGGTGGCATCACCAGCACTGAGTAGAGGGGAAGGCTCACCTCCCTTGATCTGCTGGCAACACTCCTAATGAAGCCCAGGCTTTCTTTTGCAGCAAGGGCATATTGCTGGCTCATATTCAGTTCATTGACCCCAGGTCCTCCTCTTCTTTCAAAAAGTATGATTTAGTTTAGGAAAGGGAAAAATAGTCCAAATATCACTACCTTCAACCCATTTTAAGACACACTGCAGCAACTCAAAAGTCAGGGGATCCTCCTACCAAAAGGTGTAGAATGAATTGTTAAACTCTCTCTCCATCAGCTTGTGAGACACCTCCCACCCTCTGCTGTTTACAGGTAGACCCAGTCATGACTTAACCTCTGACTTAACTACCTCTACCTAAAGTTAAGCCTAGATTTCTTCCTCTCTCCATAAGGAACACTGGATCGAAGCGTATCAGGACAGTTCAAGAAATTATGTCTACACACTGTACTGACTTAATGGAGGACAGGGGTCCAGCAAACATATTGAACAACAGTAATTCAATTGTGCAAGTAAGGTGATGGTTGCTCTCTTACAGATCTCACAACTGCCCTTGAACATTTAGCTCAAGCCAATGCGTTTTATCTATTTCAGCATGCTGATGCAGTTTAACTCAATGTTTGGGAAAACAGTACACTCAACAGGCAATAATTTGTCAAGGCATGCAATCTAAGCATGTTCATTTCCACGCTTATGATTTTAAACACAATTTAACAAAACCCTGTTTTAAGTACACATTCAACAGGTTATGTGGAAAAACTCTTACTTCAGCTTATACTATTGCTTAATTTTACATGAAAAAATTAGAAACATGTTTTGAGTTAAACCAAAGCCACCTATTCATGACAAACAGAATGGTGCCAGTCCAGCCAGACCAACACGTCATATATGCCATGACTTCCACACTGCCTCTGTGCAGCTATAAACTGCATCCATCACGTCCTCTAATCAAAGAGAATCCCAGCTTCCACCATCTCTTTGGTCCCAAAGCTACATTCCTCACTTCACCTGAGAACCCAATGCAAGACACACTGGCACTGAGACAACCAAAGCCATCCTGTTCCCTTAAGAAATGCTGTAGAAATTAAAAAGATAAGAATACCGTAATTCCCAAACTACTTAAGAAGACTATATGCATACAGGGCAAAGAAGCCTCAGTCTCCAGGACTCAGGATATGAGGAATCACAGAACTTGTAGCAAAAAAAGAATGCTAACAGTGGAGTGAGTTCAATGGGGTTATTAAGGAAGTCTACACATTTCTACCTCTTCCCCATGCAATTCCAGTTGCGGGGGGGGGGGGGGGGGGGGGGGGAATCACTTTTTTCTGCCATCTCTGAACAGGCAGCTCTGCTCTCAAATGAAGCAAATGGTCTTTGAACAATTTATGCCCTTTAGTCATATGTATGAGCAGGAAAAGAGACTGATGAAACATTTATGGAAAGGCTGCCACCATCAAGGGCATCCATCTGAAAATTAGAGTAAATAACACTTCCCACACGAACTTCAAGTTTCACATGCATGAGACTATATGCAGCTATTTGGCCACACAACATATCAAAAACTTTCCAACTCCCAGAAATTACAGCCATACCAAGATACTGGATATGACTCGTAACCAATTTTATGGTTGAGTACTTTTCTTACATTCTAAGAAAACAACCGTGCTACTCATATTCATCCTCATTACAGTGTTTCAAATAATTAACCAAAAGCTTCAAAATAATTTTATACTTGAAATTAATTACTAAATAGAGACACACAGAATATAAACTAATCTCCAGCTTTCAAGGCAGCAATAATCATGCTTCACTCAAAAACAGGACATCTTCTGCATTTTAACTGAGTAGCCATAAGCAGAAGTAAGAGTTGCTAAAAAAGCATAATCTTTACCAAAACCATGTTTGATATTTTTCTTCTTCAGTATTTTTAACAGTCACGAATTTTATTCAGTATTCCCTCTCCCCTCAACTATTGCAAAGGAGATAAGATCAGATGATACACTGTTAAAAACATTTCACCATTCACAGTCATTTAAATCAAAATATTCAAAGCCTCAGTCTACTGCAGCTCATACAGATCAGGCTTCAGCATACAGATCCCAATGATTTCAACACAGAAAGCCAACATGCTTAACCTTAAGTACACAACATACTGCTGTGTGGGACCAAGGTCCTGGTGAATCAGCAGTAAACACCACTACAGTTTTATTTAAGTGCTGCTATAAACACAGTTGTGAGTTATGTAAGAACAGCTACAGGTCTGATTCACGGTTTTGCTGTGACACTGGGGAAAAGTTGGATTAACAACTAGGCATGTCTGAGGCTTTTAACTTTAGACTCTGAACTGAGAGCTTTCTAATCTTGATAGCTGTCCCTTCTAAATCCATTTTTGAATATCCCACTTGTGATATTTAGTCATCCAATCCTTTCCTTCCTTCAGTGCCAAATATATGTTAGGTCAATGACAATCATTGCTTGTGGATTTTAGCTAGTTTGCCAGTGACAGTCATTGCTTGCAGATTTTGGCTAATTTGCCATAAGCAACCCGAAGCGATGGTTAGGCTGGGCTATGGCACACACTTCCCTAACGGTGTTCAGAACCTGATTAGACTTGTTTTCACCTCTAAACCAATGGCCACTCTGCAGAATGCCAAAACTGATGATTAATAGCTTTATCCTTTGTACTCAATAATTTTTTTTATTGCTGTTTTCTAATTTGCATCTTATTTCCTTCCCCTAAAGCCTCTGCTATTCCAAAAGGGGAAGACTGCTCCATAAATGAAGTCGGCTTCTGCGCTAGTCCGCTGGCACTTCCACTGCCCAACAGACCCATAGCAAGTCATGAAAGACATTTTAAGAACTAAAATGAGGGAGGAAATGTAGAAACAGGTTTGGAGCTTTCCTTCAGCCAGTCACACCACTTCAAAAGTCCTTGCTCCCCTCCTCCACAAACATCATTTCTACAAACCCCACCAAAGTTAGCATGCCAGCTCGGGTCTGGCCAATTCAACAACCCCAGTGACTGCACCAAGGCTGCTGCTACACACATGCAAAAAACCCCACAAGACAGCACAGTTTTTCTGGAGGCAATCAGGTTTTATTTTTCCTTAAAACAACCATTTCACAGATGTCAGATGTTTCAGCTCTTTGTGCTTCAGCAGACAGAGGGGGCAGAAACTTCTCAAGCAGTACTGTCTGCTGAATAAGCCAAACCATAGAAAATACAGCCTGAACTTAAACAGTACGCTTGCTCCGGAAGATATCGCAGCAGCCATCACACAACTAGGAACAAATTCAAGATTTATATTAACCAAAGCAGATGTTTCTAATACATTGTAGGCTTTAATAATGTGAACTAACCACTTCATTAAGCACTCAGCAGTGAAAATCAGATTTGAGGATTACAGATATGCCACAGCTTCTCAGAATCAGAGCCCTGTGTTACAGGTTGAAGGTAGCAAGCCTTTAGAATTAGATTTAGAGGTCCAAGATTTAATGGCCCTTATCAACACACATTCTAGGCTGTTCAGATCTAAGATCTTCCCTACAGGACTGAGAATTAACTCATTTGTTTTGGCTATGCATTCATATGTTCTCTTCAAAATTTCTTTTTGGGAAACTGAAGTTTGCTTGCCTCGACACATGATAAGGACCTGCTTCTGAAATGCATTCCTGCTTCTGGTTCTTTGCACTGTGTTGCACAGAATTTGAGCTATGTCTTTAGTTGGTCTTAAATAAAATCTTTACATACACTAACCTAAGTTTTGTTAGAAGTTGCTGTCCTGAAAACACAAAAATACTTATGCAAAAGCTGTGAACTCAAACTTAATAAAATACCAACACTACTGAATCCCCCATCAGCGGTCCACCTAGCAAGAATGTATATAAATGCTAATGTTCTCCAAAACAGTGCTATGAATTTTAGCCTAATGTCTTCCATTAAATAAACTCAGCTTCACATAACCTACACCAGGTCTGGGATCTGGATGTTCAGAACAAAATGTCAGTGAATTTGCAGAAAAAATGTTTTGTACTCTCCTCTGTCTGCTTAGTTCATCCTTAATTTCAGGGAAGCAGGATAATTGGTTTATCACATATTCTGCCTGCTTTGATTCCTAGAATATCTAGTGGATCCAGCAAGAAAACTTTAAGGTGTATGGAAAAGAATGCCATGTTACATATGATACTGTCTTGGAGCATCAGAAAATCCTGTACATTTAATGATTTTCACTAGCTGGGAAGAGTAGAGACCCACAGACGATCTGCAATAGTCTCTCACAGCTTGCCTTAAAAGAAAGACATTTTAGAAATGATCTGAATGATTGTTGGGAGAGATGACAAGGGCTTCTCTCTTTCAAGTTATAACCTTCAGATAAGCATTGCCGTTAAAGGAGGAAGGTAGGCTGAGTGTCGAAATGATGAAGCTGTCTTTAAAAATGGCATTACGCCAAAACCATCAAACTTAATATTTAGCAAGCCCACCAAAACATCAAAAAAAATCAGACTTTTGAGCGTCAGCCGGAAATCACAGAAAAACAGGCTTCGAAAGGAATCGCTATAAGTCAGCTAGCTCATCTCCCATGCCCTAAGGCTTCGTCATTACACCTATAACATTCCTGAGAGATGATCACTGTATATTCAATATGTTCTCCTCTATTCTCTAGAACTAGTCTATGTCTTAGAACCGCACTCAAAATGGAATAAAACCTATTTATTAGGCAAATGCCACGCTGGGCACGACATCCCACTGTGAACACCATAACATTAAATGGAGTCCTGCATCCATCTCTGCAGAACAGCCTTACTAAAGCTAAAAGAGAAGAGAAGGTGTCACCCATCTACACAAGGACATGTTATTTTGTCAACAGAAGGAAATCAGATTTGTTTGACACGGAGCATTCTTAACAAACCCATGCTTGGGCACTATTAGTATCGGCTAAACATTTACAAACTGCTTATTTGTCCCATTTTTCTTCTGGGAACAGAAGTTGACTGGCCTATACCTAATGAAGTTTTCTTCCTCATTTTCTAAGCTTTCCCACACTTTTCTAGAAGAAACTGTTAAAAGGCCAAAATCACATTTGCGGAAATTATTCCAGACCAAAAGCAAATGTCTAGCAACTTTAAGGCTGCATCAACTATTTGAAGAATCCTAGTCTAAATGTCATCAGATTTTATGATCCAGAAAAAAAAAACCACAAACTTACTGAAGTGCTCTAAATTTTAGCACAAATTCTTACTCCTGTCAGTTGTAATAACTGCATTAGCCACCTGATCACAAAAACTTATTAACAAAAAGACAAATTAAAAGGTACTAAATGGTTCTTTTTTTTTTCCCAGAAAATACCACTAAACCAGGAATAACTGGTTCTAGGGGAGCTCAAACCCAGAGCCTGCTGTGCCTAAATCAAATGTAATGATCAGTACTTCACAGATGCACCTATGAAATATTTCAGAACTACCATGTGAAATGAAGTGGTTGTAAAAGCAAATTAAATTTGAATGTTTTATTCCACAAATATACAGAAAGCATGATTTTTTGGTTTATTAAGTTTACTATATTAGATAGTTATTTGGAAAACCTGCCTTTAATTCAACAGGACACTTCTGCAATATTGGACTTTGTCACTTTTACCCAGAAAAGCAGCAATATGGAGGCTAATTTTAATAGACCATAGCAGGGATTAATTGGTTAATTATAAAGGATACACGTATCGCTGTAATACATTTTCACAGACCATTTATTTATGTTGCTTTGTTGCATTGGATTAATACACAAATCAAACAGGCTAACAATTAGAAACGTCTGCCACAAGGTAAAACCGATAAAGGCGTTTCACATAAAGCTGCTGCTCCCAGTGGAAAAAAACCCCAACTTGTAGACTGAACTAATGATCAGGACAGCAGCACTGGCAACTCAAGGAACTGATCTGAGCAAAAGTCAGAAGAACTGTCATTCTCTCCTCATCTCAAGCAATTTTGTTGATTAATACTAGAAAGTCTCAAGTTGACCAGCTCACAATCAGACATCTACATTTCTGGCAAATGAATCTTCTTCTTTATATTAGCCCATTCCACAGTAACTGTTCATACTTGCACACCTTCCCTAGAAGAGTAAATGCAAGATACTTGGAAGTGGAGAACCCTTCTGGGAAAGAAAGAATAGGCTACCACAAATCTACAGAAAGGCAAAAACAATGTAAGATACCTAACACACACCAAAACAGTGTTTTCTGTTGTTACAGTTACTGGATTTTGTGTATGTTTAAGAAATGTAGCACATCTGTTCTGCACAGAGTGCTGCAAACTGCTGCACAGTTCTGCTGCAAAGAACTGCCTTTCAAAGTCACGCAAAATAAACCATGCCTGCATCCCTCCTTCCAAACACAAACAGAAGTTTGCTTGGTGCAGAAGCACTGCAACTTCACCATCATCACTGATGATTTTAAGAAAGCCTTCCTTTTGACCTGTACCAACAATACTTTCTCTCCCGGTTGTTCTAATGCAGTTTTCATTAAAAATAATAATCTCCTATGTCCTGTAGCATAGGAGCAATATACTACCAGAAATCCCCAGTTAATCCCTTCAGTTTTGCAAAACAGGAGAGTAAAAAAGCACATAATATGGCATGAAATGTATTGCCACAACCAATATTTAAGCTACCTTAAAGAAAATAGTCAAAAGGCAAGGAACTGCATCCACTTATGAGATGTCAGCCTAGCACTGGTATTTCATGGAAAGCACCATTCCACTCTCTCTGATCTACCTCATTATAAAATACTCAATTTAACATCATATTCCCTCTTTAAATTATACTACTGAACTCTAGATCTAAAGTTAGTCTTCAGCATTAATTAATTCTGCATGGATTACTTGCTGTCAGGATACACACAGGATTCCTGCTAATTTATTTAAAATACTTCAATACAGCAATTTGCTATGGGAAGAATTCCTTTCACCTAAAGGCATCCATAGTGAAGTCAGGATTAAGAGGAGAAGGTCCCCTCTGGAAAATTCCTTTGCTCCAACAAAGTCGCTCCACTTTCCCTTTTACTGATTATGGCTGTACCTTTCCACGAGTTATCTGAAGGATACAGGCAGCCCCAGCACTTGACTTGTCAACAAAACTAAGGATTTTGTTTCTTTGGGTACATACAGTCTCATTTAGTACTTATACATCCTTTACATATTAATCATAAATGTACCCCTAACTCGTCACATTCATCTGGGAAGCCTTATGCAGGAATGACTGCAAAAACCACCTGACAAATTTCCAGGCTGTAGCATGGCAGTTGCTGACATGGCAACCTTAAGCTGCCCTCTGTTGCTTAGTTTCAATTTTCACTTCTCATACACCTGAAGAAGGTGGTTTCTCACGAGACTGTCCAACTCCCAGTGTAGGATAAACCACAAATATAAAGTAGTTTGTAGTTTATCCTAAGCCCTTGTATTAACTCACCATCCCTTTGCAATGAGGCCAGACTCAGTGAAAATGCCAGCTGACGCCAGATTTTCTTACAGATGAGAAACCTACCTACACATACCGTACAGAAGAGGAAGATAAAGTGGTCCCTGAGAAAAAGTTGTGAAAACGGCAGTAGATTAGTGCAAACCACCTCACTTGTATGGATTTGTGCACACACATTGGCTTTGTGTGGCAAGGTTTTGGTAGCAGGGGGCTACAGGGGTGGCTTCTGTGAGAAGCTGCTAGAAGCTCCCCCCATGTCCAATGGAGCCAATGCCAGGCAGCTCCAAGACAGACCCGCCGCTGGCCAAGGCCAAGCCCATCAGCGATGGTGGTAGTGCCTCTGGGAGAATGTGTTTAAGAAGGGAAAAAAAAAGTTGCTGCCCAACAGAAACTGCAGCCAGAGAGAGCAGTGAGAGCATGTAAGAGAAACAACCCTGCAGACACCATGGTCAGTGAAGGAGGAGGAGGAGGAGGAGGAGGAGGAGGAGGAGGTGCTCCAGGTGATGGAGCAGAGATTCCCCTGCAGCCCATGGTGGGGAAGACCATGCTGAGGCAGGCTGTCCCCCTGCAGCCCAGGGAGGTCCACGGTGGAGCAGATATCCACCTGCAGCCCATGGAGGACCCCACGCCGGAGAAGGTGGATGCCCGAAGGAGGCTGTGACCCCGTGGGAAGCCTGCCCCGGAGCAGGCTCCTGGCAGGATCTGCGGATCTGTGGAGAGAGGAGCCCACACTGGAGCAGGTTTTCTGGCAGGACTTGTGACCCTGCGGGGGACCCAGGCTGGTACAGTCTGTGCCTGAAGGACTGCACACCGTGGAAGGGACCCACGCTGGAGCAGTTCATGAAGAACTGCAGCCCATGGGAAGGACCCACATTGGAGAAGTTCGTGGAGGACTGTCTCCTGTGGGAGGGACCCCATGCTGGAGCAGGGGAAGAGTGTGATGAGTCCTGCTCCTGAGGAGGAAGGAATGGCAGAGACAACGTGTGATGAACTGACCACAAGCCCCATTCCCCGTCCCCCTGCGCTGCTGGCAGGGAGGAGGGAGAGAAGACTGGGAGTAAAGTTAAGCCCAGGAAGAAGGGAGGGGTGAGGGGAAGGTGTTTTAAGGTTTGGTTTTATTTCTCATTATCCTACTCTGATCTGATTGGCAATAACTTAAATTAATTCTCCAAGTCAAGTCTGTTTTGCCCATGACGGTAATTGGTTGAGTGATCTCTCCCCGTCCTCATCTCAACCCACAAGCCCTTTTGTTATATTTTCTCTCCCCTGTCCAGCTGAGGGGGGGAGGTGATAGAGCGGCTTTGGTGGGCACCAGGCCTCCAGCCAGGGTCAACCCACCACAGCACACAAGAGAAGTGCACCTCACTTCTTCTCTTTTCCCCTTATTCCAGGGATCCAACTAGCACAGCAGATCTTCAGTCATCACTACAATGAATATGGGGCCCAAACTGCACAACATCAGTACTATTCATGCACAGGGATAGCAAATAGCACATGTGAAATGGTGGGGAGTATTGAAGAGGGAGGGAGGAGCCATACAGAGGTACAAGTATTTTCAAGAGCACTAGAAGTGACACATCCAGCCTGCTCCCTTATTACTTCCTAACCTGGTCACCTAACAGCATTGAGAGTCCCCAGTTTCACCTGGATTCTTTTACTTGCTGGCACAAAAATGATTATCAATATCAACACTCAAAAATACCCTGATTTTGTTTACCAGAGCATAGCAAGTGAGAATTCCTGTTTCAACTCAAGCAGATTTACACGCCTTGCTGTCTAGATACATTAAATAGACATCACATATCAAATGAAAGTTAACTTACCAGGCAAGACAACTGAGAAGATAACAATAAAAAAGGATTGGAAAATTAATTACTTTTCAGAAGTGCAATGGAGTAAGTTAGGCCATCATACTGGTTGAATATTTGGCTTGGCATCTAAGAACAGCTGTATTTTTCTTTTTGGCTCTATGTCTGGCCTGTCATTTCTTGCCACAAAATATTTAAGCTCAAACATATGTTCAGCTACAGATCTTGCAAAAAATACCTCGGGAAAATGTGAACTGAAACAAAAGGCTGTGTTTCTTTTTCAGAACTAAAAACTCAACATAAGTCACCACTGTATCCATTTAAGCATTTAAGTCAAATTAATATTTACCCATGAGCAGGATCCAAAGCTATTGCCCTGGGCTGATCAAGGTCTTGCCAGAAGAGGACTTTTCTAGATGTTCCATTGAGATTAGCTACTTCTATCCTATTGGTTTCTGAATCCGTCCAGTAAAGTTTTTTCCCAATCCAATCACATGCCAGGCCATCCGGGGAAACCAGACCAGAAATGATGACATTCTGCACCACATTCCCAGTTTGGTTAATGTAAGTTTGCTTGATGGCTTCTTCACTCACATCTGTCCAGAAAACGATGCCTTGCGAATACTGGAAGTCAACCGCAGCAGCATCCTCTAAACCACTGACCACCACAGTGGACTCCAGCTTTGTGCCTCCAGCATCCACAAGTCGAACATCCCGCCGGTTGGCAAAAAGCAGAAAGGGAGATGCTACAGAAGAAAAAAATGAAAACATGTTAGTATTACTGGCATCTACAGATGTTAAAGCACTGAGTATGAATATGGCAGAGGAGGATTTCTTTTCCGAGATCAGCAGGGCAGGTAGTACAGCAGAAGGAACATGGAAGTTTCACATGAGAGAAAAATGCACACTACCCAAAAACCTCTTCCTTCCACACATCAGACAAAGGAGTAAAAGACAGAGGGAAAAGCAGGCCCAATTCTGTATCTACAGGATATGGATAGCGCCTTCACCATAGTTAAGAGTTCAAACTGTGGCCCTTCAACAATACCTTCTGTCAATCCATAAACCCAGGTTTAGAACAAATTAAGTCTTCACGGTTTAAAAGCTTGGTTCACCCAGCTGAGGTAGTAACAACACACAGAAGGCAAGTTCTGATGCCTTTTAGTAGCAGGCTGGAAGCTAACAGCACTAGACACAACACCCTGAAATGCTCCTACCAAGTGCCCTCCTAGATGGCAAAGACTGTGACAGAGGTTCAGAACTACTATCTTCTCCCTTACACCACAAAGGGAGAGAAATTCAAGGAAAGTTTGAAGGAAGATGATGATACGGGTTGTGGAAATTTGTGGGGACTGCTGTTAGCTGGAAGAGGCAGCCAGAGAAAAAGGACAAAGGTTCTTGCTGTTTGAAGCTCTAAGTGGGTGGTGGAAGCTGGAGTCCTAGTATTGAATGACAGGGAACAGGCTTTAAAAGGGGAGCTAACTTATGATTGATGCAAAAGGGATGGGAAGCTTAAAGATATGTCCAAGTGACAGCCGTAGAGATATTCCAGCAGTACCTGCACAAATTCTACATCTCTTCTGTGCGAGGTTCATCTGGACCATGACAGGACCTCAGCAGATGACGCTGGCATTCACAGACAGAAAAGAAGGAGGTGTGGAGAGAGACTCATGAGAGGCAAGGAAATGAACGTCGTTGAGTTGGATCTGACAGCAAGACATACAAAAGCAGTAGTAACACTAGCAGAGATTTTAGCACAGACAGGATGACTTTTCTGTCATACCAGATCTCATCTGCCATTATACAAAGAGAGAGAGAAATCTGTGCTTGCAATTGAGGCTGTCCCTCCACACACTGAGAGGGAGAGAAAGGTGTGAAGGTCTGAGTCCTACAACTCCTCCCTCCGCTCCCCAGGCAGAATATTACAAAACTCTGGCAGAGGGAGACTGTAAAGATCCTCTGAAGGACCCACTATGGTGGGAGGAGGCATGATTCAAACAAACAGAGACAAAGGCATGATTCGGCCCAACTGCTTCTTCCAGAAGAGGACATTAAGTAGACATACTGCAGAACATTCCTTCCCAACCATACCAGCCAGACTGATGGCCAAGTAAACCATTTCTCTCCTAAAAGTGCAGGCTTGCTTCTTCATCCAGCAGTAAACAAGAAAAATGGTTATCTGCAGATATGGCTGGGAAGGCAGCAGCCAAGTACAAAGATGCCATCATACCAGCCCCAACTGTGAACGCCACTGGCAGCTGAGGAGAACGCCAGTATTTCAGAAAAAGCCACTAGATGCTGGAAGTAATGGAGCTCCCTCAGCCTCTCCTCCAATTGCCAAAGTCTGGTAGGGATCTTATGTCATCAAACAAAAAGCTATTTTCATTTGCCCCTACTGTTTGTCACCTTGAACCCCACTACCCTTCTCACTCCTTACCCCAATTCTAACTCAAGCGGCAGCTGCTGGAGTTCTACACCAGGCAACTGCTGACTCCGAGCTTCATACCCAACCCTTTCACTTGATGCTGCTGCTTCCCACACGCACCCATCAGAGGTCCAAACACTGGCCACTCAACACCACGAACAACGCACAGAACAGAGCAGAAAAAACAGGTATGTTATTTCATCTTCTAGGGGTTCAAGCCTGTGATATAAATACCTTTAGTTTCAAATTCAGGTTACTGTATATAATATATGAGAGTTAGCTCTTGATATTTTCTTTCAGATTCAATTCCTCTTGCACTTTTAAAAGAAGACAGTTTATAGGAGGTCTGAGCTGCAGGTCTGCTATGGCAGCAACCCTGCCACATGCTGTTGCCTTTTTTGTGAACTCTGGCTCCAGCTACACACTCACTGGAGAGTGTGTGCCACTGCATAGGCCAAAGCAAGGTACGTCTCTGACAACAGCTGGTGTATTTATGTGCAGGCCAAGGACCTCAGTTAGAATCTACAACTCAGCTTCAGATGAGCTTAAAAAACATGCATAAAAATTCAGCCTTTTTATTATTATTCTGCATGGTCTTTTTTTCCCCCAAGTCAGGAAAGAGATTGCTTTATTTTTCTTTTTGGAGGAAGTCTATGCTGATGAAAGTAATAAGGAAAATTTAAATCAGCTGGTCGTTTTAGTGAGGATCTTGGACAGCAAGGACACCGACAATTGTTATCACAAATGTTTCACTGAAAATGTAATATCTTTGTTTTCTACAATATTTAACTCAAGAACATTTATACAGCTTGAGAATTATTTCTTAAGAAATGAAGTCTCAGTATCACTCCTATCTCATTTCCTAACTTGCCAAGTCCTCCTCTCTGTCATCTTTAAAAACACTAGGAATAGTATCATGAAAGCCCGACAGGTTAGTTATTGAAAACAGAAGAAAAAATGTCTAGAATGCAAAGTACTTGTTTTCTTCTCTGCAACTCATTCGTTTCCCGTAACCATGTCTATTTTAAGTGGCACTGTACCAAAGCATTTGAACACTTGGAAAGTTTGATGTTAGCCAGCTCTGTTTAAGTCACAAGTTCTCTGGGGTAGAGAACTTCTCGAGTTATGCACATTGCCTCACAAAACCAGCCCCATATCAAGCCAAAGATCAAAGCCGTAAAAAGTCTATGTACAAATTTAAAAAAAAACGTTGTCCCAAAACTGTGTTTTGAGGAACATGAATAGACAGATTTTCATCTAGACATTTCCACGCTGAAGCCATTATTAATGCTATTACAAAGGAAAAAGGAACCTGAAATATCGACTCCAATCAACAGCAGAGGAACTCAACAGCTTCTTAACTAAAGATCAGACATGAACAATGTCTAATCCAATCAGTATCAATATTATCCCAGCTCCCCATCCCTTTCAAGAGAATTCTTCCCCACTGATGCACACAGTAGGGCAACAGCATACAGATAACACATTAACCACTGTGTTCTGTGTCACTTCTGTGCTTCAGAGTCATCCTGATTGATGTGTAGCCACATTGTGTTGGCTATGAACATCCAGCAGGGAAATCACATTGCCCTGCTTGCAATTGCATTAGAATTTTACTGTGTTTATACACTGATGTAAACTGATTGATTATTGAAAATGGCCAGAGTTTGTCCCCTTTAAGAACAAATGAGTATTCAATTTCCTTTGGAAAAAATAGAAGAGATGAGGCAGAGACTTTGACAAGCATATTCACTTCTCAGCTCCTCCCCACCAGCCTATTTTATTCAGTCCAAATTTTATAAAAAATGGTTGCAGAGCCCTTTTAAAGCATTACTGGTATGGGAAAACAAAAAACAAAACAAAACAAAACAAAACCCAAAAAACAGTGATCAGAACAAGTAACTGGTTCTCAACACTGATTCTTGCCTGGAATGCTGCTGAAGAAACACAGGCTCTCCCACCTTTAAAAATAATACCAAAGTCAGAAGAGCGATTAAACGCTCTGTTTCCATGGCCTTGTATTTATCACATCAGCTCAGAATGTGATAGTTCACTAGCAGGCAAAGCTAGCTCTGGTAACTCTGCAGCTTCAACTAAATACAACATCCAAGATGCCCCAAGAAAAGCTTACAGAACTTTTCAAATGTCCAACTTTCCCTGTTAGTAAGCAGTAAATTTGAAAGAGGCGACCAAGCAAGCAGATGCCTTTCTAGAAGGATAGATGCATAGCATTTAGTTTCATAGAATTACTAAACTCAAAAGTTTAGCAATTCAAAAGACACATTCATAGTCTATGTGATTATAACCAACAGTTTTTTTTAAGGCATTATAATGAGAAACAAAGCAAGCTCAAAAAGCAACAAAACAAATGGCATTGACCAAAAACTTGATTTGCTGCACCATCAACAAACCATCCTAGAGATTCAAGATCATCCCACCGATACAGTGTGCAAGTTTGTTTATTTTGAATCACACATGTATGTAGAATCCAAGGTTCATTTCCAAAAACGTGCAGACCAATCTCCTTTCAAATCATGCTGTCTTCTCAATCCTGAACTGGACTTGAAGGTCCAAAGAACACTCTTATCCTTGGTGCATTTAATTCTTTACTGTACAACTCTTGATGAGGCAAACCAAAGGGCCAGTTAACAGCAGTTTCTGAGGAGAGGGATGGAGGGATGGGGGAGACCCAAAAAAACTAGCAACAACTATGATTACCATTGACCTTCAAATGAGTTTATCTGTTACACAACAAGAGGCAGTATCCCTTACTTGAGAAAATATTCCATGGTTAGAAAGTTAGGAGACTCTCAAAGGAACACTTAGTGTTATGCTCTATTTTGATCAGCAATGCTCCCGACAACTGCAAATTGCTTGAAAAGGGAAACACCAGCTTCTATTTTGAAAAGAATAAACAGTAACAGGATGAATGATGAATGTGGAGGACAAACTGTTTGTATCCAGTCTATTACCACCCAATTGAAAGGACAACATTTTAATGTAGTTACAAAAAAAAAAAAAAAAAAAAAAAAAAAAAAAAAAAAAAAAAAAAAAAAAGCTGTATTCTTTTTCAGTAAAATTAGAAAAGTTCATATTTTTCCATAATAGGCAATATTTAAAACCTCTGTACATAGCTGGAGTCCGCAATCCTTTGACAAAGCAAAAAAAGAACCTGAAATCCCACAAATTATCAAATGAACTCTGAACAGATAACAGCCTAAACTGTAGAAAGTTACAGACTTCTTGCAGCAATTCTACAATCTCATTTGGATCATGAAGCAGTTGATCAACAATCCTTCATTCTAGAAAGACATATTATTTCTGTTAAAAAAACCACCAATTTTCCAGTGGTTTTCTGCTAAGTGGAAAACACACCCTTGACTTGATAACGGAGCTATCTACACAGAGGCTTCGCGTACAACAGTGTGAAAATAGAGCTTCTCATCAGTTTATTAACTGGAGAAAAGGAAACCCTCCTGATCCAGCTGGTTAGGAATCAAGCATGGGTTCAATTTCCAGCTTTGCTCTTGATCTCCTGAATGCTCTTGAGAAAATCTGTTCCTTGTCTATGTTTAATTACTGAATTTTAATTGTTTTACCTGCATTGGGAAAGCTGTCTTGTGCAGACATAATATAAGACTGGAAGATTTGTACACATTATGTATAATTCATTTGGTGGACCACTACAAACAGTATCAGTTTTAGCATATATACTATAGTTCCCTTACCTCCATCTCTTATCACATATATAAGCAATAAAAAAAAGCATTTTTTTAAAAGCACTGAGGCTTCAACTCCTCTGCACTTCACCATACAAAAAAAGGCAGTAATAATCTTTCTTTTTTTCTCTGCCTTCCATCCATCCCTGTTAAAAATGTAAGCTCTATGAAGTACGGCAAGTCTACTGCCATCTGCCCAGCTGTAACTACCTTCCAACAGAACAGGCCAGTGTGTTGCTTCTGAATTCAGCCATTAACTTTCTTTTTTTGTTGTAATTGTACTAATCCCATATACAGCACTTAAATTTTATTAAGTGCTTCAGGGGCACCCATTAGCCCCAGGAAGCTGACATGAGACAAACCACTAACAATTGCACTATATGATCTTTGCTATTAGTTTCAGTAGTAGTTCCGAAAACCAGTCTGACAGGGCTCAACTCATTTACATATTAAGACTAAGATGATCATGAATTACAATCAACAGAGCATTTGTCATCAGTTGCTGGTTAGCTGCAAAGCTGCAACAGTTCTAAGACAAGCTGAGCAAGAGAGTTTTAAAAAGTTATATTTATACTACTGCTTCATACCTGTTGACATTCCTACATTTTGTCTCCTTCCCCTTAAAGCCAAAATAGAAAGCCATGAGAATACTGGGGCACATGCATGATTCCTACTCTTGAAAGCACCAGAAGTGCAGAACACACACAAATCCTATGTATAGCACAGGAGAAAAGCCTTATTTAACAATTCTTAAACCAATTAACTAGGCTAAAGGTCATGGAAAGGTTTAGCTGTGCTTTTAAGAAAAGTGAACGAAGATCTTGGGAGCCTGGTATACAACATAAAATGAAGATCTCATTTTAATAAGCATACAAGCAAAAATAGCCATCCAAAATTACAGTATGCGCAACAACTTGTATTTTAAATATTATTTCAATTCTTAACAAGACAAATGCATAGGGGACCTCTGTGGTTAAGCCATCTGTACTGCTGGACAGAAAGAATAGCATACAATTCTTGCAGCAGTCAGTGTCCCAAACGGCAAAAACTTTCATTACCAAGGAACAAAAACAACCCCCCCACCCCGCCACAGGCACACCAGATGGTAAAAAACAAACGTGTCAAAACTTTTGCACCCAAGGGTGTAGAGTTTTATGGAAACCCTAAGACAGGATATGGAGTAAGCATGCATCAGCTTTCTACGCTTAAAAATAGCTGTTATGCCAAAACAAGACCATGTAGGTAGGGTCCTAGCAGCCATAAATCAATCAGAGAAACCAGTTCTACAGCACAAAGTGCTCCTATCCAGCTCTAACTCTTTTGGAGCATAAGGAGGCTTAGACCTTTGATGTGTAGCATACGGTTCCTTCCAAACATTTAGGGAAGGAAGTTATTCCACATGCTGTTGGATAACGCCTTTTGGGCGTTATCCCCATTTTTCATGGCTTAGCTCAAGGGGAGAGAGACAGCAGCTGGTGGCAGCAGGAAGCTCATGTGCCAGGACACACAGACACCACTGGAGCCATAAAGACACATGAAAGAAGGTAGAAAGGAGAGAGATTCAGGCATGGAAGAGAAAGGAAGGTAATCAAGAGTTTAGCCAAACCTGTCTCCTAAAAGCATGCACAACTAAAAAACACAGTCTGACACCTTGCTAGGCAAGAAGGGAATATGGCAGGTACAAATCCCACAGATAAAGACTAAAATAAACTTATGTGTAATGCAACTGTTATGTATTTAGAAGGACAAAAAAAAAAGTTTCTTCCTCAAATACTCTAAGCTCTGCATTCTGGACCCTGGTCCTTTTTACTGGCAGCTGTTGCTGCTGCAGACATTCTGAAATCACCAACTTCAAAAGACAGATTAAATGTTGATCTTCCTGTACTAACTCCACATACTCAACCCAAGTATAAACTTGCCAGGTACAGTCCTCCAAAGAATAGAGGGCTATTGCCTTCATTCTCAAAACACATTATTGTAGATAAGGTGAATTCCCAGTGTAATTACTAAATCATAGAATATTCTTGCTGCTGTAGGTGGTAGCAGTCTGTAGAGCGCAAGACTAAAAAAATTGGGGCTCCTCGGTTTCACTCCCACTTAGACCCCCTTAGTGAACTTGAGCAGGGGCTTCAGCCCAATGATTTGTAAACATTATTCCACCTGCTACAAACATACCCTTCCTTCTGACATTAATTATCTCAAAGGACTGTCATGAAGCCTACTCATGCTTGAGCAAGGCGCTTGAAGATCTTCCAGCAGAAGGCTCCATGATACACTCAGCTTTTCATTCCTGACACAGCTTAGACTTCTCCTCTCTGTGAATCAGGGAGTGTGTGTGGGTCAGTGAGCTGTGAAAGAATGGCTTGTCAGTGATGGCTAGTTTACAGTACTACTTTAAGAGGAAAATACACTCCTTCCCCAAATTCCATCCCATTCCTCTAACCCTGCAGCTCAAGCCATTTGATAGTAATTTCCCTCTCCAAACCATGAACCAAAGTTTTCTGGTTATCAAGTAAGGAGGATTCATTTCCATTTTATCTGATTTTAGGTAGAATCAAGGTCTGAAATTCAGGGGGAGACAGGAGTGTCATTTTAAACCACTAAGAATATTATACATATTTATACACATTATGCGCAGCAGATGTCAGGGAATTTTTGTAAATTTTACGCTTTAACAGCCTGTATTTTAAATTGTTTACAGGGTCACACCAGGCATAAACCAGTGCAAAGTAATCCAATCCACACTAGTATCCCATATTATGAAATATATTTGGTGCCAGTTTTATTCATATGTCCTAAGTATTATCTTGAGTATCACTGCTGAATACTAGAAGACAGGCAGGATCTCAGTGATCTATTTGCCATCAGGCTATAGTAAAAGGGAGGCTGTTCATCCATCAGTGTACCTACAAGAAGTGACATGGCTTTAGCCACAAATATGTTGGGGGGGGGGGGGGGGAGTATGTAAATAAATTATGTAAGTTTAAAGGACATCTGGTTTAGCAGCTGCAAGCCGGAAAGGGTCCACAGAACAGTATTTAAAAAAAAAAAAGTTTTAAGTGGGTTTAGAAAACATACAAAGTTTGTTCTTCTCTTCTAGGAGAGGAGCTGAGAAGGCAGCGAGATAAAAAAAAAGAGTAAAACAACAGTCCAACCAGTAAACGGTTTTGAGAGGCTGAAGATCATTTATTCTTAGCCACTAGAGAAAGGACACACTAAAGAAATTAGATCAGGTTAGGCTTTGGGTTTTTCATTGATGGGGAAGGGAAAGTAGAAATGATGCAGTGAGAAACATGCTCTGAAGATACTGGAGCACAGTACAGAAGCTGCAGAATTGCTTGCAAAAGGTGATTTTTAACAGCAGTTGGATAGCCATTCCTCAGGTATGGCTTTTTTACAATTAATTCCTGCCTCAGCAAAGGAGTTTCATGTGTGTGTCTTGAAATCGAAGACAAAAAAAAAAGAGCTCAGTGGACTGAACTCCCCATAGCATTTCACTAAAAATGTTGACTACGAGGCTGTGGGGCTGCTTGTGTTTATGCTTGGTTTTACACAAAACAGTTTTAAAAACTCTCCCTGTAACATAATACTCACATAACTGTTTCTGTTGCCCTCCTGAAGCAGATTAATTTAGTAGCTTTATCAAACAGTAGCGTTAAAATGTTGTTAGATAACCTGCTAGCTACCTTTTATTTTATTTTTTTAAGTAAACAAGCAGTAAGTTTTCTGAAGATCTTGTTACATTTTCTGGATAGTGTAGGGTTCCCCCCCGCCCCGTAATGACAGCGTTTTAGGAAGACAAGAGATTTACTTCAGACTGTTGGTTTTGGTTTTGTTTGGCAGCCTACAATTTTTAAATAATAATGTTATCAGTAACAACAAAATATAGCGCTGATTATATACCATTTCATCACCATTGACCTGAACTAGTTCATTTCCCTTGGTCAAGAGATGCCAAAGGATTCCTCTGAAGAGCATGCTCTGAAGAAGTCCAGCAAAGGTGCTTTATGCTAATTATGAAACTTAGGATTTGTTCAGATTGTCTGGGATGGCAATAGAATGTTTTAAAACTCTCCAACAGCACACTCCGAACTTATTCATTATTGTTTTGTCCAGTTTCTAGTTATATTACCTACTTCAAGTAAAAATCTTCACATACCAGAAGAGCCAAGTGATTGGATTCAGTGTGCTTCATTTAGTGGACTTCCATCTCTGCAGAGGCTGGCAGAAAACTATGTGTGTTAAAGATCACTTTTCTATGGACACATTATTTTAAAGGAGGGTTCCTCAAACTTTTCAGACTTTTCCCACAGACCACCCATTAAGCATGCCCCATGAACTCCCTTCCTGGTGCACAAGGCAATGGCTCCATCAGACTGTCCTTAATACCCCTATAGCAAATACTGAAATTGGTTACATGGAAGAGCATATTTCACCTTCTTTTAACACAGTTTAGCAGCTGGAAAGGAGGACAGCCAAGTCCATGCAAGCAGCCAACACTACATGGACCACCAAGCAGCATACAGAACATATTTAGAGATCTGCTGAAAAACTAAACAAAACCCAGAATATCAGCTGTGATTTGGGGACACTTACATCAAGTTGCTGAGATACTCATTAGATAAGACTCGCAAGCACTTTAACCATTTTATTTAGAGGAGAAAACAGATTCACTAGAGCATAAAGCAATTTTCATCTGGTCTGTTTTGTTAGAGGAAATTTCTAAATATTACTGCAAAACTGGCTCTTGGCAATCTCTCCCTGTGCAATGCACAACTGGTGTTCAGCCAAACAGTTGTGAGGATTGCAGTCTCGTGCAATTCTGACTAGCTAATGCTAACCAGATAGTATCTCTGCAGTCTGAACCCCTACCTCTTCCTGACCTCAGGTTCTCACTGGACCATTTTACAGAGGTTAAAACATACGTGGGATTTTTCCCAAAAGCAGAAGTATACTGTTGATATAATTTGCTTATTCTTCTGAGGGTTCTGCTGCAATTTGCTGCTCAAGAACCACTATGCACACGATAGCTTAAATGCAAATAGACTGTCTATTAGGGATTAGGGCGTTTTGGCTCCAGACAGACACCAACAACAAGCTTTGAAAACTACCACTTTGAAAATGGCTGTTGAACTGAGCATCCTCCAATCTTAAAAGCTAACTTTTGAGTTCGGTGCTGGTTGGAGATTAGAACCTGCACTGAACTCCAAGGGGCGTTAAACTGACAACTTCCATCAGACTTCAGTGATGATGACGAAAGGTCCCAAGGTCCACTGAAAATCCCAGTCTAAATGTAGACAGTAAGCCCCACAAGGAAGGTGAAAACTTTCCCGCTCTTTAAGAACAACTAGGCAGCAGTACCTCACAGGTCTGCGCTGGGATGTTTGAGTCCGACACTGCATCCAAACAGAGGAATTGGATAGCAGAGGGATCACATACGCACAGGCGATCTACTGACCTGCACCACAGGTGGCCTCCAAACTTCCTCCACGTTAAATTAAGAATGGTGTGATACAAGGTAGGCAACAAGCAAACTTGTCCAGATCCATCACAAACCACCGCACTGGACGCCCACCTCCTCCAGCTATACAAAACTATGGTCTTTACGCTGCCATCTGTAAGAGTGAAATAAGCTGTAAGCACTTACATTTTGTAACCCTGGGTCAAAAAAGCGAACTGTACAGGCAATCTTTAATGACCAATTACTTGCACTGAGGGAAGAGGAGTATTGCTTTACAGCGTCTCTCAAGCGAAAGCCCGCAGTGACCCTACCTCAGCTAGAAGCTCAGTTCAGAAGTCTCCAAGGACCATGTTCTGAGGCAAGTCACTAAGCAAGTCACTGCGAAGATATCATCATAAAAATACAGTTGCTTATGGCAGGCACATTCACATCAAGGGGAGGTCCATGGCCCTTTTATAAGAATACACTGGCATCACTACTGCAGCACTAGTCAAAGCGTTTGCTAAATAAAAACTCAGACTTGTGTTACCCATAGCTGTTCAGATGCTAAAGAACAAATACTTTACCTCTCTCCTCAGCCTGTTACATGTCTTGGCTCGTTAACCAAAACACAAATTTGTTTATTGCAAACATGCTGTCTGAGCAGGCATCGACCTATTCTGATGTGGAACTTAAGAAATTAATGGCTTCAACTTGATACGAGCAGTGGTGTTCACGTGCATGCTGCTAGCAAAGTCCACCCCATTACCCTCTCTTTGCAAGGTGGTGGATTGTGCATTAATTCCTTACTGGACTGTGTTTCTATGTTGGACCCAGAGAGTTGAGTTAGGAATGGGTGCTCGTGGTGTGGTGGTACTGGGAAGGAACTTGGCCAATGAGGATTTGATTTCCATTCTACCAGACCACCCTGTTCAAATATCACTTCCCTTTGCATCAATTTTGTAATACCGAATACTTTCATTCTCTTATCAGTGAGAAGGTTTCATATTTTGATTAAGGATTCTTTAAAGTACAAACTTGTATTTTGTCTAATACCATAGGACACTAGTTTCATTTCCATAACAGTGTTTACCATATTTAAACCACAATGGAGCTATCTGTCAGCTGACTCATGATGGTTTTCTTTGTGAGAATTAATATGGCACTCTGCTTGTATCCACAAAAATTGGAAACAGCCTGCCCATTGAGATTTCTGGTATTTTCTGATTTTAGAATAAGCAGAAATGGCACTGAAGTAGTCTCTTACGTGGTGTTGCCGTTGGGCTTTGCCAAAACGGGTAAGTGCAACAGCAGTGCTTAAAAATAGGGATGGGGGATGTGGCAGGAAAAAAACATACTTGGATGTTTCACATTCTGTGATGCAGAGTACATGGCAATAATTTTGCTATTGTTACTTTAAATGCAGTAGGCATGGATTTCCCCCCGCCCCCATGTTATGCTCAGTACAGTTTTAAAACTATAGAGGAAAAATGAAGATTTGTCCTACTTCTGCATAAACTGGTTTAGAAGAATGCAAAGGGGTGACCTCCTTGAACATCTAAACACAACTCTTGCTGTGAATAACAGTTCAGGTCAATCCATGAATGGAAAAAAACCCTGCAGTGTCCCCTTTTTAGATTCTGCATGCCAACAGGAGCAAGGTTCTTTTCTGGGAGTTTTTTTGCAGTTTATTTTATTCTTCCTTGGTTTGGCAGACAGCTGTCTGGCCAATAATATAGTAGATTATGCAGCGATGATGGTTCCAAACTTCTAATGGATAAAATAGACGTTCTACATCATCTGGAAAATTTGGCTTGCAAATATTCTCCAGGACTTGAACAAATACAGGCTTGACAAAGGTATGCTTGTTTCTGATCGGAATTGTTTCCACTTTCTAGTTCCAGTTCCAGATGTTATGTTAACTCTGAAAGACGCAAATCTTAAGAAAGGTGGAAAAGGACATTTTGCTTCTATGTCCACCAAATGTACAATATGTACCCTTGAAAATGTAACATATTTCTAAAATGCAGAAAATTACTCAGAAATAGCATGCGCTGGATTCAGCTGCTGGCAAATGTTTTTCATTGGAACTAAAGTGTAGTCAAGTCAGAAGTGGAAGACTCAAACGTAGGTTCCACAGTCTGATGTGGTTTTCTTCCAACAGTTAAGAATCTTCCCAGATAAAACCACCTTGTTAAAGCGAACCTGCCATATGATACTGGGCTTTAGAGGGTGCGAAGTTGAGAGAAGTTTTTAGTGCCAAGTTGTGGACAGGACTTCTGATTTCTGTGCAAGTCTCCTGACTGTCTTCCAAAGATTTTGGTTTTGTGAGAGCTTGTTAGGAAGGAGAGCAAAAAGATGATGAGATGAAATGGATTATTTAAGATGAAATCCGTAATATTGTACTTGTATTTATAGTGCTGCTAATACTTAATTCGCCTCCTCTAACGTAGCAAATAAATACAGTAATCTGCTCCAAGCTTTGTAAATCACTCCTTGCTGGAGATGATTCTGCTTTAGCCAAGAACATTGATTAAACTAAATTCATTTCTTATGGCTCCTTTTGCCTGTCTAAGGTCAGCGTTTGTCCTGCAAGTTATCTGGAGCTTTGTCCTGCCAGAACTACACAAAGGAAGACTTTCTGCTCTCTCTTATTATTTTGATTCTATAAATCTAACTGGTTTTCAGTATTGTGATGGCAAAGACATGGCACTTCTGATAATTTAGCTTCTTCTCAAACATCTGTTCAAAAATAGTGGATTTGCTGGAAGAGAGAGCATGTTCAGGATTTCACTAACTTTTCTTCCATTTTTTGTCAGAAGTCAGCCAAGGGTCGGGGGAAAAAAAAAAAAATCTGACTTGCTTTATTTTTGGGTTAAAATGATCATAGTATATTACAAATTGAGTTCAAGATTCAACTCTTCCAAGGTCTGAAGGGAAGCGTTAATTAAAGAGGTGTCACAATGCCATTGAATAGAGCTGTTCTGATAAATTGATTTCATGTGTCTTTGGTGATCAGTGTGTGACTTTTACGGACATAACGGAGTAGGATCCTATGCTCTTTGGGGCATGCCTGTACTCTGCTGTTAATGCAAATTAACGCCAGCATTATCTTCAATGGTGTTGCAGTTCACATACTTGCAAAGCACGTGGTTAGATCAAACTGATCTGAATAAGGTAGGTAAGTGAATATTGCTCATTAACTGATGATATTCCTGCTTTAGAGGGTAGACCACATTCTATTATCATTTACCTGGCAGTCATCATCTGCAACTGTGATATATTTTCATCGCTGGGTCCAAAAATTTTTGTTAAGGTCTCCACCGGTAACTGTATTTACTTCAACACTGAGTCCCAAGGACTCTTAGTACCAAACTAAGATTTGGTAGAATATCACTGTTGGACAGAAGAGCTTGAGTGATGTTTTCCCCATGAAATTATTTTCCCTTTACATTGGAAGTGCATGTGGCTTGCTCATAATTCTGCTGTATTGCAAATTAGTGAAGATCATAAACTGCCTGAAATTGCTCCTTCCTTTATCTAAGTGTGCAAAGGGTCCCAACAGAGAGCAATAAAGTACAAATGCTAGCCTAGCTGAAGAAACATAAAATAATTGTCTGTGCTATTTGTCCCTCCAAAATGTGGAATTTAAGGACATTTCCAAAATAAACAGTTGTCACTTCCAAACCTCCAGAATAAAAGAGGCTCACTACATTTGGACCTGCGTTGGTAATATTCAAAAGAAAGCAGACTGTATCAGTCTCCTTGTACCTATTTTTATAGGCTGGTAGTTTGTGTGTGCAAAAAGGGAAACGTGTTTTGGAACTCAGCCCCAGAATGCCTCATTTTTTTTCTTGGAAAAGGTTTTGCGTCTAGATTATTATTTAAAACTGAAGAAAATCTGAGAGAGTGGAAGTTTGGGGCCTTAAAAGATGAGTTACACAGGACTGTTTAACATTTTTGGGTCTGTTTTTTCTGCAGCTGCCTACTGATCTGTACAATCTCATGGTTATGAATCGGTCACTCTCCCTAGTGTCTGTTGAATTCTGGTGTTTGCAGAATTGTGATACGTATGTATGTTATTCTTGATTACATATTGCACTATCAAGGTCCCAAAAAGGAGACTAAAAACAATATTAAAGAAGTGGTGACACTCTGAGCTGAGGGAAGGTTGTAAAACTGCAAAAGGCTGAGCAGCTGGAAGGGTTCCTCAAGCTCCCAGGGCAGTGCATGGTGTAGTACATACTCCCCTGACAAACACCATATTCCAGGCCAAACCATAAACTCTGTACAAACCAAACTCCAGCTACACTGTGTTAGGAGGGATCTTGATTTAAATATGCCCTTTGTATTGGGCTGGGTCAGATGTGTTTTGTTCTGCCTGAAGCTGAGTCTGGTTGAATTTTTTAATTTTTTAATTGCCCTCCCCATTCCTGCCCATCCCCAGTTGCATGTTGCTCCCCATCCCCCAGTCTCCTACTACCTCACAGATGTTTTGGTGCCCTGAAATCTGCCAGCGTGACTGCACACATAGTTGCTTTCCTTGAACTGATCTTGTCAAAAGGGTCTTCGTTTAAAAGGGTGCCAGGTTTAAAAAGGCAAGTTGATTAAAAAAAAAGGGACTATGGCAATTTCTTTGTCCAGCTCAGCTGCAGCCAGAATATTGTCTGGTTGCAGACTTGCAGAGCACTGTCTCTGTGCTGCTGTGTCTTGTACACATGATGCTCAGGGGAAGGAACTTTATAGGTGGGTTTGTGCTTAAAAAAAAAAAATAATACAGTGGCACACACAGGTTTGCTTTACTCATATGCTTTAAGCATAAACCCAGCCATCCACAAACTCACAAACTTAAGACTTCAAAATATTTTTATGTAGAGCTAGAGCAAATTATTAGTCATCTTTTATTTTTCAATTTAGGCTTATTTACCTCTTGAAATTTTCATGTGAGTCTCAATAACATCCCACTGGCATAAGAAATTAACTGTCTGCAATGCATACACAAGAGAATCTGCCACAACGTTGTCAAATACTTTCATACGGCTGAAACACAAAGTAGGAGAGGTACTAGAAACATACGCTGCACCTCAACTTCAGCAGCAGGTAGAAGCAAAAAAACATACTATTCTTTTCTTCCCAGTTCACTCTGAGACTTAATTCTTCAGTTTTCTTCTACCCATGGTTTCCCCACCTATATAAACAGCCAAGCCTAATTATTCTTTTAACCCAACACACATCTGCCTTTCCCAAACAAGAAAGGAAATGAAAGTCTAAAAAGCTTTCAGTTCATCATAAAAGGGGTCCAAAATCAGAAGGAAGTCAATCTGTTCCCTACAAAAGAACTACGTGGAGAAAAAAAAAAGAAACAGCACAAACTTTACACAACATGAACTGTCATCATCCATATTATGGCAACACCTAGAAGCCAGAATTGAGATTTGCACCCGGAAAGACAAAACATAGACACATTGTGAAGGATTGTCCTACCTGAAGAACTTGCTGTCTAGATACACAAGGCAGAGAATGAAGGGAAGCCCACAGAAGACCAGGATTAAGGGTCTTGCCTATGAGCAAGACACGCAGTCCATGGCATAGCCAAGATGAGAACCCAATGTGCCAAGCAGAACCATAAACAATGTTTCCTTCCAGACAGAGTAAACTTACAACCTTTTTAGACCTTACAAACAAATTTTAATAGAGTAAAAAAAGGCATACATTTTACTATGGCAAATGGTTTAGGAACGATCTCAGCCACCCCAACTCCCCCATCCCTTTGGCAGCCTAGACAAGGTGTACTGCAAGTAAGAAGCTGGACTCCTGATACACAACACATCTAGAGAAGTATGACTAAATGTTTTTTCATCTTCTCTATGCTCTAATTTCAGCGAATTTAAGTGCCAAAAGAAATAACTCCATGACTATGCAACAGTGCAAATGGTTCAAATACAGAAGAAAACAGAAAGGGAAAAAAAAAAAAAAAAAAAAAAAGACACAAATGCCACAGTGCCAGTTCAAAGAAAATCCTAGCTGCCATTTTTGGGAGTCAAAAGACACATAGCTCATCACCAAAATCAGAGGGCCACAAATATAAGCAGCACCTTGCTGGAAGGGTAGACAGAAAAACAGGAATGCAGACATTTTTCCCCACATATAAATTAAAATATATAAATTCTAAAACTGCTTGTAGCACACAGTCGACAAAACGCATTCACGGGGTGTTTGATTTATTTAATTTTGACCAAAACCTACCCCTTATTTCTGCAGAAGGAAGGGTACAAGCCTATTAGCATTACACAAGGAAGCAGTATCATGGAGGGCAGAGCAAAGTGCATTTGTTTATACTAAAACAAAATTAACTCAAGCGATGTGTGGCTGTCACTGATCTGATTATCCTGTTTTGTGCACTGTATCCCTTTCCTCCACCCTTCATTTGCACTATTTGGCTGTGTCTTCATTGCTAAAAGAAAGATGTAATTATTACATTGAGACAGCTATTGCACTGTAAAAATGCCAGCAGCGAAAAGGAAACTTTCACATCAAGTAAAAAGCCAGTGTCATTATTTCACTCCTCACCTGAGATTTCATCATCTGCATGGAGTTGCACTGACTCTATCAGGACTTTTACGTCAAGATAACAATATCAGTGTAATAATTGCACCTGTTTCAGCAATGAAGACATGACCTGGGACTTTCAGAGCAGGAAGCCTTCTCCCTTTGTGTCTGGAAAACATCCAGGGCATTTCAGATGAAATGATATTCCAAACAACTATTCCAACCCTATGCTATAGTTGAGAAAAAGAAATTAATACTGCCGTCCTTCAGGAGCCAGACTGGGAGTCTGACTAAGGCAGAATACACTTAAAACATTCACCGCTGCAATGCACTGCCTAGCATTTCACACACTCATAGATGGACTAAGTATTAGTGCCACGTGTCCCCTCTCTGTTGAATGCCTTTTAAGCACAGTAAGCTTATTACAACCAGTTTTTACACCTCTTCTATTTCCAGTTGTTGCAGACTGGTTTGGAGTTTAAATGTTCTGGATTCTGCCGTCCCTATTACACATGTGCCTATTTTTTTACTAATTAAAAACACCGCAAAATACAAATGTTAATACAAAAAGCTACGACCCACAGCCTAAAATCACATTTCCAATCCAGAAACGTGACAAACATGGCACATTCAACATGCCAGACTCTAGCATACTGCCAGCAATTAATTAACAACTGCATTTTAACTTTTTATAAACAAGACTCTGCAGCAGATTGTTAATAAACATGAAATACATGCAAGAAATGACCACATGCATTTTAGTAAACTCCCTCCAGGTATGAACAATAATGACTAAACACAGAAGCAGACATCTACCCTCTTAAAATACAACAGGGCCTTATGGACCCAATTTAACCCACATATTTACATGCAAAGGAGAAGGGCTGTTTTTCCTACATAGTAAAGATGGAAGTCTTGCTTAAAAAATTATATTATGCCCCAAATGTAAGCCTTATGTGAATAATTTAAAAAACAAAGACATCTTAAATTTCATTAGTGAACTGCAAGAAAATTGAACATGGTGCCTGCACCCACCTAGCCTTTGAAGCACCATCTGAAAGAGAGAACTGAACAACCAGAGTATTGTGAAACTAAACGAAAAACCTACCTTCTCTAAAAACTAGATGTAAACTAGACCACAAAAGCACTTGCTTTTTATGAAAAACAGCTTTCTCCTCAAAAACAAGTGCCAACTTACAAAAAAAAAAAAAAAAAAAAAAAAAAAACAAAAACGACAAACAAACCCACACCAAACAAGCACTAACCTGAAGCACAGTTGACAGAAGCCTTTCACTTCTGTACTAAACTTAGGCACCTCATACTGTAACTAAATACTTGCTCAGAGTTAGGGCAACCTTCACGTTCTACTTACAGAAAGCATTGTAACATTACAATAAAAGTAGTACAGAGTAGAAACAGATAACTCCTTTATTAAGTTCATCTAATGCAGAAATTAACTAAAGACAACACAAATAAAAATGAAGATTTCTTTCTCCTTTAAAAAGAGGACCTAAAATCCAGAACTCCCTGCTCATGTCAGTCTTCTATTAATTACCATGCGCAATATGGGTCAACCTTGCCATCAACAGACCTCACTTGGGTGACAAAGTAATTCACTTTTGAGGACAATTCAAGTTTTGTTGTCTCCTTTGCTGTCACTAATACTTGCAATGTAGAGCAGCACTGTGCAATACACGTTATCAACTCATCAGGAATGATATTCAAAATCACCAACTCATTTTATAAAAGTCACTGATGAGACAATAACTAGAAGCCATTATCATCCATCCATTCACCACTTCTTCTCGATAATTGCACCATGAAGCTCTGAAGCGAGAAGATGCACTTGATTTCCTTTATGTTATCAACATGTGAAAAACATCAACTTTCTTATGTTTTACTTGGAGGAAGTTAGGGCATCTAAAACCTTTCAAGAATGTGCTCTACTGATTACAGCATTATGTTGTTTCCTTTATAAAACCCTAGAATGCAAAGTATGTTTATATATACATATATATGTATCAAGTGTGTGTGTATATATATATGCACACACACTTAATAAGGTAACAAGACTTGACATCAAACGACACCAAATATTTCTAAAGGCTACTTAGGTTGAAGCTTTCAAACTAAAAACTTCATCTCATGCAGTAATTGTCCAAGGACACCACAGAATAGCACAACATCAAAGGAGAAAACATCTATCTACTCCTGCAGAACAGTTAATCCATACAACTAACCCTCTATCACATCACACTATAAATGCGAACACATGTTCCATTTCTGTGTTGCTCAGAAGATTCTCCAAGATGCTATTCTTGTCACTAATGAGGTGCAGCACAATTAGACTCACAAAAATAACACATTGAGTTTAGATTTTATTTATAAAAAAAAAAACACCAAAACAAAAAAGAACACAGAGAACAAAACATCATAAGCTGTGTAACATCTGAATTGCATGGAAACATGGCATTATCCTTCCTTCAAAGCTGAACATGTTAGACCCATCAAATCCTTGATCTTGCATTATCACAGTTTTATTAGACTAGACAAAAAACTATTTAAATCATTTTTTACCCTATATCATAAAGCAGCCTCTCTTCTTCCCCTCTCTTATGCAGGTGTTTATTAATAAACATGTTTGATGAGAGAAGGGAGAGAGAGGGGGGAAAGAAGGAGGGAGAAGAGAAAAAAAAATAATAATTAAAAAAAACTGAGCAAGGAAAAGAAATCCCACAAAACAAAAGGTAACTCAGGAGGTTACTTTCAGCCCAGTCCTCTAATCTAGTTTACTACATGGCCACACATTTTTTGCTGTCACTGGATGGGGCATGCTACGGAAGCTGGATACTGCTTAAACTAAAACCACTGGACAAAATACTCCCTTTGAAACACAGTCTCTTCCTAACCTGCGCCAGGTGTTGCAAACAAATTCCTTTTTGTTCAGGCTTAAAGCAACACCATTAGTTACGAAAAGGTTCCCAGTAGACTCTAGAACATTTAAAATTAATACATCTACTGAATAGCATGACGCTGTTGCAACCTCATTTGCAGTGACCTGTGCGTAAATGTTGTTTAAATTGTTTTAAAAAAACTAAACCAAACCAAAACAAAAACAACCAAAAAACCCACCACCAACAACAACAAAAACAACTTCTCCAGGATTTAGGAAGCAACAAGAGAACCACTTTTGAGTTCAATTTAAGTATCAAATCAGCCTCCAGGGAAGAAAAAAAAATTAATTAAAATCTAAACAGTAAGCTGCAGATAAACCGAATTTGGGGCTATTTGGGGTTTGCATGTAAACTTTTATGTACTAGTCAAATAAAGCCTTTTTTATTAGTGCCAATTTTACAACTGTATAAAAAGATGTGCTTTGAGGTTGCTAATAGACAAGTTTCAGGAATTCTTGGTTTTTAACATGAATGTATGGCTGTCAGAACTAGAAAGTTTCATGCCATTTCAGACACTGGGAAGAATTCTGAAATCATTACTGCTTTGCCGATGCATCGCTGAAGACAGCGCAACAGGTGGAGTAGAAGTTGGAAGATCTGTAGTATCCAGCGAAAAGAGTCTGATCGTACATTGGGCACATGCTCAGCCAAACGTGGAGGAAAGACAGGCACAGAATGCTATCTGCTGTAGACTGATCTATTTGTTAGTGTTTTGGGATCATCTCCAAAAAAATTATCCTCTTAGGAATAAGCAATATATATGACAGGACTTTGAATAAATTACCATTCCATGTTTCAAAGCCTTTCTAAATAAACATAATAAACCACACTCACTTCTGGCCACATACACATGATGTCACATGATGTGACAACTGACATCTTACACATCAATAGCTGGGAAAAAAAACAAAAACAAACAAACAAAACAAACAAACAAACAAAAAAACCAAAAACAACCCACTTTTTTTTTCTCCCCCCCCCCCCCCCCGCCATGTTACCTTCCTGATGAAGGCCAAAGTTTTGAAATTGAACATGGATAGCTTAAAAGTTAAACTTTCATTGAAAGAAATGTTGCCAAGCACTAAGCAAACACAACTTACTCAAATACTCACAGTAATCTGTTTCCAGTGTCCCGCTGCTGTTTAAATAGGAAAATAACCCTGCAAAGTCCATTCCTTTTTATAAACAGCCAACATTAGTTCAGACTTTATAATAACAAACTGGTGCTAAAGTTTCTTTTTGCAGTCCGAAGTGTGTGCGCATAACGCTTACCCATCTCCCACCGTGCTTGACTGCTCTATTCGTGCCTACAAACACTTCAGTTTTAAAAAAAAAAAAAAAAAGTTATCAAAACTCTAGTTCCTGGAGAAAACAGGGATGTTTTTGTAGAATTCAGTATATTCCTTCTGCCTCACAATAAAGTGGTGGACATGTTATACAGGAGAAAGCATTGCATGCAGCTGTAATTCAGAGCACAGCAGCTGACAAGTTATATTTTTATCCCTGCAACCTCTCCACGTGCCTGTTGATGCCCAAGCCTCCAGAAAAAACGCAAAGGCTTTTCATTAGCACTGGTACATAGTCTCTCAATTGCTATGAAGCTTTACTGAACCAATGATGAGTTCCTGTCAACATAGTGGTTTGCAACAGCAATGACAGTCACACAGCAGGGAAGAAAGACCTGAAGTCATTTAGTTTCCAACACAGACCAAGATTTTATTTATTAAAAAATTTTTAAAAATAACCAACAAAAAAACCCTGCTGCTAGAGTCTCAAAATGAGCATAAGAAAGAATGTGTAAAGCAGCTTCCTCCCAATTAATGGCCAGGGAACTACACAGCTGGAGAATTTAGCAGTGATTAAAAAAGAGCAGCAGAATTCACAAGTAAAAGAACAAATTCCTATCCCATACTAGTACACTGGTTTGAGTGTACCTGTCCTGCAGTGTGAGCTCCCAAGCAAATCATGACTTTTGCTGTCGTCCATTCGAACAAGTCCTCCCACCTTCCGCAGGCTCAGTGCCAATCAAGGGCCAAAAACGTGTCTGGAAGACACTCTTGCCTCATGCCCTGAAACGTCCTCATAGGCTCTTGGCAATAAGTTAAGTGAAGGAATACCTAAAAGAAGGCATCCTCTCTCAGAAACTAGCATTTGTGGACAAGAAGGTCCTAACAGGCTGTCAACAAGCATATGGACAGGTGTGATGTTATATACAACCACAATAATGAATCAGTTTATATCACGATGTTACCAGCAGATGCTCAGATTCAGTAACGCGAGCCTGTTACACAATCCCAATCCCTACAGTATGAAATGAGCTCAAAGGCTAAGACTCAGAAAGGACTGTAATAAAGTATTCCAGAACAGATCTTTGTGGGGAAACCATTCCAAAATACAAGCACCCTTGGGGAAGTAATTGTGGAATAGCTGTTAGGTTTTGAATTCATATTCTATCTGAAACAAAGCAAGTTTTGTTACCCTACAGAAACCTTATAATCTGTACAAGGAAGGATACTAACAGGTCCCAAGAACATTCTTCAAAGTAGGGCACTGCAGTACATCTCCTTTAAAAAGAAAAATTTCTTCTGTGTCCCTGCAACATTAACGCCACAGAATCCTAGGAATCAGAAAAGCACAAAAAAAAATCATGCCAGAATCTTTACCTGTATCTACCAAGTGCCTTCTGGACAGGCACAGTGGCTTTTACACATGCATTTTGCATATGTAAGCCCACCAGTGTCAAGGAGCAAGTATGACGTGGAGGACTGAGACAGCTGTATCAAGAACTCACAGTACTCCACATCCTCCCTCATTGCACACAGACTTCCTCAGGAAAAAAAAAAAAAAACAACAACAAAAAAACCAACTCAGAATAACCAGGCGAGAGGCCAATGCTTACAAAGATCCCATAGCCATTGTTCAGAGAAAACAAGTCACTTGCATCACTCCCCACATGCAATAAGCTTTGGGCTGGCTGAATTCTGCCTCTGAGGACCAGCGCCAGATGTGCTCTATCTCCAGATGCCAGGAGTTCCACACCCTGGGGATCAGCAACCTGAGTTATTTTCCACGAGCTGTAATTACTGTAGCAGGATGGAGAAGGGCTGGATGTGTGAAGGTGGTAATCCCCAAGGTAAATGAATCCTAGATCACTTAAATCTTTTGCAGATAACGATGAAAACCTTAATGTGGACCATGCAAGTTGAGAGATAATATGGAACACAGGTCACAAGCATAAAGTACTTCTACCTGCTCATCTTCTCTCCATTGTGCACTAGGCTGAATGCTAAGCAGCAATCCTCAAACTGAGGCTAAGTTGCAGCTTCTCCAGTTTTATCAATTCTGTCATGGGCAGACAATGTTAGTGGAGCCACACGCTAAGGGGAGCAGGCAGCCTCTTCAAACTGCCAGAAAAAGGAGGGTGGTTTGGGGTTGTTTGTTTTGTTTTGGGTTGGGCTTTTTTTCCTTCCATTCAATGATGCTGCCTCATCATCCTACTTACAGAAGTAACCCAACAAGTTTCCAAGAGCTCTCTTGACCACTGTTTTTAATTACCCACCTACAGACATTCCAGCCTTTAGCAATCTTGGTTCTTCAGACAGTGGCCAGGGGTGGGGAGGGGCCAAACGCAACACAAAGCAAGCAGGTAAAAGAAAAAACAATACACAAGATCCCTGCCTAGAAGAGCTTTCACTCTAAGAAATACTACCAATACAGGAAAAGGATACGACATGCAGAAATGGTAAAATAAGGACTGCAAAAGGTATGGAAAGTGGTTATCCAAGAGTAAAGACTTAGGTGCTCAAAATTGCTCAGGCATACAATTTTGATTAATAGAATGCACATCACCCTACCTTTCCAGGGATACTTTACCTACCATTCTGTTAGTTTGCAGCTTCGTTTCTCTCTAATGAAACACCAGTCATTGAGAAAGTAATACAATGGAGTCAAAGCGGATTTATTACTAGAAGGTTATTTAAAAAGCATATGTATAGGAAAAGATTACTCTGAGATGCCCCTTGTGTAAAACACTGCAAGATGCGTTCAGAGAGACCATTTATGTATCACTGTCACCTTTTCTCAGGTGAAAAGTTGGGAGTTCACAGACTGAAGGGCATGCTTCAGTAACAACACCAAATCCAGGTATACTGAATTCCAGTCCCATACCTAGTGACTGTGAAACTTTCCTCCATAAAGTTATGTATCAAGATCTAACATCAGGAGTTGAAGTCTACATAAAAAGCAGGGGTTTTTTTTGAGAAACAGAAGGTTATTCAATAATACAACCATTAGAATGAAAGGAAAAAAACAGAGCAGGAGAAATTGGTTAACCAAGTATTTAAGCACATAAGAACCTACATACATATTATATACGCACTCACACATACACATATGTGGAATACCGCCCCCCCAAAAAGAAAAAAAAAAATCTTACACCCTTCCACATGTACATACAAGCATGAACTAGCCAGGACCTTGTAAGAGATTACTTCTCCCTAGAGCAGCACTTCTGCGAACTACAAGCAAATCTGCCTCTGCTCCAGGGAACCGAGTGGTCTGGTAGCACATTTAAACTCCAAGTAACTACAAGTCACTAAAGTAAAATCCAGGTATTTTCCAGTTCTCTGGCTCACGCAAAATGGTTTCACTTTCCATAAATGTCTTGAAGGCTCTTTAAGACACTAAAATTTGCAAACAGCAGAATGACTTCAGCACTAACAGGCATCTAACACGGGGATTTTTGTCACAACCATCCAGGATTCCTTCAAGTAGAAGGATTACCACCCCCCAATCCTGACAAACACGTTGTTTTCTGCTGCTTTGATAGAGGAAGGGAAGTTCAAAAGTAGCCAGGATAACTCCATGGCCAACTCTCTGCCCTTTAAAATGAAATTAAAAATCTTCCTAGCTGAGCATTTCATTTTTCAGTTGCAGTCAGATGCAATGGTAACAATGAGTGGAATGATTAATCACAACCTATATCACATTTTTGGCCACAAACTGGCTGTGATCAGACAGCAATTCTTCTGAAAATATTAACCATCTGTAGAACTTGTTTGACAAAGTTTATTAGGCAAATAAGATCTATCAGCAGACTTACCAAGTGTCAAGCACGCCATTCGAAGTTCAAATGGTATGGATTAGTTTTGCACACAAGCTACAGCGCTCACTTCACTTATTCGTCTGCAGCTCTTACAGAACACCTGCAGATAATGGTTTATTTACTGCAAGTATCATCCAATGCTCACTTAGATTTTTGCTGGTGTGTGTGCAATTTCTCCCAATTTTACCATTAACTACAATGTCCACAGAACTAAGTTTTGAGTTCCAGGCGGGGTGGGTGTTGAAGAAAGATTAGATGAGATGAAAATCCAGGTTCATACAGGTTTTGGGGGCAGGTAAAAGGGACAGATGATTCAAGTCCAATTTATTGAGACTTCATTACAGTTTTGCCTGCACTAGCCACAGCCTACCTAACTCTCACTATGCAGCTTGCCTAAATAAGTCCAGATGTGTAAACTCTTTCTGACTATACACTTTTTCTAGCACTTCAACACCTGCAAACTGGAGTTTTAGAATATGGGTAACAGTCAACTTTATCCAGACAGTAGAAAACATGGTGTTAAAACCCAGTCAGAGAAAAATTCTCCATAACTACAGATTTCTTTTACTCAGCTAACGATGCAGATAATGTATAACCTTTTTTTTTTTTTTTTTTTCTTAAATCATCCACAGCTGGGCAGACCTTCTATTGGTGGAAAATGCTAACACAGCAGTTTAATTTGCTTTCATATAATCTGTGAAAGACACATCTAGGTAAGTCACCAATAAAGATTTCTGAGGCTAAAACATTTTCCCCTTGGAAAGAAAAAAAATAAATGTTTAAACACATCATACTTCAAGCTGCCAACTCTCAAGAAGGGAATGCAATCAGAGAAAAATCTGAAGAAAACCTATTTAATGTCAAAATTCATCCCTATAGGGCAGGCAGCTCTATGCTGAGCTTCTCAATTGTTCTAGAACTAGAAAATTTTCAATGACAAATGAAAACAAAATGTGACAGAGAAAATGGGAAACTTGGTGGCCATGAGTGACTGTCCTTAAACAGGACAGAATTCATAAGTAAGCCACAGTATATTTGAAATAACTAGTTATGCACATTAAAGCCTCCAAAGCTCCTTTAAACTATATGCACAACATAAGTAGTGATCGATATACATTTAACACTGGGTAATTTATGATTCAGTGGTCAAAGGTGACACCTTCTATAAAACAAAGGATGAGGTTTTTGTTTTTTAAATTCTGCTGCTTTGAGAAGTTCAAGAAACAGCATTCTGACTTTTGTATTAAGCTACAAGTGCTAAGAAGGAACACTAAGTATGTTATACAGATATCCCCTATAGTTACACATCAGAGAATAAATCTCATAACCTTTCATTCCTTCTCCTCCTTGAATTATTCACTGTCATCAGCAGAGACAGCTTGTTATCCAAGAGCTAAACTCTTGCTTTTTCTCTTCCTCCACAATGAAATGTAAACCAGATGCAAATATACTTCTATTTCACAATATTTTTTTTTTGTGGCATCACCAAGACATCGGTCTAAGAGATTGAACTAAAAACATTATTTGAAGACAGATACACAGCAGCAACATTTCCTAGGTTACTCCAAATGCCACAGCTTTGGGATTGTCCTTTCAAAGCAATCACTCTTTGACCCCAAAAACTTATTTTTCCATCTGCACAAAAACTTGTAGAAACTGTCCTTTACCAATTGTTTGGAAAGAATCCTTGAACAATAATAATAATAAAGACAAAAATGAGGTCTTTCACATCACCTCAAATATCAAGTATGCACCACTTCTAAAACTAAAACTAGAGATATCTATCAGCTTTGAAGACTTTCTAAAATTTGATGCACTGAGATTTCAACCCTCAACAGCCTCTTCAGACAAAGTCTGGTGACATAGAAACATGCCACAGCTTATGTAGCAACCTAGAAATGATGGGCTGGCTGACAGAAAAGGACGTGACAAAGTGCCCACGCACCCCACCGGGTGTGAGAAAGAGCAAAACCTGGTAATGACAAAGTACCTGGCAGACCACAAACTCAATGTCACAAAAAGTACCCTTCAGTCTTACCTGAAGAGCCAGACATGGAGTATGTTATTTAGGAAATCTGAGAAACAAGAAAAAAAAAATCGACAGTACAAAGAAATAAAGCTTCAGGTAGCACACACCAGCTAATCCAGAAAGCTCCTACAGATGTGTCATGGTGGGAAACCTGCAAAACACTTTCCTACACCACGCACAACCCAGGTCTCTACTTCGGGAGCACCTACAATATGAAAACGGCGTACTTTTGACCACCACTGTCATAGAGAGTCCACTGAAAAAAGCATTTCATCTCTTATAACAAGGCCAAATGCAAATCTTTATTTAAGAATTATCTAGAGAAAAGAGAATGGCAGAAGCATGGCGTAACAAAGAGCAGCTGTAGGTCAGGGCGTCCTACAAGCTGGCTAATTTGAAGCAACATTAAGTCTTACAAAAGCATTTTGTTTTGATTGATCCACAAGATATATTGCCACTTAGGCATTCTGTGCTGTTGTTTTTTTAATTCATATAAAGACAATTACACTGGGTAGGCTTAGGGGTATGTCTCCCTCTCAATTTATAAAGGAAGCAACTTCACCTTCTCGACAGCCATACTCTATAGTGTGAAGTTTTGCATTAAAAAAAAACAAAAAACAAAAAACAACCCCAAAAAGATTTAATTACATTTCTGGTCTTCTAAACACTTTTTTTGGTTTTTTTTTCCTTCTGAAGTCTAGCTAGGACAGTTTTAATTTGGAAGAACAGAAAAGAACATGCTCATGCAAAGTGAATGAAAAAAAAAAAAGTACAAGGACTGGACAAACCATCCATGGATCTGGAATCCAAGTAAAACTGAAATTTCCACAGAAGGTGTGCTTAAGTTATCAACAAGTATTTAAGTGCATTACTGCTGTTAGGCATAATCTGTGCCTAATTCAAAACTTGGAGTATATGGGTTAAACCATAAGTACCTACAGTGTTCCATGAAAGCTCTCAAATGACATATCAATAACCCATAGATTGTAGCAGCACTGTACACTTTCATCACATTTTCTCAGATCCTCCACTCCTTTTCCTTTTGATTTAGTTAAAACCAGCACTGAACAGCAGAAAAGAAAAAGAACATCTACAAAATCACATTGTAGTAATACTATTTGATTCCCAAACCCCAAAGCCAAGAAATTCACTGAGCAGGTCCACTCAATCCACAAGTCCTCCTAATCCACCAAGAGGTTTTGAAACACGAAGCAGCCAACACTTGCTCACACTCTCTGGCTTTTTTTTGACTCTTAATTAAACACCACAGAAAGAAGAGGTCAAGCTTCTGTCTTCACTGACTGTCACCTCCTACCTCCAATCTAATTCTTGCAGGCTGAGGATCAAGAGTCCCCAGGGCTAATTTATCACCTTTACTAGCATGTGTAACAAGCCACTTCCAAAAAGAAGTATTAATAAATGTTTAATGAATCACATTTAATGCAACAACATGGTGAAATTAAAGTCAATATACACTCAAGGCAACCTAAAGAAAGGGCAACAGAGCACCTCTAGAATCACAATATGTTGTCAAATCCCAAGCCAAATGAAGAGATGCCAAGGTAAGCAACTCAACCATTTATCTCCCTCTCAGACAAAACTCAAGCCAACAGGGGTCCTGCAAGAAGGACAGAACCCCCAAATTAAGAGCACTGCACTTTGACAGGACACCACATGCCCTTTAACAAGAATCCATGAGAAAAAAACTGAAAATCAAGCCCTTTGTGTAACCACACCAAAGGCAGAAATATAACTTTCATCCTTCTGCTTTTCATAGTAGAGGGGAGACTTAGAACCTAACACACTTGCAACTTCATTTCTCCAGTTGCATCATTTTTCACCACAGCTCAGGAACAGCACACTTCATAGTTTTATTGAACAATTACCTGTTTTACCTCTGTAGTCTCAACAGGACAACCAGAGTTCAGAAACCTTAATTCTGCCTGCCACAAAGACAACTTTTATTACTGTTTAAATGCAGTCAACTCAAACTGGGGAAGCTCAACTTCCGTATGTATAAAAGATAAATAATAGATGCTATATTAGCAGAATATTCAGAATTAGCTAATACTCGCACAGCACTTCAGAAAGCTAAAGTGCCAAACAATATTCAACAACTATTATATTACTAAGCAGGGACATTTTTAAATACATATGCCAACATTTGAGGTTCTCAGACCATGACAATCGCACCAGGAACTTACTATTGCATCTGCTGTCAGTGCTGTTTATTGCAATAGCAATAAACCTTCATACTGTGAAATGAAGACAATGCTGTAGCTGATTCACAGTCGAGAAATTCCTTCTCCCAGCAGACTGTCCCCATTAAGCTAATCTAACACAACACACTCACATAAAGTATTTACTGGTTTAAAAGTGGTTTCAGTTGCTTTAACCCTTTTATCATCCAGAGCAAACAAACCAATTTAAGTCAAGCATGTGTCAGTTTACTGGCGTCCTTGCCAAAGTCTCCCATGGATTTAACATCAATACAAAATGACACCTTACAACTGCCTATGCTGGCAGGCTAAGTGTGAGTCAAGCAAGAGTAAAGGAAACAACAGCTAAATTAAAAATCCTGTTTATTACATGGACCCTCACCACCCTTACCAACCCATCACCCATTCTTTGGAGCTTCTCAGTAGAATTTTGTGGCTTAACAGATATTTTAAATCTTTAGTAAACAAAAACCACAAAGATGAAACGCTGGTGAGCTCCACATCCTGATTTTCCCGAGAGAAGGAATCGAAAGGATTGTTGGCCCACAAACTTCTAACAGCCATAGTGAACAATACTTTGTGGGACATACTTCCCATTTTCTCTCTTCCTCTCATCACAACTGTTTAATCACCCAACATCTCAAGAACTGCTCAAAATATTCTTTGACTCTATCGTGAGACTTTCCCTGGCCTAACTGAACGGGGGTAGGACTCTCCAGAAGTATTTTTCCCAGTTCAGAAGTCCTAGCTGTGGGCTGTCAGGAGATGGCACATCTTCGACTTCTTCAGAAAGTCCCAAGCATCCAAACAGCACGTGGCTTTGGCCAGCCAGTGTCCCCAGCCAATATCCTAATTATTTGCTCCTGCCCGAAGTGAACTTCCAGTGTTGTAGGACAGGTCCTGTTGGAAAGCAATATAGCGAAAAAGGAAAATAATCCACGTGTCTCAATCTCTAAACAAAATGCTGACTCCATTGTGCATAGTAGAATTGCATCGCTGCTGGCCTGTGCTGTAAACTGTGGGGATACTTATTCTACCGTTGTTCTTCCCTCAAGACTCAGGTCGATACCTATTTGAGTTCTTCACAAAAGTCTTGAGCAGAAAGTAACAACTATTTCCTTCAAGTGTTCTCAGTGCTGTGGTTTTTTCAGCCGTATCATCTCCTGTGAGAAATTCTGAACTTACAAAAGCCAGACATTTTGAATGTTTAATAGCTCTCTGGTTAAAGATGTAAGGAAAAATTAAGAGCATTTCTTAGAATGAAGAGAAATAAAGTTACCCACAATAGCTTCTTTCTAAACAAGGAATTTAAGCCTAGTTATTGTTCTCGACCTCAGGATGGCAGGTTGCTTTCATACAATACAGTATGTTCACAAAAAATACTGATCTAACATGGAACTAAACCTCGTCACTAAAGCTATTTCTGAGCATCACAAATAAAGAAATTTCTTTTATTTCTGCTTTGACAAAAAGCGAGACAACTACTTTTAACTCTACATTGTTGGCTAAATTTTAACTAGAAGCAATGTTACATTACACACTCTTTATAAGTCACATGCCTCTATATTCTAGGAGAGGTTTTGTAACCTTTAATTGTTGTTACACTGCCAGATCTTACCCTAACAATAAAGGATAACAAGTTCTCAAAAACAATCTCTGTGTTTGCTAAAAAGTTACCTTGGCTTGCGTTATTCAAGAGGCATGCAGGACTGAGAAAATTTACAGCTGGAACAAAACTCATGGCCTATTTTACTAATGACTACATTATCAACAAGTAAAAAAAAAAAAATTCTTAAGATAAAAGTTAAAGTAGCTCAGATCAAAAAAAAAGATTCCAAAATAGCAAGAGGCAATGGTGGAATTTACACTGGGCTATTGATAAAATACATTCACACCCTTCTAAAGTATTGACTTTGTGTATCATGCTGATTTACGTATTACGGACACGTCTACAGTATGAGTAATTTTAAAGCATCTCGATGCTTTAAGATGAATTTAAAATGAAATTAATTTAATCTAAAATGAAATAGTAACAAATTAATTCACACACTATACCTAAAAGACAGTTAAAGCCATTATCCTCTGTCTGGAGAGAGAAGATTCAGTGCTTTGAAAGTATCAACTTAAGCTTCAGAGTCAGTCTGGAGTTTCAGTATTTCCTCACTATTTCAAGAGGATTTATGACCATAATTTGTGACAGACCCTCACATCATGCTAGTAGTAGTTACTAGGAAAATAGCCCCCTAATCAATGACAGACTGACTGAAATGGCACTGAAATGCAGTTGAGGACTCCTAGATAGCACATTTCCCCATCATAAAATTAGCAAGTGTTCTTTCCTACTACATTCTACATTTAAACATAGTGATAGGTAGCATTAGCTTTCAATTATGTCAGGAAAAACAGTATTAATTAAAAGTCATTTTAGGGTTGTGCTCAAATGCATTTTTTATTCCATGCTGTGTCCCTAGTTTCAAACTTCTGAAACCATTCTGTCACACTTCTCTGTTCACCTTTCTGTATCTTGTGTTTCTTATATCAGGCAAATAGTCCTTCTGTTAAAGAAAACTAAGACACAGTCTCACAATTTTGGGAAATGTTCTAGTACACGACAACCAATAGCTAACCAAGCTTTTATGAGTTTAAGTAAAAATAATTCTTGTTTGAGATAATTCTTAAACAAGAACTTCAACAAGAATTATCTCAGCTACTTCCAGGTTTTAAGAGCCCCACATAAAACACCTGCTGTGTAGTATTAAACATTCAGAACTTACAATATCTGCAGACAAAAACATGCCATTGTCATAACCATCTTGTTCCTGAATACTTTACACAAGCAAGAGATTCCTCCTTTCAAGGAAGCCCGAAATGCAATGATCATTTTGTCTTACCTCAGTGAAAGAAGTCTCAAGTATAACCCACATCTGAAACAGGTTTATCATTATTTCAAGCCACATAAATAAAACCACCCCTGACACCACCACATATAGAGCAAGGACTTAGCTCCACAGCAAAATTATTTCACAGTCAAAGTATTCAGGATCTATTATAACATGCCAAACTTCACAGAAGCTTTAACACTGCAGAAGTTCCAGCACATTCCCCATCTTGCAGAGATGTATTTACATATTTGTAAGATAAGCACATCAGAATACTTTTAAGAGGTAAAAGTCCCTTAAAGTCAGGTGTCTGCTTACAGAGTGGGGGTTCTCAGGAATGGAACTAAAAACATGGAGAGCCTCTCATAGTGCATCCATGCTCCTTCTAAAAGGACAGATAAGCTGTCCTTAAAAGTACTGTCCAGATCAACCTAACAAAAGAATCACATACCTTCCTACTAAGTAGGCAGAACAAAAGCAATGTCATTAAGATTTATAACCAAGACTCTTTAGCTAATTACTGAAAAACGGTACCTTTGTAGAAGAGTTTCTCCATGCATGTTAAGGAAGGTGACTATTGATACAGAACATACACTATATTAAAAGAATCACTGTCCCTAAAATGAAGTGAATGAAAACCAAACTCCAAGTTTGAGTTCTTATTTTCCTAAGAGTTCCAAAAGCAAAGTTACCCCTTTTAAAAAATACTTTCTATTAGAGTCTGTTAAGTAAATGTAAGGAAACCCTCAAGCAACACTATCAGCCTGTTCTCTCTTCATTTAACTCCTGTAAGTTGATTTTCCTCCCCCCCCCCCCCCCCCAGCTACATAGCTTCATTCAGTCAAGTAGAAACGTGAACGTCTTTACACAAGCATAAATGTTCAGAAAGGAAAAAGCCACACTTCAGGTTTTCTGAAACATTTTTATAAGATTGTGGCAATGTGTATGGAGAAGGTGCATCCTGAGATGCAAAGGGCATCTTTTTCATATAATCCTGACAGAATAAGCAATACATAAGACACACCTACACAGAGCTCCAACTAAAGATGGAACAACGATGCCAGCAGAAAATGGTCAGTTCTCTTGCTCTAAATGACAGTTCTAATAATTACAGACGGTTTGAAAAGGTGGGTGGCCTAATAAAAGAGGCCCTGAGGTGATGTTCTGACAGCCTTGGCCACACTGCTGAGTTTTCTAAACTACCTCGGAAATTGCAACAAGTAGGCTTCAGCTTGCTGAAGCACCGGCCTGAGGTATTCAGGCAGACCAGGCGCAGCCACAAACCAGAAGTCCCGCACACGCTGCCCCAACTCTGCATCTTCAGCGATACAAAGTCGGGGCCGAAGCAGCGCGCAGGGAGAAAGGCTGGGGGACGCGCCCCGGCCCCCTCCCCACGGGTGCTGCAGGCAGAGCAGAGCCTCCGCTTATTTCTGATTTTAAAGCATTAGCGCATGCACTTCAAAACGGTGTTGCAAAGGGAAAGCAAAGGGCAGGCTCGGTGCCCGGGACAGAATGCGGGTTAGCGGGGGGCCCAGCGCTCCGCCGGCGCGGGGCGACCGGGCTCCGGCAGCGCCCGCGGGGCTGCACCGGGGCCGGACCCCGGACCCCCGGGCCGGGCCGGACCCCGCACCCCCGCCCGCCGCTGCCTCCAGCCGGGCCGGCCGGTTCCTCCCGCCGCAGCGACATCCCCCCCCTCCTCGGCCCTGTCGCCCGCCTACAGCCTTAAACGGAGCTGCGGGGGGGACACTCGCCTTCCCCCCACCCCCTCCCCAGCCCTGCCAAGAGTTGGATAAGCGACACCCGACACCCGCCTCTCCAAACCCCAGAGAAATCCCTGCCCGGGATCGCGGAAGGACGGCCGCGGGGATGGGGGGGCGGCGGGGGGGGGAGCGACTTTTGTCTCTCTTTTTGCAACTGTACGCGTTTACCTGAGCCACCCCCGGGGGAAACGGCTTCCCCACCGCGGCGGGACAGGTCCGCAGAGAAGAGGGAGGAGAGGCCTCCTCTTCCTGCGACCCCCTTTTGAAGAAAAGGGGGGCGAGGAGGAGTAGTTTGGGGAGCGGGGCCGGGGGAGGGGGGGAGATGCATCCAGCCTCCCGTCCTCCTCCCGCCCCGTCCCGTCTCGTCCATGTGCGCGTCCTCCCCTCCGGGCACCCCCGCGGCAGCCCGGCCCGCGCCCCCCCGCCCCGCAGGGTCCCGCTCCCGCCCCCCGCCCCCCTCCCCGCCGCCGCGGCCCCCGCAGCCCTCCCGGCGGAGCGCGGCGGAAAGTTTGCCCAAGTCCGACAACAAAAGGGACAGCGGCGCTCCCCCTCCCCGCCGACCCGGGCCCCGCGACGCCCCGGCGAGCTTACCCCCGGCCGAGCCCGGCCCGCACCGCAGCACCGAGGCGGCCAGGAGCCGCAGCAGCAGCAGCAGCGGGAGCGGCGGGGCCGCCGCCGCCTCCATGTTGTGCCGCCGCAGCAGCTGCCGGAGCCCGCGGAGCGTCTCAGGCAGGCTCCATGCTCGGGGCGCTGCGCTCGGCGAGGAGGGAGGGAGGCGGGGAAGGGGGGAGGCGCTGGAGCCGACCCTCCCTCCTCCTCCTCCTCCTCCTCCTCCCGCCGCCGCCGCCAGGGAGGGGGCTGGGAGCCGCCGCTCGCACCCGCGGCCCTGGGAGGAGCCGAGGGCGAAGCGTCCCGCCGCAGCGTAGCCCACGCGTGGGTACACCTGGCCGGGGAGGGGGGCAGGAGGTGGGATCTCAGGGCTTTCTTCTTTCTTTTTTTTTTTCCCCTCTTTCGTTCTGGAGCAATTACTCCAAAAGCAGCCAGGAAGGTCGGAGAAGATGGCTCGCTGCGCGTTCAGAAAGCAACCTTTCTGTGGTAGATCTAGAAGTTGAGCGTGGGGACGCCCGCCCCTTTTTCTGTCTCCAGGGAAGAGGGTGGCTGTTTGCTTTCCAGGAGGAGGTTCGCTTTTGCCTTCCTCCTCCCACCAAAACAAACGTTTTATAAAGCCGCTCTTCTACAAAACGCTACTTTTCAAAGAAAGGCGCATTCAACAACAACCTTTTGTCGTCCGGCGGGCCCCCCCCCCCCAAACAGGCCACCTGCTCGCGTAAACACATTAGCACTAGGAAAGGGGCAGAAACTCTGCCCCGTGAGACGAGGCCTTTGCCGTGCTGGGGACAGGCTGCAGAGAGCTGGGCAGCACCCGGCTCTCACTGAACCGTCCTGCGCCTTCCACACATCAGACACTGCCCCCACCTCCCTAGCAAGGACGAAAAGAAACAGCCCAAGTCAAGAAGGTCCATTTGAGTCTGCATTTTCCCTTGGGCTGGCACCAATTCTACAACAGGAAAAAAAGTTGCTAGATGGCCTTATACAGGGATGGAAACAACCGGAGTCTGCCTGGCACCCCCTTAAACCATTTTTGCAAGTCTTGGAGCAGAAGCTGTAAATCACAAACAATTACTTAACAAGTGGAGGTTAAGCTTAATAGTTTTGTTTCATTTCAGAGATGAGCAAGTTCCAGGTTTCCCAGTTGCCATGTACCAACTTAGCTGCCTTGCTGTAGGTGCTACAGCAGCAGCTGAGATTTCTTCTTGGTGCCCTGTGGATCCCTGTCCATCCCAAATACCAGGACCAAATATTTGGGAATTGTTTTAGGTCCTGTTGGTTACTCCGTTGCAGACCTCCCCTCAGACTTCCTTTCCTCAGAAGGGGAAAAGGTCTAGTAGTTTGTTTTGGTTTTAGTCAGTGGTATTCAACTTAGCTAAGAAAGCAGTTTAAAATTTCAAGGAGTTACAAAAGGCTTATAGTGCTGATGTTAAAGTTGAACTCCAAAGGAAAATAAAGTTTTCTTCTCTATCTTGCGGCTGTTTTAATGTATGAAGAACATGTATTTTAAAGAGGGCTCATTTTAGGTGGCATTTAAAACCTAGAAAAATCTCAACTTCCTTGAAGACAGGAAAACCAAAAGTTGGTCTTTCTTGATAGAAGGTCTGTAATAAACTGGAGCCCAAATCTGTGCTGCTGTAAATCATTAATGGCAAAACTTTGGGTGAACATCAACTGAATAAGGGTTTTGTTTTGGATCTGTTTAAAAAAACCTGCCCAACACCAGACAAATAACTGGAAGAAAGATTTCTTTATTGAAGACAGCGATCGGACTTTACTTTTGATGGGTCTGACCTCCTGCATCATGGAAATTACCCGGTAGTGCTGGCATCACAGTAACTGGGGGTAATTAAAGTCAGAGACAGAGAAGGGGCAGGTGAAACAGTTGCACTTGCAGCAGGCAGCGGGGAGCAGTGGGGCATGGAGACCGATATCCCACACCCCCAGCAGCTTGGGAGAATTGCAGCACCCATACGCAAAACTGGTTTGTGTGCCTCCACGGAGAGCCAGGCCATCCTGAGATGGCATTGGTGGCACCACCTGAGTCCCTCTTGCCACCAGGGCAACTGGGTTCCCTATCCCATCCTCCTCCTGACAGGAGCAGGGACCAGTTCCTAAGATGACTTACCCACAGCACCAAAGCCAGCGTCAAGCCATGTGGGGTGGGTGAGCCTGCCCGTAAGGCTGCTGGAGGGGAGCAGCAACTTCTGTTTCAGCTGGCAGCTGCTCCCACCACTTGGTGTCTTGGGGCCCAATGTCCCATACTGGGATGTAATATGGCTGCTGCTATCCCTGCTCCATCCAAGTGTTGCTTGTTTATATCCCTATCTGACCCTGTCAAAGTGCATGGGCAATTTAAGATTGGCAGCATTTTATACCAATGGAGAGAAATAGCAGCATGTGAATGGCCACACTGGAGAAAGAACCAGTATTTTATACAAGAGGCTAAAAGAGATAAAGATGACACTGACTGACAAAGGGATTTGGAGAGAGAGATTTCAAACTAGAACATTTTTCAAAGGAAGGTACCCACCATAAGAAGAGATATTGAGACCAGGTAGATCCACTGGTGACCGATCAGAACCACACACCAACCTTGCTGCAATGGATGATTATTCACAGGTGTAAACCACAGAGTTTCACACCACATTAAAGTTCGTTCTTCACCATAGCACAGATCTGGTATGAAAGTTCATTTTGAGAGTGGAGTATTCTTGCCTGGTACCCCCTTTCCTTCCTGACTAGGTCTACCACAATTAGCGGTGGGTGATAGACTCAAAGCTAAAACAAAATGAGGAGAGAAACCAGTCCAGGGAGGCAGGCAGCTAGGGAAGAGACTCTTACCAGAATGCATCTTCGGGGCTTTGACCATAACACCTCCGCTAAAAAGACATTAGTCATGATCTAAAGTGATGGCAAATCTAGTAGCAGCCAGGAATGCAGTATTCCTCCAACCAGAAGATGCCATCTTAAACTCCGTTAATATGTTGTAGGGGAATTTGGAGGAAATGAAAGTTGGGCAACTCTGAAAAGAAGTCTCACCCATGTGCTGAGAAAGCTGCCTTGACCTGTTTTCCAGCCCTGCAAGAATTCCTCCAGCAAAACTGGGGGAGGCAAACCTGCGACACTCCTGAAATGTCCAATATATAGATTTCTATAAGAAAGTAAAAAACAGGTTTTTAAGAAAAAAAAAAAAAAACAAAAAAACAAACTTATCAGGATAGCAAAAGCATGGTCCTACCTTTCCTTTTAATGGAAGAAAGAGGGATCCCTTCCCATACTGTTGTATGCTCACAGTGCCCAAGTAGGACTGCAGAAACAGAGCCAAAACCCCATTGCACCCAAGATTTCTTGTGTAATCCTGGGCAAGTCACAGTCCAGCATTTCCTCAGTTTCTCCTACAATAAAAGGAACGGGGGGAATAATTTTCCTAACTTTCATCCTTTCTGTGTATAGAGTGAAGGAAGCTGCAGCAAATTTGGGGCCTGGCTGTAGGAAGCAGGAAAGGGAAAAATCCAGACTGGGAGCCCAGCACTCCCCTGCCAAGCTGTAAGCAGGCCAGTTCCTGCATTCTGCCATTGCCATCACTGATGGAGAAAGGAGGGACATGCAGAGACAAAGGAGGGAAAACAAAGAGCCCAGCTGTATCTGAGCACCTAGAGATGTCCTCCAGGATAACCTAGCCATCCCACCACAGCTGGGAAACTTGGCTTGACTGAAACGCTCCAAATGTTTTCTGCACATTTACTCCTACTGGATTTCTCCCTCCTACCCCAGTTTACAGCATCCTTCTCTCCCAGCTGCCAGAGCTGTCTGAGCTCCTGTAGAGCTAACATTTAATGACAATTGCAGAAGCCCCTAAAGTGAATTTACTGCCTTATAAATGACACCCAGGTTTATTTTATGATGAATATCATACCAAGACATGAATCTTTGCTCCTCTGGGGAGCTATTTAGTTAAGATAAAGTCAGTAGATCTGGATAGGCTGAGGATGCTCTTTGGTGTTTTGCAAAGGGAAGGTAAAGTGAACAATGAGAAACAAAGACAGCATCAAAACATTTTCCTTCGCTACTTCTAAGGCTATAGGACAAAATCATTTTCCTTTCCCCGTGTCTCAAATACACTTCCTCACACTTCCTCTCCCAGCTTTCAGCTAGGAAGCAGTCTCAAACTAAACATATGTAGGGACCCCTATTCTTTCTCACCCTGTATCATGGGAGAAAATGTTTACAGGTAATCTAGAATGAGTCAGAAATTACAGAAGAAAGCATCATCCGGATGCAAGTTCCCTCATCTCCTCCAAAAAATAGGCACACTAAGGAAACATATACATACAACAGCCATAGTTAAGATTACTTCAGATTTCTCCTCAGGACGTGTAATCTTAGCAAGGGATGGGTTTGGTCAAGGACTCACCAGGACAAGCTTCAGAAAACCTGGGTTTAGTCTCCAGGTCCATCTATCACAGACTCTATAGACACCACTTGGATTCTCCTCCAACATCAGGTGCTCATGTTTGTCCCATTCAGGTGGTATTTTCACTCCTCCTTTATCTGCCTTGCCCATTCAGAACATCCTTCTCAGCACAAGCTAGCCCAATAGTGGCATGAGGGGTGTATGGGGCTTCTAGGCACTGCTTTGAAAAAGGTGCCTTCTAATGTCAAAAACTGAATCACTGCACTGCCACTCATTAAGTGCCTGAAATGGTGGGAAAGTGTTATCATCACCACCTCCTTATCCATAGAAGAGGTGACAGTAAAACAAAAAATACCTTTGTTTATATCATGCAGTTTCCTTGGCATTGCACAAGGATAATAGCAGATTTTGTTCAAAGTAATTATTCCCCAAAATATCTCAGCAACCCAACTTTGTCTACATGGCAGTTTTCTTCCTCTTCTTTATCCCCCTTCCCCAGATAAACTCTTACACAAATTGAACAGTTAAACCAGCACAATCTGCCATGCAGACACAAAAAGGAGCAACTTTTTCAGTTTAGATTAAAACCAGTGATCTTTCAGTCTGTGGTTTGTATGCTACTTTTAAGACACTCCTAAAAGTAACAACGAAAACCAAGCCAAACTTTGGCGCATTTAAATCTTCTATACAGGACTCTTTATGCTTATTGGGAAAGCTTTAAGTGTTGAAAAAGGTTGAAATGCTTAGGCTGCTCAGGGAAAGGTTAACATTAAATATCAAAGCAAGCTACTCTTCCAGAGCCTAGGCAGCCATGCGAAAGAGCACAGGTGCATTATAGGTATAACTGGAGAAAAGCATTATATTATATTATATTCATTATATTTAATCTGGAGAACTTTCCTGCATAGACAGGGCTCCAGTGCCACACCTGGAATTGCAACCCCAGCATTTCCAGTGCAGCCATTTCCAGTGTCATGACCCCAGAGAGGCTGGTTATGGCAGTCACAAACAGGGCTGGGAGCTCGCAAAAAAAATGGTTTTGTGAAATAATTATGGTATATTTTAGGGGACAGAAGTGCTGCAAGTAATCTAGGTGGGACTACAGAAGGAAAAAGACAGACAATATCAGTCTTTCAGCATTTGCCAGTGCTTGAGATTTCCCGCAATACCCAGGGCCCATCTGCCAAGAGCTTCTGCTCCAACAGGGACAAATAGGACACACATGCCAGTAACTCAAATACAGGGAAATCTGGAGACATTGCAAGCCAAGGGATCAGAGTGCTGCAGGACAGAGACTTCCCAGCAGAAGTGAGTTTAAAGAGAGAGATGACCCACATAAGTTTGCAAGAGGAAAACTAATATTAAAAAAAAGTATGAAAAATGTCCCACTCATATAATTTGAAACAACATTTAAGGGTTTTCTGTGTCAGTGAGATGACGAGGGTAAAGAGCCTGTTCCCCAAGCCTCCTGCTGGCTACCAACCTCAGGAACAGAGGGGCTGACACTGCTTGAGAAACATGTCACCATAAAAAGTTCTGAAAACATAAAAATAGTTCAGTGGGTTTCTTTGGTGGTGATTCTTGGACTCTGAATGCTTTTCTGGTTACAACTACATTCCCTGCTACAGCTACCAGAACAGCAGTCATCGCATTTCCCTGCACTGTATAAGCAAGAGATTCTCTTTAAAACCTCCATGACAGCTACCTTTGCAAAGCTGCTTGAAAAGTTAACTATTCTTGGCACTGGAGCTGCACCTTATATCTACTTCTTAGTCACAAAAGTTCTGTATCAATGAGAGGAACTATTCTGAATGCGCATGGAAATTCAGTTGCAAAGGAAGGAGAAGATTACCATCTCCAGTGTGACAAAGTAGGATTCCTCTCCTCACAGTTCCTTTGCCTTATGTTCCTTGTGAAGGACCAATTTTTCTTACAAACACCACCAATATTTCTGTAGCAATCTAAAGCATTAGCAAAAATTAAAGAAGTCAGCACAGAAATAAGTATTGAAGTAACACTAAAAGAATCCCTAAGTGAATCATAGGATGGTTTGGGTTGGAAGGGACCTTTAAAGATCATCTAGTCCAACCCCCCTGCAATGAACAGGGACATCTTCAACTAGATCAGGTTGCTCAGAGCCCCATCCAGCCTGACCTTGACTGTTTCCAGGGATGGGGCATCTACCACCTCTCTGGGCAACCTCTTCCAGTGTTTCACCACCCCCATTGTAAAAAATTTCTTCCTTGTATCTAGTCTGAATCTACCCTCTTTCGGTTTAAAACCATTACCCCTTGTCCTATCGCAACAGGCCCTACTGAAAAGTCTGTCCCCATCTTTCTTATAAGCCCCCTTTAACTATTGAAAGGCTGAAATAAGGTCTCCCCGGAGCCTTCTCTTCTCCAGGCTGAAACAACCCCAGCTCTTTCAGCCTTTCCTCATAGGAGAGGTGTTCCAGCCCTCTGATCATTTTTGTGGCCCTCCTCTGGACCTGCTCCAACAGGTCCATGGCTTTCCTGTACTGAGGACTCCAGAGGTGGATGCAGTACTGCAGGTGGGGTCTCACCAGAACGGAGTAGAGAGGCAGAATCACCTCCCTCGACCTGCTGGCCCACAGTTCTTTTGATGCGGCCCAGGGTACAGTCGGCTTTCTGGGCTGCAAGCGCACATTGCCGGCTCATGTCCAGCTTTTCATCCACCAGAACCTCCAAGTCCTTCTCCACAGGGCTGCTCTCAATCCCTTCATCCCCCAGCCTGTATTGATACTGGGGATTGCCCTGACCCAGGTGCAGGACCTTGCACTTGGCCTTGTTGAACCTCATGGGGTTCACATGGTCCCACTTCTCGAGTGTATCCAGGTCCCTCTGGATAGCATCCCGTCCCTCAGGTGTGTCAACCGCACCACTCAGCTTGGTGTCATCTTGTGCTGGTTTCAGCTGGGATAGAGTTAATTGTCTTCCTAGTAGCTGGTACAGTGCTATGTTTTGAGTTCAGTATGAGAAGAATGTTGATAACACTGATGTTTTCAGTTGTTGCTAAGTAGTGTTTAGTCTAAAGTCAAGGATTTTTCAGCTTCTCATGCCCAGCCAGCGAGAAAGCTGGAGGGGCACAAGAAGTTGGCACAGGACACAGCCAGGGCAGCTGACCCAAACTGGCCAACGGTGTATTCCATACCATGTGACATCCCATCTAGTGTATAAACTGGGGGGAGTGGGGGTGGGGGATCGCCGCTCAGGGACTAACTGGGCGTCAATCAGTGGGTGGTGAGCAACTGCACTGTGCATCATTTGTACATTCCAATCCTTTTATTATTACTGTTGTCATTTTATTAGTGTTATCATTATCATTATTAGCTGCTTCTTTTCTGTTCTATTAAGCCGTTCTTATCTCAATCCATGAGTTTTACTTCTTTTCCTGATTTTCTCCCCCATCCCACTGGATGTGAGGGGAGTGAGTGAGCGGCTGCGTGGTGCTTAGTTGCTGGCTGGGGTTAAACCACGACACATCTGCAAACCTGCTGAGGGTGCACTCGATCCCACTGTCCATGTTATTGATGAAGACATTAAACAGTACTGGTCCCAGTACGGACCCCTGAGGGACACCACTCATCACTGATCTCCATCTGGACTTTGAGCCATTGACCACTATGCTCTGGATGCAACCATCCAGGCAATTCCTCATCCAGTGAACAGTCCATCCATCAAGTCCATATCTCTCCAGTTTAGAGAGAAGGATGTCGTGAAATACTTTCCTTATAGAGAAATTAACATTAAAAGTTGAACATAACAAGAAAATATGTTCTGCCTCCTCCTTCTGCTTTCCCCAGACTGCGAGGTCATTATCTAGCCTAAGCTGCATCTCCACAACCAACAAAGCAGGTCTGTTTGTAAAGCAAGGCACTGCCCTCTCTCCATAGCTTGCAGGGTCCTAAACAACACAGGAAAGAGGGTAACAGGAGAAGCCTTCTCCAAATGCAGTATTAATGAGACGGAGCTGTCCTTGAGATAGTGAGGATGCAAGAACAGATGCTGAATGGGTCATGGAGAAATGATTTTATTTAGGGTAGCATCTTTACATGCCCCTACACTGCTCCAAGCATCTCTGCACTGCACAAGTGTCTGGGTACTGAGTAGAGCAAGAAAAGCTTCTTTTGAAGGAAGAATAAACACAATGTTTATTCATGTAACAGCCAAGTCCTGCTTCACTTTAAACCCCAACCAACTGCGGTTGATACGCACATGTAAAATAAATAATAGTAATTTGTTATGCCATGGAGTATGCAACCTTTGTAGTATGATTACCCATTCAGTGAGCACTTGGGTGTATGGAAGAAACATTGCAAAACACTGTGATCTGTTAGCACTAGTACATGCCTGTCATATTTATTCATACCTTAAATTACAAAGCTCACTTCCACCATTAAAAGCATCACCAAGTCAAGTACTGTAAGACTGGAAAATGTAGAATGTAGAAATAGAATCAGAACAACCTGGTGGTAAGGTGCTCCCTTAACTAGATCACAGACAAGGTCACAGACTAAGGTAATTTCTTTGACAGTTTCAGCATTAAAAAAGTTTCTTCTACCTTTGAAAGCTGCTCAAGATAAAGAATGTTGTAAGCAGGGGTGAAGCCATGCTCGACTAGTTACCATCTGACTATTTTTTGTGGGTGGTTAAGATGCCAGGCAAGACTTGCTCTGTCCCGGCAAGATGGGAATCTTTCCTGTACGCAGTGGGAAAGGCCCCATGATATGGCTCAGTGCCATGACTATTTAGATATTAAAACGGTGGATGTCGAAACCAATCCTGAATGCAATTGGCTATATGAACTCTTACCTGCTATCTGTTTGCTGACAGTACTGGGAGTGGTTCTTGCTGGGATTACACTGCATGCTCCTGTTGGCTGCCAAAGACAGTAGGAGGAAGTTAAGGAAGGAAAAAAAGGAAGGTGACCTGTGGGGGAAAGTTGCAGACAGGCATAACTGGGGGAAAAAAAAGTCCTGATAAAGTTTCCTACAAGATTTATGTATTACTAGACATCAATGCACACACAAATTTATTGCATTTAACAATCTCTTGAACAGTATCTGGTCAGCACTTTGTAATATATAAGAATATATAAATATGCCTATACTGAGTTTGCTATGTGGCAAATCAGATGACTGAAACTCTGCCTGCAGGGACAAACGAAGTCATTTCCACAGCGGTGCAAGAGCATGAAGTGCTCCTGAAGGTCCGGCCCCAGGCTGAGGAGCTGCAGATGGCAGCATTGGTGAGCACCACCCGGGAAACCACAGCTCCACAGAGCCCAGCTAACCAACACCTATGCTTTTATTCAAAGGGTTTGTAGCACTTTTTGTTGTTGAAAACAGGCGGTTTTTTCATCATTGATTTACTTTTCACAATTTGTGCTTTTTAAATAATTAGTATTTTCTCTCTCATCCCTGTTGGACAAAGCACATTGGCCTGGCAGCAATACCTCTCTGAAAAAAATCAGAACTGTTTCAGCAGCTCATGGGAACTCTGGTCAGTGATAAGGGACTTGCTGCAATGGGTACTATCTAGCTATAATAAGGATCGCTGCTATTCCTGGGAGAGTCATAAATCACAATGCTTAGGAGCCTACTGAAGGCAAAACCTGAGTTCCTACTGGTCTGTCAACACTATTTAAAGAACATACATTTTCTTTTGCAGGGAGTCCAAGATTAACTATAAAATGAACACACTTTTGCTCATACAGAACTACAAAACCTGTTCTCACTTTAAAGTCAATTTGAGTTTCAAACTCCCATGTGCCAGCAGATGGCTGTTGAATTTGTTTTGCAAACAGCATGGGGGAACTGATCAGGTTGGACTGCATCCACAGTGATAAGCAACCATGACAACACTATTTCTGTGAGCTTCTCTACCCTAAAACCATTAATTCTTACAAACTGGGTTTGGGGCTGGATTTTCTGCTCCTAGTATCTGTTCAGTTCTTCACACAGTTTGCACCTTACAAAGCTGTAGTGTCCAGAAGAGAAGCTGAAAATCTTAATCAGGGCTCTCATCCTGCTGGGAGACTTCAACCACCCCAACATCTGCTGGAAAAGTAGCACGGCGAGCTGTAGACAATCTAGGAGACTCCTGGAGTGCATTGAGGATAACTTCTTAAGCCAGGTAGTAGACAGCCCTACCAGAGGGGATGCGTTACTGGACCTGTTGGTGACCAACGCAAGTGAGCTCATTGGTGGCATCAGGATTGGAGGCAGCCTGGCCTGCAGCGATCACACACTGGTGGAGTTCGCAGTCCTGAGGGATATGGGTCATGCAAAGACTGAAGTCAGGACCCTGAATTTTAGGAAAGAAAAATTCCAGCTGTTCAAGGAGTTAGTCAGTAGGACCCCCTGGGAAACTGCCGTCAGTGACAAGGGAGCAGAACAGAGCTGGCAGATCTTTAAGGACGCTTTGCATAAAGCACAAGAGCTCTCAATTCCCAGGTGTAAGAAGTCAAGGATGCCAAGAGACCAGCATGGATGAGTCGAGACCTGCTGGTCAAACTAAAGGGCAAGAAGAAAATGCACAGGCAGTGGAAGCAGGGACAGGTGTCCTGGGAAGAGTATAGGGACATTGCCCAGTTGTGTAGGGATGGGATCAGGAAGGCCAAGGTGTGACTGGAGCTGAACTTGGCAAGGGATGCAAAGAATAATAAGAAGGGATTCTATAGGTATGTCAGCCTGAAAAGGAAGGTCAAAGAAAGTGTATCCCCCCAACGAACATGACTGGCAAACTGGTAACAATGGACGCGGAGAAGGCTGAGGTACTCAACAACTTTTTTGCCTCAGTCTTCACTGGCAACCTCTCTTCCCCCACTTCTCGAGTGGATGGACCTCGAAGCAGGGACTGGGGGAGCAAAGTCCCTCCCACTGTAAGAGAAGATCAGGTTTGAGACCACCTGAGGAACCTGAACATACATAAGTCTATGGGACCTGACAAGATGCATCCCAGAGTCCTGAGGGATGTAGTTGCCAAGCCACTCTCCATGATATTTGAAAAGTCATGGCAGTCAGGTGAAGTCCTTGAAGACTGTGAAAAGGGAAACATTGCACCCATTTTTAAAAAGGGTGGAAAGGAGGACCGTGGGAACTACTGACCTGGCAGCCTCACCTCTGTGCCTGGGAAGATCATTGAACACATCCTCCTAGAAGCTGTATTAAGGCACATGGAGGTCATTCAAGACAGCCAGCATGGCTTCACCAAGGGCAAGTCTTGCCTGACCAACCTAGTTGCCTTCTATGATGGAGTGACTACACCAGTGGACAAGGGAAAAGCTACGGGTGTTATCTCTCTGGACTTCTGTAAGGCCTTTGACACGGTCCCCCACAACATCATTCTCTCTAAACTGGAGAGATATGGATTTGATGGATGGACTGTTCACTGGATGAGGAATTGCCTGGATGGTTGCATCCAGAGCATAGTGGTCAATGGCTCAAAGTCCAGATGGAGATCAGTGATGAGTGGTGTCCCTCAGGGGTCCGTACTGGGACCAGTACCATTTAATGTCTTCATCAATGACATGGACAGTGGGATTGAGCGCACCCTCAGCAGGTTTGCAGATGACACCAAGCTGAGTGGTGCGGTTGACACACCTGAGGGACGGGATGCTATCCAGAGGGACCTGGATACACTCGAGAAGTGGGACCATGTGAACCCCATGAGGTTCAACAAGGCCAAGTGCAAGGTCCTGCACCTGGGTCAGGGCAATCCCCAGTATCAATACAGGCTGGGGGATGAAGGGATTGAGAGCAGCCCTGTGGAGAAGGACTTGGAGGTTCTGGTGGATGAAAAGCTGGACATGAGCCGGCAATGTGCGCTTGCAGCCCAGAAAGCCGACTGTACCCTGGGCCGCATCAAAAGAACTGTGGGCCAGCAGGTCGAGGGAGGTGATTCTGCCTCTCTACTCCGTTCTGGTGAGACCCCACCTGCAGTACTGCATCCACCTCTGGAGTCCTCAGTACAGGAAAGCCATGGACCTGTTGGAGCAGGTCCAGAGGAGGGCCACAAAAATGATCAGAGGGCTGGAACACCTCTCCTATGAGGAAAGGCTGAAAGAGCTGGGGTTGTTTCAGCCTGGAGAAGAGAAGGCTCCGGGGAGACCTTATTTCAGCCTTTCAATAGTTAAAGGGGGCTTATAAGAAAGATGGGGACAGACTTTTCAGTAGGGCCTGTTGCGATAGGACAAGGGGTAATGGTTTTAAACCGAAAGAGGGTAGATTCAGACTAGATACAAGGAAGAAATTTTTTACAATGGGGGTGGTGAAACACTGGAAGAGGTTGCCCAGAGAGGTGGTAGATGCCCCATCCCTGGAAACAGTCAAGGTCAGGCTGGACGGGGCTCTGAGCAACTTGATCTAGTTGAAGATGTCCCTGTTCATTGCAGGGGAGTTGGACTAGATGATCTTTAAAGGTCCCTTCCAACCCAAACCATCCTATGATTCTATGATCAGATACTTGGCATATTCTGGACTCTACAGTTTCCCTTCACTGATCTTTCTCTGATACTAGGTGTATGCATCAATCATACAATATTTGCACAGCAAAGATGTAACAGACATGAATTTTGACAAAATGATACAGCAGGCACAGGAATGTGATGCTGAAGCACCATTCAGGAGTTCAGAACTTATGCACAAGAATTTATGTAAGGCTAATAGTTGTACTAATGAAGTACCAGTATGGCTTCAATTCAGTTAAAATAGAGAAAACATGATGTTCTGCTTAGGAAACAGAATGTTTAAGGTTTCATTACCTCTTGGACTTCTATGAGATCAGAACAATTGCTTCAGCCAATGCAGTTGGGCGCTTTTCCAAAGAGGAGGACGTGCCTGAGGTAAGGTCTCGGTCCCCTTCACTCCAGAGGCAAATGGGGTCCTTACAAGAAACTTCTATCAGCTCTGTCTTCAGTTTACTGACTTCACTTCAGAAACAGCCAGCCTTGAAGTTAGCTTTGCTACACTGATTTCCATCACCCTCTGCCGCACACACATCCAGCATTTCCGAGTTTTCCTTGCTGCTATCTTCCCTGAGTGATTTTGTAAAACAACCATTTAAACTCCTCAGTGCGGCTGCTAAGTTGGAATAAGATCTGACAGAGAGTGCAGAGATGGCTGGGGTAAATTCAGGCCATAGGAAAACAGTCTAGAAACCAAATTACAAAACTTTAGCCAAATTGAAACATGGCAACTGTTACCTTTAGTTGCCAGGTTAAGTAAGGGACTGCAGAGACAGGAATGCCCCAGAGGACAGGCTGCTCCACAGGTTGTTCAGCCATATGCGAGGAGAAATGCTGCAGATGCAAAATTCTGAGAAATCACACAGAGAAGCGAAGTCCTCCTTATTTGATGATGACAGCATTGAAATGCACTGAAACAGCAAAGCAGGAAAGGAAGCTGGTTGAGAAGGAGCAAATGATAAAGTCTCAGAGTCTTAGGAGAGGAAAGAGTGAGAAAGCAAAATAAGCTGTTGTAAAGAACACGGAATTAAATGAACAGAACTCAGATCCCATGGGAAAGAAGTTCACAGGGATCTCCAGTCCTTAAACAAAGCATACCTAAGACACAAACTGTCCTAATGTAGAAGTGGTGGGGAGAAAGAGGCTAAATCACGAGGTTCTTCAGCAACGTCCCCCGTAGAGAGAACACATGTAGATTGTGGGAAAAGAGATAAAAATTACAAGCAATGATGGTACAGACTTACAGAGATAAAAACCAGAAAGGCTATGGCAGAAAGTAAAATACAACTAGCACAGAGGAAAAAGATGATAAGCCTTGCATTGGTACAATATTAGTAAAAGGAAAACAACCAAGGAACAGATCTATTAAGAGGCAGTGAAAGCTCTTATTAGACATCGCGAAGCAGGCAGTGTTTAGTGATTTTTTTGCTTCAGTGCCTATTAAAAAGTCATTGTGGATCAGGCAGTCAACAGAATTAACATCAGCAACATCAGGGATAACCTCAGGCTAGAATTCAGAAAGAACAGAATAGATAAGCTACAGAGTTTTTAGCTGGATGAAATTAATCCAGGGAAATTTAGAAGAACCCTCAGAGCCATCAGCAGTAGTATCTGACAGCCTGTGCAGGACAAGCATGTTTCCAGAAGAGTTGTGAAGACAGTGTCTATCTTTGAAAAGGGGAAAGGGAGGAGTTAGAATTATGACTTGCTTCATTTAACTTCAATTCCAAGAAAAAAAAAAAACCTAACAAACCATTTGGGAGCACCTACCAGGTAATCGGGAGGTAGGTAACATCCAACCCATATCCGTCACAAACAGATCCAATGTAGCATGTTTAATTTCTTTTTATGACAAAGACCTTGTAGAGAGACAAAGCAAGCACAAGGAACCACATACACTGACTCTGCTGAGGGCTTTAACACTGTTTCACGTGACCTTGGCAAAAACGAACCAGGAGATATATGCTCTGGATGAAAATATTATGGGGTAACTGTGATATTCATTGTAAAACTGCATCAGTAGCTGCAATGTTCGTCAGGATTGGCAGTCTAAAGGAAGGATGACTGAGAGAAGAGGTGAGAACAGTACTAGCTTCTGTAAAGAGAGAAGAAATAACCTACCTTCCATGCCCTTGGTAAACAGCACAAGAACTACAGGAATCAAATCACAGCAAGAGAGGAGTCCAGGTTAGATATGAGGAAAAACATTACAGTGATGTGCATAGCTGGAACAAATACTCAAGGAGATTGAGGAATCAGCCCTGCCAGAGGTTTTAGGAGGTCAGGTAAGACAAACACCTCTCAGATTTATTGTACACAGTCAGTTCTGTCCTGAGGCTGGGGCATGGGGCAGCTGACTTCTTGATGTCCCTTTTCTCCCTTGTTTACCTTAATCTTAACACTTCTTTACCAAAGAATTACATTCGTTTTCTAGGATGTCCACCAGTATAGAGAGGTAAACCAGTGCTAATGAACAGAAGTACAAGTTGATCAGCTTCTCTCTCTTGCCCAGACTGAAAAGAATCAAATATACACAGGAAAAAAAAAAAGAGATAAAACAAGTAGATAAGGCTGTTGAACCACCTGACTTCTGTAATATCAGACAACACTAAAAAAAACCCAAACATTTTTAAAGAGGGCAACATCAACAACTAATAAAATCTCTTTAAAAGTCCTGTAGGAAAAAGAGTTTTCAGTGATTTCAGAAACTCTCATTTAGAGGACAGTGGAGATTCAAAGGAGGAAGGGAAGGGGTGAGAAAAAACAAGACTCCCCAACCTTACTTTCCCATAATTTCTTTCCTCCATTGCTGTGAATGATCTGGAAGTCCAACACATCTTTCTTTCTTGTAAGCGCCCCAGAATGGGCACACAGAGGTACCCAACCCATGACCAGAGAGCCTCCCTCCTCCTCTCCCAAGTGACGTAGGACTTGCCAGAAGTGACCTGGTGCTGCTTTTTCCCCCTCCAACTCTCAAGGCTCCTCTCACCTGATGGGTCCAGGACTCTGTGAGAGAGCGAGATTTGCGGTGCCTGACTTAGGATTCCCCATGCCCTACAGATCTCCCCGGCACTTCTTTTTCTATGATGGATCTTCTACTCCTTGCAAGTAATCCCATGCCTTTTCATGCAACCTCTTGAATGATTCATCATGCTCCCCAATCTGAGCAGTTCCTAAGCCTTATTTCCCCTTGAAAAAGATTTCTACTTACATTACCATGTTGCCCTGATCCATCGTCACTGCTATGACTTTGCAAACACATTCTAACTCTTTCTATAGTTTTGGATTTTTCTCGCCATTTGCTATGTAAGCCTTGGAAAACATCAGCAGATGTCAACAGTGGCTGCCATGAAGGCAATAACCTGGACAAGGCACAGCTTTTTGGCATTTTTAATCATCCTTGTGCATTAACCCTGTCCACACAGTGGAGGGGGAAGCCACAGGGTTAGGAAGAACTCTGCCACGCTCCAAAGGGCTGGTGTTGCTCTATGCGTTCATGAGGTGAGAGGATGCCCATCCAGGCATGGCACACACTCTTCCCCTGTGATATTGGGCTTCCCATCTCCCAAAGCTGTTCACTGTCTGTACACTAGGTCTATCTCCCCCTTCCTCCACAGCTGCTCTTCAAACCCTACCCAACCCACAGCATGGCCTCAGCAGGACAGTCTCCCAACGCTGCCCTGGAATCACACATGCGTCTAGCTGTGGATTTGTACCCAGCTTGGGCAGGAGACAAGTTTGGGCCAATGCCTAAACCAGTGAGACCTCCCAGTATGCCTTGCGGGAGGGCTGTTCTGGGAAATGCCAGGGAGGTCCTGCTAGCCCACATAATGTTTGTGTAATGGGAGACCTGACACCAGCAGGCAGATTTGGATAGGAAGGGAATGAAAATAGAGGCAGCATCGCCTAATGAGTAGGGCATGGTCTGAGAGGCTGGAGACTTGTATTCTGATTGTATTCTCAGTTCAGCAGCTGATCTGCTGAATAACTTTTCCACGTGCTTTGGTTTTCCCACCTATAAAAGGGTGGGAACTAATCTTGCTTTCCTCCAAAATGCTTTCAAGTCCACCAGTAAAGCACACTACAGAACAGCTACACACTAGTTCCATCAGTTCATCAGCAAGGCAGGCAAAAGCTTCCTCACATTAAAACCACAGTCTATATTTACCTTCTTTTATGCGCTAAAGGACTTTTAGGATGCACTGCCTGTTCATATGAATGGGCACAGAGGGCAATACCGTTTTGCTCTATACAGTCTATGACACAAGAGAAGCCATGCTGACATCTGTTATTATTGTGAGAAGACACCATAACTCAGGAACTACCCAAAACCAAATGGAAAATAAAGGGAAAATACAATAGGAATGACGGATTCTTAGCAATTGGGCAATAACAAGCCAAAGTGGAAAGTTTAAAGTGGCTACTCACAAAGCGATTGCACTTTATCTGCCAAGACTGAAAAAATAAACCTCAAGAAGACATGCCCAGGAAAAAAAAAAATCTATAAAGGGGCAATAGCTCTGTCTCTGAGAGCATTAGTAGGTGTAGGCTGTAACAGGTTATTAAGCAACTTGTCTTTGAGAAAAAACAGATGTTTATTTCCAAGGCTCTAAAAACTGCAGGCTGAAATATGAGCATGAGTCTACTTAGTATAAAATATCAGGACTCCTTGTTTTTGAATTAAAACGTATGTTTTAGTCTGTTAATAATTTGAAATTAAAAGAAAGCAAGTGATAGCTATGGCAGTTAACTTTAGCAAGAAGCTGTGGAAAGGACTCAGTGTACTGCTGTGTGGTCAAAGGAACACCACGCAAGTCACTCAGCTCAGAGAGGTGGGTGTGGGAAAATCTACCCGTGCCCCTCCGAAGTAGCTGTATTTGGAATACAAAGGTCTTGTCCCCGGAGGACTAGAAAGGAAAAACAGAGAAGCCATATTCTGTGGCATTTTAGCTGACTGGGATGCAGGAGCCAGACCTGCTCTTGTTCTCAAGTATTGCAACCTCTTTGGGGAGCCAAAAGGAAGACAGACCTAGAGAAACAACAGCCAGGCTCTCAAGCTATCCTCCTGAAATTGAGCAATGCCTTATCACCACCCTCTCCTTTGGCAACATGACCGGCACATCCTCTCTGCACTGTCTTTGCCAGGAGCGAGGACATGAAGCCCACTGCTTAACTTGTGATCCAACCCAAACTATTGGGATGTGAGAAGTACAAATACAAATACCTGGTATCTTACACACACAATCCAAGGAGCATCATGGCCCTCTTAAATGGCCAGAAATGGGCAGAAACAGAACTGTATTTTCAGTTTATGTGACAATGCTCTACCTATGCCTGTTAGCAGACAGCAGTCGTCATTTTCTCTTTCCTCCTGAAATCTTTTAAATCTGTTTGTCAGTCTTGACAGAAGAGGGCTCAAAGATACCAAATGTGCACAAGTTTCACAGAAATAGATGGCTAGTTGAGGAGAGAAACCTTATTAGTATTCCCATAAAAAGGAAGGGACAGGCAGGACCTGAACTCTTCTTAAGACGCCAGAGAATCTGTACAGGACAAGACTCATTATGGGAATCCCATGTCTAAGTAATTTTTCAAAACAGAGATTCTCTCTTAGTAGGCACTGAAGATTCCATAGGAGTAAAAGACAGATCCATAGAACAGCTTCATTCTCACCTCTGCCCAGGCAGCTACGAGCTAGATCTCTTATAAGCCACAGTTTGAGCGCCACACTATAACAGCGATCCAAGAGTGACTTGTTGAAAGAGCAACTTTTAGAGGTGCTTCAGCATTCACTTCTTGAGACCAGGTATTTAAATTAGACCAGTAGGCAGAAAAGCATCGAAATAAAGGGCTAGATTTCTTAAACATCTCAGTGTGCTAAGTATGGACAGACTGATCCTGGGGGTCACGCTTGCAAAAACCAAGACCAGCTGCTGGGTATTGATAGCATTAGGGTATCTGGCCCCACTCCACTAACACATGCACTATCTGGAAACGTCCCCTTTTCCCTTGGGGAAGGTCCTCCCAACAGCCTAAGCCAGCCCAAGCCTGCTGAGGTGAGGATGGCTTACAGACAGGTCACAGACTGAACTCCACTGAAGGAGCTGCACAGGAGCTGGCAAACAGGAGTCCCGTCCAGGGGACACCATACAGCACAGCACACTGTTACGGAGTGTCTCAACGTCAGCCCGCTGGACAACTTTGTTCCAACGCTAGGACAATACACTGAGAGTTTGCCTCGAAGATGAGACCAGAACATCCTTTGACTGCAGCACTGTCATTTCTCGTGCCCCAGATCCTCCCTTTGCCAACCACATCACTGGTGGCATTACCGGTACAGCACCAAACCTTCTCAGTAGCCTGATTGGGAAGAAAAGGATGAAGGTGTTTCTCTCTTCTATTTTCATTCCAAACTGCATTCAGTTTACATGGACACATCCTGCAGAAAAAGAAGCTGATGCTCCACATGGAGGACCAGGGGACAGCTAGGACAGCTTAGCCAGAGAAGTGCACAGCCCAGCAGAAAGGGCTGAGACACGGCTGCACTGCTCGTGCTTTGACAGCAGCCTGTTGTGTGGCCCTGGACATGTTATTTTACTTTTCTGCCTCCTGTGAACAGCAGGTGATGGTGCGTGCCTGCATGGTGGCGCATTTCCAGATTGGACCTGCAGAGCTCTTCTGCATGTCCCTCACCTCCCCTTCTACCCTCCACTCCCTCTGGCAGAAATCTTTGCAGAGCAGAGCAGCCATAAATACTAGAACTTCTCCCACAGTACAAGGTCAAGCTGGCCTGAGAGCAGAATTTAAAATATAATTTAAAAAGCGAGCAACATATTCTTAAACACAGACCATAAAGAGACAAGTGCCCGGCCCCTGGCACAGCTGGGAACGGCACAGCAGTTACTGCCAGGTGAGGTCAGCAATCTGTTGTTTCATTGCAGATGGGGAGGAAAGGGCAATCCTATGCCAGATTCATTCAGGTACCACCTGGGCTGTTTAAGTGATTTCCACTGTCCTCCAGGCTCTAACCCGTCTCCCTTCACACTCATCCCTGCCTGCCTTCCTGCACCTTTTACACCAGCTCTACCATAGTATATAAGGGTTCCTTGTCACCAAGTCCTCCTCTTGCTCTCTTATAATGAAAAACAGCTGTGGCAGGCATGTCCCAAACAAAGCCTTACACATTCCTGGTGGAACTGCCTCCTCACTGCCAAAACCCCCAGACTTTATATTTACTACAGAAAATTCAAAACACAACCACTTTTCCTCCTCCAAGCTGTAATTTCCTCCCTGACAGGCCCATCAAATATAAGATTTCACGTACTATTCTTATCTCGAGTCCCTGCTTCCCCCCTGCCCCAGCACCCGGCAAAGCTGACAGCCCTCCAGCACCATGAACATTGCTATAAGTAGCTTCTGTGGAGCAGAGTAGCACATTCTTCCTTCTCTGAAAAAGACCGCAGAGGGTGGTTTGAAGTAGAGATAGGAAAATCTCTGGGGCACAACAAGAATCCATCTGAACTGCACTAGACCTTCTCACCAGGTGGACCCCTGTTCAAAAACAGGCAGGCAGTGAACATCTCTCCTCTCTCACTTGTGTTTTACTTTGCATCCTACTTTCTGGCAGTATTGACCAGAAACTACTGTGGCAAAATTCAGAGGGAAAGCCTGGGCTTGGGATATTTCAGGTCCAGTTCTGCAAACTGAAGAAGCCTGGGCAATTCAGTTTAGGTTTCAGTACAAAGAAAAGTGGTAGGTGCCTACTGTGAGCAGCAGGCCAATGAGCATTTTACCCCTTCAGTTTGGCTGTGAAAGCCAAGTCTTGAACTGGACCTGTGCTGGCACAAAAGCAATTAAATTGATTTTTGTAGATTGCACTCTCAGAAACCTGGGGACAACACGCATTGATCTGAACCACTCCATGAACCCCAGTGAGTTATCATCTGTTATTTTTGCTACTCACAAGAGACAAAAATAACCATACGCAAACCACTGACATAGCCAAGACATACAGGATGAGTTCAGGCACCAGCGGTACATGGCAGTATATCCTGTTGTAATGTGGTGACTTTTAAGTACTAGGGTGATCTAGAATGAACCAGCTTGAGTCCCACACAGCCCCCAGCTGCCATACAGGGGCTTCAGATAGGTTTTAGGGTACCCAATGGGGTGCTTTGCACCTCCTCTCTTCTCACAGCTGGTAACTGGCACCCACCCCTACCATGCTGCTCCTCTTCCTTACCCCCAGCAGCAAGTGGCACCAGCAGTAAGTGTAAGGCTCTTCTCAGTCACTGCCAAGGATGAGGTAGATGACAGAGCTTAGCAGAAGTCTCCCATGAGCAGGATTCAACTCCACCAGCCACAGACTGCAGTCTGGAAATGGAGAGTGGAGCACAGGGCTGTATATTTGCCAAGATTTGTGCAGCTTTTTGCAGATAAGGTTTTCTGTGCAGGCTATGCTCACCCCTTAGTCTAGACCAAGCCTTAAAACGTGCTCCTGCGAAGCTGAGGTCTTGTCTGCCTTTTTGCTGCTCAATTCTCCTCCTATCCAGCAATCTTTGTCACAAGAACAAGGGCAACCTGAGCTACCAACAGCCTCAGTGATGGGGAGAAGGAGTGGTCACCAGCCAGGGGAAAGCAGTAGCACTATACTTTCCTTCCTGACCATTTTTTTGCCAGTTGTCTGAGCTCCAGGCCAGCAATTTAAGTTATCAAAGTTTGTTCCAACATTACACAAACAAGCGAGTGAGAGTCTGAAAGCAAAGCCAAGCAAAGGAAGGTCAAAAAGCAGCTTCTCCCGCAAGACCTTTATTGAGGACGCTACTTCTTGAATAGCCAGGACATATTAAGACTACCTCAAGGCTTGCTCTCCTGTAAGCTATCTTCAGGCACCAATTTCCCTAACACTGGAATTCTTGAGGCTTAGAAAGGCAAGTCTTCTGTCAGCCTGACAGCCAAAGAACAAGCTTTCCTGCCTTTTAACTCCCACCTGGTTCTCCTTCGCAGCCCAGCAGCTTTGCTACGCAGGCAGCTTGCTAGATCACACGCCATAGAGCAATCATTCCCCTGCCACATTCTCCCTACTCCAGACCATCAGCAAATCACTCAGATATCCCAGGAAGGTCGGTCTCACCAGAGTACCTAGAGGCCATAAGTAGCAAACACCAGCCTTCATGGGACTCCCTAGAGCTTGTACCTGCAGGCAGCTATGTTTTTCTTAAGGCAATCCCAGCCCCATCCGCAAGCATCTCAAAGTTCACCTCCCACTGGGGTTCTTGGCCAATTTACTGCAGTAAGTCGATGAGTCTGCTAGCAGAAGTCCCCAGGGGGATGGTTTGGAAATACTTCCTCCTACCTGCCCTCCCAACAGATTTTCACAAACTACTGTCAAACCCTGATACTTGCGCTTTTCCAGTAGAAGGGGCTGTATAAATATATATGACATTTTAGTACCACGGGACATGGAGCTTACCTAATTTCTTAACACAAATCTACAAATAAGATGGGATCCGGACAGCCCGTTATGCATTGGCAGGAGATGCTCACTTGACCTCTGGCTAGAGCATTGCTGCAGCCACAAGCAATCTGCCTACTCCAGTGCCCCTGAGCCACCAGGTGGGTGGCCTTGGGGAATGACTGAGGCAGAGACAGTTTCTGGCCACCAGTTGGCAATCAAAGCCCATCTCAGCAAGATCTACATGGATGCGGTGGTCAATATTTGGCCTATAATTTCCTGTATTACACACAACTGTACTACCCTTTAATAAAGAGGCAGGGCCACTCTATGGTTTCTATGTCTCCCCGCACGTATCATCTCCAGCACCTAGCTGTGCTCTGGAAGATTCCTGGTAACTTTCCTGAGATCAGGTATGTAGAACAAGTAATAAGAGGAAGAGTCCAAACGACTGCTATGCCGCTTTGTTCAGCCACAAGAACTCCCTTCTACAAAGTGCTAGAGGTTGTTTGGTCACAACCAATGCCATTAAATCAGGTCATGTTTGGAAGAGAGGCAAGAGATCATGACGACCTGTGTTGGGGATCTTTTGCTGCTGTAATTGTTTTAGGTCATGTAGTTTTATAACTTAACATGTACAGGTGCACACACACATGCAATACCTGGAGTAGAACCTGTCCATCCTTGGAGCAGCACACAGGGGCAGTCCTCAACATACAGGAGTGCCCTGGAAAGCTTGCAGAGAAGCTGGAGAACCCAAACCAGGTCCACCGAGAAGTTTGCCCTCCATCTTCCTTTGGTGGCACAGTGTAGCACGGGAACATCAAGGCTGAGGTTGGTACGAGGAGGTGGATTATCATCAAACTATCCAAACCTCACAGCCAACTGCTGGAACCCAACAGCTCAGGTGCCGAGGTGGCAGTCACTGGCTCCTGGTGATGAGTCCTTGCAAACAAGCTTTCAAGAAATCATGAATTCCCATTGATTTTTTTTTTTTTAATTGTCATTAGGGGTCACATTTCCCAACACATCTACTCATCCTTAAACTTTCAGATGAAAACTTTGATCCTTAAGTGATCATCTTACCTGTTTAGCTGGATGGAACTGTTAAGGTGAAATACCACATATGATGCAAGAATTGGCAGACTAATTTGGCCAGGGCCCAGCGTTTAATTTTTACTTTCTCTTGTGGAACCAGCAATCAAGGTGGATGAAGGAGGTTCTTGGTCTAGTCTAGTCAAGCCAGTAATCCTCAATTCTCAAAGTTCACAGCCCATGTGACACCTAACCTGCAGTAACTGTCCATAAGCATGCTAATTCCCTGGCACAGGCAAAATGATTCAGTCTAGATTCTTCCTGAAGACAGGCTTCTCCTTCTGTTCCTGCAAACAAAGATGTTTTAGAAGTAGACAACTCCAAAGCAAACTGCTGGTTATACATATCTTGTGAGACATAGAGTTTTGGTGCCGGGGTGCAGGGCTCTGCCCTTGATGAAGACTAACAGTAAGGCTTCCAGTGGTCTCCACCTGCAGACAAATGTCTGCATCGTGAAAAGCAAAGTTCAGTGAAGAAAAGTGTGAGGGACTACCCTAAAGAAGGAGAAGGAAAATAATAAATCAAGCACACCTATTCAAAAAGGGGAGTAACTGACTAGAGAATGCACTGAAAAAAAGGGTCAGGACTTGGACTAAACCACAAACTAAACAAGAGCCAGGAGTACAGACCAATTGCCATAATTTGTCTAGAGGTGGTCAATCTTATTCTAGGACTTTAGGAGCGATATGCATTTGATACTAGGAAAAAACCCAAACATGTTACCACTGAGCTGTGCAAACCTGAATGATACGGAGAACACTTGCTATTTCTCACAATGCAAGAGCTAACAGGGGATAAAGGGGGTGGGAGCAGTGGTTAAATTGCCAGGCAAACACATCTGAGACAAGCTGCAGGAAATATGTTTTTTTTGTGTGGATAGCATGTAAATTGAGGAACTCAATGTCACCAGATGCTTTGAAGATTAACCATAAAATTTGTCTAATCTCTTTTTCAGCCAATTAAATTAGTCCATCAGGGTGTATTAAATGTGATGATATAGATGTAACCTCCAGTTCAGGAAGTTTTTAAACCACTGATTGCTGAGAGCGCCTTATGGAGTAAGCATACCCTGATTTTTATATTTTTCCTATTCATTACTGGCCATATGAGACACCTGATACTGGGCTGAACTGTTTTGTAGGAGTTGGTATTAAAGTGTTCTTCTACAAATACAGATCTCTGCCTTAGCAGAGTTTTACACTTTTCCAATTCTCTTTCATTCAAAATGTGATCTAGTTAAAGGAAAATGAATAATATTGATAGTTCAGGAATTATGATCAAGAAAAAAGGTTAGAAAGAACACACTTGTTTTGCATCACAGGAAAAAAATGAGGAATATATGGCAAAACCTTAAATACATCAACTTTTTAAACTACAGAACATTGTTCAAACTGTTCTCTGCCTGGAAAAACAATATAAAAGGCTAAATTTATAATAAGCAAGATTTCAGTTAATCATTGCAATAAAACTTCATAATTATGAAGTTAGTTAAGCATTATAGTAGAGAACTGAGATTGTAGAATCCTCTTCAGGTAGGATCTTCAGGAACAGGTATAGACAAATCATTGTCAAGATGTTAATAAGTTGCTCTGGAAAAAGTAGAATTGATACAACTCTTTCCACTGATGTATGTCCTGTGTCCACTGTGATATGTCCACAGTTAAAAACCCTGCAGCTCCCCTGTTTCATGCCCACCAGGCAAAAAATAAAGCTTTGCTGCTAGTCAAGTGCTATGCGTAGGCTGACCATCTGCTTAGCACATGTGCTAGCTGGCCAGCCCACATGGTACTGGTTTGGAAAAACAGATACTAGGACAGTGTCACAGCTGAGTTCTGCTGGTCTCTTCCCCAGTTAGGGCACCGATCTATGCTCCTCTCTTCTGCCTACCCAGGGGTTTCATTGAACTTATAGGCACTTTACTATTGTGACGGCAAGCCCTCTGCCTAATTTGTCATCAGTGGACATCATAGGAAATAAATGATTCAAGTAGTGACTGGTTCACCTACTGGTTTCAGTGGGACACATCCTTCCTCTAGCCCGCTGAATGGTCTTTAACCCCATCCCAGGACATTTTAGGTCATTTCTGCCCCTGCTCTCACTGCAAATCACCTTCAAAGAAGAGTGCACCAGACTCAGCCAGGCATTCTCCTTGTTGTCAAGCAGCTTCCAGCTCCCCAGCATCCGGAACAGCTTATTTCTGGCACAGGTTTCTTCCCCATGTTGGCAACCATGGTGCTTGTAGCTAACGATCTATTAGCTATAATTAAACAGCAGGCACTGCCTTGGGAATCAGCTGCTATAATCTGTTGTAGTAAAATGATGAAAACATCATTTGAGTAGGTGCAGAGGCTGTGGGTTACAGCACAACAGATTAAATTATGGAATGATCTTCAGTAGGTGCAATAACATAGCTGGGTTAAGTTTCAGAGCTTGATCCAGAGTGCAAAACACTGAATTAAGTCTAAATTACCTTCAGCAGCATTGGACCAGACCAGTAGCATTTGCTGTCTTAGAGTATGGATGCCCTCACTAAAATCAGTATTTGGCACTGCCTGAGGCCATGGCAAGTGACAGTCCCCCAAACTGTGAGCTTGACAGGCAAAGTACAGGGGGAAAACAGACAAGCAAGCAAGAAGGAAACCTTGTCGCGTCCCCTCTCTCTGCAAATTTTGTCTGCTCCACTTGAGACTGAGCTCCACATAGATTCCTACTCATTCAGAAAGGAAGATCTCAAAAATTGCCAGCATGCACCGTGGGCAATAATGCTCTAACCTCTTACAACAAAGCCAAATGATAGGCAGCTTTAGTCACCAATGGCTGCGAACATGGCCCTCTCACCACTGCTGCGCTTGCTTCAAAACTCTATCATCTTCTGCCTCCTCACTGAGCTCGGGAAGGATGTGGTTCACCAAGAATCATTTTCCAAATTCATCCCAATTGCTCAATTAATTATCCTTTAGCTTCAACATGAGGAACCAGTTTCCACCTTCTGTAGCAGGTCTATTTTTAGTGAAGCATCAATTTTCTCTGTTTTGTTATCCCTTACTCACTGTTAGTCCTGCCCACACAACAAATCTGGCATTGATCGCTTGTGGTAGACAAATATTTTTGGCTTAGGCTGTGAAAGAGGCAAGAGGAAGGGTGTAGAGAAAAGGAGTCTTAATAACCAGAAAGAGAATCACTGTAAATCAGAATTCACATGGAGAAAGCAAACCTAAAAGAAAGAAAAGAAAGGAGAAAAAAAAAACAACCAACTATTAGTAGTATGTAGAAGTGACTGTGTGTTTGTGAATATAAATCTGCGTAAGTAACAAGCATCCCTCAGCTTCTGACAGTGCAAATTCAGATCAGCAAATTCAAGTCCATATGAAGGGAGGCTTCAGTTTTGGCTAGTGTTCCTGGTGTGCCAAAGATGGCTCTGCCTGCTGCCCAAGACCATACCTTTCTACCAAACCATGGACCTAGATCAACAGGGGAGGAAAGACTGATAGATCATTTCGCAGGCACTTTATATCCTCATAACAATTTCCAACTCTGCACAGCTGTCAGACAAGGGACTGATCCTATCTGAGATGTCACCTCTGCGTTAACTGCTTTCCTGCCTGGCTGAAATGAAAATAGATACTAGGGGTACTTATGTGACCCAGGTACAGTATACTCAAGAAAATACTGCTCTGAGTGATGGGCCTGCTACTTGAATGGGAAAAAGGGAGAAGTCAAAAGGAAACATCCTCCTTGTCTACATTCATCCACCTTGTAATGATGCTAACACCTGAAGTGATTTGAAGTGAATGGCTTTAAGGCACAGTCCAGCTCTGTGTGCTACATGCAAGCTCTGCCACCCTAAATGGGAGACACCTGGCACCACGTGGCTCCAGCTGCAGCCACCCCCCAACAAAAGTCTTTCAGAAACTGTTATGCATAGTCTCAGCCTCTAATTCCAGGTCCTGTCTCTCAACCAGCTTATCTGCTCAGACCTGCTTTCCTTAAAGAAGGTCTGAAGGCGAATCCAGAGCTGGACTAGATGCAAGTGATGAAGCAGCATAAACTGCTCCACACCACAGTGCCTCTGCTCCATCATCAGAATTTAATCTTCACAGTCCACCTTGTAACCTAGACCTTCACTGAGACTGCTCAAGCTGGGCAAGGTAAAAGAAAGCAGCATGACTGGCCCCTTTGACCTGCATGCCCTACAACGGTGAAGGGCAAAATATAACTGAAAATGATAAAATTAGCTGGCAACTTGGCCTAAAGCCCTATGTTTCAGAGCTTCAGCCTGCTTCATACAAGCCCAACCACACCACTAGCTCTCTTTTGTGAGCTGTGTTAAGAGTTTTAAGAGCTTTGGAGCACCTTGAGCTTACTGCCATCCTTAAACCCCAGGCTCTGAGAAGCAAGGGGCCTCTCAAAATTATGCAAGCCAAAGAAAGCCTGAAACTTAATGACAGTAGTTTACTGGACTCAGGACAGCAAGGAGCAGACTCAGCTCTGGCTGAAAATGTCATTAATGCTGTAGGTCCTGTTACAGACCGAGGAACACATAGCAGAATGGGAGGCAAAGACAGAGGCAGCAGGAAAGGCTGAAGGAACAAAACAGGAGTGCAAACTATTCATAAACTGCTTATTGCTGTGTACGTATATGCCTACCACTTTTATCCCTCAGTCACGATTTTGATCCACACTAGCCCTGGATGTGATCTCCAGCCACGGTGTGTGTGCGAAAGGAAAATAATCCTCATTTGATCTGGAAATCTGCTATTCCTGACTCCAACTGCTGCTCTGGGACTGCTGAAAGAAACAACTCCTCCCAGCCAGGCCAGGTGTTTAAATAGCTTGGACTGGAATTCACTGCCCTGAGCCACAGTTTAGCAGTTGCTAAACCTGGACAACAGCCAATGCCCCAGACTATTAACCGTTCCAATAACTCTATCAGCATTTTTGTCATCTTCTGGAAAACAGGGGAGCTTGAACCAGACAGACAAACAGTAGAAACAGAAGATCAGAGATGCCTATGATCAGTCCAAATACACAAGCTGTCTACAGCTATACGTGCATCCATCCCTTCCAATATAAAGGACAGAGGGAAGGTAAACCCTGTGGCAAGACATTTATCTTAGTGATAGGCTCCAGAAGAGTTTTCAGGAAAGGAGCACAGTTTGGGAGGCAAATTAGCAACCCAGCACAGCTTCCAGTGCTGCTGTCAGTAGCTAGGAGGAGCAGGAATGGATGGTTATTAGGCTCCACCTAGAAGTCTGCCCCAGAGCCCCAGGCCAAACGCTGCTGCCTACCATCCACTCCCCAGGTGCGGCCAAACCCACCGGTATCACTGTGCCCTCGCCAGCTCTGTGCAAGGTTCACAGGCACTGGTGGAGCCCTCTCCCATCATCCTCCTCTCTGCATCATCAAACAAAAACCCCCAAGATAATACTGACACGTTTTTCTTCTGGATTCCCATGTTCCCAAGCCAGTAAATATCGATTCAGGAGGTTTTTTTGTTGTTGTTCAGTTTAAGCAGAGAAAAAACTGACCTGTTTGGGATTCTGCAAAGAGCTGAAGCTAATGGAAAGTAAAAGCAGAAAACTGTTTTAAGGAGCCCAAAGTGTGCCATATAAAGGACAAGCCAGCCTTCACAGTACAGAGGGAGGATATGCTGCTTAAGGGAGGTTGCTCCAAAGCCTTGAATTCGGTTTACAATTACGGTCTCCCTGGGTCATCTTAGGTATGTCATCAGTTCCTCTTAGGTCCTATTTTTCCCCATCTATTAAACAGGGGTAGCAAAATATCTCATTTCTCCGCATCCCTTTTGTCTGGCCAGATTGTATAGCCTGCAGTTCAGGTCTGGTTGTGGTCTTTGTTAAGACTTGAGGCCATGGGTTCACAACAGAGCTGAGTTAAACCCAAGCTGCTTAAGACACCGAGAGGCAAACAGAGATCCCTTCCCATGTTCAGATTTGCATTTCTCTTGTTCCGAAGGAGCAGCACCTATGCAGAGCTCTTGCTGTGGTACCATCCATTCCCACTGTGCAATCACTCCTAGGAGGCGGCGGCTAACTTTATGGAAATACTATCCCTCCAACTCAGCAGGGCAGAGGCTTTAGTCTTTGCTTCCTTCACAGGCACCACACCTGAAATATAAATTATATTCCAGAAGGTGGGGGATTTTGGTTTTGTTTTGTTTTGGTTTTTTTTCCCCCCCCATTTTAACCTTTTGCTAGGGTGTGGAAAGTGAATAATCCCAATTGAGCATTCCTTACCTAACAAACTTACACTTGGCTGCTTAATTAGGAATTTAATAAATGTGACTTAATTATCTCTTAACGAGATTGCTTTATTAATGCCCATGGCCATAGCCCTTTAGGGCTCTCGATCTTGTCAGATCTCAAAAGCTAGGCTGAGTCAACACTTGAATAAACAGCTGCCAGTGAAACACCTTGTGCTGCCAGCAGTGGCATTTGAATTTTACTAGATGATTCCCTTCCCAGGTTAAGCTCTGTACCCTCCCACAGTGCCAGCTGAAGCTTCGCTGTCAGAGGTTCCTTTTCTGCATGAGATGCAAAGTGGAGAACTGACCACTTTTGACACAGCTTACAGCAGGCAAAGTTTTAGGAGTCTTACTGGCCAGGCCATACCCCAGCTGGAGTAGTTATAGTTCCCTTTAATTCAATTTTCACCAGGAACCAGTTTTCTCCACTCCTGAAGAGCTGTTGTGCAATGCTGCCATATACTGTTAAGACCTGTTGACATGACAGACTTCTGGCATCTTCTTAGGTACCTGAAGTACCTATAAAATGCTCCTTGGCCATCTAGCACTCTTATTACTATTAATATTAGAAGAGAAGCATGTATGGACAGCTCTCATTTCTATTCTCAAATGGCTTTTTTCAGTTGTAAGCAACTTCATTAAACTTTAACCTTTTCAGGTGGAATTTTGCCATTCTGGTTCCTGCCTAATATTTTTTGAAAGTTTGGTTCAGCTGTTTTTTAGTTTTAAGGCAGCAAGTAGGCAGGGAAAAATACAACTGTTGCCATGATTTAAAAGTTAAAATAAATATTCTGTCACCTTGTCTTGAGCAATCCCACACTTCACCAAGAAAAGAGAACTTTTAAAGTTGGCTCAGACATACACTTGTTAGTTTTTCAGTGAAAACACATCTCAAATTAGCTGAATCACATCAATGCCTACTGAGCTAACCGACCCAGAATCCACTACTTAAAATCCAGGAACAAATCCAGAGATGAGTCTCTTAGGCAATAGCCACTCAATAACAGCAATGATGATAGAGGTCATGGCCCTTGAATGCTAGAAAAGACATTTTGCAGAGCCTGTTCTTCAGGTCAAAGGAAGGTGGTTTAAAGGAAACATTGCATCCAACATCCGAAGAGAAGAAGATGGTGCTGGAGAACAGCCTGTTCCTGATTTTTTTTGTTGAAAAGTAAAAAAGCAAGCAACACCCTCCCACCCCCAACAAGTCATGCTGTTAATTCAGTACAGAGCAGCAGAAATATATGAATCAGTACCAGAGAAGATGCAGCAACCCCTGGGGACCAAATACCTGATGAAGTGACACCTCAAATGGGGCCTATAGCTGACAGAACAGCAGCACGAAGCCACAGGTTCAACACAAGACTCTTATCCAGCTAGCAGAAGGAGAATATGGATATTAGGACAATGCAAAAGTATCTTTTTTTTTTTGCCATGGCCACCTATATCCCAGACAAGGCTAGAAATATATTTTTGTGAAAAATCCATGTATTCTAGGACCTTGTACTCAGCAGACCATCTCTGGTCCTTTTAAGGCATGCTGAGCCTTGGTACCATGTTCCCTCTCCTGTGATTTGAAATACCCAGTGTTTTTTACATGCAAAACAACTGCAGCCCTGTACACATTTTCTCCTGGCCTGCCACAAAATGAAGGCGTGTTTCCTGGCAAGAAGTTTGTTGCTCTTCCAAACCGCCCTGAGCGGTCTGCTCAGTGTTACAGCCAACGTGGACTGCTGCGGCGCAGCATGCTGAGGAAATGTCCTGGAACAGTTTTATTTGGAGCGGACATCTCTGATGGTGAGCTGATGCCTCGTGGAAAGCTTCAAAGCAGAACTGACACTACCTCTAGAGCAGGACAGCTTCTGTTTCCTTCCCCTCCTACCACAGATGCTGCTGCTTGTATAAAAACAGGAGAAGCTGTATCGTCAGGGATGGGGCGGGAAGCAGTAAACTGGAAACCAGAGGCCCAGCCACTTCTCTTGACTCCACCACTCTTCTGTACCTCCCTAAGTTAGTTGCCACTTCTCTGCATTCACTCTCTTTTCTACCCCAAAGCTGTCTAGTCTGCACACGTCACAAGCTCTTCAAGACGTGGGCAGCATCTCAATATATGTATGCTTCCAACCTAATGCAATGGGTAGCATGACTAAAATATTTTAAATAATTAAATATCAATTAATGAAAACCACGTTGTGTAGGAGGGGCTGGTCAGCTTTTCTTCTTTTTATGCACTTGAAGGCTAAATGCTTTGTAGCACATGCCTGTGTCAGCTACTCTGGAGAATGCAACATTAAGGAAGCATCTCTTGCTCTTCTGTCCCAAGATCTAAAAGTACCTCTGGCCTTTGGGTGACAGACACAGAATGATGGAGAACAGACCCCACCACCAAGGTGTTCCAGAGCATGAGCAGCAAGGCTGGCTCTTGTCACTTGAATTCACCTGTCACCCATTGCCAGGCACCTGCACTACAGGAAACTGTCAGTGCCACTAATGCAACACGTTAGAAGACTACAGAGCCTAAGTGACCCTCTGGCCCTGGCTCCAACCCCACCAAGCCAATGGGGTCATCTCCTCTGGCTTCAAGTGGCCTGCATTCTCTACAGCAGCTGTATCATGACACATGGCACAGCTTACCAGTGACATTTTCAGGCACACCTAAATCTCCTTAGGCTGGCGACAACGTCAAGCACCACATCCTGGCAAATGCACCATCAGGAAGTGAGGTTTACCAGTGTGTCTGATCACACTGCACTGTATCTGGGATGAACAAGGTGCAGCCACTCTCCCCTCCATGCTCTCACCCATCCCACGGCCGCTGCTTTGCCAGCTGTCCGGGATCATGCCTCCAGCCCATCTTACAAGCAAGAGGAGAACGTGGTGCTCTTCATCAGCCTGCTCATGCAAGGACTGCTCTTTCTGAGCAGGTAGCCAAACTTCAACAGACAGGGTGCTCGATAAAAAACTTCAAGGACCTATCTCCTCTTCCTCCTGCTCTCTACTTTTACTGTAGCTTGCGGAACACTCCCATTTTCTGCCTTTCTCTGACTCTGGTGAATGCAGCTGTGAGCAAGAACAGCTGGCCCAAAAACAAGCAGCAGCAGCCCCCTCAGCTCATTTTCAGTTCTCCTAGCCCCTTCTCTTCTGAGCCAAGAGGAGAAACCCTGCCCTGACACCAAAGCTAGAAAATCAGTATTTTGCCCTCCCTTCTGCTGCCTGCACAGACAGACTGCCCAGAGAGCAGCGCCAAGGGCAAGGAGCAGCTACAGCCCCACAAGCACCAAGCCACCAGCATACACACAGGGAAGAGGAAGTTGTTATTGGGACCCAGTAACACAAAACAGCTGCTGCCTGGCTAGGGCAGCCACAGCTCACCCCTGCTTGGGGCTGAGCAGCAGCTGTGCTCGGGAAACCTTCTGCTTTAGCTTGTGGTCCAGATTCCCAGTGAACGAGGAGGCACCTCAGGAGGTCCCAATGAAATCAGCACTGAAATTCTTCCTTTGCCTAAGCCATTTCGGCAAATCAGCCCAGAGGCCTCACTAGCATGGCCTTTCTCTTAAAGCACCCCTTCTTCTCTAGGTTCTGCTGGCTCAAAAAGGTGATACTGCAGCACATCCCCAACACATGACAGCTGTAGCTAAAATGTATTGGCCAGGCACTTTGGAAACCTTGGAGAGAAAAAAAAGAAAACGAAAAAAAAAAAGGCAGTCTCAGCCTTCCAGTGACCTGCCTTGGTATACCTCAGCCCCAGCTCAACTTGCAGCACAGGTTGCTCCATCTGTCCCACACCCTTGCCCAGCTCCACCAGTGCAATTCAAAGCCAGCTGGTAGAGGCAAGGGTCTCTTGTGAAGCCTACATAAGCACACAATGAGAGGGATCTGCACTCGAAAAAGCCTTCAGCAAGGCTGCTATAGCTAGGGGATGAACAAAAGACAAGGTGAGGTGATTTAAAATCCACCTTCCCTGGAGGTACTTCTGTCTCATGCCCAGGGACTGTTTACCTCTCAGGAGCACGAGAACCTTGCAGAAGGAGCGATGCCAGTGCTCCTGCAACCTCTGCTCTCCGGTGGCACATGGGTGGCCCAAGCCAAAAGGTTGTACAGAAAATAATTTTCCCGTTGTCAGAGGCTAAAACCATCTGTGTAAATGTTATAGCAGTAGGTTAATAATGCAGACTGCATCCCCACCCAACCCACACAGTATCACAAGGCAGGCAGGTCAGCTCCAGCCCAGGTTTCAATTAAAGAGCACATTGCGGTTAAAACTGTCCCTGCCTGCTTTTCTTTTGGATTTAAGTTCCTCCACAATGCAGCTGCTTTTAGTGCAGGTTTATTACTAGTCTCATCTACATTACAACCTCCTCAACTCACTGGAATGACCAGGAGACCCATGGAGAGAGAACAAACAGATAGCACATGGTAGCCCTGCAAAAGGTACATGGTCATTTGATAAGTGGAGTTTAGTTTTAATTAGCAGTGGTAAAGGGGGGGTTGTGGTGTAATAAATCTCAGAATAAGGATTAGCCTCCCTGTGGCACCTTGCTGGTCATTTCTGGCAGGAAATGGCAAGACACGAAGGAATATTAAACCTCACGCTTCAGGGCTGGAGCCAGAGTCAGAGATGTGGAAGAGACATCTCACACATGCCTTTTTTTACAGGAGAGGTCTTGCGTTTTCCTTTGAAAAGAGGAGTGACATCTGTGTTGGCAATGGGTGAAGTATATACACTTCAAAGCTGTTGTGGGACAACAGTTCCTAAACCAACACATGCACACATGAACACACATATGTTGCAGGGTGGGAAGGAGCAGCCACAGTGGGTATCCACATACCCTACCTGGGAGATGAGGCAGTCTCACCTTGCTGCTGCAGCGCTCTCTTCCTAGCGAGAGGCAACGGGAAAGAGCTTTAAAGCTAAGCTAGGAAAAGGACAAGGTAATGAAGCAAACCTTTACAGAGTCCTGCAGCCAGAAACTGGCTTCATGACACTGCTACATAGATCAGCAAAGCCCAGTATTTTCAGCTAGCAACTCAACAGGGTAACAACATCTCTTCAGCACTAACATCAGGTACCTCAAAGAATGCTTCTGTTCTGGCTTTTAATTCCCTCTGCAGACAGTTCTGTACAAATGCACACAGAGGTGTATTTCTCTTTCATCTGGCTAGCAATCATGTATACCCAGAAGCATGAAGACTAATAGCCCAGTCCAGTTAAGAAAGGACTATTCTTCATGGGAGTGGCTGGTCTTTCTTTTCCTTTAGCATACACACAGTTCTCTCCAGCTCATCTGGTTTCTTCCATCATTCATTACTTCTCCACGGAAGAGTTCTCAGGTCATCCCACTCATCCTCAGGATTTTTCCTGTGCTACATTAGCCTGCAAGGTTTTGAACTCCTGTGGGGTTGCTACTCCTTCCCTTGGGAGATCACTACACAGCCTGACAGCTCTCACTAACATTTTCCAGAATTTCCCACTGGCTAACAAAACTGCAAACATTCAAAGAAAAGGACACTCTACCAAGCCCTGCACATTCTGATGGCAGAACCAAGGCTCACAGCTCAAAAAAAACGCACGGGTTGTCCCAGTGCAAGCCATGTGCATCTGCTGCCCATGTGGAGCCCTCCAACCCTTTCAGCCACTGCTCCCCTTCCTGCTTCGGTTCACATACATGTGGTTTTCAACTGGTGAGATCGCCTTTTGAAAAAGCTTTCTGTTTGTCTACAAACAGACCCCAGAGCTGCGTGTGATCCAGGAGAGGCACAGAGACCGTGTTAATGAGGCTCAGCATTTCCTTCAAAATGGGATGCTCGCTGCATGTCACAAACTGCTGGGGGACGAGATTGCTCCCTCCTGCAGAAGAGTCTCTCTACTTCTCCTTGCAGACTGAAGTACAAAGGAAAGTGAAAAACTTTCCACAGAAATTCTGGAGGCATTTCTGGACCACAGGAACCTGCCTGACCCTCAGGGAGACGCTGGGGACTTCAACCCCAGCCAGGTGCCGGGCCCTGGGGAAAGCTCCAGTGAAAACTGACCCACTCCAGGTTGCTGTTTCCAGGGAAGCTCATTTTTCCTGAAGATCTTTAGCCCAATACTAAGCACAATCTAAATCCTGAAGACATGTAGCAATACGTAAAAATTAATAAATCAGGAAAAAAAAAAAAGTGCCTTCACCTCTTACGACATCCTTGCAATACACTTTGACACAGCAAACAGGAGGATGAGGTAGAAGAGCTGGCTTTTATCCTACAGATCACAGCCTTTCTGCCTGGAATCTGTAGACATTGGCTTGTAACATACAGTGCTGCTGCTGACCTCTCACTGGTGGGAATATTCACCAGGATGTGTGCAGGAAGAACCAGTTTAGAGCTATCTTCTACCAGCAACAGGTCCCTGTAACTGGTCGGAAGTGCACAGCACATTCATTCAGAGCACACATCTCCTCCATTTACCCTGTGCACCTTGAATAGCCATATTAGCACATACCTCCATAACAGGCTTTACCTAGTTCTGATTAAAGTCATCAGCAAGGATTTCAGCCACTCCCCAAGAGTACTGCCCTGTGCACCAATATCGGCAAAGCTTCCTCCCTGAGCAAACTCTCTTTTCTGGCATTTTACAGACTTATCTGCTTCTGGCAACACCTGGATCACAGAAGGTACCACACCATACGAAGGATATTCTTGTTATTGCTTGATACCACAAGGCTGCAGGACCAGCTGGCAGCCACTGTGCACCTCCCCATTCCCCTACTGCAGTAAAAGGTGTCTCAGTTTCCCAAGAGCACAGGGAACTTCTGCCCCATGGTACAGCTTACATTAATCATTATTCAGCTGCTGACTTCAGCTTAGCTGCTGCATTGACCAAGGATCAGCAAAGCTGCTCAGAAACATGCCTACAGCAGGGGAGGGGCACGTGTGAGAAATCATAACATAACTGGGATTTTATGTCCCTGTTTAGATACTTTTGAAAACTCTCACCTTCTAATCTGCAGCAGTGGCTGAAATCTCAAGTCCTTAGAGCAGAGTTTGTGATTAAACTAACTCCAGAATTTGGTTAAATCTTTACTTTTTTTTTTACTTTTTTTTTTTTTTTTACTTTTTTTAAACTAGCCCTGAATAGTCACTTCAAAATGTGAGCATTTTCAAGCTGAATAAATCCCTCCTCCTTTCTTCTCCATTCCTTACTGTTATAAGAGTTATGTGGGAAGATTTAACAGTGTTTACACTCATAAGCTTGGGCTCTACAATTTCATCTGCATGTAGTAAAGAACAGGAACCACTCGAATAAGTCCATGACCCTCAAGCCAGTGTAATTAGTTTCACTTGTCCCAGCTTGAAGGGGTTAAAATATTTAGCCACTTTTCATGAAGTTATTTGTTTGCTTTTTCAAACAGATTGTACAATCCCATCCATGCAGCTTTAGTCTTTTTAATTAGGACCAGCAGGACATTGGGCAAGTTCTGCATGCTAGCAAAGGAGCTCTCCTTCAAACATGCTTCGTAATTCAAATGTAACTCCAGCCAAAGCACAAGTTGAACATCACCCAGGGCTAACCAGGAAGCCCCAGATGAGGCGGAGACTCCTTTTTCCCCAGACCCTTTGGGATTTCCCTGCCAGAGGGAGGCTGAGCAGACAAGCTCCTGAAGAGCTGCCCCGCAGCACAACCTGCTGGCATCTCTCAGCCAAGGCAGGACTGCTCTAAATAAATTATCCAGCCTAGCAGCAGCACAGAAAGACAAGGTCCAAGGACATGAAACTGTCCCAATGACCCGAACGTCGCAACTGTCCCGAAACGACCCAAAATGCCGTAGAGCAAAGACCAGCTTTGCCCACAATAACTTGCTATCCAGCAAGAACAAAAAGTCAAAGCAGAGTCCTAACCCTGAACTACCTTAGGCCTTCTAGCAGATAGGAATCATTGCAGCTCTAGGCTTTGCTGTTGTTTAGCCTGGTTTCTTCTAGGAAAGCACAAACTTGCGAGCCCATGCTTTGTGCAAGATGAAAGCATTTGCTCTTGAACCCACAGGCCAACCTCAGCCAAGTGCAACAAAGGTAATTAAGTTTCCTAAGACTTAGAGGCCATGGAAAGGAGACAACTAGAGTTGCGCTGGTCAGGGGAGATGCTGCAATGTGAACTTGCCTTTACTGCATACCAGAGAACCCACAGTGGAAAAAGCCCTTAGAAATGCTTCAGTAGGGCAGGGCTCAGATTTCCTTTTTTGATGCCAGAAATAAGCAGCCACCAGACAAATCCAGAGAAACCAACTCCACGATATACCTCTGTTGCCAGAGCTCCCTGGGTGTTTTCCGACTACATGCATTAGCTGTTTTAAAGGTCATGCTTTAGAGTTCTGCATATGCTCCCCAATTCTCTAGACACCACATGGCATATTGCAAACTCACATTTGCAGTCAAAAAGTTCTTCATTCCTATTATTCCTTTAAATGTTTTAATATTCCATTATTTCCTTTCTTCTCTGCTGCCTAGAACAACATACTTGAATACAGGCAATTAAATAAGAGGGAGGTGGCATTTAGAATCAATCTAATCTAAATTTAATTCCAGGATGTTCTTGTGTTTTATTGAGAAAGAGGCTGTGCAACCCAATGAAACCCAATGTGCACCAGACATGCTATGCTTCACAGCAGTGGAATGTTGTTTTTGGCAGTCTCTTGGCAGATGTCTTCTAGATAACTTGGTAGAACCCCATCTATTGTTATATTGTCAATTCTGCAAGCAAACTTTCAAAGGTGTTGCATTTCCTCATCTAATATACTCACTATTAACTACTGCAACAGTACACCATGAAATGAATAGATTTGCCATCATTTGCAGTCTCAAAAGCAAAACAAGTGAAGCCATTCTAGGAGGCTGGCTTTGGCCCAAACAGAAACGATAGGTTGGAGGTAGAAACAACCAAGTGAATGTTTGCTGCTGGTGACCTCCAACACAAAAAGAACCAGAAGGGAAGAAATCCTAATTGCTTTGGACTTGCACATCAAGCCACCACTCCGGAAGAGCCCTTTAGAGGACTGAATATGCAGTCTACCTTCCACAGTCCCACTGCTCTCCTTCAATTCTCACAAGTAGCTAGATGCAAAACAGAACCACCAAAGCTGCCAAATCTTTACAATTGGGTTTCAACGTACCAGCCAGAAAACACACCTTAACTTTCAGTGGCCAGGCTACAGCCCAATATTTTTATTTTTTAATGCCTAAACTGAGCGCTAGTATAAGACAAAACCATTGGGATGCAAAGAAAAACCTACTTGACATTTCTCTAGCTGACACTGCACTTTGAGCACCATTGTGATAGGACAAGGGGTAACAGTTTTAAACTGAAAGAGGGCAGATTCAGACTAGATGAAGAAACTTTTTACGATGAGGGTGATGAAACACTTGAAGATGTTGCCCAGAGAGGTGGTAGATGCCCCATCCCTGGAAACAGTCAAGGTCTGGCTGGACGGGGCTCTGAGCAACATGGTCTAGTGGAAGGCGTCCCTGGTCATTGCAGGGGGGTTGCACTAGATGAACTTTAAGGGTCCCTTCCAACCCAAACCGTTCTATGATTCTATGGTAAGCATGAAGATCTCTACTTTGTGTGCAGAAATGCACTGAGGCAAGACTTGCTCTGGCGCTCAGCCTTACACTAAAAAGCTCAGTTTCTGCTGAGAAAGTATTTCACAGCTGGAAGTGCAGTAACTCAAATAAGAACAAAAAAGACAGGCTGTGCCAGTATCTGAAGAGGAGACCTGGATGTAAACATACCAGGACTGTGGGAACTGCAACAAGCTTCTGATGAGTACTCACCTTCCTGTAAGAACCTGTTAAGAAGCCACAAAGATTTTTATGGTGGTGGTTTCTCTTAGACATGATGTAGTTGTAATATTCTCACTGTGTCCATGAGAAACTCCCTAAGACTCTTGTAAATAGAATTGTAACCCAATTCCAACTCCTGTAATTACATCAAACCCACTTAAATTATGCCCGAAGGGTTTTATTTGTTTTTAATAAACCAATCTTAGAAAGTATCTGTTTTTAGAATAGAAAACTCTTTCAGAGTTTTGTTTAAGTAACACCCCTTTCCTCTCCCTTCCCTTCCTACTCCCTCCAGGAAATCAGCACAGGAGCCCAATATCTCTTCAAAGAAAATAAAACTTGGTGCAACTTCACAAGCTTCCACTCCACAGAATCTGGTGTCCGACCTTGGGTCTATGAAGTGATCCACAGAGACCAAAAGAAACAAGGCCACAGTTAGTGCAAAGTTTATCCAAAAATTTCCCCGTTTCCAGGATAAGCAATTACAAGGCTGATGATGGTAGTTTGCCTTTGTGTGAATGGCTCAGGCAACTTAAAAAAAAATAATAAAATACTGCAGAGCACTAGCAGAACAGCTGCAACACTGAGCCTTTTTGCAGGAAGGCACTTCCTACAGACAGGAATTCACTTACATAGGCAGGGATAAATTACAAGGAAAAGCACTATTGCCTGGATTCACCCTATCAAAATGCAAACATTTATTTGAGTTGCCTAAATAAGGAGAAAAAGAAGTGAGCTGAACCTGAGGTAACACCCGTCTCCTTACTTGGGAGTGAAGGAGACAGCTCTTATCTCAGTATCTGGAGCAGAGCTCGAAGACCACATGCTTAGGTCTATGGTTAGTGACTCACCTGCAATTAAGGTGAAACCCAAGATCCCTAAGTAAAGATAAGTCTCTGGACATTGTGGTTGTAGAGCAGCATCTGCCTGACATCTGCTAACAGCTCAGAACAGTTGTGCTGAGAGGCGAACAGTCCCAAACATCTCAACGGGGTGCAAGTCCCCAGCCACGCTGGGGGATGTTCCCAGCACCTTGTTGCACAGATACTGCACACGGGCAGCTCCTGGAAGATGGCAGAAATAAAGGTTTGGTTCCCTTCTGCTGAGGAGAAGCCAATTTAAAATAACCTTAAAATACAACAAAATTCAGTCCCTCAAGCTTTTTTTTTCCCTTCCAGGAAACATCATGTGAATTTTGTGGCTTATACTTCAAGCCTTCCAAGGAGGGAGGCTCCCAAAACCACGCTATCCTTTTACCCCGAGAGATGCTCTAGCCTACCAGCATGCAGATGCAGTCCATGCAAAAGCACTGCAAAATGCAACCTGATGCTGACAACCAAGTCATCTCACTTCCAAAGCAATCTCTTTCCTTTCCTCAACATACTCTACTTGCTGAAATTTTGTCCTCAAAATTTGTATTGGGTAAGATTTAGGAAACTACCTCCCATCCATTTCTTTCAAACCCCTTGCCTTTGCTGCTACTTGTGCTGTTTGCAGCTGTTTTCGTAGCACTTTCAGCTTGATGATGAACAAGAAGTCTCCAAAGTAACCTCTTCCAAGGTAAAGACTCCCTCCAAATTCCAAACAGCCAAAGAATTTGGATAAATACCCAAACCAAAACCCAACAGCTCAAATTCTGAGGTTTGCCTGTTATCAGCCTCAAGTTTACATGCAAGCAGGATTAAAGAGCAGCCAACTAATTCAGAGTGAGACACAAGCTATCAATCTGGTTAAAAAAAAAATATGATGCTCCTTGATCCAGCATTTTGCTATTGGTATGTACGTGTGTCATTCAAATAAGATGCATTCATCACTGAAGAATACTTGCCAAAAATCAAGTGTTTTCTACTCACTCTCTCAGCTGCAGATCTTGGGAGGTAAGCTGCAACTGCACGTGCAATAAGGTTTCCAAATTACTAGCAACTCTGAGCTGGTCCTAAATGCAAAACAAAAAACAAAACAGAGCCTGATGCTTTTTGCATGAAAGATAAAAAGCAGTGAATGGGTCTGTATACCTGGGAGACCGACGGCTTACTGCTCTGAAAGCACAGCAGCAGTAGCCTGGAAGATGATTAGCATCTTCTGTGACATGTCCATACTTCCAGGGAGGTCTTCAAAGCCCCTGTACTTGGAATATTGAAGTAGAGCTAATTTGCTTAAGCCCCAAAAGCCCACTTGCCTGCTTCTGAACTGGCAGGGAGAGGAATGAAAACAGAAATGCAACAAGATATGCCCTTCCAGGGCCCCCTTTATTAAGTGAATATAAAAATAAGATCATTTAAGTGCAGAGGCACAGTAATCTGCTCCACGGTGAAAAGGTATCTTGGGTTAGCAGTAAACAGAGTTTACAATGCTTTGTAAACAGACCTCTTTACAAGCAAGAAGCATACTGAAACATGACATACATTCGATTAAAAGTTCCCTGTTGCAGCAAAACTGCACACTTCTCATCTGGCAATTTCCAAGCACTTTGCAAAAGGTGAGAGCATTATTTGCTCTGTTTTCAGAGCACACGTGAAATGAATATAACATAAGGAACTTGCAGTGTAAACACTTGAAAAAGTGCCACAGCATTTTCCGAGGATGATGGCTTACCCCTTGTTAGGCTTATTTTACAACGAAAAATAATGGCCAAAGCTATTGTGCATTATGAAAGTTTTAAAAATTACTACTTTTTTTTTTTACAGCAACCTGTTGCACAGTTGGATAAAAAAAAAATTATTTTTTTTCTTAATACAGTACATGGCATTTCTCCTCAATTGCACTAGAAGTAAATTTGGAAGCACTTTAAGTTTGTGTTATAGGCAAACAGGAAAGAAAAACAAGTCAGGCAGGCTTTCAATCTCCTTTCCATCTCTCTGCCCGCTGTTTTATCCCCACCCTTTCACATCTCCGAGTCCACATACATGCCATTGATCAGGTAATCCACTTGTGTGTAATCCTTCTTCTTGTAGCTTTCATAGGCCTGCATAAGGAAAAGAACTATAACAGTTATGAAAAAAAATGTACCAACTAAAAGCACTGCAAGAAGTGAACTTTTATCCACTAAGTACTGAGTCAGGGGCTCGGCAGCAATGAGAAGATATTCATTGTCCATGTCCAGCGTTTCTGCAAGGCCTGAAGCTGTTGTTTTGGGTGCATCTGCTGGAGCCGTCATTGTTGAAAAAGTGTGAGATGTTGACTTTATCTCATGCCTAGCTGTTGTTTCTGCTGTAGAGGCAGTAGTTAAAACCGTGGCACCTCTCGTAGAGCCCTGAGAAGTTGATTTACTCAAGGATGTTGCGGCTCTACTTGCTTCTGGGTCTAGATATAGCGACGTAACGACAGGCAGTGGGTTCGCAGAGTGTGAAATCTCTGAGGGAGTGAGTGCCATAGCACGAGCAGAAGTGGTGGAAGACATTCCTGCATCCTGCGGGATGAGGATAGTCAAAGTTGCGCTCACTGTCTTCGGGCCAGCTCCAACAGCAGTGGGGCTGCTAGAGCGGGAAGCGCTGGCAGTGGTGGTTGGGTTAAACTGCTCTGTTTGAGGCATTTGAGTACCTGCTTGAGAAATGACAGTGAGGGGAGCCGAAGTGGGGGAGGATACTGAGACAGAGCTACTACTTCCTGATTTTTTGTTGGTGGTCACAAGCTTGGTGAAATGGCTAGAAGTGGAAGCAGGGATGTGACCAGAAGTGGGAGAAGAGGCAGTGGATGACATGGCTTCAGCAAGGACACCAGAACTTCCAGGGGCGTTTGAGGCTTTGGCAGTTGTTTCATAAGCTGTAGCGAGGACAGTTGTGTTTGTAATGTTTGTTGTTACGGCTGTGGCTGTGGTGGTGGTCACTGTGGTGGTGGTAGCATTGCTTGCAATTGTTTTTCTTGCAATTGTTTTTCTTGCATTTGTCATTACACCTTCACTCTGAATCTCAAGCAAATGCCTCAGTTGGATCTTGTGAGTTCGAGGAATTGAGGAAAGCAGGTTTTCGACATTGTGTTGGTCAACCTGTGCATTCACCATCCTCTCCTTTTTCTGTGGATAGCTTTGGTGGTGAAACAGGACTGTTTGCCTTTTCCCACCGACAATTTCTTCAAAAAGACAAAACCAATAAGTTTCGTAAGGATAAAACTCTCAAGCTCAAATCTGACCTCATACCCCCAACATGCAAACCAGAACACAAATTCTGCAGTACATGTAGTACAACTGGAATAAATCAGTCCTGAAGTCAGCAAGAACGTGAAAACTCAGACCCCTGCTCCCTCTCGGGTTTTTTGGGGTGAGGTTTTTTTGTTTGTTTTGGGGGGGTTGTTTTGCTTTGTTTTTTTTGCCACAGACCTCTGGCATTTGCCCAACCAGGGAATTAATTCCACAAAAGGGAGGTAACAAAGTACTGACCTACAATGCTGAAGCACATTATCAACAAGAGCTGCAGCATTTACAAATGCCAGCTCCTGAGAAGACTCATGCGTTCAAAGCTACACAGCACTGACAAACCCTTTATGCTTAGATTCATAATTTTCACCTCTCAAAATTGAGTGGAAATTTCCACTTACACCTTCATACTTTGGGAGAATTTCCTTCACAACTAGTGTTCTAGATTTATAGTGACATAAATCCCATCTGCTTATCAAAGGTCTGGTTGCTATGCTGCAGAGAAACCTTTGCCAACCCAAAAGAACCATGAACAAACTTTCTCTTTTTTTAACTTGGGTACAGAGAACTGCTGAAACATACTTTAGAAGACTGATTCCCCAATCACCAACAAGCTGCATTTTGTTATTGCATCACTTAATTAAAATTGAAGATCCTGGCACTGGAAAGTCACCACGAGCAATTGCTGCTAAGGCTTCTCTGATTATGGAAGCAGCCTGCTGCCTCTGGCACAAAATCCTGGCAATCTCAAAAAAAACAATGCCAAGACATTTTCCTTTCTCTTAAAAAAATATAAATACACCTGTTTATGCCTTTATTTTCCAAAGGACAGTGTGTGGAGTGCAAATGGCTTGAATGAATGATGTCTTCAACATGGAGACAAACTGTTACTCAGTAACAGCTACAAAAGTTACTCAAAGACACATCATGCACATATAAGTGCCAGAGCCCTTACCAGGCTACTGAAACAGTTCTTTCAGTGAACCAACTTCACCTATGGAATCACCCTGCAGGCATTTCACAACCCATCTCTCTCAGCTGAAAGCCAGTCAAGGTCTAAATGTAGGCATTTAAAGCAAAAGGACCAGGATCCTGGATTTAGCAGGAGCCTGAAGCATGGCGTTACCTCCAAGCAGATCTCTGATGTCTTGTTCGCTGGCATTCTGGCACACGCTCAGCTGGTGACACTGCAAGAGGATGCAGTGATTCTGGTAGGGCACAGCCCAATTACAGTGATGGTTACCTGAAAACAGCAGAGAAAATGGGTCGCTACACACAGTATACTGAACACACTGCTTCATGGCTGTAATCAAAGAATTAGAGAAAAAAAAAAAAACCCAACATGATAGCTGGAAGGTCTGGCCTTAAAGGATCCTGACTCAGCCTTAGTGAAAATAACTGGAAAGTCAATGAAATCAATATAGCAGCTGCAGCCTACATTCCTGCTTGTCTTCTGGTACCAACATCTCCTAACAACAGCAATTCACTCATCCAGACAGGGACCAAGAGAGTGCACTACAGCTTGGACTCATCTAAATGCTAGCATTCACCTAGATGTCTTAATCAGGGGAAAAAAGTGCGCTGAAACTGAGAAGACACCCATCTTATAACCCATGGGAGACAGCTCTCACCTCAGTGCTTGGAGTTACGCTGAAATTTACTCTGCCTTTGCTGAACAATGATACCATTAGCCATGGGAGCCATCACAGAAATTGTCTTTTAGTAAGTCAAATCCCAACACAAGCTAAATAAGCTCATCACAGCAAGAACTCTCTCTCCTGGCATCCCTTTGAATTCACTAACTTCTTTCTGGGCATGTCTACATACACATAACCAAGCTTTGAGGGAAGGAATGAACCTCCCCTAATCAGTGCTGAGGAGACATCTCAAACACTGTGCCCAGTTTTGGGCTCCCCAGCATAACGAGAACAGTATTGATGTACTGGAGTGGGTCCAAGGGAGACTACTAGGTGTCTGAGGGGCCAAAGCAGATGATTTACAACTCAACATCAAGGGAAAAATTTAGTTTCCACCACAAGGGCACTCAAACACTGGGCTGGACAGCCAGATCTAAGTTGAGTTCAGACCAAAGATCTTCAAAAGATCCTTCCTGTGTAAATTATGCTATTATTTTATGTAATATCACAGTAGCACGCAATTAATTTCTGGGACATGCTGTAACAAAAAACCAGAAGAAGGTAATACAGTGCTCGGTCTGGGATGAAGCAGACGTGTGCCCAACTGACCCCCCATCAGTGGATTAAAGGGAACTTAAGTGTACAGCAGGATAAATTAATTTCTGTGTTTATAGGTGTGACAAAGGGCAAAGAACACACCTATGTAGTACATATGGCTATATTTAAAGCTGTTATCTACAAAGAGAGTTACTCTCACTGAGGATTAAGGCTATGGGAAGCTTGAACTTTTCATTAAAAAAACATTTATGTTACCACAGTTATTAAGAGGGCTTGTGGAAAACTTATGAACTTGGAGAAATTCCTGTACCAAGAACTGCAGTCTGTTTCGAAAGTCCTAAAGAAACTAGTCAAGGTGGAATTTTACTGTCTTCGATAAAATGTTAAGAAAGTGCCTGAAACCATTCAAAGCCTTTAAAAAATGGTACTTCAAAAGCAGTAAAATAAAAAGCTTCAACAGTCACACAGAGCAGGAGATACAGCAGCAGCCCTTCAAGAAATTAAAATCCACTCCTCAGAAATGAAAGCATGTTTGGATGTGCCCTGACTCCCCATCACACCTCCTGTCCCTCACTCAATAAGCCACACTAGTGGAGAAACGTAGACCATCTACTAATGTAAATCGTGCCATTTCTCACTTCTTGGGAAGGGGCAAACAAAAAGCCAGCAGCTATCTTGCATTGGCTACTTATCTAAGTCAGTCAGTTCAGAAAGGTCAGGTGATTAATGGGGACAGCATGGTTAAAGCACCCTGGTTTCTGCTGCCATCAGAATGGTATCCAGTTGCTCATGAGTTCCCTGTTGCTCCCCAGGACAAGCAGACACCTCTATTGAACCGGACTGATTAGTACTCTCTGATGCAACTCCAGACTGAGGCTCCAACTGATGTGTCCACTGCAAGATCCTTGCTACCCAGTGGTTCCTTTTTGCTCACTTCCAATTAGGAGACAGAAGAAAAAAGAAAAAAGAAAAAAAAAGAAAAGAAAAGAATAAATAGAAAGTGGAAGGGCAACAAAAGCTCTTCAGAGCTCTTTTGAAAGGAAACCACATAGGCAGATGCCAAGGTCTTGCCCTATCAAACTGGTTTATTTCATTTTTAAGCATGCTGTTACTGGAAAGGAATCGCAGATGCCCAAAGGCAAGCAGAACCCAGGTAAGCAAATGTATTGTGGAAGTAGGGAGCAGGAATATTTGCTCTCACAGCCATGTCATATTTTCCCTTCATTTTCCCCAGAGCATGCAAGATAGCCCAGAAGTACGGCCAAGGGGCTCTGTTCTCAGAGCCAAACTGCTCTGACGGCCAAGAGGTTTCCCCCCAGCCCTGGGCTGGCCACCTTAGAAGAAACTTGGGAGAGCTCTGAATATGGCTGGGGATGCAAAGGGAAGAGTACGAGCTTATCTTACCTCCCAACATGGGTTCACTGTGCTCATCAGGCATCTGGGAATTCTGGATTGCCAGATCTTTGCTAGGATGGGCACTTTCTCCATCAAGTATATCACTTACCCTAGCAGCATATGGAGACTTGAACCCATTCCGTTAGACAACGTACGGAGGTTAGAGTTACTATCCATGCTGTCAGCACCAGAGAGTTTTGCTGCTTTTATTAGCATGTAATTGAAGTGTCAAACCGTCTCATGATATTGGTACAATCATTTTGCGATACGTTAGTTTGCTAACTATGTATCCTGGCCTCTGGTGTGGATATTCAAAGACGATGCTGGAATAGCTAGATCAGCAACCATTCCCTTTTCTGCAGGGCACATTTGAGATGTGAATATACTGACAAAAGCAGTTCTTTCTGTGATAGTTGCACTACTTCTCTAAGTTAGTGATGTTCTGTCAGCAAGGGTATAAATTACATCTACAGAAGAGAGCCTAACCAGCTAGGAATGTTATTTTTCCACTTTTCCAAGCAATGCAGCTATGAAGATGTCTCCCCATGCAACTTTGGCCTGCAACTTAACACCATAATACCTTAAAAAATAACCACCACTGCTCCTTTACTGCCAGTTACATAGGTGTAACTATTCAGACATCTAAGCCTCAGGCCTCACGTCTGTAATGAAAGCAAGCACAAAAATAAACATACTTGGGGAAGGTGGGAATGGAGAAGGAGAGAAGTAAAACTGATCTTAAAACCTAAAGCTAATCATAAAAAAAAGACATTTCAGGTCCTCCTCTCCAGATGATCTCTCTGCACATGGCTATACATTTACGTCAAGAGTTTGTATCTTTTCCATCTCCCTTGACATCAAGCAGTGCAACAGACTGGCCATCAAGTAACAAAAAGGAATTAAGTGGGCTTAATACAGAAGGTAAAACCCGAAAAGCTTTTGGGTTTAGTTTTACGTGGTTTCCTGAAGATGGAACAAGTCACCTAATTGTAGAGGCTCAACCACCTCTGCCCAACAAAGCTAACACCCAACTGGACTTGCTGTGTACAAAATACGTCAGGAGAGAACGAGGTAAAGGGTATAAAAAAAAGTGGCTGAAGTCAGCAACAGGCCAAAGTATGCACTCAGATAATCTCCCAGCCCTGATCACAGACAAACTAAATTCCTTATGCCCCTCCTCTGGAAGAGGCAGCAGACAGCACCTTTTCTACCCTTATTAAGATATCAGAAGGTTAAGAAGACACATGCACTGTATTGAGAGATTCTCAGGTGGAACAGACAAACATGCAGTGCTACAGACCCTAAGTGTCAGCACAGTCAGTGTGAATGTGTCATCTCTCTAGGGTTTACTACCTTAAAAAGCAGAAGCTGAAGTTTTCACAGCTTTAGTGCCTGGGAGACAAACCCACTCATATTTTACCTCCTAAGTAAAATGCTTAGTTTATAAAGGTGCTTTCTTTCCACTATGAAGAGATGTCTCATTTAAAACAAAGGTTTGAAACCACTGGGCATTAAAAAAAGGCATCTTTATGATGTTCCTATCAATCTGATTGTCAGACATTCATCCACCTGAGCCAAGGTCTCATCTTCACCACTGCAGCCCAGTTTGTAGGTGCTACAAGCTTTCACATGCGGCTAGGTAAGATAGGGCAACTCCGAAAGACTCATTTAGAAGTTTAATGCTTTTTAAAGACATCCCAGAGGTAGACAGCAGAAGGCTTTCATCTCCCCAGACTTGTTTAACCCTGTGCTTGGTTGCAGGATACAACCGGTTTCTTCTAAGGCAGAAAAAACAAATATCAGTGAGCAAAGACTACTCATTCCAGTGCAGCTGTCTTCAACAGCACTGTTTACTTGCAAACATCTGGCAGCATGGAATAATCATTCTTCAAGTGAAGTGACCTAACACCATTTGCACGCTACCAGCACATACCAAGTGCACATGCATTCTGTTTCTTACGGAAGCTACAAGGGCCCTGGGATATGGTTGTTCTGGATTCAATTTAACCAAAGCTGTCAGAAGTTATTTAGCACCGCAAGACTGCACAGAGAAGCCATAACTGTAAAAGCCTGTAAACAACTGAAATTAAGAAAGATAGTTGTCAGGGGAGCAGAAGAGACCTTTAAGGAACAGAAAACCCAGCTGGAATTCCAGCTAAGGGACAAGAACCTCACCTGAACCACCTGGGCTTTGACAAGCCTGCCTGCACTGCTTTTCAGTTGTAAGCCTGTTTATTCGTACTACATGGACTCCTCTCCCTTTCAGGACAGAAAACCTGTTTTCACATATACAGAAGGAAATCAGCAGGAAGAATACAATGGCAGTCCACATCTTCAAGGTTGGCCTTGCAGGGATGCTTCTCTTCCCAGGAGCAATTCTTTCTTATATCACTTTCAGATCCACTGCAATATACCTATAAAAAAAAAAAAATTATCAATTTATATCAAGAGAGTGTTCTACTAAACACACTCCTATCAGCAGGGATAGAAAAAAAAAATACAAAAGGCAAGTATCAATACACACAACATACAGGCAATGATGCAGAGGCAGGAAGAGAAAAGACCATACCCAAATTCACAGAGAGGCTTTTTCTTTGGAAACGGTACTTTGTTCTTCTTCCCTCAGGCCCAACCACAGAACAGCTCAAGTCAAAAGCCACATATACAAAGCCAAACTCAAAGCCCACAGGCATACGGCAGCACAGACATGATGTTTTTTGACTCACTCTGGGATCCTTAATGTTGTTCCCAGGCTCAGCAGAAGGGTTTGCACCAGCTTGAGCACACTGATAATATGGGGAACTATAGTCCTGGCCCTGCCTTTACACCAAGTCAGTCAAAACCAAGCATCAACCTTAGCTGATTCCTGCTTTGATTTTCCTGCTCATTGCAATAAGCTAAAAAAATCCCTCTGATTGAAAACAAGCAAAAGCCAATATTTCCAGTCTTCCAAGAGATTACACCAACACATCAGCTGTTGCTGAAGAAGTAAGCAACAGTAAGCCTTCATTTCCCCACATAAAACAATAAATAGGCAATGTCTTTTCTTCATTATTAATGAACACACAAGACTCTCTCCCAATGGATGGGCTCTCATCCTTGAAGTCACTGGAGCAGCTCCCATTGACTTCGGAGCAGATCGTCAGCTTTTACCTGGATTTACCCTCTTGTTTCCAAGAGTTTTTAAAGCTTTATATGAGCTTCCAAACAGTTCAGCCTGAACCAGACCAATTGTAAGTCTCTTTCCTAAGTAGTTTTTAAGGGCAACCCTCTTCCTCATCACTGGAGCAAGCTTTAGTCCTCACCCTGCAGTTATGAAGAGAAATGTCATGGCCTTCGAAGAGTGCTGAGATTCAACTTTGCGTGACATCAGAGGTGTACGTGACAACTGCAGTTAAAGATGCAAAGGCGGTTCACAACACAGAATGAGTAGCATGTGTGAATGGTATAAATAGCATAGTGAACAACATCCAACAGTCATCAGTAACACGCCTAAGACCCTGATTTAGCCATCCATGCAAGAAGTTTCATCCTGAGCTCTCAACTCCAGCTGCAACCATGCTTGTGAATTTAAGAGTCTGAGTAAGAGCCTTTTTTTCCTCCAAGAAAGCCCAAGATGACATTTATTAGCTTTGACTCCCAGATTGCAACATTTTGACGCTTCACACCATGAAACTTTTGTTTCCAAATTTCCCTCCTTACTCTATGTCCTAAAGCCCCAACAGGGTAACAGAGTTTTAGCCTCAGAACCACCCTGCCTGAAAAAGGGTGAAAGATAAACAGCTACCCCAAGCTTCGCAGAGGACACACAACACAGAGGTCCACAATGGACTACCAAAGAGTCAAAGGTGGGGGCAAAACTTGATACTAAAATGCAGCGCCTCAAATTTAGCATGTCTAGTCACCCTACAAGTTCCCTAAGGAACTCAAAGCCTCCTTCCTGCCCTTTTACTTAATTCTAATAAAAAGAGTTATTTTGCATGTTGAAAATAGATGGAGCATTTCTACATCTTCTGCTCTCCCAGAGAGCAGGGGAGCCCAAAAGGACTGGACTGCAGGGTACTTGCACAGCTGACCTTAGCTCGTGCGCTCCTCTCCGGCTTTCTCCCTGGAGTAAGTGTGCACAGCATCACGATAGTTTTGTGCAAGCAGGTTTCTCACTGCAGCCAAAAGTTCATGCCTGGGTCACCCCACCTGGCAGCTGGAAATAGAATTTCTAAGTCTGACCTGACAACAGAGGTCTTGGCGGGGAAAGGCAGCTCACCAGCCCCATCTAGCCCCGCGTACCAGAGACTGCTCCCAGCCAGCACCAGCTCCGCCGCGTTTCACAGTGCGCACTTTGCTCCCTCCTCCTCCTCATCACTTGCTCTTCCAAGTACAACTTTGCAGGAGTTGCAAGAATCAGCACAGAGGAGGAGAGGAGAGGAGCTGTGTGATAGATATGCAACCGCAGCCCCTCCAACATGGTACACAGGCATTGGCTGCCCGGGAAAGTGGTCTCGCATCTTCGGCAGGGAATTGGTAATACAAGTTTGTGTTTCTCAGCCAAGATAACTTCAATACCTTTCCAACTGTTCTGAATTACAAAGCACTTCCACAAGTTTGCCTTAGCCTGTAGCACGCTCTTGCTGTCACTCTTAGCACATGCGTACACTGAAAACTCCAGTTGACAAGACTGGGAGCAAGGGGAGAAAGCAAGGGTAGATATGAAATACTCTGCGCACGGGAGATTTTTCTAGAGCAGACAGACCCTTACCGCTGACAGACAGCACAAGTTTGCTTTAAATGCTGAATCCTTCAACTTAAAGCAGGTGATTTGGGTTCCCTCACCGACACCATAGGTACCTCACCAAGACACTCAGAGCACTGTTTGTCAACCTGCACTCCCACCACACTACGCAGAAGTAAGTGGACTTTTTGTAAGGTTCACAGGTCACAGGCAGATTCAGCAAGCAGTATCTGACCCACAGAAAAAAAAGAAAAAAATACATCATTACGGGTAAATTTTACATTTTAAAGAGAGTCCAGCTTATGTTTGCTGTCCCTTTTCAAGGTAAAAGGCTTACAAGAAGCAACATTTTCTAGCCTAACAAGTGACCCTGAGAATGAATTGGCTGTGCAATAATGTATGCATTTACTATTTTAAAGAAAATGGTAAATAACAGCAATGAATACAAACACAGAGCACTCTCTTATTATAGGGGAGTTTTCCTACCATTACTAATACCTTTGTAGTTATACTAACCAACCCTCAAAGAATAAACATCTTCCACTGCATTTCAGAAATGCAGATATAGCAGCATTATATGTATGCATAAATACTGTAATTATTATTATATTTTAAATCTCAGTCTTTTAGGACAAATAAAATAATCTTAATTCATCTCAACTGACTCAAAAGCTACATATATTTGTAAGATCAAATGTTGATCATACTCAGTGTCTAGAAGGACATAGCCACCTGTCCCCTATGCACAGAGATGCTTTGTATCCCCAACCACACTAACCCACCAGAAGTCCTTCTCATCACAGCTGACTTTGGTCCCACTTGACTGCAACAGCTCCAGAGGAAAGCAAAATCCCAGTAACTGCCTCTCACCTCTTCCAAAGCACCTGGCAGCCTTTCTGGATTAGGCCAGCACCGGTTAAGGGGGACACGCTGAGCTCAGACGCAAGAGGTTTGTCTCCCCTTTCCCTCTCACTAAGCATGGTCTCCTCAGGGGCCAACTGCTAATCCCTCCCCCAAGGTGCTCAATACAAACTTACAAGCTTAAAAGAATTTTAAGTGTTCTTTAGCCAATTCTAAAAATCCCTTTATGAATTGCAGAGTGAGCGTGCGAAGTAGACAAACACAATACACAGACTCTAAGTAAGGTAGTCAAGCAAACAGCTCATTCCCAAGTCCAGCAAAGGGATAACCAGAAGCAGTTGTACCTTAATGCAGTCCAGATGATGCTTGGGATGCTGTATTAAATACCAGAACCTCCAGCTAGGGGTGGTTGTTTTTTTGGCTTCTTCCACCTTAGCACAATCCCATACATCCAGAACAAGAGTCGCAATTACTTGCAGATCACTTTTCCCAACTTAACAACTGCCTTTTATAATTACAAGCAATAAGATTCATTTCTGCCTTCCCATCACACTTCTAGCCAGTCCCACATGGCTCCATTTGTACTCTGAGATCCCACTGAGCACCCACCCCACACACCTACATCCCAGAAAAGCACCAGCTAAAGCTTCTCCTCCAGATCGTGCTGCTCCCCAGAAGAAACCACCCTTTGGCTGTCGGAGACAACACTGAGGAAGAGATGAACACTACTGTTCCCATCAGAAGTAATTTTGAGAAATCTGGGCAAAATTCACTCTTTGAGCACTACCTTCTCCATCTGTAGAGCATCCCCAAGGAAACTGAAAGTCAAACCAAACCACAAAAGACAGCAACAAAAAAAATCTGGGAAAGGACTACACTCTGAAAAGTGCAAAGTTTACTTTTACCATCTGTGGCTATAACTCAGCAGGGAACCAGCATGCTGGAAAACCAGAATAACTGAGTCAACAACTAAATGACTGATGACTTTGCAATGCACACACACATCCAAAGGGCATTGCCTGCTAGGTTTCAGAAGCGTTCCTCCCTTCTTGCTGATCTCCCTGTGCTTGAGACAAGGAATTTGTGCAAAGAAAAAAAAAAAAAAATCGAAGTATTATTTCAAACAATATTGATTGGGGTGATTGTGCAAGAGCAGAGTGAAGCCTTTGGAATATAAACTCCTTGTCTCCATGCCCTCCCAGCCAGCCTCATTGGCTCCTGGTTAAGTAGCTGCAAGGTGCATGCAGTGACTGCACCAAGGCAAAAGGAGAGATATAGAACTAGACAAAAAACATGGGACGAGTGTACGCGTTAGAGATCACAGGTACAAAGTGAACAAAGCAAATCATTTAGGGTAACACATGCTCCTTTAAGCTGTCATCAAAGAGCCAGCAGACACTGCCCCCAAATTCATACTTACAAGCATGCATGGACGAGGCATGAAGTAAGGTCAAAGAGCTGCAAAGAAATCTTCTATCCTCAGTATAACAACAAAGCAGGGAAAACAAGGGTGGAATACCTTTTGCAGATAACAGTGCTACCCTCCCATCAAGTTGAGAAGACATAAAGCCTGGTTTCAACTTGCAATTGCTGCTAAACACTTCACATGTTGTCAGCTCTCAAAACAAGTGCTATATTTCACTCTTTAGAAAAACAGAATTAAACCGGATTTTGCTAAGGGAAGACAAGCACATCTCATTTTGTGAATTGAGGCTAGAATGCAGGAGGCAGGGAATCTGTGCTGCAATCTTGAGAAACATTTGGATTCCCAAGCTTACCTCCAAGGCTGAAGTTGCACATGTGGATAGGTCTGGAGACAGAAGGGGCAGCACCAAGGCACATGAGGCTGACCCACTGTCAGCCGAGCATGACCAGATGAAGTTGTATCATTCCCAGAACAGCAGCTTTAGAGCCATTAGGTTCCTCTGACTCCCAAAGAAATTTAATGGCAAGCTACAAAGCTGTTTCTGCAAAATGTCATGTGCTATCAACAATGAAGGACAAACTGAACAGAGAGATTGTGAAGCAGAGGGGCTTTATTGATTATAGGGGAGGAAATGCATTAGTAGGTCCCTGGTCTGGACATAGTTCCTTTGACTTCCCCAGATGCCTGCACAGCCTGAAGTGTTCCCACTTCCTTAGAAAACCCAGGATGCAATGGTCAAAGGTCCATTTGCTGCCACAATACAAGCTCTCCATGCCACCGGCATTTCTAATATAAACAAAATGCTCCTCTGGGAGGATGACTGAGGTGGGACATGCACAGTTCCATACTTTCAGAGGGAGTTTTGAAGAAAAATATGCCTAGAAATCACTGAGTCTTATCTCATGGATACATCAGCCAGGCTAGGCTGGTGACCAACAAGCTGGATCTGATAAACACCTGGGGCTGACATGAGGCCAGCAGAGCATTCGAGGCTGATCTGCTGCAACAGTAGGATGCAAATTACACATGCTCCAAAATGTGATTCAGAGGAGAAACATTGCCAGCTCAGGTCCGGAAGACCATCACTTATATTCCTTCTCCTACCACACAATTTCTTCAGAGTGTAACACCACACAGCGGACCATGTATTACGAAAGAGCTGGCACATCCCTCCACCTTAGCAGGCACAGTCCTCACTGCAGCAGGCAGAATAGGGTATTGGATGGACATTGGTTTGGTCTGCTGCTGCCTTTTCTGATGTTCCTCCTGATATGTGTCCACAAAAAAAAGATTTTAAAAGCCAAAAAGTCCACACAGACTGCATCACACTGGAATGTGTGGATGCACAACAGCCCAATAAGCAAAACCACTTTAATTAGGCAGCCGTAAAGTTATATATCTTCTCCTCCCCTAAATATGAACCATCTCCTTCAGTTTGTGATGTAGTCCCCATCTATGGCTGAATTTCCCATCAATCTGCACGACACACATCCCACAGGAAATGTTACTGCGATGCCTTCAGCAGCATCTACAAGCTTCAGGGAATGAGCTAAAAAGATGCCAACAGCCGCAAACAATGAAGTCAAAAGAACAGAGACAGCATCCTTGCTCAGTGCACCCAACACACCCTCTAGATTCACATTTGACTGACTTTGATGGGAGTTAAGCCAGAGAGCAAGAAATAATCCAATATCACTGAGCAGACAGCCTCTAAGAAGGCTGCTGCATCCTCTGGAAGACTAGTATGGAAACAGTGCTTTTAAAAAGAAGTTTGCAGCTGCTGAAGTATTTCTCCAGCTGCTACATATTACTCTCTGCAAGAAAAACCATTCTTCTGTTTGTAAATGGCCAAACACAATAGCTCAGGACTTTCAGGATGTTCTGCATGAATAGAACAAACACCTTAAAGTCTCTTTCAAAGAGGTGGAATGCCAAGTTTTGCTGAGAAACTCTGTGATCACACTTGGACGTGGCCAACTTTCAGAAGTATAATGCACTTCAGGTTCCATGCTGACAAAGGTACCTTATGCTACACAGGGCCAAGGCAGTGCAAAGCTCATGAGGAACAGCATCTCTGCAAGGTCAACACCACTACGCTCCACAAAAGGAATGGAAAGCCACTTTCATGCAAGTGGTAGATTAATTGCAGGCTCTGAACAGCAGACCTCATTCACGCAGATATTGAAGTGCTGTATCCTTCAGGTTCAAGATTTTCAGCAGCTCGCTCAATCTTCCTTTCCCTACCAGGAACCCAGAGAGGAAGGAGGTTTTAGTGGTTAGAGCCCACATCTGACAGTGACACAACCCGAGCTCAGGCTCCTTCCCTGCTTCCAGCTTCCTGTGGAAGTGATGCAGGGCTACAGATTCACAATCTTTTGCACATTTAGCCACAGTGGGTTTTGTGGGCGGTTTTGGGGGGTTAGTTTTGTTTTGAGTAGTACCGGCTTTACCCATCTCCATCTTTCTGTGCCTCAGTTCCCCACCCACATTCCTCTCTCAGGGCACAAGGCAGAAAGCTTATGCATTTGTTACCCCACTAACGAGGGCAGCCCACGCTGGCACCACTAAGGCTTCGTGGCCATCACACTTTGCCTCTGAGAAAATAAATGTTAAAGCCTAAAACTCCAATACCAGCATCACCCATCCATCATCCTTTCTCACCCATATTAGTGCCATGTTCTGCAGTTCAGATGGTGAGAAGTACTACTCAGCGGGATGCTTTTCCTGTGAAAAATGACCAGACAGCTATTTTATTTATGTGAATGTGGCTTGTTTCGGAATATCTGAAACAATCCAGTTTTAATAGGAAGAAAAATGAACTGCCAAAGGCTAACTGCATAAAGCTGTGACTGGACAATAAATCTGCCAACAAAAATACCTCCAAGCAATAAAAATGGGCACTATGGCTCAACTGCAACCTTCCCTGGTCTGATCCACACCCCAAGCAGCTAGCAAATTTTCAGACATGCTGCTGTCTCACGGGAACAGGAGATGGTATGCAGGGCATTTCTTACCACATGTTTCAAATTAAACAGCTTTCAACAAGACCCTCAAAGGAACCATCCTAGTGGGCACCCACATGAACTCTGCAGCCACTGAGCTAATACAGAGCAAAGGAGGTCAAGAAGGGTAAAAGGCAAGCTCATGATGTTGGCTTCTCCAAGTGCCTGCAGAAGCAGATACTCTGCAGCATGGGTGCTTCATGCTTGCTGAGAGACTGCATTAGAAGCTAGAACCAGCACAGTGTATGTGCACAGGAATAAATTGTGTCTGAGGTGCTATTAAATTCAAACCTGCCAAGTCTGGAGCTAACAGAGACTTAAACAAGCAGGAACTTCAGCCTGAAGGTACAATTAACCAAGTGTTACTTTTGGAGCAAATAAAACTGCCAGTGTGTTAAAGTCTGGTCACCCACCCACCTCCTGCCCTGCAGAATTTTACCGCAGTCAGCAATTTCCTGGCAATTCAGGTCAAGTTAAATTTCACTGAAGTTGATAGTTTCAATGCTGTCTTTGACTCCAGTCATTTTTGAGAAATCATTATGCTCCTCTATAGGTTCATGTAGCTGTAATACTAATTTTAGGTGTGTAGAAACAGAGGACATCTCTGTCCAGAACATAAGGTTCTGCCAGTTTGTTCAGGAATTTAAGGTTATGTATGGTTTTCAGCAGGATTACACACAGTAGTGATGGCACCCTAAGTTACAAAAGCATTAGGCGATATTGTGGAGAGCTCAGAAACGGAGAAGTTCAGACAGCCTGGAAACAGCCAAAACATGGTCCCAGTGCAACAACTGAAGGGGAACTTCTGCTCACTGCTAAAAGAACTGCAAGAAAGGAAAGCATCTGGGGCTATTTCTCCTTTCTGCAAGGAATTAGGATCTTTGTGCATATCCTCAAATAAGGAGAATAAAAAAAAATATTTTTTTAAAAAAATCAAAAGATAGGTGTCTCCTCCTCCAGCTATCCTCACAAGCAAAACAACCTGAAGGCTCCTAGATTATAAGAGGTTTCTTCCTTTTAAGCTAACAGCTCTGGTTAAAAAACAAAGACAGCTTTATATGGAACGTCTGCTAGGTGAGATGCAGCAAAAAGACACTGCAGCTTATCACAATGCAATATGATACTGAGGAGCTTTTCACCATATATATTAGCACAAACCAAAAGATTCTTCCCAAACTCTCCAAGCCAGGAAGACATTTATAGCAATACCAAATGAAGGTTGCTGGCACATGCCTCCCTGCTTTGTGATTTTGACAGCTTGAAAGATGTGGAAATCACAGGGCAGGGTGCGTGGGGAAGCTTAGCCAAGTCTATTTTCTCCAAACAAAGAGAGAATTAAATGCAATAGCAGCTTTCCTCATCCTTGCTGGCCTTCCCTGTGGCAGGTTCTTCATAGCCAGTAAATCTTCAAGTCATGCACTAACCTGAATTTAAACCTATGGGTCATCAGAACCTAGAGGAAAAACATCCTTCCCCCTCCTTACTCTCATGGATGTCCGTGGCTGCCAAGGCAGCATCTGTAGAAGTGCTTCAGCCCAACTCTTGGGCCTCATCTCCGATGCGGTAGCAGCTGTGCTACCTTGTTATACGTTCCCTCTTTTCAGTTTCAGAGGAACTCATTTAAGTGTTGAGTCCTGATGCTACCTGATTAATAGGTCAAAGCAAAATAAGCTTGGTTTGAGCTCCTCAAAGCTTTTCCAGTACAAAATTCTTCATACAAAGAGCCCCTTTTTCATGGAAGGGGGACTGCACAGGCAGTAGCAGGTTCTTCTGAACCTTTCTGAGCAATATATGGAAGGCCTGTCCATCTATCAGTCTGCTGCTGATGCTGCTAACAAGGACTTCAAAACTATTCCATAGGATTACCTGAATACCATGGGCATCTACAGACAGTGAGCAAAGCAGCTCACCAAGAGAGATTACAACAACCACAAACATCAGTTTAACTTATACCAAAGACATGGAAGTGAAAAACTGCATGTTTTCCCATAATCTCTCTCATGCTCTGTATTTTACTGGACAGATGGGGTCCAAATACAGATATTTTCTAAACCACTCTGGGATACCTCCTTGCTTATCTCAGTCTTCGATTTTTGCTCAGCAGTACAGCAACAGAATATGGAAAAAACAAAGTTGAAACCTCTCTCTCAGCTGTAACACCTGAACTTGAAACAAAAGCAAGAGGTTATTCTTACTGCTCCAGAAGTTGTGACCTAGAAGCAGCAGCACAGACTGAACCCATTAGAAACTTCTGGCTACTGATTTTGTGCCAAAGACGCTCTGATTCTGTAACGAGGGGAACAGTGAACTAGAAAAGGCAAAATACCAACAAGATCAGTCCACCCTGGTCCAAAGATGAGCTCAGCATACACTAATTATCTAGGTCAAGAGACTGCCTGGGGGATGTTGTCCAAGCACAGACAACAAAAACAAGGATAAGGACAAACATGTGAAAGCCATACTACAAGTAGTAACTCTTACCACTTGCTTCGATACACTGAATGGTGTTTTGAAGACTTTGGCTCCAGCTTAATCCAATACAAACCTGTCTGATATCATCAGATCACAGCAGAACACCATTACAGGTCAGGAAGCAAGAGGTGGAACAGGCTGTGACTGAATGAAATCAGATACAAAACAAAGGACATGCCAAGAATTAAATAATTCACACTTGAATTAACATGAACATCCTGCCTACCAAACCCTACCTTTTGCTCCAATCCAGTTTGCTGCTAGAGTCTCTGCAAGCCTGAAATGAGAAAAGGCTATAAATGCAGAAGAGCAAGGACCCAGGTGGCCAGCACTGAGGTACAACGCTTCTTCAGCCTCATCCTTTAAAGCAAGTTTAGGATCCTCAGAACTAGACATCAGACAAACAAGTCCAGCTTGCAGTCTGGAGAGTCCCATCAGCTGGTCATAGGGGCCTCCCACCCATCAACCCAGCTCAGCCCTTTCAGCTGCTCTTGCTCCTGTTAGGGACTGCTCAACTACTCACGAAGCAGCAGTAAATCACACCAGTAAACTACATCAGTTTAGAGCCAGGTACACAAGGTGAACTGTCACCAATTCTGCTTTCCTTGAAAGCTGCAATTTGTAGCAAACCGAGAACTGCCCCATAAGCAGCAGAGTCATCTGTACAGAAGGACAGGAACCTCCAAGTAACATAATGCATGCTCTGGCATGGTAACTGCCAACTACTAGGAAGCATATTTGCTTCTTAAAATCATTCAGGAGCCTGAAAGCTTCCAAAGGAGATCAGAGAAAACTCCAGAGCTATCTTTTAAGTGACTGCGTGGGTCAGAGGACCAGCAGTCTCTTCAGGTTCCCTCTCTATTCTGGGTCAGTTTAGTGGAGAAGCAGCATCTTCTCAGGACTTAAGGGAGAAGGATCTTTTGTGAAGACTGTGGCCATCTCTGTAAGAAGCTGGAAAAGCAACTTCCCAACATGTTTCTGGTAAATCTAATGCCAATGCTCACTTGCAAAAGGCCAAAAATTAAAGAGGCAGAGAAAGTAAGTTCCCCTAGCCTTGGTTGGGCACAAGGTGCCCTGGCAAGGCAATATGAAGGAAGATTGCAACTGATAGCAGGTTTTTACCTTCTCCATTAACAAACAGTGGGCATCAGGCTTTAGCAGTATGAAGCCACCAACTTTCAAGCATAAACAAACAAGAAAAAGAAAGAACATTTCCACTGGATGTTGGGCAACAACCCTCAGCTCTTCCAGCTCTCCTCTGTAACTCCACAGTTTGTTGTTTTTTTTTTTTTAACAAACTCTGAAGCACCTCTTTAAAAGAGGTATTTTGGCATTTCACACAGAAATCTGTCTTCAGGCTTATAATGCAAGAGCCAACAGAGCGAATCTCAATCTAGCAAGGATTAAGTCTTACAAGACCTGTCATGGTACTAAAAAAGGTGCATTTGCTTTTAACAGAGAAAAGACTTGGCACGCTCCACTTTAGGGAAGAATCAGCTCCAGCCGGGACACTGTGACTATCTCTCTGAGACCAGAAGCTGCGACTGAGTTGCACGTCTTTTTATCTAGCATGGTTAGCCTGTACCTAAAGCTAGCAATAAGCCTTAGTTATCATCAATGAAACATTTGCACAACCTGTTCTTGGCTACAGAACATCTATGTATTTGGCGAAAGCATGAGATGACCTGAAAACACAGCTCTAAGCCTGATGACTTTGTATCTGACACCTTTTCATCAGCAGGAAGTACATAAATTATTATCATGTTAGTAACCATGAGGACTTCAGAAGGCAGAGTGCAGATAATATTCAGGTGAACCACCATGGAAAAGAAGGGTTCTCCATCAGAAGGGTCTCTGCTCCAGGTCCAGGGTTCCATTTCAGAGTGATGATGCACGAGACACACAGGTAGCATTCAGCAGGGCAAGGAGACACCATCTCCCCTAACAGCTGCATCTCAAACAATGCAAGCACCCACAGGAGGGTTTAACAAAGCTATTATAACAGGTCACTCTTTAAACTCACTAATTTTCCCAAGAGCCTGGCTGTAACTGAACAGTCAAGTACTTTTAGCATTCAGTGGAAGGATCTTCATGAGTTTCATTTGCAAGTGTGGAGAAATTAAAGGCTTCCTCTGCCCTAGAAAGCAGCGCTTCTGCCTCCACCAGCTTCCCAACAAAATCCAGCTTCTGTCTCAGCACTCGGCTTCTTGGGCATCTGAGCCACTTTGCAGGAGGGCACTTTCACTTCAATGGCCTGAAATAGTATCACGAGGTAAAGATGCCCAAGCAGATAATGGAGCAGAAAAAGTGCCCTGCAGTGAGGATTAGATGTTCACAGCATGGGTTGGGGTTTTTTGGGGGTTGTTTTTGGGTCTGGGTTTGTTGGTTGGTTTTTTTTGTGACAGCCATCTGAAGAGGAACTACACATCAAATCTTGCTTAGCAAATCCTCTAGCACTGATAGGCCAAGATAGAAAACTCTCTCTTCCCACATATTAATGTCTACAACATCAAGCAATCTCTAACCACTTAAACTGCATGCCCACCATGTCAGTCTTTGTTTTTAAAAGGTGCTGCACATTTCCTTCACTTCCCTCCAGCAATAACTTTCCTGGAGATGAGAGAAAAATACTGAAATAAATTTGTACATGTATTTTATTTACAAATTCTCTCCTTCATCCAGACATCCTGTATGCAGATGAATTGCCATATGAAATCCAGTATTATGGCTGTATATTCATTGGATGACATTCACTGTATCTTGCTCAGAAGCAACTGTAAACGTGAATGCTTGAGCATGCTGTGGGATATACCTAATGAATCACAATTTTGGGCCATGTATTTTAACTCCAGAAGGAACCCCTGAAGGTGTAATCCTACCAATTTCAATATGGCTCTGCAAACAAATTTGTCCCAAGACATACAATAACCTAAGAGCTCATTTAGCAGAAGGGTTTGCAGTTTTCGGTCAGCTCCCAGGGGACAGCTTGCCCACTCCACGGTTTGCATTACATATGTTTCCACTTTCAGAGGGGTCAAAGACCAAGTGGAGAACATACTACCCAGAAAGAACTGCTTGCTAATATTGCCAAAACCTGCGGGGGGGGGGGGGGGGGGGGGGGGAACGGCGGCAACCAAAACCCCCCACCTCACCAGCATTTTCTGTTTATATTTTATTCTAAAACTCCCTTTCATTCAGCTATTCCTTAGGAGGACGGGTCATCAGCACCAGAAATCCACTTCTGTTAGAGCTGTTTATTTGCAGAATGCATTTCATTGCATCAACACATATCCAGCTTCTAGACATTACAAGATTTTTCAAAGCCTAGAAATCCTTGCTCCCTTTGCAACAGACAGAAAAGCAACAAATGGGAATCCATGAATACACCAGATCCAGTCAAAAGCTGTTTGCTAAATAGAAAACAAACCCAACTTCCATGCTTTTGCTTTTCAAGTTAGCTGGTAACAAAAGCCATCTGCATTACAGCTCCATCCAGGCCACGTGCTTCTCAAACTCAAGCAGCAAGTGTCCCTGAAGAACGTTATCAGTTCTTTCCAAGTCAGCATATCTGCCTTAGGCAGCAATTCTTCAAACACACAAAGCATGTGTTTAACTTTATACGTGAGAGTAAGTCTAGCAGAACTAGCGGAACCTATGACCTGCATAAAATTAAGTCACATAACCACTGGCAGGCTCATGACATTGCATACCCCTGCTGGCTTCACTGCCCAAAATGTGCCCACTAGAGCCAGGTGTACTCCAGACATCACCAGTGACACATTTCAGCCGCAGCACATGCGTAGTCCAGCCATCTCAGAGATGGTCACTGCAGCCAGAACACATGGATCCTGCTGTATCCACTAGGCAAATATAAACTGTTGGGCGTCCCTCGAAAAACACCATCATACATGAAGATATAATTGTTCTTGGTGTCAGCTTTCCTGAAGCCATGAGGCAAGGCTCTAAGTCACCACAGCTTTTGTAGCAGGAAATTATCTTTCATATCTAAAAACTTTGAGGCTATTCATTACACATGGATTTGTATAAAGGTTTTTGGTGAGGGACCATTTCAAAGTTCTAATGCAAACTAAGGAGCTGTTGGCTACAAAGAAAGGCTTTTGCATGGACGGATAACTGATTAGAATAGGAAACAAAGAGCAAAAAGAAGCCATAGGTTTTCATGAAGACAAGTGACCACCAGTGAAGTTCCAGAGGTCTGTGCTGGGGCCTCAGCTATTCAACTCACAGAAGAGATCTGAAAATAAAGGGAATGGTGGGAGGATATTGGCTTTTAACTGAACTGCCAGAGGGTCTCATGATATCAAGCACTGGGGGATGATGTCTCTATCCAACACTACTGATCACTGTTGAAGACAATACTGTACTAGACAGACCTCTACTTCTACCTCACACAGGTGAGTCTCACGCACTTAAGGTCCACTACCATGGCGCAATAAGCTGACTGATGAATGAGTTCTACAGCTCTTATTGACCAAATGTCCACTGCACCATTTTTAATAAAGGCCCAGAAGCAGGGGTGTGGACATACAGTTCAGATGACAAAGGCCAGAAGCTCTTGTAGAGACATGGGAACCTACACACCATGCAAACTAAGTTTATTTTGCACCAGATAGCTTGGCCAGGGTTATGACTTCCAGTTAGACATTAAAGAAGCTCTCTGTACAATCTTCACAGAATCACAGCATAGTTGAGGTTGGAAGGGACCTCTGGAGGTCACCTGGTCCAATCTCCCTGCTCAAGCAGGGCCACCTATGGCCAGTTGCCCAGGACCATGTCCAGATGGCTTTTCTGTATCTCCAAGGATGGAGACTCCACAGCTTTCCAGGGCAACCTGTTCCAGGGCTCAGTCACCCTCACAGTGAGAAAGGGTTTCCTGATGTTCAGAGGGAACCTCCTCCTGTGTTTTCAGTTTCTGCCCATGGCCTCTAGTCCTGTCACTGGGCACCACTAAGAAGAACCTGACTCCAATCTTCTTAACACCCTCCCTTCGGGTATTTATATAGATTGATAAGATCCCCCTGAGCCTTCTCTTCTCCAGGCTGAGCAGTCCCGGCTCTTTCAGCCTTTCCTCATAAGACAGTTTCCCAGAACAGAAGTTGCAAAATCAATTCAAGAACAGAAGCCTCTACAAACATAGAAATGAAGGACAGTTCATATGGACTGCACTAATGGCCATGTGATATGGCTTAATGCACTGTCAGGAAGAACTGTCACCTTCAAGGGCATATGCTCCACCTCACTATCAGGTGAGAGGTGGTCTTCCGCCATAGCACTTACACCTCTTCTTCCTAAAGGAGTTCTGCATAGCAGTACCACATTGAGACAATGCAGGAGCTGCTGCTCTTGCAAACGAGGCCATTTCCAGACATGGAAAGCATCTGAGATACATCAGGCTTAGCAGTTCTACATCAGCCTAAGCAAGTATTGTAAAGTCACTACATCATCTGTATCACAAAACAAGGAAAATACCGTGACTATCCCACAAAAGCCTCACTATAAAAAGGACCTGGAAAGATTAAATAGGTTTTGCACATTTTGTAAAGCTCTAGATAATCAGGATTTGTTAACAAAAAGGACTAATGACAAAAAAACACTTGAGGAGGGAGTGTGTTTGCTCTTTTCAAAGCTGGTCTCAAGTTTTCACACTCAGACCAGCTGGTCATGCCTACAGTCCCAGCACTTTCCATCACACTCACAAATGAGATATTTTCCAAACAAATTTTTTTACAAAAATGAAACCTAGGTATAGGATGTTTTCTTTTAAAGGAGGGAAGCACGTTACTCCTTTTTTAAGCCTCATCAGGTCAGAGTGTCAGAAACCCACACAATGATTCACACAAGTTGCTGTGAAATCCTAGTGACAATTATCATCCTTCCAGATCAGCTAGGATACAAAGAGCTTTAGAAATGGGAAGAAATGATAACTTAAAAGAAAACCAGTCTCAGCAGGGAAAAAACCTTGATCAGCACAGCTGAGAAAGGCAGAAGAATGTTTATGGCAATACTTACTGTTTATTAAGTCAACAACTGGATTAGCACCTATTTACTGTGGGTAGAGATTGAGGGAGTAAATGCTTTTTGCTTGGACATTGAGAACTTCAACTTATCACTGGGCATTTCTAACCCATCAGAAACCCCCATCCTTAACTCCCTTAATAGGCCAATCTCCTGTTTATCTTATGGCAGAAAAATTAGAGGGCTTCTTTTCCACCATGCTCTCCTTTTTAATTAGATATGGGAGTCCAGATGCTACTGCCAGCAAAAAGACACACTGATGCTGTGAAGTTTCACCAAAAGGATGACGATGTAAAGGAGCTCTGCTAACACAAATACACCAGCCCAATCTTTGTAACACAGGTCAGTCCATAGCACAACAGGGCATCAGTTCAAAAGAGCAGAGTGTAGATAAGGTAGACCAACCCTCCCTTATCTCACAGGGTGGAAAGACAGGCGTGAGAAGACTGAGCCATTTGTGTATAGCTATAGCAGGAACTGGTCAGAGCTGGAAATGAAAACTGAGTCTCTTTAAATCCAGCTTAGTGCATGAGCTACAAGACAGTCTACTTTTCCTGTGAAAGCATATATTTAGTAAGAGTGTCATTAAGAGCATCTCAGGAACATCCAGAAATACCTGCTGTGAGGTTTGTTTTTTCTGAAGGAGAGGGGGAAGAGGAGTGTTCCTAATACATAAGTCACATACAAATCAAAAATAATCAATAGTAAGATTCAGGGGATGATGTATATTGAGAAATGGGGAAATGAAGAGTTAGCACAAACGTGTGAAGTAGCCTCCTCTCCAATTAATGGCTTGCTTGATCTTAGATGGATCCCCAGTATTTCCCTTCAACCAGTTTGCATTCATAACACTTCTACCTTTATTCCCTGTTCTTCAATTTATTCCCAGTTCATGAATAGGGATGAATTTTGCGCTCACCCATCCACATATGCTCATTTCCTGCTGACTTCTACAAAATTTCCCTCTACTAATGGACTTGTTTCACAGCAGTTTCAAATCTGTCCAGAGGGAGCAAAAGAAAAAAAAAAAAAAATTTTGAGTGTAGAAACTTACCAGGCAAACACTTTTAACCGTTTTCTTGCTGTCAGGAATTATCGCACCTGTAGGGGATGCAAAGGCCGATAAAAGCCTGGATACAGTAGGACTACAGCTGAAAGCATAGGGAAAAAAATAAACGTGTGAAGTATTATTGTATGCTACCAGAGATCCACTTCTCTGAGACTGTCAAAGCATCTTCACAAAGAGATAGAAGAGTGGAAAGGTTTATCCTGCCGTTTAATACAGAGAAGCCAAACAAAAAAAAGATAGAGAAGACAACTCAGCAAAAGAACATGCTTAATCCTATTAAAGTTAATGAGATTTCACCCTGGTCTCCACACACAAGTCATATTGGGAGTTTAACTTAAGTGGATTTAAACCCAGATTTGGTTAAAGTGCTGCAAAGTCTCCCCAAGCCAAATAAAAATAAATCCAACACAAATATACATGCAAAAGTCAATTTCTCCCTTTTTTTTTTTTTTTTTATGAAACAAATCTAAAACCAGTGCACCTTCTCCATCTGAAGTATGTGCTCAAGTGTTTTGCTGAACTATTGCATAAGCAGTTCTCCAGGCTGGCACCAAGGCAGCTGGAGCTCAGGGAAGGCAATCCCAACACCGTCCTGGACAGTCAGAGGCAAGAGGGTCATCATTACCAGAAGCAGTGATGGTTGTGAAGAGGACTTGTTGAATGTCTCAATAAATTAAAAAAATGGCCCTTGAACACAGACAACCTCCCCTTCCCTGTGTATTTAGGTAATAACGGAGGTGGCTATGGGGGCTTGGACACTCCATAGCCACGTCTGCAGAGCACAATTTAGTTGTCCTTTAGAGGACACAGCTCAACTGAGACTCCCCAAGCAAAGGTGACAGGAGCTGTGGTGATGTACAGAGATAATCCAGGCATGCAACTGCAACCTGCACCGACTGCGCAGACCTAACTTCCTGCTCAAGTGGAGGACCCGGCTGGTTCCTCAAGCAGGTGCAAGATGTACAGATGGACTGTGGGTCCTGCCACATGCACTGGGGGACTGTACAGCTGGCTGCATATAAGCAAGTACCCATATCCCTGGCTCTCTGCCCTCCATTCTTTTCTTCATACCACATTGTCCTACAAGAAAAAACAAACAAACAAGTGCCCAACATGCTTTCCAAGTGGTTGACAAGTTATCATGTGAACTGCGAGGAAAGGACGTGATGGAAAATCCAGGCTCACACACTGTCATTCCGGAGATCTCACATTCTGCAAAGTGCATTTGAAGACTAGCTCTCCCACCACAGTGATGCAGCCATCAGGGACCGTGTTTTGGTCTCATCCTGTCTGATGACACTGCACAGCACCAACTCGGTGTCAGTGCAGTAGCACTCCTACCTCTCAGCACTGCAACCCAAGATCTGATCCTTGAGGCCAAGCCCACAACGGCAAAGAAAAACAAAGCCAGCAACGGCAATGGAAGACTGACAGAAGTTTTGGCACCTACACTGATCAACATTCAAAATTGCCCAGAGGAAACTTCATTTCAGTGATAACCACAATAACAGCACAGACGAGCAATTAGCTAAATGTAGGGTTTCCACGAACATGCCTGAAGAACTAAAGCAACAAGGAAGCCAGACAGCACAACAGCAAGCAGCCAAGCACTGCTCTACACACCAGCGAGGCAAGTGTGTGGTTCCACTGAGCATTAAAACCCACTTCTGCAGTTCTTGCCACTTGCTTTTGTTGGAGAAGTTGTTCTCAGGATCATGCGGCAATGTCCATGCAGACATTCCTTCAAGGGGGCCCCCGTACCATGCTGGAGATACGTTGTCCTTTCCTGGATGAATTGCTGTACCACAGGCACCCTGGGTGCCCTACCTGCATGGTGACCTCCTTGGACTGCCAGCAGTGAAAAGCTGGAGGAGCTGTGAACAACGTTTCCAAAGTGCACAACCAGCTTCCTCCTTCACTCATTTTCAGCATCGCTACTGTCCCTGCAGCACCAGCAGCATCCTTACACCCCAGGGGTCAACTCACAAGCCCCACCGACTCCTCCAAGTCTAAGCTGTAGAGAGGGAACCACAACTTCAGTCCAAGGGAGCAGAACTGACAGGAGGAACAAAGATGTTAAGCGCTTGCTACCATCCAGACAGAAAGGGTTCAATCGCAGTTTACTCCACAGGACTTCTTGGCTTCCCAGTCAACAAAGTCAACAGTCCTTTGGGAGTCCTTCCCAGATCCAGAGGGGCTGGGTATCACTGACAGGCAGGGTATGATGAAGGGTTACACCTGCAGGACAGGCTGGAAGCCAGGAAGGGAAGCCACCTTGCTGAGCCAGAGCACACAGTGTCAGATGGCATCCAGCAACAGTGCACACAGTAGGGATATTGCCCTCCCAGTCCTCTTAAGGGTAGGAGGAAAAAAGCCTCAAAGATCATCTAGTCTGGCTCCTGGTACAGCATAAGCCATGGAGTTTCATCCAGCAATTACTGTACTGGGGGTGGGGACCGGGGAAGGGTATCTCATCTAACGCACAAATGAACTTTGTGCCAGCTCTTGTGTTTGTAGGAATGAACCCCCTCCTTCAGAAAGGCACCCGATCCCAATTTAAACACTTCAAAGGGCAAATGGCCAGCTGGCATGGATTGTTATTTCTCTGCAAGGGAGCTGTAGCAATGCACAGCAGCTGAGGATGTACATGCAAGTGCCAGTGAATTGACTGCTTTTTCCTCCAGCTTTCCCAGTGCATAATTGTTCTTGCTATTAGAAGTTTGTATCAAACACAAAGCAACAATTAAAGGGCAAGGATAAATCTAAAACAGACATTAGCAGTGCCTGAACATGCTTATACACAGGGTCCAGTGATGAGAGCAGAAACAGGCCAGAGCAGATGGATCTGAGCATGGCTGTTCAGCACACACATGCAGGCAATGCAGATGATCTCCATATGGAGATGAGGGCTGCGAGGAAATGCATGTGCACAACACCCAGCCACCCAGATGACTGCTCTGAGCCATAAGCCCAGCATCACTCAGAACATGCACGTCAGCCAGGATGAAGCAGCTGCTGCGATACACCTGGTTTGTGGGTACGCAGCAGAGCAACAAGTTCATTCCCCTTGCATCCAGGTCCCCTGTAATTTTTCACTGCAAATATGCTGGCGTAAACTCTTGCTGGACATGCTTTACGGTGTTTTCAGTTTATAAAACTGCGTTCAAACATGGATGATGATACATAGATCCATAGAACATGGACTCGGTTAACACTATGTGTCAGAGCATGGGGAGACATCAGCAGAACTGTATACTAAAAGCTTCATGGAGAAAAGTTTTATCCACACCTTAAAAAAAACCAAAAACAAAACCAAAAAGAGGTAAGAAACTCTACCCAAACAAATCAATTCTTCATGGTTTCTTCAAGCAAAGTTTTGGACATTTCCAGCATGCACTGCTTTAAACAAAGATCTTCATTCCTTAATGTCCCTGTGACATTTTCACTTAAAAATTTAGTCAGTCACATACAATTGAAAAAGTCAGCTATTACTTTTAAAAGTAGCTACATTACCTAACACTGTAATCCAGGGTATGAAGCCAGACATTTTTAAATACATTACCAGGCCTTCAGCATGGATGTTTTTCACCACTGAAGCTTGAAATTTTGCTTGCAAATTACTCGCAGTAATTTGTCTGTGCCAGGAGACTTCCCTTAGAAGCCAGAGACTGCAGGTTGCATGGATGTGCCAATTAGAATTTCAATAGGAGATAACCAGATGCAAAGCCTGTTTTCTGGCAGATGGGTTTATAAATCCAGCAGGGAATTTGCAATTAAAACAAAAAATAAAGATGTCTGCACCAACGTGTTAAGAGGTATGTAGTCTGGAATTTCGCCCAGAAAGTACTAAAGCAATGCATGCGCGTATACATACATTTTATATATATATATATATATATGTGTGTGTGTGTGTAAAAACTAGAATCAAGCAGCAAACATGCACAGTAAGTGCATTAATCTACTACAGACATGGAAGCTAATAAAAATGGATAGATTCCTTTTAAACTATCCATTACCATGTAATGGACTGCATTAACATATATAGTACTGGATGATTATGGTAGATAAGTAAGATTAATACAGAAATACATGCACTTTCTAGAGAGAGATACTGCATCACCATGCATCTTACAGCCTAGTTTTCAAAGCTACTGATCAGCCACAAACCCTCTGAGGTCTAAAGGGCACCAAACGCTCATTATCAGCAAGTTTACCTCACTCAGCAAGGCTGCAACTTAGCTCAAGGCAGGGAGGATTAGTGTATCTATGGGTTTATTCCTCCAGTAAGCAATCAGTTAACTCACTTTATCAGGAAACAGGAGTGCTGTTGCATGACCAAGCCTGGCAGGGATTCAGTCGGCTAACATATAGGACACCAAGGCACCTGACCTGACAGGATCCTGAGACAGGATTTTTCTTTGCCAGTCCTAGAAGACAAAGTTTGGGAGACAGCAGAAGGGAAAGGTAAGGGATTCACTGAATCCACCAGAACATGATCTACTGCGATAGGATATCCTCACAGGATGCTGTATTTGAGAGCTTGGTCAAAGAACAGTATTTATTCTTCCTACCACTTACTGGATTCCAGCTGACACCTTGCTAACATCATTGCCCAGGGTACAGTTAAACCTACTGAAAACCTTTACTGAAGCTACAAGAAGATGAAGAAGATTTCAGTAGGATACCACACAAAGCAGGATTCCGTTGACAAAGGTATCTCAACTGTACTCTCAACATTACTGAATAAATAAGACACAAGATATTTTTACGTATCTGTGATGTCATGCATAAGGGTGACCTGCCACAGACCCTGTATTTCTGAAGTGGTCCACAGGGCCTAAAAATGTTACATTTGAGGCAGTGAATTACTTGCTGAGTCAATCAGCTCTCTTCCCCACAGTGAAACGGAGTTTCCTCCACTCCCACCTCCCCAAGAACATCACCTGCGAGCACATTGCATCGCAGGAGAGCAACGGGCAAGCGCAAAGCCATCACTGCCATGACTGCTAGAGCGGGGTTGCAAGTTACTTGTAAATGTATTTACAACTCATTTGCAAATTTATCTGCCACTTCTGCGGCAGTTTATGGGGACGGCTGCCGAGACCCTGCTCCCCCGCTCCCAGGCCGCGGCCACCCGTCCTCGTCCCGCCCGCGGCCCGCAGCGGTTCAAACCGACACCCGCTCCACAGCCCCCCCCCTCCCTCCCTCCCCCCCCCCCCGGCCCGGAGACCCCCGTCCCCGCCGCTCACCCGGCACGGCGTCCCCCCCGGCCCCGCTCCTCCAGGCCCGGGACGAGCCACCGCCCCCCCCTTCCCTCCCTCCCGTCCCGACGACGTGGCGGAGCCCGGCGGAGGGCGCGGCCCGCGGGGCGGAAGAGACGCTTACCCCGGCGGAGGCGGCCGCACGCCCGGCGCTGCCGCGGCCCCCACGGGCAGCGAGAGGAGCCCCGCGCCCCGCCACATGCCACGGCCGCGCCCCGCCCCGGCCGCGCCTCCCTCCGCCTTTCATTGGCTCTCCCGCCTATCTCCCCGCCCCGGCCGCACCTCCCGCCCCGCCCCCCTCCGCCCGCGCCGGGGACGGGGCCTCCCCGTGCGCAGGCAGGGCCTTTCACCCCGGAAACAGCGGGGCGCGGGGGGCAGAGAGGGGGAGGGAGGCTACCTGCCCGCGGATATGACGTGCCCGCGGGGGCGGGGTTTGGGGCGGGGCTAGGGGGCGGAAGCGGCTGGGGGGGGGGGTGCGGGGGCAACGGCAGCAGCGGCCGGCGGGGCCGGGCCGGGCGAGTCGCCACTCGGCTCCGCGGTGCGAAGGCCGGCCTTGTGCGGCGGGCCCCGCCTGGCGGGAGCGCGAGCTCGGCCCCGGCCGTCCCCCGCCTGCCCGAGCCCCGGCCGGGCCGGCCAGTACCGACCCGTCTCCTCAGGGAGAGCTTTGCTGCCTTCGCTGCGGGCCCGCCGTTCCCGAGCGCGGCCCGAGCGTCAGCGGTGGCCGTACTGCCGGTTCCCTACCGCTACACCGAGACAGAAATGGCCCCGGTTGCACTTACTCTGTATAAATTACCCTAAATATGCGCCAGAGATGAGCTTGAGATCCGTGGGGTTTAGAGTTTGGCCTAGGATACGCCAGTGAGAACCTGTAGTCAGATGAAGTATTTTCGTTCTCCTCCTGAATCTTCGTAACACAAACTCCAGCATCTGCCATCTTCTGCAACTTGCGGCACAGCAGCAGGAGTGTCTTTTTGGCAAAACTGGGGTTTAATACCAACACGTTTTGCCCGTGTCTCCTGCAAGCAGACGTCACGGGATTTTTTGCAACAAGCAGAGGACCTGTGGCTGGGTTGGTTGGGTCCAAACTTTCATAATCGCCACCAAGGGGGAAAAAACAGAAAAATGTACAGGGCAACAGCTTCTTGCTACCCTGGACTATGAAGAACACAGATAACTCCACCATAATCTAGGCATAACTTTTCCCGTGTAATCCCTAAACTATGCAAGTCTCTGGTTTACTAGACATGATAGTCCACTGTCAACAGCATTGTTTAAGTAGAGAATGCTGCTGAATTACTGAATCAAACAGCAGAAATCAGCTCCTTGTTGATTGTTTTACTGGTTTTAGTGCTGCTGCCTATGCCAAAAGTTTGCATGCAGCAGCCCACAGCTGCTTGGGGCAAACTCTAGCAGCTGTGGAGCTTTGAAGATTTTCTATACCACGTTATATACATGCATATACAGACACACATATGATACAAGTGTCTGACCCACATTCTGAAGCATGGAGCCAGCTCCATGAAATGGCCAAAGGTGCAGGACTTCCTTTAAGCCGTGGGTGCCCATTTTAGAGCAAGCACACCATCTTCTGAATTCAGCTCCTTCGGGTTATTTCCAGATTGCCCAAAGAAGAGTAATCAAAAAAAAAGGTGCAGAAAACAGCACTGTGCACACACAGGCACAGTCCGTATTGTGAGATGCTTTACATAGTGATTGTGGCATTGAACAGGTGAAGAAGGAGCCCTTGCTACTTCAAATCATGTAAGGATTTCCCCTGCTACTTCTAATCTGGCCATAGATGAAAGTGATGCTGAAATCGTTCGCGCATCCCAGTGTAATTTTAGAACACACACATTTGCTTTTTGAAAGGAGCAATGAGGAGGAGGAGGAGTTGTTACGCTGGTCCATCAGTTAATTAAAAGCAGACAAAATGCAGAGCTGGCCAGCACTCCACATTAAGGACTCAATTTAAAGCCTGTCTGTTTGTAGATATTTTATAGATATATCATTCCATCATTCACGTAGGATACTGACATCTACTGAAATATTCCCTCCCCTCCTTTCCAGAGAAGGAGGAAGGGAGAAGGAAGCTCTGCAATTTATGAGAATTAGAAGAGACAGTTGAAGGGGGAAGGAGGACTGTCTGCTGTAGAACAGATTATCTGGCAGGACCAAGCACAACGATGGAGGAAATAATGTGAAGCTGTTAGGCAAAGGAGGAGGGCACATGGCCCTAAGGCTTGGTGTAGTGGGGAACGAGCACATTTCTGGGAAAACAGTCTCAGGAGGAAAAAAAAATGTACATGGAGAAGCCCAGATGTGGAATGGGAAAATACAGGCACTGAAAAAAAGCTGTGATCACGCAAAGAGAACAGGATGTCACGAATGTGCCCTCGCTCACTTCTCTCCCTATGATGCACGGGGAATGTCAATAGGTCAGTCTGTTTCCTTTGACAATCCCAGAGGACAAACATAATTTTGAAGTGTTTAGAGATCTTTGCAACTTTACATGTGTTGTGTGAAAAGCTGGGGTGCTAAGACATGCTTGCAATAGCAGGTTTTCATAGAATGTAAATGAGGGCTAAACCACCATTGAGCTTTCAGTTTGTATTTATTCCACATTGTCAGGAGAGCAGAGATTATGGGATGTAATGAAATGCTATCAAAGGGGATTGGGCTGGAGGTGCAGGAAGGAGATTTTAGGATATTAGTTTAAACAGAAATGGCTCCAATATAGTCAAGCTATGTCCCAGATGTTAACTCATTCAGGGGTTTTGCACTTACTGAGCTAGAGACCAAAAGGCAGGTCTGCATTTAAGAAATAACACAACTCTGTTTTAAGAACAGATGTTGATTGGGATAGGGAATATTTGCTCTTCTGGACTATTCAGATAATCTTAGCCAGTTGATGCAATGCAAAGAATAGTCACACATCTCCTATTATGCCTAAGAAAAGGTGGAACTACGTCCCTTAAAACACATGGAAGGTTGAACCTCCCTGCCCTGCATTGTAATGGCCGTTTTCGTCCAGTGCCAAGAGAGGTTCCCAGGGAACCTTGGGAGAGCTGTCCCCCTACAAGCGTCATCCCTCCAACTCTGCATGTGGCAGGTACAAGCTCCTATAACAGTTTTAGCTTGGCATGGGCCAGATTCACCTCCGGTATAACTCCAGTCTAATTAAGCCAAGAACTTATTCAGCCTGCTATCATTTTTTTCCATAACCATCTTTTCACGGAGGACATGCCTCTGCCAACTCTCAGGCTGTGATTAGGGAAGAGTCTGGATAGAAATGTTGACAATATGTTTGCAGAGTACTAAATACCATTGAATATGGTCTGTAAATATTTACACTTGGAGGAAGAGATTTGCTCTTTGCATAGTTTGCATGCTGTCATCTGCTAGGCTGAATAAATTACTAATAAAAATCACATTGTGAAAAAACAGTCCATGCTGATTCTTTGGAGCTATTTTATTAAAGACAATGGTGTGATAAGCAAATACATTCCTTAGGAATCACATTCTCTCCAAAATTTCAGTGCTGGAGTAGGCACTATTGCTCTGTGGAACTGAGGCAGCACACACTGCAGGAGTGCAGGTTTCCCTCGCGAGGAGCCCTAGGCCAAAATGAAGGACATTTTAGTTGGGGAAGGAGAGCCCTTCTCCAGCAGGACTAGTACCTGCAGCCAGCTCTACAATGGCTTGCTTTGGCATGATGGTCTTGAAGGGATTTGGCCATGGTTCCTTTCTGGTCTTGCATCTTTCCCAGCCCGGAATTCAGTCCCATCAAATCGTGAGTCTGACCAGCTCTTGTAATTTTGAGTCTTTTCTGAGCGTTCTAGCTTCCTCAATCAAGATACTGCATGAGAATCTTGACTATCATTTTAGAATGGCTTGGTGTATGTGAGGAAATGTCTGGAGATGTGAAACAAAAGTGCTCTGAAACATGGAAATGTGGATAAGCATATCTCAATTTCAGTGAGCTGAACTCCTCATGTTTGAGCACAAGGGTTCCCATCCACTGACAGCTGTCACTTAAAAGTCAAATTTCATAATTATAATTCCAAATGCTCTTTATAAACTTATTTTAAAGCCAAGATTCTCATGTAATGTAATTGTAGCAATGTGCACCAAATTAAAGAATTGGTCACAGGGAGAGACCATCAAATTGACTGCATTTTGAATTATTATAAAGAATTAAATACATGCAAACAGCTAAAAATTATCTTCTCTGTGCATCCGCAGAAATAACATTACTCAGGACCCATCATGATGCTCCAGTTATGTTCAAACTCCTAGAGCTGTCCCACTGGCATCATGTTACTGCAGCTTCATCATGAAAAATGGATATCATGCTCTGCCAGAAATCCTGCCTCTCTGAAGCCATGGGAATCTCTGAAGCACAAGTTAAAACATACATTAACTCCTCACAGCTAAGAAGCAGCATGAAAGACATTTCTAGCAGTGCATTATCAGACATATATTGTACATGACATCATGGCACAATGTGTTGCAACGTCCTGTACTTCACTATCTTTCTCCTTGCTGGCTAGCATTGCTTCCTGGTGCAGCTCCTTTCTAGGCTCATCATCCTTGATGGAGTGGAAGAGAAAGTACTGGCTGAGAGCGGAGGGAACCTGGGACTGAAGAGAGCCACAGACTGTGCAAGAGGTAGGGCAGAAAGGGGGTGCCAGCAAACTGTTAAAATTTCCTTTAGGCCATGGCACAAGGCAGAAAGCAGCTCCTGAGAAGTTTCTAACCACAGTCTCACCATGTTACCCTGCTACCACACTGCAACCTAGAAAATCTCTTAGCCGAGTACAAATGCATGGTTCATCCATGGCAGATGTTGTGCCATGTGAAGACTGGGTGGGAGTGCTGTCATAGCTCATCTCTGGGCTGCAGTTGGCAGCTACACTCCACTGATGTGGCCTGGTATACACTCCAGTAGGCAATGGTGCCATCATATACTCTAGGGATATATAATAAAACCAGAACTGGAGCTTACAATATAAATTCATTCCAATTCCCAAGGGCCCAAATTCACGCTTCTTGGCTGTTCTAGCATTTGGATTTCTCATGACACAGTGACCCCAACATCACCACAAAGGGGTAGCATATGGTTGTTTTCTACTTCGGGTTTGTAGTGTTCTTGCTGAACAGGCATGGAACATGTCTGATGGGTACTGTACAGCCACACACAAGAGCCGGTCCGCACTCCTAAAATGCCATCCTGAAGAAGAGCAGACAGGCTTTGTCCTCACTAATGGGGGTGGAAAAGGAGAAGGGACATGTTTCCAGTGCGTTAACTGATGAATTTTCCCTAAGGGAAAGCGAAACATGCTTTGACTGGTCAATACAACCTGCCTTGTCCACACAAAGATATTAAGCACGCCTCTCCTTCTGGCATAGGTGTGGCCATACAGGGAAGTAGAAGGGTTGGGAGAGAGACAGATCAGAAGTGCCATGCCAGGGATATAGCTAAATTTGCATGAGAGCTACTGTTGACCTGGTTTCTGCTGTGCTGTGTTTAGCTCATCCATGAGGATATCTGACTCACACCAGAATGCTTTCCACTGGCTGCTTCCCTTTTTTAAGGACAGCCCAAGCTGATGCAAACAATGCATTTGGGAACAAGAGACAATCCCTCCAGAAAGTAAAGCTGGAAAAGCAACATAAGCAAGAGTCCAAACAGTGAAAAAAGTGGGTTGCTGAGTGGGGTGGCAGAGAACAGGGAACCGCCATTCAGAAAAGAAAAAGAAGTAGTGAGAGTAGTCGCCAAATCCCATCTTTCCCTAGAGCTATGCCAGGAGGATTTTCAACTTGAGGGATTAAGTGCTTAAAAAAAATAACCTGGAACCTGAGCCTGTATCCTTTATGCTGAAAGCAGTGTTTGTCCTGCTTGAAGAGACCAGCCACAATAAGGAATCAAGCAACTTTCCCAGTCAAATAAGCGGCAGACTTTGCACCACACCTGATTTTGAGTGCAACGTATTCAAGTCAAATACAGGGCATCCTGCTTCAATCCTCCTCCCTCCCTCCCTCCTCACACCCCAAACCAGGACCTTGATCCTATGCCAAGAACACCTGAAGATTACGTGCAGCTGAAGCCGGAGCTGACTGAATGCTCTGTGAATGTTGCTGTTGATTTTTTGCTTTTTCCAGCTTGTGTGTGTGCAAGTAATGGATTTGCTAATGAATTTTGTGTTGTTTTCTCTCTACTCGCTGCCTTAAAAGTAGCATCCATTGAACCATCAGCCTTCTTGCCTTAGACAGGCACAGAAGGAAGAGGCTATAGCTATTTGCATGACTCAAAGAAACAAAGATCGTTACAGCAATGCCTGGCAGTGTTGCTGTCAGCCTCATGTCTGGTGGCATTTCTGCAAGACATCATTCTGCCCACCACCTTTCCACTCCAGGGTTTATAGTTTCGATATTAAAATGTGAGGTGAACAGAAGCCTAAACAAATGAACTCAGCATGGAGTACATGTGGTTTGGTTTGTTGTGCTTCAAAATGAAGCTAGTTATTAAAAAAAAAAAAAAGCTTTTTGACTGGATTCAGACAAGCTCTGAGGCATCCCTCCATAGAAAGAGGCACTGTATTATTAACAAGCCATCACAGTCTGTACTTGTAGATTTTTTTGAAAAAAGAAAAATGAACCCAAACAAATCACACAGCAGTCTAAACAGTGGAAGCACTGATGGAAGAACAGGGTAGCTGCTCTAATGACACAGCACGCCCACAAACACTTACATCTTTTTGAACAGGGGTCCATGCAGTGTCCACATAAGCTGGAGGACAGCAATGCATGGTGCCAGTCTCCTCCTGAGTTCAGGTACAGCCAGGGCAAGAGAGGGCAGTTAACCAGTAACATACTTTCTGGTGCTTAGTTTCCTAAATAACAATCTGTTTAACATTAACTGAGCTGATTATGGATTTTTCCCCTTCCATGTGGGAGGCATATCCCAGCAAAGGGATTCAGAAACTTCCCTGGGGCTGGCAGGGGAAAGGGCAGCAGGAGGCTGCAGTTATGGCGGGGGACACTCTGGGTGCCATATGAGAGTTTCCTCGCCAGCCTGCCCAGGACACTGTGGGTTTCCCAGCCTCCACCCAGGAAACCCCAGGACTACCAAAAGCCTCAAAGAAGGAGCGGGGTGGTGGAAGAAGATTGCCTGAACACCAGTGGGGGGTTGGACTGGCTGGAAAGCAGGCTAGACAAGGAGGTGCATGCACAAGTCCAGGGGTGCCTTAGGGACTGACTCCCCTTCCCAGAGCCTGCGAGGAAGCAGAGAAGGGTTAAAGCTTCTTCTCCTCGCTGTTTTTTCTGCTTGATTAACCTATTGCTATCCTGTCAGCCAAAATGAATGTCTTTGATATAAGCCCACCCTCATGCCACTTTGGCAACAGAGCTGAAGTCACTCTGTAAAGCCCCAAGACCAGCACTCAGCCGGATCCCTTAAGGCTTTCTTTGACCTTCTCTTCTGGACTTGACCCCGTCCTAGAAGCAAAGCAACCACGTTCCATTCATGCATGTGCCACCCTGCACTCCACAAGCCACACTCAGCAGCTGGCTAAGGAGTGTTCGTTCGCCTTCACACCAGCATCTGCTGGTGGGGAACGTGCCCCACTACCGGGCAGTAAAGCTGCAGCACTCCGGGTGCTCCAGGCTGCTCCCAAACACACACACACGTGCACGCACACACAGGCAGGAGGGTGTGCGCTGGATGCAGGTAGAAATGAGGAGCACGGGGGGTGGAGAGGGACTCTGCACCACGACCACCTTCTCCCGCTGCACCAGCTCTCCTGCACATCTCGGCAAAGCAGCTGCTAATAAACACGAGGCGGTCCAAAGGGACAGCATAATGTGGGAGCATGCTGGCAGGGGAGACTTGCTCATTGCCCCACAGACTTGCACATTTCTGAGACAAGCTGGGATGTTTTGTAAGTGTCCCACCCCCACTCTGCAACACGGTTACAAAGCAGTCTGAGTTTCATACTGCAGCCTGGGCTGTTTGCGAGGTTCCTCAGCCTGCTGGTGTCATGGCAAATGGATCTCCTTTGACATCTATACCCCCCAAAGACCACTTCACACAAACAGTGCAGAACAGACCATCACCAGCTGCTGGTTGTATCCATTACCTTTCCTTCAGCCCTGGTATGTCCTTCTGCCCCTTTGCTCCATGGTGATGCCTTCAGAACTAGCAAAGTGCTTTTCAATGGACTTCAAAGTGCTCTTCAAAGTACTTGATCTTACAGCTGCACTACAATCTCTGGTCATAGCAGTGTCTATTCTGCCTCTTTCAGAGTGGCAGAAGGTGTGCACTGCCTCCATCCTTACAACTAGGTCATTTAACTCTGAAACCTAATGATAATGACTTTAAAATGTAAGTTGTTTAGAAGTGGCACCCAGCTGCTCAAACCTGGAAAGACACTACTCTTCTCTTACCCTGTAACCACACACCTAGATAGTGGTAGGAAAAATAGAAGTGTCTCCAAAATACATACACACAAAAATACATCCATGTCCCTAAATCATCAGTGGACAGATATTTGCTTTCTTTGGCTTCACGTGCTTTATTTTCATTAAGATGAGAGACTGAATATGAATGCAGAAGCACTGCCTAACACAACAGCAAACTGCAAGTATGCAAATGTCCATATTAATGGGGCAAAATATCTGTTGCCCTTTATATACAGTGTAAGTATTGCTTTCAGAATGGTACTAAAATGTATGTTCTTATACTGGAAAACACTCCTACATACACATTCACTGTACCAGAGATCACCATCTGTCAGCATCTATGCTCAGGACTTCAGAGGATCACCTTCAAAACAGAAAACAACCGCTTGGCAAACATTGACTCATGCCGACCCTTGGAGTTCTGCTTGTCCACAGGGCAAATAATAGCCTCTAGCTTGTCTGTATGCAGAAACCAGGTCATCAGAGGTCTCTCCCTGGTCATCTTTTTTTCATGTGGCCCTCCTGTCTCTGAGGTCTTTCTGTTTATAGCCAAGTTTAAAGTACACTTGCAATGGCTGGTGCTGTTGGCTCCTTGGACTGCAAATGTAGAGCTCAGACCCTCCAGGCAGACCAGCCTGGGAGGGGAGGCGTGTTGTGGTAATGTAGATCAGTGGTCTCCAAACTTTTTTAATTGCATACCCCTCTCAGTAAGAAAATTTTGAGCACACATCCCCAGTAGATGTATATTTATTTATTTATACATTATATACATGTAGTACTGAAGTTACAGTATTTTCTTCCTGCACTTCAATGGATCATCTTGCACACCCCATGGGGTGCATGCACCCTACTTTGGAGACCACTGATCTAGCGGACAGCTAAACCCTCCTGCTTGTTGCTCTGGGCTGATGACTCATCTAATCTCTGTTTCCTAAATCAGAAGTGTGGAAACTTCTTTGGTCCAGGCTTGCTCTTCTGCAATGCCAATTGGCTTGCTCAAAGGGCATTTGCTAGAGGAGAGAGGGAAACCACTGAAGGGAGAAGTAAGAGTGTTCCATCATGGGAGGGGAAGGGAAAGAAGAGTTTAAGCAGGAGCTGTTGAATGAGTCCCTAAGAAATATTCTTACACCAAAGTCCACCAGGTCTTATGGATACATTGTGGTACTCAGACTAAATCTGGGTTTTTTTGTAAGAAGGAAGAGGATAGAGAGGGAAGAAAAGGATGCAATTAATAATAATCGCACTGTACTACTGTACTCTCTGACAACTGTGCCTAGGGGCAGCACAATACTTCCAGGTGGTTCAACTCCTGCAAAAATCCTTACAGGCTACAGGGGAGTACCTACCACCATCACTCATATGGTGTGGGCTGGCTTACTTGGCCATGGGCCCATTCAATCAAAGGACTTTTTAATACAACCATGTGGAAGGAAAAACACCAAGAAATAAAAGAGTTTCATCCCAAGCTATCAAGAGATGGTGTGGAGGAGAGAAAAGCACAGGCTACATCTTGGATAGGGACATGGTGAATGTGGTAAAACACAAGCTGAACACAGGCTACGGAGCCTTGCAAAAGACTTAGCAGAAACAGCTAATACAACTTTGGGGTGAGTTAACAGGAGGTCTCTGTTGGTATAGAGGAAAAACTCTATTTTATTGAGTACTAAGAATTAGCTTTGGACTGGCAGAAGCCATATAGATTGATCACGCTTGAGGGAGGTAGGACACAAAACCGGCAATTCAAACAAATCTTCTTTTCTTGCCTTTTACTCTCATGAGTGTTCCTCGCTTGGAGGGGAAAAAAATACAGCTGAGTGACTGGTCTTTCTATTTCCCTAGCTCCTTTCTTTGTGGATAATAACCCAGTTCAGCAGTTGTTAGGTCCTTCAGGCCAGTAACCTTAGCCAGACGTTTCATGCCGAGAGAGAAAGAGCAGCAGGTGAGGAGAGAGCAGGTGGCTTGGGAGCTCATATCAAAGATCTGTGTATCCTAAAGAGTTGTATATAGGGGGAGCACAGGAAAAGGAACCTGGGAATTATTCAGGGCTGACAACTGGCAATCAGAGTTAGAGTCGTGAGTCATATCTGTATGTTAGGCACCTTTTCAGTACTTTACAAGTATTCCATCAACAGTGAGAAATAAGAGGAATTGACATCCCTGATATTGCAGAAGCATAGAAAAAAAATGCATAATCACATCAGGAAAGAAAACCCTTAAGCAAACAAATATACTTGCAGGCTTTTTTTGTCTATCAGTGTGAAGCAATATGGCCACGTGCCACTTCTCATTTGGTCATCAGTGAGAACCCAACTAGAGGAAGTTTCATCACTCCTGTCCAGAGAAAATGTTCACAGCTGTTGGCACAGAAAACAATGCAAACAAACCACTGACACTGCAAGAGGTCCCTAGTTCCCCTTGATCTGAGGCTGGCACCATGCTATTTGAATTAATAAGGTACCGGGTGCAGTCCTTCTAAACCCTGAGTGGCTGCGTAATGTGTTGAGGAACAACGTAACACACTGAAGAAGTCTGTCATTGCTGGCATATGAGCTGAATAAGTGAGATATATGGCCCTCCATTCATTAAAGACTAAGTGCAGCAACTGTTTTTTGCTGCATTGCTCAAGCCACATCAAACCTTCAGTAGACCAAGCAACTTAGACAATACTTCACACGGTTCCCCAAAATGCTAGATAAAACTTCCTAGATTTTTAGGAGATCACAAACCATTTTAAGTAGTTTTTACCTTACCTACAGTAACATATATTCTCTGGTTTAATAGACAAGGGAGTAGAAGGGGAAATGAAAGCTGGAGTTCCTGCAAGAGAAGGCTAGCACCCTTCAAAAAAATAACTAAATTTCAGAGATCATATTCATGGATTGCAACCATGGCTTGCAGCCTTCCCTTTGAAAGTGCTAGAGCCTTTAGAAGAGCCAGGGAAGACACTTGCTCACTGGGTATCTTCCACAAAGAAAGGTATTGCTCAGCTCTCGTGCTTACTGCAGTGTTGTACTCCCCACCCACCCCCCAGCTTTGGTGTTTGCAGGAGCAGCACGTGGGCTTCAGGGATTATCTCAGTTCAGAAGCTCCACCAGCTGCTGCAAACTGATTTGGGAAATGGTATAGTTTGTACCCACTACACCAGTTCAGGAGCTGCCAAGATGTCCTGCTTTCAGCTGGGATAGAGTTAACTGTCTTTCTAGTAGCTGGTATACTGTTATGTTTTGGGTTCAGTATGAGAATAATGTTGATAACACACTGATGTTTTCAGTTGTTGCTTAGTAGTGTTTAGTCTAAAGTCAAGGATTTTTCAGCTTCTCATGCCCAGCCAGCGAGAAGGCTGGAGGGGCACAAGGAGTTGGGAGGAGACACAGCCAGGACAGCTGACCCAAACTGGCCAATAAGGTATTCCATACCATGTGATGTCATGCCCAGTATATAAAATGGGGGGAGTTGGCCAGGAGGGGCGGATCACTGCTCGGGAACTAACTGGGCATGAGAAAGCAAGTGGTGAGCAATTGCATTGTGCGTCACTTGTTTTGTATATTCCAATCCTTTCATTATTATTACTGTCATTTTATTAGTGTTATCATTATCATTATTAGTTTCTTCTTTTCTGTTCTATTAAACTGTTCTTATCTCAACCCACAAGTTTTACTTTTTTTTTTTCCTGATTCTCTCCCCCATCCCACTGCAGGGGGGGGGAAGTCAGTGAGCAGCTGCGTGGTCCTTAGTTGCTGGCTGGGGTTAAACCACGACACAAGACTAGCTCCACAGTTGCCCACTCATGGAGTACCAGAAGGGGTCTGTTATTACTGTTAGGCATCTCAGGAGGCTGCTGCCTGCTTTCTGGCTCCAGAATGGTCACACCTGCTGACATCACCGCAAACCACAGGATTATTCAACGTCCTTCCTGACTTCTGCTAGCTTGATGTCAACTGCTTGCTAGGTGCCAGGAGACATTACTCATCACAAGAGAATTAAAATTGTTATTGGCCATATTTTTTGCAGCTGGGCTTTCAAACTGGTTTCATTTTGCCAAGGGTTTGTGTTGTCAAGATGTTTTTTTCTTTTTGGTTCATGTTAAGTTTCATTTGAGCTGGTTGTCACTGCATGAACTGAGGCCTACTTCTCTGAATATGGACATGCATGTATGCCATCGGAGCTTGTCCCTCTGGACATAGTGGTGAAGTTGCTTCTCACATATCTCCATTTTGCTGCGGGTCACGTACCCAGTATGAACAATCACATACACATACCATTTATTTCCAGCCCAGGAGGTGGGCTGCAGTCTTAAAGCTGGTGGTAGAGCCCAGAGGCAAGAAGGCCTTGGGATCATGGGCTCCCAGCACGATTTGGGGGAGCTGAGAGGAGCAGCAGCACAGTCTGTAGAAGCGTGTCAGGAGGGCGTTAAGTGGAGCTGTGGCTGGTTGGACCAGCTCCTGCCAGCGAGATGCAGGAAGACAGAGCATGGTTGCATTAGCAGTGGTCCAAGGGTTTGTTCAGAACATGGGGGAAGAGGAGACTCCTAGGCTAGATCTGTGGGTGAGAAGACGGGCTTTTCTTCTGAAAGGAAAGGAGCACTGACATTTTATCCTCACTGAGAACCTGTGTTACTGCACCTCTGAACAATGTGAATAGAGAATGGGAGAGTGAGCTCATCAGGGCATTGTTTCATTCCATAGGATATCATGCGTCTTAAATAAATAACCATGGCAAGAGCATTTAGACCATGTCTGCTAATCCCAGGCTTCTCCAGCCATCTTGCACCTCCCTGGTAAAGCAGCTACAGACCAGACACAGAAGAGGTTCCAATTCCAAGCACTTCTTTTTAATCCTCAACTACATATTTGTTGTTCTGGCTTCCCTATGAAGTGAAGTTTATAGTCCTACCCTCCAGTACCACTGGGGCCCATGGGACAGAAAGGTTGTGTTCAGAAAGGTTGTGTTCTCTGATGCTGAGTTCATATGAGCTGAGACAGGAAGGAGGAAGGATCTTGGCAGTACCCCTGCTGAGGAAGAGGAGGCACTAAGCCTATATCCATTATGAGACAGAAGGGAAGCCACACAAAATGCCTGTTGCTCCAGGAGTCACCAGAACCAGCCCTCCTACCTGGCTTTTCTTCTGCCTCATCACAGCACTGCCAGGATAAATAAAAACTTCAGGGGAAAACAGCATTTGTTGCTTTATTGAACTGTCTCTAGGATTGCTGCTGATTTTGCCTTCTCACATGGCTCTTCATCATTAATCAAGGTCACCCTCATCAGAGAAGCCAGGAGCCTTTAGAAGGAGGAATTGCAGAAGAGGAACCTTTGGAAATTAACTCAGATGCTTTGGGCCTGACTTATCTGCAGCATTGTCAACTCTGGCTATTTTGCAGTAATGCAACAGGGCTGTGGGTTTCCAGCTTCTTAACAGTGATTTAGATACCTGAGCTTTCACCTAGTAGCAATAATACAGATTTATAATCCTTAGGATTAGAGAAAAAAAACTAAGAACAAGTGCACCCTGTAGCCTACAGTAACCAGCAGAGAGCTATGTTTTTAGGGGAAAAAAAACCCTTAATATTTCAGGATGCTTACCACTGAACTAACACTTGTGATGCTTATGATCACTCTTTCCAGCCTCCAGCTTCACTCTCCTTTGAGGCATCCGAAGTTTAAAGTCACTTCTTGAATCTTGAACCAGACTCCCACTGAGCTAGTAAAACACCTCCTTCCAACCTAGTTGTCCCACCACCACTGCCTAAGGGCACCAGTCCTTCTTCACCATTGAGAGACAGCTGAGCTGAGCCTTTTATTTCTCTCTCTGCATACAACAACTTTCGTAGGTCAAGCAGAGCAGAGTGAATTGATCTGTAATTAACCCACTCTTGGTCATCCAAGACCTATATCAGAAAAAATTGGTAGCCACCCCACTCCTTGGCAATTCCTGGGCTCACGGTGTCATAGCAGGCTAAAAGCCCCAAATCCAACAGTGATATACAAATTTTGTTGTGCTCTCAGAAAGAATTACTGTCCTTGCAGCTTGTGTCCTCATGCCTCTGATGGTCCTTGGGACTGCTTCACCCTGTGGGTGCCCCTGGGGTCTAGGTTGTGTGGCCTCACTTTGCTGACGGGAGCTAAACCTTTGCTGGAAGCTGGCAGTGAAGTGACCATTTTAGGACAGGAAGCTAGGTCACCTGAGAGGACAGCCCTTCCTCCTCCCCACGGGTTTTGTTTCTGATCCTACAGAAGTCAGTACGTATTTCATCAAAACCTGGTGCTTCTTTTTGCAGCTGTTTCTTCCTGACTCTAGCAATCTTCATGTATGGCCATGCATTTCAGATGCATAATGCGGCATGTCTGTATGCCCTAGAGCTTGCTGGTTCCTACAACGGCAATCCATGCGGGGTTATTCAAGTGTAAGAGAGTCCAAGATTTGACCCCAAGCCTACAAACATTTCTGTTTCCAAGTGAACTTTTCAAGTATTTCTTCTGATTTGGGGGTGACAGATGGTCTGCCCCCATGCTCTGACTCCCCAGACATCTAAGGAAACATTAGCAGGTAGATGAGGTTCAGAATTTACCCTTGTGAACCAGCTGAGTCAGCATCAATGCAATAAAACCACATTCCAGCTCAGCTAGCAAGGTTTCTCCCACTGGGCTGGACCGCAGTGGCTGCCAAAAGAAAACAGAAGGGCTTGAATGACTCCAACAACACTGTCAAACTTCAGAGCAAGGGCATAGGCAGATCAGTGGGCATCCTGACTTCACCCTTTGCCAGCCAATCTATTCCCTCTTTTCTGTTCACTTTAGCATCAGCTGGCAGAAAAATTGCACAGACTATACAAGGTCAGAGATTCCTGTATTTCCCATGATCTCAAGCCTGCAGAGTTTTCTCAGGCTTCATCATTTGCTGCTGGAACCATTGCCCTTAGTACCATATTACAGATAATGACACTCCCACTTAAGCTGGAAGTTTTCATTAATGGCAATAGCCACAATAATCATAGAATCATAGAATGGTTTGGGTTGGAAGGGACCTTAAAGATCATCTCATTCCAACCCCCCTGCCATGGGCAGGGACACCTTCCACTAGACCAGGTTGCTCAAAGCCCCATCCAACCTGGCCTTGAACACTTCCAATGATGGGGCATCCACAACCTCTTTGGACAACCTTTTCTAGTGTCTGACCATCCTCACGGTAAAGAATTTCTTCCTAATATCTAATCTAAATCTACCATCTTTCAGTTTAAAGCCATTACCCCCTGTCCTATCACTACATGCCCTTGTAAAAAGTCCTTCTCTGGCTTTCCTGTAGGCCCCTTTAGGTACTGGAAGGCTGCTGTAAAGTCTCCCCAGAGCCTTCTCTTCTCCAGGCTGAACAACTCCAACTTTCTCAGCCTGTCTTCATAGGAGAGGTGCTCCAACCCTCTGATCATCTTCGTGGCCCTCCTCTGGACCTGCTGCAGCAGGTCCATGTCTTTCTTCTGTTGGGGGTCCCAGCGCTGAGCACAGTACTGCAGGTGGGGTCTCACAAGAGCAGAGTAGAGGGGCAGAATCACCTCCCTCGACCTGCTGGCCACGCAGCCTTTAATGCAGCCCAGAATGCGATTGGCTTTCGGCGCACATTGCTGGCTCATACTCAGTTTTTCACCCACTAATACCTCCAAGTCCTTCTCTGCAGGGCTCCTTTATGGGTTTTGCTGGACAGAAATACCCTCTGTCTCTCCCCCACCCCAGGAAAGCAAAACTTGGTGCATCTGCCTGGAGACCTCTTCCCCCACAGCAGACAACTTTCTGGACAGCTTGGGTTGGAGCATTAGCTGCTGGGGTTATGAAGGACAACTGACTGCTGGAAATTTCTACCTAAACAGAGAAGTACCTTAGGGGGGAATCATAGGCAGAGTAAGATGCAGGTTTTTTTCACTGCAGATGGTTCTGTATTCACACATGAGATCTAGGTGGAAAGTTAGCTCCCTGCACCCTAGAAAACAACCTGGACCTCCAAACCTGCATCATACTCTTATAACTACTACAGTCAATGGCAAAATGTCTTCTTTCCCCTTTAAATGCAATTGCTTGCTGGGAAATAATAAATAAACCCTTAGCTGCTGTTTATATAGATTAAAAATTATTACCTAGCAAATTCACTTCTTACACTTGAGTTTGCAGGCCAGGTGTGCATCTGTGTCAGACTGAGACTGGTTCATTGCTGCAGGACCCCACTGGTGGAACTGCAAGCCCTGTAGCTGAATGAATCAGACCTCTCCCACTACACACCAGTGCAGGTCTGTACAGGTCAATGTACCAGGCAGCTGCAAATAAAGCCTAGGGTGTGCTGCAGATAGAAAGGGTCCAGCTGCCACCATTAGGAGTACTGGTGCAGGATAGGTGAGAGCAGGGTCCGCTCAGACCTCAGCCAAACTAGGAACAGGGAAATCTCTGCCAGCAGCACACGACAGAGGAAATAAGTGAGTCTGCAAGATTTTAGGGACTGTTAGATGGAAATGAGAGGCAGAAGGGGGCAAAGTGCCAAGCTTTACGTAAGAGTGGTGGCTTGCAAACTGCTGTGGGAGAAGAGGTCTCCAGGAGGATGCACCAAGTTTTGCTTTCCTGGGGTGGGGGAGAGACAGAGGGTATTTCTGCCTAGCAAAACCCTGTAAAGGCAGTGAGGACTTGGCTGCAAACCAAAAAGGAAGGATAAGGCAGGAGAGGGCGCCACTGGTTTACTGGCACCTCCACCTCATCTGGCGGGCTTTGCTGATCCCTGCTGACATAGGTCCCATCCAAAGCTGATTGAACTGTTCCCACCAAGTGCGGTGGACTCCGGATAAAGTGGACAGCAGAGAGATCTGGGCGAGACATGCTGAAACTTTGCTTCAAGAAGGGGCAGGCGGCATGGCAACATGCCTTGTGGGGTGTTACCCCGAGGATGCATTTCTCCTGATCCACACCCAAAAACCAGACTGGCTTCATCCCAGAGCCATCACATAAAACATGCTGATGGCCTGTGCGGCATGGAGCAGCTGTAGCTCTGGGAGTGTCCTGGTGTGTTGGGTCACTACCTGCTCGCTGCTGGGTCCCATGCTGTGGGGCAATACATCCCCTCTGCATCCCTCTCTCTCCGCCTTGCTCCTGCCACTGACAGTACAGGAATTTCTGCAGGAAGCAAGCCACAGCCTGGGTGTGAAGGGAGCGAGGAGGCAGGATGGTGGGCAGACACATACAGGCTGCAAGTCCCTTTGTGCTGCCACTTCCCACTCGTGTTGTGACAGCTCGGCTCAAAGTTCCTTCAGGCTGATGCAGCTCCCCAGCATTACCGGCAGGGAAGGAGGAGGGCATGCTGCTGAGGTGCCTGCAGTGCGTCCTCTCCTGTCCCGCAGGGACGTAGCTGTGCCCAGCAGAGCAGCCCTCACTCAGTGCATGGGAGGAGCGGTGGAGGCTGCCACTGGGGAGGGGGAGAAGCACAGAGGGGTGGAAAGCCCTCATTTGTAAATATGATGTACAACTGCTTTTCCATACTTGGGGTACACTGAAGAGCTCGCTGGCCTCACAACACACTGGCTCCACTCATGTGCTGGTGAACAGAAGCAAACAGGAGTATTTAGGAGCAAGAACTAGAGTGATCTGGAAGGGGAGGGCACTGCAAGTGATCCCTAAGTCTCCTTGCAAAGCATCACGGACCATTTTTGAGTGCCTGCACTCGCAGTCTTGCAAATGCACAGCTGGAGGGTGGCCCTGCAAGTGGCGGGGGTGTGGGGAAGGAAGGGATGGTGTCCAGCGGGGAGCTATGCCTACCAGCTGGGGCTGAGGATGGCACAAAGCCCAGCAGACAGCCAAGCCAGAGGAGTAAAATAGGAAAAGGTCTGCAATGGCACAAGAGAAAATTCTCCTGAGTCCCCAGGGATTTTGCTGCTCCACAAAGCAAGGCAGAGGGCCTGGCAGATGCCTCGGGATCAGACAGAGCTCTGGGGAGGACTGAAGGTTCCAGCTACTGGAGGGGGCTTTAGGGGGAGAGAACAGAGGGGCTTTCTTCCAAGAAACCGTGCCCCCACCTGCCCACTTCTCCTCACCCTCCACAGGCTGCTGGTGGTCCTCACCATCCGCAGGGCACTTTGGCTTGCACTCCATAACAGCCTGACCCTCTAGGAACAATGATGTTTCTGCCTCTGAGAGCAGAGGATGACTCCAGGTGAGAAAAAAACGGTACAACTACAACACGGCTGTTTCAGAAAGGATACCCAGCCCTGGCATTGCTTCTGCTCAGCAGGAAATGCACCAGCATCTCCCAGCTTCTCTCTGCTGTCTCTCCTTGATACTTGCAGGTGCTGCATCTTTTTGATGCTGCATTATTTTCCTTGCTGCTTGGTACCACCTTCACCTCTTTTCCTCCTACCAACCATTCTTCCAAGAGTGAGGGCATCCAGGCAGTGCCTGGGTGTATCCCAGCCTACACATGCTCTGCCAGATCACCAGCACAACAGTGGGGTAGGAGATCCAGCTGCTCAGGCGTTAAGCCATTCTGCTCTGGCTGTCCAGGTTTCTCCATTCCCATCTCCTCCCGTGAAATAATCAGCAGTTTTTAGCCTTGCAGGCATGCAGAGCGTCCAGCTGCTCTTGTGCAGGCAGTAGTATCCTCTAAGCTGCTGGGGACTAGCTGTCTGAAAGAATCATTTCCAGGGATACATTCAGAGTTGAAGGGTAAAACTGAAAGAAAAAACAAGCGGAGAGATGCAGCTTATTCCAGCAACATTTAACACAGAGGCCAAGGCCTCAGTGTTTGTAACTCCCAGTATTTTAGGGAAAGGAGGGATTGTTTCCCAGAGGGCCTGACTTAAAAAAAAAACCTACAAACATATAAAGAAATACTTATACTTGTGGAGGAGAGAAGAGCATAGTTGAATGTCACTCCCTATCTCAAACTGAATTTCCACAGGCTGACTCAGGAAATGGGTGACAGGTAAGAACATGGACAGAAAAAGTGCATTTTTCGGCATCAGGTCACAGCAAGCAGTGAGGTGCAAAGGGGATTTGATCTGCCTAGCTGGCCTGGCAACCAGCCAACCTGGGATAAGGCAAGAGAGGCCATCGTTTCACAGCACTGGGAGCTTTATTTTTTCTGGAAGAGTCTAGCAGTTGTGAGACTGGAGAGAAGCATCTGCCTAGGTACCTCCATCTCTTTCCCTCTGTGCTATCAAGTTACCAAAATCAGCTCATTCAAAGGAAGAGAACTCAATCTAGCCACTATTGTAAGAGACAACAAAAAAAAAAATGCTTTTACAAATATGTTAACAATAAAAAGAAAGCCAAGGAGAATATCTATCCTTTAATGGATACAGAAGGGAACATTGCCACCAGAGATGAGGAAAAGGCTGAGGTACTTAATACCTTCTTTGCCTCAGTCTTTAATAGGGAGACCATTTATCCTCAGGGTACTCTGCCCCCTGAGCTGGAAGGCAAGGACGAAGAGCAGAATATACCCCCCCTTAATCCAGGAGGAAATAGTTAGTGACCTACTACGCCATCTGGACACTCACAAACCTATGGGACCAGATGGGATCCATCCAAGAGTACTGAGGGAACTGGCAGAGGTGCTTGCCAAGCCCCTTTCCATCATCTATCAGCAATCCTGGTGAATGGGGGAGGTCTCAGATGACTGGAGGCTTGCCAGTGTGATGCCCATTTATAAGAAGGGTTGGAGGGAGGATCCGGGGAACTATGGGCCTGTCAGCCTGACCTCGGTGCCGGGAAAGATTATGGAATGGTTCATCTTGAGTGCGCTCACATGGCATGTGCAGGACAAACAGGGGATCGGGCCCAGCCAGCATGGGTTCATGAAAGGCAGGTCCTGCTTGACCAACCCGCCTAGTGGATGAGGGAAACTCTGTAGATGTTGTCTACCTGGACTTTAGTAAGGCTTTTGACACTGTCTCTCATAGCATACTCCTTGAGAAGCTGGCAGCTCATGGCTTAGACAAGTGTACTCTTCAGTGGGTAAAAAACTGGCTGGATGGACGAGCCCAGAGGGTGGTGGTGAATGGGGTGAAATCCAGTTGGCAGTGGGTCACAAGTGGTGTTCCCCAGGGCTCAGTACTGGGGCCAGTTCTGTTTAATATCTTTATCAGTGATCTGGATGAGGGGATCGAGTGCACCCTCAGTAAGTTTGCGGATGACACCAAGTTGGGAGGGAGGGTTGATCTGCTGGAGGGTAGGGAGGCTCTACAGAGGGATCTGGACAGGCTGGATCGATGGGCTGAGGCCAATTGTATGAGGTTCAACAAGGCCAAGTGCTGGGTCCTGCACTTTGGTCACAACAACTCCATGCAGCACTACAGGCTTGGGGAAGAGTGGCTGGAAAGCTGCCCAGTAGAAAAAGACCTGGGGGTGTTGGTCGACAGCCGGCTGAATATGAGCCAGCAGTGTGCCCAGGTGGCCAAGAAGGCCAACGGCATCCTGGCCTGTATCAGAAATAGTGTGGCCAGCAGGAGCAGGGAGGTGATTGTTCCCCTGTACTCAGCACTGGTGAGGCTGCACCTCGAGTCCTGTGTTCAGTGTTAGAGCGTGTCCAGAGAAGGGCAACCGAGTTGGTGAGGGGCCTGGAGCACAACTCTTATGAGGAGCGGCTGAGGGAAGTGGGGTTGTTTAGTCTGGAGAAAAGGAGGCTGAGGGGAGACCTTATCACTCTCTACAACTACCTGAAAGGGGGTTGTAGTGAGGTGGGTGCTGGTCTCTTCTGTCAGGTGGCTGGTGATAGGATGAGAGGAAATGGCCTCAAGTTGCAGCAGGGGAGTTTTAGATCGGATATTAGGAAAAACTTCTTTACTGAGAGGGTTGTCAGACATTGGAACAGGCTGCCCAGGGAAGTGCTTGAGTCACCATCCCTGGAGGTATTCAAAAAGCACGTAGACAAGGCACTTCAGGACATGGTTTAGTAGGCATGGCTGATGGTTGGACTCAATGATCTTGAAGGTCTTTTCCAACCTAAATGATTCTATGATTCTAAGAGAGAGGATACAGATTCTTCTACCAATCCACTGTATGTCCACTGACATGTTACAGCACACAGACTTTGCAGCTTTCAGCCATTCTGTGCCCATTGATGTGAAATCAGTGGTTCAGATGGCATGGAAGAAATTAGCAAAGATAACTAACCTCTGCCTCCTCTGATACAAAAACTCAGAGGGCTCAAATGAAGGCAAGAGGTGGCAGATTCGAAACGTTCAGGAAGAGGCAGCTTTTACATGATGTGCGGTGATGCTGCAGAACTGCCCACAGCAGGATGTGGTGAATGCTGGACAGGAAAGATGGGACGGCTTCAGGGAAGACAAATCCGCCAGGACACAGAAGCCCTACTTGGCTCAGGTAGTGCCTAAACCCTACATTGGTGGAGGCTGTGAAAACCCCCAGAAGTTTGACTCTGGGCTTGCTCTGTTCTTAGGCTCTACTTCAGGTGTCTGTGATTGCCCACTGCCACAGGAGAGGAAGCAAGGTGACTTGGAGGCTCTCACTGTGCCCAAGAGTCATTCACAACTTTAACAACTGCTTATGTGCAGCTCTGTGTCAGGGCCCTGAGGACATCCATAGGCAACCCAACCAGCCTCACCTGGGACCCCCACCACAACCTCTGCCCATGGGCCCAGGAGCCCTGTTTAAGTTCATCCCTGCCTCTTCAGTCCTGGCCTGAGATATGTTGTAGGCATACCTGCTCCCACACCTCTTCCTGGGGTGTTTGGATTTCCTGACTCGACCTCAGACCTGACTTGCATCCTTACTTCTACTTGACCGTCACAAGAGCATTGATGGGACCCGTTGCCGTTACCATCCCTGCACCCCAACCCCAGCTCAGGTGCGGTGGGACTGTGCACTGTCAGTGAGGGTGCTACTGACCTGTGTACACTTGGGACTTAAAACCGGCTGGAATGGGGGTATTACAAGCTGGGACCAGAGGACTAGTGTCTGTGTCCTCTCCTAGCTTGGCTGGAGGAGGGTGCTGTTGGATTGCAGCAAGGCTGTGTTACTGGAGTGGACAGAAGGCTGTAAAGCAACCAGCAAGTGTCAGACTCACACCATAAAGCACAAGACACAAGAGCAAAGCCAGGGTGGTTTATGAGGGCACCAGGCCTCTGAGGAGGAGGAGAGCCCCAAAGCTGAAACTACAGCAAGATTTGGTCCATCAGTCAGAAACAAGATACTCTATAGGAGAAAGACTGGGCACCAGGGGCCCATAGTAGTTCTGTATTGGTTAGGGACACTTCACAAAAGCTCGATTTCTCTAGTTAGCTCATTCAGCCAGGAAGGAGGATGAAACTGCATTTCTCCTATAGGGATAGTGTTTACCAGAAGCAGCAAACTGCTTTTTGTTTTGAGTTCAGGTATCAGCTGCATCCACAGATGCTGTTTATCATCAGAAGGTCCCTGCATGTTTTAGACTGGCCTCAGAGCCTCTGATCTTGCCAGAGGTATGTGCTGCACACAAGTGGGATTCTGGAACTGCACACCTTGGGGGTGTTTCAGCTGACTCCTTTAGCTTCACCAGGGCCTGGCTGAGACTGGCAGCCTCAGACCTCTCTGCCTGGGAGCAATCTCTAGCTCTGCAACAACTCTACGGTTTAACCCTCTCCTCCAAGGAGACTCCCAAGGAGGGAGGCCAGCTGGTGATATCTTCAGGCTCTTCCTTACCTACCTGTCCACTTTGCTGCATTCATTTCTCTCCTCACCGCATTATTTCAGTTACAAGTAATTTATGTTTTTGATGAGCAACCGATGAGCCACTGCGACTCTTCTCCACACTGTACTGGGGCCTCTGCTCATGCTTTCCCAGTGCTTTTCTGGGGGGGTAGTGATCAGCTGCATGGACATCCTCGCCCTCAGGTGAAACACTCTGCTTTGTTTTTATGCTGCACCAGCACTGATTGCTGTTGTGTAATGCAGACCTGGAGCTTGCCTTTTCTGCCTGAGCTACACAAAGTGCTAGGTTCACTGAGTGGCTCAGATCTTCTTCTCAGGAATGAAGCCTCTCCCCTGTTTCTGTCTCCTATTGCTTGCAGATACCCAGGGAACCAGTGGTGGCATTTCCTCCAGGTCTGTTCTACTTCCTCTGGGGAGTTTCAGACTTGCTGTAGTTTTTTGTCATATCTCTGCCAGGGTTTCTCCTCAGTTTTCTTTTATTCCCTCTATGGACTACAGGAACATATCAGTGTTTCAGTACTCTGCAAGAACTCTACTTTCCCATGTCCCATTTTCCTGGGTAGCAAAAAAAAGCCACTCCATGCCCAGGTGTACAGCTCCTCATGCAGCATGGAGGTCTCCCCATTCCTTGGCCGTGCTTTCTCCCTGTCTGAGAGCAGAGCTGCTGCTGCCCCAGCAGGGTAAAGCTCCCTTTCAGCTCACCAAGTCATGCAATCTCTGTGAAACAGGCCAGGCTGAGTGGGAACCACCAAGCTGTAGGCAGTGCTGGATGCTGAAGAGGGGAGAAATTTGTCTGCCTCTTTTTAAATTGGTAGCACTAGGCTGTCCCAGTTTGGCAGTTTTCTGCTACCCCCTCCTGTCACCTTTCCAGTATAAAAAGCTTAAAATCATTCTTATTCTGGTCTGAAAGTCCCTAGCCTTGTTCCTCCTCACCTGCTGTGCCCCAATTACCTGCACTAATGGTGAAGTGAATGCTGCAGAGGGAGACTGTGCACCCATTTGTCCATCCCTGGTACACCCTGCACCAGGGTGTGCCACCAGTGGAGGTGGAGGTCTTCTGCTGCTTGTTTGACATCTCAGCTGAAGAGTTTTGGAAATCTGAACACTTTACCCTCCTGAACACAGGCAGGAGTACTTGGAAAAGCCAAGGCCTTTCCACCTGAACATCATCAGAAGGCGCCACAAGCTGAGCATGGGGTACACATGGTAGTCTTGGGTAAAACAGAGCAGAAAGAGCTCTGCAGACTGAGGGGCATGGATTGACACAGAGTGGGCAAGTGTTTTTCAGGGAGGAGCAAGCTGCTTCAGATGGAAGCAAAGGCTCCACATAGCGGGATGCTCCCTGGGCCGGGAAGAGAACACTGGTTCTTGCCTCCATGGGGAGCCCCAGTGCTTTCTGTCCTTGCAATGCATGCTGCTGCTTACATGGGAAGGGCCACCAAGTCTGCAGCTGCAGGACTTTGTGTTGCACAAAGCTTAAAGCACCAGTTCACAACGTCTAAAGGGAAAGGGATGGAGAATTAGACCCATATTCTTTGCCACATACTGGTCGATCCTCAGCAGCAGGCAGCCGCACATCGAGACTGCGGCAATGTAATTGAGCTGAAGTGCACAGGAGGCTTTGCCTAATACTCCGAGTACTCTGCCACACCGCTTACCTTGGGGAAAAATGTTAAGAGATAAGGGCCAGCCACACTTAATTCTTTCCACATAAGCAGTGATTACTTGCTAGCATAGAAAAGGTATGGGTATAGAACTATGGCCTAGGAAAAAGTAATTAGGACTCTTTAGATTTCCTTTCTGCTCTTTATATTGACAGGTTGACAGTAGAAGACCAGCAGACATGATTGGTAGCATTCTGCACAAGCCTGGGGTTAGCCCTGTAACAGGTCAGGATCGATGCTGCACCATTTGCACTGCAGCAAACAGATGCTTTTCCCTGTGGTTCCCTCCCAGGCTCCAGATCTGCCTCAGCTTCTCTGCTGCTTTAAATTAAAAACAGAATAATAATATGCAAAAAGAGATGCCACTACACAATATTTTCTAGCAGTTAACACAGCAAACAGAAGCACAATACGAGATCAGGGAAAGGAATCGCTTGGCAAAGCATTGCATGGTCAGGAAACCTCAGGTCATCAGAGGTGAAGTTGCCTGTGCTCTCACTGAAAATGATTCCCCGTTTGTAATCTCTGTGAGGTTTGAACTTTAGTTCCTGATCAGAGACTAAGGAGGATGGGATGGGTAGGGGAAACTCCTTTAGCAAGAGGAGAAAACAGTTTCCCTGCCATTTCTTGCCAGGGCTGCTGGGTTCTGGACTCTGGTCCTGACTCCACCACTGCTTTGCAGTGTCACCCCACACAAGGTTGCGTGCTCCAGTTGCAGCACCCAAACAAAATGATAAAGTAACCAAGGTGCGTGGAGCCGCAGGTGCAGCAAGAGTGGTGGGAGATTCACCGTGGTCCTGGAGGGCTTGTGAACTCTTTTCAGAGTCTTTTCTCCCAGCTCTTTGCTGAAAATCTGAATTGATTAAGTGTTGACAAAAGCAAACATGGTTTTAAGTGGGTCTCTTTTCCTCATTGGTCCCCTTCAAATGAATTGTCTTGGCATCTGTGATGTTATAATGGTATTAGCTCACCCATTTCTGTACCACTTCAGAGGAGAAGCCAGGTGGTACTTGGCTTTATCTGCAATGAAAAAAACAAGCTGTGGAAAAAATATTTTATTTCTCTTTTCAAAAAAAGAAGAGATTTCAGGCCTCCTTTCATCAACCCATTAAAGCCTTTCCCATCACACAAAGGAGCACATACCCTTTGTTAAAGGGGGAGAGCAAGGGATCTCAGAAGGCATCACCATCACATTTGGCTTTTTTTTTTCTTTTTTTTTTTTTTAGTGGGGAGCTGAACTCTCAGGAGGGGGATAGAGTCATTTGAGGATGATGAACCTTTTCTAGCTTGTCAGAAAGGCAGCTTCAGTCCCCCTTGCTCGTTGTGCTCCAGCACAGTCAAAAACCAAGGCCCACGTGATGCTGTGCACTGTGCAAGCCACCTGCACAAAGGAGGGAACAGGGGATGCACAAAGTTTTGCTCAGCAAACTGACTCCAGCACTGAGATGGGAAAAATTCTCACACAGCTGTTGCCTTTTGTTATGAGCCCTGAGTGGCTGAAATGCAGCTGTTTAATTAGCATTTGCCCCAGAATTTGGGGCTACCAGCTCCCCAGAGGCTAAAATTTGGATTATCTAAGGCAGGGAAAGAATGGAGGCTTGTGGGGATTTTACTGGAGTACTGGGAAATTGGCTGCTTGTGGAAATGAGTCCTATCAGCATGACACACTAAAAATCTAGAAAAGCTGTTGGACACATGACCAATTTGAACCTCGTGTCCTCCTTGGAGGCTGGTGACTGAGCTGGGGAAGAATCAAAAAAGTCAAGAGTCCATTGAGTGCCATCACCATTAATTCAACTGCTGTCTGAGATAAGGAAAGTATATTGTCTTGGCCTTAGTCAGGAGTGAATTATGCATATTTACAGATGCATCCCTCCATGGATGTCACCACTTCTCAGCAAAAATAATAGCAGAAATAGAAAATACCCTTAAAACAATACTATGTGAAGTAATTAAAAAAAAAATCTTAACAGTGGTGAATGTGGTGTCCTGGAGCATCCCTTTGGAATTTGTTTTGTAAAGGCTTTAAAAAGGCTGGGCTGGCAGGACATACGGCTCTGGCCAGAGATGAACCCACCCAGGGACGAAGGCTGCCTAGCTGCAAGATGCCATTTGCTGCAAGTCTTCCAGAGACCAGGCTATGCTCCCTACCAAGAGGCCCAGGAGTCCAGGTCCTACAGGATCCTGGGTCATGGTGTAGAGCTTTGATTTGCTCTGTTTTTTAAAGGAAAAAGAAGTCACTGCATAGGGGACTAAAAGGCTTGAGCATGTGAGGGGGAGGTGATCAGTGACCTGCATCTTTCTGTCTAGGGTGATAAATTCCCAGCCACTTGATGGTTTCAGATTTGCTGACATCAGACTGTTGTTAAATTATTGGTAATCTGAGGGGCAGGGAGAGGCAATTTATTATGTTTGCACCATATCCAATAAAAGCGTTGATACCTGTAATCATTGTAATAAAAGGGAATTGGTAATAAACTAATCCTTCGCTCAGGACTTCAGCACCGCAGTGAGGAGGATTTGCATGATGTTCCTATCAAAAAATGGACTTCTCACTCTCTCCTTTCCCCTTCTATCACTGCTTCAGCAAAACAAAAATCTTCCCAAGCAGTCTGCGGCACAGAACATATGACAAACATGAGCAGTCTGACCTCTCTGAGAAGCAGTGATACAACCACATGCACACACACATAGTTGCAATAGCTTTCTGCAACCAGTTTATCATTAAGTTATGAGGAGCATCTCACATGCCAGCTTGTCAGAGTTCCCTTAGAAGGTTAAATGGTGCACACTTTATTTGTAATTGGATGCAAATTAAAATATCACTCATGAGAGGGCTGAAATCCTGGAAGGGCGGATTGCATGCATTAAGCCTCAGGATTTGAATAATATCAGAGAATATGCTGTTTCCTTTTACAGTTTTTTTTCTGTCTCTGCCACCCCAGCGAAGTGAATAAATCAGTCTCTTCCCCCTTCCTGGAAAATGAAAGGGGAAGATTCAACATCTGCCGATGAAAAGCATTTGAGTCATTCACAATCTGCCGATCAGAGCTGCTCAGTCCAAAGTCTGAAAGGCAGGGATGGCAGCAGGTCCATGGGGCTTGGAGCAGGGACAGCGAGCCTGAGGCTGTGTGTCTTACTGGACATGCAGACACCAGCCTGTTCTCCAAGGCAGCCTGCCACATCCTCAGTGGCTAAAGAAAATCAGTATATCTGCCCTTGAATGCAGCTGTGACGAGGGAGACTGTGTTGGGAAATAACCACCTTCCTTGTGCTTGATGTGGGGTTGGGATCTGACGAAAATACGCCCAACCTCCTTCATGCCCTAAGGAGAAAAATATCTTGCTCAGAAGCAGTGAATGAGCAAAAGCAGCTGGAAGAGATTTTCCCTGAGTTTTTCCTTCCCCTTCAGTGGCCCACAGGAAAAGGTGTCATTACTCCCTTCGCTCAGCCCACATGGATATGGACTGGCAGATTCCTCCCTTGTGCCCCCATACAGAGACATGCCTTTAGGGGGTGGGCAAAATACAGCAACTGTCTTTATCCTAAGGGACCCCTGGCACAAGCAAGGGATGAAAGCCAGGCTTGTCCCAGCTTTTGTAGAGTAGCCATTGGCCAAGGATGTATTGCTGAGGAGAGACCTCTCTAAACTGCTCCAGAAGGGACTGGGGAGGATCCTTACTTGGCCCCACTCCCAGCAGAAGGGTTGAATCCTGCAGGCATTACCATAATAAAGATGGATAACACAAAGATGGAGGCCTGCTCAGAGCTTCTAGCTGTCCCTTTTGGTCAATAACCATTTTCTTTCATGCCTTTCACACACAAATACATGCCCCAAAGGTGCTCTAAATCCACAGCCATCATGTCTTCCTGCCTCGATCCTCTGGCTGAACTGCCAGCTCACATTTGTATCCAGCCCAGAGTGATCAGTCTCACCACAGCCACCATTCTGCTGCCATTCTCCATAATCACTGGATTAATTCAGGGAGGGTGGAAAAAAGCCACTCAAGAACCTGTCAGCCCGAGTGCTGCTCATGCAGAGAGGCCAGGGCAAGACCATGGTCAGCTTAGCAGGGCAACCTGGGCTAAGCCTGGTCTGGAGGGGGTTTATGAGGATATCCCATCTTTAGGGTAAAGTCCTTTCTATGGGTAATATCCCATTGTTCTGTGGGACGTAACAACAGATTCTGGGTGCAGAGGGAAGGCAGCCAGGGAAGGAGGAGGATGGTGTGTCTGTACAGGTATGTGGAGAAAGCTCCTCGGGGAGACTGGAGACTCTGAGGGCTACCCTTCAGTACCAGGCTTCCCTCAAGCAGAGCCATCCCTTTAGCAGTAAAAGAGAATTAGGGACATCTGGTATTTCTGATGGAAAGCAAAACGATGCCTCTAAGCAAACAATGACAAGTCACACCAGCGTGCGCAGCCTGGAAATAAGTATAAAAGATGGAGAGGTGCAAAACTGACAGCCCTGCAAAAGAAGGACATCACCCCTCCTTAATTACTACTGCTACTTTATTACCTGGGATAAATATTGTCTTTTGGGGAAGTTTTTTTGCAGTCTCACCACAACAGCTGCCTGTCCTGTGCTGTGGCTTCTTTTTATTAACAGGCCCATGGGATTATAAAGCTGGAAGGGAGGAGGGAAAGTTTTCCCCACAGCACACACACAAACAGCTTGCAGGGAGGTCAGGACCAGTTTCTGAATGCTGACAGTTTGGCTCACTGGGAAGATGCTTTTCTCCCACCTCGCTGGAAGTGCGTGTCCTCCTGGGTGTCTCAGCTTCTTGGGGAAGCCTGGCGTCTGGAAATGAGTTGTAGGCAGAGGACAGTATGTCCTCTCCTGGTGTCTCTTATTCTAGGGAAACTTAACTAAAAAACAACACAACAGAGCAGCTCCAAAAGCAGTTAAACCTTCCGTGCATCATGAGCAGTGTGTAAGCACTCTGGCATCACACGTCAGCCTCTCTATGATGGATGCACCTCACTCCTCACTCCAAAGCAGAAGCTGTCCCCTCACATGTGCCCAGAGAAGTTTCTCAGAAGTGGCTTCATAAAGGGCCTCACCTGCCTAAAAAAGAAGTGCCATCAAGATAGGACCCTCATGGGTTAGGAACAAGAGGAGAGCCACACCATCTTCCACCTTCACCCTACATGTGGGAGCTCAGCTCCTCCAGTTGCCCCATTTTCTTCCCTGCCCGTCGCCTGAGCAGGGTCTGAGAAGGTCCCTGCCACCTCAGGAAGAACCAACTGGACGGCAAATACTCAGCAAGGCTACTGCCAACTTGCTGCCATTATTTCCCCCAGCTCAAGCAAGACACAGAAGCACTGCTACACTTGTATATCAAGACAACTTGTGTTAGTGGCTGTGAGCTTACAGAGAGGAAATGGGGATGCAGGATTGATACCACACAGGAATCAGGTGTCAGTCACATCCTGCACAGATGGACTGGTTTGGTTTCCCTCCTGATGCACATGGCAGACAGGGAGAGATATGCTTGTTACACTGCTTCTCTGGAACAAGTCAGCCAAGTACTGAGCATTTCCAAGGGAAAGGATAGAAAAATGGTGTCCAGGTTCTGCATTATACAGGCATTTAGGCACAAGCTGAGAAGAGGACATGATACCAGTAACACCAAGTGGCACATACTTGAAGATGTCAGAGACATTTGTTCTACCTACCTCCTTCTCCCAGTCAACTTCATGTAACAAGTACAGCAATGTATTGGATCTGCATGGCAAGGTTTTGGTAACAGGGAGCTACAGGGGTGGCTTCTGTGAGAAGCTGCTGGAAGCTTCCCCTGTGTCTGGCAGAGCCAATGCCAGCCAGCTCCAAGATGGATCTGCTGCTGGCCAAGTCTGAGCCCATCAGTGATGGTGGTAGTGCCTCTGGGAGAATGTATTTAAGAAGGGAAAAAAAAAAAAAGTTGCTGCCCAACAGAAACTGCAGCCAGAGAGAGCAGTGAGAGCATGTAAGAGAAACAACCTTGCAGACACCAAGGTCAGTGAAGAAGGAGGAGAAGGAGGTGCTCCAGGTGATGGAGCAGAGATTCCCCTGCAGCCCATGGTGGGGAAGACCATGCTGAGGCAGGTTGTCCCCCTGCAGCCCATGGAGGTCCACGGTGGAGCAGATATCCACCTGCAGCCCATGGAGGACCCCACGCCGGAGCAGGTGGGTGCCCGAAGGAGGTTGTGACCCCGTGGGAAGCCTGCCCCGGAGCAGGCTCCTGGCAGGATCTGCGGATCTGTGGAGAGAGGAGCCCACACTGGAGCAGGTTTTCTGGCAGGACTTGTGACCCTGCGGGGGACCCACGCTGGTGCAGTCTGTGCCTGAAGGACTGCACACCGTGGAAGGGACCCACGCTGGAGCAGTTCATGAAGAACTGCAGCCCATGGGAAGGACCCACATTGGAGAAGTTCGTGGAGGACTCTCTCCTGTGGGAGGGACCCCACGCTGGAGCAGGGGAAGAGTGTGATGAGTCCTGCCCCTGAGGAGGAAGGAACGGCAGAGACAACGTGTGATGAACTGACCACAAGCCCCATTCCCCGTCCCCCTGCGCTGCTGGCAGGGAGGAGGGAGAGAAGATTGGGAGTAAAGTTAAGCCCAGGAAGAAGGGAGGGGTGGGGAGAAGGTGTTTTAAGATTTGGGTTTATTTCTCATTATCCTACTCTGATCTGATTGGCAATAACTTAAATTAATTCTCCAAGTCAAGTCTGTTTTGCCCATGACGGTAATTGGTTGAGTGATCTCTCCCTGTCCTTAGTTCGACCCATGAGCCTTTTGTTATATTTTCTTTCCCCTGTCCAGCTGAGGAGGAGGAGTGATAGAGCAGCTGCGTGGTGCTTAGTTGCTGCCTGGGGTTAAACCACGACAAGCAGCTATAGATATTTCCTTTGCCAGTAGCCTCCAGGGCACTACGAACTTTGTTCTTTTACCTGTATTATCTTTGCAGCTTGCCTTTCTGCTGCCAGGAGGACTAAACACAGCCTTTCTTTTTCCATAGGGTAGGAGATGGTCTCAGATGTAGGATCATTTTCCAAACTTATGTTTTCTTCCCCTTTTTCTCTCTAGACTTGCAAAGATTCAGGACTGAAACTTTGCTTTGAGCCTTTACCTAGTACAACCAACAAATCCTATGACTGTGATCAGTTGTGTTAACTGAATAAGTGAATAAAATTTTGCTGAATAAATGAATTAAATTCCAGCATCTCTACAAATATAGGGGGACAGGATTATTTGTGGTCTGTCACAAACCCACCAGCTTCTGATCAGCCAGATGCAGGTCATGCTACAATCCCATATTGTACCTCATAGGGTGATACAAGCAGGAGGTTGTTCACTAGGTAGCACTGGTCAAGTACAGCTGGTTCTTGTAGAGGATCTGCTATAAAGTTTAGCCATTTCAAATCTCAACATTTTTTATCTAGGATTACAAATAAGAAGATTATTTTTTCCCCTTTTTTGGCACCGCATGTGAACCAAAACATGAGTTAATGCTCTGAAGATAATGTCTAGCCCTGGGCCAGTTGTTAACACTGTCGCAAAGAAAACTCGATGCAGAAAATGACACTGCAGAGCAGTTGCAAAAACCACAGTGCAACCCAAAAAGCAGGAGCAGGTGATTTTTGTATAGGTCTGGGTTACTTCCATAGTTTTTTTACTCTTCCCCATTGCTGAATGCAGATGCAGAACACTGTCAGTATTTCATTCAAAGTTTTCAACTGAAAGGGCAAAATCTAGGGGGGTTGCTAAAGACCAGTATCTGCACATAGTTCATAAACCTAAGCGTGCTCGTGAGAGTGTATGAAATCATGCTGTGATGATAGAATGAAAAAAAACTTTCTAATATTCTTGCTAGCACCGAAATGCCAAACCTAGAGAGAGACAGAAACAAGGGTTTCCTGGGCACTGATTTGCCTTGTCTTGTTGATAGCGTTGCATATGAAGAAGAGCTGCATAGTGGGTGAGATCAAGATGGCTGGGTTTTGATGATGGCTGCTTGAGTGCTGACAGGTGTTTCCTTTTCTGAATCCCTTGAGGGACTATCTGGCTACCTTCCCTGAAGAGGCACTGATTATCTGAGTTCATCTCCTTCGTGTTTTAGCTTCTATGAAGCATTACAGGCGATACTGTATTTTCTGTGCACTGCAAAGAGCTGGCTCCTCTCGGAGCTTTTCTAGGATGTCTTTAGGGCAGCATTGACTAACTCTGCTAAAGGGCTTGGGATAAAACTCTGCTCTGAGTCTGTTCCTTCTGCTTTAAAGAGAGGTGCTCTAATATAGTGAGTCCTGTCAGTAGAGTAGTGCCACAGCTTTAATAGGAACTACTTGGTCCTCAGCCTAGACTGGTTCCAGTTAATTAATGGTTTCATTATCCAAAAGAGTGTTTATAAAGTCCTAACCCCCTACTCCAGTCTAAAAGCTTTCATGGTTCTAGCATCTTCTACCCAAAGATCTCAAAACAATTTATTGTATTACCTCATACCATGGATATTATCTCCCTTCCTCAAAAAGAGAACAAAGACAAACTTTCTGAAGTGGCCCATCATTTTTGGGTGCCTGGTTTTTGGCCACCTTTTGGACTAGTTTTCAGAGCTGCAGGCTTTTCTGGGTCTCACAGGTCAACAGTCCTGCAGAGGTCTAGTACTAATAAAAAGCAAAACAGATATTTTAAGTTTGTTGTTAAGAAGAGCTAAAGATGATGAAAAACTGGCTTTAAAAATTCAGAAAAAATTCAGGATTAGATAACAGAGCATGGAACTGTATGTGAGAGTTTTCACAAGCCCCTGTGAACGTTCTCTGGCCAGTCAATGGCTAGTAACTCCCTTTGGAGTCCATGGAGGGTTGCTGCCAATGGAAAGTCCTGCAGCTGGGTATCTTTGGGAACAGGCTGAAGAACTCCACTGCAGGTGACTTCAGCATCCTGTCAGTGTACCCCAGAAGCACAAGACAGGAGTTTGATAGGAGTGTTTTGCCCTGCCTGTGGTCCCAGAAGGCTGTGGTCCTCCTACCCTGACTAGGAAGAGGATGAACGCATGTTCCTTCCATCATGTCCCGGGGTGGCTGTGAAACAGCCCAGCTGGAGTGACCCAGGCCCAGCTGGAGAAAACATCATGTTTTCAGGACCATAATGAGCCTGGCCTGCAGTCTGGGGCCTAGTAGTTGTGACAGATTTTAACTAGGAACTCAACTGTCCCCCAGATTTGCTCCCTTTAAGCTCTGCCATCTGAGCCTTTGATTTCTTGGGCCCCTATTTATAATTGTGTACTGCTGCTGTAAGGAGTTATGTGCTCTGGACGGGGTGGAGAAATAATCAGTTTGGGGTATACAGTCCCACATTAGTAATTAAGGAATTCGGTAACACTCACAAATTCATTACCATGTAGCATTGTTTTGGCCTCCCTTACAATGAGGAAGAGGTATGTCTTGTTCTAGTACTATGATGTCCCTCACTTCTCTATACAGCTTGAAATGGATTCTTCAGACTGGATCTGTGGTATAGGTGTTAAAAACTCATCAGAAGCATAAAAGAATATATGTGTGAGTGCTTGGACCACAGAAACACCCATTTTCTCAACAGATTTAAGCAAGTTATGTTGATAAAAATGTAAGATCATGCACGTCAGCTAGGAAGTAGAACCCTTACAAAGTTTCTTGGGATAACAATCAATTGGCCATAAACTTTAAAAACTAGCTTGCAAAGCTTATGTTATGCTATATTATCTATATTCTGTTATATTCTACCTATCTATATTCTGTTAGGATTTTTTTGTCATAAAACATGTATCAGTTTTTATTTTTTGTTTTGACTGACTTGATTTGTCCTAAAATAATTATTATTGTCAGCAGACTGGCTGAAAATCTTCCCAACAGATAGAAAGTATTTTTGCCAAATGGTGGCAATACTGAAATAAACTGCAGTATGTCTGCAATAAGCAACTGTAACACTAGTGTTTTGCAAATCGTAAACACAGTGATGGCTATATTATGGAACTATCATGATACTGAGTTTAAATGCATTAGTTTGTTTTTAAATGGTTAATTGAATAATTGCCAGGTTTGTGGCCATCACTAGGCTTCAGGATTAATGGCTGTACTGAGGTGAATGGAGGCTGAGGGTGTTAGGTTAGACTGTGCAGGATCCCTTGCTGTGCGCAGAGGATGTCTTGCATGCTACTCGAGCCAGCAGACAGCTCAGCACAGCAAACAGCTTGGCTGCACATCAGACAGTGATGAGATGGGAGCTGCAGAGATTCTTGTCACCCTGTGATTGGTACAGAGGGTATGAGACACTTCTGTCCTTGGGATGCTGAGCGCCTGACACATCCCCTTTTCTGCACAGGGTTGCAATGTGCTGCATCTGGGCAGGGGAGCCCCACGTCCAGCACTCCCATGGTCACACCAGAGGATGCAGGGCACAAGGCAGTGCCTACGAGAGGGGGGAGAAGCAAGTCTGCAAGGCAATTTACAGATGAGTCCTGCCTATGTCTTCCCATGTAGTAAATGCAGATGGAGCTTTTGTGTGAACTTGTTTTCTCTGCAGGGCAAGGGAGTAAGTCATTCATTTTTCCTTCTCAGTTCTGTTTTATATGTATGTACTTATTTTGTAGCGTTAGAGAATTAAAAGCAGGAGAAACCACAGACCATTTTGTGCTGCCAATGAGCCAGTGACTTAAGTGTAATTAAAGAGGAGGTAAACTCATTTATTTGTTGATTCAGGTTGGGCAGGGAGGAGTACATTGACTCTTTATTGCCCAAATTAGAATTGAGTAAACCCCATTCACTATTGTCAGTAGAGAAGTCACCCTTATATCTTCACTTAAAATGAAAAAACACAATCAGTCCAACAAAACGGATGACATATAGGAAAGCTCTGAGTAGATAAATTCTGCTCTTTGCAGCATTATGTTACAATATGTTGTTTCTCCCACCCTTGGGGGGGGGGGGAAGTCTGTCCTACAAATCAAAATTGTTACAAATTACAAGCTTAATCCTTAATACCACAAGGCAGTCTCTACCACGTAAGTGTTTTGGTCCAAGGAATATGCAGATAAAGGTGGACAGATCCTATTACAAGTGAAATCCCCCACTGCTCATTGCTGTCTTCTGGGTTAGAGGACATGCATAGTGGCAGCACTGCGAGTGGACAAGGCTAAGGCAGAATCTGTGGTCTTGATGGTTTATTTAAGATATGGTTAGCGTGCGGCCTTTGTGGCTTAAAAGCTCATTTGTTAGCTTTGTTCCCTTATGAGCTGTCAGTGTAATATATGAATCCACAATTCTTCCTCTATGGGCTGCAGATCCCTGGAGATCCTGCTTGTAGAGGTCTTGGAAAGTATTTGTCAGGAGGTTCTGTTCACATCACTACAACCTACCCATCCACTGGAAAAACATCCACCACTGGAAAAGGTTGCAGATGGCTGATGTTAACCAATTGCACTAGTTCTGGTTTGGAAAAAAAATGATGTTTGTATTTAAATGCTACTGCTACATCTCGTCCATTCCTGTTACTGCTTCCCTTTGCTTTGAACGGAGTGCACCTTTCTCCTCAACAGTACACGTATATTCCTGTAAGGCAGCATGCACTGCACTGCCTAAGATCATGCAACAGGTGGGTATGACAGATGGGGGACAGCAAGGTAACAGTGAGATAATTAGGATTAGAACCATAAACAGTGGTGGTGGCAGACATTTGCCTGAAAATTGGATCTTTGCTTATGAAGAGTTCATTGCTTCCTGCTGTTCTCACCAAAAAAACATGTTGCTTTGACATCACAGTTGGTTGCTATGGAAGTGCTGATGCTACCAAAGATAGGGCTGAGCTGGAGGGCTATAAAAAGTCCTGGAGACCCAGCTGAGTCTGTACACATTTGGGAAGGGCCAGCACAGCGTTTATTTTTGGCAGTGGCACAGCAGCCCATTTGTGTGACAGAATGTGACACCAAAAGTGGGTAAGGGGACACCACAATACAACGGAGTGCCATGATGCTGGGCTGGTGGGGGAAAGGAGCATAGTTAGGAGTAGGGGGAAAGTAGCGTACTTAAACCGGTACCACCCTGGTGATACAGACTAAAGCTCCCCAAAAAGGAAATAAGTTTTAGAGAGAGGAAATGCTAGAAACGGAACTTTTCTGTTCACCTTTTCCCCGAAAGGTGTCATAGGCTTTAACAACCTTGTGAGATACGTCTCCTAGTTAATTTTAAATCTTAGTAAACACAGAATCATAGAATCATTTAGGTTGGAAAAGACCTTTAAGATCATCGAGTGCAGCCATAAACCTAACAATGCCAAGTCCACCACTAGTCGATGTCCCCAAGTAAGTGCCACATCTACACATCTTTTAAATACCTCCAGGGGTGATGACTCAACCACTTCCCTGGGCAGCCTGTTCCAATGCTTGATAACCCTTTCAGTGAAGAAATTTTTCCTAATATCTAACCTAAATCTCCCTTGCCGCAACTTGAGGCCATTTCCTCTCGTCCTATCTCCAGCCACCTGACAGAAGAGACCAGCACCCACCTCACTACAACCCCCCTTCAGGTAGTTGCAGAGAGCGATAAGGTCTCCCCTCAGCCTCCTTTTCTCCAGGCTAAACAACCCCAGTTACCTCAGCCGCTCCTCATAAGGCTTGTGCTCTAGGCCCTTCACCAGCTCTGTTGCTCTTCTTCAGACATGCTCCAGCAACTCAATGTCTGTCTTGTAGTGAGAGGCCCAAAACTGAACACAGTATTCAAGTATTCACGTCCCGTAATCAATCAATCAATCACACACACTCATCATGCCCATTTGCTGTGGCTTCTGAGCACAGTTACCCACTTTGTAGACAAAAACAAATGTCCCTGCAGACTTGCAAGAGAAGTTGAGAATGGTTATTGACAATTTAATACTTCTGTCCTATCACTCACTCCCCCTGCAAGCAAGTGCTTTGGGAAAGCAGCATGATGGCTGACTGTCTGCCATAGTTTTGGCAAATACAGAGCTTTGGTTCCTGCATCCTTAGAAATAACTGCCCAGTGTTCATGAATCCCTCTCCTCACCCTGTGCTAGGGACTGGGATGTTCCCATCTGAAAAGAAAATGAGTCACACTGCTTCCTGCAGAGGCAGTTTCTTTATCCCTAATTCTGCAAAAGGCAAATGCCGCTGGCAATCATTAGCCACAGAGGCGCTGTCATAATGATTTGGGTGGCAGAGGCAGACACACAGTTCCTTTATTATTTCTTTCTCAGAATTGCAATGATTCATTCAGAATGAAAAATGGAGTTGCCTGATTTAAGCAGGAACCCGTCTGACTGTGGCAGAGAGAGAAGTGGGTCTGAAACGAAGCTGTAAGTTCTGTGTTTTCCTTCTCCTCCCCCTTTCCTCCCCTCCCTCTCCTGTTGACCTATGAAGTCACACAGTGCAAGTTCATTTATTGCTTGGTCCCATTTGTTGTCAACTCTGCTTGCCTTTTAGGTGATGCATGAGGTAGATAATGGCGCAGCAATTTCTAGCGCATGCCTGTTTAAGCAGGAGCGGTAGGATTGTCAACTCAAGAGCGTATGTGCATAGCACCTCCCCAGTCCCTGATCTGGCTGGCCTCAGGCTCCTCGCCACCAAGGCCCAGGCCCAGCTGCTCCAGGGAAAAGTGCAGGGAACCCCGACGCTGTTAACAGACCCCTCATCTTCCTGACACAGTACCAAGCAATTCCGTCTGTCCTGGCAGAAGCAAACCACACACTCAGGTTTGCTAAGTGCACACACTGAAGTCCCTAAACACCCGCCAAAGCCAAGCACGGGGTCCCCTTTTGGGGGGAGCTGCCTCCAGGTGCACCCTACAAAGGACTGCTCTCTCCTCCAGTGGCAGCCCCCTCGTGTCCCCACACTGCCTGGCACCAGGGGCAGGAGGAAGGGTGTGCTGGAGATGTAACTGGACGCTGTTTCCAGCAGAGGAAGGGCTTGCAACTCCACCCATGCAACTCTCAGGCCAGAGTTTTATTCTGTAACAAAGCACTAAACAAAAAGCCTCTTGTGTACATTGTGGATTCCTGCTCCCCAAATCTTTCTCAAATTCTCCTTGTAGCTCCTCCTGTCCTTAGGCAGATAAGTGAGCCACATCTGGAGCTTCTAACTGAACAGAGCTCCAAGCTTTGGCCAAAAAGCAGGAGGATCCTTTTGTTCCAGAGGCATACAGGGATATACAGGGCAGACGGAGAAAGACACACGGTCGAGCAGGCTTATGGCACTCTGATCCCAGCTGAGGTAAGACTGAAGGATCCTAATTTAGGGACCTACCATCAGTTCTCTACAGCAATCTCATCTTCATGGCAGTGCAAAACCCCCACATTTACATCACCAAGTCTTTATCTTTTAGTCTTAACTACTGATATGTCACAGAAGCCCCCTGTTTTTTCTGAACTCTTCAGCAATGCAAAATACCTACTGCGCTTTACGTAATGGCCACGTTGCTATTGCTTGTGCAAGTCTTTTAATGCAAAAATCTCACCAAGCTTTACCAGTAGTAGTGAAGTGAGCCTCAGAGCCTAGCTCCTCTGAGGACCAGAAAGCATGTTAACTTCATCCTGCAGTTATTCTGTTCTGCTGTTCACAAGCTATCAACATATAGCCAAAAATCATCCAGCAGCTCAAGAGACACAAGTTAGAGGACCCTTAATTCAGCTCCTTGGATGAGAAACATCCTTTTTCTACAGCTTGCTCTGTCATGGCCCTAATGACATAAAGTTTTACAAAGGTAAATTCCTAAACAGGAAATCTGACATCATGCAAGTGCTCAGTGGGATAGCTTACCAGGCAGAGCACAAAACAATGCAGACAATTTCACCATGGAGAGCCAAATGCATCCTGCCAGGCTCTTTTTAAGCCATTAGCACTGTGTTTCACAGTGCACAGACCCCAACATTTTGATGCTGAAATGGGACAAGTGGTATTTTCTTGACAGGCAAGACTGATCTCCAGATGAATCTTTTACTAAAAATGGAAATTACATGCAAAATAAACTAACAAAAACTTCCACCAGTTTTGTACTTAAAACCTGAAATGTGTTCTGTACCTCTCCAGTCTCTCCTTGCCAGCAACCAGGGTTTACCAGATTTTAAATTCCACACTGTCCGGTCAGCATGCAGAACTTCCCCTCTTGAATCAGATTCCGCGCCCACTCCTTAAGTGTATAACACAATACTTGAGGTACTTGGGAAGAGCACTTGCCATTGTGCTCGTGTCATTGTTTTTCCCTCATTGTGCCAGGTCATATGAAAACAAAGTAATTTTAAGTACAGTGGGTGTAATTGTTACAAAAATAGTTGAATGGGCTAATATAGGCACAGTATGTACTTTTGAAATAAATGCGCTCCTGAGATATATTGTAGGATGCTACTAAATTTTAGGTAATTTTCCCAATCTGAATGCATGGGAATATGTGTGCCTGGGTTTTAAAGAAAATAAATTGAAAATGCTTTGCAGCCCACCTCCTGATGTTTCATAGACCACAGATTAAGAGCTGCTGTTCTATATCAAACCATATCACTTTTTAGAACACATTTAAAATTTCCTTTCTTACTTAAAAACCTGTAAAGATAGCAACCCGTAACAGATAAAATACCATAAGCCTTCAGGTTGCTTGAAAATATTGGTAAGTATGTCACAGTCAGTCTCCTAGGGATTTTCAGGCAATCTTATTAATCTGCTGTGTTATGCAATCTTTTTAGGTAAGTCCATACTAGCAACAGATTGTTCAGCTTCAGAACTGATAACAAAATAATTCTGTGAATTATTTTCAGCTTCTGAAACTGTTCTCATTTTCCTTGTCCTGGGCATGGACTCAGATGTGTAGAGTTAATTTTTTCACCTTTTTCTATGATTATGAGCAAGATGCAAGGAGCTACATCAGCCAGCTGATATCCATTTAAGTCTGCCAATGGTATCTATCATTTTCAATATTGGATGTGACTGATGGGGATGGGCTGGACACATATGGCAACTGAGGATGGCTCAGGAAGATATGTTCTTACAGGCCTACTCCTGGCTGACCTGGTGATATCTGTCTCAGCATCTCCTACTGGCTCATCTCCATCAGTCAAGTATTCTGATAGCCCAGCATCACCTGCCCCAGTCCAGTCTCATGGCCTTTCACATGATACAGCTACAGGTTGGTCACATCCTCACAAAATACTTGAATTCTAACTTTTCGCATGAAATTGAAAATTGTTCACAGAGCACTCTCAGTCCTTTCTCCTGACAATCTCAGTTCTGGACTGGTCCATGCTTGCTTGCTTTTCTTGCATTTCTGTTGTGCCTTCATTGATCTATGTCCAAAATGCAACTTCTCTGTCTCTCCCTTCTGGTTATAGTCACTGCCCTTCTGCTGTTCAGTCCAGTAACTTCTCATCATATGATCAAAGGAATCAGGGCTGTCACAGGATATTTTGGCTGCCAGTTTAGTGTTGTGCTCTAGCCCAACAATTAGCCACAAGAACAGGCTATTAAAATGAATGGGGAAACCATGGTCAGTGCCCCTTTGCCCTCCTTGTTGGCAATGAGGGCTTGTGCACCTGCCAAAATCCTTCCAGTAAGAGCTCATTTTTACAATAGAAAAATGGAGGATGAAGTGGTGAATTGAAGCTTTGTCTCCTTCCTTAACCTGTAGCAAGCTTGCAGCCTTTTTATTCTACCTGATTCACACTCCAGACCCGTATGCTCAGAGAAACAGAGATACAGTGGCCTTATCATGGGTGTGAAATGTCTGATCCAGACCATCAGACCGTGTACTGACAGATGGAGCACATGCCGTCATGCATATTTATCATTACCAAGCAGGACCTGCATTGACTCGCTGGGATCACAAAGTATTTATTGGTTTTGGTTGTATCTTTGGCCATACTTCTCCAAGTCCTTTTTTGTGCCCTGGAGTCCACTGTTCTGTTTTGTTTTCCTCTCTTTCATATGTCTCTGTTTTGAAAATAAGGTCATACAGAAAAGTTGTGAAGACGTCTACATCCATATGCCAGACTTTGCGTCTCTTTTTCAATTTGTTTGCTTATCTTGTCTACAGCTACTGTGCATGTGAGACTGTCAACTTGTTCCATGGCACTACAACTGTACTTTGTCCTCCTTTTGGTATCTGTGGACAGCCTCCATGGACAATTTTATGTCTTCCTATGGGTCAAAAAAATTCCAGAAGTGATGTTCATGTCAGAACACCCTTGACATCTTTCAATTCCTTCATGTTGTGGCCTACACACTGGGTGACATTGTGAAGGAGAAGCCCTTTGAACTGTATGATCATCAGTGTGTGAATTTACTGACATAACTGAGCATGAGTAACAGTTTCAGATTTTTTTTCAGACTGTGTGTGTTTCAGGTTGCATCTTCAATATCGCTTGAGTCTTTGCTTCCTCAAGCAAATTTCCCTTTGAGAACAGTCTCACCCTCCAAATGAAGTTATTTCATTCTTTGAAATTGATATTCAGCCTTGTTTGGTTTAAGTTTACTGAGCTCTTACAATTTCCAGTCTTGTCCTCTGCTGTTCTCGAGGTAAGGGTGCCTGCTGCCCAGTCTGTTAGGCCATCGGTGTAGATTTTCTTCTCTGCTAGACATAGCGCTTGGGCCCATTACACTGCAGCCAGAAAAACTGCTGAATATATTCAAAAAGGCCATTTAAGAAAGCAGTATCTGCTAAATGCTGCTCTCAAAGTGTGAATCTTGAAGCACATTGTGTTCAAGGAGATCTGTTAAAATCCTGCCACTGCATTCAACTTACTTAAGAATTTGGCTCATGCCATCTCAGAATGAATTTTATTTCTTATGGACAAGTGAAAACATTCCCTTTCATTTGTTTTTGTTTAGCTCCTTTGAGTTCACATAAAGTCCTCTGTGTGCTCTTTGCCTGATCACTATGGAGTCAATACAGTCTATTGGGTCTTTTATTCTTCATCGTGTTGTGCAACTTTCCTTCTAGCCTCTTTTTTAAAACTTTCAGAAATTGTCATGCAGCACATCCTGCAAGCCCTGGATGCTGCGGGGAACTTCCTGCGTAGCCAGTGAGTCTGTTTAACACCAGTATGTGTGGCTCTAGATTGTCCTTCTGAAATACAGTGGCAAGTAGCCTTTCGATCAGACTGAGGACAGACCCATTTAACTCCATGCTAGATGACCTACATCTTAACCTGCTAAAGTTTTCCCTTCCTATTTGAATGTCAGGGTGTGCTCTCCCAGCTTGGGCACTGTTTGTCCAAATCGCATTTCTTTGTAGGTATGTTTTTAACTCTTCCATTTTGACACGCACCTTACTCTGACTGTGCTATTGCCTGATGGGGGGGTTGTGACTCTTAACTGGAAAATCCTTTTCAGTTTGTTGCCTTGTGTTACAATCCTAAAAACATCTCATCACATGAGGAATCTCTTTCCTTTCTCACTATGCACATTTTTCTGCATTTTGTAAATGTTTTAACAGTGGCCTGGGTCTTTTATAAGTTCTACATATTTCTTGCATCATTTCTGCTGATTGCCAGACCACTGGTATTGTTTTCTGCTTTCTGTTTTTCTGCCCCCCACCAAATTTCATTCTGTTAACTTTTTCCTAATGAATACAGCTATGTGCACTGTGATCTTTTCAGCACCTTTGTCTTGGACTTGTATTTGCATTGATCTTTTGACTTAGTGTATTCATACTGGCCTTTCCCAGTGTCAGACTCACCAAAGTAGCCTGTTTATGAACATTTTTATCGCTGTGCTTTGTGACCATCTGGTCAGTAAACATTTTAATATCCCTTATTGACAGAAATAACCACTTAGCCCTGGACAAATCTCTGTACTGTTTTCCTCTTGTTCCATGCTGTCACCTTGAGCCCTTCCCTGGTAAATGACATTTTCTGCAAGAATACATGATCCTCTGGCACTTCCAGACTTTCCACAAAATGCCTTGCCTTCCCCCCTCCACCACCTTCACACAGCGCGATGGCCTTACCTCACACTTCTGGGTCTGCGCTGCTGAGAAGTCATTTCTACTCCTCCAGTTTAATTGTCCCAGTAACTTTTGATTTCCATTTGACACTTTTCCAGATGTATTTAGTGTGTCCCTGTGCTGGTTTTGGCTGGGATAGTTAATTTTCTTCACAGTAGCCAGTATGGGGTCATGTTTTGGATTTGTGCTGGAAACAGTGCTGATAACACAGGGATGTTTTCGTTACTGCTGAGCAGTGCTTACACAGAGCCAAGGCCTCTTCTGCTTCTCACCCCACCCCACCAGCGAGGAGGCTGGGGGGCACAAGAAGTTGGGAGGGGACACAGCTGGGACAGCTGACCCCAACTGACCCAAGGGATATGCCAGACTATATGACATTGTGCTCAGCACATAGAACTGGGGTAAAGACGAAGGAAGGGGGGACGTTTGGAGTGATGGCATTTGTCTTCCCAAGTCACCGTTAGGCGTGATGGAGCCCTGCTTTCCTGGAGATGGCTGAATACCTGCCCGCCCACGGGAAGTGGTGAATGAATTCCTTGTTTTGCTTTGCTTGTGTGAGCAGCTTTTGCTTTACCTATTAAACTGTCTTTATCTCAACCCACGAGTTTTCTCACTTTTACGCTTCTGATTCTCTCCCCCACCCCACTGTGAGGGAGGTAAGTGAGCGGCTGTGTGGGGCTTGGTTCCTGGCTGGGGTTAAACCACAACAGTCCTCTGATTCTCAAGGCTGCACACCCTCAGTAGCAGCTTTCAATATTAACTCTCTTTCCAGGTCTCTCACATTTTTTGCTGCTGTTTTCTTGATGAGCAAGACAAGTTTCAAGATAAATCCTTCATGACAAAGGAAAACTATGCATGGAATAAGATTTTTTTTTTTTTTAATCTGCTCTTCCCCAGATGTAGGCTGTTACTATACACTGTCCCAGTGCTCTTTTGTTTGACATTTAGCAGCCTGGTGTCCCGAGAGACACACTGCACTGAACACTTCTTGAAGCCTGCCCATATGCCAAAAATGGATCTCTGCACAATATTTAATCAAATGCATGCATCTTATTAAGTTTCAGTGCAAACCCACAACTTCACTAGATTTGCTGAAACCTGCTCACTTTCAGAAGCTTTTAGATGAGGCTTGACCTGAGTGGGGTGTCTTCAGGTGGAAGTAATGAAAAATTTGGAAGTTTTGCTTGCATTCACCCACAACTTGATCCCAAAAGCTCAATTCTAAGCTGAATCTGAAAGGATTTAAGACTTTTTTTTTTTACTCTCTCCTGAATGAATTATTTAAAGCACAGTAATCCAAATCAAAGTGACATTCAGGATTTCCAGTAATGGAATAACATTTGAAAGTTCATAATGTATATGCCACCTTAATTCTGCTCTCCTCATGTAGCTCCAGATTGCTGTATAACCAAATATAAGCATATACATTTTTCAGCACTATTTGATAACGAAGTTCTAAGCTGACATGTTCACAGTGCAAGAAACTGTTACTATTAAATGTCTGTGATCCTACCTTTTCAGACCAACTATCTTGACTGGCCTTTGCAATATTGTGCTTGGCCAGTTCATCTTTTTGAAACAAATCTGCATTCACTGTGACACATTCATAGATTATGGATCCCTTATAGACAAGAGAGAAGAAAAATATGAGTTCAGCTTTGGGCCTTTTCTCTCCCTTTGTTGTATCCAATAGGCATGTGTGGCAAAGGATCCCGTGAATAAAACCTTCATCCAGTGCCATCCTGCCCTCTGCTTAAAGTCAATATCCACATGCTCATGGCTAAGGGCTCTGGGAAGAATGGCTGCTGTTCTGAACACAGTTTACAACATCAAAAGATTTCTGCATGGCTGAAAATATTCACTGCTCCGGGAATTTCACCATAACACAAGCATGGATCTGTCAAACCAGTTCTGCCTCTCCTTTAGCATATTAGTATCCAAACACCAATCATGGAAAAATACAAGCCAGTGTCAACAAAACACAGACCTGAAGAACTAGCCTTCCTTCCTTCATTTCTGGCCTGCAGCAGTGCTACCGCTGGATGCGATCTCGCAGCACACAGCATCCTGCAACCTCCGAGGGTCAGCTGGGGTGCTAGCTTACATGAAATTTAACTGCTGAGGGGCCAGGGGGGTTTTGTGGCAGCTGGTTATTTTGGGGGTTCAGCCTGTGTTTCCATTCCCTGTGAACTTCACTCTCCATGATGTGGTTTCAACCCAAATACCACCAAGTTAAACATACTGAGAGCAATCTTTTAGCTGAGCTGAGCTGGACAATGTGGGGCCACTAGATATCTCCTGCCGCCCTTCCCAGTGGAGAAGGTTAGCTCTGGGGTGTGATCGGTCCCACTCTAGATGAAGGCTTCTGCTTCCTGCTGTTTCACCTGCTCTGACAGTTTCAGTTCTCCATTTACAAACCTGTGTATAACACCAAGGGTCCAAAGAACGCCAGTGCCAAGGCATGTGTAAATATGTGTGTAGGAGGGTGGAGCACTTCTAGTTTGCAACTTGCTTCTACATCAGTCTGTGGCAAATAAGATGGAAATGTAACCCTGCATATATACAGACACATATGTAAGTGCGCATATACAAATGCAAAGGTCCATATCCTTTCATTTATATAGCTACTTTCATCTTCAGACTATCTCACAGTAATAAGAACATCCTTCTGAGATAAGATAAAGGAGCATCTTTCCTTTCTAATATGCAGCAGAACATAGAGGCGTGAGCTGTATCTACAAGAATGAGTCTCCCCAGCCTAATTTGTAAGTATTCATTGAAACTGAATGATTAAAACCACTGTAGCAATTTTATAGAGGCAAGTTTATGGACTCAGGTGGGCAAACTTCACAAATTCTTCCTGGGGCAGCTTAAGATACCACCATCCTTAGATTTCTGCCAGCCCTGCTGTGGCAGTAGCACACCTTGCAGCACAGTTGGCAGAAAGGGAGAAGATGCTGGGTGCTCCAGTTCACAGACTAATATTTTAGTTCAGACTCCGCTCTACTAGCAACTGACGCTGTTGGACTATGAACAAGGGGCAGGCGTACACTTCTTTGCATGCATTTTGGGCTGTGGGCAGTCCCATCCAGCAGTCGTACGTTCAGAGTTAGTGCCATCTTAAACCTCTGCAGGCAAACACAAGTCAGAATCTCATGTGGGACATCCACAATGGGCCCAGATTAGACCCTGGAGCTCCTCCGATAGTAGAGTGTTTCTGGACACCAGATTGCACTGTGATCCATCAACACCCCCAACAGATATCCTTCAGGGCAGGGGTGATTTTCACCAGGCAGGATTACTAACCTCTCTGGTATCAGAAAAGCATCACACTGGGGAACTAGACAGCTGGACTTTTGCACTGACCAGCTGTGTGGCTTAAGACAAGTTGCTCTGCATCCCTCCACCACAGTTTCCTTACCTCTCAACTGGTCATAAGCTGCCAGGCATACAAATACATGCCACTCATTCACAGTTCAAAGAAAGAATTAACCACATTGTGGTGGTTGTGTCCAAATGAAGACACCAACAAAAGCAACAGAGCAGCTACCCTGTCTTCATTCACTCCCTTCCCTCCATGTTACTGTGCTCAGTGGTAAAATTTACAGTCTTAGTATTTGGAAGTGCCCCAAATGCCTTTCCCTTAGATACCATGTGCAAATTGAATTAGGTCTTAGTTTAAGAATGTTGTTAAGAAATTTAACAGCTCTGCAGAAACAAGTGCAAATCACGCAGTCCCCTACCTCCTCTCCCCAGCCAGCGAGACAGTCATAAAAGTGCAATGAGGCAACCATAGAACCAAATTTGCTGTAGTCATTCTGGATGGAATTTAGTTTTGGAGACAAAATTTCAAGAATATAAAGGCTTCATTAACCAAGGCAGACTCAACCACCAGCAGCAGCAGAAGAGGGAGGAGAGGCGATAAGATACACACACCTAATGATAAGGTTTGTGTTACTGGTTGAGATCGTTGATGTAAAATGGAGCCCAAAGCACATGGTAATTGGTCTTGTTAGTGCACTCTACTCACTTGAGAGCAAAAAGGGGTCAAACTATGCCAATCTGCTTTTTCACCTTGGCTTCCCACTTGCCTGCTGGAAATTCAAACACTGTGGCCAAGAAGTGCTATGATTCGGGTTGTCCCCTCTTCCCTGAGAGACTTTTTTTGGCAGCCTTCTGGGTTAGGGAAAATGAAGTCTGTGATTCATATCTCTCTCTGTTAATGATGTGAAGGGACATGGCCAATCTATGGCTTCAGATTTGAACTCTTTTTAAAGATAAGTTTTTAAGGCGTGAGTTGAAATCTGAGCATGCCTTAGACTGCCATGCAAACCCAACAACTTGTCAGCTCAGGAAGGATCACTGCTACTGTGTGGAGGGAGAGCTCATGCTCTCATGCTATCTCCCCTGAACCTGAGCAGAAGCCCAAATCACATCTTGGATGTTGGCACAGTCCAATATAAACCTTTTGAGACCAGTTCATCAGCACCCCTCCTGGCCCTGGCAGGAGCTGTTATTCAAGTCATAGGGTTCACGGTCCCCTCCACTGTCCATCAAAGAGGGCAACTATAAGCATCTGTTATGACATGTATACTGAGCAACGGGTAGCTCACTTTCCTGGTGCCATCCAGTCCCGTACCACTTCTTGTGGCTACAGGGACGGGCTGCATTTCAATGAGAGCTGAAGAAAGCACCTATTTCCCAGCTCAACCCAAAGCTTACTGAAGTCACTGAGCTTTGGTACAAACCCCAGCATTCCCATGAGTCATGATGTGTTAAGGGGAGTTTACATTATCAAGTTTTCCCATCTTCTTAATAAGAAACACCTCTTTGCAGAGGGCATTATAACGTAAGCTGAATGTTTTGTGTCTGAGGGTCCTAAAAAAGGGAGTGAATCACACATCTCTTTCCATCATGCTTTGCAAGATGATGTGATAGGATGTTGAGCAGTCACCAAAAAATACTGTTCTTTTCCCTCTTAAAGAAAAAAATGTTTATTTTTCTTCCATAAAGGAGGCTCAAGCTTTAGGTCATGCTGAGTTGAGCTCCTTGTGAAAAGCAAGGGGCCAGCATGGCTGGTTTTCACAAGGCAAAACTAAACCCGGTGTTAAGTGAAGAAGTTTATTGCTAGCCATAAAAAAATAAATTATGTTATTCAAAGCTTTGATTTTGTTAATGAAGAGACTATTTTCCTACAAAGGTTTTCCAGATTAGATTGATTCTGTAATTGAAAATAAAATTATGGAGAGAAAAGGCAATAAGCTTTCTACAAGGGTCTAGTACAGTCACCACCCTCTGTGTCAGTCAACAGCTCTTTGGCTTCACAGTTCAGTTAAAACTGGGATCCTATTGGCAGAGCTTGTGTTGTCTAGGAGTCTTCACATGGCTATGTGATTGTATTTCTGAATGCATGGGAAGTAGAAGGTTGGTTTATGCCCCTGGGACAAATTTGGTTTGGTAATTTGCCCTGCAGGCACAGCAAATATCCCTCATGCCAAGTGAGACAGCATATGCTTGTACTTGGGAAGAATTTGATCTTGCACGCACCTCTGAATTAAACCACAAAAGACTACATTGCAATCAAGTTATATATCATAAGAAATCCTAAGGAGAGTTTAGAATTTCTAATGTTCAGAGCATGCTTTGAGATTCTTGAAAGAATAATGCTTTTCCAGTTCAAATCTTAAAGTAAAAACTCAGACCTTATCACCAACACAGGGCCAAGTGGTGAGGAGGAGCCTTTGTTATGTGACAAGCGTAGTGCAGGCTGCCATGCACATCCTTGGTCATGCTGGAAACTGGAGTTCCAGATGCAGAATACCCTAGATGTGAAAATGGACAAAAACATCCTACTTGCACCCTTCAAGAGAGTGAGGGGTTACTACTTAGGCCAGATGTTGTGAATGAGTCTGCACAAAGTAAGGATAGATAATAATGTGTACACTGGCATGATGGACACTTGCAATATCCAAATTTCTATACTGACATCTCACTTTATGCAGTAGTACCATCCCTGTTTCTTGTCAGGAAATAGCTAATGTCAGAATCCAAAAGTATTAGGGTCAATACCCAACCTACAATTTTGCAATTAAAATGTTACATCATTTATAGTTTTTGTCTGCCTTTAAATTGTTAAGTATTTTGGCACCTAAGAAAATATGATTCCAGGGTAAACAAACTGCTGATCTGATCCAGAATTTGCTCTGCTGACCTCTCTTGGTTGACAGAGATAGGTATCATCTAGGCAAATCTCTGCTTCAGCCACAAGTTACAAGACCCAATTCAAGACTTACAGAAAGAAGCTTTGTGCCCTCTGTTAGATGGGAAGGATGGAGATACGCAATAGTGATCCTTTCTGATTTAAGTTTGTGACTCTGCCTTTCTGCATTAGCCCCATGGGAACAATCACACTGATCTCTGAAAGCAGCTGTATTGGCTTTGTGTGGCAAGGTTTTGGTAGCGGGGGGGGTTACAGGGGTGGCTTCTGTGAGAAGCTGCTGGAAGCTTCCCCTGTGTCTGACAGAGCCAATACCAGCCGGGTCTAAGACGGACCCGCCACCAGCCAAGACTGAGCCCATCAGCGATAGTGGTAATGCCTCTGTGATAACATTTTTAAGAAGGAAAAAAGTTGCTGGGACAGACAGAAACGGCAGCTGGAGAGAGTATGAGAACATGTAAGAGAAATAACGCTGCGGACACCAAGGTCAGTAAAGAAGGAGGAGGAGGAGATGCTCCAGGCGCTGGAGCAGAGATTCCCCTGCAGCCCATGGGGAAGACCATGGAGAGGCAGATTGTCCCCCTGCAGCCCATGGAGGTCCACGGTGGAGCAGATCTCCACCTGCAGGCCATGGAGGACCCCACGCTGGAGCAGGTGGATGCCCGAAGGAGGCTGTGACCCCATGGGAAGCCCATGCTAGAGCAGTGTGCTCCTGAAGGACTGCACACCGTGGAAAGGACCCACGCTGGAGCAGTTCATGAAGAACTGCAGCCCATGGGAAGGACCCACGTTGGAGAAGTTCATGGAGGACTGTCTCCCGTGGGAGGGACCCCATGCTGGAGCAGGGGAAGAGTGCAATGAGTCCTGCTCCTGAGGAGGATGAAGCGGCAGAAATAACGTGTGATGAACTGGCCGTAAACCCCATTCCCCATCCCCCCTGCGCTGCTGGGGAGGGTAGGTAGAGAATCCGGGAGTGAAGTTGTGCCTGGGAAGAAGGGAGGGGTGGAGGGAAGGTGTGCTGAGATTTGGTTTTATTTCTCATTACCCTACTCTGGTTGATTTGTAATAAATTGAGTTAATTTTCCCCAAGCTGAGTCTGGTTTGCCCGTGACGGTAATTGATGAGTGATCTCTCCTGGCCTTATCTCAACCCACAAGCCCTTTGTTATATTTTCTCTCCCCTGTCCAGCTGAGGAGGGGGAGTGATAGAAAGGCTTTGGTGGGCAGCTGGCGTCCAGCCAGGGTCAACCCACCACAGCAGCAAAGCTTATAAAAGAAGTAGTGGGAACACAGGGTGATCTTCATGGCAGAGCTGACAGCGGTGGTGGCTGTTGCTTAGGAATGCACATAGAAGCAGAATCACATGGTGTCTGGGAGCGCTTTCAAGAAAGCAATGGCTGGGGTTTTGCCACAGAGACTTAAAAGCTGAATCCCAAGGGATGAGGAAAGCAAACTGCTAGCACTGCAGAAGATGATTGCATTATCAAGCAAAGATTATGGAACTAAAGGACTCTGACATAAACAAATGTCACAAGATGGACAGACAATTCACTGTGATGAACGAAGTCAAAGAAGTGATTGTCTCCTCGGTGAGCTGATAATTTAGAAGCAGGTCAGGTACAAGTTCCTAAAGCTCTGATGCATTTTGGAACTACTGTGCTCCAGGCCACTGGTACCCAAAGGGAAAATCAATGGACAAGGAGGGAAACAGGAAGGCATACAAGAGAAGGAAAGGAGGAAGCTGTGGCAGAGAAAAAGGAGGAAACAAGAAAAGTTTGTGCTTAGGGGCTGTGGAATTCAGAGGGTGCTTCTGATTAGTGTGTTTCTCTGGGTTCCGCGATCAGCCTGAGTGGCCATTTCCAGCCACCCTCCTTCACTGTGTGTCACCTTATACACAACAATGGGGAAATACAATTTGAAACCAAAGAAATTAGTGGGAAATTGGTTACTGGATAGACTGTGGGGTCTAAGATGCTCCCCCCTCCTTCCTAATTCTAGTCTAAGTGTCCTTTAACACCTTACAACAATAGAGTGTAAGCCAAGCACAAGATTTTATTGATGTTTTCTGTATGTCTCTGTGGTTTAGGAGAAGCCATAGCTTATAATCTTTGTTCTTTATAATCTATGTTGGATTACTGATTGCTAACATTTGCTGAATGCCAAATTGTATAAGGTGTTTTATATATTACATGTAATGTAATTCTACTTAGGTTCCTAGCTTTGCTTGCTTGCTGATGTAGCTGAGTGCCTCCAGAACTGCATTAAATGAAATGATTAATGTCCACCACATGCTAAACATTCCTTCATCTTCTTTTCAAGAAGTATGTGCAGTTCAGTGTCTTCTATCATGCAGGTGCTTTCATGTCTGTTGTAGGGGGTTCTATCATGTTTTTTTGAAGGGAAGAAGTGTTTTGGTTTTCTTCCTGTCCATGCTGCTTTTTATGTCAGGGTAAAGAAGCAAGCTTTGCTCTTTGTGGAGAGTCTTGCAATGGTGCCTAGTCCTTGCTGGCCTCTGTGCTGGCTGCTGGGAAAGTCCTCTCTCTGATTTGGGAGAGCCTCTGCCTTTGTGAATAGTCCCCGATAAAGGTAAAGGAGATGAGAAATCACACACCTACAGTCACACACAGCTGCTGATGAAAACAGACGAAGTATGTTTCTTCCATGGAAGAAACCCACTGAAGAGGATGCAAACTCTCAATCTCTGTTAAGGTCCAATTTGTTTTACAAAATCTTATGTCTTACCCCCACCGGCAAGAGTCCAGGGACATTGATGCCTGCTCTAGCTCCTCCAGAACAGCTCCACTGGAAAGTCCATCAACACAGTCCTGGACACACAGGCAGGCAAAGTGATGGAAGGGAGTGCTCCCCATATGTAAGAGAAAGACAGACATGGGGACCCTGGGTTGAAATGCCCTCTGACAGAGTCTGAGTGCTGCCAGAGAAACTCTCCAGACCTTCCTGCAGGCTAATACAGCCTCCCACTGCCCTCCCCATCACCCGGCACTGACATTATCATCAAGTGACATGTGCCAGATCTCCCTGACACATGACCCTGGGCCTGGGATCTCCTGCACTGAAGAAAGAAGGTGAGCAAGCCAAAGCACAGGCAGGAAATGTTGATCTTTTTCTGGGAGTGCTCATGCCAGAGCTCCAAAACCAAACTAGTGCCGTTCAAAACTCAGTGACCATATTTTCAGTCTCCAGCCTGCAGAAGGACGTTCAGGGTTCAGTGGGGTGTGGGAACATAATCCAGTGAGGGCAGAGTATTCACACAGCAGCAGAGCAGGGTAGCTAGCAAGTTCTACTGCACATGCAGGAATAGTAACTTTCAGAGTCTTAGAACACAACCAAATTGGGCAGGATTTTTGCACGGATGGCAAAAAAACCCCTCTTCAACTCCAGGAATATTTCCTTGCCAAACCTCAAAGTCCCGTGCCAAACCCCTAAGGTACTGATACTTCTTTCTTTTCTTTTTTCTTTTTTTCAAATAAATGTTAACATTGGCATAACTACCTACATTTTCCCAGCTAAAATACTTCTCCAAATTAGCCTGAAAGCATATGAAGAAGTTAGCCTGAACCTAAGCATGCTTTATCTCAAGAATTGTAAAGCTTGAGACATTCTTTTGTGATTGAAAAGGAGGGAGCTGCCCCGGGAAGGTGTTCAACATCTTAAATATAACTCCTAGACCCCACTCTTGCCCAAAATGAAATCTCAAAAGATGCTGGGGCAGGTATATGAAAGGCTTTAATTTCCAAAATAATTTGTACTGAAATTTTCATGGAGGGGAGGGCTCACTGCAACACTGGAGCTGCATCTATTTGACCTCATTTCTGTGGGAAACGACAGGGATGTCCACTGACTCCCTTGTTCCTGCATGGCCAAGACAGCATTAGCTGGGGAACACATGGTGCCTCCCCAACTAGCACTGTTAAAACTTTTCTCACTCTTGGGGGGACAGGCAGTGAGAAAAGGGGTGAAAGCTAGAAGGAGGAGGGGTCTGACCATTAAGTTTCCAGAAAGAGCTGGGTTTGGAGTCCCCTCTTCTCAATATGGTTAGACGAAGAGCACTGTGATCACTAAGCAGGGGCACTATCACAGACTCCTGAGCGTACGTTAAATAAGCCCTTTGGTGAATTTTTTTATATTTTTTTTAAAGGTAAATCGTCTGAGTTTTGGAGAAGGGGGTGTTTGCGCCTGGGCAGCGTGCAGGGCGGTTGCTCCATTGGCAGCTCAGACGGAGGAGCACGACAGCAGAGAGAGCAACAACATGGGAGTCGGAGAGAAAACAGCGGGGAGGAGGCAGGGGCTGACTGCGCGGAGATTTAACTCCTTCCCTCCATTGCCCAGCTCCCAGCAAAATTCTGCCAGAGGGGGAAGAGAAAACTCCGTATTACCGCTTGCCCTCCTGTAGCTGGCCAGGAGCACGTTATGCCGTGACTGAGGTGGGACCAGCTCGTCCCATCCCGACCTCCTGGCACCCCTGCGATGGAGCGGGTCACTTGCCGCGGAGGCGACCGCAAAGCGCTCAGAAACACCAGCCGGGTTTTCCTTTCAGCTCTCATCAGATGCTGCTCGGTCGCCTTAATTCTTTGGGTTAGTTCCCGTTTTCATTATCTCTGCCTTTGTCTTGCTGATGCTGGCTGCATCTCAGTCCTGCTGAATCCGGGCTGGGCTGAGCGTGGTGCCATCCCCAGCCACCACGGTTTTAAAATTATTTCCTTCAAAAGGGCACAGCAAAGCCTTTCTTATTGTAAGGCACAAGCCGGGGAGGTGAAAAGAGGATCAGGAGATGCTGGCGTTTAACTCTTTCCTAGGTGGTCGAAGAAATGTCAGTGTAAATTAAAACCCGGTGTTCACCCACCCACTCCAAGTCTGCACTTCTTGTTTGCTCCTTCTAAGCACTTTGCTCTAAAGGTTTTTGTTTAGTCGGGCTGCTCAGGGAATGGCTGCTTTTCATACCAATAGCCGCACACCGATGCAAACAGCGCATAAACAAAGGAACTGCCTCTTCTTCGGTTACTACAGTCTTCCCGGATTAAAAACACAACAGTCATCCAAGACACCAAGAACAGGAACAAAATCCCAGTTGATCGGTAACTAATTTCCACACCTCAGTTTGTTTATTCACAAACAAAAGTGAGTCAGCAAGGCGGGGGGGGGGGGGGGGGGGCGGCTAGGATAGGACAAGGAAAAAGTCTGTCTCCTCTCTTTGTTGGAGTTCCCGCGGTATTTGGGAGGGGACACAAGGAATTTCCCTGTGCTGCTGAATCACATCATCACCACCAGCCATTCCCCTTATCCATCTCCTGCACCATAACTGGCAGCTAATTTAAACCCACAAGCCCGGACACACCTGCAGGGTGACCACATGTGAGCTGCTGGCATCCAGCGGCTGCCCAGTCCGACAAGCTAGGGTCTGGGTCTGGGAGCTGGACTCTGGGTCTGGGTCTGCTGGGAGTTGTCTGGGCCATTAGGGGAAGGGACTTCTCCATCTCCCTTTCTTCTGTCATTCTTTGTGTCGTGTCTTGCAAGAGCAAGTTTGCAAGAACAAAGCACTGCAGAGAAGCAGTTAATATGTCCATACAGTGCCTTCTACTATGGCACCCTAACCCCAAGTTTTTCTCCAGGCTGTACTGTAATAATAGTAAAGTACAGTGATTAGACAAGCCATGATACCAAAAGCAACTTGAACATGCTAAAACAACTTCCAAGAGACCAAAATAAAAGTGAAAAAAAATATGTATTTTTCCTAACAGCAACAACATCAAACCCATCAGTGAGGAGGAGATTTAAGAGCCAGGGTGTTGTCTCATTCAATAAGCAGTATGAATATGTATTAATTGGCAAGCTCAAAATAGACTTACTTCCTTCAATTGGGGCAGTGGGGGTGCAAAACAGAGGAAGGTCAGCACTTAAGCTTTCTCCAGCTACCTCAGTTTATTTAAAGTGTAGCAATTCCTTACTCCGTGCAGGTCAGATTTAGATTTCAGTGAGACCCAGGGTTTATGCAGGGCTGCAAACTATGCATTCCTGCCAATGTGTTGATAGGATTGCCACTGCTAAGTGACAGTCCCCACAGAATGCTTCTGTCTGCCATTTCATGCATCATAGCATTGAATATAATCTGACTGCACAAGTATGGTATGAATCTTGACTACTGGACATCCAGCTTTGGATTTCAACATGTGCCTCTGTGCAGGTGTATGCGGATTCCTGAAATAAATGGAAAGCAAGAAAGTGCAAATAGTTAACCTCCATTTTCCTGCCAATCCTGCCTCTCTGTAAGAAAAGTGATGCAGAAGTAGGATTGCACAGGTTTTCACTTTTTCCATATGAAAATCACAGAGGTCTCAGTGTAACATAAGAGAAAGCTGAGAGGGTTAGGGGAAAACAGTAAAATTAGCAAGTAGATATCATGAGAAAGCAAGACCTTTTCTATCCTGCCTCTGTAATCTAGCTGGAGCATCTGCTATCCAAGTTGACATCAGCAGTCCAGCTAAAAAGAAATGCCTCCTGGCCCTTACAGCTTCTGATGTGCTGCATCAAATGCTGTCAGTTCAAATTAAGCAATGCTGTTTTCATGCTGCATCCTGCCTGCTGCCTGACTTGTTGCACTTCTGCATGCAACTGCATCGTACACTGGCAGAGGCTGGTACTGCCCTGCTCCCTGGATAGTTTGAGGAAGCAGCATGGCCAAGTCGGCAAAGCACTAGAGTAAAGATCAGTCTCGCCCAGCTCTGCAGCTCTCCGGAACTAGTCCCTTCAATCCCTGTTTCTCTCCAACTTTTTGTTTAGACAGGAAGACTGCTAGCCATTCAGAAGAGGAGCCTGGTGCTTGTGCAGCCTGCAGCAAGCAGATTTCCAGGCTCAGCTAAGTACGTGGTCTCAAATGAATAGCAGCAGCACTGAAAATAAGTGGAGAGTGCCCAGCTTCTGCTACACTGTATATTTAATAGCATTGCGTGTCCAGATGCTTCTACTTTCTCCACAGACCATTTTTCTACTCATTTGAAATGGCAACAGGGAACATTCAAAAGGTACAAATAGATACAATACTGTAGCAAGGTTTTTTGGAGGGGATCAAAAAATCTCAAACCATCAAGATGTAAAATTATGTCCTGTTGAAAACTGGAATAGACAAAAGCCATACACAACATCTCTGGCTCCTGTGGCTTGTCCTCCCAATTCCTATGGTCAATATCTCCTTGGACCTAAGACCAAACACTTCATTTCCTCTCACACTATTACATGAAATCACTGGGCTGTTGAGCACAAGAAATTAAATCACAGCAAATACAAATTTTCCCTCACAACACAGTGAGGATCGCCTTTTACACCATGCCATACTCTTAAGGGCTACAAAATTAGTGCTCTGTTTTGTCTCCTCGAACTAGCAGACACTGAGTTTCCAGGGCTCTTAGAAGCTATGTGCACAACTTCTATGTGCACAGACTGGCTACTTTAGGAAGACAAGCATGGATCAGAAAAAAACCTTTTGCTTTGGTGTGGGTTGGAAAAAAATCTTTTCTTTCTTCTCATTTTAGAGACTGTCATCCTTTTCCAGATGCTCCAATACCATTTTAGGGCTTCACCTGTTGGACAAAATGAGGTCTACTTTGCACAGCTCAAGCTGTCTCAAGCCAGAGTCCTATGTTCACCTGGGAGATGTTGCTCATTCAAACATCCTGCCTTAGGTAGCCATTGACTTCAGCTGCAGCTATGCTCCTAGGTCCATGTGGTGATGGGAATTTCTTCACAATACATGTACTTTTTATGGGCTGCTACACCCATCTCATAGGAGGAATTCATTGCCAGAGCATGTTTTATTTCTTCTTTGTCAAGACACACACTTCACTGCAGAACAGTCCTTCGTGGAGTAGCAAAGGAGGCTACCTTCTCTCGCAGGTACAAACCAAATGTCTCAGAAGGAGACATCTCTTCTCACAATTTATTCACAAAGCCTATGACACAGCTGCTCTAAGGAAAAATGAAAGACAAACAATGTACAGGTTTAGGTCCCTTTAAGTATCCTGGGGATTATATACACTATCCATTTGGGTAGACTCTACTGTCTATCTAGACTATCTAGTGATATGATGGGAAACACCACTGGAGTCCATAGCCCCAGTCAGCCCATAGGACATCCTAGAAAGTTTTCAGCCTAAACATGGAACCATAGTCTCTTGACTACTTACTTTGTGTTTCTTTTTCCCTTGCATTCCTTCTCTGGTTCCCAGTGCATTAATTTATCTTGTCCACAGACCTGAAGAAGCTCTAAGTACTGTCTTCTCTGCCTGCTTCCTCTCAGGTAGGGCATTGCCTTACTCCTGAAGACTTCAAGAGGGTGCCCAGTCAAGTAAAGAAGTGCAACTTGCACTTGCTGGGACTTGCATGTGCAACCACACCCTTTCAAACCACTTGGAAGGAGTGTCTCACAGCAGGTTTTCCCCAATGAGAGACGTGATCTTCCACCTGTTGACCTCTGGCATGGAAATTAAGAAGGAACCTGTCTCAGTAGACCATACAAGTTTTGTGAGAAACCCTGTTCCTGCTACTGCTGAGAAAATCCTTTTCTCCTCTTTTCCTTCAACCCTTCTTCCCAAATTGAAGAAACACTTCTCATTTGGTATGTCTATTACATTTACAGACTCCCTGCTGCGTAAGAAAGGGTGGTGCAATGAAAGACTTCTGCTGTCTCTTTCCAGAACTTCATGATGCTAAACCCAATAACACACATTCACCATGGAACACAGAAAAGCTGAGAACAACCCAGCTCAAACTGGCCATGCCGTAGAAAAAAACTCACTCACAACAAAATGGAGACTGAAGACTCATGGGCTTCCAACATCATCATAGCATGGAGTATTAAAATAGCTAGCTCAGATCCTGAAAGCCATAAAGCATAAGCAGCATAACGATTCATACAGGCTAATTTAAGCCTTCTACTCTGCAGTTAGTTCGAGTATCTCCGTGTAGTTTCACTGAAGACAAACCCTAAGAGGAAGAATGCCAAAAACTTAACAGACTTCATAGTGTTTACTACAAGGACATCCAACCAAGATCTTTCTGTGATCATTATTCCAGAATAAACTGATAGGAAAGAGCAGGCAAGAAGTGTTTGTTAAGGCAAAGGAGGTTTGGATTTTAATCTTCCCTTTGATTTTTGCATAGTTTTGGCACTTATATTCTACAACTCTGTTGTAGTGCCTCTCGCTGAACAAGGAGCTAGGTGTTACAGTAAGCCTATGTCAGTAATGCTAACTAAACACTTGTGATCCTGAGCAGATGGAGAAAATGCAGCTAAGGGGCATCGTATGCATTTTACTCATTTCTCCTTTTCTCTTCTCTCCTAGTCTCCACTACTGAAATAAAGATTGCTGAATCCACTGAGACCTTCCCCATTTAGGGCCAATATCCAATTGCTTCTGTAACATTTTCTAGTGCTTTATCAGTCCAGTCTTACATGACTCATAACAAAGCTTTCATCACTTTCTTCATGAGACAATTCAACAGTCTCCTAGACAACATGACAGCAGTACATAGGTCCTAAAATTAAGCAAGAGAAGCTGTATTCCAATTCCTCTGTAAAGGCATCCTGTGAACAAACCTGGCTCCACAACTTTTCTCTTTGCATTTTTCAACTACGACCAAATAGTTATTAAACCTCTGTAGCATAGCCAAGTTCTTCTTTATCTAGTCCTTTTTTCTCATTGTCTTGTTTGAATGTAAGTGTGACTCCTGGTTAGAATCAGAAGCTGAGATTTCACAGTGCTATCACTAGGTAATTTTTAGTCGTCTTCCACAGCCGCTGAAGTGACCAAGCATTTTAATTTAATCCAGATGCTCCCAGTTCTTTGTTGAAAGTTGCTAAGGCAGATCTGAGACATTTTTCTAACCAGTCGAAGATTCTCTCATGTTTTCTCTCAGTTTCCTGTCTAGGTCTTTCTCACTCAATAGAGCCCTTTCTCTGGTAAAGTGTGTTGGGTCAGACATTAATTTTTTTTAAGATGACTGGCAGTTGTTCTTGTTAGATCAGAAATCCAAAAAACCCAGGCAGAGAGAATCCCTAGCTGTGTAATAAATGGTCCTTGTTTAAGACAAGATTGTAGGTGTGAGCAAAGGCTTCTACAGAGCTGAAGTTGCAACGTTGTTTACTTTACTAGTAACCACACATTCTCTGGAAGTCTTCAGTGGCATATACACCAAGGCCCAGATCCTAACAGGTTGCTTAAGCAACTAAGTGGAAATTAGAAATCTCGTTACTCAGGGATTTGTGATGAAGTAACATATTCAAAGTGATGACCAGGACATGCATTTAGAATGCCTGAAACTCAGCCATGCTCAGGAACTTCAGGTCAAATTCTGTTATAATACAGGGTGAGTCATGAAGAATACAATTGCCTTGAAGGTCTCTCAGTTAGAGACCACTGGGAGCTTGGCATGGCTACGCAGGAATAATGAAAAGTAGATTCATCCTTGTCAAGATTGGAACTGCAACTCTGTCATATATGAAGCTTAGAGTTAGTTGATAATTATTTATGTAGGTAAGCAGTAGTGTGCACTACATGTTAATGTTTTATAAATATGGGGACTTAAATCAACATAATAGGAAGAAGGTAGCAACTGGAAAGAAAAATCAGCAGAGAATTTTGACGGGATAGCATCTCTCTCTCATATCTTACTTATCACTGAAAGAAATTGTCCCAGACAAATATGAATACAGGCTTGTGTCATTCCTGATCTAGAGAAATTTAGATTCAGTCCTATAACATGAATCTGTAACACAAAATGATTATTAGGTAGAGTTTACTAAATGGCTTTGCTAAATCTGGAAGATGATTGCCCAGACTGTTGACTTTGAACCATTTCCATTGCCTTTTAAAAAAGAAAACTTAGTATCTTATTGTTTCCCCCTACTCCTGAAATACTTTTCTTCTTCTTTAAATGGGGCCCTCACTGGGAATTGCAGAGAGATGCACGAGGAATGCACAAAGCGAGAAATGGCGTAATGCAAGCACGCATTGCATTTCACCTTCCCTTTAAAACATAGTACCTATTAAAGATAGAAAACACATCTATCTTTTTTGTAAACTTCTTATTTTAGCTCCAGATCATTAGTATTTTGTCCAGTTCATTCAGAGATTCAGGAATTAGTTCATCTACAAAAGGTGACAACAAATGCTGCAGATGAAGGGGGAAAAAAAAGGGAAGGGGAATGTTAGATATAAAACATAATATCCCTCAGGCTATTATGTTACCCAATTGTGTTTTCATTAACATTCAATATTTCTTCTTTTAACTTGTAACTTGTATGCCCCGTATTTTAAGGCATCAAATTATACTGCCATATTGAGGATTATTTAAGCAATCCCAGTAAGTAGGTCAGGCAGTAATTTACTCTTGGTTTATTAGAGGGTGCTAAAAGGAAAGAGCAACACTGTTAGTTATTTGTTAAATGAACAGCTGGACCCAAATTGTTGGGGGAGAAAAAGCCATTAGTTGAGAAAGTGTTTTGTTATGACTTCTAGCGTAAAGAAAAGTATGGCAAAATCTTTGTTTGCCACACAAATTTGTGTAGCGAGCAAACACAATTAGAGCAGACTCTTTTGCACAGCAGGTTAGATTAAGCATCAGGAGGAACAATGCAGAGACGAGCTCTGTATGACCCAGGGGACCAAGATGGAGGATGCATTTGGTCTTGCGTAGCCTGATTAGACTAGGTTTTTTCCCCAACTGTGTTAACAGTCTAGAAGCTGCCACTGAAAGAAAGAAAAGGATCCCAGTTAGATTTCTTTATAATTACAAGGAAGAATCATTCAGTTATGATTTTGACATACATAAAAGCAAAAATTATGAAGTTGTCCTTATGAAACTAGAATAGCCATCTGGCACCAGACCTCAGATATTTACTTGTGAACTAATCTCCAATTTCCAGGTGTTACCAGTGGAAATTCTCTCCAATACTGTAATGCATCAAATGAATTTTAAAGAGAAGGTATTGATTTTGATGCGTGGCTGTAGGTAAATATGTAAGGCTAGCATAAAGCTTTTAAAAGACACTAACTGAATGGCATAGAAGAGGTGAAAGGGCAAAGATCTGGTCTTAAAGCTGACAGATCAAGGCCCAAACACTTATCCTTCCTTCTGACAGCAGTATCAGCAGCTCCTCCATGTAAATACACTGTGGTGAGGGATTTTCATGGGTTTGGATAAAGATGACGGTAGTGTCCTGTCTGTGCATCGTCATCACCAAAAAACTCTCACAGTCACCCAGAATGGGCAATTGTGTATGTTCGTACTTAGCATTCATAAAGGAGGTAAATGGTAATGTTCTTCTGCCTCAGTTATTTTACAACAGTGCAACTGTGCCTGGGCTGTGGTAGTGAACCGAAAGTTTTGCTGATGTTGGCCTCAGGAGCTTCCTTGAATGGTAGCTCTCAATTACAGTTTGTCTTTTCCTTTACTTAGAAATGTTGCTCCTTAAAAACAAGTTTTATTCATGAACCTAGCTCTAGCTGGCCTTCCTCAGTGCAGGAGACTGATTTCGAAAGCTCGGCTTCCCTTCCCCTTCTCCTTCCCTCACAAAGAAATTTTTTTTCATAACCTCTGAAGCAAAAACATCATTAAATTTCCAAATCACTGCTAGAGGGTTTTATGGGAGGCTTAACTTTCCAAAGGAGCCTGCAAGAAATCAGAAAGAGGGTTTTATTAACAGCTAATTAAAAATATCCTGATAATTTTTCATATTTATAAAAATGCAGAGGCCAAGTAAGATGGTCATGTTGGTGTGCTACAGAAAAGACAGAATTTGGGGCAGCGAGCAAGAAGAAATGGGTGTTCAGAAGGTCACTATTGGGACAGTCCCTGGTCTCTACTTAATTCTCAGTTTTCTAAGTTCATAGCTTGTGGTGGATAACAGGATGTTCCTATTAAATATTGGTGAATATTAAGTAGTTACAGAATACATTTTTGAACATGTTACAAGGACCAGCTTTCCACACCAGGAAGCATGTCCAAGTCCCTGCTGTTCAGAGCATTGGGAAACTTTGGGCAAATGCATGCACACAGGCATCCCCATTTTTAAAGGTTCAGGAAAACAAGTACAGATTCAAAATATGAACTGAAAGTCAATACATTAAGGTTGTACCAACCTGATGGGGGAAACACATTTCATCAGAAATTCATTTTCAAGAAAAGTCCTAGATCCTTCTCTGGCAACCATCTTGTGACTGAAGAGTCTATTAGCCCTGATATCTCAGACAGTCTTGTAAGCAGCAGTATCAGTCTCTCTCCTTCAGGTAACCAGGAATAACCGTTTTAGGACATCATGCATCACATTCCATCTGACAATCCAGAAGCCAGCAGAGATCGCGCAGCAAAAAGAGCTGTTTGTTGAGGAAAACCCTCTGCAGTCAATGGGCAATCACATCAGTTGAAGTTCATGGCTAGTCCTAAGGCACAGCTGTATGAAGAACACACAGCTCCTGTGACATCCTTCAGGTAGCACAAGCACGGACTGCTGCTCCATTGTTTTCTCCAAATTCCTACCTAACTTCATTGCTGACAGCTGTGGCCACCTTATCTGCATCCCAGCCCTGCTGCCAGCAGGATACTGCATAACACCAAACCAACCAAAACAAGAAATACGGCTGCCTTCAATGTGTTGGAGACAGCATGGCCTGCACGGCCTCACTATTACCTTGAAATGACTCCAGCACTGAGAAGAGGCTGACAGAAAAACTTACAATTCTCAATTCACTTTGAGATAGTAGAGGAAGATGACGGAGTCAAAACAGGTAAGCAAAGCTTACTAACGTCTTTTGCCAAAAGTAAAGAATAAGGCCATTAAAGAACATGTGTGTCCCTGCCATGATGTCTAAGCATGTCAGTACTTCCATGGTCAAGAGAATCAGAGATGACTCAAAAGGGTCAGTGTTGACAACAGGCAGCCACAAAACTAATGCAGTCACCCAACTTTGTACAGGGTACATAAAACTATCCAGGCTCCAGAGAGTCAGTGGGTGTCAGGCGTTGTGATGGATGAATCACCTTTCTTCACAAGTCTCTCCTAAAATAGGAGGATTAAGGGTAGAATCATAAATAAGATTGCAAACAGCAAGAGAGCAAACAAGGATCCAGTAATCCCTTGTTTGAAAACAAGCTTGACTCTGTGCTGCCCCCTGCAAAAAAAGGCACTGTCAGTCTGTCCTGTGTACCTACTGTCTCACCACAAGACGTTACAGACACACACAGTCCATTAATAGATTCCCTCTTCAAAACTCTGCTTCAGAAAACCTTTTGTTTCCAAAGAAACTGAAAGTTCAAATAAAAATCAAATCATCTTATCCACAAGATATGACAAAACTTTCCACGTAAAGAAACAGATAGATGAACAGCTAGACAAAGGCAGCAGGATTTTGCAAAGAGTCTGCTATATAGTATCTGTCTGATATAATGAATTACTAAATTACTGGCTTATGACCTGTGGAGTTTCCATTCCTTTACACAGCAGAGAGGAATATGGGCTAGAACATGCTCTAGCAGAACAACTCAGTAGTACAGCACTTAGACACTAGCTACAAAATGCTGCTGAAAAATACACCAAAAGTAGAACCACCCCTGCTAGTCCTGCAAATACTACTTACTTGTACTTTAACCAAACACATTTTTCTGCCTTGAGTTAACAAATATATGAGGAAAAAATGAACAGCTAGAAGGGGTTTGTTCTTTTTTTTCCTTTTTTATGTCTAGTTTAAGTAATAAATAGATTGCTTCTAGACTGATGACTTCCCAGTCAGGACGGGCCATTTGGCTTTTAAGAGCTTACAGAGACTGTAACTAGACCACTGCTGCTTGCTTGTCAAATATGGTTGTCATCTAAAGTTTCATTCCCAACACAAAGCAACTGGAAGAATGCAAAAAAAGGTATATGCATTTCTATGGAAATACAGAAGGTATCACCTGAAATCCACACACAGAGCTTAGGCTCAAAGTTGCAACAGCCTTTACAAGTATTGCCCAACCTGAGAAGCACCAGCTGGTCAAGCAGCTCTGACAAGACAATGACTGGAAGGAAAGGGCATCAGTGTGAAGTGGCCTTTTTGCAGCAAGGATGTGTGAGACTGGCCAACCCTGTCCTACTAGCCCTGCCTGCTACACCTAACAGATACTGGATGAAAAGTAAAAAAAGCTTAGAGAACAGGTTAGCGGTTATTATGGGGTGCAATAGGCCTGGTGGACTGGGGACCATATACAGACTGTAGCCTCACAAAAGAGCTGATGCAGGATAGGATTTTGTGAAGCAGAATTTTGGAGTTTAGCATTAAGCTTCATTTGCAACCCAAATATCACTTTAAGCAGGTTTTAACTTCTTTTTTTTTTTTTAAAGCATCTATATTTTAACTAAAATCATTGATCTGTTCTGTGTATCTATACTTTCTGGACAAAAAAGAATGGCAGAAGCCAAAAGCGTACCTATATCAAACATTAGATGTTACTATGAAAGAATTAAAGCAAATTTATATTATTTGAACATAATGGAAATAAGGCCCAAACCCATCAGGGAGTTATAATAAAGAACAAGTTCTGGTTTCAGTTGTGCAGCCCTTTAAAGGGGTTGCTCATCCATACCAGCTTTTCTGCTTTCTTGCGGAGATGAACACACCACCAAAAGCAAAGCTGGACTGGAAAAAGGATGATTATTCTTCTGTGCTTCCCAGTTTCAGCACAGAAGCTGTTTCAAAGCAAAGAATAAATTTGCTGTATTTCTTGAGGCAGCTGAGGAAAACCTTCATGGTTTGCTGTCAAGGTACACTAATCCCTCTGCATTCAGCACAACGTTGCACATGCAGCAACATCTTTGGCAGCTGGGGCTTACACACAGTGCCCTTTATGCACAGGAACACAAAGCAGTCCTTAATGCCCAATCTCGAGCCTGGAATTCTGTTGTGGGTACATAAGGCAGAGTCTATCAGCCTAATTAGACATTTAATAAGGCATTGCTCTTACCCTTAAGGTCCTCAGTGAAACCAGGGCCTTCCCACTGCCTTCAACTTTCCCTAAAAAATCACAAGCTGTATGCATTCTGCAACCACCTAGACAGCTCTTCCCTGCCAACTCCCCTGCCATGTCACCTACAGAATTGAACCTAATAGCCTTTTCTTGGGACTAAGCATTTATTAGCTGCCTAGCAGCCAGCAAGTAGTTATTTTTTCCAGGGTAATTGGGATGTGAAGAAGGCTGCATTGATAAACTGGGCTCTGACTCCCTGAGAGAGAACAGTCACTCTCTGCTTGTGACAGGTCAGGCTGATATGATCATTCATGTTGCAGACATCTGTTGGAGAAGCAGCTTTCTGACAGGATGGTACAATGCACTTCTGAAAGCAGAAGCACTACAAAGTTCCTCTTCATGTGAAAAACCACTGACTAGAAAAGCCAGGATCTCCTTAAAAGAAAAAGGGGCTTCCCATCAATATCAGAAGTTTCAAGGAAAGTTTCCCCTATCGTCAGATGTTCTCTTGCATTCAGGTAATAGGAATGAAGAAGGACAGCAAAGCATAGAAAGGAGAAGCAAGATTAATTTGCTTTCTGTATGTAGACATGTGTGCGTCTACTCTGATCACTCCATGTTCTCACTAACCCTGAACATGGAAACTCCTTGTTTATCCTGCTGCATTACTGAGGAAGTTTCTCTGTTCCTTTCCACCTCCCCTCAGAGACATCTTGGAGCTCTTCAAAGAAGTAAATGGGTTTGGCATTTAAGTGACTGGCCTTCAGCTACAGACTCAGAGCCCTGAATCAGGTGAGCCAGACCTGCCCTCAGTCTCAGAGCACAGGCTGCTGGTTTGTCAACACTTCATTAACTCAGTATCTGTACACTGGGGCCTCCTTTCTCCTGCTGGTAAAACTACACCCTCCTATAAAACTGATCCAGGTCTTCAAAACCCACAGAGATTTCAACAAAGATGAAATTGCCCAGTCAGCCTTCATCTTGCAAGACCTATCATCTGCACTGCTACCACCATGGTTACTTCTGTCAGAAGACTGAGAAGGAATGTCAGATAATCACAGCAAATCAAATAACATATGTGGGTACGATCTGCATTTGCAATTAAGGAGCAATAGTCTCCAGACTATAGCTTCGATACTTTTCCTTCTAGATGACCTGAACAACAATGACAATTTTTGTCCTCTAAGAATACTAAAGAACTTTTTTCCCAGCTCAGCTAGAAACCTGGATGCAAGTTCCTTTTTCCTCTAAATAAAGGGAGAGGTGGAGAATGTGAAAGGCTGAATTTCAGGAGGACTTTTTACTTCATCGCAATGCACTTTTTAAACACTCTTAAGTTACATAGCAAACTTTTGGGGTAGATTTCATTAACTTACTGATAGGTATAAAAAAGGAGGATTAGAAATACAATGAACTAACAGAGGGAGACAGGAGATTAGTGAAATGTTTCACATGCAAAACTAGAACTGCATTGAGGAATCTGTCATCCCAGTCCTTCCCTAACCTCTAATGGCACAATTTTCAGCAGAAGGATTTTGTGTTTTCGTAATGCTTCCTCTGTAAACTGCTAGCAAAGTGTTACGACTAAGTGGAAAAGCAGACAGACAGCTTTTGAGATTGACCAAGAGGAAGGTATCTTCTGCAGAAAAACAAAGTCAGAATAAGCAGGCATACCTAGAACACATTATATCCTGATTTTTTTAGTTTGTCTGATCCCATCCTTCTGTCATTAAAAGTATTAGCCCCGCTCACCAAGTTCAAACCTTGCAATCCTGCCCCTTACATCTGCCATTTTGCAATTTCACACAAAGGCCAAAGTCATCAGGATGGAGCCCATAAAGGAGCAAAAAAACCCTTTTGAGCCAAAAAATCCTTGTTGCCAAGGCAAAGCCCAGTCCAGATGTGTTGGTAGTTTCTCACTTGCCTGTACAAAAGAATGCATACAGCCAAAATTTCCATCTCTTGCCTTCCATTCAGCCTCGATGAATAACACAGTCTTTCCAAAGCTTAGAACAGAGATATCAAGCCACCTCCGTATACACCCATGACAGTAGCCAGATGTTTTTTTCCAAAGTTGAATTTTAGACAGAGCTGAAAGGAAAGTGAAAAGGCCATTTCCAGTGACATATTTCAATGTGTTTTACGGTCACAAGGAAGCAGGTCAATTATGACAGCTCCCGAAGTAATAATAACTAAGGCAAATCTATTGCATTGCTCTTTGGAGTAGAGCGAGACTTTCTATCATATTTAAGGATGGGATGTTATCAAAGATGTAATTCCATGACACTGAGATATACATTCTTATCACAGGCACACTGAGTGAAAATTTCAAATGTAAGCATAGACAAATGATCTATTTTTCTTTCCACTCTGAGTAATCGAAGTAACTCATTATGTATCCCAGAGACTCTAGCAGAACCCACCATTGCACAAACAAAATAGCCAACTGGGCATTATGACCAAAATTTGCAAAAGCAGCTAGAGACTGAGTGCCCACTTTGTGACATTTTACAGCATCTCTAATTACAGAAAGAGCAGAGCAACAACCTCTCTCAATCAGTGTAAGCTTGGCACCTTAAATGGTTAGTGATTGGGAAAACCGAAGGGAAAGTCACAGAAAATTCCATCTCTACAGAGTGAATTTGCCTTGGACCTTCCTGAACCTCTCCTGAGGCTGAGAAAGTCCTCTTTTAGGGCCAATGTCCTGTAAAATGATATGACACTCCCATCTGCAGAACTGTAAGGGTGGTATAGCAAAGCAGATGCTTTGCACCCGTAGAGTCATATCACCAGAGAAACGCCAAGACTGGTGTATGTCTTTAAACCTTAAATAAACCAAAGTGATTTTGCCCACATAACTGATAGCTGGTACTGTATCCAAATGCATAACAAAAATTGGCTGGCTTTTAAAGAGAATTTTTTCTGGCTTCCTTCCAACCTGGTCTCAAAGCTACCTCCATAAGATGCTAGCCTCCGTTGTAACAGAAATGCAAGAAAAAAAGATGTTCAATAGTTGCACATATTAAATCCTGAGCCATTTTCCTTTGTTGCAGGTGTCCAAACTTACTTCAGCTCATACTTTTTATTCTTCCCCCAAAAAGATGACAGGGGGACAGAATTTGTTTAATTCCTCGTCCTTCCCTCCTGTTGTGGTTTCAGCCCAGCCGGTAACAAAGGACCACGCAGCCGCTCGCTCACTCCTCCCGCCCCCCTCCGGTGGCATAGGGAGGAGACGGAGGAGAGAAAAGGAAAAAAACCCAGAACCTCGAGGGTTGAGATAAGGGCAGTTTACTGGGACAACACACAAAAAAAAGAGAAGTTACAACAACGGTACTAATAAAAGAATATACAAAAGGAGCGATGCACAGTGCAACTGCTCTCCACCCGGAACCCGACGCTCCGCCACTTCCCCCACCGAAAGTCGAGAGCAGGAGAGCCCTCCCCCCGGCCCACTCCCCATTTATATACTGAGCATGATGTCACATGGTATGGAATAGCTCCTGGGCTAGTTCAGGTCAGCTGCCCCGGCTGTGCCCCCCCCCACACCTCCCAGGTTCCTGTAAAAATTAACTCTATCCCAGCTGAACCCAGGACATTATCCACCCCTTATTCTATACCATCTACATCATGCCCAGATCTTACATTTTCCAATCAACCACTACCACTTTCCTTGTCTTATATATATATATATATATATGGATATGGACACCCCCCACACACACACACACACAAATAGTATTCCCTTAGTCGATGGGCTATCCCTCTAATGTGTCCATCAGTTTTATTTAGTCCATGACTTTGGCGCTCCATCTGTTGTAACAGTCCTTCAGGATACGAGAGATGGTGTGAGGTGCTGGGTTGTTGTATGCTGCCTCTGGAACTTGCAGCTGGTACACTTGGTGCAACCCACACCCTTGGTGTGCAGGTTGAAGATGTTGATCTCGGGGAAATTGCTGGGCGCCAGTTAAAGTTCTATCACTGTTGTACTTGGCTCAGTTTCAAAAGTCCATCCTTCAGTAATTTGGGTCATTCTTACAGTAATACCCTTGATATGGCATATAGGCACTATAGATACAATGACATACATTGGCAGGTTATTTAGCAGTTAAATATCATACAGCCTAATTCACTGGCTATTCTCTCCCAAAAATCAAATCTCCCTGAGGTACACATCGAACTTCCCCATCCTTCTGCATTACCTACCAGGTGTACCCAGGTCCTTGAGCAAAAACAATCCTTTGGATGGGTTTGTCTCTGCTTGAGGGAGGACTAACCCAGACTGTCTTTCCTAACATACTCCTCATGCGTACTACAGGGACTTTATCTCCTTCTACAGTATGTGGAAGTCTTGGTTGGGCGGGGCCCGCCTGATTGGTGGATCCTCTAGTATTAACTAACCAGGTGGCTTTTGTTAAATGTGCATCCCAATGTTTGAAAATTCCACCCCCCATTGCTCTCAATGTAGTTTTCAGCAGTCCACTGTATCGTTCGATTTTTCCAGAGGCCGGTGCCGTGATAAGGGATGTGATATACCCACTCAATGCCATGCTCTTTGGCCCAGGTGTCTATGAGGTTGTTTTGGAAATGAGTCCCATTGTCCGACTCTATTCTTTCTGGGGTGCCGTGTTGCCATAAAACTTTCTCTTCAAGGCCCAGGATAGTGTTCTGGGCAGTGGCGTGGGACACAGGATATGTTTCCAGCCATCCAGTGGTTGCTTCCACCATTGTAAGCACATGACACTTGCCTTGGCAGGTTCGTGGGAGTGTGATACAGTCAATCTGCCAGGCCTCCCCCTGTTTATATTTCAGCCATCGCCCTCCATATGACAGGGGTTTTAGCCGCTTGGCTTGCTTAATTGCAGCACATGTTTCACATTCATGGATAACCTGTGCGATAGTGTCCATGGTCAATTCCACCCCTCGATCACAAGCCCATCTCTATGTTGCATCTCTTCCCTGATGGCCCAAGGTATCATGGGCCCACTGAGCCATAAATAGCTCACCCCTACGTTGCCAGTCCAGGTCCACCTGAGACACATCAATCTTGGCGGCCTGATCTGCCTGCTGGTTGTTTTGATGTTCTTCAGTGGCCCGACTCTTGGGTACATGAGCATCTACGTGACATACTTTTACCACTAGCTTCTCTATCCGAACAGCAATATCTTGCCACAGAGCGGCAGCCCAGATGGGTTTACCTCTGCGCTGCCAGTTGCTCTTCTTCCATTGCTGTAGCCACCCCCATAGGGCATTTGCCACTTCTCTCTTTCAGCAATGTCTAACGCTAGCTGGATGGCTTTCACCTCTGCAAACTGACTCAATTCACCTTCTCCTTCAGCAGTTTCTGCGACTTGTCGTGTAGGACCCCATACAGCAGCCTTCCACCTCTGATGTTTTCCCACAATGCGACAGGACCCATCAGTGAACAGAGCATATTGCCTCTCATTTTCTGGCAGTTTATTGTACAGCGGGGCCTCTTCAGCCCGTGTCATTTCCTCCTCTGGCAACATTCCAAAATCTTTGCCTTCTGGCCAGTGCATGATCACTTCCACAATTCCTGGGTGACTGGGGTTTCCTATGCGAGCTCATTGTGTGATCAGTGCGGCCCACTTACTCCACGTGGCATCAGTCACGTGATGTGTAGAGGAGACCCTCCCTTTGAACATCCAGCCCAGCACTGGCAGTAGGGGTGCTAAGAGGAGCTGTGTTTCAGTACCAACCACTTCTAAGGCAGCTCGAACTCCTTCATATGCTGCCAATATCTCTTTTTCAGTTGGAGTATAGCGAGCCTCGGATCCTCTGTATCCCTGACTCCAAAACCCCAGAGGTCAGCCTCGGGTCTCCCCAGGTGCTTTCTGCCAGAGGCTCCAGGTAGGGCCATTCTCCCCGGCTGCAGTATAGAGCACATTTTTAACATCTTGTCCTGCCCGGACTGGCCCAAGAGCTACTGCATGAACAATCTCCCACTTAATTTGTTCAAAGGCTTGTCGTTGCTCAGGCCCCCATTTAAAATCGTTCTTCTTCTGGGTAACTTGGTAGAGAGGACTTACAATTTGACTGTAATTTGGAATATGCATTCTCCAAAAGCCCACAACACCTAAGAAAGCCTGTGTTTCCTTTTTATTAGTCAGTGGGGACATAGCTACTATTTTGTCGATCACATCCATAGGGATCTGACGATGCCCGTCTTGCCATTTTACTCCTAAGAACTGGATCTCCTGTGCAGGTCCCTTGACCTTACTTTCTTTTATGGCAAAACCAGCCTTCAAAAGGATTTGGATTATTTTCTTCCCTTTCTCAAAAACTTCTTCTGCCGTGTTGCCCCATACGATGATGTCATCAATGTACTGCAGGTGCTCTGGAGCTTCACCTTTTTCCAGTGCAGCCTGGATCAGTCCATGGCAAATGGTGGGGCTGTGTCTCCACCCTGGGGCAGTCGATTCCAGGTGTACTGGACACCCCTCCAAGTGAAAGCAAACTGTGGCCTGCACTCCGCTGCCAAAGGAATGGAGAAAAATGCATTAGCAATGTCAATTGTGGCATACCACTTAGCTGCCTTTGATTCCAGTTCATATTGAAGCTCTAACATATCTGGCACAGCAGCGCTCAGCGGTGGCGTGACTTCATTCAGCCCACGATAATCTACTGTTAGTCTCCATCCCCCACTATATTTCCGCACGGGCCATATGGGACTATTAAAGGGTGAGCAAGTCTTGCTGATCACTCCTTGGCTCTCCAATTGGCAAATCAGCTTATGGATGGGGATCAGGGAGTCTCGGTTGGTGCGATATTGCCACCGGTGCACCATCGTGGTAGCAATTGGCACCTGTTGTTCTTCAACCTTCAGCAACGCCACAACCGAAGGGTCTTGAGAGAGACCAGGCAGGGTAGACAGCTGTTCAATCTCCTCCGTCTCCAATGCAGCTATACCAAAGGCCCAACAGTACCCTTTTGGGTCCTTGAAATACCCCCTCCTGAGATAATCTATACCAAGGATGCATGGGGCCTCTGGGCCAGTTACAATGGGGTGTTTATGCCACTCATTCCCGGTTAGACTCATTTCAGCTTCCAATACGGTTAGCTCTTGGGATCCCCCTGTCACACCAGAGATACAGATGGGTTCTGCCCCTTTATAACTTGATGGCATTAGGGTGCATTGTGCACCAGTGTCTACTAGAGCCTTATATTCCTGTGGGTCTGATGTGCCAGGCCATCGAATCCACACTGTCCAGTAGACTCGGTTGTCCCTTTCCTCCACCTGGCTGGAGGCAGGGCCCCTCTAATCCTGGTTAGAGTATCCGTTACTCGCTTTTCGCACACGTGAATCAAAAGTCCCTTCAAGAGGATCAGAAATGAGATCAGCCCTTCTACTGCGTCTGGGGGACTGCTCACGGGAAACTGGAGCAGCAGTTTTCCAAGAAGAATCCTCTTTTCTGATTGCTTTTTCTCACAACTCCCATACCCGTGCATCCAGGACTGAGGTAGGTTCTCCATCCCACTTCCTCATGTCCTCTCCATGGTCACGCAGGTAAAACCACAGGTTAGCCCGTCGTATGTACTTTTCTCTCTCCTCTCTCTTGGGCAGAGGAATGCTTACTCCCAATAGCTGCGATGCGGGCCTGTACAGGTGGGGAAGAGGACATATCCACCTTGAATTGCTGGAACTCTCAGGACAATTCCTCTACAGCCGAGACACAGGCCCGTAGGGAGGAAGAGAGACTTCCTTCGTATTGCCGGAGTTGGACAGCCAATTCGTCCACCATTTGTCCATGGCCTTCTTTCCAGGACATTACTGCCAATGAGTTGGCATAGGTTGGTGGTGCATTTCATTGAAACTTCAGCCACATCAGTTGTGTGCATTGGACTTCATCTGGATCTGTGGGTGACTGTGCATTTTCTGGATCATTTTAAATCACCTCCAGCACGGCTAATTCCCTCAGGTACTGGATACCTCTCTCCACGGTAGTCCACTTGCCTTGGTGACATGTAACTTCATCCTTGAAGGGGTATCTTTCCTTTACACCTAACAGAAGTTGCCTCCAGAGGCTGAGGACTTGTGTTTTTCTCCCAATTGCCTTGTCGATGCCCCCTTCCCTAGACAGAGATCCCAACTGCTTGGCTTCCTTACCCTCTAATTCCAAACTACTGGCCCCATTATGCCAGCATCAGAGCAGCCAGGTAACAATGTGCTCACCTGGGTGGCGGCTAAAATCTTTTCGCATGTCATGCAACTCACTCAGAGATAGAGATTGGGTGATTATTTCAGGTTCTGCCTCTTCCTCCTGTTCTCGCCATGACCCTGGTTCATCTTCATCTCTCACTAATCGAACTGATTTCTTTGTGTGTTTCTTTTTCTGTACAGGGGCGACTGATACTGGCACAGGTTGGTTCTCTGGTTTAGCTGCAGTACCTGTCACCAGGGTTGGGGTAGCCACGCTGCCTGTTGCCGGGGTAGCCATGGTGCCTGTCGTCAGGGTTGGGGTAGCCGCGGTGCCTGTTGCCCTGTTTTCCCTCTTTTCCCCCTGAGGGTGCTGCCTAATATCAAGCAGTGTTTGGTAGATACTGGCCAGGGCCCAGCACAGTGTAGTGAGTTGTGTGTCTCTGGAATAGCCACAGCATTTTCCTTTCAAATATTCTACCACTTCATGAGGGTTCTGTAGTTGTTCGGGAGTGAACTTCCAAGCCACTGGAGGTGAGAAGTTCTCTAGATACCTGCCCATATTCTCCCACATGCCGTGCCACCCATGAATATCCAGCTTTGGGGCAGATCTCTGGGCGGTACTCTTAAAGAGCCTTTTTGTAGCCCTAAACAAGACCTGAAACATATTTAGGAGGCATAGCACTAACAGCACACTGGCTTGCACATCCCAAGGATATTAAAAATTCTCAAAAGCTGTTGTAATTAGTTGGAAGGAGAGAAGGGAGGCGAACAGACAGGGGGAAGTATCCCCCCCGACTTCCCCATGGATTGGGTGTAATTACCCATAAAATCCGGTAGAAGGTGCCCAAAGTATGGAAATGATATCACTGCCTCATACAGATACCAGCTTAACCTCATGACCAGTGATGTAATCATTTCACAAGTCGACCTTGCCCAGTACAGCAAAATGATAATGCCAATCACTCTCCCAGAGGTCAGAAACGTAACTACAGGCAATACATAGAGCACATAGGAACTTACAAAACGCCACCATGTAAACAAATGAACCAACATTGTGACTAACATCTATTTATCTAATACAAGAAATGTGTACGACAAATTTGTTTCAACACGCTCTGGCCAGATCTGTCGTTATCTCAACCCTTCGTGCCCCACGTTGGGCGCCAAAAAGGACTGTCGTGGTTTCAGCCCAGCCGGTAACAAAGGACCCCGCAGCCGCTCGCTCACTCCTCCCGCCCCCTCCGGTGGGATAGGGGGGAGACGGAGGAGAAAAAAAAAAAAAAAAAAAAAAAAAAAGAAACGGAACCTCGAGGGTTGAGATAAGGGCAGTTTACTGGGACAACACACAAAAAAAAGAGAAGTTACAACAACGGTACTAATAAAAGAATATACAAAAAGAGTGATGCACAGTGCAACTGCTCACCACCCGGAACCCGACGCTCCGCCGCTTCCCCCACCGAAAGTCGAGAGCCCTCCCCCCAGCCCGCTCCCCATTTATATACTGAGCATGATGTCACATGGTATGGAATAGCTCCTGGGCTAGTTCAGGTCAGCTGCCCCGGCTGTGCCCCCCCCACACCTCCCAGGTTCTTGTAAAAATTAACTCTATCCCAGCTGAACCCAGGACACCTCCCCTCCCCTGAACTAACCTCTTGCACGCTTCCCAAATGTGTAATCATATGGTGAAAGACAACATTTTCCCTTTACGAGCAAGTAGTGAACACAGTAAACTCCATTTTGCTTGATGGGAATGCTGCAGAGATGCACTCAACTTATTTTTTGTCACTTGACAGAAATGCTCTGTTTTTCTGATTTTTTTTTTTTTTTTTTTTTTTTTTTTCCAGGAGAGGAAAAATTCTTATGTCAGCCCTGGGACATGAAGCTAAAATTACAAGCACACAAATTATTCTCCTCTGCATCATTGCTGGGTAAAGCAGCCTCTCTGGAAACAATAGCTGGAGCTTGAGGTATCTACAGGGAAAACAGAACATTGTGATTGATTTAATGCCCTTCTCATGGGATTTACTCTTGGCAAAGTGCCTGTGTGGTTTATGTCAGAAGGGATACACGATTCGCATGTGGATCCAATGCTCACTGTGAGGTAACTCTTTAGTGCTAATGAGCATAAAAGGAGTCAGCATCCCATGAATTAAAAAAAAAATGCACCTGAGAACCACCCTCCATCAGGAGAAAACCAAAGGCCTGCCAGATTCTGGCAGTAGAGGGAGAAAGATGAATATCCACATATCTCTCCAATATAACCAAAAGCAGTGATGAGAAGAAATTACTACTAGGTTCCATAATTGGATAATGAGCAGAACAGTGTCAGTGCATGAAAATCTGCAAACAAAAATATGAAATAAGCACATTTTTGGGTCCCTTTTTGCCCTTTTTCTGCCCTTTGGACCATTTTAGAAACAGACACTATGTTTTTTCAGGTGTAAGATAATGAGTACAGGTAATATATATGGGCAAAAAATGCCTTGATCAGCATGCTCTGTTGGAATCAGATCGGTACCCATCAGAAATTTTCCATGATCCTGTACTTTAAAAACAAAACGAAAACCTTTTACAGTAACAAAGCTTGCAAGGTGAAAATACCGTGTTTGGTTTTGTTCTACGACTCGAAAGAAAGCATGCCATTACTGTTCACATGGCTGGAGACGCTGTTCAGTAATAGAACTGCAAATACCACCATTTTGGATTTGGAAATCTGTAGTGGATTAATGAAGTTCCTTCCTTCCTCCCTTATAATAGGTGCAGTCTAGGCAACCCAAGGAGACTGCATAGAAGAACCAGGTCCACTGCTATTTACCATGGATCTATAGATAATAAATAGTACATTGTTTCTTTTGGTAGCCATTCAGGATTTAGATCAGCTGTAACAACTACCTCTATTTTGCCATTTAGAGGAATTGGGGGACTGAGAGCATTAGGCAGCTCACTGTTGTTTATGGAGGAAATCATCTCAGAACTTGCAGAAGTAATGCAGGACCAGGGAGAAGTACTGTACATCATAACTCCTTGGGACCCCACAGTCTTGCACTGTTTTGCCAGTTGATATGGGGAGGAAAAGCCTGGCTATAAAAGGGAGACAAGTGAGAGGTGTTGAAGCGTAGCACTTGTACAGAACTAGTAGCCTTCCTTGTTGGTATGACAAAAGAAAATGAAATACCCCCTGTCAATATAATGAATCTCTGAAGAACAATGGAGCTTTGGGAAGAGAGTAACAACTCCTCCCTCCAAAGCATGAAAATGACGGAGATCAATACAACTTAAGGGTGATACTCGCTGAGATCTCAGTTCTTCTGCATAGCTTCCTTCATATAAACTGGGTTTGAAGTAAGCAAGTAGACATATAGAAACAAGAAAAAAAAAACAACCAACCTAACTTCAGTTTGAAAAGGAAAGAGATGGATTCAGATACAATTTGAGAGGAAATGAAGGAGCCTGTTTCAGAACTGACCTGGAAGTTGCAAATCATGGACAGACTGTGGTCCACCTGGTCATCTGCTCTATGTGTAGTTTCTACACAGTTAAAGGTAAGCAGGGAGAGTCAAGCTTTTGGATATATGCTACTACAAAATCATAAGCAATTTTAAAAGCATCCAAAGGACAGCATATCATTCCAGAAAGCAGAAAAAAAAAGGAGGGGAAAAAAGGCTATTTTTTTCCTGTTTCTTGATACCTTTCTGTGCATTTGTATAATATCTAACGTAGTGGGATCCTGATGTGATTAGGCTTTGTCCATGACACTCTAAGAGCAATAACAGGCTTACTGAAATTAGTAAACTCATAATGACTTCAAAGGGCTTTGCCTCAAGGCAGTGAACAATTTCTGGAGCTTGTTTTTCTACAAATTCTAACCTTTGTTTTCTGTACAAATATCGCCTTTCTTCTATTAGTACCTCTTATGTAGAGACAGGTCACTCAGAAAGAAAGAAAGAAAGAGAAAGAAAGAAAGAAAAAGAAAGAAAGAAAAGCAGGAGTAAAAAAGCAGGAAAGAAAGCAGGAGTAAAGCAGTATTTGTTTGATACCAAAGCAGTATTCCTTGCTGAAGGACAGTAACTGCAGCACTCTTCCAAGGACTGGTACAAATCTAACTATCAACAAACAAAACTGATCTTGGAGAAGAGAGAAGGCTGGAAGGGTTTTCACTGGAATCTAGCTGGCATCCAAACACTCATTTGCTGTGAGTTCTGATGAGAAATTCTGCATCTTTAGCAAAAATAATATGTGGAGTTATTTGCAAATGAATTCTGACGGTTCCTTCCTGCCATGCAACTCCTCATCATTTATTCTCCTCTCCCTTTTCCTCTCCCTCTACAATTTGCTTTACTTTTTGGAAATGTATCCCTTGTTTGAGAAACAGGATTTAATATCATCCTAATCGCCTCCTATTTTGGGGGAGAGGGAAAAAGGAATAGAAATGAATATTATTTCATTTGCTTGCATATGCTCACGTGTTAGAAGGGTGTGATAAACCTGGGATCCATACTAAGAAAATTTTCCCTCTCACCATGAAGGAATTTTATGAAGGAAGGGTTTTCTCCCTGAAGAGGGATTGTGTTAGGAAATGGGACAGTCTCTTCCCTGTACACAAAGGATTTTGGTTTGCAGGTGCCTCTTCCAGCCTTCTGGATCTGTTGCCTTCTTCCTAAACAGAAAAATCCAGTTATTGTTAGAGATAGCATTATCCCTGTTTAGCAACCAGCCCTCTTCTATCTTTTTCTTTTGGACATAGCCTAACATGCAGAGAGGCAGTAACTACAACATTGAGTGACAGAGGCTCCTGGATCAGAAGATACTGACATTATTTGTGTTTGATGGTGGGGGAAAAAAAACCAAAACATGACTTATGCAAACCTCTGCGGATATTGATTAGCTTATTTTAAAAATAAAGGAAAGGGTTGCTGTTGGTATGCATTGGTGGAGAAAATCTGCCTCTACTGCAGGCAGGGAGCTGAGCTTTTATACTCATCATTTCTGCACCGTGCCCCTGTATTAGAGTCACAGAAAAGAGATCTATGGTAATGAAGAAGTACAAACCACTGTATTTTGTAAATAACAATCTGCAGACCCTAAGTGAATACAAGGATGTAATTCACTCTAGGATTTCTGCAGCTGTTAATAAATCACTCAAGCTGCACTCAGGCAGCTTATGACATCAGCAGATCCCCTCAAGTGAATTACAGCCATTAATTTACACAGAGAAGGCCATCTATCATTTATTATTGACCATCTGTTACTAGGAATATGTACATTTTTGATAAATTAATAAGATTTTGATAGAAAACATCTTTAATTTATTCCTATGTACATTCATTTGTGATGTGCAACTTTGGGTTTGTAATTATCAGTGAAAACTGACTTGTGACATCAGCCAGAGGTAATTACATGTTGATGCAACAGTATGCCTCAGCAAGTTTAGCAAGGCACCGTGGCTAGTGCTTAAGGCCACACTCCTGCACAGATGGAAGGGATTGATCCTCTCAAAGATGTCACAGAAAGATATTTACTCACTCAGCATACAAAGGAAACAAATTCTCTGTGTGCCTGTGCCAATAGAAAAGTGTCGTTTGCAATGTGAAACCTGTTACTCCTTTGCACACAGTTTCTTCCCAAGAGTAAAAATAATGGCTATAGAGCATCTGCTTGCTGTAAACAGAAGATAAAACATTGCCATAAATGAAAGATCAAGTTCATTACACCTGACGATCTACTTTGGCTCCTTGTATTTCTTTCTGTTTCCTCATGCTTCTACGTCACTGGGTGATATTGCTGGGCTCTTAGAATCTGCAGAACTGAGGGTAGGGATTTGGGCACAGCATTTCCAGTTTAAAATTCCAACATAAATTATAGCATAAGACATGGTGTGCTTTAAAACTTTCATGGCACAAAGGTGCCTTATAGCCTGGCAGGCCTGCTAAAGAGCCAGAACATATACGACAACTCAGCTTTGTTATTGGCACATAGACACTCCTAGATGTCCATTTCAGAAATGCTTACGCTGGGTCTATGTAAAAGTCCTGCAGAATAAAACTAAGCAAAAAAACCCCAAATGCCTGCGTGGCTGAGTAAAACTGTCAAGCAGGTGATGGACTTCTCAGTTGTGGTTATATGTTTGTAGTCCTCCAAATTACCCATTGCCACAGTATTTAAGTCAGATTTGCAAATAAAGTAAGAATGGACATAGAGGCATACAGGGACAAAACACCATTTGCTCAGCTAGAGCTGTATCTTTTTCAGCTTAAGCTGGATTTGGCTTCATATCAATGGAAAGGTTTTGTTGCAGGGGTGGTTTTGAATAGAGAGGCTTAGGGCTGAGGGCTGGATTCTGACCCTGCAGCTGTGGGCAAAAGTCTGGACTGATACAAAGCCACAGAGATCGCAGTGCAGCAGGAGCTTCTACACGTAACTCGAGCCTAAAGTTCAAGTTTTGCTTCTTAAAAGATACAGTTTTTACAAAACCACTCATCACATAAATGTTTTAATAACTACAAATTTTCAGTGAAGACTGGATGACCAAAAAAGTTTGTGATATTAGGACTGTACTGTCATAGCATATATGGGATGTTGAAAATGTAAAAGCTACTAACTGTAACAATTTAGGAATACTACTTTGGGACTTAAAGACTCCTGATTCTTGCCAACACACACTGAAATAAACTCATCCATTGCCTGGCGTATGCTTGAAACCTTTTGGTCTTACAGCATCAGAAAAAAATTCTCCAGCAGCAGAAGTCACAAAATCACCATAGATATATTGAGTAACATGTGACTGAATGAAATTTTTACACCTTTAAAAAATAATGCCATCATCACCATCCTTTGATAACTAATTTGAAAACAATAAAAGTTTATTATCTGGGACCTTTCACGTTCTGGTGAGGGTTAAGCCTGATATGGCAGTATTAATTTAGGAAGTGAAACCAATGTTGAAACTATCTATGGGTTTTTCACAATATAAAATGTAATAAATTTCTGAAATTACATTTAGTAGTCACCATGTATCTGCTGGTTTCCATGGGCACTCGAAATTGTTTAACGTAGTAAATTTACTCCTGAAGCATTCTATCATGATTGGACTGTGGTTTGATCACCCAACTTTCTTATTTGCCTTTACAAATATTTTTAACAGTATTTTGTTTTATTGAATGAAAGACCTACAATGGGAAAATGCTAGAATGTAGAAGAAATAATGAACCCAACTGTAATCAAACTGGGAACAGTGCTTATTTTATCTTTAACTTTTAGAATTGTCACCAGAATAGCAGAGGAAATAAGTTTTAGATGAATGTATTCTGAAAAACAGTAACATCCTTTCAGACATAGCCAGGGCTTTGTCACCAGAGCACCTGCTGGAGTCTATGGTGGGGATGTCAAGAGTTTTTTATGTGCATTGCTTCAACCACATAAAGGACTCACCACCCCTTGTTGGAGCTATGGAGAACTCTTGTTGCCATTAGGACTGAAGCCACCATCTTCCAGTCTGGCAACATCTAAACTTCTGAGATGACTGTAGCCATTCCCATAAATATACAGAGCAACCTGGTACATCAATAAAACAATATACAAATGCTGTTACTAATATTATCACAGTGTCGCTGCTTGCGATGGTATTAATAGTCCATTCTGGTTTGAAGTAAATCTTTCAGAGGTTTACAATTTAACTGTAAAAGTCTGTGTTAATCTGGTATAGCAATGGGGCACGCAAAATCTTAGCTTCAGAGGCAATTTCTTGTTACCAAATTGTAGTAAAATCAATTTAGCTAGCAATTTGGTTTGTTGGAACGCATGCCATTTCCAGATATTGTTTCAGTTGTATAATTAAGGCACAATTAAACCCAGTTCCATGCAAAATTGTATTTTATTAAAAAACTTCAGCATCCTACTATGAATAAAACTGAGGAGTTGGTATTTGTGGTGAGTGGCTGCTGAGAGGAAAGGTGTTACGTGGCAAATCGTGGCAAGTCTTTCCCTCTTCCACAAACGTTTATGGTTACCTTAAAATGAATGCAAATAACCTAAAAGCTTCTAGTAAACTTATAAAAATAAAACTTGTATTTGAGAACAGTCCATACCGTAACCAGCATGCCATATGACAAGAAACATGAAGGGCAACACAAAATACTAAGTACATAATAGAACTTCTGAACTTTGAGCAGAAAAACGTTTGCTTTCGAGTTTTCCAACGTAGAAAGGTTCGGCAGTTAGCGCGTTAGCAAGTTTTTTTTTCCACAAACGCACATAACTCGGCCCGCTTCTGCTGCGAGCGATAGGTACCACCCCCACCCCCCACCACCTCTGCCGGGTCCCGCAGCAGCGGAGCCACCTTTTGTTTCGCGGGGGCTCTGCTGCGGCGGTCGGCCCACGGAGCTGCGGCCCGAACGGCACGCCGCCTCCGGGGCCGAGCGCCCACGCCCGGCCACCAACACGCGTGGGGGGGGGGGGGGGGGGGGGGCGCGGCCCCTCTCCCCCGCCGCGGGGCTGCCCCGCTCGGCGGCCCGGGGAAGGAGGCGCCGTCCCAGCCCCTCCAGGCCGCGGGGGCCATTTTTAAATGCCTGTCAGGCAGCGGCGGGGGAAGCAGGTGCCGGAGCCCGGGAGCTCCCTGAGGCGCTGAAGCTGCGGTCCCTGCTCCCTCAGGCGGGGCAGGGTGGGCTGTCCCCTCACAGACGCCAGGGGGAAGGGGCACCTAACGCCTCCGCCGAGCCGCTGCGGGGCGGGGTAAGGACAGCCGCCGGCCGCTCGCCCCCGCGGCGGGGAGTCCCCCGCATTTAAAGGGCAGCTCCGGGCGGAGGCATCCCTCCGCCGCGTGAGGCGGCCGGGACTTCTTCTCCCCACACACGGCCGGGCGGCCCGATCCGCGGGGTAGCCCGGACCTTGTTTTCCCTCAGCGAGATCCCTCCGCCGCGGCGCAGCGCCGCGCTGCGCCCTGATGGGAACTGCGGCTAACGCTGTACCTCCTCCGCGGGCGAGGCGCGGGGCCTCGCGGGCTGGCGGCCTGCCTCTGCGCCGACCGGGGTGAAGCGCCAGCGCGGGGAGGAGGCGGGGAGCGGCGCAGGTTGCGGGGCGGGGGGGCGGGTTGCGTTTCTTTGCGAGTGGTGTATCCTTCCGCGGCGGCGGGCGTAAGGCCGCGCCTGTGTGCGGTGTCCCTCCGCCGCCGGCAGCGCAGGGGCAGGCGGCGTCTCCCCGGACGGGGCGAGGAGGTCACGGGCTTCGCCGGCAGAAAGAAGAAGAAACTTCGGAGCGCGGTGGCCGGCGCAGCGGCCCGCCTGGCTCGGCAGGCCGTCGGACAGAGGGCTCCCCGCAGAGAAGAAGGAAAAGGAGGAGGAAGCGGCGGCGACGGCGGCCTGTCTTCGCCGCCGCCCCGCGGGGTCTCTGCGAGGGAGCCCGGGGGACTCTTTCTCGTGGGGCTCGGCGGAGGGATCTCTAGGAAGCGTTCGCTGTCACCTCCCCCCTACACCGCTCGCCCCTCGGCGCCGCCATCTTGGATTTTAATCCGCCATTTTTTTTCCTCCCCCCACTCGGAATTATTTTTTTATCACTATCGCTGCTTTTTCCCCCACCTCCTTAGTTTTCCTCCCCTCTGCGCCCCTCCCTCGCTCAGTCTTCGCTTCTCCCCCTCCCCTTTTTTCCCCCTCGCCCCCTTCCCTTTGATGATTCATTTTCCCCCAGTGGCGGCTGGGGCAGCGCCGGCGGCGGCGAGGGACCCAGCGCGGAGGGCAGCCGGGAGGTGAGTGTGTGTGTGAATTGGGGGGGGTCGAGGGGGGTGTCGCGGCTCCCGTGGGCCCTGTGAGCAGGGTGCCCCCACGCGTGGGAGGCGCCAGGGGCAGCCTGTCAGCGGGCGGTGAGGCGGGGGCGCCTGGGGCTGTGAGGGGGCTGTGCCGCTCAGCTGGGGGGGGGTGTGCAGAACTTGGAGGGGGCCCGCTCCGTGGGGTGGAGAGCGCGGCGCGGCAGGGAGGGGGTGTGAGGAAGCGCCGTGCCCGGTGTCCTGCCCCCCCCCCCCCCCCAGCCCCGGGGCCGCCCCCCGCCGCGGGCCAGCCGAGGGGACAGCGTGCGGGGCCGGCGGCGTCCCCCGCCGCCTCGGGCAGGGCGAGGGCGGCTTTCGGCGGCCCTGACAGACGGACCCCGCGCTCCATATGGCGGTCGATGTGGGGTGGGAGGACGATGGGGACGACGGACCCGCGGCCGCTCGGAGAGAGGGGCGTCTGCAGGCGGTGCCGCCTCCCCGCCGCCGCGGGGGGCCGGGGGAGGTGGGGGGCCGCGGCGGGGCCGGGGGTTGGCGGCGGCGGCGCCGCCGGCGGGAGGCGAGCCCTAGGGGGCAGCAGGCGGCTGGGGGGGCGGTGCCGCCCGGCCCGGCTCCGCTCCGCTCTGCTGCCTTCCGCCGCCCGCTTCCCCCTCGGTTCGTTCGCTGGGTTTTGTGCGGGTAGCTTCAGCCTAGGGAGGCGTGTGGGGAGCTGGGGGAGGAAGCTGTTAGCTACCTGGCAGTTCGTGGCACTCCTGGTGCTAAATGGTTAGTGGTCCCGGCGGCACGGCTTTCCTCTGTATGAGCCGTCATAGGAGTTTTAAGCCGTGTTCCTACTGATTGGTTTTTATTAAGGTCTGTTTTGAGTGACCGCTCCGGCCTCGGAGCTTGCTGCCTTCGTTAGATCGAAACGCCTGACATCCTGCGGGTTTTTTGTGTATTTTCATTGGGGGATGTATGCTTTTAAGGAAGGGGTAAAGCACACCTTTGTCCGGCATCTGTATCTGAAAGTTTAAAGTCAAATTATCTTCAACACATTACTCTCCGAAAAAGTAAAGATGGGGGGTGAGAGAGAAAGTACATGGTGTTTTGTTGAGTTGTATCACAGGCAGCTTGAGAATCATAAGTATATAACTTGGTGTAGTTTTCTGGTGGGTTGAATTCAGTGCAGGGTGACACGTATGAGATGGCAATCTGATCGGAGTGTTTAATAGTGTAACTATAAATACATAGTGGGAGGTTTTAATCAATGAGGTTAAAGTGTACTATAGAGTAAGTTCACAGAGAGCCAAGTCATGCCCTGTTTCCATGATCTGGTCACTATAGCTATGGATGCATCCTCTTCCATTTTAATTAAAAATTAACTTTTGTCTTGAATTCTTTAAGCCTTTTTCCTTGCAAGTAACACTGTGAGGAAGTCAAAACTTACTTGATTGAAAAATGGGATTTGTTTGTTTGTTTGTTGTGCTATTTTGTTATTAGAGCCAGACAGACATGTACAAACATCTCTGCTTTATACCCATTTGAGTTCGCAAACTGGAGAATAAGATTTCTTTAAAGTAATTACTTAGTGCATTGCATATTAAATGAATAAGAGGGATGATGTGTCCTTGTATACTCAGTAACAGGACTGAACAGGGCTCTAGAATACTTGTTTTGCTTTGTTAGCGCTATCCTACTGCAGGACTACAATTCCCAGTATTCTTTTCACTTCAAACAGCATTGTGCTTTAATACAACAGACAGTTGCCCAAATTAACATAGTAAGTGTAAGGTATGATACTTCTGTGCTAAACAGTGAATCCAGAGCTGTGGTTTGAGAATGCAAAGCATTTGGGAGCAGTCCCAGCTTAAGTGCTCCTGACCACTTCCCTGACCTTGTCCCCCCACCCTCCTGTAATGTCCTCTTGCACCATGGTTCAAGCTAGCAAGGTTCAGACTTTTCTGGTGACTCCCCTGATTCAGTCACCACTTGGCTCTGCACTTGCTTTGCTGGCACAGAGGGAGGATGGCATGTAAGTGGGCATAAGCAGGCGAGGGAGCAGCAGGGCTGCTTTTGGGGTTAGGCTGGTTTGAAGTCTTCATTGAACTGTAGTGCTGTTTGTGCCAGCCATGGTGGGACTGGCCTGAACTGCTAGGTTCAGTTGAACCTGTGTAAGTCTCATAGCTAACCTGTTAAAACAGCTGACACCTCTTCCCCTTTCAGTGGTCCTGCCGCTGCTCCTCCAGTACTGCATCCTCGCTTGCTCTAGTGCCCGCTGGATCCTTTGCTGAGTCTGCTCAGCACATTAAACCAGCAGAAAATTACCTGCTCTCCCCCCTCTTGGATTAATGATGTTAAATTGAGTTATGGAGAGGTCCACTGAGCTCCAGAATTGGTGGAAATGTTTGTGTGAATTGATAAGGGGGAGGAAGGAGGTTATCCCTCTCCCAGAAGCAGTGAGCTTTTGGATTGTCTCTGTGAAAGTCTGCTGAACACTGGTGTTGCTGCAGTGAGTTGGGAGATCACGCAGCCTTTAGGGTGCTTTGCTCAGCCAGTTATTCAGCCTCACCCTGAGGGGGCACCAGGTGGAGGAAGAGGGCGGGGGGCGGTTAGGGAAGAGGAGAAGGGGCAGGAGCTGCTGAAGCACTTCTGTATGTGCATTGCCTCTCTGCCACTCATTTGTACTGGTACGCTATTGCTTCTGTGCCTGCATTGTGCTTGGATTAGTATCCAAACTGACACACAAAAATCACGTGGCTGCAAAAGAACTGGCACAAGAGAAAGTGGGAAAGTACAGACCGAGCTATTGGTGGGGCATTGAAGCCTGGGTTTGGGTCAGGTTTGGATCCATGTGTGCTCTCACAAACCTGCATCCTGGGGCTGCAGTTCTGCAAAAGTTTGAACTGACGTGAGTTAGTTTTGACACAGTCTTACATTCTCCCATGTGCCTCTATTAATCCATGTCCAATTCTGCACTGAGCTTGTTCTGAGAGCTAACTAGCTGAAAAGAAACACTCAAAAACCAGGGGTTTTTGTTGGGTGTTTTTGTTTTGGTTTTTTTTTTTTCTTTTCTTTTTCCTGGTGGTTTAATTTACTGAACCAGTTCATCCTGGGGCAAAGAAAGTCAAAAGTGGATGTGAAATCAGGTGGCTGAAATAAGCATCTGCAGGGGTGGGACTGAAGTAGCCCTTCCTACTTTTATCCTGTTGAGGAATTGCAGCCTCAACTCCAGAATCTTTGAAGTCCTGTGGGACTGCTTGACCTTTCTTTAAGATAGAGCTTTGACTACAGAGATTAAGGGAAAGTAAACTCCCAAATACCTTCTTTTTTTGTCACCTTCTGTGGTTGCACAGACCTCTCTTCCATAGCTGGTTTTGCTGTGTTTTAGTATCATCACTAATAATTTGTAGTGTAACATAGAACATCAGGTTCCTGTTTAAAGTGACGCTGCATTGGCTTCATACCTTCTGTGAGCCAGAAGCATTCTGTGCCTCCCTTTCCTCTCTGGCTTAATGGTACTTGTCTGAGCTGTCAAAAACAGTAGCCAAAATAAGGTTTGACGCTGTTTTGAATAACCCCTTAAAGCTGTGCAAGTTTTAATTCAGCTTTGATTTTGCTCAGAGTCTTTTGTATTCTTAGAAGCTTGAACACTTTTTAGGAGTGGGTGGGATTTTCTTGTTACGCAGATGGGGTGGCTGTAGTGAAATCGTTTACAGCCTGGTGATCTTATAGAAAAACTGGTTGCATAGTTTTGGTCTGCTTCCCAAATTAAAAGGTCTATTGCTTTTTTTTAGAGCTATCAGTAATGAAACATACATATTTTCTTTTAATGCCATTGATTTGTCCGGAAAAGCTGAGGCTGTGGTCTTGTGTTTTGGTTTTGTGTCCTGTATTTGCTTTAGGCCACTGTCTTGTTGAGGAAGACTTTTTGCAGCTATAGTTAATTTAAAAAGGAAAAAAAAAAAAATCCCAAAACTGGTTTAGATGCTTGAGTTAATTTAAAAAAAAAAAAAAAAAATTGTATTTTAGAAGGTCCTTTGGCTGCCTGTGTACTGGAGGCAATAGGAAAGGGGAGTATGACCCTGCCTGCTAGGAAACCTCCTGATACTAGTGCCTTTGCCTGTGTCCTGGAGAGGGATGTACAAAATCCACTGCCTCTGTTTAGAAGCTGTCCCTGTGCTTTAAGCAGTATACATTTATATGCCAAAACTGTGTTACAGAAGACTAAAATAAATGATACTTGAATTTCTTAGGGTTACTGATGTTTGTGTTTGTATGGTTTAGGGTTTTATTGATTTGGTTTTGTGCAGCTTTTTTTTCCCCATCACAACAAGCTTTTTCTGAATTGATAGATTTCACAGATGAGAGCCCAAAACCTGGGAGGTGCAGACAGCTTTTGAGATCCAACAGCCATAGAATTTCTTTACTCAAGTTCATAGGGATTTACTACACTTCTCAGTATAAAAGGACTAAGGCTTTTCATATGTGATATAAATCTGAATGGTACTGTTTAATCAGTTTGGTAAACACTTCTGGATAAATCTGGCTTTGCGAGTATCTCACGCTATGATAGCATTAATCATGTTTATGCTTCAGTTGCTTCCAAATGTTACTGAAATGGAAATAATGCTCAGAAAGTGTGTTTAATAGGTTTAATAAATTTAGAACCAGGTAAATGAAACTTGAGGTTTAGGTTTTGAGAGTACCGTTGCAATGAAATGCTAAATTTCTCAATGAGAGGTGCTGAATGCAATTGAGCTATATTTTGACATTTTAGGAAAAGTGTCTGTAAAACTACCATAATAGAATTATAAAAGACAGTATAATTATGAAGAGTAGTGGTATAATTAATAAAGGGTTAAAACAGCAATGTGGACATTTACATTGAAATAAAAAAGGTCCCTTCGAAGCTGTAATTGTGCTGGTAAACTTAACAGTATAGATAAACCCAAAGTCATAAGGGATCCATGCATGGTGTTATATTATTTGATGGCAGAGCCCTTTAGCAGGAATTTTTAAGTATGTGGAGGTGTAAGTATATTCCAGGTTTTTCTTGAATAGGAAGATGGTGTTCATCTCCTCCTTTTCTCCCTCCGTTCCTAAAGGACTTGTCAGCATGAATCTGATGTAGAAAGTACTGAAAGCAAATCACATGGTGGTGATGAGAGGGGCATCTCTTGCTCCCTTTTAGGTTATCTGTTGGCATTAGGAGCTGTGATATTCACTGGGAGAGGAATCCTGTCTGTTGGCTCTAGCTTTTGAAACCGTCTCTTGAAAGCAGTGTTTGTGTATTGGGTGAGGGAATAGAGGCTGAAGAAGCACTCATGCAGTCTTCAAGTTTGTAATTTGGCTGGTGTTAGAAAATAAAAGACAGCAGTAGATGGAGACAAAGGTTTTCTTCCTCATTAGGCTGCTAGGCTCAAATAAATAATGATTTTTCACAAGAATGTTTGCTAGGCTTCACTAAATTACTTTCAGTTTTGCTTGGGGAGGACTTCTGTTGTCATCTGTATCAATATATTTTGCAACAAAACCAAGTGTTTTTCCTAATGCTTAGTATGGCTTGAGTATTCTTCTGTGGCCACATTCCTTCTTACCTTTGCTATCTTTCTTTCCTTGTCATTACTGTATTTGTTAGGCAGAAGGGTGTTAGCACAGATAGTACTCACCTTCCCAAACTGGACTTAAGAAAGATCAGTTACCTTCTTTGTGTGGAGTACACCTTTATCCAGCTGAAAATGTAGCGACCATACCTGTTAGTTGTCAGAAACACTACCGTATTGAATGGTTTTTCTCCAGATTGTTGCATACCAGTATTCATCTACAATTGGACTTCATGGTAGACTTCATTTACCTTTACTGCTCTTGAACTGTAGCACACCACAGAGTATAGTTCAGTCCTGGTTTGCAAAGAGACGGAGACTGAATGTAGTCGAAATCTTTAATGTAGTTTCTGTTTTAATACTCTTTATTACCACTGTTACAAAAATGGGGAATGGGGTTTAATTAGAGTATATAGAGCTGTAAAATGAATTGTTTGAGAAGCAGAAAGAGGGAAGTTTAAGAATGAGTCTGTCATTATGTGTTTTCGTGTTAACTCAGTGCAGATCTTCACAGGGTAGCTGTCTTCTGAAAGAAGTTCAGGTGGGATGCTTAACAAGAAAATTTTGGGGTTTGGGTTTTGGTTTGGTTGTTCTGTTTTTTTTTCTTTCTCCTTTTTAAATGTATGCTATCAGGCAAGCTCTATGAAGAAAGAAAGAAAAAAAAAGCCTAGTGTTGTCTAATACAGGTTTAGCTGCAAGATTTCCAAGGGGTTTTTTGGAGGTACTATGTAAAAATGTCTGGTTCTACGTATAGCTAAATGCAATGAATAGGGTTTTCCCTAGTAAATTTTAAGTCTCTGGTTTGTTTTCTGAAGGCTGTATCTGGTAACTTCCTAAAGAATTTTGTCAGTATGCACAGCAACTTTTGCATTCTGGTAGTCAAACTTTGGTTCCAACTCTGTTAAAGAGCTACGTTAAAGCTTGCTGGTCCCCTAAAATAGACATTTAAACTTTTTTTTTAATCTTGAGGTCAAAGCCAAGCCCTTCTATCACTGGCAGCAAGAAAACTCCTTCAAAGAAGGAAGAAATTATCTGAATTCTTTTTCTTTATATTGAGGCAGTAGTTCATCCAGCTTTTCCCCAGTATGATTCTGTTACACTTTGTCGATTAACCTTACTACCCTTCTGTGACAATTTGTAAAAGGTCCTAAAACCTGTAGATTTCTGGATGATAGTTCTAGTAAGATGTTTGAGACAATACATCTGTTAAGAGAAACAGTAGAGACAAGTGACTTAATACATCAATCTTCTGAATCTTTGTAAGTAATTTAGTTACTAATCATCTGGCTATAAATGTTTCTGTAGCTTTAAGTAGCTGGATCACATAGGTGTCTAACAGAAATCCAGTATTTTGCTACTCAACTGATTAAAAACAGTTTCTATAAAAGACACTATTTCAAAACATCTGTTAGTTTGTTGCAAATTTCTGCCACCAGATTGAAGTGTCTGCTAAGTGGTGCCTGTTATCTGCTGTGAACAGAGCCTTAATGCTTTTTTTTTAAATTACAGTAAAAGGCACAATTTATTGTTTCTTTATGAGGAAGCAGTAGGGAGGAGGATGAAATAAAACCAAGTAAATGAATTACTAATGCATAAATGCAATTGTAAAATAATTGTGTAAATCAATGTTGGATTTTTTTTTTCCTGCAAGTTATACAGAGTGAGATGCAACTGTGTACAAAAGCATTAGTAGCTTTCTTATAATTATTTATGCAAAAGGCATTGAGACTGCAGGTAAAAACTAGCATGTGCTTTGCTGGCCATTTATGTACTATAAAATTTCAGCTCTACTTGTGACCCCACTTACTACTGGCCCATTGAGCCAGGTGTGTTGTGACTGTGTTTGTGTTACATGGAACAGTAAACATAGTAGCCTGGGTTCTCTAGATCATCTCTGAGGGGTTTTTGAACTCTGATTTTTAAATGAAGTTTTAACATTTTCCCCCACCCTCATTCCAAAAATTTTGTCAGTTTTCTGGTTGGGGTTTTTTTTGTTGTTTTTTTAACTGTGTTCATCCTTAGTTCTTGGAGGATGTTTGTATAACGTCATTCTTTACTGTAGAGTTCCAAACAGGTTACAAATTTTATTTATTAGGAAATATAATCTTAATTGGGTGTGTATTTGAAAATACTCCATTTTTGGAGTCACATAGCTGTGTGTGTGTATTTACCCGTATGTATGTATGCCTATATAAGTACATAGATTTATATGTGTGTGTATAGTCCAGCTCTTAAAATTGAGTTGTCCTTAGCAATTTATTAGCTTCAGAATTCGACCTTTGCTTCCAGATGTGGTTGTAAGTTGTAGGACAATACTTCACCTGTGGATATCTGCATTTGCAATAGTTCCCTGTACTAGTGCTAATGAACTGCTTTTCTTTCTTCCTAATGCAAATGCAGATCACCATCTTTCCTCCCTTCCACCCCTCCCCGGTGGTGTTTTTTTGTTATTGTTGGGTTGTTTTGGTTTTTTCTTTTTGTTAAAATCTGTGTCTTGGAAACAGTTTCCCAGTAAGTTCTAATCATGTTTATGTTTTGCTTCCAGTAGGAATTGGAACTGAAATTATTCATCCACTTCTCCAAGCCTTTTGAAAAGTGACTAAATGCAACTGAGTCAGACTGTCTGTGGGAATGAAGTGGCTGGGAGAATCCAAGAACATGGTGGTGAATGGCAGGAGAAGTGGAAACAAGTCGTCTAATGACCATGCGCAGAATCAGACCAAATTGCAGCATGCAGGAAAGGAGAATCCGAAGGCAGGCAAAAATGGAGTTGAGAGAAGATCAAGCAGATGTATGTACATGTTTATACAGCTTAGTGCAGTATGTGATTCTTCTATCAATTTGCAAGTCAGGCTTCTGTCTTGTCGTAATTCGTGAAGGAGGTCTGCATTCAGCATGTAGCTATCATTGGAAGTATTAATTATGTTTGTATTTGTTGGATGTGTTAACTCCAGGAATATAGATCTCTTCAGATCAGTTTAAAAGTTAAGTGAGAATAACTGGATGTAAATTAATTTTGAACTGGTATAAGTATAAAATACATGATTGGCACTAAGGAGAACTAGAGTGATTGGAAGTGGATAATGTATAATTTGAATTACGAGCCCAACTTGTAGTGAATGCACATGTAGAAGTAAACCCAGTTTTGAATGCAGTCACATATATCAATAGTCATTATGAATCGGTTTTAAGGAACATGGATTTTTATTTTTGCTATTGGTCTGGGATGAAGGACTAAATACAAATTCAGAGTAAGTCATCTATTCAGATTTTGGGAAAATTGGGTTTGAAATTTTCATGGCTTCATCATGTTTATAGGTCAGAAATTTTAGAGACAAGTGTGACTGAGCGGTGTAGTCTGGAAAGATGCTTGTAGTTGGGGAAGGGGAAGAGAGAAGGAAACCAAAATTAATTAGAGACACCCATAAAATATGTTCTAAAATACTTTCTCCATTGGCTGCTACATAAATGAACAAAAGCAAGAGTGAAAAATTAACTGTGCCCCTGCTTCTTCAGATATTTTATCATCTTCCTTATTTGTTCTATATTTTTTGTCTCTGACCTGTGGCTGTCTGTCCCTGAGTGTAGCTGGGCTTTATAACATTCCTTAAATGATGTCTAATTTATGCTTTCTTATTTGCAGGTAGTGGTGCTTCAGGATTTGAGGGTCAAAGTCGTTACGTGCCTTCCTCTGGAATGTCTGCCAAGGAACTGTGTGAAAACGATGACCTAGCAACTAGTTTGGTTCTTGATCCCTATTTAGGTTTTCAGACACACAAAATGAATACTAGGTAACTTGTCTTTATTTTTCTAGAAAAGAATTGATCTTAGTTGATGTAATCAGTGCAAAACTGTGGAGTTTCTTGCATGTTTACGAAAGTCTGAAAAAATGGCAATTTGTGAGTAGCTTCTGCCTTTAAAATGGTATTGCATGTGAGACTGGACCTCAGAGCTCTGAGACAGCGTGCGTTTGTAATGCTATTATAGGTCTACTAGTGCTCGTGTGTTTATGCTGTAGAACAGGTTGTTAATAGACACTGTTTCTTAGCTTAAACAGTTAATTAATCATAAGTTTTAAAGCATTAGTCATTTGAAATATTTCAAATACAGAAGCTAGTGTTTGGGGACTTTTCTGTTTATTTCATGTGCCTGGGTGCTTTTTTGGTTTTGTTGCCCCCCCTCCCTTACTCTTATAATATCACAAGAAAGATATAGTTCCTGAGCACTTCAGTGTTGGTGCCACTTGATCTTAAGTTCTTGCAGACCCATGCTGAAGGAATGCTACTCAAACATGTCTGTATGTATAAGATAAATTAATGTGCATGCTGGGAGCTTGCTTACCAGAATTGTACATACTTTTGCACCATTATGGACCTGTCTGAATATTTCTGGTCTAAATTCAGTGTGGTCTTAGGGTTTAGTTGTTGCATGCTTCTTCCTGTTTTACAGATGTACCACTGATTATAAGTATATTCTATAGATCTCTATTAAGCTTTTGTTTGCATACAAGGTCTGCATTGCTAGCGTAATGAAGAAGCTATATATAAATGATAAGTTTCTAAGGACAGGAATCATGTGCTTATTATTGTACAATAATAAGAGCTGGGGTTTCCAGGCAGCACATCATGGGAAACAGGCTGCTCAACCCTTCAAACTGTTGCTGTGGCTATTTTTAAAGAAGAACAGTTTACCTGTGCAGCATGGTGGCATAACCAGAGTATCAGTTAAGTAGATTTTTGTATGTATGTAACAAGCTGATAGCTTCAAAAATGACTGCTAGATTAATTGGTGTTGTCACGTAACATAAATGGTTGCTGGTGTAACCTGACAGCATTAGTTGCACAGGAAATTGCAGCAATGTGGTCCTAATAACTGTAAAGACTCCAGAGAGATTTTTCTTTTTTGCTGGAGAGTGCAACATCCATCTTTAAGAGGAATGCTTGAGTTCTTCCTGTTCCCTCCATGCTATTGGTTACAATAGCACATTGTGCCCAAAACAGTGTCTAGGTAGATACTCTTACAGTTCAGTTTGGAGTGTCTTTGTATTTCCAGCAGTTAATCGAGCTAAATATATATGCTCGAAAGACTGACTTGTTTTGTTACACAAATGGTAGTCTACAGCTTATGCACGGGTAGTTAATTCTTATGCTTTTTGCTAAGGAAATGATGTATTCATTGTTTAATAGTTGGAGAAGCTACATTCATAAATGTTGTTTTCTGCTGATATGTTTTCAACACCTAAAATACTTTTTTGATTACTAATTTGAATCAAAAGACTACACAAAGGCTATCATCATGTATTTCTTCCTTTCTCAGACTTGGAAAACAGTTACAGGCAGTCTTCAAGGACAATAGTTAATAATCTTGGAGCACTATGGGAAATACTTAGGTGAGGCTTACAACTTCTAACAGAAACACATCTTCTTGCCTCTTTCATAATGTCCTATTGAGAGAGTTTCTATTGTTGCAGTGAATTAAAATGAAGGCATCAGCGTAGTTCTTGTTTATCTTTTTGGTACAGTGATGACATCTGCTTGTTACTGTAGCTGTGATGCTTAGATCATCTTCCTTCCATCTAGCAAGCTGTCTTTCTAGAGCTCCTGAGATGTATTGTTGTTGTATGGCTTTGAGGGAAGGCAGGGGGGAAAGCAAATACAAAAAGAATAGACCATTTTCAAAATACCACATGCCAGTACCCAAGTAGATGATTGTAGTAGAAATTAAGATTTGCAGCTTACATTTGGGCTTCTTCTTCAGTGTGATGAAGTCATATTAGTTACATAGTTTGTGTATTGAGGTGTGCTTAAAATAAAACAGCCATTTATGATGGCAAGCAAGTATTTCCTGTTCCCTTGCTGTGATTTGTTTGAAGATGTACTGTGGAAGTGACTGTGCCAGCATTCTGCTTTGCTGTTGGAAACACATAAGAGGTTTGTATTTTTGCAACTAGCAGCCCAGTGTAAGTTGATGACCACTTATTGAAGTTGTACTTTACCTTACCTCTGGAAGCCAGGTCTGTATTTTTGTATGTATAAGTGTCTTCTATATAAGCATTTTCTGTACTTCATTCGTTCCTTTAGTTGAAGAGTTTGTAAAGACATTGTTTTGCCCAGAGTATATTGATTAGAGGAAAAAAACCCTCATAACGTTCTAGTAAAATATCTAGATTATTGTTGGAATGTCTTTGTTTTCCATCTTCTTTATACTGAGTTAGTCATCTTATGGTAGAGTAGTGACAAGAATGTGATTGTTATTTTTCTTTGTTTTTTCCGGGGGCCATAAAAATAAAGTCCTGGAATTCCTGAATGCCCTCCATCTTGGGAATTGAGCTATTAGCTCTGTAAGCTGTCAGTCAAGTCAGTAATGTCTGAAAGAGCTGAAGACTAGTTCTCAAAAGATTACAATTAGATCACTCAATGAGTTTGTCCAGTGTTCCTCTGAAATATCTTCTTGTCACCAGTGATTTGATGGACAGCATAAAATGTAGCTCTGGAAATGTCTTCAGTGGCTTTACCCAAAAGTAACTTTTTTTCATCCTCTTGGATTTCCAAGAGAAAGCAGGTTGTTTTCAGAGCTTCTGGCCCTCTTTACAGGCCATGTGGTCATTCTTTCATCAAATTGGTAGATCTTATCTTGACAAAATAGGAGGTTAGCAGTTAATAAAAAAAATAATCCATGTTTTAGAAGTATAATCTTGTCAAGTATAGCTGTTCTGAGAGGTTTTGTTGCTTCTTGTACAAATCCTGTTATATCAGACCTTTTCTCTTTTTGTGTGTGTGTGTGACAAAGGCTATCCTGGCTGTAAGATTTACTTAGTCTTGCATGCCTGTCTTTTTTGTAAAAACAAAACTGATTTTGCAAGGTATTACTTCCTGGGTTGAAGGTTGTCTAACACTAGAGATTAAAACTGATGCTTGTAAAAAGCAAAGTGAATTCGTGTTTATCTTACCATCTCTTATTTTCAGATGCTTTTCCCTAGGCTGAGTGCTGAATCTTGAAGTTTGCATGCCTTAATGGCTAATCCACTCTTCACTGTCTTGCATACAAATGTGTTAGTATTTAAATCTTAAGGCAGACTTCTGATAATACTGCTTCTGTTACCAGTCACTGTTGTTTCCTGGTTCCCTAAAGCACCAGCATCAGGCTATGGAATACTGAGAGCAGTTCCAATGTGTTTCTAAGTTTGCAAGTGACTTAGGAAGTCAAACTCATTGTAGCCTCTTTTAGGAGAATCTAGGGGTGTTTCCTAACTCCATATTGCTGCCTTCAGTGAAGTTACAAACTGGTGTGTGGTGCGGGTAGTTTTGTCTGATAATGTGAGACTAAAGGACCAAGCTTTAAGAATTTCTGTGTTTTCCATAGCAAACATGAAGTGTGTTGGGGATGATGTGTGGGAAGCTGCTTTCTGTCAACACTACACTAAGAGCAATTGCTGGTCTTGGTGTAAACCATCAGGTACTTGACAGGGTACGTCACTCTTTGTCCCGGAGAGTCACTGTTGAGCAATGAAGACAAAGAAGGCAAAGCAGTTCCATATCACTTGTGTTCATGGGTCTGTGCTGAATCTCTGCTGTGCTCCTTAGCTCATTTTGATATAATAATTAAGGGGCTCGGTATTCATCTTGAATGGGGTTTGGAGGTAGAACAAGTTATGTGGCTTCTGCTAAATAAGGTTACATGGCTGTATAGTTCCTCTTCTCCCTATGAAGATAATGGATTAGAGGTACACAGCTCTTATGTAGTGACACCGTGTTTCAAAGTGAAGCTTTTACATTCTTCAGACCTCAGTGTCTGTGTACTTTCCAAAATGATCTTGTTTGACTTTTGTGTAAAGTCTGCTGTCTCCTTTTAATTTTTGCTGATAACTTAATTCAGTAAAGTCCTTTAACTTGGTCCTGGTTGTCTTCCTTCACTGTATGTGATCACACACAGTGATTACATTGGAACTAACTGTTTTGCTGCTGCTGAATGTTTTGGATTTAAAAAAAAGAATTGCAACCAAAACCCCGCCCAAACAACCAAACCACCCCCCACCCCACCCCTCCAAACCAACACTCACCACCTTACTCTTCCACAGTTTTTCTAGTTGCACCTTTAACTTCAATAAAAAGTGTTATATCTCTAAAAGCTGGAGTGGCTTGCATCCAGTAGTCATGGTAACTGCTAAATTAAATTTACTATGTGGAATGTCAGAATAGGAATGAAGAAAAGTGTTTGGGGTTTTTTTGTTGCCCATATTTATTTTAAAAAAGCATTTATTTAATAACCATATTAAGGAGAATGAAATCATGTGGCTGTTAGAACTTTCTTTACTTCTATTCTAGGCTGTATTGGAGTTTTGACCACACTGGTGCATGTATAGTTTCAGTTCAAGAAATTTAAGTAATATGGAATACTTTCTTAATTAAAAATTCTGTTTTGAACTTTGGCCTTTAAAGAGTGTGGGTTTTTTTCCAGGTAACAACACTGGAGATTAAACACAGAACAAGTTGATTTTTATGTAACTAGCTTTTAATTAAGATACTCACACTATAGGGTTGGGCAGGGGGAAGCCAAAATGTATGTTAACTAAATCAATTGTTTCCACTTATTATAAGCAGATGATTTTCAACTCCTGTTGTGCTGTCTTGAATGCTTAACAGCCTTGCAGTTTTAGCTTCTGTGCTGAATCTCTGGTATTAGATGAACAGTAACTTGCTGTCTTTCCATAGCCACTTAAATAAAAATATCATCCATACAAAGTGCCTGTTGTTAAGAGGCTAATGGGGTGCTATGTTATGATAAATTCACTCTTCTTGATGTTCTGTAGACAGAAGTTAAGAAACAGGTTTAGAAGTATAACCCTATATCATGCACTGATATGCTATGTGGAGTTCCATACTGGATCTCTTGCAGGATCAATTTATCCTTTTTGTTCAAACTCACTGCTCTCAGTGACTTGAGACTGAGCAAGGTACTGTGCTTCTGAACTTACCAGAAACTCTCCTTTAACTTCCTTTATAGGCAAGCATCTCACTGACCTTTGGCTTTATACCTTGGAGTTTCAAGATTCTTTAAGTATTCCCGAGGTAAGAGAAACTTGAGAGAGAGAAAGAGCTTTGCTTCCCCAAGCCATTTTCCTACGTCTTCCTTATTGAGACCGCTTCAGTTTGCCCTTAACTGGGATAAGATCATCTTCTAGCTGATTTTGAAATTGCAATAGCCTTAGCTTTTTTGGATCTTGTTGACGAGGGAAAAATGAGTGTTTCCTAGGGAAGTGTGAAAAGTTTTTCTGTTCTGCAGGAAGAAGGGCTATTATTATTATTTCTTTAAAGATACTGTGATAGCTGAGTTTTCATTCTTAGCTTACTTTTAATAACAGACTGTTTTGTGGCAGACTCCATGTTCTGTGAGACCTGACCCCTGAAGCTGTTTGTAGGGTGGCTCAATGGGTCTGTGCCTGTGAGCAGATTCAAACAACAGAGTGTCTTGTTCAGTTTCCATGATGGAATCTATTAAAGGTGCTGCTCATAGGAGCAAACCAGAAGTCTGGATAAACAATTCTGATGTTAATTGACTCTCTGTTTAGAGACTGGGTTGGCTGGTTTGTTCTGTTGGTTTTCTTGAGCTCTTTCTATCTCTCTAGTTCTCTTCTTTGAACTAGTTTCCTATTTTCCTGACACTTAAAAGCCAGTTTCTTTGGCTTGGTTTATATATATATATGTATATATGTATATATATATACACATTTAGCTGTGGGGTCTTTTCAGGCTCTCTTCATGGTGGTGCTCAAAAACAGTCATGTAGACTTTTTCAGCAGATGCATAGATTTTTGTATTATTTTTTTTTAAATGCCGTGTGTAAATGAGGAAGCACTGTAACACCAAAACGATAGTGTTTAAGGTTGCATCTCAAAACCGATTGGCTTTTTGGTAGGTAGTGCTGGGAAAGACTAATGAATGAACTGCTATTTCATGATATTCCTGGGAGAAGTGAAGTGTCTATCAGCAGACCCTCAAATTCTTAAGGAACGCTCGACTTTTAGGCTCTCTTGGCATATTGGCTTCTTCAGTGTCTCAAATCAGAAGGTGCCTTTTAAAGTATGGAGATACACCTGTGAAAGCACTGAAGCTTTCATGAGGAGTCTGGATTGTAGTGTTCTGGATTAGCTCAAACTTTATGTGCTCTCAGTGCAGTTTACACATGCTTTTGAGCTGTGAACAACTCACTAACTCGGGCTCAGGGTGCAAAGTATCATTCTGCTTCATTGATTTGGGAACCCTTGAAGTGAAACGCTGTACATCATGATGTTGGTTTTCAGCATCTTCCCATGTACTTGTGGACAGTTCTTGCTTGTTTGGATTCCTGTTTATCTTTTCTAGTTATCTCTGTCTTGTGACCATGTAAAAAATATCAGTACAACATTTTGATAGTTGTTCTGCAGGAGGGCCTTGGTATTAATTTTTGAACCCTTGGGTGCTGAGAGTCGTGTTCTTTGAAAAACCCAGTCCCTGTTTCAAGTTTCAAATGCTTGGCATACACTGTAACATTCATCTGACCTTTTAATGTTTTGGGGTTTTTAAAATCTCTTCACCCCCCTTCCTGTTTCCACCCTTCTTTTTGGCCTTTTCAAGGCTTGGGCATACAGTAACTATTCTACTTCTCAGGAATGATGTTACATGAGTTTCTGCTAGACATTTAAAGGAATTCTGCCAGCAGTGTGGAATGCCTGAGACAAGAACCTGTAGAAACACCTGCTTGCCTTTTTTTTTTTTTTTTTTTTTTCCCTCCCCTCCCTGCTGGTGGTTGAGTTGGGATACTGCTTTCTTTAGCTAGCCTAGACTAAACTGCTTCTTGGTGATAAACAAGTATGATTATGTCTATCAGCACATACACATTGCCTGTCTCAGGTGCTAATGCAATTTTGAATGTGATGGTTTTTCCACCTATCTTTGCTCCTGCAGGTCACTTAGCTAAAAAAAAATGGTGCATTTTAACATATAAAATGTAAGGGAGAGGGCAATCATTCATTTAGCCTGGCAAGAATAGACATAGCTGAAGACCAGTTTTAGCTGTAAATCCTGTGGCTTTTCCTCCTATAATGTTTGCAGATAAAGATGTAAACCAAATGTTGACCTGTCATGTTTGTGCATATTGGTGTGCTTTGTACTTCTCATGATACAAATACAGTTGGATCCTTGTTGGGAAAACTGTTTCTGAAAATGAGAGCAAGTCTTATTCTGAAACTAGTCAGGTTCAGCTCAGGCTATATCATTTTAAATTCCCTTAATGTCTGAGGAAGCTCTCTTGAGTTATGACTATCAAATCCAGGAGAAGTCTTTCTGGTTTTGGGAGAACTGGGAGATATTCTTCTTGTATCTGGCAAGTTGAGGGAGACTTTGCTGTGCTACAGAACAAAAATAATAATGATCATGTCATCTGTAGTCTGAAGGGAGTTTTATTCCATGATGAGGTTTCAGCAGCTTGTTAGGCAGTTAGCTTTTGGGGGAGATGGGATAAGTATATTCTTTATTAAAGGACTTGATTTGAAACTTCTTGGCAGGGTACATACTACAATTCTAAGTGGGCATCTATTTCTTGACTGACTCTTGCTATCTTGTTAGATGTTATCCCAGCCAGAAGAAAACTTATGTAATGTCTTCTTGGAACTACTTACTATATCATATCTGAAAGCTCACAGGTTTATGCTGATAACTTTTGCCATATTCAAAAAGATCTAAAAGATTGCTTAGTCGTTATATTACAAGGAAGTTTTTCAGATGGAGAAATGCAGGGAAGATGCATGAAACGCTGATAACCCGCACTGCTGCTGGAAGGGATACTGCTGTTAGGAGGTCTTTATTGTATCAGGAGCATAAATAGAGCATTTCATTTCTAATGAAGGAGCTTGAATCCTCATCATTACTAGTTATTTATGATTTAAACTCTTACTATTTTACAAGGTGCAATAAAATTGGGATGTGCAACACTTAAGGTGTTTTGTTTCCTTCATACAAGTTGCATAGAAGAAGCAAATCTTATTCAGTCATCTGAAAAGAAGTTACTTACAACATTCAGCATTCTAAGTTGAGGATAAGCCAGGTGATATGGTAATTTAAAAAACAGGGTATCAGTGAGGGAGTTGATGAGGTTTCCTTTCACCAGCTTCAAGAATTTATTTCCCCTTGTTTACTTTTGTCATCAAATACAGACTTCATTTGGTAAGTAGGAGGAAATAAAATCAGCATGGTAACACACTTCAAGCAACAAGTAATGGGACCTAGTGTTATGGATTTAATCAAAAGCTGTTAGCCTGTTCAACACTTCCGTTATATGCTGTGTAAGCAAAAGGCGTGAGTTGTAAAAGGAGCTGCAGAAAACAGCTTTTCATGACCCTAGAAAGTTTTTACCTTTGCAAAGAGTCCCCTGGGGTGTGTCATACACTTAAAAGTACACACATCACACCTCTGCCCCAGGCAGAGCATATACAGGTATGTGCTCGGTCTAAGGCAATTTATAGAGATTTGACATAATCTCTAAGTTGTTCTTTCTCTTCATGGTTTTGCAGCTCAGAAGTGGAGCTCCTGCTTCTTGCAGTCATACAGGTTTTTTCTGTAGCCAGTTTTTTTCCTGTTGATGATATGAAGGATAGTTTTTCTTAAATCTCAAGCTTTGGGAAGAAGGCAGAATTCTCTGCTAATATACAGGGGTTTATTTTCATATTTTTATATATCCATGATTTTCAGATACCTGTTTCCTGTAGCCAATATTCTGGGGAAAAAATCTTACGATCGCACTAACCTGTGGAAATTCAGTCTTCCACAGATGTAGTGTCTGTGCTGTATGTTACTATTTATAGATACTTCTTGTGTAGTCATTAAAAGGTGTGTTTTACATTAATGCAAATGTTGAGTTTGCAATCTACATAAACCCATATAGTGGGTTTGTCAATATAATAAGGCTTTGCGTTGGGCAAAAGTTGATTTGAAATCACTCTTCAAGATAGTTACACATTTTTTCTGTTTTGAGATTTATTACTCGGTCTTTTCAGTTGCGCTGTCTTAATTGTTTGCTCCCTCTTAAAAAAATTTAGTGTAATATGTGAGGTTGTAGAGGGCTTAAATTTAAAATCACGCACCCCCCAACCCAGCTACAAAAGCCAGAACTGTGCGTAGATCCCCTGATACTAGTGTTAACTAGGAAGCTTTACAGCATCTAGTTTACTTGCTGGACTTTTTTGCACATGTACTTCTAATGATAGTAAATTTATTAGGAAAGTAAGGGCAGTGACACTTTTATTATACTAGTTCTTTAGCTTCTTTGTTCCAAATGATAGGTGCTGAAAAAAGTGAAATATTATTCTGTGTTGGTTAATCTTATTGGAGATTTGTTTTAGAAATAAATTGTGCTTCTTGGCAGAATGGAGGGTTTCCAAGTTCCAAGTAGTATGCTCGGCTTTACCTTACCTCTACCATTATCTCAGGAAATGAGGGCCTGTGATTTGAGTACACAGTGGTCAGTTTTTTTATGCTAAAAGTTAAATATTTATATGGCTAGCAATAGAACTCTGTGCTGTGAGTAACTGTGAGGAAGAATTGAAAATTAATAACAGTGGACTGGAATAGCTTTATTCTTTATTTCAGATTTCGACCTATTAAAGGAAGGCAAGAAGAACTAAAAGAGGTGATTGAACGTTTTAAGAAAGATGAGCACTTAGAAAAAGCCTTCAAGTCCTTGACGTCAGGTGACTGGGCCCGGCACTATTTTCTTAACAAGAACAAAATGCAGGAAAGGTTGTTCAAGGAACATGTAGGTGTATTTGTAATTAATGTGCTTTTTCAGATGGTTGAAAGGCTAAGAAAATGTAAAAATTTCTTAGGAATGTAGCAGTAGTAAAGTAATCCACTGCTCTGTTATGTTATTTCTTTCATTGCTTTTCAACAGAAACTTCCTTTGTTTTTTAAAAGCCACCTAGCTTCTACCTCCTCCCCCTTGCCCCTGCTTTTTTTTTTTTTTTTTTTTTTTTTTTTTTGAGTTAACTTACCACTGCCTTTTATTTAATAGACATGTAGAAGGGAAGACACATTTGCCTCTTCTGCTGTTGGCTTAAGTCATAAGCAGAATAGAGAAGACCTACTTCCAGGAGATGAAGAGTTTCAAGGACTTCTTTCATTCTTTGGAAGGGGTTTCTCCCCCTGCTCCTTTTTGTGTTTGTTCTGTGTTGGGTTTTTTTTGTTTGTTTGTTTGTTTGTTTTAACTTGCAGCTATTTTAAATCAAATTGTGTGACAAAGAAAGGTGAAGGAAAAAGGAGAAGCCTTGCTACCTCAAATTACCTCAGTTGTTTGGGTATGGGGGCTTTATGTGGGAGTGTTACTCCTCTTCCTCTACTTCCCACACCCCAAATCCATTTTGTGTATAGCATGAATGTTGTTGGTTCTCAAAGTTGCAAGGAAATCATAGTATTTTTTTACTTAAAAAAAAAAAACAACCAAAAACAACAAACCCCCCCCCCAAAAAAAAACCAAAACAAAACCCAAATCCTTCAGGAATGAGTGCGTTGTTTTCAGATATAACCAAAAGGAATTTGGCCTGCTTTAAAGTGCATCAAATCTAGTAGTGTAGAAAAAAGGAGGCAGCAAATTCTGCTTTCCCATAGTGTTTTTTGAGTAATACAACTGTACTTTAAAAAGAATTGATCGAGCAATCCCTGAATTCAGTATCTAGATTTGTCAGGGAAGTAGTATCTTTCTCAGAACTGGAAGGAATAAAATTGGATCCTGTAGATTGTTAGGTCTTGGTGGTTTTTAAAGATCAGAGAAGAGTTCTTGAATGCAACTACTCAGTGACTTTAAGAAGAAATAATCGATTTTCATTGGTTGGACCAATTTTGTACCATTGAAGGCATCTTTAATTTTTTTTAAACTCTTCGGATAGTCATGTTAGCCATGTGAGGATTTCTGCAAGTCAGTCTGGAAAAATAAGATTAGCGTAATGTGTGTAGTTAAAATTTATAATCAGACACGCATTTCAGCAAACAACATCCCATTGCAATATCCATTTTTTGTGTATTTTTTTGTGCAGTTCACTGACTTTCATTATTTTTATATGAAGTTCCCCACTGCTTTTGTTTTGCTTGTAACAGAAAAATACTGTTTTCTTTCATTGCAGGTATTTATTTATTTACGAATGTTTGCAACTGACAGTGGGTTTGAGATACTGCCTTGTAATCGGTATTCTTCTGAACAAAATGGAGCCAAAATTGTTGCAACAAAAGAATGGTAAGAAATATAGTTTACTGTTGCATTCCATTTCTGTCAATTAGTTTGAAAGGTTCTAAAAAATGATATTGAAGAAGCATGATTTAGAATTAAAACTGCAACCAGTGAAATAGAAAGTTTTGTATTTTTACTTACAAATTAAATCTGGTGTCTGTTTTTGCTAAGTACTTAACACATAATACATGCATCTGTAAGACGTGCCTTTGTATATTTGGATGTAGCCATACAGTTTTCAGTATACAAGTTTTTTTTATCTTGTTTTCAGTCAGATAATTATTTTCCTCTAATTGTGAGTTGTTGGCCTCTTGTGAGAAACACAGCCATGTAAAGACTGGCATTATGCTGGATTTGTTATACAACAAATAATTGTGAGGAAAATGAGTTTTTCACCTTTGTGAAACTGAGGGGTGTTATTTGCATGTTTTGATTGTGCAAGATAAATCTCTCCTGGAAACACAAAGTTGGAACCACAGTGTATTACCCCATCTCATTTTTGCACATCTGAGTTTCATTATAAGCATGTCGGTGGCAGCACCAGCAGATCCCTGGGTTAATTCAGATTTTAAAATAAATTTTCCCCTTCGTTCCCTGTCGACCCGTGTCGTCTCCCGTCCCCGTGTCCTGTCCCGTCCCCCCTGTACTTTATATTTGTTTTGCTTTGTGGCAGTACATACTCATAACATCACATCTGAGATGATGGTAATGCTATTATGTGCGGGCTAGGATTGAGTAGCTAGGTATTACACAGGCAGTGTACCAAGTAAGCATGCCGTTACTGTGGGGCTATGGCCTCAACATGTGGGAGGGTAAGCTTTAAGAAGGTTGAGGCCAGTTTCTAGCTCTTCATGACTGTAGCTGGAAGTTCCACAATTATGATATAATCATGAGTTGGTTTTTTTTGTTTGTTTGAATTCTCCCCTTAACTGATTCTTTGGGGTGGAAGCTTTGTATTTAGGTGTGTTGAAAATGAACTAACTTTTCATGCTCAAAATCTTGAGTGACCTGAGAGAGAGCAAGACAGGAGAGCTGCTTCTTAACCCTGCCAATATCTGGAAAACTATTGAGACTCAGAACTGATAGAGTTCTCAGCACTCTCTATAAAAGGAGAATTTTGGACTTAAAAGGCTTGTCTTCACAAACCTTGGAAGGTTTGTGTCCTTTGTGTATATTTAGTATCTTCATATTCATCTGTGTCAAAGTAATCTGGCCAGAATTTGGAATGGCCACTCTAAAAAGCAGTAGAAACAATGCCCTTGCAAGATAATGGAAATTGTGTGCTTCTTCCTAGGCTGAGTATTCAGCGTCTCTGATCTGCTATATTTATGATGGCAGTTTGGCTGTCTGCACATGAAAGCATCATGGTTTTGTTGGTCATCCGTCTGTCTGTGTGTGTGTGTGTGTGTGTGTGTCCCAGCCCCCTGCCAATGGTCTATTTCAAGGACTAGCTTGATGCTGAAGAACATCTCATGAGAGAGGAAAACATCTTGTGTGAATTCTGGCCTTTTTTTGAGTCAATACTGGCCCTTTTTTAAGAAGCCGCGGAGTTCTGAGTGTCTTCACTATGCTGTGTTTTCCTGGCCAAAGGAAGAAGTATAGGAAATGCAAACAAGAGCAGCTAGAGGAAGTCAAAACGTCTTATGTGCTGATGGGGAGGGAGTGTGCACAAATGAAAAAATCTTGCTTTTCGTTTTAACAGCTGTAGAAGCTGAAGTAATCAACTCTTGCAATTTCTTGTTTGCAGTGTCAGGACATGGTAGAAACAATGGTGGTAATGTCTGTCAGAATTGATGTAATTGATTCTATATAGTAGCATAAAACCATTTATTTCATGTCTGATAAAAAGTCTATTTAGCCTAATATCCTGTCTCTAACTGAATTAAAACATGAGGTTTGTAGGGGTTGAGATACCGTTTACAAAACGGTTCCTGTTATTGACGACTTTTTTTTTTGTGTGAAATTACTTTGCAATTTTGGCATATGTGTTCTTAATTCTGCTACTTTTTACACTAAAGGAAACGAAATGATAAAATAGAATTACTTGTGGGCTGTATTGCTGAACTATCAGAAATGGAAGAAAACATGCTGCTGAGACATGGGGAAAATGACTTCAGCGTCATGTATTCCACACGGAAAAACTGTGCACAGCTGTGGCTTGGTCCTGCTGCATTTATCAATCATGGTGAGTAGTAAGTATAGGAAGCATGTTAAAGGACATAAGGAATTCTACTCAGAAGTGTTGTTATATGTGAGCTGAACAATGCAGGACCTTAGAGAAAATGTCTGAATCTGGCATACTGGATTACTGTAGGACAAAATCCTGTTGGGATTTTCCTAGACCAGACCTGATCGGCTGTGTACTGGGAAACTCACAGAAGGCTCTGGGAAAGTGATGCCTTCTTCCTTCACAGAGACTTTGGGACTGGCAGCTAAATTAGTGGAGCATATTGTGGGTTACCTTGAATTCTTTGTGAACTTAGTCAACAGTAACGTATTTCTTAGGTGAACTTCTTATGCCGCCTTTAACCTTTTGCACAGAAGCTTAACTGATTCTGTTGCATTTGTATGCTGAAGGAAAAGCAGGTAGGGTTTAAGATAAATCCTGTTACCTTACAGAGGAGAGAAACTAAACATTTGTGGTAGCATAGGGAAGATCTCAGAAACCAAACTATATCAAAATAGATAACTTTTGATGTATAGCTTTGTGCAATACTAACATAACTCCCAGTATTTAGTTGAGATTCTACAGTTATTGAAGTCAGAGTGAATCCTTACTTTAGATATCTACAACTATTCATGTTTCAGGTCTTATCAACAGTTAATTGACTTTATCTTTTGGACCTTTTTCAGATTGCAGACCTAACTGTAAGGTAAGCAAGAAATTAAAAGTAAATAAATAAAGCACCCCACTTTTTTTTTTCCTCCCCTTTTTTCCCTGCACCTTTTCTTCCCCAACGGTTTTATTTTTTTTCCTTATTCAGTTACTGTTCAACCTTAATGATTAACTTTTTTTTTTTCTTCCCCCCTCCCCTTTCTGTTGTCTCCTTCCCCAGTTTGTATCAACGGGCAGAGATACAGCATGTGTGAAAGCTCTGAGAGATATTGAACCTGGAGAAGAAATCTCTTGTTACTATGGAGATGGGTTTTTTGGAGAAAATAATGAATACTGCGAATGTTACACCTGTGAAAGGTATGCATTGATGTAAATAAGTTTCAAATGGAATTGGGCATATTCACAATATATTTTGTGAAACTTGAAGTCCTTTATTACGAGTACTCGGATTTTTGGACACATTACAATTGCTTCCTAACTATTTGTTGTAATGATTTTTTTTATGTTGTTACTGAATGGTCATGTTTCCTGAGAACTCCTGCATGCTGTTTTTCTTTTAATTCTCTGTTCTGGACATATCCCAAAATGAGAATAACAAAAAACAAGTGTAGATTCTTAAAAATATTTGTACAGAATAAAGTAGAATTGGAAGGAAGAGCGGTTGTAGCTTCTGCGAAGCCATTAGCAACTGACCCCCAACTTTTGCTCTTTTTTGCAATAGAAAAAGTAAACTTCATTAATGTTTTCTATGTTGACCTGAAATTCTCTTCTGCTGGGAATGGGCAAAGTAGTTTTCACCCTGTGGTACTAGAACTTGGGGGTTTGTGTACTCATAAAGATCTACTGGTTTGGACGGTACTTGCCTATATCTGTCCATCACACAATATCAGCAAAGTTGTTGTTATACTTGTTTTTCACCTGTGCTGCCCCAACCTAGTTTCTTCACAAAATCAGTTGAAAGAATTTCATAGTTGGTTTTTGCCGTGTTGAAACTTCTGCTTACTGTGAGCATGGAGGCTTAACATCATATGTGAGAGCTTCACCTAGTTCCAAGAAGAACTACACAGAACCTATGACAGTTCTATTACTGTTTCACCTAAGTGTGGAGAGAGAAAACCTACAAAGGACAAAATATTAATCATATTGAGAAATAGCTTTGTGCACCTACATATAAATAGTTTAATAACCCTACCTTCATTTTTTACTAGCTAGTTTGGTCACTAACAATTCTTGCAGTTCAAGGGAAAACCTTCTGGTGTGGACTTTCAAGCTCATATGCTGTTGGTAGATCATTCCAAGTGAAGGGTACAGTCTCAGTCTATCTAGAGAGCTGCTAGTAAAAATGTACTTCGGTCCTGGGAGGTGTTTAGTATTGAATAAATGGGCACAATGATTGTTCTTTCCTTGTTACTTGGAGTGATAATGTTTCTTTTTGCTCAAGTTCCTTTGATTGTTGATTTTAATGTAATACGGACATACTTTCTCTTTCAGGACAAACCAATATTATGTGTCTGAACATTTTCACTAACTTGTCATCTTCGTATTTTAAGTACAGGAAAGTTATATTTTAAAGCTAATGTTTGGGTAATTCTAACTTTAGGAATCTGTTTTTCGGTCACAAGGCTGTGTTACAGCAATCGAATATGAGAGATTTTAATTTAGCAAAGTTGAGCAAGGAAAAATTAGTCCTTACCAACACTGATGAGGCAACTGTCGCTTTGTACACCACAAAAAAATCATCTTTAAGTGACCCAATTTTGACTATGCCGTAAAGGGTGTTAATTTGTAATGTTAAACTGCTAGACTTGTAAGGATCTGTGGAGTACGTTTGGGAGGGTTGGCTCTACAATTTTTTTTCCAAGTCTCTGAAAGTCATCACCAAGAAAATTGCATATCTTTACATATGTGCATGTACTGGTTTTAGGTGAGCCTGCTGTTCATGCTGGCTAACTGAGACAACTGGGCACCAAAGATGACATGTCAGAAGACAGTTGTGGTTGTTTATAGCACTATTACTTTCTGATCTAAAGTGGCTGTTGCTTGTGCTAGGTTCAGTCTAGTATCTTAAGCTGCCTGTAATTTGCAGAATACAAAATAATACTGAAAGAACATTTCATATCAAACAAATACCAGTTAATTTGAGAACAAGTATTGTGTCTGCATAATAATTAACCTTGAGGAGCTTGAGAGCCTGTCTAATCTTTTTGGTATGCTTTTCGTTAAGTTCTGTAGATTTTCTTCCAGTACAACACACTGGAATCCACACTGAAGTTGTCTTTAGTAATTCTGCAGAGTGCAAGCATACTGGATTGTTAAAGAGTATCAAAGGAATCCTAGTAGTAGTGGTTGAAGTGCAAGTACAGGAATTATTAATCTTCATCCTTTTCTGTGATTACTTAGGAAAAAAAAAAGTTCTCGGTTTGCTCAGCCATTTCATTTTCATGGTAAATACATACATACATACTGGAGTCTTTCAGTTACAAAGGAACACAGAACTATGTGATAATTTTATTCCATTTTCTGTACTTTTCAACTCTTGCTGATGCAGTAAGAAGCATTGTAACTGAAGCTGACATATTTGTACTAGCCTGCTGTGATTAGGAAAAAATTGAAGTTGTTATCTAAGCTAAGTAGTATTTTGAATGAGCATATTTCATTTTCACCTGTATAATTTGACTGTGAAATGATACTGAAATAGAAGTAAAGCAAGGGAAACCTACTTTTGCAACTTTTCTTCTTGCAAGAAATAAATGAAGGTTTTTTTCTGCACATCTTACTAAAATGAGATGAGTATATGGATATCCTGTTAAAGCAGCCCACAAAATGCTAATAAATTCAGTGGTTATTGGTATCCCAAATATACCTGGGATTCAAACTATTGTATATGAAACACAGTTCTAAGTTTATATTAAGAGTTATTAATACATTATGTCCTCTTTTTCTTTGTAGACGTGGAACTGGTGCTTTTAAGTCAAGAGTTGGATTGCCAGCACCTACTCCTGTGATTAATAGTAAATATGGACTGAGAGAAACAGATAAACGATTGAACAGACTTAAAAAGTTGGGTGACAGCAGCAAAAATTCAGACAGCCAGTCCGTCAGCTCTAACACTGATGCAGATACCACTCAGGAAAAAGCTAATGCAAGTAAGTAAGGGGAAAAGCTTGGAGTGCAGGATTAAAGGTTTCATAAAACCGTGAAAAACTTACACTGTCATGGAATTTCTCTCTTAGTGTTGAGATGCATCTCAGATGCTGGTCTTAAGATTCCTGTATAAATTACAGTTCTAAAGGCAATTTAAATAGCAATTCACTTTTCCGTAAGTGTTTCAAGAACAAGAGGTTGGTATGTTCTTGTTTTGTTTTCTTTTATTTATAACAAAAGCAAATAGCTAGTGTCATATTTCTGAACATGTCAGTTAAAGTTCTATCAGTAATGTATGTATTTCAAAATACTGTAAACTATCACATGTAGTAGTATAGTTTAGGAAAGAAAACTTACGTAGTTTGAGTTATCTACATTCTGTACGAAAACAGTTTTTAAATAAATACTCTTAGTAGAGATTATTAAACAAATAGTCATTTCCTTTAGAGATCCTTTAAATTGGGCAGCTATTCCCTCTCCACATCCAGGACTGATATAGTTCAGGTACCTATTCTGAAGTGAAAGTGCGCAGTTAGTAATCTCGGAAGAAATTGGAAGGGGTTTTTGTTTGTGATGCTCCTGAAAGACTTTTCTTCATGGAGTAGTGAGTATCATTTATTTACTTTCCCCCATTCCCCATGTCTGCCACCTTCAGTATAGGCAAAAATAAATAACTTAAACTTTGACTTAACTAGCAGACAGGTTTGGAGCTATGTAAAGTATTATGGTCCCATCTGGCTCCTGTTTGCTGCTGTGATATTTAAAAAAAAAAAAAAAAAAAAGAAAAAAAAGTTTCCCAAAACCCTCTTATGATCTCTAATTACAAAACTTTAGAGTTGCAGCTTTGCTTGGACAAAAATCCCTTTGCTTACCACAGTAGGTGACAGACAGCTGGATACTTGAAACTGAAACCATTTCTTGTGGTTTAACCTCAGCTGGCAACTAAGCACCACGCAGCCGCTCGCTCACTCCCCCCCAACCCAGTGGGATGGGAGAGAGAATCAGGAAAAAGTAAAACTCTTGGGCTAAGATAAAGATAGTTTAATAGGACAGAAAGGAAGAAAATAATGAGGAGTAATAAAAAAAGACAATAATAATAAAACATTACAATAATAAGAAGAAATGACAATAATAATAATAAAAGAATTGGAATATACAAAACAAGTGATGCACAATGCAATTGCTCACCACTTGCCAACTGATGACCAGTTAGTTCCAGAGCAGCAATCCACCCCTCCGGCCAACTCCCCCCTATTTATATACTGGGCATGATGTCGCATGGTGTGGAATATCCCTTTGGCCGGTTTGGGTCAGCTGTCCTGGCTGTGTCCCCTCCGAACTTCTTGTGCCCCTCCAGCCTTCTTGCTGGCTGGGCATCAGAAGCTGAAAAATCCTTGACTTAGTATAAACACTACTTAGCAACAACTGAAAACATCAGTGTGTTATCAACATTATTCTCATACTGAACCCAAGACATAACGATGTACCAGCTACTAGAAAGAAGATTAACTCTATCCCAGCTGAAACCAGGACACCATTACAGTACTTAAGGTTTGGGGGGTTTTTTCCTCCCTCTGTAGGAAAAAATTCTGGGGTTAATCCTAGAGTATGCTGATCCTCAGATTTTGCTTCAATAATACTTAGTAAAAACTGTGGACAATGTGGGATGGATTTTTAAAAAAAATGGTAGAAGAAGAAATTAAGTAAAAACTAAACTTAGTATTTTGGGGGCAGTGAGGGAAGTATACCTGGAATTTAGGTGTACCTTTGACTTGTTTGACAATTCCTTTCATGTCTGAGTTGCAAGTTAAGCAGTCTCACTCCTTACTGAGTACTGTCTAGCCTGTTTCACAGATTTTGATGAAGTGTTTAAAATAAATGAAATAACTACTGTATTTGGGAGTGGGAAACTCAGGATAAAGCACTGTCATAACAAAACCACTTTTTTCTTTTGCAGCTAACAGAAAATCTTCAATTGGCGTAAAAAAGAACAGCAAAAATAGAACATTAACAAGACAGTCTATATCAAGAATTCCAGCATCATCAAATTCTACCTCATCTAAACTAACTCATATAAATAATTCCAGGGTACCAAAGAGACTGAAAAAGCCTGCAAAGCCTTTACTTTCAAAGATAAAGTTGAGAAATCAGTGCAAAAGGCCAGAGCAAAAGAACGCTTCTAGAAAGCTCGAAATGGGAAATCTAGTTCTCAAAGAGCCTAAAGTAGTTTTGTATAAAAACTTGCCCATTAAAAAGGATAAAGAATTGGAGGGACCAGTCAAAGTTGCAGTCTCTAGTGGATGCTTAACAAGGCATGCAGCAAGAGAACATAAACTGAATTCTGTGAAAGGTGCTCATGAGCATGGTGATATACCACCCTGCACATACATAACAAGGAGGTCAATGAGAACAAGGATGAATTTGAAGGAGACCTCTGACTTAAAGCTTGAACCAAATACATTGGATAGCTATAAGAATAATTTGACTGGAACGCAATCGGACATTTTAGAGCAGCAGTCTCATGTGGTAAATGAAAATGATGTGGCTCATGGACCATCACATAAAGGGGAGATTAGGTGCCAGAAAAATGATGCAGGCATATCAAAAAAGAAATCTCGACAAGGAAAGCTTGTGAAACCATCTGCAAAAACAGAAGAAACTGATACTATGCACAATACACCTGTGAAAGATGAAGTACCAGATTTGATTAGTTCACATTCAGAGCTTGGAGAGAGGAATAATGTGGTGGGCACACCTGTTGGCTATAAAGACTGTATCCCTGGATCTGGTGGCTGCTCTGTTGTAACATCTGACAATTTTAAAGCAAAAGACAGCTTTAGAACTGCAAAAAGTAAAAAGAAAAGACGAATCACGAGGTATGATGCACAGCTTATCCTTGAAAATAGCTCTGGGATCCCTAAACTGACTCTTCGTAGACGCCACGATAGCAGTAGCAAGGCAAATGACCAAGAAGGTGATGGAATGAATTCTTCGAAAATAAGCATCAAATTAAGTAAAGACCATGAAAAAGATAATAATTTATATGTAGCAAAGCTAAATAATGGGTTTAACTCAGGATCAGGCAATAGTTCAACAAAATTAAAAATACAGCTAAAACGAGAGGAAGAAAACAGAGGGACGTACCCTGAGGACCTTCATGAAAATGGTATGTGTTGTAGTGAAACTCTTTCCCTTTTGGAGTCAAGAATGGAAGTAGATGATTATGGTCACTATGAAGAGGAAACAGCAGATGAATCTTCATCAGAAGAGGATGATGAAGAGGAAGATGACTATGATGATGAATTTGATGACTTTATTCCTCTTCCTCCAGCGAAGAGATTAAGGCTTATTGTTGGCAAGGATTCAATAGATATTGATATTTCTTCCAGGAGGAGAGAAGATCAGTCTTTAAGGCTCAATGCATAAGCTTATAGGTCGTAAACTGACCTGGATGTCATTTTTAAAAAAAAAAAAAAAAAAATTAAAAAAAAAAAAAAAAAAAAAACAACCCACAACAAAAAAAAACAACAAAAATTCCATTTGATTATTCCTCAACTGAAGAACTTTCTGAAAAACTTAGTGGCAGCACTTCTTTATTGTTTATTCACCTATCAACGTAATATTGTAGAAAGTGTACAGCATACTGACTCTTCTTAAGTCTGATTTGTGCAGATTTTTATTGTACTTTTTAATAGCCTTCTTATGTGCAATTCTGAGTTAGAGGTAATGCTCTGTTGTAAAATAAAGGCTCAAGCAAAGTTATGAAATTGCATCAAAACTTTCCATGCAGGACAATGAGAATACAGTGTGGCTACATAATTATTTTTGATCAGTAAGAGCATTAGTTTGCTCTTATGATATTTGACTAAACAATTTGAAAAAATCATAGTAGCAGCATATTAAGGTTTTCTAGTATATGCTAATATCACCAGCAATGATCTACAGCTTTTCGATTTATTTGCTAGATGTTTTTTTTCCCCCTTGGAGTTTGTCAGTTTTAACACTGTATGCTGTCCCAGACGTACTGTTTGTGGCCTTTGTTATAGTAGCAAACCGTTGGTTGGAAGTCAAATTGATTTCTTTAAAAAAAGAGGAAAAAAAAAAAAGAAAAGGTGTTGACAATTTGCTGACTTTTTAGTACATTATATGTACAAGGGTAGCAGTATGCAGAATAAAAGTTTGGATATGGTGTATTTATTGCTTGTTATGTAAATTAAACACCTTGTATTTAACACTTTTCAATACTTTTAGATAAAATTGTTCTTTGCAAGAATGATTGGTGCTTATTTTTTCAAGAATTTGCTGTGAAATAATGTGATTACAACGGGCAACATTTATCCAATGAACTGCAGCTATCCTAAATTGGTTCTTCATATTTTTCTGTTGCACTTGTAAAATGCTACAAGGAATTTAAAGAAAATTATTCACTTTAACTTATGATAGTTTTATGAAATTAAAAACAACTAAGTCACAGCTTTTGTTCTGTGGTAACCTATAAATTGTTTGTCTTTTAAGAACCAGTTGTAAAAGACTGAAAAAATATGTATATGTTGTAAATATTTGTGTGTTGTGAGAAATTTTGTCATAAGAAATTGAGATAACTTGCCAGAAAGGTTTTTAAGTTTAGAAATACATCCATGCCAATAAAATAGGAAATTGTAAACCTAGTTTTAAACTCTGCATCAGTTGGAGTTCTTTGCTCATACGTAGTTCACTTAATATTTCAGAGTCTGCTTTATAACAATGAAGAGTATCAGGGCAATCTTTTTTGGCTCTTTTGTTTTTAATAAAAATGTTAGGAAACTTCTGGGCACAATGGACTTGTTTGTATGTATAAATCGGCTCATTTATAAGCCATTTCTTTGAAACAGGTCTAAAATGTCATAGCTGACTTAACTGTATAGCACTTTGGTCTATGGTATTTGTGGTTTTACTCAACCATGGATTAAGGTTTAGAGTTGGGTTTTTTTGTTGTGTTTTTTTTTTTTTCTTATCTAGGGGTGTAGAAACAGAAGTCACATCATAAAATGTGTGCTGTTGGATTAGTTGAATCCACTGTTAGCTGAACGGTATTTTCATGTCAAGTCCAACCCTTTCTGCCCAGAAGAGCAAGAGCTTGAGTTACATGACCACTGTATTACCCAGTTGTGAGAGCATTAGTGGAAATGGGTGGGTGAATATGCATGTGAGCTGATTGTAATGGTTTGGCCCATCTCTCTGACCCTCACAGAAATGAAGAATTTTTCCAAAGAAATCCTTTCAAATGCGTTTCAGTAATTTGTTAGACTGCACATCAGCTCGTGGAATCTGCCTTCATCTCGCTTCCCTTCTGTATTCTTAGCAGAGAATTAAGTGTAGAATTAAACATAATACTTGTAACTTTGGTTTTTACAATGTCCAGTCTCTGTTAACAGCCCGCTGTGTCTCATGTATGGAGTATATATATTTTTTTAAAAATGGGTTGGTCTATATGTAATGCACAATCTCTGTCAGGTTTTTACTTCATGGAAGACTGAACACGAAAGCTTTGGTAAGTATGCTGACATTTTTGAGTAGCGAGTCAGCTATGGTGATTGTCTTGTGGGATTTTTAATTGTACTGTATCATACAAAAATGGGTTATTAAAGGTTGGGTTACAGGGAAGATAGCTGTGTTATTAAGGGCTTGCTTTGTAGTAGGAAGTTTACCAGCAAATAGTTGATGACAAGTAACAGTAATAGAGCTCTTTCCTCGAGAATTCACTTGCATTTTCACTGGGTGGTGTGCCCTGCAAGTATGTGCTGTATCGGCGAAAGAGGTAAAGAGCTGAAGAGAGCAGCTGCATGCTTTCTGTTCGGTGCCTCACAGATTATTCCTGGAGTGTGCTCTGGGATACCAGTTTCTCCTACTTCGCTCTGTAGCCAGTTTTTCTTGCAGCTGTTCTGTCTCCCTGCTGCTCCTGCTTGCAGACTTGTGCTGAACGGTCCTCTGGCAGTCGTGGTGGTTCTAGGAAGGGGTGATTGGTTTGCAGAAACATCATTCACCTGGGCATTCGAGGAAAAGGGGTGCAGCAAGTACACATTGCCAGCTGTTGTTGGCATTTACTGACCAGTATGCTCAAGAGCAAATTTAAGGGCTTGATAAACCAGCCTCAAGCAGTGAAAGCAGATCATGAAACAGGTAGTAAAGACATTGGAAGAGAATCCTGCCCTTAGAGGCAGAAGCTTTTTGCCTGGAGTAGATGTGTGAACCATGAGTTAGTAGGAACAACCCCTTAATGAGAGCTGCTTTGCTTTTTCTCTGATGCAGAAGTAAGTAAAAGTAGCTCTTTGGGCATCGGGAACTCGGGATTGCTCTTGTTCATTGAACAACCTTCTTGGAGAATTTGGAACAAAAGCTTTTAGTCATTTCCAGGGTAGACAGGTCCATAGCGATGTCCTGCTACACAGATTTTTGGTGTTACAGACGCCTTCATTAAATGCATTCCCCCAAGTTGATGAGGTAGGCAGGGCTTGCACAACCCGTCTCTTCTGTCCTTATCCTGCCGCAGAATTTTTTTTCCCCACCATTTAGGTGTGAATTGGCAGATTGTGCTGTTTCCCTAACCTTACTGCTAGGGGAATATGAATGTTTGTGTCACTTGTATGAGAACCTGACAACCTGGGGATGTTTCTTGCTGTCCAATTCAAATCACAAAGCACTGTGAAGATAATAGTGACTTGGCTGTTGGGGACCCTGTCTAGCCTTTATGTCTCTCATTTCCCAAGATACCGGAGAGAAAAGTTGCAAAGGCTCGGTAGGTTTAGGGTGACCGCAGCACATCTTTTAGTGGGTTGAAGAATGGGAGGAACCGTGTTGCAGATGGCCTTTGTCAGCTAGTTTTGTGTTACGTGTAACAGGGTGGGAGGCTAAAAAAGAAGCGTTACAACTGCCACGAAAATGGCAGGCTGGCTGCAGATCTTTGAGTGTCCTGGCATGGGCAGTGCATACTGAGCTGCCATGTAGTTGAAGACAGGTTTAGCATGAAATTTTGAATGTTTGGGTAGCAGATGGAACTGATAGCTGATTTGCACCTTTGATGTGGTGAGTTAATAGGGTAGAGGCAAAGGTGTTAATTTTTCGTGAGAGGAAAACAAATACTGTTTCTTCACAAAACTGTTAAAAAATTGTGAGCTTTAAAAAAAATAAAAATGCAGTGAGCATATGAGAGAGGGAGCAGTCTTAAGCAGTCTGCTCAAGTAGAAGCTTGCACAGACTTACTGTACAGTAAAATCACTGCAAAATACATTACAGGCAGTTCAGTCTTACTGGATACTATTCATGTCAATCCCAGAGAGACAGAAAAGGTATTATTCGGTGCGTTTCTGTCTGCCTTGCATAGGGCAGCCTAACCTTTCCCATGTCTCTTTGGAGTGATCCAGAAAGGTATTTTACATTTATTTGAGGAGGAGTGATTTGACTGGACATAGTCAAATAAGAATCAAGCCTTTCCTGCTTTACGTTTACAGGGACGTTTCCCTGGACGTTGAGGAGTTTCTGGAAAATTGCTTGTGCCGGGAAGCAGCAATGTTTCTCCAAACAGCAGAAGCGTGTGATTGTCGGATGTTACTGTAATATTGTCTGAAGTGAGTCCCCCTCTGAGCTAATCAAGCATGTTCTTTTCTACCTCATCTGTAACTCCAGCTCTAGTGTGCTAGCAGGGGGTTTTGGACTTGAAAAAATTGATAGAATTGCTGTGGATTCTCTGCAAGATTAACATGAATGTCCTGTTACTGTCGTCTTTTTCTTCTGTTTTGCAAATGCTTTTTTCTTCTTTTTTTCCCCTCCAGTGTATTTGTTGGGCAGTAGGTGTTGTCTCTGTATGTACTTTGTATGCTCGGGTATTAGCTTGCGTGAAGCTTACCGTCGTTCAGAGTGTTACTGTGTTGTTCACAATGCATTGGCTTTGTTCAGTTATGCTGCCGGCCACTATGTGTTAAATGCACCCGAGGTACTCCCCAAAGTACATATTTATGTCAGCTTTTGGCTGGGTTTTTTTCTGGTTTCTTTTTGTCCGTTTTGCCCAGTGCTGCCAGTGCATGCTCTTTAAAATATGCTCAGAAACAGAATTCCTTTGCTCCCCATATTTGTATGGTTGGTTGCCCTTTTTAGAATGAAAGGGTGAAGGTCTGGGAGCTGTGCAGAATAAGACTTACTGAAAAGTAAAATCAAAGTCACTCAAGTTTGCATTATGTCTGCTATTGTCATGTGTTTTCTGAAATCCCCTTCCCCATTGAGTATTCGCTTGTTTGGGCTGGGTCATAAGTAAACCGATGGCCTTGTATAATCTCTGTTGCCCCTTCCTAAGCTCTTGATTTCACAAGTTAACAAGGTTATGGTAGGTTGTCTTTCTTCAGCATCATTTCATGGCAGCAATGCTAGCTATGTATTTGTGCTTTTTTGCCTGTTGTAGCTCCTGCTTTTTGCCTACCAAGGGAACTCCTGTGGCAGTCACGCTTGAGTTCACATACCTTATTTACACTAATCCCATGAAATATTTTTATTATTGCAAGGTATACGTGGTTGTTTGAGCATTACTCCTCCTCCCCACAGGCAAAGGAAATCCGTGACTTCTTCCCAGGCAGCTACTTTTGATTTAACTGTAATTTTACTTGGATTCATCCTTGCATGAAATTTGATCAGAACAGTTCCCACCACAGAAACAGGAGCATAGGTGGTGGTGTTGGAGGACTCGTTGTAGGTACAGGTGCGTCAGTGCTGAAACAGGTATGGGGCCAGTTAAACAGTGTTGCTCGGGAATTGTTTTAGCTTAACAAGCAAAGATTCATGGTTTTGGCAGTGAGTTTCAGTCAAGTGCGGAGCTATCAATGGGTCCAACAAACCATAGATTTTTCCAATGATGCTTTCTGATGTTCTTCAGAAATCAATTCTATTATGTAATTAGTTTTATAGTCTTTTCTGCTCCAATTACTATGTTTGGCTGCAACGTTTTACAACAGAATTGGTTGTAAACTGGTAGTTCTAAGGTAGAGAATGACAATCGTAGAAATGTGTTGGATAGGACATGATTTTACTCGTATTTATGTAAATCATGTCCATACAGCATTAGGACAGGACTACTGGGTAATTCAGGGTCAGGGTTACCAAAGTCTCTTGGATAACACTGGATGCCGAGACAGAAGGATAGTCTTTCTGGATCCAGAGATTAAGTTCTCTCCTGTAGCTCAAGGGCAAGGCCCGCCCAAAATGTTTTAAAGCCGAAGATCAGCCATGGCCCATCCAGTCACAGCAGTCCAGGAGGGGTTACCTTCCCATAATGCCAAATTGCCAATGCTTCAGCGAACAACACTTTCCGACTTCAGAAGTAACAGCAAGCTTTGAGATCCAACCTCGGGTATGACCTCAGAGTATACCTCCCTAGAAAGGAAAACACTGCTGATGCCTTCAGTCATGAACAGTAAGACAGGGTTTGCAGTACTTTTAAGAACCAGATTTAGGCTTTTAAGTGACTTAAATGCTTCTGAAAGTTTTCTTCTTGACATGGCACAGAAAAGTCATGCATAGTCTGGCTATTTTAGATCTACAGTGAAATCCAGATGCCAAACTACTTCTATCCCATTTAAACATGGGACCGAACATAGGTTCTGAGGTCATGTTAATCACTCCTGATAATTCAGTGTATTTCTCTTTTTATTTTTTCAAAGCTGTGTATCTGTTGATAGCTGAATAACACATCAGTTTATTAAAATCTTGAGTTGTTAAAAATCTGTAGATGTCCCATGCATTTTCTGCATGCTGGCTTTCATTTAAAACCATTTTGAAATAAATAAATATTTTTGTATTCTTCGGGCAGGGGGCAGCAGGGAGGAGGGGATATGTTTTGAGGCAGAATAGTTTTTTATCTTTTCCTGTCCTCTCTTAGCTGCCTTGTTAACTTTTATATTGAAATTGAGTGTTGTAAAATCAAGTGGAAAAATAGTTTCACCTCACCTCCCCAAATCCATGCTGTTCCATGCTGCATTGCATAAAGATTCAGCCTAGAGTAAGTCCTCTTCTGTAGAAGGTAACTCTGAGTTCTGAGGCCAGTATTGAGTAGCAGAGATGATTCAGCTGTCTAGAGTAAGTGACTAATGGGGAAGGATTCCAGCTTGGAGAATATGTTGTGTAATAAAATGAAAATCTTTTCAGGTTTATTAGATTTCTAGCAAAAAGCCCAAAGCTGTTGGTATATCTGCTTTTAATTTACAGCACAGGATAGCAAATCTAATTTCTGGTGAAACTAACCATATGTGTGTGTCAGTTATTTTGGTAGATACAAATATCATCAAGTGTGAACTCAAGATAGAAGAAAAATAGCAGGCTATACATGGGAGGAGCATTAAGGAAAGGTTAAGGAATTGAGATATTAAAAGCGTTCTGAACATTTTTTAAGGTTTCAAGAAAGACTGAAATGTAGCATCTTACCTTTTTATTAAAAAAAAGCCAAACCCAAAACTTAAAGTCTTATTCTTTGTAGAAGAAAATACACAAAACATTAATATTTCCTAGGTTTGTAAAACACCTATGAAACACTGATGGTAGTATTTGTAAGTGTAGTCACTTAACAGGGAGTGAGTTTACACCATTGAGCTTCAGTCAGTTGTGAGGAAACAGCGGCAGTGTTACTCTTAAAAAGAAGTCTGTGGATGTGTTACCTGTGTGCCAACCTTACATTATCGGTCACTCCCAGAGATTGCATGCTGCGATAGATGGACCTGTTTTGGTCTGAGCCATTACAGCTTTGCTCATGCAAGGTGTGTCAGGATGGACAGGACATATGGGACTTTCAGAGGCTTGAAGAGGGAGAAACCCCAAGAGGGGAGATCTATGAGGAGTGTTTGGTAGGAAGGAAGGGAAGTGATAGCTGTCGGCTAGTGAGAACACACAGGTTAGGGGATGAGCTGATCGCTGTCTCGTGCCTGCTTGTGTGTAATGCTTCTCTGTTAGGTTGGGCAGTAATTATGCAGTCAGTAAAAGTGTTGTGATCGAATATTATGGATAGCATTATTAGGCTAATCAGTAATTGGTTCATATGTACAAACCCCTTCTCGCAGCTCTGTCAGGCAGAGCACATGGATACCATGTTGATGGCATCAAGCATCCAATTAAATGGTATGCTTCCCTGCTGGGAAATATTTGGGTCGCACAGTCCTGCTCCCTGCTTACTGCTTCCATCTGGGAGTTTAATGTTTTACTCCATCTTCAGCTCTTTTCTTCAAGGGCTTCTCTGATCTCATACTTCCATCACACGCAGCTGACCTGCATGCAAGATGTAGCTGCTGCCCTAGAAGTGGTGCATCTGTAGAGGGAGGAGAGGGGTGTCTGGAGACTGGAGAAAACCACCTAAGAGCTTGTGTCTATGACTGCAGAGCTAGCAGTCAGCAAGAACCCTGAATGGCACTCCCGGTAGGTGCTTATGTTTGTCCCCGTGCCGATGTGGATGGTTGGTGCCAAGCATCACCGTAAGGACCACTGCCTCAGTCAAACGGAGACCTTCACCCCTGTGCAGTTGCGGTGCAGTCTCACCTCTGGTGAGGTTGTACTGGCAGCACTGAAGCAGTCAACAGTGGCCCTGCTGTTGGGAACCAACGTTGGCACCTCTTTGCTACCTTAGTTGCTGAACTGGGTGACATCACTAACGATGTTCATCTGTCCTGTTACATCAGAGCTCGTGCGCTGCAAATGCCAAAGGAGGCAGGAGTCTGGGAGAGGGAAGTGGAAGACAAAATTCAACTCTGGTGGCGTTCTGTCTGCCTTCAGCACTCTGCAGTTTCAGTCAATGGTCTTTCCCCCTTCAGGATGCGGTGCTAGGTTCTGTTGAGAAGCCGAGATGTACTCCCCCTGCCCACACGCATTTGTGGTGGTTAATCACTTAAGGAAAAATGGCTCTCTTGATTTGACTCAGCCTTGTGAGTATGTACATAGAGGGTAACCTTTCTATGCATCTCTGGTCTTGCTGGAGACAGAGCGACTGCTCAGATGTGTAGCTTTGGAACCATGCTTTGTGTAAGACCCTTTGGGGTAAGAGCTGTGTGCTCTATTTGCATTTCTGTGGCACAGTCAGATTTCTTTTGAACATAACTTGCATTCTGAATTTCCTGGGTTTCTTTCTCTTGCTCTGAGATAAAACAGTATTGTCCTTGTGGCGTTTTAATCCTTAGAGTACCTAGCTGTAGTCTTAACTTCAAAATTCAGGTTACTGGATTCTGATTGCAAGCAGTTTTCATGAACGGGATACACCCTGTTGCTTTCCAAGGTGTTTGCAAAGGAATTCCTACTTTGCTGCAGAAATATTTTCCAGAAGCTGCTTTTTTTCCCTCTTAAGTTTGTGAAGAAAACCTGAAGTGAAGAAAACTCAAAGCAATACTGTCTCTAAGTCTATAGCCAGTTTGCAAAAATATTCCAGGTTCTAAAAAGATTAAACCTAAGTTAATCAACAGCAGTGCAAAGTCCTTTAAGCTGACTTTGAAATGTATTTTCACACGGTAATAACCTCCCATTTCTGAACAAACAAGCAAGCAAAAAAACCATTTCCATGAGGCTGACTCTGCTAAAGCTCCCCTAAAAATCAGTGTAGAGAAGCAGGCATTTTCAGAAGTTCATTTGAGGTACCTTATATAATTTGACTGGCTTAAACTTTACCCATCTTTAGAGTAAAAGCCTCAAAGTGAATTTTAAAGAAATAAAGGAGAAACTCAAACCCTGCTTTTCTTTTCCCCTAGCAAGCCAGCTGGCTTCTCTCGCCTGCACATTGGTTTAGGATAGCAGTATTTTGCATTTGGAAATTGCTCTGTTAAAATGCTTGTTGCATTTTATTGGTTCATCTTCCACACCTGGATTACTTACCTGTTTGTCTGTTGCAAACCAGGCTCCACTGTGGATGTCAGTAACACTCAGCAGAATTTTACTGTCTGAGGTGACACCTTGTTTCTCCCTGGACTTGTCTGTGCTGAGGACAGAGCTGACACCAACCATGCTGTTTGTGCACAGTTACATCTGAGGCCCAGCTTGGCTGGGTGAGACCTTTGTGCTGCTGTTTGGGGTCAGAGTGTATCTGCAAAGAGCTGCTCACTGTAGCCCACCCGTCCCTTCAAAAAGCAGAATCTACCCTACAGCAGGATATTGAGAGTGATGCTGGTTGATACCAGGAGGAAAGATCTCCAAAAGCCAAAACGCCTAATGCAGCTTTGCTGCAAAGATGGCTTCTCGTCCCCCTCCTCTAGTTTGCTTTTCTGTACAAGTTGGGTTTTATCCATTGACTGCCAGCGTGCCCAGCACAAGGTGGCACTCACATTCCAAGGGAGGGATTTCTCGGCCCTGCAGCCCCGGTCCCTTTTGGAAACCAGTATGTCTTAGTTACAAGCTGTTTGGCCATTTATTGCTTTTTACTGCGTGATACCCCAGGAGTGCATCTGAACAATACCTGGGGGAAGAAAACAACCAGGTAACAGTGATCCAGAGGGAGGCGAATGATCTGAGTTAGAGAGCAGTGCTCAGCAAGGGGAATCGGGGAATAACTTGATGCTGAATGCAGCTCTGCTTTTGCTAGTTTTAATCCTTTTGCATTCCACCAGGAGGAGATTCCCCCTTCAGCCTTATCCATGCCTGTCTCTTGAGTTTCTGCTGTTTCCCTTAGAATAACTCCTGCCAAGGGCAGGCAGGCTCTGTGTGCCGCTGCGCCTTGCATCCTGCTGAGAGCCGCTTGCCACCCCGATAAAGGTCCTCAGACAAGGGGAAGTACAAGCACAGGAGGAATGGGGCTAGTGGGGAAAGGAGTGGAAGGAGGCAAGCAGTGTAACATCCTCCTCTCATCTGCTGAGTCTGTAGGAATCCTTTCTTGGTCAAGATCCAGCATTAACACTTGCCTCTGGAATGTTCTATGTGTTCTTGAGGGGGAGGGGTTGTTGGCTGGTCTTACAGCTCCCAAAATCAAGTGAGAACAAGTCAGCTGCTGCCTGTTCTGTTGCTATGCAGTACTTTTAAATCAATATTTGCTCAGGGGTTGCACCTCTGTGCTATGTGCTGTCAGCAGCTGGAAGATCCCGGCCATCTAGTTAACATCTCTTTCTGGAATACTGAACTCTCATGTTTGGTTTACTTGATATTCTCCCCCACACTGCAAGATATTTATTATCTAAACTGACCTAGTAGCTTAATTTCTGTGAAGTCTTAATGAAAACTATGGAGGAATACAAATAGTGAAAGATGTAGCTGAGTGCTACCTGGCCATCCTTCAATCCAGGCTGTCGCCCTTTTTCTTTGTTCTGCAGCCCTGGCTTGCTGCTCTCACAGAAACCATGGGGTTAAGTCTCAGGACTCTTACTTTTGCCCCTGCCTTTTTTTGGAACAAAAATTCTCAAGAACAATGCAGCAATAATCTACCATGTATCACAATGATCTGTGAAGGAGATCGGAGTTACAGTGGCAGAGAGATGGAGGTACTGGGGCACAGAAACATGAACTGGCTTCCCTAACGGAACACAGCAGAGAAGTGACAGGCTCTGAAATAGCACTGATCTCCTAAACGCTGCTTAAAGTGCAGAGAAAAGACTTGATGACCTTCTGTGCAGGTTTAAGCATTCCCTGACACTGACTGGCTAGTCCAGTGGGATGACTGGTCAGAGATGCAGGAAATCTCGGCTGCCTATTAAAAGCTGTTTGTGTGCCCTTGAGCGGGGCCCCAGAATTGGAATTTTACTTCTGTAGGAAAAGAGAGCAGAACAGTACCCAAACACTGATCTGCTCTGAAAGTCTGGCTAAGGTTGGGTGCTCCAGAAAGTCAAACTGACTCACGGAAAGGAAGGTGAGGAGATAGGAGGCTCTGCCAAATCTAAAGCATATGTAGTCACAGATATCAGAGGGGTAAGGGCCCTGAGAGCTGAGCTGTTCCAGAGCTTACCGAGAAATGCCTCTGCCAGAAGCAGCAGGCCAAGGGAGGCAGAAGGGAACCTGCACCCCCACCTCAGCCGCCCAGTTTGCATACGTGATCCCTGGTAGAGGTGTGTTGGTGACAAAGCACAGGGCTGTGCACTGTGGATTCTGAGGCGCTGGCTACCATCCTATGCTGCAGCCCCAGGGGCAGAGACGGCAGTCCTTGGGGGAAAGGAGCAGTTTGTTTGAGTGCCTGGGAATTGGACTGCTCGGCTGCTTTGGTCAGGGAGGGCTGCAAAGGATTTTATTTTTTATAGTCTTGGACTTTTCCACCTTATATTTATTACTTTTCCTGGTCCAGTGTGTCCTTCACACTTGCCTTACTAGACTTGCCTTACATGTTACCAAAGCATTTGAAGTCTGGCTCCTGAACTGTGTTCTGTCTGTAAAACAGGGGTGATAATATCTGTCACCTAATAAAGCCTGTAAGTCTCATAAAGCTATAAGGTCCTCAGGACAAGGACTCTTCCTAGTTATGCAAACTTTTATGTATGTATTATGAGTCTTGAATTAGGTAGCCATAACTCCCATAGTTAGAACAGTAAAATAATTAGAGGATGTCTTTCCTTTTTTAGCTTGTAGAAGATGTAGGGCAACAGTAACTTTCCTCCATTCCTTTTTATCTTTGGAAAAGGTCTCCCCTGCCCTCCTACACAAACCTAGCTTATCTGTAAAAGTGAGACTTGCACCCCTTCTATGTTGCCAAGCAGCTGCAGTTGCAGTCAGTAAGAATCTATTTAGGCTAATTAGATTTTGCAAATCCATTATGGTTCTCTTGTTGGTGCCTGTAGACAAAAACCCCATGTGTCTCTTACAGGGCCTGACTGTTATGGTAGGGCTTCCCCATGCTTGGCAGGCATGAGTGCTGCTGCGCTTGACTGCAAAACGGTGTAAGAAGGAGGAGTCTGGGCTCTGGAAAGCAGCTGTAAAGCCCAGAGGAATGGCTGTATGTCTTGTGACCTTTGATGATTGTGTGACTGCCCGATGTGGTATGATATGATGACTCAGACTATTAAGAATCAAGCAAGGCATCTCTCGGATGAAAGCTTCCACAAAGCTGGCATAGCACGTGCAACTAGGCAAGGTGGATGACTTTGGTCAAACTCCAGGGATTTGGAAAGTGTTAGGTTTTTTCACAGCTCTGGCACTGCTTCCTGCTTACAGGCATACCTGTCCCCCTTTTCTCCTCTGTAAAACGGAAGTAATTCTTCTCTCATTTTTAACTGTGTGTATTTAAATTGTAACTTTTCTACAGCAGAGATCATCAACTGGGCAAGGATTTAGAAGGAAGAGGCTACAGGGGCATTAGTCATGCACCAGTATCAGCCAGTATGGTACATGCTCATGAGCTGTTAAGCTCAGCAGACCCTTTCACGTCTCCAGGGCTGCTTCATATGGATACTTACTGGCTGCTGTAACGTACCATTTTTCACCACCTGGTTCTAATCTTATTGGAAGATCTTCTGAGCTAGCTTCATTGTGAAGATTTTAACTGGACTTTGGAATCCTAAAGGAGTCAAGGGTAGGTAGGTAGTGAATCTTTCTCACCACAAGAGCCTGTTTCGAGAGTGTCCTTCCTTTTGCTTGCTCACAGACTCTGAAATTTATTTCTATGGCTAAAAATGTCAGTCCTTACCAGCGCTTATGACTGGAACTGATGATCTCTGTCCAGTTCCCAGAAAAGTGGCGTTTCCACTCCAGCGTTCCCCCTGAAAAGTGCTTGCAAGCCCTCTTTCCTGGATCCTAGCCTATTGCGCTACGGGGTAACTCCACTGGTCTGGGCGTGGAGGATGGTCTGGGTGGTGCTTGGCAGCAGTACCATCGCAGGGGGAAGACACTGTTGCTGTTGTCTGCGCAGGCTGGAGCCATGCTTAGCTCTGCACCGGATTCTGGAGGTTACAGCTTGCTCGACCACGCTGGGCTCCTCTGGCCAGGACAGAGCCACACACTGGGAAAAGCAGCATGGGGGTCTGGCACCCTGCCCTCTCCAACTCGAACCTGCAAGCATGGGGACTGACTGCCTGCGAGCTCTGTGGGTGCACTTTGCTTGAAGAAATGGTTTGGGTTGTGTTTTCTTTTTTTCTTTTTTTTTCTTTTTTTCTTTTTCTTTTGGCAAGTTTTCCCCAGGAGAGGGAGCAGTCCACTCAAATGTCGAGGGGAATGAATCAGCTCGTTCCAGCTCTAGCTAAACTGCGTTTGCTGCGTTGCAGTGAACGCCTTCCTCCTTCACACTCCTCATCTTCAACTCCTCTTCCTTCACCTTCTGACTCCTCTCGTAATATTGCAGTACCTTTGTCTGCGCCAGCCCTTTGAGGCTGGTATTCAGTGAAGATGCTCGCACTTCTTCCCTTCTTAAACTGCCTTTCCCACAGCAGCGCACCCCAAGGCTGTTTCCAACGCCCTGTCCCACAGCCCACACCTCCCTCGCTGGTCCCGGGGTTCAAGTCAGATCCTTCCCAGTGCTGCATCCTGTTCACTCATCGCTGACCCGAGCCACAGAGCAATGGCTCAGCTGCAGCTCCCGCAGTCACCATGGGGAGAGTGATCGGGCAAAACAGGACACCGGTTAACTCAGGAATCTGGGGCCGCTTTGGTGAAAATCTTCTTTCAGTTCTAGCAATTGTAACTTCCAGAGGCTTGCTGCTGCTTAGATATCTATTTGGAGGTTAACTGTTTCCCCAGCAGTCGATTATATTTCCAGTGACGCTTGCATAGAAAACCAGAGGAAAATTAGGGATTGTGGAGTTCAAAACCACTGCTGCCAAAGTTCCTGTCTTCATGGTGCCTTTTGTTATATCAGGAAAAGTTCCAAAAAACGGTAGCCTGGTTACTGCTTAAGGAAGGGTTTGCGGTTTCTTGCTGATGACTTACTTCTTTCTTTATTCCTTCCTTTTTTTTTTTTTTTTTTTTTTTTAATAATGAGGAGGGGATATAACAGAGCTAACCTTGTGATAATCAAGCCTCTGCTGCGTTGTATCTCAGTACATCTGATACAAAACCATCTACTGACATGTGCTGTGATTCTAAGTGCTGCTGTAAGCTGGACTGCTCGGGGGAAATTTCCAAGGAATAATGGGCAGAATTCTCAAGGACAAGGTGAGGAGAACAGCGCAAGGTATCTCTTCAACAGCAGTCTTGGGAAACTAGTGTGGCAGGGAGGCTGTCATAGCAGTGATTGGCACTAATAATAGTGTTACTCTCTATCTTGATGTGCCAGCGGAAAGATTTAAGAGGTTTTGTGTGGGGATGACCCTCAAATTAAGGGCAAAACTTGAGTAGTGGATTTTGCAGCAAAGGCTTGAAGTTATACAGCTGTTAGGGGAACAAACTATTTTCACTGGAGTGGGATCTGCAGTGGTCTGCTTGGAGATGGTCCTTTCTGGTAAAGACATACTCTGAGATGGAAGCAGTCTTTTAAGAGCAAAGCTGTGACAATTACATCTCTGCTGTGTGCTATCTCTGAATGTTTGATACAAAGAAGTCTACAGACACATGCTGTGATTTTTAATGCTACTGCCAGCTGAACCACTCTGGGAAATTTTCCAGGGAGCATCAGGCAGAGTTCTGAAGGACAGATTGAGAACAGTGCAAGGTATCAGTGCTAACAGCCATCCTAGGAGACTACAGTGCTAGAGACATAGCCTGAAAGGGGGTAAACTTTTAAGCGTGTAGCTTCTTTTAAGTTAGTACAAGCAGGTGTGATCAAGTGCTTGCAAACAGCCTGTGTTACAAGCAGCCCCCAATACTCCAATTTAACAGTATCTAGGCCCATCCTGAAGTCCTCTTTTCTGTACATGAGTGAAGTGGGATTTCAGTTATAAAGCTGTGTGTGTTCTTTCTTTGGGTAGAGGAGTATATTACACCTGAACGGTGTTGCAATTCACAAGGCAGTAGTTGGAGTACGACAGTTTACTTCTCTAGTGTTGCTCAGTTTGCTGTTAGTGAATGTTATCTAAGCCCATCAGATCATGTAGTTCATGTTGATTTTGGAGCCAGGTGGGTGATACTACCCAGTGGTCAGGGTAAACAGTTCACACTGCAGCCAAAGTTCACTCTAGCAGGTCTGGGTTGTAACTCTGCTTCCAGTTTGCATTGACAAAAATGGTATAAAAAAGGGAGGGAGTAAGTGGAAGTGGGTGAGGCAGTTTAACTCATATTGTTGATGTGTCCATTCAAAGGGCAACATCAGTCAGCTGAGCATGAGTAAATTCCTATTTATGAGGGCCTGACCTTAGACTCTGGACCTCCACAGCTGAAGAATCACTAAAGGCCCGCAGAATTACATGTCCACTGAAACAAGGATGACTTGAACTTTGATATAAATGCCATGTCCACCTTGGCTTTGTAATGTGCTCTGAGATAACAGCATGTGTTACTTCAGAGGAATCCATTTTGCCATCTCACCATAGACCTGTGGGCTTGTACCATCCGAGGGCCAATGCTCTTACAGAGCTTATCATCTCCAGGACTTTCTGTTCAGAAGACATCTCTAGGCAAGGAATTCCTGCTTCCTGTTAAGGCTGGGCGTGCAGCAGATTTTGTCTGTTGACATTGGCAAGTCTCTTCAGACTTCATTTTAGTGCCTTTCTAGCTCTTTGCTTCGATGTTTCATTACTTCAATTGTATGTCTTAAGTTTTAAAATTCTCTTCAGACGGTCTTTCTACCTGCTGGCACTGCACTGCCTGTGTATGACTGTATCTGAAAGCACAACAGCAATGCTTAAACTGTGATAGTCACACATAGTCGTCCCTGACCCCCACAGTAGCGGCACTAGGCCAACATTGTATGCTCCAGCAAATCATTCCCTCAGGCTCTGTAAATCCTGTGCTCTTGTCCTGCTTCTGGGGCAGTAAGAGGACACCCTGTGTCACTCGTGCCCTGAGAGAAAACTATGTAGCAAGGGTGGTGATGGTGCTTTAAGCTGCTAAACTCAGTGTGCAGGGATGGAGCTGAATACCTACCTAAGAACTATTAATGGCCAGACCACTGCCAGTGAGTGAGTGTCACTTGTCCGTTTTGGTATTTGCAGAAGTGCATGCTTGCCGCTCCAGCTGCAGAACACAGAGATGTGGAAAATAGAGGTTTCCTGACCTGTTAATCAGAGAGAGAAACACGGCAGCTGACACTACGGACTACCCTTGTTCTTGGTTGGAAATACTATTTGCTGTGGTTCCAGCTAAACACAGCCTCCCAGCCCTTTCTGCTCTGTTTCTCATCTGCTATTATATTCAGCGTGCACAAGCCTTTTTGTTATGAACTGAGACACTGTGTGAGAACACAACATCTTCACCCAGAGCAGAAGGGCAATAAGTCTCTTTTTACAATGACTTCCACTTATGAGGGACAGCAAAAACGTTGGTCCTGTAGCCAGGTTGGAAGGCTTTGGTTTCTCCAACTTCTACCGATTTCCCCTCTTTCAGATGCTCTGGAAATGGATCAAGACTGGGTGAGTTAGCAAGCAAGACAACAGAGAGGCTGAGTGGCACTTGCATGGAAGATGGCAACAGGAGTAGGGGGGAAGTAGAAAGAATGGGACAAGAACAGAGGTAAAAGTGACCTTGACGGGAGAGAATAACAGGCAGTGATGGCCCAGGAGCTGGAAGTGCAATAGGCAGTGGAAAGGGGAGACCTTGGAAAGATTAACGAGACTAAACTGTACTGAAGAGGAGAGACCTTGCACTGAGATTTCCAGGCAGCTGTGTGACCATTTTCTCATGCAGTGAAGGAGATAAACACACAGACCACATGGTAGAAAGCAGAAATCCAAGAGCAAGGGATTTTTCTGTTTCCCCCCCTAATTTTGTGAAAAAGTTTGCCTTTTCTCTAGAGTTGCTGACTTTTCTTCTAGGAGCTACTTCTCAAGAAGGCATTGTCAATTTTGCAGTTCCCCAGAGTGTGGATTTTAATTACACATGTCAGTATAATGCTTTTGTTTGGAGAAGTGTTGCACAAAAATAAAAATCTGAGTTTTTACAGCTGGTAGAGCAATAATGATTTAAAGGAAATTCCTCTCTCTGTACAAGTTGAGGCGTGCCAAATTCACCCCTCCCCTGAAGCTTGTGTCACCATCCATGCAAGCAAGGCAACTAGTCTGAGCAGGTGACATTTCTCATCTGCTTTGAAGTTCTAGTCAGTGGTGGATCAGACCCACTGAGGGACTGAGTGAAATCTGTCCTGCCAGCTCTACCACTCACTTAGCAGGTTCACAGAAGACCATAGGGTGGATGTCACTGCACTGTTGAGTTAGTAAAACCTTGAAACTGTCCTAATTTTGCTGATTTCATTCTGTCTTGGGCCCTAGAAGTGGCATGCAAGAGCTCAGGTGGCTGTTTCTTACCTTTTTCCTCAAGTTCATTCCAGTGCACATCGACGACTGGCCCTACTTTCCCTTTGGCAGTCTAGGAAGGGCCCCATTACTCAGCTTCGCTTCAGGGAAAAGTTGAGGACGGACCGTCTCACCTGCAGGAGCACAAAAGGAACATGAAGCACCTGGACTGGATGCTGCCCACCCTCCATATCCAACACCATTTTCTGTGGTATTTCCAGTCAGTGCCTACATTGAAAGAGTTTGGGGGTAGGTTGGTACAGCCAGAAGAAAGCTGGAGTTCATTCTAGACACTACTGATGGGCAGTGCTTTCCTACAGGATGTGTCCCACGTGGGTAACGGCAGCACCTCTCAGCTTGCTCTGATCAATGTGACAGCTGGCACAAGCTCAATCCAAGATCTGCAACTTTTGGGCTGCCTTTGGCCAGGTGCTTCTCAAAAGCAAGATCATGAGGCTTGGTTGGATAAGAGTGACCCCAGTGAAGGCCTCCTAGCTTTGAGAACAGACAGTCCCTCTGGCTTAAGAGGTTTGGCAGATGCTCCTGCTTTCATGTTTGCTTACTTTGTGTAAGAGGGCCTGCTTAAAAGAAGACTTAAAAACCTGGCACTCTAGACAAGGTGCTTTTGATGCTGATTGCTTTTACCTTATTAGAAAGCTTCTTTCCCCCAAGTCATGGAGGCCTATCCCTCACTTCTTATAGCCTCTTTGCTGAGCTTTTGGGGCTTACTTCAGACCTTGGAAGTCAACAGGAAGGCTCCTGTTAATTTGAATGATTGCTAGCTCAGCCCTTTTGCTGTTCTATGCCCACTACACCCTAGTCTACTGAAAGAGAATGACTGATGGAGGGAGCACCTGGTCCAAGAGGACTGAAGAGCTGGAACCCAGGCATTACTGATCACCACAGGCTCTGAGAGAACTTGGCTGTGAGTTGTCAAGGGGTTTGCACCAGTTGCGAGCATGAAAGAATAACATATCTGCTAAATAATAAACTCACTCCAGTATTATAGAGACACCCAGGACCTGAGAGGACCCTTAATGCTCCACAGCATTGGCTGCAGGTCAAGTAGCAAGTGCATGACTGAGGTGTAGATAGGAGTCAGCAAGGGATGCTTAGGATTCTGCCTTTCTTATGCTGAATGCACCAGAAGAGTGAGTTGGCTCTCTAGTACAGGATGTAAGAGCGCTGGGATACTTCAGGAAATAGCACAGGAAAGAGGGCTAGAGAAGGAAAGGCTGGAATTAAATGGTCTCTAAAGAGGATACAAAATATGGAAGGGGAAGACCCGCTCTAAGGCACAGGGAGATCAGTAAGGACTAAGGTGTGAGCTGATAGCAATAAACAAGCTGTATGTGTTTTGGGTGAGGGAGTTGCCTCACTAAGCTCAGCTGAAACTGTGGAAGAAAAACAGCAACAGAACTGAGTAAAGAATGGGATACTGGGAGAGAAGAAAATAGGGCAGCAATTGGATTACTATCGGGCAGTATAGGAAAGTCAAAGGGTATGCAGTAGCAGTGTGTAATCACAGCTAAACAGCTCTCATCAGGCAGATCATCTGCCTTTCAGCCTGCTTTTGGTTTTCATCTCACTTATTTCCTCCTCCCCCAGTTCTTCTCCTTGATTCATGAAGGGGAAGTTCTGTCTACAGAAGTGGACATTTCCTCAATATGAAGTGCTAAAGCTGCGCATCACTTTTCCTGGGTGCTCCCCTTTCCTTATGCATTTGTGTAATAGCAGCAAACACTTTTCATTTAGAGATGCTGCTGTAGTTCAGAGTTTCTCTGGATGTGTCCTTGGCAGATGGATTTCCCCATTTGCTCAGGATTTTTGTGTGACGTTGGGTCCCAGAGGAACAGCTACTGCACAACTGTAGTCTTCTCTGTGCAGGGCATGCTCTGTATAGTCTGTCTCTGGGTACACAGCATTTGAGAAACCTGGCCCAGGCAGCTTGCCTGGTACGCTGCAGTCCTAGATGTTCCAGCTGGAAGTAGCACCCCACCTCTCGCTGTTGCTGGGGCTGCAGCTTTGGTATGCAGACTCCCAGGCTGAGGACTGGAGCTTTGTCTGTGTAACTAAAGCTGCCACTCTTGAAGATCCTTGATCCAATTACTTTGTCAGAGCCCCTCTCCTTCTGAGCCCCAAGTGGTAGCAGCTTGTCTTGGGACAGGTTTCATCATACTGAAATGGAGGCATCCTATCCAAATAGCCTTTCTGTGCTCTACCCACCTGGGATGGATTGAGCTGCCAGTGCCCTAGGTTGGTGGTGAAGATGAACGGGTTGAACATTGGAGGAATCTCTCCTTTGAACACTGAGATGATTAGCTTTTAGTAGACTCCCAGTACAGAGAAGACTTGCGTTAAGTGAATTTATTTCTTCCTTCCTCTCATATTTATGTGTTGAATTAATACTTTCTATTCAGGAAGTCAGTTAGCTATGTCTGCCACTGTACAAGAAACATTGGAGTTTGCTTTAATTCTTCTTTCAGGAAGTTCTGCTTATCCTGCCTGTATACAAGGTATCTACCTACAGCTTACTTAGGAGACCTCTATTTGCATGCGGTGACTATGAATTGTTTTGGAATAGCTGCTTCGTTTGTCCCTGGTAGCGTGTTCCTAACACAAACCTCACAAATAGAGTGGATGGGGGGTGTAAAAACTCTTTCAGAACTTGCAAGTGTTTGGTTTGGTTGATGGCATCTTGTCTTAAGTGACACAAGTGAACTTGGAGACAAGAAAGGAGATGTTATTGACTGGTGTGTTTCCAGAGGCTTACACTGCTGAGTTGGCAACCAGCCCTGCTTTTATTCCCCCCCCCCCCCCCCCGCCAAACTGATGCATCGACACTTCATGTCAATTTTAGTGCCAGCTACAGTGATTTACAATCTTCCCTTCCAGAAGTGAAGTTTCTTAACCAATTATAAATGAGCAAAAGCTGTTTCTTGCCAGTCATTTTATCTGTCCAGAAGTGATAAGAATTAATCCGATGGACAGAGGTATTTCACACTTAGAACAGTTCAGAAATCTTGCAAGGAAGTGTTTTCTGAGGAAAATATGTGTCTTTTGTATATGATATTAAAAGGGGCTCCATACTGTATCTCCTTCTTTCCCAGAATAGCCCTAGACACTGGAGTGCAAGTCCTTGCTATTCTTGGTGGTACTGATAGTGAGTGCAGGGCTGGTGGTTTGCAAAGGTGGGAAGTTTAAGAGACACGGAAAATCAGAGACGCACTTGTCAGAAAATTTTACTCCTAATGTCTCCAAGGTGTTTCAGTGTTGAAGAGGTGGAGGAAGATGAGGACAGCATAGGGAAGATTATTACAAAAGCAGAGATGGTCTCCTTTACAGCTACCGTAGCTCCACCTGCCTCAAACAGGCAGATCAGCAACTTCTTTTTCTGGCTGTTGGAAGGGGTTGAATTGATGGGCTGCAGATGTTTGGCCTCGCTGCCATGGAGGAGACCATCTTCTAAAAGCAGCCTGCCTTCCAAGGCCGTATCGAGACCCACAGCATCTTTGCAAAGGCTGATTTGTGGAATTTCCATTTCCCATGATGATTTTGCCTCAGAAAGGGGAGCTGGGGTTAAGACTGGAGCTGGAGAGATTTTGATTCATGTGGGGCTTGGAGGGGAGAAGAGGGAGGCCACTGTTACTCTCTCAGAGAGGCAATGGGCAGGGAGACTATTTCTATGGGAAGTGCAGACATTTCCTAGAGCGGGATCTCTGAAGTACCTGCTGGCTGAAACATTCCAGGCATTCCTCTGCTGTGCTGCTAAGCCCACACAGCAGCAGCAGCAGCAGCAAATACTGCTCAGGCTGCAGCAGCCTGGCCTTGTCAAGTGGCTCTTACTCAGTCATGGATTCTCAGATCCACTGCTCTAATTAGCAAATTTGCTATGTGGAGTAGCACCGCAAGCTGTGAATTTGCAGCTGCCACTGCAAGAGAAGGTGAATGTGATTTTAGCATGTTGCTGTCGTGAACAGACCTGCCAGAAGCAGGTGGAAGGACTTGCACGGGGCTATCCAACACAGTGTTTTCTCCTAAGGTTTCCTGGGCGCTTCGTGCACAGTCCAGAAATTGTAGTTCTCCATAGCCCTTACCCCTCCCATTAGCTGCTGTGCCAAGTTGTGTTTACACCTACTGTAAGGGCCAGAGATTCATATCATCTCAGTGTCAACAAGCTTGTAAATCATCTACTTAATAGTCACAGGTAAGACAACATATTAAATACTAAAGGCACTAAGAAATCCTTCCCACCTCACTCACCTTCCCCACCAAGTACTGAATCTTGTCCAAAGCTGCACAAACAGGATTCTAAGATAAAGACCTCGGCTAAGAATTACTAAAACAAACAGAGCATGGAGTGGTTTGTTAAGGGACTGGCCTTCTCAAGGCCAAAGGGTGGGTGTGGAGGAACGCACCTTACTGAAAGGAAAGCTAAGAACCTTAAAGAAATACATCTTGGAACCAATAAAGCCCTGCCCAGAAGTCTGTAATATTTTAATTAAATTGATGTAGCATGGGAGGAGAATCATACAAGTACCGTGCACTGTGTGCAGAGTACATTGTCTGGGATTTCAGTAACTAGTAGCACAAAAACTTTCTAGAAGCAGAGGGATCCTGTTCTGCTTAGCATGATGCAGTGCAGCAGAGTTAGAGTTAACGCAGCTCTAGCAAGGAAACTACATGCTCCAAACTGCATTTCTGTCTTTCCTTTAAAAGTGCTTTAAGAGAATTTACCAATCATCTGCAAATTGCCTGACTGTGAACACGGAGAAAAGAGCAAAATTTCCTGGTTTACCTCTTCCCTTCTCTGCCATATGCAACAAACCCCTCTGCAGCAGTATAGTTCCTGGGGGCACATTAGTTCAGTCAGCATGTGGTGCCTGTCTATTGATGACTGGCTTGATGTCAGGGTTTTCTTTCCTATTTTTGTTGTCACATGTATGAAATCCACTGTTAGAGCATTATCTGCTATTGATGGGGGCTACATTCTGATTTAAAGGCAAAAACCTCCAAATTTGTGATTTTGCTAGCCTGTGATCAGGACCTGGGTTTGATATTTGTAGGTGGAACATGATGGACCACAGGACTGTAGTTTTAGGTCAGTAACACCATAAAACCTGTTCCTTTTGCAGTTTTTTCACCAGAAGAGTACGTGGTCTATAGCTTTAGTTGGTGCATGGGGGTAATGGCTACATCCCCTTGACTTAAGGCTTGTTTAACTTTCCTATGCTGCTGCAGAGCTATTGTTAGTTTGCAGATAAGGCAAGTGTTACCATTTTAGCACAATCTAAAAGAAAAGGATAGGAGGGAACTATTAGATTCTCTACTGTGTTACTCTCTGCCTAGTGGCAGGGTTGTCCTTCACACTGATCTCTCAAATGTGGTAATAATAACAGTAAAGCTTTGTTTTTACTGGTTATCAGCCAAAAGCAACAGCTAAGCCAGAAAATATCATCCCTTCTGCTTTTGCAGCACATGTGCTGAATCTCTGTGCTGATGCTCTGATACTTCTCTAGACCTTTCCTGAGGAGACAAGGGGACACAGAGAACTTCATCCCACCCCAAACAACCTGCTCTACCTAATCTTGGCCACCATCTAAGAAGCAGCCTCCTGCCCTCTTCCCAGCACAAATCAGCAACACCTCCCTTCTCTCCTATCTTGTTTTTGCTGTTAAGACATGGTAGGTTTTTTACAGCTGCCTGTATCTGCCTCTAGCAGTTGCTACCTCGTTCTTCCTCTGTGTACGCATGACAGTCTTCTGTCTTTTAAAGAGGCCCCTATCACAAACGAGTTGCCAAGTTTGAAACCAAGGAAGAGAAAGGATGTGTGTCTGACCAAAAAGCCCCTGTAAGGGCCAAAACTGGGAAAATGCATGGACTGATTCTTGTGCAGGCACTTTGCATCTTTCTGTAGTGTAGATGCTCTTTAAGGAGATAACAGAGACTGTCTCGCCCAAGGTGTTGAGAACTCCATTGAATTTAGGTGGATCTGATCTCACTTGTTTATGGCGTGCTTTTAAGGAAAGAGACCCTGCTGCAAAGGTGACAAAGCAAAAGGCAGTCTGGTCCTCCTACTGGAAAAAAGAGCATGCTACTCGTATGCTGATGGTGCATGGCTTAGCTTTCCCTTTATTTGTGTGAACAGTGAGAAAATAATCTGGAGGTAAATCCTGGTCGTACAGAATTCAGAGTCACTTTGGATGGTGTTCATCTTCATTCCAGACATCTGCAAAGTAGATGTGTACACCCAAGCTGCCCCATCTGGGTTCCTTTAATAGCTAAAGGAAAGAAAATGGCACTTGTTTGAAGAATTTTCGGGAGTATGTGAACCTTGCCCTTGGTGCTGCTGACTGTACGGAAGAGTTTGGGCTTAGCTGAGATGCAGATGTCTGTGGTGAAATCCCATCCTTGGTGCAATAAAATCTTGGAGGAGATCCTGGGACCTGAGTTGTTCTGCACTGGGAAAGGAAGATGTGGAGCACAGGAAGACTGTAAACAAACAAGCTATTAAGAACAAGAAAGTCCTGTCAAGGTTGTGACTCTACCAAGCTTACACGGAGATGGATGGTTTTTTAATAGGGGAAAATGAGTGTAACAGACCCCTGTAGACTTCAATATGGGGGACAAAACACTGTAGACAGCAAGTTATCCATTTCAGGGCTAGCTTGCTGGACTGCGTAGCCTTAGGACACTGACCGAAAGCCCCTGTAGGGTTGCCAGTAGGTGCAAATGATGGAAATAGGATTTTCCAGGAAGGCAGGTGGTGACTGAATAGCACTTCTATTTTTGTTTTTTGAGGTCACTCTATTTGTTTTGAAGTCATTCTAATTCGGGGCTGGAAGGGAGCAGGAGTTGTTTTTTTGGCTACAAATCTGGTTTGTACTTTAACTCAGCAGCGTCTTTCTGTGGCAGTTAGCCATGCAGCCACGAGGAAGAATTCTGAAAGGCAGTAAGAGACAGCTTTGGCAGCGTCCCTCGCACTGCGCTGACAGACTGGTCGTGCACAAGTGCCAGACTGGCCAGACCCAGACTGGGGCCATCAGGGCTGAGCCTCTGCCTCCCACCTCCTCGGGGCGATGGGACCGCTGGGGCTGTGCCAGGGAACACCAACCACCAGGCAGGTACGGGGGCACCAGTGTCCTCTAAGGACAAATACACAAAGTCCCAAGTCAAACAGGGTACTGACAGGGAAGGAACAGCCTGGCTCTGCTCTGCTGTTGACACGCTGTGTGGCTGTGGTTTTGTCTGCTGGGTCCTCGACAGCAGACCTCCAGGAGGGGAATAGTAAGTCACAAGACAAGGGGATAGCCGCACGCTTCAAAACGTCTGTATGGTGAGCATCTTACCAAGGTCCCGCACACTCAGTCAGTCTGCTAAGCAAGTTATCCATCCTTGAATCAAAACCTTTTTTAGCAATAGCCTTGGCAGCCATAGCCTTGGCAGGCACAAGTGAAAGAAGGAAACCTCTTACAAAGGCTTATGCAGGTCTTTTCAGCCATTCCCCAAGGAAAAGACTTCTCGTCCACTAGCTCCTTGCTTGGCAGAACCGCTGGTTTCAAAGAGCCTTGCAAAACAACGTATGTCAAAACGTACGATACAGGAGTAAGAAAACAAATTAACTACTTGTGCTTGGAAGAGCTTATTCTCATTTGAATGCTCTGTAAGACAGTCTCCTGAAGACCTCAAGAGTGACAGTTATCTTACACATATTGTGCTTGGAGTCAGAATTAAGTCGGATTTTTTTCTGTTAACGTGGAGGCCTGTAATTACAATAATCTTTGGTTTATATGGTTGATGAGCTAGCAGTATTTCTTATAGCAGAGCCAATTGTTGAGATAGAGATGTATTTTGATACTTCTCCATCTCAAGCAGGCCCAGAAAGCACAGGTCTTAACTCTTTTATGTTATTGTTTAGAAGCTGGAAGAAAATCCTCTAAATATAGTAATGGCTGCGACAGTGGTACAAAATTGCCCCCTTTCCCTGAACCTAGCACAAGAGGGAATTACACGATAATCGACCACACCTTGCTTACAATACTTTCTCTGCTCTGGTGTTGCACTGAGAACTGCAGAGTGCCTGAGGAGATCTTTTTTCTGACCAGGAAAGGTGCACATCAGGTCCAGAGCAGCATTTCTCGAAGTCAGTTCCTAAATTAGTTGGTTCTGCGTGTGTCTGATGTAGCCGTCGTTCTGCTGGGTACCGCACAGCTCTGGTTCCCCAAGCTGATGTTCACTGCTGCTGAATTTGCTGCTGGCATTTCTCCAAATGGCAGCACAAGCTTTCCCAGGCAGCTGGGGTGCAGATCCCGCAGTAATAGGCGGAGGAATGAATACCGTGGCCGCTCCCATCCTCCTGCCCCGGTGCAGCAATGAATCACCGTGTGCATTAGCTGATGACTGGCTGTGAGGCATGCCATGCTTTGGTAAGTGAGGTGCATAGCTGAGATCCCCAATGTCCCACTGGAAGTCATACCAGAGAGGTCCCATATGCTGCTGGAGGTCCTATGCTCTTTCAGGGCGGGTAGATTTGCCAGGCCCATGTCAGAGCCTGCAGAGAAGCTGAGGCAAACCTCCATCCATCCAAATCCTGTCCCAAAAAGGAGGCTCATTTTGAAGAGGACTGGCAAACTGAATTCCTGTGGTAGATAAGGCAGCTTCTGTAGGGCAAAAAAATGTGGCTAGAGACCAGTTGGGAACCAACAGAAGTTTGTTTCAGCTGCAGCAGCTAGATTGCAATAGCAAAAAGGTCCTTAACACTATCTAGTTTGTCAACCAGTGGACAAAAGAATTTCTTGCACAATTCAGAGGAATATGCTAGCTAACTACACGTGTAAGGAAAGGGTTTAAAATTGCACAATGTGCTGAGGAATGATACAAGTGGGGATTTTGTCTCACAGCTATGGGCAATTAGAAGGAACAGAGAGATAACGGAATTCGCGCTGTCCTTGATTCCATGGAGCACAGGGAGGCTTGACCACAGCAGATACTGCAGGCTAAAAGTATGCCCTTGTGCGCGCATGGGATGCGTCCATGGCAAGGAGAGGCTGTGCAGAGAGCAGTTCAAAGAACAATGATTTTCTGCATGTGCTATGGCATTGTGGAAAGCATGTCATAGTAAGGGTGTCCCTTGGAGAATATTTTGTGGGGCTAATTGGATATTAGGAAAAAGTTCTGCGCTGAGGTGGGGGTCAAGCACTGGCACAAGCCCCCTGGGGAAGTGGTCGTGGCACCAAGCCTGTCAGTGGTCAAGAAGCATTTGGACAATGCTCTTAGATACATGGTTTAACTTTTAGGTTGCCCTGTGTGCAGTCAGAAGTTGGACTCAATGATCATTGTGTGTCCTTTCCAGCTCAGGATATTCTATGATTCTAATTACTCTGAATTCAGTGGCTAGTTAGGTATTGGTTATTTACTTCCAAACTTTTATGATTTATGTCATGTCTCATGTGGTGTGATGCTCTAAGCTTTGATTCCAACCCCTCCTCTCACAAATATTATTAAGAAAACAGTGTTACTCCGAAAGCTAAGATAATGCATAGATTTATTTTCTGTGCCTTTAAAAAAGAAAAGCAATGAGCTAATCTAAGAGATAAAGGTATGCCAAGCTTCCTACATTTAAAAGGTTGAGCTCTTTTGATGTAAACATACTTATCTTAAATTGCTCAAACCAGGAACTTCATTTCTGTGTTGTAAACTTTTTTCTTAACAATTTGCTTAGTGAATATAGCAATTACAGAGCCACTCTTAAAAGTGAATATCCTCAAGACTTGGAGATTTAGAGCAGCTGGCTGGTGTTATTCACCTTCCACTTATTCAGACTGGTTGGAAAGGAGCACATGCACTCTTTTCTCTAGTTGCTGGCTTAGGACTTGCTAAGACAGAAGTGCCCAGGAGACTTTGGGGAAACTCATTCTTGTTTAGATCTGTAACTGTGAAATGTATCCAGAAGGATCTGTGTTTGTCCTACTCAGAAGAACAATTGGGATTCAAGGCTAAGTGAAGGAGATATCTATATTGCAATAGAAGAGCAGATTGCTAGTGTAGATGTGGCTCACAATACCTTTTGTTAGCATAAAAACAGACGGGTTGGGGCACTCCTTTTCCCTTGAGCTTCCTCCAACTGATGAGAGACTCCTCCTATTTTCCAAAGTGTGGAAGATGATAGCTTTTCATTTTGTCGTCAGATGTTTCCTTCACCTCAAATTCCATCTCCCGGGTTTTTTGGGTAGCAGTTGGTACAGCATCTATATGTCAGGAAAAAACCCTGCATGTCCCCCTCTCCTCCTGCTTTCAGTGACCCATAAAAAATAACTTCTTGTGTCTCACTCCCCTCTTCCCAGATGTTACATCTATCTGGAGTGTAAATAACTGAATAACTCGGTACTTATACATGTTATGATACCTTTGATTTTAGAGCATCAAATATAGGTTCTGATGTAGTGTCAATATCAAAAGTGAAGGGAAATGCTCTGTTGCCATGAATTCAACGTGAGGTGAGCACTTTGATGTGAATCTCAAATGAACATGGAGGGAGTGGTCGTCTCTAAAGTAGTTCAGCTGGCACCTGTAACCTCTTAAACTGCAGTCATACCTCTCACGTGAATCAATATTTCAACCAATATTTACTTAGGACTCAGGCATGATTTATATGGGAGTCTTGGTATTGCAACAACTGCTGTGTTACTCAATCAGATTCCCAGATGACTGGTTAATACATAACAAGCCAGATTTGTAAATTCAGTTGGCACAAGTTACCATCAGAATGGAAAGCAGAAATTCATGATAGCATTTTGTATTTAATTCATAAATCTATTAAATACCTGTAATGGAGTACAACATGCTCCAGTTAAAGAAGCAATGGGTTTCATTCAGTTTTCAGAGGGTTTCAATCTGGATTAATTGCTTGCTGACCATTTTCTGGTTGTCACAAGTAATTGCGTTTTTCCTCTGTGTCAAAATAGAAACAAAGTAGGATCAAATTAGTTAATTACAAAATGCCACAGTAAAAAACTCTATAGTGTGCAACACTATTCTGGTAACAATTAACAGCGAGCTTAATTCTGGGGTCAAAAAACAGGCTGCAGCTTTGAAGTTTAGGTATATCACATAATCACTTTGGCTGTATATAAAGTTACCCTCACCTCCCGGGCATTATCAGCAATTGTTTCTCAATGAAGGCCATTTGTCTGGATGATGTGGAATGCTTCACAGAAAAATCCACTCCACTTATTTTATGCCAATATGGCAATAAAAAGATTACTGAAAGTCTAAAGACCTGTACAATAACCAGATATTGTTAGTCAAAGATACTAGGGCAAAGGACTGACTTTGCAGATGCTATTTGATCTTTTGGAAGAGATTGATTTTTTTTTTTTTTTTTTTTTTTAATAAAATAAATCACCACAGGAAATTGAGAGTAATGTGTTTCCTTCTATAAATGGAAATGATGACTTAAAACTCTTCAGACAGGCCAAGAAATCCTCAGTGTCTGTGTAAAACAGACAAGACCTATAGTTTTCTAGGTTTCAGGCTGGAACACTTGAAAATCAACATGTGTGTGTGTGTCAGAAAGAAGAACACAGCCAGCTCCCTGAAATGCTTTAACTTCTTTGCTCTGCTGATCCTCTTGTATTTACCCTGTCTGCTCTTCAGAACGTGTATGCTCCAAGTCCAGTGACCACTTCTTTGGCAGGCAGTTCCCCATGAATAAGCATCCTGCTGAATATTTGGAAACATTTTCTAACTTAATGACCTTTCTTTAACCTCAGGCTGCTAGGGGAACACTGGGAAGGAACAAATGTGTCTGAGTGAGGTGGGTAGCTGAAGTTATTGCCTAGAACATGTATCTTGCCTGAGGCTCTGGCATCGGAGTCCCATTGCTGCCACTGCTGCAGGCTGGGCTCCCCAAAGATTGGGAAACTTCTCTCTGCCACCTCCTTACGCTGACTGTGCCCATGATACCAGTTTAATGGCCCACAAGGAAATAACCAGCTAGAAACCATGCTTTGGCTTAAATGATAAAACTCTGCCAGGATGCCATTAAAACTATGCCAATTACTTAAGTACAATCAGTGCCCGAGTCAAAACTACAGTGGCTGGAATCTGTATCTGGAATCCACCCTTTTACATCCTAACATAGGAAAAAAACTGCAGCATGCTTGAATAACCAGCAGTACTGAAGTTGCAAGTTCCATCACAAATCAGTTATTTCGACTTGGTATTAGTCCATTGTTATGCATGCTTAGCATAGCAAATTGTTGCATTATGAGCAAAAGGGGAGGAAAAAAAAAAGATATTTTAGAAGTCCAAGTAATTTTAAGATTAGTCTGTGATCTACCTCATTATTTGGGTCAATAATAGATTTTGAAATGTTTTAGAAATGTATGCACGTTTTTATTTTACTACTGGCTGTTATTCAAGCAACATATTGATGTGGGTGTGCTCTTGGATCTTTTTATTGTGTTATATTTAAATACAGAGCATTTACTATCATGTTAATGGCAGCTATGTGAACATAACATAGGAAGTCTTCTAATTGGCTTTGCTCCTGCTCTGTCCATGCAAGTGTCCAGTGAATGTTCTCAGGTTCTTTACAGCATACAGGTTCTGAGCATTTAACACAAGCGGCGACAGTGCCTGATGCCTTGTTATAGAGCATTACCAGCTTTGTCTTACACAATTCTCTGCAGCCTTTTATTAGTGACCATTATTACATGCATGGTAATTAATTCTGTGGCTTTTTTTTCCCCCTCCCTAGTGACCACATTATATGCTCCTCACGCTAGTCCACTTGCTGTCAGGGGAATGTGCCCCAGCTTGTGCAGGTGGTTTGCTGGCGTTGCACACTTGAAACAGCTTGAGGTGGCTCTGGCATGTTCTTCCTTAGAGCAGGTTTCTTTCGCTCCCAGCTATATACTTCCACAGTGCAATTCAGAATGCAGAAAACTGTTAGTCCAAGGCCTGGCCACAGTAGGCATGTTGGAAAAGATGCAATTTAGCACACTTTAGAACTTTCTGAGTGTTTTCAGTGATTACTGTGGTCACTTTTAAGCCCATGAAGAGTTGCAAAAATGTGCTATTGCAGAAAAGAGACTGTATCCAGTTTCTTTTTCCACTAGTAGGCTGAAATCTATCCCAGTGAAGCTGCAAAGGATGTGCAAGTGGACCTGCTCTCGGACAAGGGGGCAAGAAGGGGAAGCAAAGAGCCTGTTCCTCTGTGGCTTGGGTGGCTCTGTCACAAAATGACAGCAGTGGCAACCCTCACACGGGATATCCTCCTGCAGGTGAAGGGAGCAAGCAAGGACCACCTGATGGGTGAGGGCCCCCCAGTGCCTTCCATGCACTCCTCCAGCCTGCAGAACTGAGCACAGCCCTGACCTGACGAGCTGCTTCTTGCCCAGAACTAATAAAACCAGAGAAGATTAAGAGGGAAGAGAGAGCCGATTCAGTGCAGGTAGAGAACTGGTTACTATAGCAACTGTTTTCTTCCTTGAGCATAGCTTGGGAGGACTCCCTTGCGAGGGGATTTCTGCGCAGTCCCGGAGCTGGGAGGGGAGGTTGCTTCAAGAATCTCATTTGACAAAGGCTGCGTGGCTGCACTCTTGAACTCTGCTGGGGATCGGGGGGAGCTGGGATAGGTTTGTAGGAGAGTTTGACGCTCATCCAAAAGTAAAACAGATGTTGAAGTGCCTGATCTCATGGGAGAGATTACTAAACTGGGACTGTATTAAAAGTGATACTCACCTCATGGTGTATTGTTCTGTGGGTTGCAGCTATGACTGAAGCTGTTACTGTGCCACAGTACTGCACACAAGCGGGAGTTTCAAAGCTGGAGTTTTTAAAAGAAATAAGAGAATGTTTAGCTAATTCCTACTGGATTTTTAAATCTCTCTGAGGTCCTGAGAAAGTTCCCCAGCTGGGTTTCTTCAGCAAGATTAAATTGGTACAGAGTAAGAAATTAAGTAATTTGTAATATAATAAAGGCTTGGTCAGTCTGACTCCAAGAAAAGTCATTCTCTGGGACTTGCGCCAGGTAATGTTATCTTAGCATACTGCTTGGAGTACCTGGCACTGTACAAGCTCTAGGTCTTTGTGGTTATCTTAGACCAACATAGCAAATGAATGAGCATATTATCCTTTCAGGAGGACTGCTTTCTGGTGTAACGCTTCCCTTGCATTCACAGGAGACATATAAATACCCCAGCAGTGCTGAGGGTAAATCCCTCATCTTTAGCCATTGTTAACCCTGTGGACTCTGGCAGGTATACTTCAGGGGCCAAAGCTGCACCTTGTTTTTTTGCTGGTATTTTGTGCTGGAAACTAAACAAACACAGAAGGAAAATAAAACAACCTATGATCATCTCAAATTTTGTCCTGAAGTTCTCTCTCTCTTAGGGTCAAAGCACGGAAGACATTGCAAATTCTCTTGATAAGGGGTGAGCAAAGGGTGCTGTGGGTGAAACACTCTGCTCCACTATTCTCCCTAGGCTGCTTATTGTCTATTTGTCCATGCAGTATTGTTGCTGGAGACACAGATCAAGGAGAACATTGTCTGCCATGATCCCACTACCCTTCCTATCACTGAGGAAGAGGAAAGGGGGGCAGCTGTCCAGCCTCTTTCTTGCAGCTGCATCTTGCCTAGGTGACTAACACAACTTCGAACCTTCATAATCCCTGGCTTTTGGAGCAGCATTTTTTTTGGCTGTTGATGCAGGGAATCAGAAACAGCAGCCTTAATATTTCTTTAAAATTCATCAAGGGTCTTACCAGACGTAGAACCAAGGAGTCGAAAAATGAAAGCAGGCTCCCTGCTCCAAGTGCAACTTGAACGCAGAACTAGGCTGACAGTATTTTGCTATCACAACATGTTCCCCTGTGAGCAGTATGCTGAGGAGGTGAGCCAAGAGGCTGAGGGACTCACGGACAGCCCTGAACTCTCACCCATGCTTGCAACGACTGCACAGTTCCCATGTCAAAGTCTCCAGCCTCAGCTGAGCTTCAGAAATGGGATTCACAAACTCAGCACCAACCTGCTACTGGTCCATAAAAGAATGTTTATCAACAACTGCTATGAAGAAGTCCGCAAGCTTTTCAGCTGAAATAAGTATCTGCATCCTTCTACAAAAGTGTCATTCTCTCTGTGCCATGTGGCAGATGCGGCCGTAGCTGGCATTTGATCTTGCCAGTAAAATCGGCTGCTGCTTGGTAAAATAGCAAGAAAGACTCGTGAAAGAAAATAGAGTGCTTTATGAGTCACAGTTCTAGACTTAGCTCTTTTGTGAGCACGCAGCAATTTCTACTGCACTAGTGCAACTGAGGTGAATAAAATCATGTATCAATCCAACTGCAATTCCCTTTGCTGCAGATATACAAGTATTACAGAAAACTGGGAAAAAACATTCTAATAAGCTTTAGTAAATCACACAAATTAATAAATTAACAAATGGTTCATCTTCTTATGTCAGAGACATACGCCCTCTCCTAACTGAATATATGATTAAGACTGCATTCAGAACCAGTGAAAAGTAGAAATTTCCATCAAGACTTGGTGAAGAAGGATCTCCATTACTTCAAAGGAAGTAGTAGACTCGCCGACCATTAAATTCTGTTCAGCCATTGAAGTAATAGATTACAGTCATGGTATGGGGTTGAGGGAAAAGTAAATTACAGAGAAAAGGACTTGTTTTTTCCTGTCTGAGGGGAAGGAGATTTCTGTGACAAGTAGTTTTTGTCTCCCTCCATACTGATAGCAGAGGTTGTACAAACTCTCAAGTCTCAGCTCACCCCAGAAGAGGGGATCTGAGTCTGGACTGTACCTTGTTTATGGCATAATTAGTTGCTATGTGTTTTGTCTGTGCCCTAACCCTACTTACCTCACCGTTACTTCCTTCACAGGCTTTAAGGCTGGGTTATCCAGGGGATACAGGCAGCTGAAAAATTATTCTCTTAATGGGTCTCACTTATTAGATGCTACAGTGGATTAACCTGTTAGATGGGATCAGAAATTGAACATAGATACAGAACCCATGTCTGCTATCTACAAAAAAAAGCGTGCTAATGCAGATTGGTTGCTATGGTGTAAAATCTGACATCAGGAACATGAAGACATGTTTGCCTTTTTCTGTTACGTAAGAAGATGGCTGTTGATTGACTAATCCATTGGGTAGGGTATCGTGTTGTTACCTAACAACAAGGTGTTTCTAGTGCACAAGAAATGGAAACAGGGGTCAGTTGCTGCTGAGAACATAATCAGGTTTCTCAAGTCTGAGTCCAGTATTTTAACTGTTCAGACTTGGAGAGTTTGAGCCAATAATTCAGTACTTAATTCCCTTCTTTGAGTTTTTTTCTGATGCCTTTTAGTTTTCAGTATATTCTGATGTTAGCAGAAGCCTTATTTTTGTTGAATTTGACTATATGCATTATCTCAGTGTCATAGATTCCTCCTTAGGAGCAGAAAAAAAGTCACATAGACAAGTAGAAGAAATAGGTTTGTTTTCTTTTTTTCAATTGTTTTATTTGAATGTGGACCTAAAACTTATGAAAAGAACCATCTCAGTAGCTCTAGAATGAGAACCACTCTCTCTGTTTAGCCATTTAAAATATACTGCATGAAGAAGAGCAGTATACATTTCTCATACATTGCTCCTCCTGAATGCTTTGAGCCAAACCAGGGAAGTTCTTGGGTCAGAGCAGAAAATTATTTATTTTCATGATTAGTGAAACCAGTACCTGTCTTTCCACATACTCTACTGGGGTTTGCGTCAAGCCTTCTGACCATTCAACTTTGGCATTGCTGCCTAGGCTTTCAGTAAGACCAAGCTCATGCCACTGCTGCTACACGGCTTCCTGACCATTCAAATCAACCACATCTGAAATGCACAATGGTGGGATAACCTGGCTGAAAGAACTATTACCCACAATTTAAAGATTAAAGTCATCTTAACCAATAATGAATTCCCTAACCAACATTTACTTTCTGGGAATAATGAAAGAAAAAGAATTTTGGCCAGTAACATATCAATATGCCTTCATATCGACTAAACCTGAAGCCCTTATGATTACTTACCTTTATTTCTACCTTGAGTTCCTCTACCGCTTTGTTCTTGCCTTTATTGCACTATATGTACATGCTTGTGTCTCCCCAGAAGATAGACCATGTTTGTTGTAAAACACTCTGAACAGTTTTCAAGTGAGTTACACCCTTTTTGTAAACTCAACAATAAATTACAATGGGTTACTAACTACTAATGAAGTGTTAATAAATGATGTAATGAGCAGAACAAACAGCTAAAGGAAATATGTGTGTGGGCTTTATATGGGTCCAGGATACTTATCAAAACGGAAGTCATTACAGGATTGAAACCCAAGCTAGACTGACACTAAGAAAGGGTCTGTTGTAATCAAAAGGATATAAAACAAATAGAGCCATAATCTTCCCGGCTCCTTCTAAATTCTCTGAGGCTTTGAAAGAGATTATGTGAGGTTTTGAAGCAAAGCTTCTGACTTGGTATGAACAAATGTCAGTGAAATGGCCAGCATCAACAGGTTGGAATTTTCTTGTCTAGTAGAACTGGATAGAATTCTCTCTACCCAGGAAAAAACAAATCTTTTATTTCTCTGACTTTTCTGCCTTTTCTTTCCCCATTAATAGCAATCTAGAAAAAAATCAGTCAAATAACTCTAATTAGCAACAAAAAAATGTCACGCTATGACAAAATAGTGTGAAACTCGAGCACTTGGAAGCAGAAGGGCCAGTCTGAAAGGCAAATTTTTCTGGTATTTTCACCACTTCTTCCCACATGTAGAGACATCATCAGTGTTTGTCGCAGAATGAGCTTTCCATCTGTAAAACTGTTTTTTGGAGTTTAGCTCTTCACCATCAGTGATGTTGTCAGGTACTTCAGCAGGGACCTGCAAAACAAAGGGCTTCTCCGCAGCCATCTCCAGCAGCCACTGCGTGTCCCCTCTCCAGCATCCTAATCTGTGCTTGGATTAAGGGATTTTATTTCATAAATGAGAGCAGAGGCACAAAGGGGAGAAAAGAGAATCTGTGTCTCTTCTGTTCCAGTTTGGCATCCCTAACACATACATCACTCTTCCTCTAAACTACGGTTCAGTATGCCTCAGCCATGACAGTTTTGGTTGTGCCAGCACAAAGCAGTTCTGAAGCCAGTTCTGGAGATTTCCTGCCACTTCTCAGAAAATCCCTGGGCTATTTGGGGGTTTTCCAGCACTGGAGTGCCAAAACGAAGCGTACAGACAAAATGAGGGAGCAGCCCATGTGGTGAAATAGTTTGGGAAGGGATGAGGGAAGGAGCATATCAGGAAGTCCCTCGCAACCCAGCGATCCCCAGCTTTAACAACGATTGCCACAATAACGGCAAGTATTATTAAAAGACCCCACAAGCTTCTATATACAGTAAAAGACCATCAAGGGAGAACAGCCAAAGGAGGAAAAAAAATCATAGAAGTGCAGAGGTAGTTCAAAGCCTAAAGGTGATTTTTTCCTTTACTGCTCATATATGACGAGGTGATATAACATATTAGGCAACATTCTCATCCCCCCTGGCTGCAGGAGGGCCGGGAAAGCTGCAGCTCCTTCCAGCTGCGGCTCCTTCCAGCTGGCTGTGACATCACTGCACCGACACTCCTCATGTGCTGTGAAGGACTGGAAGGCAGGTGCTGACGTTCCCCGTAACAGGAGAACGTCTTTCCACCGCCAAAACTAACAAAGAAGTTCAACTTTGAAGCACTGCATGTGGGAATTATATTTCTTCTTGTAGCTTACCTTTCTGTTCAGGCATGATTTTCTCCTGAGCCAAGAGAGATCAGTTTACCATGTAGGCATGAATCAGCCCTCACACATGATAACTAGTACCTCGGTAACTTTCTGTAAGAAGCAGAGTTTAAACAAACATATTGTTGATTGCTGTAACCCACTCTGTACAGCACAGAGATTTCCCACCGGTTTTCGTGGCAAGTCCCGGAGTCAATGACACGTTACGGAGCCTTAGCGCGGCCGGCCCTGAGGGAGCACCAGCCTAATGGGACACCGCGTAACCAACGACGCAGGGAAGGCAGCTCCAGCGCCCAGCACGCCCTGCTCCGGCCAGCTCCCTCCCTCCCTCCGTCCTCAGCGCTCACCTCCGGCTCAGCCCCCCCCCACCCCGGTCGAGCCCTCGCTGTGGCCCGACCCTCCCCCGTTAAATCCTCCTCAGGCTTTAAGCGGCGGCCGCCGGGCCGAGGAGGAGCGGCGGGCACCGAGGGGGCGCCCGGAGGCGGCGGGGCCAGGGCTGAGCCCGGCGGGAAGGGGAAGCGGGGCCCGAGGGGCTCTGACGGCCCGGGCCGGGGACAGGAGGGCCGGCTCCGGCGGCCGCGCCGCCACCGCTGTGAGGAGCAGGGGGGAGGGGTCACCTGCCGCGGCGCCCCCCCCGCCCCGAGCTGCGCGCGCCGGTCACCGGGACAACTGGGGGACGGCCAATCGGCGTGCTCCCTGCCCGCCCCTCGCGCACAGGGGGCGGCCGCAGCGGCGCGAGCGAGAGCCTCGTGCTCCCTCGCGCACCAATCGCCGGGCGCTCCGGGAGCCGGGAGAAGGCGCGCGCCCGCCTCGCGCCCGCTGGCAACTTCTTTCTCCCCTCCCCGCTCCAGGACGGAGCCGAAAGCCGGGAGCCAATCAGGACGGAGGAAAAAAAGCGTGAGGCGAGCGGGCCCGCGTGCCGAGCTGCCTATAAAAGGGGGGGCCGGGAGCGAGCGCGCGGCTCACTCGCCGCTCGCGCTGCCCGTGGAAGGACGCCCGCGAGGTGAGGGCGCCAGAGCGCGCGAGCTGTCGCGCCCGCCCGCCCGCTCTTCGCCCCAACGGCCGCCGCGCCCCCGCCCCGCCGCCGCCCTCCCGCCTCACGCGATGAAGACCAAGTTCTGTAACGGCGAGACCGACCCTTCCCCGCTGGGGCTCCTCCTCGGCTGCAGCTCCGGCGGGGGCGGCGGCGTCCTCCCTGCCGCCGGGCAGCCCCCCTCGCCGCTGGCTCACGCCGACCCCGAGGGGAAAGACCCAGTCGCGGCGGGCAGAGGCGGGGGCGCCACGACCCCGCCCTCCGCGCTGCTGCTGCCGCCGCCGCCGCCTGAGGAGGAGCCGCCGCTCGACCCCCGAACGCGGCGCAGGGCGTATCTGTGGTGTAAGGAGTTCCTGCCGGGGGCCTGGCGGGGGCTGCGGGAGGAGCAGCTGCGCATCAACCCCATCAGGTCAGCGCTGGGGGGGGGGGGGCGGGGTCGGTGGGTCGCTGGGAGTCCCAGCCGCTTCCTGACGCAGGAGGTGCGGGAGATGAGCGTCTCCCTCTTTTACTTCCTCTTTTTTTTTCTTTTTGTAAGAAAAAACCCCTTCCTATATTTGCTCTTCTGGGCGGAGGAGAGCAGGCTCGCTGTCGGGTGGGGAGCTACTGCGCATCCGCCTCCCGCCTTCGCTCAGGGCCGCCGCGGGTGCCCCCCGCTCCGCGCACCGACCGGCGGCGGGGGCGTTGCGACTGTCGGCGGGGCCCCCCGGCGCCGGGAGTCTCGCCCGGGGGGAGGCGCTGGGTTCCTTGTGCCAACCCGCCCCCCCAGCCCAGGAGAGGGTGGTGGTGCGAGGTGGCTGGTGCTGCAGCGCGGCGGCAGCGCCTGGGCCCTGAGCCGGGGAGGGGCCCCCGACCTTGACGGTAGAAGTGATGGAGCCGGTAGAAGCGGCTGCACCGAGTGCGGAGCTCCCTCCGGAGGGGGGAAAAAAAAAAAAAAAAAAAAAGGTGCCTTTTTTGGCGTGGCCCTGACCCTTCCGAAGTTCAGAAGTTAGCAGGTAGATGCGGTGTATCAATGATGTGAATCATCTTTTGGCATATATAGTAACAAGTACTTGTGACTCAGCGCCTTGGCAGCAGAAATATGTAAATTGGGGATGTTCTAGAAGCCATATGTAATGCGTTTGAGGTCCTGGCCTTCTTTGCCGAATTAAGTAGTCTATCTCTTGTATCAGTCCTGAATGCTAGTTAAGCCAGTGTCTTAGCTCTGAGTTTCATTTTTACAGATTTAGTGTCTTAGTGCTTGATCGTTCTACCTGATCAAATGTGGAGTCACATACAGTTTCAAAGGATATGGTTGCCAGCTTCTCCCCTTGAGCCCTGAGTTTGCTTTCCTAGAGTTTATACCTTCATTGATAACACAAAATACATGCAGATCTTCCCCCAGTTAGCTAAGAGAGCATAAACTGTTGAAAAAGCTCTGATATATAAAAGTATGATCAAACCCCATCAGACTCATTTCTAAATGTATTTTAAAAGCCTTATAGAAAATGAGCAAGTCACTGAAAGCCAGTGCAGATAGTATTTGTATTTTTAGATTTCTTGTCATTATGACATGAACATAATAAGTTTATGAAGGGTGAGAATTTTCAGAAGACTGATACTGTTCCTAGACAGTAGACTAGTCTGATAAGTTGTCTGTAATCTGACTTGCTTAATTCTGTTATCATCCCTATTAGTGTGTACTGCTGACTTTGGTACTTATTTTCCAAAGCCTTAGGTTTTAGCACAGTTACTCTTGCATTTCTTGGAAATTTCCCCTCTGAGATACCACTTCAAAATGGTTTGATGTTTCCAGATTGTGAGGAAGAGAGGATGGGCTGAAACTTAAAAAAAAAAATGTGTAAAACCATGCTAATTCGCAGTTGCATTTATTTTGGCAAAAGTCTTCTCACCTTTCTTAACTATGGAGAATGCAAATGCAGCATCATAGTGGTTTGCTGATTCTAGTCTCGCAAAAGTCAAGCATGCGGTGTGCATTCTCCAGTATGTTTGTCGGCATTGCCATTTTGACTACATTAATGCAAATTGTGTTCATGAACAGCTGTTAGGTAGTTGGTATCATCAGATGAAGGGGTCTGGTCCTTACTGTTTGAGAGCAAAGAAATAGATTTGCATCTAATCAGAATGCAAGTATATAAGCACATCTAACTGCTATGGCTGTGATTTGGGGAAAGCTATGGAAAGCTTTGAAAATAGGTGACCCTTTTGGAAGGGCTTACCTTTAAGTCATTTGTAGCAGTAGACTAACTGGTAGCTTTATCTGTATAAGAGTTGAGATATGCCCTTTTGACCCTTAAACAAGCTGCTGAGTCTACTGACCTTTCAGGAGAACAATACCTTTTATTAGACTCCTGTGTGGATTTCCTTGATTAGAGGTAACTTTTGAAGTCTTAAGTGCACAAACTATAGTGAAATTTCTGTTTAATGGAGTTCAGCCTCAGTAAGACACTCCTGTTTGGCTGGAGTGGCATAAAAAAAGAAGAGTCTCTGGGGTTTCATGCACTGTATGCAGGCTGAGCATGTGTTTAAATAACTGTTTGTACAGGATTTTGAGCTCTAGTCTGGTATTTTTTGTGAAGTGGTTTTCAATGTGTTTAGGTCTTGTATTTTAGTATTGATATTTTCACCAAAGTCTACATCGGAGTCTTAGAAAAGGTGGCAAGTGTTTTTCAAAAAAAACCTGTCTAGCACAGTTTAAATGAAGCCAGGAATGTAGTTGGTATAACTAACCAATGTTCTGATTGCATCTGAATAGTCTGGCTTTGCTCTTCACTTGATACCCTTTCCATCTGTCTGTTTTTTCTACCTGCTCACCTTCATGGTTCAAAGTTAGTTCATATCTCTTGTCTCTAAACATCCTTTTTTGGATGCCTGCCAAGCCACCTGGTTCTCTTCTGTCTTTTCTTGAGTGTATTGTGCAACTGCTGTTTTAGCCTATATTCTTGAGATTTCTTTTTTCCTTCTCAATTGTTGACTTTGGATACATAGTCCAGCCCTTCTTCTCTGTATCATCTCCCAGTAAATACATACAGGTCATCTACTTCTCGATAGCCTTTTTCTCCAGAAAGTCTTTACTACTTCCCCACTGAGTTGTAAGAGAACCCAGAAAAATATTTGGAAAAGCATTGAGAGGTGTGTAAGGTTAGAACAAAGAGCTGCATTTTAGCCACTGCATTTTGGATCTGCCATGGGTTCCTGGAATCAAAGCTCACTGCAAGGTAATGTTAAATACTTATGTTTCGGGTGTTATGAAAAACTGCATTATTTTGTGAAGGAAATCACAACGTGACAGAGCTACTACTACCTAAATTCTAGAGTTACTGCAGTAAGCTATGTAGCATGCTACAAGTAAAATAACTTATTTTAAAATCTGTGCTACCTCATCCCTTTACTGTTAGCTACCATATTTGGATTGTATCTGTTTTTAAAAGTTCTTTCTTTAGCGGCCAGACAGACAAGCTTTTTCAGTAGAGCTGATTTGCATTTCTCTTTTGCAAGTAAACCAGAAGTTTCAGTACTCTTTCCTTTTACAGTAGAGGAAGAAGTAATAGGGAAATCTATTGCAGAAGGGAAATTTGAAAACCTCTTAATGAACATATTGATAATGAAGAGGGTGCAGAAAGACAATGTAGTAAAGAAAATGTGGGTTGAGTAGACTGGTGTTCTTAGTGGGCTACTAGAAATCAAGAAACATCTTCTCTAATGTAGTAACTACCTAGCTAGATAAACCTGTAGAAAACAAATGCTGTCACTTTTTCCTGTAAGAACACTCTTGTAAAACTGTAGTTATATGAAATGCCAGCATGCTTGTATAACCCCTGAATGGTTGAAGCACAGGACTCCCTAGTTTGTCTTACCTGATAAGATTCTGAGGGTGACTTTAGTTTTGACAAATACACGAGCAATTTTTTTAAAACAAAGAAGGGCTTTAATTGCAAATTTCAAAATTGAAAACGAGTCCCTAAGAATGATAGCATAAGTAAGACCTTCATCAGTGATGCTGTAGCATAGGTACTCAGGTTAAATCTTTGTAGCTAATCTTTGTAGCTTCCATCCCAGCAATACAAGCTCTTAATTCAAACTAAGGGGTTTAGACTCACTGCATGTTTTTAAGCTTATTCTGCTGTCTTATTGCTTGTTTCTGCAACCAAATATATCTGGCAAGTCTCCAGCATCACTTTCTAGAAGTCCTGAAAATAGTTAACAGAAGTCTATGTCTTGTCTTGGTTGCTTGTTGCATTTACATTAGTTTGTTCATACCTTGAGCTGTAATTTGGATCAATAGATCTTGATGGTGAACTAAATATTAAGAAGCATGGAAGTGCCAATTTTTTTTTTATTGAAGCCTTATATGTTATGGGTTATTAGTACTGTTGGAAAATCTGCTCATGTTAGCATAGATCAGTTAATCATACTAAGGATGATTAGTGCGCCTCTAATTTGTAGAAAACAAAACATGTATGCTCATCCAAGTTAGCTGATAAACTTACCTTTCTCTTGATAGAGGTGGCCTCAGCAACATGCTGTTTCAGTGCTCACTACCTGATACCATTGAGACACTTGCAGATGAACCACGGAAAGTTCTCCTGCGCTTATATGGTGCAATCCTGCAGATGGTGAGTACGTAGAGTGCTTTGGGAGTGGGAGGGTTTCTGTAGCTTAATTGTAGTATGTTTGGAGATCTTCATTTGTGACACACTGCAAGTGTGTGCTGCTTTATCCTTTTGGGAATGTGTTTTAGTGGTAGCAGGCTAGATTGTTAGCTTAAAGCAGTTTTCTTTATAGTTTGTTATTGTCTAGAACTTACACTCCTTTCTGTACAGATCCTGACTGGCGTATATCAGCTGAAGGCTCACTTGCTGTCCATTTGATCAGTAATGTTTTGTTTATGGTATTAAGTTTGGACTGTGGTGTTTCAGAAAAATTACTAAAGTTTGCTTCTGTACAGTATGTAGGACTTTGGCATAACTAGCAAGATTGCAAGAGACTAAACTGCTTAATTTTAACCTTGGTATTACTTACGAATCTCGGAGATTAAAGTTGAAGGTTTTGTCAAACTTGTACAGTGCTCAAGCATTTTATTAGATCTCGAGGGTAATTGTGTTGCTGGAAAACTTGATCTATAGTGTTAGAATAAAAATGAAGCACAAAATGGAAAAAAAAAAAAGCCATCTCATTCCAAAACATGCTTTCCTAAATGTGTGATATGCCTTGTAGCTGGCATAGAAGCTTAGCCAGATGTTTGTCGAACTCTTCTAATGTTACTTCTCTTTTATTTGGTTAGTAAAATGTAAATAGCACTGAAATTTGTTAAACCTTAAGAGAAGTGGTTGGCAAATCTGTTTAAAATTGTAAGGTTTAAAATCAAGAATATTTTGTAAAGGTGATCTCTTCTAAAGCTTACAGGCTATTACCGAAGGACTGTACAGCAGATCTTCTCTTACCCATCTCTGCTAGATACTTGATTATATTGTAAATAAATAATCATAAGTGTTTAACCTTATGAAAAATTGTAGCTTCATAAAATTACATTTGGGTGTTGGCAATTGTTTCTATTTGACTATGGTTTTATTATCCATTAATTTGATATTTTTCAGTACTCAGTCACTTGCTTTGAACAACTGATCTGATATCTGCAGGAGATTGACTGTTCCTGAAATTTCAGCCCATTCTTCCTGCTTCTGCTGCCTTGACCAAACTTACCATTAAGAATCTCATTGGATACTGTCACTTAACTGGCTTTAAAGTGTTCTTTTTATTATACTTCATGAGGTATTAACTTTCCCATAGTAGCAAACTTTACCAGAAATATGTAAAAGATTCCAGTGGTTTGAAATAGCATGAAATGCTTGGCTACACCACTGTATGTGTGTTGGGAAAGTTGAACTGTTAAACAAGAAAAGTGTGTAGAAATTCATCAATTCAAGCTTAAATAGTCTTTCCTTTAGTTTAAGAGAAACCAAAATCAAAGTGAAAAAACTGGTGAGAAACTGTTTTCAAAATGACTCCTAGGGTTGATGCTAAGAATTTTTTTCAGAATTATTAATGGCTTTAATGCAATGCTGACTTAATATGTAGAAGGCTTGAGTAGGAACATGGGCTGTAAAACTGCTGTAGTGGTAGAGCTTCCGTTGCCCAAGAGCTGTGAAGAAATGTGGCCTTTCCCTTGTATTTCAAAGGAAAAATAAAGTAGACTCTAGAACTTGGTTGCCCTCCTCTTCCCTCAGGACTTTTTTTTAACTTGCCTTTTCTGTGCCCCTATCTACTGAAGAAATCAAAGTAAAATTTTGGGCTCTAAAATCAGAAATAATTCACTTTGAAAATTGAAGGTGTGTTCATAACTTTCTAACCTTTCTACTCTTGGTGTTGAAGGATCTTTTGAGATGTCTAACTTCCTTTATTTCCGTAGTGGCAGTGAAATGACTGCTCTTGTTGGTGCAGTTCACTAAAGGTTAAGTAAGCAGAGAAAGTCCCAAGGTAAAACTTTCAGATTGCATTGAGGTTCACAAGTTTTGTCGACAAACATTTGTCTCTTCCAGCCCCTCTACCTTAAATGCAAGTTAAAATATAAGCAAACTGTTTTATTGGGGTATTTTGAAAACCTCACTTAGGATTTTTATGAATTTCTGGGTGGCATAAGCAGAATCTTCTGACAAGCCTGTTAAGAGGGAGTAATTTGATATTTTTTAGTAATGTTGCTTAAGTTTAAAGCCCTGTAGAAATTAAGGAACACTGCTTAAGTAAGTTGAGTTTTGAGACCTTATGCTAAAATCATGACTTAATTCTTAATGACCTGATTGTAACTGCCACTGGGTATTAGTAGTTACCACTTGTTTGTTTGAGCCTTTGTAGCATGTTTTAACTCTTGTCCATTTTACTTTCTGTTGAAATTGGAGCACAAAACAGTGATATCCGCTCTTCTTATTCCTTTACTGTAAATACTATAGATCTATAGCAATCTGCACCAAATTGTTTTATGTACACATGGTTAAGTTTTAAAATTTTGAAGAGAAGTGAAAAATAGATACATGATACTAACTTAAGAATGAATGATACTGGCACCATAATTCTTTGAGCCACCTTTTAAAGGAACCTTTTTTGCAGTTTGAAAATAGCCCCAGTTTGCTTATTATGAATCTTGGAAGACACAAATGTCAGTACATGAAACTCATCCTATATAAACCATGCCAGTTGGCTAAAGCTGCCACACAGGGAAGGCTTTGTGCCTTCCTCTGTCATAGCTGATATGTTTAAGCCAATTTTTTGTGTGCATGACTGTTTTGGGGGGAGTTGGGGGAGATGAACTGAGCTGGCTCGGCCATTATTATGAATGGTCGCACTGGCATGGATGTTTAAAAATCAAGGACTTCTCTTGAGTATATCCTTGAGCAGAACTTTTTTTTAAGACGAGTATTTGTGCTTGTGACAGGTTAAAGTACTAACCACATTAAAACTCAAATGTTTGAGGCACAATGCAGATATGTTCTACATTGAAAAAAGGGAAATGCCTTACTCTGCTTCACTTACACTTGCTCCAGCTTAGTTGCTAAATGTAAAGGGGAGCATTGAAAGTAAAACATCCTCATGACAAAATACCTTTAACTGTTGACTATATCAGTGTTAAAACAACTGAAACAAAAGGTTCTCCAACAATGTGCCATTTAATGTCCAGCCTCTAAGACTGGATTTCATATGCAGATAACTGTAGTGTTTCTACTTAAATTCAGACAACCAAAACTTCCCACATCTTAGAAATGCTGATAGGATTTCAACATAAGATAGCATTAACAAAAAAGAAGCTCAAATTAAGGTGAATTTCTTTGAAGTTCACCTATCAAAAGGTAACTTGGGGATTGATTCCCATTCTTTTACATGTGTCAAAAGAACCTTGAACTCTGATTCACTGGGCCTCTGTTACTTTGCAACAGCCAAAACAAAATCTTGTATATAGATGAGGAAAACCAAACCCGTATACCTAATGTTCCTCTCTAGTCTCTCGATTTCTATGTGAGCAGACGCAAAATAAGTATAAATGGTTGCCACAGTTCTGTGGTAAATCTTTTTCCATACCTGCCTTGCTGCCTTTTATTTTTTGTAACTAAATAAAATGCAGACTGCTGTGTAACTGTAATTATCAACGTCTTCTGTGGTTGTTGGTGTCCATGTCTGTTTGTAGCATGGAGTAACTACAAATCCCTGGCACTGGCAGACGGCTTGAAAGAAACCAAGCACCTCTTATGGGGATATATTTGTGTTGGGTGGAGTTAAGGGTATTCTGGGGGTAATGTACCACTTTAGTTGTATATGCATGTGTTCTCTGCTGCAGGCTTGCCCATGCGATCGTGCCTAGAGCACTCTGGTTTCCAGGTGACAGACACGATTCACGGTATAGTATGAGATCTCTGAAGTTGGAGCATTCTCTACAGCTTTCATTTTCTTTAGTAATGGATTTCATTGTTTAAAAATAAGGCTTAAGGAGCACCAGCTACTGTCTGTGCATCTGAATGTTTACAGCAATAACAAAAAATCAAATTCTGCCCCTTCCTTTCCTCTGCTCCCTCATAAGAGAATGGTAACTTGAAATGAAGAGGATTAGAGATGTCTTTGTGGCTTTTGTAGGGCTTGAACTGGGAATTATTCTTCACATGCTAGATTCTAGGACTTCAGCAAGTTAGTTCCTTCAGGTCTGGCAGGGATCAGTGATCAATGGCAGATTCTTAGAAGCAGAAACAGTTATTGCTGAATCTAAAACTGTTTGTGTTCCCATATGCTGAAGTTCAAATCGATGTCTTCCAACAGCTTCTAGAATTAAGAAAAGTTTCCCCTGCATAGGTTGCCTCTAACCTCTGAGGCAGTTCCTTGTAATGTTGTAATTCCTTGGGATTTGAATTCCTAGGGATTTGTCTAAATCAAAGTATTGCAGTACCTTGAAGTCTTGAAAACTACTAAAGCTGAGTAAAGTCAGAAAAATGGAGTTATAATGCAAGATTTAAATTTGTGAGCAGAGCTAAGGCTTATTTGGGGGGAAAAAAAGTTGCAAGTTCCTTCTCTAGACAGAATTCTTCTGTCAAGCATCATTTGGGATTTTTTGATACAGAGTTCATCTTCCAGTTACAAGAGAAATAAAGAAATTTGGGGCATTGGAGAGAAAATGATGAAGAACTCAATTCTCTGTGCCAAACTGCCAGATATATAAACACTGTCTAGTCATCTTTAGATCACAGATTGGATAATGTGCAATGTCTCCCATTGTAGGACTTTCATCTCATACCTGAAGCTTCCTGCCTTAAAATCATTTTACATGATCACAAAGTAGACTCTGTAACAACTTCTGTTGTCTCTATGCATATAGCTGTCCTCCCTTACTAAAATTGTAGTGAGCATTCTTAATCTGCTTTGAGAATAAAACTTCCCACAATAAAAGAAGCACTGAACAAATATTTAAAGAAATCGTAAAGATGTAGAACACATGCTAATATTTCCATATAGAGTGATTAAAAACCTCCAGTTATTCAGTCATTCTCTTATTGGGGTAATTAAAATCTCCTCATTGCTGTTGAAGTAAATAGCTCCCAGAATTGGACATAAGTTGGAGTGAGCTATTAGAGTTTATGGAAGAACTGAAGTTTTGATTGGTTTAGCCAAGAACACATGAGCTAAACATGTAGATGAAATACTTCATGATATGAGATGTTTTGCTTTGAACCACTGTTCTCGTAGGCAATTGTGCAGTCAGAAAACAATCAAAATCCTACTACCTTAACATCTGTTAAACTCTTAGACTTAAACTCTTAAACTTCCGTTGCATAAAACTGCATCCTGCTTACTTCATTCTCCTTGACCATGTGTACTGGAGACTTTTCTAATTCTAGGCTGAGTACATGGCCACTTGTGAAGACTGATCCTCTCCAAGCTCCCATTCATGTTTGCAAGTTATTTACAAATTACTTTGTATTCATTCTCCTGTGGACACTAATGCTCCATGCTGAGGGAACAGAAAAGAGGAAGGGATGCCGCAGAAGTCTCCTTTTCTGATGACTCTGCAATACACATCCCTAACTGTCTCTTTCTAATGGCACAGTAGATGCCATTAGGCTATCTCCAACACTAATTTGAGGTGGACTCTTAGAACTGGCTAGCTCTTTATGCAGTATGACTTCTGGAAAGTGGATGCCAGTTCAGGTTCTAGGGAAAAGCCTAATCTGCTTACCTTCTGATGAACTGAACCATTCTGAGAGCACCATTAATCAGGAAAGACTCCTGGATGGTGAGTAACTTTCTGACTGTTCAAGAAAAATCTGTAAGATGCAAGAGTGGTATTGATGTAGGACATGCTTGTTCAGAGAAACCCTCTGTAAATGACTTTAATACTATTGAGTAGTTGCGCATTTAGCTTTAGTGAATATGTTTTGACTTTATTCATTTCCTTGAAAGGAATATAAACTAATAGTAGTTTTCATATTGTTTTGTTTTAAACTTATCCTAGTGGAATGGGAAGTACTTGCTGAAAGACCATCGATTCATGTTAACTATACTTCTTCTGTAGCTTCTGAAATACTGTAACTGCATAGCTTGTGTAAATCATTAGCTTGTTGTATTGTGCTTAAGGCAGCTGGTGTTGCTTAACTGTATTCCATTAAGTTCATATTTCCACCCTTGTTTTGGACATGTTAGAGCTTTGGAACAGAAAGGTATGCATACGGTCCTATGAATCAAATGTTTTTGTTCAGAAGGTGGAGATGCAGGCTACCTTTATGGGCCTCTAAAGCTAGTCTGGTTTAAACAGTCAGCAGTGGAATTGCAACATAAATAGCAGCCACAACCTGTCGCTAATTCTAAGCAAATATTTGCTTTCTCTTCTCCTTACCTTCAAGCCTTTAAAGGACAAGGTTTTTATTACATCTTGAATTTTAAATGTGCAGCTCTATTAAAAGCATGTGCCATTGAGGGTTCAGTTGCTGAGGAGGGTATGGTTTGATACTCTGAAACTGCTTTATAATGACTGTTAACAATCCTAGCACAATACATTATGCATGGAATTCGTTAAAGTTTTGCTAGTATACTGCAGTTCTTATTGAGACATCTTTAGCTTACATGAGCAGTTCATTTGAAGAAAAATCTTGGATTTGCACAGCCGGTGGTACATTGTACATATAACCTAAGACAGCATACTGTAAATAAGGAAATTCTAGTCACAAGAAATTTGGAAAATAAGGTAATAGAAAAAAGCAACTGCTTTGCAAGTTTTGTAACAAGCCTATTCTAATAGTCCTTCTAAGGCTTTTACGTAATCTCTGTAATGTCTCTTAAGTGCTTTAACTGCAAGAAGAATACTATCCCAGATGTCATGTAGAGGGACTTAATTTTCTCTTAATTAAAAATGTTCCTCTAAGCTTATGATACATTGAAATCTTGTTTTGAAGTACTGGAAAACAATAAAAACATACCTGAAAATCAGCTCTCAGGCTATTTACAGGAGTAGCTTGGTCTCAGTGGCACATCCTTTTGAAAGATTTTGGAATTCTTGAAGTAGTGTGGTGGTCAGAGGTCAGATGGATGCTAGTGCTGTAGCTGTCAGATCAAGACAGTGTTGAAACATCTAGTTAATTGTAGCTGGCACTTCTACTCCCTTTGTTCTGGTGGTTGCAGGTTAATCATGTTAAATTTCATCTTCTCATTGTGTTTGCTTTTTCTTATTCATAGAGGTCCTGTAATAAAGGAGAGTCTGTACAGTCTCAGAAGGAAAATGACTTGCAAGTGAGTAATTAAGTTTGCTTATTTCACAGAATTTTATAGATGATAAAGAAATGTAGTGATCCTCCTTGTTCTAAACTAGTAGTTATTCCAACTGGTGTCTGGGGTGTGTTTCCAGAAACTGTAAACAGTAATGAAGAAAAGAGATCATATTTGCTCATAGGAGTAACACTATAATGTGAGTGTCTGTACATAGTTTGGAAAGATTGAAGCATTCTATATTAACAAGAAACAACCCTAAATGGTTTCTTACAATTTCTAACATTGGTATCAGTACCACTATTTCTAATACTAGGCTGCTCTTTCTTTAGTAGAGGAAGATCAGTACTTTGCTTTACCTAATCCCTATTTTATAATACATTGATGGACTCTTCTGAGGAAAGAGTATATGGAGTATATGTATAAGTATATGGAGCTGGAGAGAACTTCCTCTTGAATATGAAATGTCTCTGATAGCATTGTGCTTGGATCCCTGTGTTCTGCATACTTTAAAGTTCTTGCATTTGGAACCATTTCTGCTCATGCAGCATAATGTTTAGCTGAGTGTAATTTTTCATAGTCATCTAAACAGAATTTGGTAATCTAGATTTCTACCCTGGCAGTATTTTTTTCCAATAAGGGATAACATTGCAGCATGTTAACCAGATGCTTTGCTTGTTATGTACTATCGTTTTTCAGCTCTGTAATGGTTTTGGCAGTTACTAGGGAAAAGTACATCTTACTTGTTTGATAAGTGCTGCTTTTCTTCCCTTTTATTTTCTGCCTTCTGGGAATGCCATCTGAAACAGTTCAAGCATTTGATTTTTTTTTTTTTCTAGTGAGTTGAAACTGGTTTTAAAATTTTTGTTGTTGAATGACTGCCTTTGAAGTTTTGTTGAACTTTCAGTTAAGTTCACTGGAACAGCTTCAATCAGTTGAACCAAGACTGAACTGAAAAATGTACTGGTTTGATTCCTCAGTTTTCTTCAGAGATTAAAAATGGAGGTGGCTTGATTTCTGCCCTGCCCCAATCCAGTAAAAAAAAAAATAATCCTAAAGTTATGAAAGAAAACAAAAATCCAAACAAGCCCCACCCTGGTGCCAACAGCTCATACAAGTTTTGCAGTTCAGGAAGCAAGGTTTTGATCTTCAGAACTGTCTTTGTTTGTTGCCTGAAAACAGTGATTCTGTGCTGGTAGGTTATTGTTTTCTGCTATTAATCTCATAGTGCTGGAACTTCACTGTTGGATCGGTGTACTTGAGAATTCCTGTCGGGATGGATTTGTTAATTTTCTTGAGTCTAGGTAAAAATTGTAGGTAGGCTTGAACAAAGGAGTTAATGTCATCCTTTGGAGAGAAGAAAAACCTCTGGGTAATCCAGAAATGTTCTGGATCACTAGCAAAAGCATTGTAGCTGTTCTGAGCTGCCTGGTGTTTGATGACTGTGACTAGAGATGGGATAGTCAGCTCATAAGGTATTTTAACTGGGATTATCTATGTTTTGCCTTGGTTTTGCTATAGTTAGTGGTAATTTTCCTCAAAATACTAGTTTCATGTATTTTATAGTGAGCTTTTTGTTGAAGCAAGAATAAAGCAGAAGAAGCCTCAGTTCTAGCTGAAGTATAGAAAGGCTTTTGATCTCTCCTTGCCTGAATGGGAGTTGCATGCTGGAAAAGTTTTGTAAACAGTGTTTGTAACTCTTAGTTTTGAAATGCAACATTCAGCTCTAAGTATTTGTTTAAAAGTGTGAGTGGTCAAATCATCTCCAGAAGCTTGTTTTAAATACAAGTGCTCATGGTTACATCTGTTTGAAACTGATGAAAATTGAGAGCTTCAGAGCTTAAAACAACAGGTGGCTGTTTTGGCAGTATAAGTATATTGCAAAGTATTTGAAGGCATTGAGATATGTAATTTACTTAAGTAAATGCTTGATGCTTTAAAAAAGTCATCAGGTGAACATTTAACTGAAGGGTTACTTAGATTTGTTCTGTATCCATATGAAGTAAGATATAGAATTTTCTAATGTCCTTTAGTAGTTTATTTCCACACCTATACTTGACAGTAGTGTGTGGAGTGGAGACTTGCTAAAAGGTCCATCAGGTATTATGAAGGAGAAGCCTTTGTGCCTGAGATCCATAGATGGTATTCTTCCAGAGCTTTCATTGGACTTGTTCTCAAGTGACCATTCTGTTACAGTAGAGGAAGTTCTTTTGGTGCTCTAAACTTTTTTGTCTTTTAAGAGTTGGGCACCAGAGCATTCAAACTTGAATATTCTTATGCTGCTGCTTTTAGATAATATTTGCCTGTAACTTTAATCTTGAAGTAGACCTTTCATGGAGAGATGCAGCCATCCTTGTTAACAGTGCTGTCACAGAAGTTTACAAACTTGCAGTTGTGTAGTTGTGGGTTATCTGAAGGTTCTAAATTTTTAAGCATGTCTTAAAGGACTAGGGCTAGGCAGACATGTGGCAGAAGTAACCCAGAAGTACACTGTTGAGTAATTGGAAATTTCACTATTTCTGGTTGTCACTTCTGATGCATTAAGGGACATCTTAATGAAGAACATTTCTTTGGCACTTGCTGTTATCCAAGTATCATGAGTTGTTTTTTCAGTAAGATGTGAAAACAAGGAACTGACATCTTAATGGGAACAGCTGACAGGATTGCTGTAATCAGACTTTTAAAACACCCTGGTGTTGTACAAGGCACAGACAAATTCAGTATCGGCTGTTAATGGAGTAGACATTCAGTAACCTGTATCTAATTGCTTTTTTGGTGCTTGGCATTAGGCTTCAGAACTGAACTGAAAAGTTCAGATCTGTGGTGGCGAGGGCAAGTGCAATGATTAAAAGTACGTATTTTTGGTGCATTAGTTCTGCTTCGAGGAGTTGAGATGGAAAAACAGTGGAGGACATGGATGCAATACATTCATATGCATATATATTCATATGCATTCATCTTCAACTCTCAATTGGTACTCTTGATGACTCTTTTACTTTTTATTGAAGTTAATGCTTCAGGACATAGTTACATGAGTCTTTCCTACACTTCAATATGAAATGCAGAATTTCTTGAAGCTGCTGAAATAATAAGGTGTGGGCCAGTATTAAGAACTTATCAGTGGAACTGCGTGAAGCATACTCAAGAATGGAACTTGTATAGAGTGAGTTATTTACTGTCTGAGACTGCAGTGACTGCAGTAATGCAAAAGGCTCTGTAGTCTGAAATATCTGAGAGCTTTCTTAATTTTGTGCTCTTAATTCTTATGCTTTTAAGTGTCATGGGTCAGACTGAGATGAGTTGCTCAAAAGTAGTCAGAGGCTTAGCAGACCTCTAGGATTTGAGTACAGCTGGATTCTGGTTAACATAATTGCCAGTAGTAGTGATTTATACTGTGGCTTCTCTGTTTACTTACAGCTAATCTTACCCATCAAGAAAGCTATACTTAGTGATTTTAACTGTATTTGAGATGTATTTCATATTTCTATTAATTTTTAAACAGTCAAAAAGCTGTCTGCTTGTGATTGTTGTGGACTGAGTTTATTGATGTAAGGAAAACCTTGAAGAAAAGTTATTGAAACTTGAGGTATGTTTGGAGGTAGAAAAGAGTGTTCATTCACACACACATGCTTCTTAACAGGAGTTTAAATTATTCTGTCTCCTTAAAAAAAAAAAGGTAAGATCTAAAATGTGCTTAATGGAAACAAATCCTAAGTCATTCTTCTAAATGAAAAATTGGTTAGTTCAGTCATTCACTTCATTCACTTGCATAGTTAAAATGTCCTTTTGTGAGGCAGTGTTCCAAAGTGTGTTAAAATAGCCAAGGATAATATTTATAGTTCCTGTGCTGTGCTTCAGTAGGATAAACTCCTTCAGGAAATGAATTTGCAGAGTTCCCACAGGTTAGGGAGGAGAGGGTGTTTTGGTTTTTGTGTAGTTTTGCTTTGACCTGGCCCACCAACAGTACCTGTTAAGTAATACATATTTTCCTCCCCAGCTTTAAACTTCAAAGCAAAATATTTGTATTGCCTCTATGCTAAGTACGAGTTGTTATTAGTCAAGAAACTTTGGTTAGTAAAATGTTGAGTCTTCTTTTTAAAGCTAACACTAAAATTTCTCCCTTTGCAGCAGTTTAGCTATTGTGCACACCTAAATTCATTTCTGTGCAAGCACCAACTAACACTTTAAGTTGTTTGGTGGGTTTTTGGGGGTTTTTTTGTGTTTTTTTGTTTTGTTTTTTTGTTTTTTTTGTAGGGGGCAGAAGCCATGGTTCTGGAAAGTGTTATGTTTGCCATTCTTGCAGAGCGAGCTCTTGGCCCAAAGCTGTATGGAATCTTTCCACAAGGGCGACTGGAGGAATTCATTCCCGTAAGTCCTGTTCATGATTAGTTAGTGGGCTGCTGGTAGCTGTTTTAATTGATCGTGACAAGAAGGTCTCTGGACTGCCTGGAAAAGCAGGGATGTGGGAATGGAATACTTGGCAGCCTGTGGTAATTGCTAGCTGTAATTTGATGCAGTTATAGTGGGTGTTGGAGAGCCCAAATATAGCTCTTGCCAGGGAGAGAGATCTAAAAGCTCTTCAGCAGAGACTAATAAATGAAGATAAAAAGCCTGTTAGATACCAAACATAGCATTGGCAGCTATGGAGTAACACTTTCCTTTAACAGCAACAAGAGCAGATGCTTTTGATGTTCTTAAGTATTTATACCCAATCTGCTTTGAAGATATTCTTAGTGTGAGATGTGATATTCCCCAGGTCTTGATCTAGAAGAGAATTGACTAAGTCATAAGTAAGCTAGACTGGCTAACCCAGCTTTTTCAAAGACAGCAATTTTGTAAGTTCATTTGGGATGAAAAAAGTCTATTGCTTGAGTACTGTGCTAGTATTTTATACTATACTATATAGAGACAAATGCTAGTGTTTGTAATTAATCATGCTTTTGTAATTAATTAACATTTTAAGAATACTGTATTTTATTACAGAGCAGGAAGCTCAGTACTGAAGAACTAAGCTTACCTGACATATCTGCTGAAATAGCTGAGAAGATGGCTAGATTTCATGGCATGAAAATGCCATTTAATAAAGAACCTAAGTGGCTTTTTGGAACAATGGAAAAGTAAGTTACACAATACGTAAAAGTACAGGGAAAAATGTGGCCTTTTATAATTTTGATAAGCAGATCATTCTTCCTGAATGCCTAAGAGCACAAGCTCTCCCTGTACCCAGAAACTGTTTCATAGTTACTTGAGGAACTTAAATTACCTTGAAGAATAGTAACATTTTTAGTAACTCTTTTTTTTTTTTTAAACTTGATTTTTAGTTTAAATGGTATCTTAGTATGGGAAGACTAATGTACTTATTGTCACAAATGCTGTACTGTTGTCTCTATTTAACAGATATCTAAATCAGGTGCTGAGGATTAAATTTACCAGAGAGTCCAGAACTAGAAAACTGAACAAACTCCTCAGTTACAATCTTCCCCAGGAAATGAAAAATCTAAGGTAGGCTTATTTTGTCTACCACTATCTTCCAATTTGCACAGTTTCAGTATGAATGTATATACTTGTTCAAACACTTTATACAGTATAATACCCTATATTCATTTTACTTTACAAGTTGGGGATTGTTTTTGGTTCTGTCACCAGCCTGAGTCTCATATGACTACAAACTGATACAATCAATTGCTGATCTGACTTGTTGATCAGTGAAGTCCAACTTCATTGTCCTGATTTTGGGCTCCTAATTGAGAAAATAGGGTCTTGCTAGAAATGAATAGCGCTTCAAATCCTTATAACAAAATCCATTCTTTACTTGGAGGTGGAACTGAACTTCGTGATTTGTTACTTACATGATCCTGTATTGCTGTTTTCCAGAGCTATGCTTGAAGCTACTTCATCACCAGTTGTATTTTGCCACAATGACTGTCAAGAAGGTAAGCTGCTAATATTTCATGACCTTGTTCAATGATGCAGTATTAAGCCTTTTCTGGTCACTTGTTTGCTTTCTGAGAGGTAGTCACATTATCCAGGTTTTTCCCTGGCAGCTGACCTGAAACAGCAGCCTGTGCACTCCCAGTGTGCAACAGTTGCAAGGCAAAGTGCATTGGCTTCAGCAGCCCTTCACGCTAATTAAGAGAATGTCTGGTATCATAACTGGATTAAGCCAAGCATGTACACATGCTCTGTTAGTACAGGTCAGTTGATGATGAGAGCCTTGGGTGTCTTCTGGTAAGACCGTACCTTTCTTAGCTGTTTGCAATGTACATTATCAGGGTAGGATATACTTTAGTCCTTTTAAAAGAAAGATACAGAAAAAGTACAGTGAGTGGTAAAAATGGAGACTAGGGTAGTTTGACTCAGCAGTTCTCAGCTTGCTTTGGTAAGAAACATTAGGAAAACCTTATCCACCTTTTTTTAGTCTGCTCTCTCTAGGAGTCGTGGCGGGAGTAACAATTTTTCTGAGCCAGTTCTCTAAAGAGATGAAAAGGAGGCAGGGCTGAAGGTGTTGGGTATGCTGTGTTTGTGCTCACTGCAGGGCTGAAGGTGTTGGGTATGCTGTGTTTGTGCTCACTGTCACCTGTACAGTGGGTAAGCTGGGCTGAGCTGGAAGGATGCTATACTAGGACCATATGCAGGGCTGTTTTGTTCTCAGGAGTCCCAGCCTTGTTAGCTAAGGCTGAGTAACTGGCCTGGAAGAGGATTGCCCTGGAGGATAGGCACATAAGGCTAGGCAGCAGAGGGGGGAAAAAGCCACTGATCTGAGGTCTGAAGAGCTAGCTCAATAGTGGTGGAGTCTGAGGTCTCCTTGCAGTACTGGAGGAATCAGAGCATGATAAGGCTGGGGCAAGCTTTGGAATCCAAATTTCCAAGGCGGGGAGTGGGTGGGGGTCTGTGAAAAACTGCTTGTTCAGTTGGTGCAAGGGTGTGGCATGGAGAACAGATGTACCTGTGGAGAGGGGACAAACTATTGCAGACATTGAAATTAGTCTGAATTTATTTACTAGTTGGCACTTGACAGAGGCAGACTTGATGTCTTTCAGATTAATTGTAGTGACAAAGTGAATTGAAAGATAAAGCAATCTCCTTGTTATAAAGGAAAAGGCTGAGCTTTTCTATGGGTACTGGTTGTGTCGCATATTAAAATAGTAAAGTGATCAGCCTCTGGCTTTCAGGCTGCTGAAAAGCAATTCCTGTCCCAAGTGCTGTGTGATCAATGATAGTGCTATGCCAGTATGAAAGAAGCTGCATAATTTAGATCTCAAGCTGAGGAAAGAAGCAGTTTGGAAAGGGCTGCGAAGGCTGACAGCGTCACCTGAGTTAGCTGCAAGCTAAACACTGGAGAAGCAGGACCCTTGGGAGAACAAATCTACCTCTGCCTGTACAGAAGAAAACTTTCTTGCTTTCAGCTTTACAAGGTTTATAGTATATATCTCAACTTTCAATGAGCTGGTATACAGCCAGTGCAACTTGGCTTTTCCTATCATTGTTCTGCGCAGATGTAAGGGATAACTGGGATTATCTGAACAATGTTTCTTAAGATACAGTATTACTTTTCTGTAATTTTCCTGGGACTTTATTGAATGTGCTGTATTATCTTAAAATTTTCAGGTAATGTCTTACTTCTGGAAGGCAGAGAGAATTCAGAAAACCAAAAGCTGATGCTCATTGACTTTGAATACAGCAGCTATAATTACCGGTAAATCACTTTATTCAGCAGGAAGGTGTATTACTTTCTACATGCTACAGTGAAAGCAAGTACTGCCCTGCTGATTATCTGTCTATTTTAGTGAATTGTGTTCTGCTCTATTAGTGATGGACAGCAAATATAACTAGGAAAAACAGCTCTGGTCCTGATGGTGTTGAGTATAGGCATACAGCAGAGTCAAAGCTGTTGGAGCTCCTTGGTTGTCCAGACTAGAGGACTTGTTTATGCACAGTGGCTTCTTGCTTGCATGTCAAAGCATGCAAGCAAGTGGGAAGATGAGGAGAATGGTAGATTGTGTGTGTACGTATGTATGTGGGGCAGGTTTGCTTTTGCTTTTTTTTTTTCCCTTCAGTCCTTTCAAATGGCTATCTTATTTGTGCAGATGAGAATAATCCTAGGTTTTTTCACTGCATGGTTACACATAATGCTTTCTGTTCTTACCTCATTCATCTAGTACCTGTGTTTAAGGGTGATCTAAGTGTGTGGAGTCATTGGGATAATTTAACGCTAGCATAGCTGGAACATAATGGAACCCTGAATTCCAATAATGTAAAAGTGGGATATGTTAAATACTTCAAGTATGACCTCTTTGTCTGCAACAATGCTAATGTTAGAGGTGCATCTGACTTTGTGCTGAGATGTAGTGCATACTCAAGTATTTTAACTGTCTCTGTTGGTGTAAAACTTGGTAGCAAAGCCTAGTATTTTCATGTAGCTAGTAGCTTTCATTTTTAACTGCCCATCTTTACTAATTGATTTTAATAACTTCCAAAAAAGTTGTATTCTAGTCATCAGTTCTCTGCCTCCTTTAACAAAACTGCAGTAAGTTCTAAGTAGCCTTGTGCTTTTAAACTTGATTTTAGGTTTGCTTAAGCAAAAACAGATTGCTAGTATGCAAATATTGAGGTACTTGGTCTTTTATCTCTTTTTCAGAGGATTTGACATTGGAAATCACTTTTGTGAATGGATGTATGATTACACGTATGAGAAATACCCATTCTTCAAAGCTAGTGTTCTTAAATATCCTTCAAAGAAGCAACAGGTAAGCACATAAGACATAATAAAATGCCATTGTCCACAGTCTTTCAAATCTTAACTCTTTTCCAATTCTGTTTTGGATACAAGGGCATGTAGTGATAGGACAAGGGGTAATGGCTTTAAACTCAAAGAGGATAGACTTTGATTAGATGTAAGGAAGTTCTTCACTGTGAGGATAGTGAGGCACTGGAACAGGTTGCCCAGAGAGGTTGTGGATGGCCCATTCTTGGAAGTGTTCAAGGCCAGGTTGGATGGGGCTTTGAACAACCTGGTCTAGTGGAAGGTGTCCCTGCCCATGGCAGGGGGGTTGGAACTAGATGATCTTTAAGGTCCCTTCCAACCCAAACTATTCTATGATTCTGTACCAAGACCTTTCCTCCATGACTTCCTTAAATATAATACTTCCTGTAATCCTGTCATGGTTTAGCCCCAGCCGGCAACTAAGCACCATACAGCTGCTCACTCACTCCCCCCTCACCCAGTGGGATGGAGGATAGAATCAGGAAAAAAAAGGTAAAACTCATGGGTTGAGATAAGAACGGTTTAATAGAACAGAAAGGAAGAAACTAATAATTATAATAATAACAATAATAAAATGACAATAAGAATAAAAGGATTGGAATATACAAAACAAGTGATGCACAATGCAATTGCTCACCACTTACTGACCGATGCCCAGTTAGTTCCTGAGCAGCGATCTGCCCCCAGCCAATTCCCCCCCAGTTTATCTACTGGGTATGATATCACGTGGTATGGAATATCCCTTTGGTCAGTTTGGGTCAGCTGTCCTGGCTGTGTCCCCTCCCAACTTCTTGTGCCCCTCCAGCCTTCTTGCTGGTTAGGCATGAGAAGCTGAAAAATCCTTGACTTAGTATAAACACTACTAAACAACAACTGAAAACATTAGTGTGTTACCAACATTATTCTGGTACTAAATCTAAAACATAACACTATACTGGTTACTAGAAAGATGATTAACTCTATCCCAGCTGAAATCAGGACAGATCCTGACTACCTTTGCTTTAAAATCATAGAAACTTCATAACAGCTATTCAGGATAGAATATTTACTATGTGACATGTAGCTACCCACCACAAAAAGTCCAGTAGTTGTGGACTGCAGCTGTGAAATTAGTTGACAGTAGCAAAATGTTGTCTGTTGTCCTAATATGTGTGGCTTTTCTTAAACCAGACTTCCAAGAAATTAGTAGAACCACCATTAATCTTAAAGCTAACTCCAGCACTGCTGATGTTTGGAAAAAATAAATGACAACTTATTAAAAGGCCTGCCTAGTTCTGAAAGAAGCAAATATGTCTTGAGACGAAGAGTTGTAACTCTGCTAACTTGCCTTCCAGCTTCATTTTATCTCCAGTTACCTGTCTGCATTCCATGATGGCTTTGAAAATCTGAGCAATGAAGAGAAGTCCAAACTAGAAGAAGAAGTGTTGATAGAAGTTAACAGGTAACTTGTCTTTCACAGCTGTACCTTGAAACTTCCACTGTGATACCTATACTTGTATACCTCACTGGGTGGAGAAACTTCATCTAAGAGAGATTATAAGCTATTTATATATGGAAAAGAAAAACCTGTCCATTGTAAACTTCAGGTATGTGGTATACACTATTAGTGGAGTAAACAAAATACTACTCCATGCGGAAGCTAATGGAATTATTTTTATAATGTCATACTTGAAGAAAAGGTGTGGACATCTGCAACCTAGGGAATACTATTCTAACAGGATATTGAAATAAAGTGTTGTGACTTAGCTGGGTATTTCAGTAAACATAGCCTTGTAATTTCAGGTTTGCCCTTGCATCACACTTCTTCTGGGGTCTGTGGTCTATTATACAAGCAAAGATCTCATCCATTGAGTTTGGTTACCTGGTAAGTTATTGAATCGTAGTTTCATGTAACTAAAAATGTATATTCTATTAAGTAACCTGTGGTACATTATCAGAAAGTAAACGAAGTGGCCCCTTACAGCAACTAATATCTTCTAAGTGGAGTAGAACTTAAAATCAATTTGTTACTAGTTTGTGCTCTTTCCTTAATGTAAAGAACATCAAAGATTGTAAAGACTTCAGAAATTCTTCCCATTGTTATGTAGAGAGACTATAGCCTTATGTGTCAGGCCTTGCAGTGGGATGATGCCTTGCAGTGAAGTGTTCTTGTGTGATAAGAGATCCTGTGCAAGAGGGAAGCTAGCATGCAGTAAGTGGGAATTTGGAAATAGTCAAAGTGCCTATGTTGATATTCAGTGTGAAACAATATTGATGCCAGGTGGCTTGTTGTACTTAATAAACAGATCAGTCTAACTCTTGGTACATGTTTAGTGTGCTGTAAAGTGATATAACTTTCAGGTACACTGAGTATCCTGCAGGAAGTGTTGCAGAAGCCATCCTTTTTAGTGAAATCCTGACTTTTTTAGCTCCTGTTTTTTCTGACATGCTGGTAGCAGCTAATAGTGTTAGGAAGTAAGATTAGAGGAAATTTTAAGAGGCCAGAACACCTCTGGAGAGATTATCCTTCCCAAATAGAACTAATTTAATGCATTCAGATGATGGATTAGGAAGGTAGCACAGTTAATACCTTCATTATGCTTCCCCATCCCAAATAAGAGAACTCAGCTGTGTTTATTGTATTGAGTACTGAATGTCCCTTATTTCTCCAGGAATATGCGTTATCCAGATTTGATGCATACTTTGATCAGAAGAAGAAGCTGAAGGTGTGAATGTGGGAGGAGTGGCCTGTTGGTTACTGTATGAAGAGGGCAGCTGGACAGAACTTACACTGTGCTTAGGCTACTGTATCTCTAACGAAGGTGTCACTGAATTCCAGTTCCTTGGAACACAGGTGTACAGTACTGATGACTGTATAAAAATGACTTGTTTACAGTTTCGTAAATACTTGGAATGAGATTGGGAGGCAAAAGTAAAATACAACAGTGCAATATCTTTAAATCTCTTTGATCTAGAAGATATTTTATATTATGGGAGAAGCTTACAATTAACTGTCAATACCACATGTACCAGAGCAAACAGTGTTACTGTGAGTACATTTTCTAGAGGGGTGTTGGCATTATGGTTTATGTTGTAAGTGGAACAGTTGTAAAAGATGATTCATTGTAGATGCTGCCTCTTAATGAGAAGGAAAAGCGAAGGAGACAACTGTTAAACTGTGAAGTAGGCTTAAAATCTTACGGTGAGATTTGGTTCAACATGCCCCATGAACACTATCTTTAAAGCTGCTGATATGTTACACCACTTTAACCATAAAGCAACTAAACACATTGAAGCAGTACGCTTTAAAGTGTTATCTACACATACGTGAATGTTTCTCTTAAGCTGGTGTGCCTGTGAAGTACAAATGAACTTTGAACTGGGCATTCTGAAGGAGTTTGTCCTGAACTGTTCATTCCATGCCCTTCAAGAACATGCTTTAGCCCAGCCTGGTTGTCTCTTAAAATGCTGTGTCCTGCACAGGGGGTTCTGTGGGCTGGCAGCACTGGAAAGAGTGCCTTGAATTGCTCTAGCAACTCCCCAGATAACTGGATTGGCATTGAAAATACTTGTAATTGGAGCCCATCTCTCTTCTTGTGTTGCCACAGTATATGGCTGTAAGAAATAGTAGAGCCAAAGACTGCGGAGAACACTTCAGGAAATTGCTTTTCTGCCCATCCAATGCTTATGTGGCTTGGGAGGTGCTTTTTTTGCACCTTCAATTTTCATCATGTTCCAGCAATCCAGTGAAGTGGAGTGTCTTGTGGGGGGAACAATAATGTGCATATTGAAACTTGAGTATAATCTGTGTACATGTCATCTAAAGATTTCTTTAGATTTTTGGGAGCTTGTTTGTTTTGAATGTTATTTGTTTGTGCTTTCTAACACACTGTATTATAAATAATAAACTTCTAAGTCTACCCTTTTCACTTGTATAGCAAATACTGTTTCAAGCAGCTGAAAAATGCAGCATTTCATGTACTGTATAGCATAACTTGTAAAAGCTGTCATTTTATTCTCTAGTATAGAGAATCATTTTCCATACACTGAGTTATTAATACTTTATAATAAATATAAAGCACTTAAAAACATCATAGTTGATATTCTTAAGTCTTCATTATATCTGCAGGATAAAATAGATGCTGTTTCTGGCCTTAAACTATGCTGGAAGTACTTTTTGTGCTTACCTTCAAAGGGAGACTAATGTAAGCTTTAGGATCAATGCTGTGGGGGTATACCTTCTACTTAAATTTCTCTTTAGCATTTATTGTATAACAATACTAATAGAAAGTGTGGGGAAGAATGGTTGTTAAAGCAAGTGATGCAAAGTAGACAAGATAAGTTTATAAGGTCTATAGTTTTAGAGGTGGGAAAAGGTTTAGGTTTAAGTACTTCACTTTATCTGTCCTGTTAACTACCCTAAAAACAAAGGGAAAAGTTACCAGCATATATGAGTTTTACTGGCACACCAGATGAAGTATCTGTAGTATGAATAGCCAGGTAATTTCCCTAGGCTACTGAAAGCTTCATTTAACAGGTACTATTACACACTGTAAACCTGGTGGGAATGGCAGTGGTCATGAAAGGGGTGGAAACAAAACAGTTCAGAATGATGCTTTGCAGCTAGCTGGGAAGGACTGATACGTAATAGGTGTCTTGATTCTGTAGGAAGCCTTGTTTTGTATTCCAAGGGTAAGTTGAAGCCTGTGGAGACTGTTGTCCAACTCATCCATTGCATTTCATTCTTCTCAACCAAAAAAGGAAGGAGACTCAGTCATGGTAGTGCTAACTAATAGAAGGTTGCATCGGAGGTGAAGCCCTTTCTTACACCTGAGATGGTTCTCGTTAAACAAATTGAGAGGAAACTAAGCTATAAAGTTCCCTGGCAAAACTGCTTCAGGCAAGTCCCAGAACTGCAGTTGTAATCCAGCATTACTACTGTGATTTCTGAGGGTGAGGGGAAGGAAAGGCCCTGAAGGAGAGCAAAGCATGCTCCATCTTGTGCCTTTTGTAATGTAAATTTGTTTTAAAGAGGGTGGGATTCCCCCTGTGTATTGTGTGGTAGGCTTAGTGGGGAGCAGGGAAGTCAAAACTAGTGAGCAGTGAGCAATACTTAATCTCTTCCTGGTATGATTTTGTTTTCTTTGAGAACTTGAAGTAGACAAACAGGAACTGGAGCACAGTCTTCTCTTCCTCAGTCACTGAATGTTAAAGCTGACTTGTAAGCTGACCAAGCAGCTATTTAAATGTATTGGTACTTGTGTAATGGAGTATTGTCTTGTGAAGCCATATTCATAAGACTTAGTATAAATGTAGTTAAATATTTCTTAGTTCTGTAACTTCAAAGTAGTTATGGTCAATCTGATTTGTTTTTCATAAAGGCAGTTTTAAAACTACTGATTAATCTTCCTTTCAGTTGATTTGTAAATACAACTTGTGCTTGAGCTCTTTCTTGAAATTGCTGGGTTTTATTTCCACTTTGTGAGTTCTTGTCCTAGTGTCCAAGTCACTGGTGAAAGGACCTGCTATTAACTGGGGAAAATACGACTTTTGGTATAAGGGTTAAAAAACCAAACCCACAGCAAAACAACCTTTTTAAAGGAAACTTACTGCTCGTCTAGCCAGACAGCTAGTCTCAGCTGCCACTTTGGGGTGATTCAGTGGGTAATTGGCATAGCCTAGGGTGTACCCCCATCACTTCTACAGCAATTTATGTGAGACAAAAATCTGAATGCTTAGACTTTGGGGGAAAAAAAAAAACCTCACTGAGGAACTAACGCTGCAAAATTTGGCCTGTGCAGTCTTGGGGCTATATCAAATGCACTGCCTTCTCTTTAACTGAAAAAAACAGGTATTTCTGGTCTGAACTGGACACAATCTATTAATGAATTAAACATCTTTCATGGTGGTGATGGTACTAAATAGAATGAGGCTATTAAATTTTTGGAGTTGCTGTTCTCTTGATAATTGATTAGGGAGAAAGTTTCTTTCCAGCCTTACCCTCAGGGAACACACTCAGCAAGGAGCAACAATGGTGAAAAGCAAGAGCACCCTTTGCTCTCTGTGTAATGTGACTCTTGGTCTTTCCACCAAATGTACAGAGTTATTTGCCGCAGTGGGAAGAAGCTGAGATATTTTTTAATATATTTTGACCAGTTACTTTTTGAGAACTGTGTTGGTTTTCCACTGCTAGGCTTCTTTGCTTAAGGGTCAGAAACTACCTCGGAAAATCCCTGTTCCCCAGCACTGAAGATACTAACAGGAAAAATTCACCATGGCTGTTTGGCATTCCTCTTTGAAGCAGCTTTGAGGTGTGATAGTGTTCTGAAAAGCAGTTACCTGAAAATGTTACTTTACAGATCAACTCCCTCCCTTTGTGTGTCTCCAAATCTTCTAATACCAAGAATTTCTGCTTTTTTCCTCCCTTTTAACTTGGCTGAGGTCACCCTACAGCTTAAATGGAATGAGCTGGGTTTCACTCCTTCAGATGCATGTAATTATTTATCCTAGCTGATTATGGCTGTGGAAACCCCTCAAGGGCACTGGGGCTTGTATCCATGTTGTCCAGGGACCTAATTTGTCCTGCAGTTCACTTACTAGACATGATGGGAAGGAAAGAACCTAGCTTAGTTCTGCGAGAGTCTGTAGAACTGCGAACTAAAGAATGCATCCTCTGACTTGCAAATAGAGAAGGAGAAAGCAAATAAATTAATTCCCAGAATGAAGAAAACTGACTGTCCTTAGCCCAAGTGCCAGCACCTCTGAGCTTATATGTATTCTGCTTTGCAACTGCAATGCTGTGGGTTCCTGAGCTGATGAGTGGTGCTGTGTTAAATCACAGTGACTGAATCTGCAGATGTCTCAAGATACCAGCTCATCTTTTCTGCAGACCACATCTTCAGCAAGTCATAGCAGCTTTTCAGGGTTAGTAAAATCGCAAATCCGGCAGCCAGAAGTCAACAGATCCTGCTGCTGTTTCTCCACCACAATTCAGCTATCCCAGTGAGATACAGCCGGTGCATGGAGCTGCCAGGCAGCATGCCACAGCCCTGCATTGTTTCAGTGGCTTACAGAAAAGCAGGTAGATGGAAGAAGCACTGTTTGCTGTGCCTTACAAAGACAATAAGGCTTTTAAGAATTCAAATCCTCCCTTCAAAGATCCTTGGCGCAGCCTTGGGCGAGCTCCCTCAGTGTGCAGGCAGGATTGTCTCTGATGCCAGTTTGGGTCCACGTGAAGCAGCAAATGGAGCATTTCACCGGAGATGAATAAAGAGCCGTAATGGTTCTGGACTGAAATAAAATACAGCATGCACTTCCAGGGCCCTGGCAGGGAGCAAAAAGGAGCTACTGTACTTGGTACCCAGGCAACAAAGCTGATCACCAGCAAACAGGCTACTTGTTTTCTCCTAACATGAAATTAACTTTTTATGGCTTTAATTTTCAAAGTATGCAGAGCTCCTGCTGACTCAGCATTAAGTGCAATTGTATTATAATGTGCAAAGCTGTGTGTGTGTATAGGTACATGATTTGTATTTACCAGTCTGATCCCTATTTAATAAGCCAGTGAAGTCTGGATGCAGTCCAATCTGGCTTTCATTAATATGTTGAACCCTGCCTTAGGAGAAAGGATCCTGACCAGGAGTCAGTTTGAGTCTTTGAGTGGTGTAGCACTGAGGTGCTTGTCTGAGGAATGGTGCTAGAAAAGGCAGGAGAGTAAGCGGAGCTGATGGGATTTGTTACAGGTCACAGGCGGTCTCTGGCAGAGCCAGGAACAGCACACAGCAGTTGAGTACCAGCCCTGTGTGCTTGACTGAATACCTTCACAGAAAGCCTTGCAAATGCTGCCTCTGCTGCCAGCCCTAGGGAATGTTACTTTTATTCATTGTTCCCTTCTTATCAAAATAAAATAAGACTTGGGAATCAGCCGTCCCTCCTAATTTTCAAAGCCCACAACTTTTGAGGTGCTGTAAATTCAGGGCTGGCAACTGCTGTCTAAAGTGGTCCAGTGGCAGAATTTAAATGGCACACTGCAGAGCTCAGGAGCTTCGGCATCCTGTGAGGTCATCATCCATGAGAAGCTCCCAGTTCCCACCAAGTTGGGAAAATGGCAGAGCCAAAAGGCACAGCCTTGAACAGGGTCAAAATATTACCAGTTGCCTGTGTCCTGCCTTGGAGACAGGGATCTTCCCACCTGGCAGGACACTTACCCTCTGGTTGGGTAGAGAAAGAGCACTGCCTGCTATCATCTCAAACATTTGCTCACCTCTGCTCCGGTGTTTGCCATCTGAAAACTCTCAGCGTTTCCTCTGCATGTGGGTTTTTCTCCCTGCAATTGCACTTCCTCCTACAGCCTGTGAGGAAGCTACCGTGCTGTATTTTGTCTTGACTACATATACTGAAGGAAAGGGCATTGCAGCTTCTGTGTTAAAAACTTAAATCTTCCATGCTGGGAATAATCCCACTGAGCCCATGTCCTTCTCTCTTCTTGCTGCATCTCACTGAATCATCATACACTGGAAGTCAGCTGAGACTGTGGCCCTGTGAGCCTATTGCAGATGTAAATAAAGAGTACAAGGAATGGAAAGGAGGAAGGAAGCCTGCTGTAATTACCCAACACAAAGACTATTAAATAATACAATAATTTCCTCAGGAAGAGATTATAGAGGATTGTGTGTAGTGTCTCAGGTCTGAAGGGCTTAAAAATTCACCTTCGAATGAAAATCTAATTAGAAGGCTACAGCTGTAAAGAAAAAATTCATAAATCCCTCCGTAGAGTTGTTTGGAAAAGTACTGGTTTCTCTTAGGAGTAAAATAAACCATTCATTTACAGTGAATTATGGTTTGGATGAAGACTCAAGACTCAAACTTCAGGTTTTTGAGATTCACTTTGAAGTTTTTTCATTCCAGTTCGAAAGTGTGAACAACCTAAAGTAAAATGAAAGTTTTCCATATCATACTTATTTGTTTGTCTTTCTGACCTCTCCCAACTAGTTTTGATTTTTTATGTATTTTTTGCTAGGTTTATTTATAAATGTGCAGGCTTTTATAAAATATTTATATAAATAGGTATTTGTACACCTATAAAAGTACTGAGTAACTGGCAGGTAACGATGTTTCCCGAGGAGCAGGTGCATCTCATGGTTATGGTCCTTTCTACTGTTCAATTTAATCAAAAGAAGACAAAATAAGAAATATCGAGTCATACCTAAGCAGCAGTTTCCATGGCTGCATGCTCCAACTGCGTTATATATGAAACCACCATTTGTGTCACAGTTTACGTTCTCGCTTCCCAAGAAAGTAAAGAAGACCCCAAAAGAGGAAGGGACGGAAAAGAAAGACAAAGCTGGAGAGGCTGTAAATAGCAGTTGTACAAATGCCCCGTTGCACAAGTCACTTGGTTCTCACTGGGCGTCCTCGGGGCCTTGCTCTGCCGTGGCCCCTCCGGGCCACCATGGGCTGATGCTCGGCGCCGGAGCGAGGTGGCACCGCCACGGTGCGCACCTTCCAGGGAAGGGGCTCCCCCGCCTCCAGCTCCTGCCGCTTCTGCCTTTGCCTGGCCGCTTCATGGCTTGCAGCATCCAAGCCTTTGAGCTTTGCACTGTGCAAGAGCTGGCAACAGGAGAGAGTGGTTTGACGTGAAGCTGCCATGCTGGGATGGGGATCTCAAGCAAAGATCCTCCAGGCAAGAATGCCCTGAGGAAGGGGACGCCAGCATCCTTGCTGTCTTCAGACAGCCAAACTAGGCTGCTTCCTTTCACTTGCTGCTAGATGTGGCAATACAGAATCCAGAGGACCTAACAAAAATGTAGTCTCCCACTGAAATGTTTAACAGTTGCAAAGAGTTTACATCTCAGACATCCTGGTAATGTTTTATCTTCATGTGTGGGAGAGACTTGAGCTTTCAGAGTTCAGCTATTAGTTGAAGTCTCTGGATATAGCTTTTTCAGTTGGACTCATCTCCACTTCCAGTATGGGTTTGTATTGGGCAGCACACACATTTTAGCACCTCTGCCTTCGGCACAACAAGCAGGTTCACCCTGCCTTGAGGACCTTACGCTCTTCTCATGTCAAGTCTTAGACTTCTCATGTCAAGTCTAAGCCATTTCTGAACTGTGCAATGCACCAGAAATCTTGGCATGGATTCAACCAAATCTGAAGGTATTTACTTTCTGTTCTCACTGAGTATTTTGCTCCAGGAGTAACCTCCGCTCCAGTGTACTTGTGCGTCATGGATTCTTTCAGTGGTAGAACAGTGTAAACCCGGCAACATGCACACATCGAACTAGCTTTATTTTGGAAAGCTGCTAGTATTGCATCACCGTATAGTCTCCAGCAAAACTGAATGCTCTGCGAGTACAAGCTTTCTGACCTCTTGAGAAGTATAATGTGTTGATATGTTGGGCTCAAGATACATGTGTAACATTGCAGAGGCACTGGGCAGGGAATGCAGGAAGCGTGGGCTTTAAAAGCCTAACTCCAGTGAGTCAACGGAGCCTGGAGATGATCCTGTGGAGCTTGGTATGCTTCCAGCTGAAGCGGCAGTGGATGATGATGCTTAAAGAAGCTATTTTAATAGCTGTAACTGGTGCTCACCAGAACCTGACCTGAGGGAGCAGGACTCAGGATCTAGTGGAGCTCAGTCTTCCTACTTGGTTTATCCCCTTGTCATAGCTGGAGTTCAGTGGGTCAATAGCTTATTTACACTTTTTTCGTCCCAGAAATTGCAACATAGCTTTGCCTATCCTGACTCTGCTCCTTCCCCAGGGGAATCTTTGGCCTTAAGCTCTGCCTACAGTTCTGGCTGCTTTTGGGTCACTGGGAGTGAATTCAGCGGTTTTCCCTGCGTCGTCCCTGAAGAATGAAGGGTCGAGCCACAGGAGCAGGCAGTTCATGTAAAGGCCAGCTGCCCTTTGTGTAGGATTTCTAACCCCACCAAAGAAGATGAGGATGTCACTCAGAAGGCGAGAGGTTATTTTTATAGTGCTTTCTCTTCAAGCCCAAGCTAAATTACAGATTTCTTAGTTTAACCTTTACCTCCCACCAATACAGAGCAGAAGACTATACACTGATCACTGCCCTTTTGATTAATGCATCCATACTTTTATTACATCATGGTTTCTATGAAGACTGCAGGCACTGACTAGTTACTGAGATGCTGTTCAGCCCTGCCTCCTATTTCTAGGAGAAAGTTATCTGGATTCTGCATTAAGGTGTAGGGAAAGGACTGCACAAGCTCTGCAAACAGATGATAAAAGGCAGAGAACATTTTTGGCCCAGTAACCCAAATCTGGTCTTCATTCAGCTCCCATGTGCCTGGCGATGGCTGCAGACTTTGGATTTGTTCGGTGCCAGCTTTCCCCTCCTGCTGCTGGAAACCCTGGGAACTTTCAGTTGATGGCACCAGTTTGTTTGCAGAGCTGGCTTGATGTGTCCTGTGTACACACACATTAAAAAAGAAAAAAAACCCTCTCTTCCCAGGCCATTCGGGTCCTGGATGTCCTTTTCGGCAACTGATTTTGGCTTCAGTATTGGAAAGCAAATATTCTGTGTGTGCAGCGAGAGCAACCGACCGAAGGGTAGGCTGTTTGTGGGGCAACTGAGAAAGATGCTGGGCTGACAGTGGGAGGTGATCGGGCCCCAGGGCAGTGTCCTTGCAAGGCAAACCACGAGCATGACTTCTGTGCTTCCAGCTCTCACTGTCTCCCTTGTCCTCAGCCTTAGGAAAATCAAAGCAAGCTCTGCCTTCCAGGGTCACATCTTGGTTTCATTTGTTTAACAAAATGTAGCTAGCCAGCATATGCACAAGGCCATCTGAACATTTGAATACATAAAAAATAGAAACAAATTAGCTTGGGGATGCCTTGATTAAAAACTTCATGAGTTTTTGTCAGCCCAGTTGCTCATTTTGGTGTTGACCTGAACCCTCCCTCCTGCATGTCAAATCATGGTGACGGCAGATCTGAAAATCACCTGAACTCGAGACCTGCTCAGCAATCTCTGGTTAAAATGGGACAGTAAGAGGAATCCAGGTGAGAAACCTTTTTTTGGGTAGTAAAGGGACCAAACCAAAGTCCTCCTGGGATGAATACAGCCAGAGTCCAGTCCTGTCCTCACTGCAGATCAGTAGCTGGGGGGGAGAAAAACACCTTCAGGTGATGAAAGCAATACACTGTTGGGCTGTGAGTGGTCCCTGCTCACCGCTCTCCCAGGCACGTTGGGACTGTGCACATATCCTGATGGCCTTTAACATTATCTCCATCTAAACCCCTGCTTTCTAAACTGCAGGGAAATTGCATATTTTATGGTTAATGATTAAGATGTTCTTCTGGGAGCCATGACTCTGTTTGGAGGCATTGGCTTGTTCATTAACACACATTTAAAACCAGACGTCAAGGACATTCTCCAGAAGGGACCTGTTTAGTATGATTTTGACCCAAAACTATAAGTCTTTTTTTCTCTTAGGGAAGGAATTGGTTCACTTCCCATGAGTGAGAATAGCAAGTTTGCAGACCGCGTGCTGAGGATCTTTTGTCAAAATCCCACAGTCTTTTGCATCACTTAGGAAAATGGCTGAATTAGGGACGGATCAGTACAACACAGGGCTCTGGAAGAGACTGGGATGGTGAGAGGGACCATCTCCAAAATGTCAGCCCCGAGCATGCCTGAGTCCCAGTGCAGAAAGCCTTAAAAAAAAAAAAAACCAAAACCAAAAAGGTACCATTTCCCCTTAAAACAACCTGGAGGCTGGGATGAAAGAGCCTAATCTTAAATAAACAAAGCAAAACTATTATATGAATTGGGCAACAAACAGTCCAGGGCACCAGCAGTGTAGTTATTTCTAAAAACGTAAGTAAAGGTCTTTATATAGCTAGGAGCGTGAGGCTGCCTGGGATGCCGCTGGGACTTGAATTTCCACTCCAAACTAGTTTAACCAGTGTCCCAGTCACCAAGCCTCTTGAGTAATGGGCAGATCAGCTCTAGGCTGAGCTGGATCTCGGAGCTGGGTCCGGAGCAGGTCTCAAACACTCAGTTCTTGAGCAGACACTCTCATCTGTGTGATGGTGAGCACCAAGTGTTTCTACAGAGTAAAATGTACTTTATTAAAGGGTAATTTACAATCGGTGGTGATTTGGGCAGACTACTAGATAGCCTGAATTTGGCATCTAGTCAGCTGGATTTTATTTTGTTTTGTGTTTTAGAAATTCCTCAGGCAGGGAAGGGCTTTTGAAACATTTCTCCATTATCCAAATGCTTTAGGAAAACAATTTTTCTCTGGTTTGATGATGTCTTCTGGCAAGCATGTTTTCCCATTTCATTCCTGGTTCGGGGGAACAGGTGAAGCCTTTCTCTTTGGTTTTAAAAACTGGGAGTTGTTATGATAGGAAAGATTACTCGATTTGATAAAATATTATAAAGGGAGCTAAATCTCAGAGAGATTTAACACTTCCGAAAAGAAGTCTGGCCCTGACCAGAAGAGAGCCAAAGCCATCACCTAATTGGTTTTCTTGGCAGCCCGTGTAAAATTAGAGGGCGAATTTAGAACTAATCTTGGAGCAACATTGTCCAAATGGATGCTGGGAAGGTCAGAATGGAGTTAAAGACCGAGATCATCCTTTCCCAGAGGGAGTTTCTTAGGGAGGATTTGTTGGAAGGTGAAATCCAGAAGAAATGATGTTGGTCTGCCTCCTTAAAGGCTTTCTGCCACCCAGCTCTCGATGGTTGCCGTACTGCTAAACAGCGATACAAACACAGAACCACTGTGGGATTTTTTTTTTTTAATTTACAAGCAAAGTTTTATTCTAGGTAAAAGGCTCATGGTACTATTAAGTGAATGCTCTGCAATACGTCCCACTGGCTAGTTGGTCGATGAGACGCAGCGACTGGGTTTTTGGACTAGCCACTCTCTCAAAGTATTTCACACTCTGGGGCTGGAGGGGTTTGCTTCCCATCCACAGCTGTTCATATAGCATGAACCCTGTGTACACACAGGGCACGCTGCAGTCTGCACCAGCTGAATTCATTCCAGGACTCTTCTTATCAATACCTCTTAATGCTCACTTAAATGTATTTTTCCAGCTGTCAGTCTTGCTTAACTAAAAAAAAAAGTGTTAGATTGCTGCCCTTGGAGATAAGGCTCCGAGGACCATTTGCAGGCTTCTTTTGAGTGAGAATAAGAGAAACTCAACATGCATTGGGTTGCTGAGCTGCTGGACTGAGGGTGGGGGAGAGTGAATCCAGTGGGAGCCCTGTGCCCAGCAGTGTACACTGCGTGCAGAAAGGGTGCAAGCTACCCAACGGAGCATCGCCCATGTAATCCAAACCTGTCCCACGGGTGAGAAACTCAGTTGTCATTCAGTTCACAAAATTGGCTAAATTTGGCACTTTTCCTCTCCGTACCCGCTCTGCCCATGGGGTTGCTGTGGTGAGGGCAGAGCTGCTGTTTTTGGCTCATAGTGCTGTACTTGTCTGGAGATCCCAAGGGGCTGTCCCCAAACCAATGCTCTGCTTTGAAGCCAGACGCTGGGTTTTCTTCCCAGTGCGTCAGGGCTGGAGCCCCAGCCAGCTCCATGGTGTCTCTCTAGGCCTCTCTTTATGGACTAGAAAGTCTCCATGCTGTTAAAAAGACATTACAAAAATAGGCTGCCTGGACCACAGATGTCTTTTGTGTCTGTGTCAGATGCTTAAAAAACAAGAGTTGTGGGGTTCGGATGCCCAAACTTGGCTACTCCAGTGAGGCTTCAGTTCTCCAGGGTGTTGTCAGGCTTTGGAGGAAATTAGGTGCTTTTAAGATGTCAGATTGGGTCTTCAACTGCTGGGGCACCAAAAAGCATGCAGCAGGTTTAATTGTTTCTCTTGCTCTTGCCCAGCTGTGTTTGGATGGCAAAACCATTCCTGTAGGACCAGGACTGGCTCCAGGAGAGGGCAACAGAAGGGCTCGTTCCCAAGGCTCTTCGGGCCATGGGCTGAGTGAACCAGTGTCTTTACATCTCTTCAAAGAACAAACTGAAGTCTGTGCTTGGCTGGATCACTGGTACCTGAAGGAAACCTCTCCCTGGAGTCTCATTTGGCTTGCTGTAACACTTCCTTCTTTTGCTTACACTGCTTCTTCCTCTCCCGGCCTCATTGCCCCCCCTGCCACGCACCTTGTTTCCAACGTAGTTTTTCCTGCCACGTCATTATCCCCATCACAACCACAGTGAGATACATATTGCTGGACCCAAAAGTTGGATGGTGCATGCGTTCAGGTCAGGAATTCTTCCCCTCTGGCCAAAGGATATGTTGTATTTGTTGTCCCACCTCCACCATGCTGCCTGCAGCCAGAAAGCAGGGAGCAGAGGTGGCTGGAGAGGTGCCAGCCATCACCAGGTGCTGGGCTTCCCCCGCGTCAGCCACAAAGGGAGGCTGCTGCGAGCGAGCACCAGATCTTTGCGCCTGCTGGGACCGAAAGCTGGGCTCAGCTCGCAGGGAGGTGCTCGTGAGGCACCAGCAGATTCTCGGCAGGGAAAAGCTGAGCCTCGGCTCTCATCAGCTTCCATGCTGATAGGTATGCAGGGTGACAGGGCTACAGACAAAGCAAGGTGGATCAAATACATTGCCTTTGGCCCCTGTGCCAAATCCCAGAGGCATAAGAAACTCAGACTTCTGTTTCTCCAAAGGATGCAATTGCCTTTTACCCCCCCTCCACTCTCCCAACCTCCTGGTTTTTATTAAAATAAACCCTCACTTCAACTCAGGATTGCAAACATGACGCTACTACCAGGTGGCAACCTTCATCTTCTCATTTCTACCACAGCCACGGGGTGGTTAGACAAGACGGTCTCCTAACAGGCTCCTAGGTGAGAAATGGCTTGTACTGGGTTCAGCTGCACTCCTGCATGGAGTAAAGCCTGTCTGTGACTAATGGGCAAAACCAGGTCTCTGCAGGTTTAAATTCTCTTACTTCTTTTGTAACAGGCTTTCGCGTGGTTTCGGTCAATGTGCCCTTATCACTTGCATGAGATAACATTTGCCTTCCAGATAGTTTGTTGGAAAAATTAAACCAGTCATGAAGCTACTTAGATTCCGTGATGAGAGCCTTGGAAAAGGAGATAAGTACTGTGGGGGAAGCAGATGCTTATCTAGAGCCAAGCAGACCTTGGAGGCTCAAGGGTCAGGCTAATGCTGCTGTTCTGCTCTCGCAGGGGACTGACTGATCCTCCTTCGGACGGCTGTCCTCTCGGTGTTGCTGCCATGGGCCCTGCGAGAGCTGACACAGTGACACAGAGATGCCCCCTGGTCCCTTGCCAGCTCACTGCAGTTCATTTTTTTAAACACATACTTGCATTTTGTTTATGTGGGGTAAATACAGGGGGAAGGAAGCACAATTTCTCACTGCTGGCTGTTGGTGCAACCTCCTGCTTTGCTTGTCTGGACGGGGGCCGTGGACTGCCACCGCCTGATGGAGCTGGACAAGGACCACACGGCAGTGGTGTGACATCTGGTGAGGAAGCAGTCATGGAGCTGGCCCAGGCGCACACTGCTTCTGTCCTTGCAAGCACAGAAAAAGCCTAAAATACACGGAGGAGCTCCCAGAGGGATCGTATCCCAGTGCGGAGCATGTAAGTGATGTATGGGGGTAGGCGGCTGGGTGTGGGCAGGCACAGCCAGGGGAGATTTCTGACTCCCTGCTTTTGACCTCCTAATGGATGTGATGGTTTAATCTTGCTCTGGGACTCCAGTTTGGGTGGGAGGTGTTGCCCAGCATCAGGTCCTGCATGCTGGAGGCAACATTTGGGCAAGATCCTTGCGATTTCTGAAGGAGTGGGGCACCGTTGGTGCTGCTGGGGAGGGTCGGCAGGGGCAGCAGCTTCTGTCCAAGGTCATCATGAACACTCCTGATGAGGGATTGTTCTTATCAGGACTGCTTTGGCCGTGCCAGATTAGGAACAATCACGTGCTTGTTTTTTCCAGAGAAGCTGTGGCTACTGGTTTTACTAGCAGCAGCCACTAGCATGCAGGGAGGGGTGGCAGGAGGGGGACAGGCAGGTGGGCTCTTTCACCTCACCAGCAAACACGGCTGCACCAGAGCATCATCATGATGATGCTCAATCACTAGGATTAGCATCATCCTAGATTTGATTTTTCCAGTCAACAGCGAGGGAAAGGCACCATCCAGATCTGGCTCAGCCCTTGGGAGGTTTGAACGGCTCCTGAAGACGCCCACCCTTGCCAGGGGGGTTAGCTGGGCATCTGGCAGCAGGCAAGCAGGGTGAGTCTCAGCATCTTTGGCTCCTTCCCGTGACAGCCCGTCACAAATTGGCACTTTGCAAGATCCCCGCCCTGAGCAGCTGCCACTGTCCCCAAGGACGCAGCTGCACAGGCCAGGAGGAGGGGACCCCAGGAGGGCCAGCTGCAGGGGGGGGGCACAGGCAGGGAGCACTGCTGCCAGGCTGGCTGCTGCAGGCAGGGGAGGAAAGGCTCATGTTTGGGTGAGCTTTTGGGTGGCTTTTGCTCACCCAAAGAGCCAATGTGGGGTGTGAGGAGCACGGTCAGGAATGACTTTGGGGTCTCGGTGGGACAGCATGAGAGGGCTGGCAAAGGTCCAGCAGTACGGGGAGCATGGGAATGGCAGGGGAGGTGCCCAGGCTTGATGGACTGCGCATGCTCGGGGCAGCTCCCTTTTGTCTCTTGCTTTCAACTGGGGAGACATGTCTAGGGAGCGGGACTTGCACTGCATGAAGATTGGGCCAGCAGGGAAGGGGAGAGGCAGGCGTCCGCTCCCTCCCTTGCTGTAGAAAGCAGATGCTTAGAGAGGAGGGAGGGAGGGAAGGGTGAGCATGGGAGGTTTGCCAGGCACCAAAGCAGCTGGGAGCTCCTGGAGAGGAGGCACGTGGCACGTGTGGGCAGATTAACAAGCTGAGCGGATCAGAGGTCGCTCAGCCCCGCACACATGTGCCCAGGGCTGGCTGCCAGCACCTCTGAAACGATTTGTGCCTGAAGGAAGGTGCCATTCAATGTTCAATGGGGGCAAATTCATGATCATCTGAATTTTTGCTCCCACCAGCCAAGCTTTGGTTGCTGACTCTCCTGGCTGGGACCAAGACTCGGATCCCAGAGCTCTCAAAGCAGTCTGGCACAGCCTGACTGCCTTCAGAGTCCTTCCCACCACCTGAATGACAGCATAGCACTGGAAACTGTGTCTTAGGAGACTTGAAACTAAATGCTGAACTGATTGGGCCCCAAAATTTGTCTCCAGAGCTGAATCTGAGATCTGCCCATAGTCTGGGGAGGTCTAACATGTCCGGCTCTGAGTGTAGACCAAATGGGACCCAAGTACTTTGGTGTCCGGGTGTGCTTGAACTGGACATGTTGCTTCAAGTCCATTTACATGGTGTTTTGCTAGGGCTACCCAAACATTAATTAAAGAAGGTGCCTCCAGGCCTGTTTATAACAGAAGAGCAAAGCGCGTGACATTGCTGTCCCACAGGCACTACAGGAGCTACTCGCGGCAGGGAGGACCACATCCCGATTCCCCATCTGCCCACTCCCACTCCACTGTGCAATGCAAGTGAGCTGCAGCTCTGTGCCCGCCACCACATGCCTGACGTGGCCATCCTCAAGTGCAGACTCCTCTGGGCTCAAGGAGACAAATCACCCTTCTTCAGCCCCTCCATCCCAGCCATGTGTAAAGGAGAGCTTGTCTTTGTTGCAGTGCACAATGCCTGTGGGGAGAAACCCCAGTGATGCTGGGGGCTGCTGCTGGTCCCAGACTGAACTTGCACCGGGCCCTCTGGGCCAGATCATTTGCTGCACTAAACCCGCCTGGCTCCAGCAAAGCAGCTGCGCATTGATTTGATGCAAATCTGTCGGTACCTGCATGAGAGCCTGGCACTATAAAGCCAGGAAAAGAGCTCGGAAGAGGAGGCACAAACCCTGGAAAAAACAAGGAATTACCGGTGCTGCCTTTGGGCTGTTACCAGTCACTGTGTGTTTCCTCGGACTCTCTGGTGGGTCACCAAAACTTCTGCTACTTCAGTAGGGCATTCTGCTTTACAATCCCAAGAATGCCATTGCCTGTAGTTACTACCGGTAGGCAGGTGAAGCTGTGTAAGGACTTGAGCCTGCAGTTAACTTTCAGAGCTATCCTAGGCACACCCAAACCAGTCGAACATGGCCAACAACCAGGACAAGCAATTGCACGGAAATGAATCTCCAATTCATGTTAATAACTCCAAACCTAAAGTTGCTGGAGGCTAATTAAAGAGGCTTTGAGAGTTTGACGAGTAAAATTATCTTAATAGTTTAACTGTATAAACACACTGACTCATTATAATGAGGGTGCAATAACTGTCTCCTGAGCAGCGTGTTCACCTGTAAGCCAGAGGCTGGCCTCTTCTCCACACGTTTGCCTTGAGATGGGGAAAGCTGCATGAGAAGGAAATGAAGGTTATGTGTCTGTGGTGTGATAGCACTTTGCTCTAGTGGTATTTTTCTGGTAGGATTTGCAGAGCTATTTTGCCACCTGTCTGTACTCCTGTACATACTTATTTATTTAAATATTTTGTACTTATTTATTTATTTAAATATATATTACAATATATATTTAAATATAAATACTATGTATTTATTTATAAGCCACCTCCTTCTTCCTCAACTTAGCATTGCTTGGCTGCATCTGGAGCGAGACCTATTGCGCATGCACTCTCATGCAAGGGCAGCACAGCGAAGGGCCTGACTGACTTCAAGTGAAATTCAATATACAGTGTTTGGGAAAAGAAAATGGTCCGCTGGAGAAGACATGAGTGAGCAGCACATCCCCAAAGAGGCCAAAGAAAGCCTCTGCCCCAGATGCAGCAGCAGTCAGGGCGACAGGCGTCCCATGTCCGGAAAGGGATGCTGCCACTGCTGTGTCTGGACAGCTTTGGAGATCAAATTCTGGAAGGGCTGATGGTCATGGATGAAAGAAAGGAGACCAAAAAGGCAACCAAACCGTGCTTGGCCTCTGCAGGGAGGGGAGGACAGAGGATAACAAAATCAGCAACTCCTTTCTATTATCTCCTTGCAGCACTGAGATGCTGTTTACCTGGAGAGCTTCCACCACCCAGGAGCCACCATCCTGTCCACCTCCTGCAAGCAGCCCTGAGTTGTCATCCACTTCCACTGCCCTGCCTGGGCTTTGCACCTCGGATAGTTGAATACCGGCCTCTCTGGGACACCTCATCCCAACTCGAACATCGTCACCAGCCTGCAGTGCATCGCAGCCTTCCACCTCCAAGCTTCACCCTTCATGGCTTCACAGGAGCACGAGTCAGATCCATGTTGCAATCCAAGACAGTCTGCAGGGCAAGCAAACAGGGGAGGAGTGCAAAGGTGGGGATGGCTGCAGGAGCACCCATTTCAGCTCCAGCACCTCCTCCTCCCTCCCCTTTTCTACTGGCCTCCTTTCACTTGCTTCCCACACCAACATAAGCCTTTGTGACCTAAATCACTTTTTTTTTTTTGGTCATACTCTATGCAAAACCCATCCATGCATTTAACAGACTTCTCAGAAGGTGAGACCTTACGTGTCTTGTGACTGGTGCAGGGGGGCAGGATTTTTAAGCAGTGCCACCAAGAAAAATTATAAAACAAAGTAAAACTGGAGTTCCAACTCACACCTGCCTGCAGGCGAGGCAGAGGATGGCTCTTTTGTGAGGGAATTTGCTACTTTGAAAGCCTGGGAAATCAATCAGAAGACATGCTGGGAGTATAGGAAATGACAAATGGGTCTCTCTTATCAGACCAGGACAGGGAAGCAGGTGAAAGGAAATTTTAAGATGCGAAAAGACTAAATGGATTTAGCAAAAGACTAAAGGGATATGGACAGCAAGAATATGCAGATTCATTAGAACTAATGGCAGTAAAAATGTCAGCAGGTATATTAAACTCCCCGCTTCAGGGTGCAGGAAACACTTGCGTCATTAGATCCAGCTGGAGTGGGGAGGAGGATGAGGATGGGGAGGCAGCTCCAGCTCCGGCCCTTCTCCAGCCTCCATCAGAGGTTCTGGTGGCAGAAGGATAATGTGAGATGGGCAGATGGCTGATGTGTCTCGCTTTGGTGTTCCCTGTGTTTGGATGTGGAGCCAGCACAGAGCCCTGCAGCTGTGGTCACCTTGGCAGTGCTGCCGGGTACTTTGCCCTTCCAGTGCAGCAGTCACCCTCCCAGGCAGGTGCAGGGAGCAGCATCCTGCCCTGGAGGGAGATGTCTCTTCCCAAGCGGCACATCATCCTCGTGCCCACAGTGTCGAGAGAGTTCAGTTTTGGGATGTTCAGTTTTGGGATGGCTGTACTGCTAAAGAAAGCCTCTGGCCAGTGTCTCGGAGCAGAAATGGGTGGTACTTTCCCGTTAGCAACCTGTCCTGTGCAAGCACAGGGGTGCTCACACCAAGACAGTGTCACCCCAATAGCCCCAGGGCCTCTGTTTTCACTCTTTCTGTAACAAACTTGGAAGTCCTAATAAGCCAAGCCTGGGAGGCTACTAGGAAAAAAATGATGACAGCTTTCTGAGGTGCTGGAGAGGATCTCAATACAAATTCAAGCTCCCAGACACATTTCTCATTTGAGCTTAGACAAATCAATTAACCTTTTAGTGCTTTTCTATGCTATAAATAGGATCATCGAGAACTCCTCCCTCCCATCCCTTTTTCCTTTTGTCTATTCATAGTGAGCACTTCAGGGCAGGCTCTCTTTCCTTCTGTGGGTACAAACCTTCTCCAGCTCAAGGTGCTGCTGAAACCCTATTGCTATTGTAAAGATGCCATGGGATCAGCAAAGATGAAAAATCCTTTCCCTACCAGGAGCAGCAGCAAGGAGTGGGAGAAAGCCAAAAGATTGTTACCTCTGGTCATGTCTCAGGGAGCAAGGATTTCAGACTCTGACCTATCTTTTTTTTAAATATACCCACTGTGAGCGCTACCTTGGCTTGTCTTCGTGAAAGAAAACCTGGCCAGATTCACCACGTGCAACTGCTGCAAAACACCTCCCTTCTAAATGAGCAGAGGATGCTGTTTAGCTATGGGCTGCTGGATGGACTTTATTATGAGGTCCCAGTGCTCAGCTTCTTCGCTCACTCTTCTCCCCAGGGTGGCCTGCCCCATGAGATGCCTGGGGTCTAAATCCACTTCATAAATGGAGACCAGGGCTGTGCAGTCCCACGCTGGAGGCTCAGGCATGTGGAAGAGCAAAGTCTTGTTGAAGATGATGAGCAGGGTGTAGGCCTGTGGCCTGGACTTCTGGTGCTTTTTTCTGAGGCATCTACAGGAAACATCTATCCTCACATGTACATCTAGGATGGGGAAGAGAAAGGAGAAATGAAACACTGGGGTATCTATCTCTGTCCCAGAGCTGGGCATTTCAAATATAGACATAATACTGCATAAGGTAGTCATGCTGGAAAAGGGCCATGTGTTGATTAGAGCTGAATATTGCAACTGTTCAGGCTTGATCCCACATTTCTCAAAGCCAGTAAAAAAGCTTGTGCTGGCTTCAGTACCGCTGGAAATCAGCCCACTTGGCCAAGGCAATCACATCTTGGTAGGTACATAGCTAGTAGGACCTAGTAGGACCTCAACATCCTATAATAGTAGATCATGATTTAAGAAGGACTACCTCAGAGTAGTCTCTGTAGTTGTGGAACAAGCTCTGAAGTTAGTAGAAAGAGGGTGATGGAGAAAAGGATTTACTCCTGTTAGCCCTGTAAGTGCTTGTGCTAAATCCAACACCCGCAACAAAGCTCAGAAAGAAACAACAGAGAGGAGCCTTTGCAAGTGCTTTGCCTGTATTTAATTAGTGAAATGGAAAACAGTGGCTTCAGAGGTATAGATGAGAAGATCTTTTGAGCATTTAAGGCTGTGGGAAGAGTTCAGCCCAGGAAAGACCAGCTCAAGAATTCAAAGTCTGCTGTGCTTCTCCCAGTCCCAAGGGGAAACTTTGGACATACAACTAAGAGGGAGAGCAGGACGTAAAGTAAGGCAAGCGAAAGGGCTGCCTACCTTCTCCCTGTTTACGTGCTGAGCACTACAGAAGGAAAATGGCCGGATCTTCCCCTCCCTCCATTCCTCCAACTAGCTGGATGGTGCAGGGGAGAAATCCACATAAGACAAGGGCCCAAAATTTGAAGCGTTGCTGCATTGTGCATCAGATGTTGGGTTACTGGAGAAAAAGGTGGCTCTGCCTCAGCCTTCTCAGGGTAGGGAGCTGTCTACAGCTTATCTGCAATGCAGAGCACCTCTAAGGCTGCTCTCAAGTGTCCATAGCCTCAGAGGGCCATCTTATCAGTGGAGACTGAAGGATGATAGTGATGCCCTGGTTACCTCCCCAAGGAGCACTGTAGCATCTCTGCACTGTCCCCACCCCAGGGCATCCTCAGGAGAAAAAAAATTGGCTCTATACTGAGAGCAACAGGACTGTGATGAAGTTTGGTCTTTGGGTCTCTGCAGAGCAGAGAAACGGGATTCAAGTCTTGTGATAGAGGGAAGAGGAGTGGAAGGCATTGCCTGAGAAAAGTAGCTGGGCGTTTCATTAGTGTGATGAGCCAACAAAAGCAGCTCCCATGTCAAAACTCACAGGATCTAACATCAGATGGCCACCTTGCTGAGATGAGCTGGGGGCTGTGCACCAGCTCACAGCAGTGCGGCAGCTTTCTTGTGAGCAGCAAGGTCAATGCTACCAAGGGAAAGTGGTTCCGCACACAAGTGTAGTTTGGTGTGGAAGTCCCTGCCACAGGGCACTCTGAATGCTAAATGTTAGCACGGGCTCAAGGGGAGACCGAAGGAGGGCAGGGAAGAGAAATCCATTGGAGATTTCTAAATACACAGAAGCCAACCCCAGCTCAAGAAATCTCTAAGCCATGAATTGGAAGAGGCAGGGTGAGTACAGAGGGGGAGTATCACTTAACGCCTGTCTTCTTTCTATGCTACTTTGTCCTCTGTCAGAGACAGTCACTAGGCTAGGCAGACTTGTCGTCTGATTCAGCAGTGCTTGTTGGGGTGCAATGGGCATGCAAGGGACCTTTCTCTCCAACACCTCCCCATCCCCCTGGGTGGGTGAGATAAAGGTAGCAGGCAGCAGAATGAAGACTGGAGCAGCAACAATAGCAGATATAAAACCTTACTCTTATCTGCGGTGCTTTGAGGGGATGTAGTTCTTGCCTTGAGCAGCCCAACCTCCATCTTCTGACAGATGGGAAGGCACTTCAGTGACACAAGCACTTCTCCCACAATGTCCTGTGAAAGGCATACGGGCAGGTGGTGAGCAGACATCCAGTGCAACAACTTCTGAAGCCACCAAGGCCACATGTCAACCTTCCTGCAGCTCATGAGTGTGCTCTTGGGGTCTCAGCATGTTGCTGAGACTGCAGGGCCACCACAGCATGCTGGCCATATCCTGTTCTTCAGTGGTTTTTCTTGAGACTGAATTTTAGCTTTTTACCTTTTTAACAATTGCCAGCATCCGCTCTTTATTTGTACAACGTGGCAATTTCCCTTTCTCCTAGGGAGGAATAGAAGAGCCCCTGTTCTCCTGTGTCTGGATAACCTGGATGTAAGGGTGTCTTCTGAGTTTTGAGTCCAATCAAACATGACTGCATGAGGTAGTACGATACAGACTACATCCACGTGCATCTGTGCTAATTTTACGGTACTAAAGTACTAATTCTTATGGCACCATGGTATTTTTTTCCAGAGGGCCACAGGAAGCCCCACAGACTGTAGACTTTGCCATGTTAGGGTACTATGAGAGCTAGATCTGGAATCAAATTCATGTTGCTCGCATTTTACGTCCGCTGCCCATATATAAGGAATGAATAGATGTTTCTTACAAACAGTTAATTGTTCAGGTTGCTGGACTTGAGATGCCACTTGTTCTCTGTTATAAAATACACTACTGTCATTAGCAACCAGTTAAAATACACTTCCAACATTTTAAAATTGCTATTAATTCCTTACTGGAACACATTACATGTCTTCATTTTGGGCAATCAGTCTCTTTAAACAGACCAAATGTCCACCAGTGTAATGCACACTGAACTCTTGTCTCTCTGGGTGGCGAAGGGAGAAGGTGCTGCAACATAAGCTTGGTCATCAATATGCCTTCATCCTTCCCTGGAGATCTCACCTTTAAGATGCAATTTCAAACTCCACCCCTGTAAAGCCCTGCCTTCCTGCAGATCCTACCTGACAAGTATGCTGGGAGCAGAAGGGATCTGCTGCCACAGATATCACACAGATGGTCCCCAAGGATGCAGGATGGGGATTTTTCATTAATAAAATGAAGGGATGGCTGTACTGACATGCAGGTCCCTGGCCACTGTGTGGGCACACCGGGAAAGACCATGTGATAGAGTCATCACCTTTGTAGTCTTCCACAGCTCTTCATGTAAAACCAAGCTTTGGGAGCCCTTTAGCTCACTCAGGGTGACCTTGACTTTCCCAGTGCAGTGTTTCTGGAGTATTTGTCAAACCATTGGACCTGTGGGAGAAAGGGAAAATGCATATCCATGGGGGTGAGGTGCAGGATGGAGCTGTGCCACAAGTGCATCCACGTGGACCACAGCTGAACCTCATTCAAGGGGAGCTACCTGCCTTTAGGGCCTGTTTTCATGTGTTTCTATTCTCACTCATGGGCTTTTGGGGGAGTCAGGACTGGGCTGTCATGATAGCAAAGGCCCATGCCAAGGAGTAAAATGCAGGTGCTTTCTTTCAGTGGTATCACCTGTAAAAACTCTTCTGCTGACGCCCTACTGCTCTTGGACATCTGCCTACTGGAACATCAAGTGGCATTGCCTCGCCCTATCCCCTTTCTCAGACCAGCTTGAACAGGCTGTGTGAAGGCCATGGCCCCTCCGATCTTGCTGGGTCCTGCCCTTCCTCCGTGCAAGGTTTGCTCCCTGACTGGGCTGGCCGGAGGAGCGGGTGTGCTGGAATCCCCTTGCACAAGGGCATGTCCTCTGCCAGCTGCCCACACTTGCTTCATGGCAGCTTGGGGCTGTCGCTGCATGTGCTCACACATGGCTTCAGTCCCCTCTTTGTGTCCCCTCCCCTCCACAGCTGTTTCTCCAGCATGTGGCCATTTCCCACGTCTGGTCTAAGCTCCCTGGCTTTGCTGCCTGCTACCACAGGAAAACTTAATGGCCAAATCAAAGGAGCTTTGAAGTAATGTGCAACCAGACACTTGTCAAGGAATATGAGATTGGTAGCAACACGTGGGAATCATCATTCAGGTTCAGACCTACAAGCCGTCTAGTCCACTGATGTCTTTTGGAATAGCAATTGCTGGCTGCCCCCGGGAGGAGCAAAACCTGCCAGAGACCATTAAAGGATTACGTGCCTCTGGGAAAACCATCTATCCATGGTTGGTTACACCTCTAGCTAACACCTCGAGACCTGTGAGTTTGTACCAGCTCTGCACTACTGGTTTGTCTTTCTCCTGCTGCTAGTGCAACTCCAGATTTCTGGGTGGTCCACTTCCTCTGTCTCCAGCTGAGCTCCTGGGCACCACGGTATAATGTGGCAAGGGGTTCAAAGTACAAAGACTTCAGCTTCATGCTCTTTCTTACTGCTGGCTCGTGGCGTCTGCAGATCATGCGGAGGGAATAGCTGGTTGGAAAATGACTTCTCTGCTGTGGATTTCACCAGTTATGTCTTCACTGCTGTCCCCTCAGCCCATGTTTCAAATCCATCCCAGTCTAGAGGATGTCTCACAGCTATCTGTTGCCAAGGCATGGTGTACATTTAAAATCCCTGGGCATTCGCAGGTCCAGCTGCAGTGTCACATCTGCGGCTAGACCCAAACTAGCTCTAAATGAGGCAAGTCAAAAGCACCCAAGCAAGAGTAACAAAAAGTTAGGGAAAAGAGGCTAACAGTAATTGTAGGCTGCTTCTGCTCACTCTGTTATCTCCATTAGAGCTAGTCTGCTCTCCCTGCACTGTATGACATCCCTCAGCTCACTCACTGCAGTGCCATGCATTCACGCCAGGCCTCAGTTTCTATGCCACCTCCTGCTGCAGGACTGTGCATCCAAGCACATTTCCATGGGGAATGCCTGTGGTAAAGGACAGGAGAACGCAGAGCACCGGGAAACACAGATTTCAGGGAAATCAAATCCCTCCCTACATCAATACCGCAGACCCCAAGAAATTAAAATGCCCAAGAAATTAGTAGCACACCCCTTTGAATGTGAAAGTGTTTTAGGTGTTCTAGGCTTTCCAACCCTTCGGGCTGCTGATGCTGTTAATTGGCAATCTTGGGCTTATTCGTGTTGCCAAAGGACCAACCTCCCGGCTGGCTGTACTCTGACCTGGTGACTAACCCCCTCTGTGTTCCTCAGAGGGGTAAGAGGAGGAGACATCCCCAGAAGCCATTACACATTTCTTCTCTGGTCAAGGCACCCTTCTTTATGTCTACTGAGCTAGCACCCCATCTTACCTCCAGCTTCAAGGTGCTCTTCTCCACCTCGGCATCTGCAGGAGCAAAGCGGTCCCCAAAGGGTGGCCTGCTGCAGTTCTTCACCACCTGGCTTTGCTACTCCTGGACCACGCACTGGAGCCTGGAGATGTGGGATGGGACCTGCCTCAGCAGTGGGACCCGGACAGCAGACTCGGCACGCCCGTGGCTAGGCAGCTCCCGGCCCTCCAGACCAGTCAAAAGCAGCTCACATTGCTCTCTGCGGTAGAGGAGGGAGAACTTCAGTGTGTCCCGGGAGTGGGGCAGGAGCCCCAAATTGCTGCTTATGCTGCTGAGGTCCTTGTTCCTGCTGGAGGAGGAGATGAGGCAGGTGCACGGCTCATCCAGCTCAGTTTGTAACACCTCCACCTCAGGAAAAAGAGGACAAGAGGAAAAGAGAGAGATGGGTCTTTTATAGTCTGGTAGTGTTGAACTTCCCTTCTGTTCCTACAGTGGTAGGAAGAGAAGAAGGTGTGTTTAGACCTGCTGCCTTTGCAGTAGAACCAGGGGACCCGTGAGGGCTTGTGTGGTTCTGCCAGCGCCCGGCGTGCTCCTCTCCCCTGGCAGGTTGGCTCTCTGGCACAGCGCAAGCATCTAGTCCTGGTTCAGACCGTGGGGAAGAAAGAGCTGGAAAAAGAGCCTGGCCTCGCCCGAGAGCCGCATGTAAGCTCAGGCTGGGCAGTGAGTGAAATGCACAGCAGAGCCCAACAGCTGTGCTGCAACAGGGAGAGCAAGCACACCAAAGCAGCTGCTTTCCTCGCCCCCAGGCATGCAGGACGGGCTCTCTCTCAGCCTTTTTTCCCCGTCTCGCCGTGCTTTTCTTTCTGGCATTGGCTCTTCTCTTAATTAGAGAGGAGCAGCTGCAACCCTCTAATAGCCATTTTGTACTTAGCAGCTGCCAGTGGTATTTCTGTGCTGGCTCCTCTCTCCTGTTGCTGAGCCGGCTCTCCTCCTGGCGCGGCGTTGCGCAGCAGAGCTGCGTGCCTGGGCTTCCTCCTCTCGCGGCGAGCCCTGGCCAGCTGCGGGAAAGGTCACCAGGAACTTGAGGAATTCGTTTTACTGGAAACCGTGTCCGGTAACAGAGACACAGGCTGGAGGTGGAGAAGAAGCTACGTCTCTTCAGTCATGGGGGAGGGAGAGGGGATGGGAAAGGTTTGCAATTGCTCCTCTGTCAGTAAAAATTTAAGAGATGGATAAAGGAGAAGCAAGTAGAAGTCAAACTTTTGATCAAACGAAATTTTTCGCGACAGTTTCCCCCAGAATCGCTCTGCCAGTGCTTTCACTTCCCTCGGCAGCAGACGTCGTAAGCTCTGCAGCTCTCCTTAATGCACCTGGAAACAGGAGCAAAGGTCCCCGTCGTGCAGTGTGATACCTGTCTGCTGTGTCTTGCTTGTGGCCTGAAGAGCTGAAGCATCCCAGCAGCCCTGTTTACGGGAGGTCAATATCTGAATTTGCCATCCAGGCTACTTCTAGTACCCTCTGGGAGGCTGAGGGGCAATGGAGGATAGGAACTGAGCGCACAGGTGCTGTGGGTGGGCTGCAATACCTGTACAATCATGGCAGTGGGGCTGGCTGCTCACCTGATGCGTCAGTGCTTTGCTCCCCCTTTCATTGTTGTGTGTCTCTGTGACTGTCTGGTCCTGCCAGGGAAGCAGGGACAAGTGGACGTGTGGCCCTGATGCACATGTGGCCCTGTTACCACATGTGAAGGGTTTCTGTTTATTGCTCTGGAGGAGCAATAGTTTATGTTACATCAATATAAGTGGAAGAGCAATATTTTATTTTATATAGAATCTATTCTATTCTATTTTATTTTCCTTCTCCCTCCATTCCTGTCAGCTGGAGAGTCTCTCTCTTTGTATGTTTTCTTGCCACAGGTTTTTGGGTCTTGTTTTCTACCGGACTGTCAGTCAGTCCATGGCTTGACCCTGTGAGGTTTCTGAAAATGAGGATGGCTCTTGACTTTGCCCTAGCATCAGTGTTCTTGCCTTGATGTCTGCATTACGCTGCTTAGTGACATCATGCAGAAGAGGTGGCGTTTTCTTCCCCCAAATGCCATTCTCTGCCTTTATCCTAACACAGCCTTTGCTGTGGCATCTCTTCTCTGTGGGAATAAAGAAAAGCTGGGTAAATGCCATCCAGCTTGGAGATGGTGACATTTGGAGTCTTGGAGTGGGATTTTTATTTGGTAGTTTGTGAAAGCCTTTAGAAAGCCTAAAGTTTAAAAACTCCTGAGGATCCTGTCTCTGAAAAGCAGAACATTTAGATAAGGTACCCCAAAAATTAGTGCAGTGGATGAAGACATTGCTGTCACACGGTCTTACACTTACATTTGCTTTAGTTTGTGCATAGCCCTGTCCTGGAGGGAAGGGTTAGTGCAGCTGGGAAAGATCCCAGTTTGGTGGGAAGTGTTTCTTCCCCCACCACCTGGGGTGTGGGTAGGAGGACAGTGGATCCCATGGCCTTGCTCAGCCTCTCTTCCTGCAGGGATAGTGTTGTCACCAGCAAGGTCTTGTTAGTGGGACCTGCTGAAGGGTCCGGTGTTAACATTGCCATCGTGCAGGTGCTGGCACTGACCACCTGGTGTGAATACTGTATAGTTTAGACTTTCTGGGACAGTCTTGTGACCTGCTTACAATAAAAATGCATCTTGGAGCGGTCTAGCAAGTTGTGCTCAGATGGCACTTGGGCCTGATGCTTCTGGACAAAAGAAGTGGGGTGAGCCATGGTCACGGCTTGTGACCTTGCACAGCTGAGAAGGAAAGAGGAGGAAGAAGCAGGTGGGAGAGATAATTTATTTTATTTTATTTTGTAAAAGCCATCCAAGCAGAGTGGGGTTGCTGAGTCTGGGTGACAGGAGGCTGGGAAGAACTGTGGACAGCGAGGAGGAGTGAGTGAGCCTGGCATCACCTGGGGCATGAGATAACATTTGGGCTGGAGAGAGCAGAAGAAGCCATGCTTATATATCTGGCCTGGTGAAGAAGCAGCTGGCTTGTAGCGAGGCTACAACAACTGTAAGGGCAGGATGTGCTTGTGGGATCCTGTAATGTGTGCCTTGTTTCTTCCCCTTGCAGCTAACAACCAGGACAGGTGACCTGCCCCAGTTTCCCACCTCTTGTCTTCTTGCACACAGAGCCAACTTCATTTTAACAAGAGGAACTTGCACCCTTACCTGTCTTGAATCAGGTAATGGAGATCTTGGACATGCAGCTTGGCACAGAGTGACTATCACAGAAATGGTGGCAGATGGAAGCATAAAAGCTGAGGACATTGCTCAGTTCCTGTGATTGGCTCAGGGTGGAAGATGCTTGTTGAGAGGAAAGGGTGGCAGAAACGCAGGCTCCCAGTGGGTGCTGAGCACTGTTCCCCAATACTTACTTTTTCCAGTTCCTGGAGCTGACACGTCTGGCAAGTTAAGATGGGCAGGGCCACCAGGCACAAGAGGATAGCTAATGCCAACATCCCTTACTTCCAGGTATTGGAAAAGGGCATCTGCGAGCTGTGCAAGTTGAGCATGACAGAGCTCTTCTGTACCATGTCTTGTTCCTCAGAGAGAGAGAGAGAAAGAAGGGCTCAGCATTGCTAGTATTGCTTCTCCACATATGAGCCAAGCAGGAAAAGGTCTGTACACATGGATGAACTGCAGCTCAGACCCATATGTACAAAATTAATCTTGTGGCCCTCATAGGGACTTGTCGGTAATGTCATTTACCTGTGCTTGTGCTCACAGGGTCAGTACCACATTGTTACAAATCTGTCCTCACCATTGCCACACAAACAGGCATCTGCTGGATTGCCCTGCTTTTGTCCAGAGCTATTCATAAGGCAGCTTATGGTCTTCCCAGGTGAAAAGCCACTAGAAATGTGATACAACTGTGATTTTCCCACAATTTTCTTTTTTCAGCCTGCTTCCTTGCCCTCCGTATAGCACTGCTTCACAACTGCTGGCTGCCTCCTGCTTACTTGCCCTTCTGCTTATTGCCTTCTGACAATGCCTGGCAGCAGATGCTTGGGGACAGTATAAGACCAGGGTAAGCACCCAATGATACTTTCCCCCAAAATGTTCCTTCAGCCTCCTGCAGTATGCAGCTAAGGGCCTTACTTGCTTCTGATAAGCCTCAGTGGATTTTTTTATTTCCATTTATTCATCCAATTGACTTTTTAAGCTGTGTCAGATGCTAGCTTCCACAGTATCCTCTACCAAGAAGTTCTCCCACCCAACACAAGTTAGCTGAATCCTTTAGTTAGCTGACTTCTCACCTGATGATTTACTTTGTCGTTGCCTAGATCCTGAACTGGAAAGAGAACAGCAGAGAGTTGTTCTCTGTTCACCCTCTCCAGACACTCTTGCCGTCAGACCTCTCTCCTGTCCCTCAGCCACCCTTTCCCAGGCTGGGTAGTCCTAGCTCAGCCAGTCATTCCTCCTACAGCAATTGCTCCAGATCTCTTCTCAACTTTGTTCCTTTTCCCTGAGCCTTATCCTGCTCTTCCCTGCAACCATGAGAATGTACTACCAAGGGCCAAGTCTGTCTGGTTTACTGGATCTGGCTTGTTGGGTTTGATCCAAAGAAAACCCTTTGCGGGGTTATGGGATCAGCATCTGACCGGCTGGCTTGCTGTGATGGCATTGGCATCTGGGAGGTCACTAGCTTGACTAGCTGATGAGAAATGTGCTGGCCAGTAGTCATGAAACTGTTGGCTTAGCAGGCAGCTTCATCAGATAAGGAGATTTTGGTGCCTTCCTTTCAGATGTGCCACTCATTTGCAGACCTGTTCAGGCAGCAAGACACTTGAGGAGCTGTAGTTTGTAGAGCAAGTCTGGGAGGCCTAAGGCAGCCAAAGGAGACACTGGGAAAAGGATGAGAGACACAGGGAGAAGCAGGACTGGGGTGCTCACTTGTTGATCTGTTGGGCAGGTGTGAGAGCCTGATGGGTCTCTGTAATGGAAGACAAGGGAAAGTCTCTGGAAATTTGGAAAAAGTGATCTGGAGAGTTTGTTATCTGCCCCTGGAAGGAACCTGACAGTCCTAGGAAGAAACAGCAGCTTAGTTTGGGCTTCTGTCTCTGTTGTTTTGCTCCAAGATGAATGGTGGTCTGTTGGGCTATGGCTTGGTATAGCCTTTCATCCTTGCTTAGCCTGAGTAATCAAAATGAGGACTGGAGGAAGGGATTCACCCAGTGCCGTCGGGTTAAGGATCCCTTAAGAGCTTTATCACCCTCTTTCAGGAGAGGACTGAATCCAACTGGAAAGGAGAAGGGATGGGGAGCTCGTGTTCGAGCAGCCCTTCCCATCCATGCCTTTACACCCACTCACAATAAAGATCTGGTAGCGAATAGCACTTACTGTCTTTCTTTTTTGTTTGCTTAAGGTGAGATTAAAACACTAATCTTGCCAGGGAGCAAACATTTTACCCACCTCTAGCAAACAAGAGCAGCCAAGAAACAGTGCCCAGCTTCAGATAAGAGCTGTTCCAAGAAATTGCTTCTGGTTTATGCATCCCAAAACAAGCTTTAAAGCAGAAATCAGTTTAGTCAAACTTTCTGCACAGAAGCCCTGAATATTCGTGATTTCTTCACCTCAGAACAAGTTGATATTCATACCAGGTGTCGTGGTTTATTATCTGTACCTGTGGTGCAGAACCCTATGCAACTGCTGGGGCACTGCAAAACATACTACCAGCAATCACTGCTGGAGATGAAGCAATAGCAAAGAACAGGAGGTGACCAGCAGAAATATCCTTCCATAAGTGAGACCTAAATCTCAGTCTAAATAAAAGCTTCCCAATAATTTGCTTCCTGAAAAAAATGGGACTAAGAGGAGCTTTTGAAACTGCCCAAGAAATTTAACTCACTACTAACCTGCAATGAAATATTGTCTTTAGACTAATAAAGTTTCTCCCTAGCAGGGGGCCTTACAACACCACCTCCTCCTGTGCTGACCAGTCCTTACACTTGCGCTTATGAATCTAAGCCTCCTTCCACTAGCAGATCTCCAAAACCTCCAGGCAAAGAACATAACCGGATTTTGCCCATAGATACAAGTGCCCATCATGACTCTGTGCTCACCTAGCAGGTACAAAGCCACCGGTACAGACGGCTGCCCAAAGCCTCAGGTATCTGTGATCCTTGGGCATGCTCTTAGCTCACACAATAGCAGGGAGCTTGAAGTATTGGATGTCTGTCTTGGGGAAGGGAAACAGTAATAGAGCTGAGGGTACCATCGCATCAGTGAGGGGACCAGCACATTTCTGCCAGTGCAGAGTGGGCTTTTATCAGGACAGGGTGATTTTGGAGAATCTGTGAGCCAAGGACACCTTGGCGTTACCAAGTAGACCCTGACATCCTCCTGCAATAACATCCTGAAGGTAGAGGAGTCTTGCCTGCTCTCTTGTAAGGGCATGAGTGAGCAAGGGAGGGGCAGGAGACCCCTGCACTGACTGGCTTGTCCTAGAAAAGCCTCCTAACATTGTTAAGCATCACTGAGTTCTCTGTGTGGGCAGTGGACAGTCACATTTTCAAACTCATTAACTGGCTGTCATTCACCTGACAGAAGTTACTTTTAAGAACCTGCTTCTGAATTACATAGCAGATATTTAAATAAGAGCACACAGTGCAGTTGAATGCCTCCGTAACCATCATGCCTAGTCCAGCACTCATGGACCTTGATTAAAGTCAGCTTCCCCTTGCAATAGGTCTGGTATAAAGACAGCAGCTGCCCCAGCATCACTAAGCAAGCAGGACCACGCTAATGTGAGCAACTTCTCTGCTGTCATGCCACAGGGGCAGGACAGGCTTGACACTGCACGTGCATCTCCCTGTCCTCCCCATGACCCCAACACCTAAACCAGGCTGTCACTCATTCCCCATCCTGTGAATGACAACCTACAGCAGACGAGCTACTCCTGCACACGTACATTTGCAACTCTGCCAGTAACAGAAAACATCTTACCCTTCTCCTCTTTTTGCAAGCCCCTCTCCAAGAGCGCTGCAGCCCCATGAGAGGCAACTCCAGAAGGAGCTTGGCTGCCTTGCTAGAGCATCAACAGCCCTGCCAGGGTCTCACAGGCTGGAGACATCATTGTATTTCCCTGCAAAACCAAAAGGATCCCTTTCCCAGATCCTCCCAGGTGCCTAACTCAACACTGGGCAACTTAAAAATCATACCTTCAGAAATGGTATAAAAGCAAGTCCTTGGGAGCCCTCTGAGAGCATATGCACACCACACCTTCAGTGACATGATAAAAGATTGGTTTGCTGTACTAGAAAAACAAGTTACCACCCTGGTCAGCATGACAGGAGCCAATATTGATGAAGCCAGCTCAGAACAGGGTGTATGTGGGGAACAATGTGGTGGAGAGGCTGCTGCTTAATTAACTCCAGCAAAACTGTGGAGGGCTGGTGTTTTGTGTGCCCACTTGGAAAATCTGGCTGTCAGGGTCACAGTGAACGCTGCTCCACACGAAGCTCCCTTGCAGCTCCCAGGAGAGGCCCAGCAGGCACTGGACAGCAGGACACAAGTGAGAAAGGCTGAGCTTCTAGATGCTTGTAGGAGAGCATTTATAACCCCTTGCTGCTCTTGGTGAAACCAATCCATATTGATATGTGAAGTCCTCCCAGCTTTGCAAGCCCATAAAAAGCACAGGATAAATGAGTGGGCTAAGAGTGCATGCTTTTCATCTGCTTTTGCTGTGCAGTTGTTTTAACTCTCCTTTCTCTCTCCAAAGCAATAGGATCTCTTTTTTTTTTTTGACAAGTATGTCCTGTGGGTGTTGGAGCTGGGGCTGTTGCAGCTGGATGCCAGTAGTGAATGGGAAGTCTCTGCACACACTACTGGAGCTAGGTCCATAGTCTCAGCTGTGCCAATGCCATCCCATACCCTTCCAGGGCTGCCAGGCATGAAATCCAGGAGCCTAAAGATGCTTTAAACACTTAGAGGCAATGAGCCATCTGAAAAGCAGGAGTGGTTCTCTTTTTCAGAAGATGGTGCTAAGTTACATGGAGATTACAGGGCCAAGAACTGGGGAGGGAGGTGAGAAAGGAGGTAGAACACCATCCTCCAGTGCTTGCTTTCCTCCCTCATCTGGTTTTCACTACTTACCCCACCTGGGCTTCAATGATTTTCCCTGAGAAGCCTTGGATCGGTCCCATTCTGTCTCTCCAGCCTTGGGACCTCTGCTTGCTCTCTATCAAGCCATCCAAATCCAGACAGATTTCTTCCCCAGACCATTAATTAGCTGACTCTAACCCACCTCGTTGGGATTATAGCTATCTTTGATCCTGCTGTAGTTAGGAGGCATGGCTGCATGCCACATAGCACTTCTAATTTAGATTTGCTTTGCACGCTGTGGCACGGAAGGGGGAATGGTTCCCCTGGGAGACTGCTGTGAAGAAAGCAGCAGCTCCCCACTGCAGTCAGGGATGAACAAAACAGTATTTTTTTCCCTCATTGTGGGAGGTGCCATGGAGAAAACTCTTTGGTGCTTTATATTCTAATTATCTCCAAGTGCAGCCTCACTACTTGATTTGTGGTTACTGCACATTAGAGACGAGCTGATGCATCTAACCCAGCTACAAGGAGCTCAATTAGCCAAGCTACACCTAGAAGTCATGGCAGGCAGGTAATGTTTCCTAGACAATTACAATATGGCCTGGGGAGTATTTCTGTACCCAGAAGCAGAGGTGCTTTAATCATCTGCAAAGCATAATTAGGGTACATCTAAGTAAGTGAAGTGTGAAACAAGGTGAAAACAATACATACAGTGTAAAGAAATAAGTTAGAGTGGGAAGTGCTGGCTTTGCAGGATACTTTGGGTCTGTGCACTGTCCTGATGACACCTTGTGGTTCTTGGGATGTAATAATTGCCAGTGAAGTAGGAAACAGCAAGCAGCAATGGAGGATTTGCATGAACTGCTTGTAGGATGCGTGTGCAAACAACAGCTGTGCTGGTGCTTTATTTCCCTCTGTGGATATTATGGGCTGCTGTGTGCCAGCCTGACGGGCAGCCCATCTTAGAATTTTATTTGAGTGTCTGCTCTGGAACATCTTCAAGGGCTTGAGGAACTGCCAACAATTCACTTCTCCCACTGCATACCTGCCTTTAATTTCAAACGAGATAGGCCATGATACAACACTGGCTGGTTAAAATTTCCATCTCCCCAGGTACACAGTCCCAAATCCCATGTGTCACCAATTTGCCCTTGCTGTGATTTAACCCCAGCTGGGAACCAAGCCCCACACAGCTGCTTGTTCACTCCCCGCCCGGTGGGATGGGGGAGAGAATCAGAAGAGTAAAAGTGAGAAAACTTGTGGGCTGAGATAAAGACAGTTTAATAGGTAAAGCAAAAGCTGTGCACACAAGCAAAACAAAACAAGGAATTCATTCACCACTTCCCGTGGGCAGGCAGGTGTTCAGCCATCTCCAGGAAAGCAGGGCTCCATCACGCCTAACGGTGACTTGGGAAGACAAATGCCATCACTCCAATGTCCCCCCTTCCTCCTTCTTCCCCCAGCTCTATATGCTGAGCATGACGACATATGGTCTGGGATATCCCTTGGGTCAGTTGGGGTCAGCTGTCCCAGCTGTGTCCCCTCCCAACTTCTTGTGCCCCCCAGCCTCCTCGCTGGTGGGTGCTGTGAGGGGCAGAAAAGCCCTTGGCTCTGCGTAAGCACTGCTCAGCAGTAACAAAAACATTTCTGTATTACTATTGACACTCTTCAGCACAAATCCAAAACGTAGCCCCATACCAGCTACTATGAAGAAAATTAACTCTATCCCAGCCCAGCCCTCTAGCTTGGAAAGGCTTATCATCCATACAGGCATCTGACCCAGTGCGTTTCTTCCTCCTGCCAGGAATTTCCTCCCTTGGTGGATGCAGCTGGCTTTAGCTGAGAAAGGCAAGAGCAACCTCACATATTCATAAAGCTGTCAATTCATAAGTCCTTGCCAAGCTGGGAGTGCATTTGACTGGCTCGCATTTATGGTGTGGGCGCCAGACAAGTAGCAGAAGCAAGGACGGAGGGGACTGTGATGCTGTGCCCCAAGAGGAGAAATGCAAGATGTCCGTGGTTCGTTTGCAGCTGTGAGCAGGGAAATGGGTAAAGTAGGTCAGAACTCTTCTTGCCTTATAGTGAGAAGGACTTCCCTCTTAGTTTGGTTTTTTTTTCCTCAGTGTGTGTTTTCGCCATTGGTAAAAGAGATGAAATGAAAAGGAGGTGCTGGGGAGGAAGGGGTGACTGAGGACCTAAGCACACAGAAAGGAAGCATTAGGTTGGAAATTATAATGAAAAATCATAATTTTCTGTGCAAAAGGGGAATTCAGTCAAGAAGTAACTCCCTTTCACACTATTTTAGTAGATAATTGGGAGTGACTCAGATGGCAAGCACTGTTTTCAAAAAAAGGGGGGAGCTGTGGTTAACCCTTCAAACACAGTTGGCTTGATTTCCCCTTTCAGATTCAGCTGGAGCACTGAAATTGCTGTTAGCATCTGTATTGTTTGGAGCTGGTGCCTGGGGCCTTGCTGTGCTGGAGCTCCTTCCCGAAAAGCCCAGGCAGCAAGAAAGCAGTCAGGGGTGTCAGGGCAGCCGTGACATGATGGTCTTCCAAAGCAAGTAGCAGGTTTAGTTGGGGTATAACCTGTTTGTGAGGCCGGTAATGTTTGCTTAACTGCTTCTGGCAACGTTAACTGGAACACTGTGACCTCCCTGCTCGAGATCATATGCTGTGATGAGTGAAAAATTAAGTTTATTGCAGAATCCTAAACTACTAGCAGAAACCTGAAGCTTTAACACATGCTAATCCACTGCTGCTGTTACTGAGATCTAAAATACAAACCTGCTCTCTCTGGATTTAAGTTCTCTGCTATTTGATCTCAAGGGGGCATGCCTTTTAAGCTTCTAGTATTTGCTTAAAACTGAAAGTCATACCTGGATTTCTTAACCTTCTATTTTTGGCTGCATAATTTTATCTTTAGCTTCATTATACTAGGTGAAATTCAACCCTTGCTAGTAGAAAGTCAGTATTTGCGAGCCACTGGTACAGTGGGTCCAACCATTTGCCCTGACTGAGAACCAGAATGTGACTGCGACATCCCAGGAGCTGCTGAGCGCTCCAGCTGTGAACCTGGTATGAGCAAGGTTTTTGACTGCCAGCCTACTATCTAGTCCACATGAAAGGTTCGTGACTTAATTACTGCTTACTCGTTTTAGCTTAAAATGGTGAAGACCCATACATATAAAATGCAGGAGCAAATTTCTCTGTCTTTCACCTCTCCCAAGTTTACGGTTATGACAAGGTTTGTCAGGGAAGTGAGTTGGCCCAACTAATAGACAAATAAAACCAGATGAGTTTCTAGGAATACAAATCCCTGGTTGAGTCTTGTTTATGAGCACAAGTGTCTCTTGCTACAGTGGCTTGCTCCTGGATTCCAGGATTTATATCTGTGTTTTAGAGCCAAACACAAGACTTCACATCGTCCTAAAGCACAGCAACGTGATCTGGGTGCACAGGTTCCTCCTCATCCTGGGTGGACCTACAGAGCTCTGCTGGGCTGGCCTGACCTGAGCTGCTCTGAACTCACTGAGATGGCAAAATACGGCTCTGTGGTTTTTCTTGCTGAAGCTGGTGACTGGACAAGTGGCGGGTGCTGCAGAGATCTTTCCAAATCCCGTCTGCATTTTTGCAGGGAATGCGAAACCACTCCAGGAACCAAGGCAGGTGTGCGGTTTATCCCCAGGTAGGAAGGTGCCATCAGAGGCTGAACGCCTGCGGTAGGGCCATGGTGGCAGACTCCTCTTGGTGCTCCTCTGCCTGCAGCGGAGGAAGAAGAGGCATTTTCCAGGCATGGCAGGGCTGGAGGCGGGCTGCGCTGCAGTGTGAGGGGAGAGTGCCACCCCCTGGGTAGCCAGCACAGGGGATGCTGCGGGGAACACGTCCTGCCGATGCACGGGTGCTGGCTGCGGGCTAGTTTGGCCCAGGTTTGACTTTGGTTGACGCAGTCCTCAGCCCATCCTGATGGCTAGATAGGGCCATGGGAGGATTTGCCTGCAAACTATCTCACCTCTAACCTGCCTGACCACAACCTGCTTCAGGAGCAGCCTAGGAGCACCTCCACTTCCCTCTTGGAACACCTCTTCTATCATCTACCACATCAGGTACTCTCAGAAATCCACTTCTGATATTTGCTGAATTTTTTTTGAGTGCTGTCTTTACACCCAGCCCAGTGCCCGATTTTTGTGGCTCCCCCTACACGTGCTCTTGCCCCTCTTCAGCCCTATCTTCTCCCCCAGCTTGAAACAAGCCCATGCATGCCAAGTCCAGGAGAGACCATGAATGTGAAAAGCCTATTTAAGAGCCCCTCGACGGGTAGGTTTTAAAACACAAGAACTGCTTCTGCCCTCGATGGAGAATACCAAATAGCTCTTGAAGCACAAAGCCATGGCTTTTTAGCATTTGGGGCATCCTCAAGAGAGATGTGCATTGAGGAAAAAACAAATCCTATCCTTCACACCTGCCTCAAGACACACATAAGCTACTTGTCAGGCACCATTTGAGATTTGTGAAGGCTACTGTAGAAATTATGCTTACATCAAAGCTTTCCTGAAGTCAAAGAAAAGCCCGTTACAGCCTTTAAGGGATGAGCATGTGAGCGCCGCAAGCCAAAGCCTGGAGGACACCTTTAACTTGGGTGCCCAGGCAGGATTTGCAAGTGAACGGAACACTAAGTGACTGCTCTAGGAAGAGAGATGTTGGGGAACAGGGTGTTTTCGGCATTCCTCTTGCAAGGCCACTGCAGGGCAATGCCAGGTTTGTCGCCTACATTTTTAAACTACATTCATTCTTTTGTGTTTTAGGTGTGCAACAGCTGCATTTTTCCTTAGAACAAAGTTTATTAAAACTCTGACTGGGCAAGAAAACCCAGACAGTGTCCCCTGAAATCAGGGGAATGTCTCCTAGGCTTGCTGTCCACCTAAGGCCTTGACCAAGATCTTCTGACATGCTTCAGCTAGGAACTTACCAAAAGCAAACATGCGAAACAAGGTGTTAGTAGTATTGTAGTTCAGAAGTGATGGATTGGTCTTAAAGTAGAAATATACAGATATATCTTATTTTTCTAAGTAGAAAAATGAAGCATTTAATTACTTGCAAACAGACTTTAATAAAGTTCCTGTAGAACCACTCTTGCCAGAGCAAACATATCAAACCATTTAATCATTTCCCATACTAGCAGAAATGCACACAGCATCTTTTGTTTGTAGGAAAATCACTTTTCAAGGGACACCGATTTTGAACTTATGCAGCTGATAAGCTGCTCATTTCTTTCTTCTCTAGTGCCTTGGCCACCACTGCTTTTCCAAGAACTCTTCTAGGGAAAGGCAGGGGAGAGCTCCATTTTAGATTAAAAACCATTTGGCTTTTTAGAGAGCCTTCCCCAGAGACCCAGCAAAAGCACCACCCAGTAATAATACAGTAGGTAGTTCTCCTGCCTTTGGAAAGGAGCTCCCTTTAAAGCCTGACTAATGCATTAGAAAGGATTATAGGATTAAAGAGCTCCTAAAGGGTAGAGACCCACTTCTAGAAGATGCCCAGTAATTGTTTATTTCAAGGATAGTAATGCTGCAGTGAAAATGTACCACGCTTTCATGAGCCTCGGTGTTAGTACATCCAGAGATGCACAGAAGGTTGATCAGCTCCCTGGACACCCACTCAGGGAATCAACAAACATTTTTGGTACAAGCAAATTCTCTATTAAGTTAATCAGCTTTATGTATGAAACAGTTCAGATTAAGAAAAGGACGTTGCTTTGACGTTGCTCTGCAGGCAGTCACCACTCATGAAATGATCTTCACTTCAGGGTTGGACTCTTCCAGGGCTCTCAGTTCATCATCCACTTCAGAACTCCAGTAAATGTCGTACAAACTATACCCAAACAAAAAGACAAGCTAGTTTAGTAAGCATCCTCCCGTTAAGGAAAGAGAAAGATGCACAAATGGCTGGTATGGGAAGATCATATAACAGGAAGGGCCCCGTCTAGGTTTGAGAGTCTGGCCCAACAGCCAGAAACATGCCTTACAACATCGGACCCTATTACTCCCTCCCCAGCAGCACCTTCCCCTTGCTCTTGGGCACTATGGACCAAAACAGATCAAGGCACTGTGGTCACGTCACTTGGAAGGGACAAGGGGGTGTTTTGCAACATGCAGATGGCATTTGACCCCCACCCGGGTCACCACTTGCCCTCAGGTGCAATTCCCAGAGAGCTGGTGCTCATGGCCCCCTCCCCGCAGCCCCCAGCACCTCCGAGGGGGAACACAAGCAGGACCACAAACAGCTCTCACATTAACTGCTGCACGCCACAGCCGGGATTCCTCAAACCTTCACAGATCTTCCTGATGCCTTCATCTCCCAGAGGGTTGTAGCTCAGGTCCAGCTCAGTAAGGCACTGCTTGTTAGTCATGATAGTGGTGAGGGTTGCACAGCAGGCTGCCGTGAGATCGCAGTTACCCAGCCTGCAGGGAAGAGGAGGGAGAGGCCAGTGCGGTAAGTGCTGGCTCCAGAAACCAGCCCACCAACCCACTCTTGGGCAACAGGCACAGACATCCCTCGCACAGACCAGAGATCCCCGTTAGGCTGGCATCTCCGAGACATCAGCGGGGGCTGGTCTGTGGTCTTCCCACAGAGACAGCCGTTCTCATGGTGACTGCTGAACACCTAAAAGTCCTCCCTAAAGCTTAATGGCGTGTGGCTGCAGGGGAAGAAGGAACCCTAAGAAGATATTTCCAACTTCAACATCATGCATAATCTTCTCTTTGATTTAAACTGATCATAAATCATCTCTAAAGTTGAGACTTGCAAGCATCTCTCTAGAAAGGGCAACAGAGGCCTCTCAGCTGAGAGCCAAGTAGCTTTAACTGGTCAGCAAACACATCTTTCTGGGCAGAGACCTCAAGTCTTACTGATGTGTCCCACGACTCATCTGCTCAACTCACTCACTGCGAGTCTCAGGCATTGGAGCACAGCTCTGGCTTCTGTCAAATGGCACGGAGGAGACAAGCATGCTGCCCCGAGCATCACGCAGGCCACAGGCATGCCAGTCCCGAGCTCGGTGCCTGCCTGGGAAGGCAATGGGCAGATGGGGAAGGCGAGTCCCACTACAGGGCTGGAGGTGATGCTCCAGCTGGCCTCCTGCTCCTACTGCTGGACCAGCGCTTGTGCTGGCACCCATAGAGACTATGGGAAGCAGGAGGCAACTGGTGAATTCAGGCAGGCTTTGCACTGCAGCTGGCAGGCACGAGAATTAACATGCCAGACCTGGACCAGCAGTTTCTCCATCTCAGTGTCCCACCTGAGAGAGGCCCTGTGGGCAAGTTCAGAGAAGGGCACGGGAAGCTCTACAGCAAGCAGCTCACAGAACAAAGCAAGATCCCTTCAGCCTCCCCACACTTTGCTTTAGATCCTGAAGGTACGTGCACTTTCAGTTCTGCACCTGTGAGAGCACCTGTGGATGGCTATGAATGCACCTTCGCATGGGTGACAGCCTGCACTTGCAAGAGACCATGAGTGACAGGATACATGGAAGCACTTGTAGCTCCCATTTACTTGCTAGTGGACTAGTTAAACATCAGTGTGTGGCGTAAATTGTTTCATGTGAGCAAAAAAATACCATACTATGATCTATTGCTATCTTCCTCTCTTTGCATGCCGTTCTTGGAAGGGTAACACAGCAAGAAAGACGACGACTTCTGAGCATGCACCTTACCATAGGGACTGGATGTTGCAGTTGGGGTGCAGCAGCCCTTCACACATAAGTTCAACACCTGCATCTCCCAACTTGTTCTCGCCCATGTGCAGTACTTTCAAGCTCTTGTTCACGCTGAAAGCAGAGCTGACGGCCTTGCAGCAAGCGGTCGTGAGCCCGCACTCCCTAATCCTGCAAGGCAAAAGTGACATGAGATCTAGATAGGGGAATCTAAAGAGTAACAGGCACCGTTCACTTCTTCACATTTGCTTCACAGGAGCCCAGACAGTGGGAACAGAGGAACCAAAGCCTTCCCACAATCACTGTACTCCTCTCAACCCCCCGTCTGCTCAATCCTTTCTAAGCAGCACCTCTCCCACTCTTTGTATTTGGGATGTCTGTCTCGGAGCGAGCACCTAGGAAAGGCAAATGCCCATAAAGCACAAGAATCATCAGAAATGAAGCGTGCTGCTCTCAGAGTCACTCTCAGCTCCACTGTGCACTCCTGAGGCACCTCATCAACTCCCAGGCCACCAGTGCAGGGGAAGAATGCAGCTGGGGGCTGGAGCTGAACTTGCAATGTAGGAAAATTCAAGTGCTGCTTGTTCAAGTTCTATGTGGAAGAACAATTTTCCTCTCCTGGCCACGTGATACCAGATCATCCCAGCCTAAAAGGTAACACTGTCAGCAGAGAGGATGCTGAGAACAGTTTATGTCATTAGAGCCTTCTTTTGGCTCATCAATGAGAGAGCTTGGATCCAGTGAAGAACCCAAGATATCTGATCACAGCACTCATTTTGCTATTACATGAGGCTTTTCAAACTTCAAAAGTCTTTTAGCTGCCATTTGTTGCACGATAAAATATATTAGAAGCTCTGCAAGTGATGCTTGGTCTCCTATTGCTTATAACAGGATGACTATGGGGCAGAACTTCAAAGTGTCTACAAGTTTAGAAATACAAATCCCTTTAGCTCCATAAGTCTAAATCCTTTAGGTAACAACTGGCATGAGTTGTTTGTGGAACCATCGCAACTGAGGATCTGTCTGGTGGGCGTTCACCTACATCTTTCTTCAGTGCGGTCTCCAAAGAAGGCAGTGGGTATGTGAAACTTGACAGCAGCTCACCATAGCTCCTGGAGTTTACACTTGGGATCCTTGAGCGCCTCACACAGCATTTCCATCCCTGAATCTCTCAGGTTATTGTCTATCAGACTGATCTCTGTGAGGGTCTCTTTTGTACTGATGAGTCTGGAGAGATCTTTACAGCTATCACTTGTGAGATCACAGTCCCATAACCTACAGGGAAGAACAAAACATTATTTTCGCCCAAGAATGACTTAGATTAGAAAACAGAGTCCTATTTTAGTATTCTGAATTTCTGGTTACATCATCTCATTTTCTTCTATCCTTTACAGAACCTATTCATGCATCATACCACACAGCTTTCTCCTTACTTTCCATCTGTTGCACCAAAAGCTCTGTTTGTAGCACAAAAAAAGAAATAGGACCATGCAATTCTAGTAGATAGATAACTCAACAGGAAGCCAAGACAACACCATCACAAATTTCATTCACCCTTTCCCCAGACTTTGACCCAAGTGATTTCAGTGCGGTCCTGCTCATTCACGGTGTCCTCTACGCAGTTTTGAGAAGTAACTAATTTGCAGTAGAGACATTCCTGTTTCACTAGGGGGTGTAACTGAGAAACTTTCTGCTTAGGAGCAAACCAGCAGCACAACGTAGATAGCTCAGAGGCTGCAAGAGGGATTTAAGTAACCTCTGCCTACCCTTACCATAGCTTCTGGATTTTGCAGTTAGGATGCATCAGTCCTTGGCACAGCAGAACCAGACCAGAGTCCCCAATCTTGTTATCCCCCACGGAGAGATCTATCAGCGATGACTTGTTACTGAGAACAGCACTGATCTCCCGACAGCTATCACTGGTTATGCCGCAGTTCTCCAGGCTGCAGAAAAAAAGCACAGTTGGAGTTGCTGCTCCAGACCCGCTGTGTTAAATACACCCCAACACCCCCAGTTCAGACTGAGGAGGGTCTACGGGGTGGTTCCTTGCTGCAAAACAGTGCAGCTCAGCTGGGCATTGCTAGAACCTGCAAGGCTTAGAGATGATACAGGTATCCTAGACAGGCTCTGGGTGAGGCAACACACTGCTCCTGCGCTCTGCAAGGCTGCAGGGCACTTTTACTCTGACCTACCCATTCACATCCATTAATGCGAGGATCATTTTTACCAAACTCCCCCTTTATATCGCCTGTCTGTTTTAAGAGGAACTTTTGGGTGTATCACACAGTGAGTCCCTGGCAACCAACCCCTGCTGAATTACAGGGGCAAGATAAAATGAATTGGGCTTCTCCCCTAAACCCCTTCATGGCCTTTACACCAGATAGGAGGCCAAATCCAGCATCTGTTTTGAAGCAAAAAAGGGATCTGAATAAATATACTCATCTGGCTGGTAATTCAAGGGTAAGAACTGGAGCCACTGAGGGTGTTTGCTCCTCTGCTCCAAGATACTGGCGAGCAGTCACCCCTTGTAATTGCACCCCTTGTGTGGGGTACACATTCGCACTGTACCAACAGGCAGAAGAGTGAGCTCAGACTCACATGCTAAAAAAAAGGTCAAAAAAACCCAAAACTGAAAGGCCCAGACATTTGCTTGCAGTTTCCAGTTACAGCAATCTGAGCCAGCAAAAAATCTGGCCTGAATTTCAGGCATTCCTGACAATAATTTTTCCTGTCTTACGGATGGTATGACTAGCAGCAGGACTAGTTGCAGTTAGAGATGACCAGCTCTTCCTTACTGTAGTAACTCTAGGTTGCAGCTTGCCTCCACCAGTCCCTGACACAGCTGCTTTACAGCTGTATCTCCCAGCGTGTTGTTACTCAGGCTGAGCTCCTTCAGGGTAGGCTTGCTTTGCAGAGCAGCATTGAGAGCTTCCACAATATCAGCTGTGAGTTCGCAATACTCCAGCCTGCGAGAAGAGAAGAAGTCCAGGGGTAAAACAACCATCTTCACCACATCCCGCTATCCGCAAGACATCAGCTGGGCAAAGTGTGTGTTAGACGGGGCAGAAAACATGCCAACATGAATTGAGACCACGCAACGAATGAAAACAGAGATAACCGTAAGAGTTTTTAACAGCGTCTCACTGCTTATTTCAGGAAGCATTAATTCTTAAACTAGACCCCAGGGGAACCTAGCAAGACTAATTACCCACCCCATTTTTACACTAGTCCTCCGTTAAACCAATGCCAGGCTGCCTTGAACACACAACTCAGTTTTGCATTGCAACACATCACACAGCCTCACCACCGAGTCTTCCTGGGAGGAGCTGGAAGCTGCAAATAGACCTGGGTCCCACTCAGCTGTAAAACAAGGACTAAGTGCAGCAGAATCAGACTTTTCCTGGTTGTCTGAGAGGTCCTGCATTAACAGCCACCACTGCCAGGAGGGCTAAAATAGCCTCTGGGAATAGACACCCAGCTCTTACAAACCCACAAGACCTATCAGCATGAATAAGCATGACACAATTTCAGATAAAACAAGAAGAAATTCCTATCTGGCAACAAAACTCCTGCTCTTCCCAAGGGAAAGACAAGCATGACCTGTCTGATGACCAAAAAAGCCCAGTGACTACTTACTGCAGCTTCTGCAGCTTACAGTTGGGGTTCATCATCCCTTGACACAGCACCTTCACTCCAGCAGTTCCCAGTTTGTTATCACCTACGTGCAGCTCTGTCAGGGACGGCTGTGCACTGAGGACGGAGCTGAGAGTCTCACAGCTGGCACTTGTCAGATTGCAGTTTTGCAGCCTGAAGGAGAGAGGCAACCAGGGTGAGGGAAGTGCACCCCCAGAATTACAGAGGCTCTTCTCAGAGAGACACATCTGCTGGGGTTTGAGCTTGGAAAGGATGTCGTGGCACTGACAGTGCGCAACCCTCTAGAACGCAGTATGTCCAGGTTAGTACTGCTATTTTACCAGTGTGCCAAAATATTTTATCAGCTAGTATTATACCTGTAGCATGAACAATAGCTCCCATGCTTCCTTCAGTGTAATCACTCATATAGCACCTCTAGAAGAAGATGGATCCACCCTACATTACGTAGAACTGCATCTGCTTTATAGAAGTGTTTTAATCATCATGAGGCTTATCCCAGAGATAAAGCAACGGCATCTTACAATTTCTTGCCACCTCTGGAAATGTGATCCAGAGTAGCTAAAAATAAAAATCTCATTCAACTTGGCTTAAATCCCTGGATATCATTTAAAAATCTAATGGTATACTACAAGAAGGATCTATGAAGCTGATCCTTCAGCACTTAGGCTGGTCGTGTAGGAACCATGCTGGTATTGCTATGGGGCGTTTAGAGTTATCGGACAGGACTTACCGACAATGGAGAGGTGTTGTGCGTGGCGGTACTAAGTCTGACTTGGGTTTGGTTGCTCTTTTATTCCCTAAGGCACCTCACCAGAATGCCAAAACGGGCAATTATGTTTCTACACAACTAAAACAGCCTAATCCAGGCTGTTACTTAAGCATGTGGAGAAGTTTGAAGTGTAGGACAAATTCTCTGAAAAATTACTTGTGTTAGTCTTCCAGTACAGAGTATCACAGTTATTTCTTGAAGGTCCATCAGAAAGTTGCAGTTTGATTAGCTTCACCGTCAACTTTCCCTCTATTTGTCAGCAACTCCTCACTGCAGGGGGCACAGGGACTTTGAAGCAGGCATATCTGATATACAAGGCAAATGATTTTCACAAGGTAGTGTCATGAAGATCCTAGACCCACCTCAGGAGCTGGAGGACTCCAGTACCCTGCAGAAAAGGTGCTGGACAGAGAAGGTAGCATCACTTTGACAGTCACTGAGGAGCAGGGGCAGCAGCCACTGGCTTTGACTAAAGCTCCTGCTCCATGGTTGCTGAGGGAAGCCCACTAATGTTAGTGCTGGTGCCTCTGCAAAGCATGCTGTCTTGAGCCAAGCTGGCCCTGCCCAGCTGAGAAGACAAGGCTTGAGGCAGAGGCAGTTTGGTAGAGTGCAGAAAGACTGACAGCTCTTGAAACATCAAGGCTCACAAGAACTCCCTTTTGCTTGGTTCCTAGAGAAAGGAGCAAGCAAACTGGACCAGATGCTAAATGCTGTGCTTACACCTGGCAGAAGAGCCCTCTGAAAAATGCATTTGTCAAAATGTCAGGTATGGCTCATGGCAGTGGGGCCCTCTGTGGTCATCCTTTTGTTTAAACTTGCCTAAACAGATAATCCAGCTGCCTAGGCTGGGGGAAGATCTGCTACCTCTTCTAAAAAAAGTCCCCAGAAAGCCTTCACTTGGCTGGGAAAATGCTACCTGTCCCTCCCTCGGTGCTGGAAGACAAAGGAAGACACACTGATGATCTGGAGTCTTCCAATAAATATACCACTTAGATAAAAACTACTTGGGTTTTCCAACCATCTGACCTAGGTAATTGCTGAGGTGCATTGGCACGGCTCTTACTACCATCACATACTAGTTTGCCTCATGACTTCACCTGCAGCAGACTGCAAGCATGTTAGAGCAAGGCAATCAATGGGGCTTTACCATAACTTCTGTAGGCTACAGCTTGGCATCAGCAACCCTTTACACAGGTGTTCAATGCCTGCATCTCCCAGTTCATTGTTGTTCAGGTTCAGCTCTGTGAGGGATGGATTTGTGTTGATGATGGAGGAGAGATCCTCACAGTTACTGCTGGAGAGATTGCAGTCATCCAGTCTGAAAAAGAAGGAGAGAAGGAGCACTTTAGTCCTCAGGGTTGTTCTGTTCTCCCTGGCTGGAGCATTCCCCACAGAAGCAAAGTGGACAATTTACTCCTCTGCGGTGCCTGGGATGCTTCTGTAAGTATGTGCGCGGCCTGTTGGGCAATGCATGGCCCAAACCAAGACGTGCTCTCTCTGCAGGGCGGCAGCACAGGAGGGGCTGGACAGCAGTTCCCCCAGCCACGCACCACCTCCGAGCTGTGCAGAAGAGAGCACGTGACTCAAGTCACCCCCCCCCCCCCCCGCCCCGTGGCAGGGCTTCAGCAGGAGGATGCACCTTCATTTAAACATTGATAGCAAACAACTGCCTGGTGTCTGAAGCCACCTCTAACCAGAGGCCAGCTTACAGGCTGTCAGACTGGTTCTGCACTGAGACCAGCCAAGCTGGGTCTTCAGCCAGCCCCAGAGACACCCATCGGCAGTTTGGTCTCGTGTAGGTGAGTCATGCCAGCCTGCATGTCTCTGGCACGACTCTCGGTACACAAATCACGAGTTTGCAGCATGGCAGTGGCTTCTCCCCCTGGACATCAGCATTTTTCTAGTTGTTGCTAAATTGATGGGGGGGGAGTTAAATTGGAAGGAGAGCCAAGGAAAGGATTGGGAGCCCAGGACAGGCAGGGAGGTGTACAGGGAGGCAGAAAAGACATGGGGCAAAAGGGAGGTGTCATGAAGAACCCTACAGCCCCAGGCACAGCCACAGCCAGGACTGCCAAAAGTTGCCTGGTCACTTCTCCTTAGACAGCCCTATGAAAACAGAGGCTCTAGTAGGCTTATTCCCTCCCTCTGGCAAGAAGACTTAGCTCCCAATGGGATCACGTTCAACACCGATTAACAATCCCTGCCGCAGCCGCTCTCATCCGCTATATCTTGAGCAGCCCAGCCTCTACCCAGGAGACAACCATCCCACTGCCTTCTGCCATCCAAGGCAGACCTTGGGAAGTCAGAGTCAGGCCCATGAAGCTTGCCTGCAAAAAGCTCCTTTGCAAAACAAAAGCAAGTCACTTTCAACCTGCCTGATACCCTCCAAGCCATCGCTGGCTTGAGCGACTTATCCTCTCCAGCCCAAGCAAGGCGATGCCAGCCTGTGGGGTGTGAATTCCCAACCAGAAGAGGTGCAGGAGCAACTCTTCTGAACCTTGTCCTACAGCTTACACTCTAGGAGATGATTCCCTCAACACACAAGGCAGATACTTTTGAAGGCCAAGTGAAGAATTAAAAGCTGATGGTATGTGGCTTGTGCGTGACTATTAAGTAACAGTGACTTGACAGCATCTGACCTGCAGCCCAGAGAGAGTGCAATCTAATGAGCTCAGAGAGATGTCTTCCCTCTCTTGAGGGAGAAAGACAGAATTACCAAAATAGTGGTCAAATGTTTAGATAACCACATTACCTAGCTGAGTTCTATGGGACACCACAGAACAAGGACAGCATTACTTCATACCAAAGGATGCTTACCTGTAGTTGAAAAAACTTTGCAAGAGGGTGGGGGTTTTCTCCCCCCTTTAAATTAACCTTCTGGATAAAAATAGGTAGAATCATTCCTGTAACTGTGCAATGTCTAAGTCACAGGTCAAAAGTTCTGCAGCTGAAAAACACAGGAGAGAAAAGCAACAGTTCTTACTTAGAAGAGATGATACACAACTAGTTACTACCTGATGGTTTTGCAGGATTTCATTGTGGAGAGAAGTTCAGCCCATCTGGATGGGCTCATCTCCTCACACTGGATGTCAAGCTCCATTTTGACAGGTGAGATAAGATCTGAAAATTTAAAAAAAAAGTAAAAAAAAAAAAAAAAATCAAAATTTTTTTTTCATTGACTGAGAAGCAGCAATCCTCTTCAACCCCCCACAGCTCTCAGCCACGAGTTACACTGTGCAAAGAAAACAGATTGTGTTTTTCCAACACCAGCCTGCTGCAAGCACCAGTATGAGCCAGCAGCATTGGAATGGTTTTGTCTGGGACTCAGCAAGGCCCTCCTCCAAGAGGCAAAAAGCACACAGATCCCGGAGAGATATGGTAACAGCTTGTTATCTGAAGGCTGCTTGCATGAGAGTAAGACACTCCCCTTCCCTAACCAAGGGAGCTTAACCAGAATGAGCTTTTTAGAGGCACTGGTGCTACTCTCTCACTATTGCACTACTGAGCCACACAGCTGTTGAGTATTACCAGTGTGCCACACCTGATTGATTGCAGGACCTCGAGCTATACTTAAAATTAGGGTATTTTTGAGAGAGTAAAGGTGAATGAGGAAGATCAGCATGAGAACTGCCTAGGCTCAGATTAAAAATCCTGCCGGCCACACATCTGTATGCGAGAGGTGGAACCCAGGCAGATGGGACAAGCGTTTCTCCACGATTTGATACCCAAGCTTTGAATGGTCACTCTGGTTGGGCAAGTCCAAGTACAAAGAAGCTGGCAAGCAGGAATTTTTTTTGCTGTGCAGTCAAACTGCATTTCTGAACTGATGCAAACACAGTGCCTTACAGAGCAGCTCCAGCTAAACATGCACAAAAATATGCCAAGGCCAAAAGCTGAACTCTAGGCTGAGTCTACAAGGGATAGTATTAAGGGCAGCACTCCAGTAGGTGACAAAATGCAGTCTTGCCATCTTGGCTTTGCTAACATGACTCAGACTACAGGGTATTTCTAAAAAAAAAAAAAAAAAAAAAAAAAATCTCCTGAGCTATCACATTGGAATGTGAACGGTAAAAAACAAACTACCAGGCGTTACCGACTAAGGTTTATCACTGTCTTCCTCCACCTCGCTCACCTCCTGCTACCATAAAATCAAAGGTTATCCCAAAGTAGGCTTTTCACAGAGGCGAGCTCAGTATCAGAGCCCACATCGGGTTTTGCCCACAATAAATCCCTCACCCACACGGGGAGAGGCAACGTCACAAGAGGAGAGAGCTGCTGAGCCCGCACACTTAAAACACACCAAGGAAACCAGGACACCAAGAACAGCGTTAGCAGAGCCCCCCTACATGCGGTTGGCCTCTCCCCTTCCGAACCCAAAGCACAGCGATGTCAGGCGGGAGTCACGGACCGCGTCCTCAGTGGCTTCGCAGCACAGCCCCACGTGTAAAGGGGCTTGAATCACGCGGTGTTAAAAAACCAGTGCCGACCCAAACCAGTGCAAATAAGTGCGAGAACAGCGCAAAGGAAACCAATCACGTAATGTAGCAAACGCCTCCCGACTTTGCTCACTGTATTTTTTTTCCCGTTTTACCTCTCTCGGATCAAAAAAGGGTTCCCAACCCCTCCAACACCGCCCCCCCGCCCCCCAAGCTCTGCACCTTCCTGCATGCTGAGGGGTTTCCCTATCTCCGGGCTCCGGCTCGGTCCCACACCAACCACCGCCGCTGTTCCTTGCTGACAAGGCGGCCGCTTCTTCCTCTTCCTCTCCCACCCCCCGTTACCTGCCCCGCGATTAACGCCTAACGCCGGCACTCACCCGAGCTTCCCCGCTCCCCGGCCCCGCAGCTCCCACCGCCGCTCCGCCTGCCCGCGCAGCCGCCGCCGCCCGGCCCCGCCCCGGCCCCGCCCCGCTCGGCTCCGCACCGCCCCGGCCCCGCCCCGCGGGCACGGCGGCCCGGAGCCGAGCGGGGCGGGGCCGGATCTGTCCCCTTCTTCCTTCTTCCTCCCCCCTTTTTTTCCCTTTCTTCCCCTTTTTCCTCTTTCTCTCCCCTTTTCTTCCTCTTTCCCCTCCCTTCCCCGCCTTTTTTCTGCCACTTCTCCCCCTTTCCCCTCTCTTTCCCCCTTCTTACCTTTCCCTTTCTCCCTTTTAGCCTGACTCCTCCCTGCTTCCTTCTTCCCCCCTTTTCCCTCTCTCCTCTTCCTCTTTTCCCTCTCTTTTTCCTCCCTTCTTTCCCCCTCCCCTCTTCTTTTTCTGTTTCCTCCATATCCTCTTCCTTCCCTCTTTTTCCGTGTTTTCCTCACTTCCATCTTTTTCCTCTCTTTTCCCTCTCACCTTCCCCTTTCTTCTCTTTTTCCTGTGCTCTCCCCACTTCCCTCTTTTTCCTCCCTGCTTTTCCCCTCTTTTCCCTGTTTTCTCACTCCTCCCCTTCCCTCATTCTTCCTTTTTCTTCCTTTCCTCCCCCCTTTTCCCTCTTTCTCCCTTCCTTCCCTCTTTTTCCTGTGCTCTCCCCACATCCCTCTTTTCTCTGCCTTTCCTCCTCCCTTCTTTCCCCCTTCCCTCTTTTGTTCCTTTTCCACCCTTCTGCCCTCCTTTTTTCCCCTTTCCCTCCTCTTTCCCTATTTCTTCCCTCTCCTTCTTCATTCTTCCCTTTTCATCTTCTCCCCCACTTCCCTCTTCTCCTCCTCTTTTTCCTCCCTTTCCCTTTTCCCCCACTCCCCTGTTGCCCCTTTTTCCCATCCACCACTATCTCCCCCCCCCCCCCCCCCCCACCAGCAGGAGCACTGGGATACGCAGGAAACAAGACAGGAGAGGGGGAAGTCCCTGCAGCGAGGGGATGCGCAAGGGATGGGAGGATCAAATATTAAACGGGAAGGTGTGCCACCCAGGCTGGGAGGGCAACCTCTGCCCCATGCTGGGACCCGGAGCACGATGGGGACGCAGGCAGGTCACCCAGGGGAGAGGCAACATGGGAGGGTCTTGGCCAGGGGGGACAGGACCCCCTCCTTGTACTTCCCCGAGGAGGTCGGAACCGGGAACTGTTTGAACTGGGAACAACAACAAACATTTCCATTCCTCAGTGGTTTCCCTGACTTCCAGCTTGCCAGGCGGCTGCGTATGGGGGCCAGCTTGGAGGGCCCGGGATGTCCCCCCTCTCCACCCCTTTCACCAGTCCTATCCGTGACCCATCTTCTCTGTATTCTGTCTCCCTCATTAGCACAACACATTGACGAGCAGACGAGCCGCACCTCGCCGGCACAAAGGCCTTTCCTCTAAGCTGTTTGAGACGAAGCCACGAGAGCAATGGAGGATGGGCGCGTTGGAGTTTTGCTGCCGCGATGACTGCCACCCTCCCTGGGCTTTCCGCATGCCGCTGCGCCCACCCGAGCCCAGTGAGCAGCGCCTCGCCGGCACATCTGTCCCGTGGCGTGGCGGGAGCAAGGGTGCCAGCGCCTGGCCGGGGCTGGAAGGCATTCGTCATCGCTCAGCTCGCTTCCTCCTCCGGCTGCCAGCTACTCCCCGTCTCTCTATTGTTTCCCAGTACTTTTAGCCCCTGTAAAAGCTCTTTCAGACTTTCACAAGACCGAGTGAAGACAGGTTTTGAAGTGCCGAGAGCTTTCTAGGCAACATACTGAGTCTCCTCCCTTCCTTCCCCCCAAAAATCTTAGTGTCTCCCCTGGTTTCTTCTTCCGACAAACACCCCATCCCCCTGGCTCACACAACAGTCCAGTTAAGCACAACCACAACCAGCCGTTCCCTACAAAGCAGCCTCTGCGATGCGCAGCTTTAAAATCGCTGTGCTCTTCCCCGGTAAGCAGAAGGGAAAGTTCAGGGAGTTTAAGAGCCCGGTTTTGCTGCTGATACGTACCTCGTTCTTCTCGGCGCTCTGCGGGAGCGAGGAGGGCAGAGCTGACGCCTTCCTGCTGCCGTTACCATGCAACCTCTGCTGTTGTACACATGGTGCCTGCTAGAGGGAGAAAAGCAGTTTTGGGTTGTGATGGCTTTTTTCCTCCCAGGGCAGCTCTTCAGAGGCTTGCGGAGCCACACTCCGTACGTGTTCGTAGCTGGTTTAGTGACGATGCAAACATCCCACAAAACCTGATGATGATAGAGGCGGCTTTACCTTCTTACCCCTGATCATGTAGCCACTAGCCAGGGTTTAGCCCAGAGCAAGGGAGTAGTTGCCATTGAAGGATCCATCCAAAAATGAGGCCACCACAGTGTTAAAGTGTGGATAGAGATGCTGGAGTTTGCAAATAGTTTCTCCGTTTCTCAGGCAAGCCCTGTCCCGCCTGGATGGGGAGGGTTGCTGAGCACATAACTGCCTCCCTGCCACCTCACCTGGGGGTTAACCTCCCCTGGCAGGGGCTACGGCACGGGCAGCCCCCCGCTCCTGTGCGAGCTGGATGCTCACACAGCCTGGAAGGGTCCCCCCTGGAACAGCCCTGGTCGTGCCTCCCTAAAACTGCCTCTCGGCAGCAAGCAGGGCCCCCAGTCCTACACCTCCTCCTCCCAAACTCCCGCTGGCTTTTCCCCTCCCCAAGGATTACCCTGCCATTGCTCAAGCTGCATCGCACACTAATTGCAGGTTGAAGTAACCCGCTTTCTCCCCCCATCCTCAACGGCGTGAAGATTAATTAATGTTTCAATAGACTGCAAATGAACCAGAGGCAGAAGGCGAGCTCCATTTTTCCCTCCCATGGCTGCTGATGCCAGCAGAGGAGATGGCGGCACAGGCTGGGAAGCACAGCCTTTGTTGCACCCCAGGGGGAGCATTAGAGGTTTTCCTCCCAGTTGCCTTTATTGTCCTTCTGGAGGAGATGGGAACCGACCACCAGAAGAGCTCAAAGAGCTAAAACCCACCTTCCTTAGAGCTTAGAAGAGAGTTGAACACCAGAGGATGCACGTCTTTCCCATTCTCTCCCAGGGTCGTCCATGCAAAGGAGTTGCTAGAACAGTCTTTGTGCCCCTGGGTCTGACCCGAAACCTGCTGAACCCCAGCCACGAGCCTGGGGATGGCACAAACTTCTGGCTTTGGTGTTTGCCAGGGCAGTCCCTGGCAGGAGGATGGGTGGGGTGCTGCGGCCGGTGAAGGATGTCTCTGCCCTTCATGCTTAGCGTGATCCTTTCAGGAAGACCACTAGTGTTAGGACGTAAGTGAATGCTGGCAAGAGGTTGCATCATCTCCTGGTCTACCAGGTAATTTGAAATCAGATGCCTGTCATTCAGCCCTACAGCAAAGGTGTCATTTCCTATCCAGCCACTGCTGGCACCTCACTGCTCTCGGTTCCTGCTCCGCCACCCACATCAGGAGTCTCTAAAGGACAAAGTCTAGTGTTTGTTAGAGGTTTCAGAGCGGCTTATGTCACGTGGACCTTCTGTAGACCTTCTGCTCTGGACAAAGTACCTGCTACATGCTGGTCTGTGCTGGTGAAAAACTAGCTTTACAAGCTAGGTAGCCATGCCAAGATGCTATCAGCTTCTATCTCCCTGTCATCCCTTTGGCTGCCCTCACTGTGGGGACAACAAAAGGCATCTCGGGAAAAATCTATTGCCCTTTCCCCAGCAAGCAGGACCAGGCTGTCCTATTCACTGAGATACACACAAGTCCAGAGGAAACGATGCAAAATGGGGCTGAGAAAGCCAATGGCAAACACCGGTGAGAAATGCATGTGTATGTCTTTCCACGGAAACAGTGGAAAACTACTGGCATGGAGGATATGTCCACTGGGGCGTTTGCACGGACTCAGGTCTGACTGCCTGAGGAGTCTGACCGTGACATCTGCCGTATGTTCCATTCTTCTTTATCACCGTTTCCCCATGCCCTTTTTGAGGTCACTCAAATTTATCTCCCCTTTTTTTAGGGCGTCCCCCTTCCTTTGGCCTTTGTACCAGGGAGGGAGATCATGGTGTTGCCTGCCTTGCCTCACCACTTGTGGGCACAGCTGGCATGGACCCAGCAAGGGTGGTAGGTCTTGCATCCTGGGGCCTGGGGAAGTTGAGATGTGTCTCTGCATTTAAGTTGACTTCATTTTAAAACTAAATTTATGCACATAACCCTAGAGCATACTTACAAAAGGATATTTAAATTAAGCTCATTAGCATAAGCTGAAAGTTTTGCCTTTTCCCCCTCTAGCAGTTTCCCATTCTGTCCTCTCTGCTCTCGTGATGCCTCTGTGCACATACTTAATTGCAATTAAAGACAATGAAATTTTCAGGGTAGTGACAGATCTTTTGCTAACCATGCGATGCCCACCAGCAAATTCATTACATAAATTCAGCCACGGTAATCAAAACAGTGAGTCGTAAGCACGTGCCCAGCTCCAGTTGTTGCACTGAGAGCCTTGTTTTAACTCCTACTTGATCCATTGCTGGAAGCCATTTGTTCCTTGAGCTTGTGTGCGACTTAAAGTAAGGCTTTGTAGAGGGAGGAAATGCAAAACTTGGGTCATTCCTGAAGAGCCAGCGGGCTGATAAAGCACTGGGGAGCAAAAGCATCTGTGGAGCTGGAGTGGAGAACCTGACACTGTGGCTTAGCTGATGCCTTGGGAGAGAAAAAAAAAAAAGGAAGGACAAGGACAATAAACAGATCCTGGTAGCATGTGTTTGGGATCTGCGAGGTGGCAGAGCAAGCTTTGGGCTCCTCTGCAAATACTCACCCCAACTTTCATGTGTGCACGCACACATGTGGATGCTCCATACTGTGGTAGCTCATTATAGATTCCCACAAGAAAGCCATTAAGAAGGAATTTTTAGCTGTTCTGATGTGGTCATCTTGTTCTTGTAAAAGAAAAGCTGGTCTCTTCATTTCATGCTGGTTTTATTTTTTCGGGTGGTGGGAATCATTATAAAGAAATAGTGCTGTGAGTATACGTGTAATATTTTATCCCTGTGTATACAGTCTTTCACCGTGGGTCCAGTGAAAATGGGACCCCAAGAAAATGGAGCTTTCCAGACATGTTCATCAACCGCTGCACTGCATTGACCTGCATAAAAAGCATGGTCAGGGGAATTTTTCACCTAACCCAGCTTTTCTTCTGCTTCTGCCTCAACCACTGGCAATTGTTGCCTGCCAGTCTGCAGAGGGCGATGCAGCATCAGTTTGACCAGATTTACGGTCCTCCTTTAGTTTTCCATCACCAAGCTATTGCAGGGGTTGAGAGTTGAGGGTTGAGGTGAGGCCAAAGCTAGAGGGGAAAAGGAGAGGACTGGACCATCGACACAAGCGTATTTCACGCACAATCTCTTCATGCCGGCTGCATAGCAGCTGATGAAACAGGAGACTGCGAAGGATTTCACTTCCCTGTTCAATCCTCCTGCACAGGAAGACTCAAATCATTTGCTGAAGCTTTGAAGACCATTGTAGCGACAGCTGGTTATTTCATTAGTTTGTCTGGGACTCAGAAGCCTGAGTGTAAATCAGCTTTAAAAGGCAAGAATGAAATCTTCAAGCTAAAAAAAAACCCCAACAACCATACACTCATCTGTTTTTCAGACTTCATGTTGCCATTGCCATTTTCTGGAAAGGACTGGTGGGTGTCCACTGCTGGTGGAGACATCTCTCTCTAGTCTCCATGAGACTACCCATGAGAATTCACAGGTATTTGTGCCAAATAATCACTTTGAAAAGCCACCGCATCCTCTCTTCAATGCAGTTGTTCTTTGGGCTATTGGGAATTAATTGGGAATTGTGTTATTTAAACATCTATGCTGCCTATAAAGAAGGGCAGTGGGGTTAGAAGGACTTTCGAAGACCTGCAGGAGTTAAAGAGTAAAATAAATGTGACTTGAGCCTGGGGTATGGCATGGCTATATATGCGCCAAAAGACCATAGCTAAGTAGTGCTGCTCTGCAAAAAACTCTGCACGTGAGATTTATTCAGACAAAAAGAGTTTCCCCAGGTTTATTCTTTTTAGAAGGAGACCCCGTAATATTAAGGCTTCTTACTCTTTCCCTCATCAACCACCCCAGGGCTTAGGCATATGCTCCGCAGAGGGGTGAGCCTACCCCAGGCCCACTGCAAAGTTTGAGGATGGGATGTTTTGCAGTTTGCTCAGGTGTAGGCTGGGGGCTGTGAGCAGCTTGAAAGCTGAATTCCACTCTTTGCCCTTGAAATTTGTCACAAAGGTAATTTCCTCACACATGGAATGGGAGAAAGTGTGCAGAATTGTTTTCCATCTTTGGTTTCCAGTTCAGCTTGTGGTTGGGATGGAAATGCCAACCGAGCATATTCCTATGGGAATATTCCCTAAGCCCTATTCCTTGGGTTTTTTTCATGATACATCTCCAGTTTTTAAAATTCGCTCTCTTCTTCTTTAAAGCATTTGATTACTCCTTGTGGCTTGTTGCAGTAGAATAATAGCAGAATGTGAAGAATTTGAATATTTGCTTGAACTGGATAAATTCACTGGGAAAAATCTTGCCAGCTTTTTGACTAAATGGCACATACATCAATGCCTCCTTGAGGTATTTTGACTCCTTCTCGGATTTACTTAAGGCAAATGCATGTTTTGGCTCTATCGGAGGCTCCCAGGAGAGGGGATCTCTGGGGCTCTCCTGCTCTTGCACGGGATGAGCCGGTGAGGGCTGGGGCCAGGGCGTGCCGCGGGGAGCACCGGGGGGAGCGGGTGCTGCTCCCCATTGCTGGCCTTGTCCAACATTAAATGAGAAATCAAAAGGCCCTCTTGCAGTGCCACACATAGAGCAGGCAGCGCTCTGCTTGCCTTAACTGTGGGTAAAACAAATGTATCTTTAGAAATTTTAAGGAAGCAAATAAGAATTTAAGGAATTTTTAAGAAAAAAGCAAAACGTATCGGTGGATCGTACAGACAGAAGGCTGCGGCGTAGCAGCCGAGGAGAAAAAGCGTGGAGAATGCGGGCATCGATCCCGCTACCTCTCGCATGCTAAGCGAGCGCTCTACCATTTGAGCTAATTCCCCTCCCTACACCACACTCTTGCCGGCGCCGTTCTATTCTCTTCTCGCGAGACGCCGTGCGGCGCCGGCCGTCCCACGTCCCGTTCGCGGGTCCTACTGCGCCTGCGCGGGAGCGCGCCGGCCGGGGCTTGGCGGCGGCGGGCCGGGCCGGGCTGGGCGCGCGCCGGGGAGGATGCGCGGCGGGGCCGCCAGCTCGCCCCCGCCCGCGCGGCGCCCCGCGGTGAGGAGCGGAGGGGGCACGGAGCGGGCGGGGGGACGGGACGGGAGAGCGGAGCAGAGCAGAGCAGAGCAGAGGAGAAGGATTGAGGTGCGCGGCGGGGTCCGCCCGGGGGCGCGGCGGCGTGCTGAGCCCGAGGGGAGCGTGCGTGGGGAAGCACCGGCCGGGGGGCGGGTTGCAAAGGGCATGTGTCTGGGGGCATCGGGGGGCGGGGGGGGGGTGTCGCAGAGGGCTGTAGGCGTGGGGGGCATCGGGCGGTGTGGTGTGCAGAAAGCTGTGTGCCCGGGGGCACCGGAGGGGGGTTTGCAAAAGGCTGTGTGCCCGCGGGCATGGCGCGGGGGTTTGCAAAGATCTGCGTGCCCGGGAGCACCGAGGGGTTTGCAGAGACCTGTGTGTCTGGGGCACCCCGAATGGGAAAGCGTGAGGTGCGGGGGGGTGTCCGGAGGGCCGGCCGGCCGGGGCCTCGGGAAGGCTGCAAAGGGCTTGGTGTGCACGGGAAAGCATTTTGCGGGGTGAAGGACCGTAAAGGGCTGTGTGCTTGGGGGGGGCTGCAGAGGGCTGTGTGCCAAGGTGGGGGTTGTGTGGAGGTCAGAGCGTGGGGCTCTGCACCCAGCAGAGACTCTGCCAGAGGGCTGGGGCAGTTCTTTGAGTCGTGGTGGGGCCGCATTGAGGTCAAAAGAGAACAAAACAAAACCCAAATACTGGTTCCCCCCCCCCCACCGGATGAAGCAGCACAGGAGCTGCCTGTGATCGCCTCGGTTGCTGTTAGGGGAGGCTTCTCCTTCCCAGCAGCTGGGCATGCTCCTTGCAGGGGACAGGGTGGTGAGCCTTCACCTGCCCTCCCCAGCCCTGCTGCTCTATGGGGACGCGTGGGGTGGCACAGGTATGGCCTGGGTGCCCAGTGCGCAGCCCCCGAAATACCTGCTGCCTGGGACGTAGCTGGCAACGCTGGTGGGGTGGCCGGGTTTGGTCCCTGCAGGTGGCAGGGGCAGCTGGAGATGTGGCAGCTCAAGTGCCTGAATTAGTTAACCTGCCGCTTGCAGTTGGTTCCCCCCACCTTGCCTTGTGATACCTCTTTTAAAAACAGCACCCAAAAAAGTGAAATCTGGCACTGTGGTGAGTCATGAAGTCTTTTCCCTCAAGAAATGGTTCCATTTGCTCTTGTGCTCCAACTGAAGTAGAGTTAAGGGCAGTATCTCTCTGCTGGATGAGGAAGGAGATGCTGGGTCTGGAGCAGGGATCTTTGGGTGTCTGTCGAAATAGCGGATGAGGGTATGTGCTGGGGCCTTCTGGGGAGCTGCATTGACCGGCTGGAATTTGGTGCCACATTTTTGGAGGGAAAAGGGATGCGCTCGCTCAGGGAGTGCGTAGCAAAGTGGGTGAGAGCATTGGGACCTTTCTCTGCCAGCGTTGTGCTAAGAGGAGGCTATTCGTGGGCTTTACACTTTAATTTAAAGCAGTCTTCAGCAGTGGCAGTATCCAGGGTTTAGTTAAAAATCTGTCATTCTAGTAAATGCCTTGCCTTGTGCTTGGTCACTTTTCTTCCCTTCTGATGTTCTTGAATAAGAAAACGGAAAACAGAACGGTGGCAAAGGCCAGTGCAAATGCTTTCTAAACCAAGGGGATTACAAAATCGCTTTTGTTGTATAACCTCGGTGGTGGCTGCTTAACACCTTGATGTTTGGAGAGCAGCGAAGTCCTGGGCTGAGTTGGCAGGGCTGCAGGCAGTGGTGCCTGTCCCCAAGTTATTCCAATTTCACTGAGCAGCGGGGAGGTTGGAGAGAGCGACGGGACCTGCTGCGGCTTTTGCTCCATCGAGCTGCTGCGTGCTTTACACTGTCGGCTTTCCTGCAGTACTTTTGTACTTCTACCTTGGCTGTGTTCAAGCCATTGTTCTGTTGGATTCAAAACTACTCTCTGCTCAATTTTACACCCTTCCTAAGGGATTTGCCTTAGTTCTTCCTCTGATGTACAAGTTACTTTTTCTCCTGGATGCGTTTGCTGAGCTAGTGTCCTCCAGACTGTGAATTTCTGATGAAATACTCTTATATATCAACAGCTTTACAATTAACAAATAGATTTAAAAAAATTATTTATTTCTTTTCATTGACAGGTTCCTGTCTGTGAATGGGCTCTGCCTCTTGCAGAGTTTGCTTAATACCTTCTCTGAATGATATTTTATGAAAGTACTTGGAATTTTAAGTTTACTTCTCTTCTGTCCTTTTCAACATACTAATATGTTGCATCTTACTTTAAAGGGCCTGTGACGCATGATCTTAGCTCTTCAGAAACTGTCCTGCCTTTCATTTATCATTTTCATGGTTGTGAGCTTCCTTCTTGGTTTTTTTTTTTTTTTTAGCAGAGGGAAGATTGGCCAACAAACATGTTCTGAAAGACATGTTTATCTTTTAAAAAAAGCCCAACAGCAACCAAACAAGCAGCAGCCGCACCCATCCAGCAGTATGATTTCTTATCTTGGAGCATGACTCATAATTCTGACGGCTCCTTACCTTTGTTGTTATTTTAAAAAGAAAGTAGTTTTGTTACCTAAGCTATTCCCCTGGGTGCCAGGCTGAAGAGTGTTGCACGTGTGTCATTTCTTTTTCTGATGGCCTCCTGTCTGTTTTACATCACCCTGAGCTGCAGGACCCCGTAATCTTGTCCATGGGCTTCTTTTTTTTTTTCTGATATGCAGAAAATAGGGAGATGCTTGAGAGTATCTCCTGCTGGTGAATCTTGCCTTCGATGCAAATGATAGCATTTCACCAGCTTGGTTTTGCAAAAGTCGACTCTGTGGAGCTGGAAAAAATGTTTCAGGCTGCATTTTGCATAGATGCTCTCAGATGTGAGATTTCACCGCCTGGGTGTTACATGTGTTTTTCCTGTCACGGGGCAGTCTGCCTCCCTGAATCGTTACGTTGCTGAGAGCAACTGGCAGAGCAAATGCAGGGACGGGGGAAGAGAGGACTGCCTTCACCCTTGCTTCGTCAGCCCCAGCCTCCCTCGTTTGCTCCTTGTGTGGTTTAATAACAGGGTTGTGCAGGATCCTTTCTCACAGCAAAAAGTATTTTTGGTTTTTTGTTTTTTGTTTTTTTTAGAATTAAAATCACACCGAAGAGTGTGTGTTAAGATCGACTTTGAAACTCAAAGCCTGTTAGTCCTTCACAGTCACGCTGGAGTAATTCCTGTGCTTTTCTCTCCTGCATTTTAATTACAGGAGAGTAGTTCAGCTCCCACAGCTCAAGCTGCTTTAAGGGCACATCTATGCTCTGCAAAGAAGCTTTCCCCTTGCTATCTTTTACTTCGGCAGTGCTGTGCACCTGGGACTCCTTACGTGGGGCAAACATTGTTCGAGCGCTAGTGAATCTCCGTCTTCCCCTTGCACTCCCTCCCTCCCAAGGACAGAGAAGTCCCTTTGCAGGTGACTGGAAAAAAAACCACCTAAACAAACCTACAGCTGCTCTGTGCAAAGAACAGCCCCCAGAGATGCTGAAGTTGCAGTGCTGTTGGTGGAGCTTTGTGGTAGGGTTGCTTGCTGCAACTTTACAGCTTGCTGCTTCCCCTTTAGCTTTCGGCAGCCTGTGGCACTCCCAGTTGTCCATTTTACTGGGTAGTGCGGGGGTGGTTTAAGGCACTGGTTTGTGCCATGCTGCCAGTCGCTTAGCATGGCGGTGCAATAGCTGCTGTGTGATGGAAGGCAGTTTTTCTAGCACATGCAAGATAATCTCCCATGCTGAGGTTGGAAGTTTTGGCTGGTGTGCTACAACATGCCTCCCCGTTTTACGTAGCAGTGGGTATTTCTGAAACAACTATGCAGGCTTGAGTGCTTGCTCTGTGTTTTTCGAGGTTGATGGGTGCTTTCCTTAGCTGTGGGTTTGCTTTGACACCCTCAGCATCAGGTATTTGCAGAGGGACCCTTGCAGATTCTCCTCCCTAAGTGTCTGCTTGAGCACCAGCTGTGCTTCCCGGCTCAGCATCCTGCCAGGTTGTTCCCGTGTGTGCCATCCCCCTCTGCGCTCCAGGAGAGCTAAATTGGGGTTGGAAGAGAGCTGGCAAGAGGCCTGGGTGTTCTTAGAAAGATATTGATTGCCCTGGACAGTTCGGGTTTGTTTCTTTTGTTTCCCTGGCGCTCGTCATGGGGTCGGGCTCATTAGGGCGGCAGCTCGTTGGAGGATGGAGAAACAGTGCAGGCTCTGCGGGTTGAGGCTGGAGCAGTGCCATCCCAGCCCGCCTCTCTCAAGTGTTAAGTCTGAAGCAGCCTGCCTGGTAATTCCATTAATGGGAGCCTAGTGCTAGAGAGATAAATGTAATTCCAGGGTAAAGCTGACACTGGGGCTCAAATGGAGAGGATTTGCTGGTTCTCCCGGGTGTGCCGCTGTGAGTAATGTACTCCTGCATTACCCACAGATGATGTTTAAAGTCTAGATGTCAGCATAAAGACCAAGCAGTGATAAAAAAAATTGCTGCTAAATCTCCATGTGAAGAAATCCTTAGCTCTGTAGACTAGCTGTCTCTTTGGAATGGGTTTTACCAGGAATAAGAGTTTCCTGCTTAACTCCTGACATGCAGAACGACACAGAGCTAAGCAACCAGCCAATTCAGGAGGCAGCTTGCATGGGATATAGCCAAAACAAGCTCGCTGTGTATAATCAATGCAGAGCAAAAATGATACCCTGTGTATATCACACCAGAAAGCTTGCAAGCACATCGGAGCTAGCCACCACAATTGCAAGTAGCACAGGCTCCTCCACATTTTTGGGCAGTGTGGTCCACGCTTGAATTCAGAGATTACTGTCCTGGCCAGCTGTTTTCCCAGTTCGATTTCTTTTTTTTTTGCAGACCACATCTTCCTGTTTGCAGTTGTATAATACCCTCATGGCACCATCAGTGAGTCTTGCGTTGCAAAGGAATGGTTAATTGGGATATTTTTAGCTCTCCGTGTGGCTTGGATCCTGGAAATCGAACACGGGAGCCAGCACCGTTCAGCTTTATGCAGAGGAGCTTCCCGTGCGTCTGGCACGGTGGGAGCTCACAGCGCCAGTGAGCCCCAGTTCTAAGGTACCCCAAAAATCAAGCAAACGAGGCACTTGCCCCCAACTTTTGGAGCTCAACACAGGATTTTCCTTGTGGGAAACTGCTTGTCATCAGTCCAAGGTGGGGGAAAAAAGGTCTGTGAAGCCAAAGAAGGTGCTGGGGATGCTCAGCCCCCCATGTGCCCCCATCATGCCAGCTTTGCCCAAGTGACCGTCGGTACAGATCTGATCTTCTTAGGCGTTGGGGCCCTGCTGGTATCCTGACAGCAGATTTAAAGCCAACTTGCTCAGAAATGCTTGTTTGTTGGTGTATTCAGCAGCTTGCCGATGCTTCCTCTGCTGTGAGAGGTGTGGGGGAGATTCACTTGTTCAGCAAAGTGGGGTGCATGCTTTGCCAGTGACCTAGCAGCAGCTGGGACAGCCCTCCAAAGTCCACAACCTGCTCATGCATCTCTTACTTTTCTTTGCAGTAGCTGTGCAGACGTGCCTGGCTTCTTGATGTACGCGCTTTGGGCCAGCTCGCTTGCGGGATCACATTGAGACTTGCTGCTTGGCTTGAGTTTTTAAATGTCCTGCCTCCCCTTCCCTTCAGTTCTGTTCCCACATCAGCGAGGGTCATGCTTTGCGTGCCTTTCCCCAGCTGCTAAAGCTGTAGCCTGCCAGGTGTGTGGAGGGTGTACTGCAGAAACCTGTCCGGCCGTTGCCTCGACCAAGTGTGCGAGAACAATGTCTGCCACTCACCGCCACAGTGGCACGATGTTGGGGGGATGCAGGTATCAGTCTGAGCTAGTAGTGCAATTGCTTTTCTTTTGTTTTGTTTTGTTTTTAAAGTTTCCCACATTTGCATTGTAGCTGACTAGTCAAGTTTTAGTTTAGTAGCGTGTTTTTCTCTTCCCAAGATAAAATTTTTGAGTGTCTGCTTTCCTGCTTTCGTAGCTCTGACATCTGGTTTGGGCTTGAGCAGAGCAAAGTTGCACTGATAGTGAATTGTGTGTCTTGTCAAACATTTCAGTACAGAATAGATGAGGAGGGAGCAGGTAAGAAAATGACCTGCATGCTTAGAAATTCAGTTTCTCAAAAAATGCTGTGTCTGTGGTGTCTTGTTCTTACTGTTTCTCTCTTCCCTCCTCCCCCAGTTCCATGAGTCAAAACTGGTCATGAAGCATCGTTGTCTGAATGAGGGGGACTTACCACGGAGGATGTAATATGTTCGTTTCCTCTGCGTGGTAGTTAAGTGGGTCAGAAGTGTTGAGTGTGCTATTGCTGCTGATTACAACGCTAACCAAATAAAGTTGCTCAAACTGTTTCAAAGCATCACTATTTTCTTTGCTCCCTGACTTGCTGCATGAGTTTCACAGGGAAACCTGTATCTGATCTGCAAAGCATTGATTTGCTCGATGGCTCTTCTGGCCTAGGTGCATGGTTGAGCCACCTTCTTGCCACCTTGGTACAACATTTTGAGTGCCCCAGCACTGAATTTGTTCTTTACGCAAGTATATTTGAGCCACATCTGCATCCCCATTTGGTTTGCTGCATAGCTGACCAGGCAGCTGTGCCAGCATAGCTGTGGAGGAATAGCCAGAGCTGCTGCAGACTGACGCCTATCACACCGCTCCCTCGGAGAAAGGCCTGGTAGGACCATCGCTTGGCCTCCTGCAGACTCCAAGCCTGTTTGCTCTAGGTGTCTAGAGGCTGAGCAAATAGAGCCTGCTAACATTGTCCTTCTAATGGTCTTGAGCTTATGGTGTAAATCCCACGGTGGGCTCTGCAGATGATGAACTGAGGATGCTCAGCAGTGCTAGAGATACCTTGAACAGCATGACATTTGGTGAGCGCTGTTGCCTCAGTGCTGGGCTCTAACAAGACGCCTGTTGAAAAGCCACAAGCAACTGGACTTGGCATTGATTCATGTTGCGGTATCAGGCAGTCAGCTCCTCTGGGTCCTCTCTGAGTTTTTGAGGCTGGAGACCTTCTGATGCTGTGTCTGCTCAACTTTGGGGTGTTTGTGGGGTGACCTGATGGCTGTGCTTTGGTACCTCTGTGCGGTGAAGAGATCTGGCTGGAGGCTGCTCAGGGTCTCCCATACTGTGAGAGAAGATGCCATGAGATACAGCAGGTGGAATTTGGAGTTGAATTGGGAGTGGGAAGGAGGGATATATAACAAATGTTATAGCTGAGAAAAGCAAAAAGCTTCAGAAGACCTTAACCACTGAAGGGGTTGAACTTGTTTCCAGCTGACATGTTTAAAATGTGATTAGCTGCCTCTTAAAGTGGGGTGCTGTAATCAGGTTTCCCTGGAAAAAATTGCACGGTGCATGTGTCGAGACAAGGGGCGGACTGAGCTCGGCAAGTGTGCGTGTTGCTTTCGGGCTCAGTCTGTAATTCCCCTTGCTTATTCTGGCCTTTTGGAGACCAGTGCGAGTGCAGGGAGCTCCTGCCCTCTCATGCACCAGCGCTCGGTCCAGTGGCAGCCAGAGCTTTTCCCTCCAGTGCAGACTGGAGGGAACAGGTGTGAGACGGGGGGGTGTCTGCCCCTCTTTGGCAGTGGTGGACTGCTGTCAGCCCCCTGCGTGTCTAGGGAAATGGTTTTCCAGGTCATCTGTTGGGATTTTACAGGGATCTCTTCCCTTATTGCTTTCCTGCCTTGGGCATGGATGCCATCTGGATCTCCACTGACCTCTCCCTGGGGCATGTCAAAGCAGTTTGGTCCTTGGGGGATCATCTCCTGCAGGGTGCTGAATCTGGCATGGGAGCAGCTGGATGGACAGAGAGGTCTGTCCCCAGAGAGGTCTGTCCCTAGAGTCCTTAGTTTGTGGCTCAAACAGTGCTGCTAGTCCATATTCTCCGACTGCTGGAAGTGGCAGGCGTTGAAATGAAAAGATTGGGTTAGCCGGTGTCTATCAGCTTGAGCTGATAGAGCATGAATTTAGCTCTTCTTGTTTTATTTCAAGAATTTACATTAAGAAATGAGCAAAAGAGGCTGTACGCCAGAGGCTGCTCCCACTGCAGATGTCTGCTTGCAAAGCTGTGTTGCAGAATGATTCTTTCTGGTGCTGCAAAGCCAGCAGGGAAAGCAGAGCTGTGGCACGGGCCAGGAGACCTCTGGGGAGGTGCAGCCGAAGGGCTGGCTTGATTGCTTTGGCAGTCCGTCTTTTGAGCCAGGCGTGGGCATCGCTTCCATCTGTTATCAGTGGTTCCTTGCATCTTAGTGAGTGCATGAGCTGCTTTTTCCTGCAAGCCGAGGAGCTCTGCCCCGAGTCCCTGCTGCCGGGAGGTGGCATGCAGGTAACCGAAAGGTCCCTGGCATAAATGTGGCACGCATGATGGCTCTTGTGTCTTGCCTAGCATCAGCTCTGTGGTTACAGCTAGTTGCAGCTGACTTCAAAAACTCTGCTCTGTAAAAATTGGCCTGAATTAATCTGTTGTGGTTTGTTTGATTTTTTTTTTTTTTTTAAAACTAAGATAAGATTAATTTCTGCAGAGGTGAAAGCTTGAGCTTTGTAATAAAGTCCATAATTTTCTTAAGGATGCTTTTGGCTATTTCTGGGGTGTGCATGTGCTCCACATGGTAACAGTTATCAGGAAGACTGAGAATGGGGAAGTTGGAGATGCGTAGCTGGTTAATTGATTTTAATGCCATGGAAACTCAAATTGAGTTGCTTTGTGCTTTTTCTGGTGGGGGAAGAAAAAAAAGCTGCATTTAATGGAGGAGCAGCTCTGGGTATTTCTGTGAAGGGTGTTTAAAGGAGGCTTGAATGTGAGGGTTTTAACTGTGCTTATCTGTTTGTGTCTGGCAAAGTTGGTGGTTGCGGTGCAAGCATGGCAGCCATCGCAGGCAAGGCTTGCCTGGGGGCCCCGGGACAGCTTCCGCAGGAGCCTGTGTGACTAATGCTGCGTAAACTTAGAAATAACATGAGAGGATTAGCTCTGCCTCCTTCACCTCTGTAAGGAGCTAGGGGTGGGGGAGCTCTGTCGGACTGCTGCCGGGATGTTTGGATGGTACCTCTGGGGATGCCAGTGCATCAGCTCCCTCCACTTGGTACAGCTTTGTGGCGTGTACTTTTTTTTAGGTGGGGATCATGCTCTTGCTGGTTTTGGAGGTGAGGTGGCTGGCTGGGCTTTGAAGGCTTGTGCTGGCAGCCCCTCCGGTACCCTGAGCTGCACCTGGATCTGTCGGGACCCCTCCATCCACCCCTGTGCTGGAGGCGAAGCGGGATGGAGGTGGGGGTGCTCAGGGCACCCTGTGCTGGCGACAAGCCAGCCTGTGGGACCCACGCAGGGCTGTGCCCCGTTCTCCCTCTGTGCTCCTGGTGGTGTTGAAGGAGGTCGCGTGTCAGGGTGAAGGGCTGGCTTCAAGTCTGAGCCTGTGCTTCTGTTTTTCCATCCTTATTTTCCAGGGTTTCTCTGCAAGGAATTGGAATACCCCTTCTATGGGCTGCCGTGACAGCCTCAGAAATGTCCAGATGGATTTGAACTTTGGTATTGCAAAGGGCTTTGGATATTTATTTTCAGTATCCTGCTGTCTGCTTTGCTTAAGAGCTTTTGCTAGATCCTTTGCATATGTTTGTCCTTCTCCTCTTCTGAAAACCATTTGAGAATACCCTTCAGCTATGGCAAAACACACCAAAAAAAAAAATCCCCAAACCTCTTGGAGAAGTTTTGTTTTACCACTGTTCCTCGGTAAGCTGTGAGGCTTGCATAGCTGTGGTGTATTGCTGTTTGAGTGCATCAGCCTAGTTTGGAGACTTCAGGCAGCACTTCACCAGGCTCTTTTGGATGGGTCTTTAGAAAAGTGAGTGGCTGGGCACGTTCAGCAGTGAGTGGAGCTGTTAAAGTGGTTTTTAAGTGACTTACTCCTGTGCAAAGACAAAGCTATGATGAGTTGAAGTATTGTAGCTTGAAAGCCTCATCTCGGTTTCCAGATGTACCACTGTGCCGTCTTTCTGAGGTCGTGCTTACCATCAGCTTTAGCTGATCTCAGGCTGTTCTCCTGCCAGAAATCCTTCCACTTTATTTTCTTCTTCCTGGGACGGCTTCCAGTTGGATCAAGCAAATGATGGTTGCTACCACAAGTGTAGAGATGACTGGGATGTGTAGAAGGAGGTGGAGAAGGGAAAAGGCAGGACTGTCTGTTTTGGCAGCAAAGGATAGTTTTGGATCAGTTAAGCTGATGAGCACGTGGGAGTGGGCACAGCTTGCCCTGTAGGCCCTGGTAGAGCACATCTTGCTTCTACCCTGGTTTCCCTCCCTGCAAAGGAGGGGTAAGGATTGCAAAGTGTGTTAACGTTTCTGGGAGGCTACCGTGTTGGTAGAGTCCTTTGAGGTGCAACTCGCTGATGGCTTCATGTTTGTGCTGAAAACATGCAGCTTCCCAGTTAACCCATGGGAGGTATCCCTCCGGGAGGACTTTGAGCACAGTTTTTAAATAAAATCTTCTGCTAAACGTATCAAGGAGAATATTAGATTGACAATAAGGGAGAAATTTTCTACAATGAGGGTGGTGAAGCACTGGAACAGGTTGCCCAGAGAGGTTGTGGATGCCCCATCCCTGGCAGTGTTCAAGGCCAGGCTGGATGGGGCTTTGAGCAACCTGGTCTAGTGGAAGGTGTCCCTGCACATGGCAGGGGGGTTGGACTAGGTGATGTTTAAAAGGTGCCTTCCAACCCAGACCACTCTGTGATTCTATGATTTCTCTGCTTAAATATGCTGCAGACCAAGGCCTGATGTGTTAGTGCCTCTCTGAGAGGGAGCAGGACAACAAATCCTGCTGTCCTGTTCTCCTCTAGCCATAAGGCTAGGGATAGGTTTATCTTCCTGCCTGACTTGTTATAAACATTTTATCTGTCCCATCTCAGCCTGAAAAGATGTTCTGTTAGGTGCTTGTTGCAAGTAAGTTACTGCCTTGATGATGATTTCTCAAGGTCTGTTGAGCGGGGAGCTGGCGTGGTTTTGGTAGCGCTCTCAACGTACTAGCCATATCTGAGGAGTTCATCATATGTGCTTGTGTCGAAGGGGGTTGTGCATCTTCCTGTTAAAAGCAGCACAGACACTCAGCCTTACTGTTGGTTATGGGAGGTCAGAGCTGTTTGCTTGAGCTTGAAATTGCTGGTGTTGCAAGATCGTTACAGGACGGGGGGAGAAAATAAGCATAAGCCCCTTAAAGAAAGCTTTATTATTTCTCAAAGCTGGCAGGAAAACACCCTACCTCCCTATTTAGGCTTCAGAGTAGAGTTTCTTTTATGGTGGGTGTATCTGCTTGCGACAGGAGCATTAGCAAAGCTGTCTGGTCAGGCTTGGTGTCTGGCAGGTCCCCGGAGGTCATGTGCCTTCCTTTTCTTTTACTGCTTATGGCCTGGGGGACTTCTCTGGTCGCTCCTGCTCTGCAGAGCCCTCCTATTTCTCTGCCCCATTGTTTTGCTTGCACCTTTCACTCCTGATCTGGTGATGCTTCCTTCTCCCTTTGTAGGTCACCCGGTATCGATCAGTCCTCTGCCCCTATGCTTCATAACTTTTTTTTTTAATTCTGGTGAATCTTTATGTGCTGCATTAGATGAAATAAAATGTTATTGTGTCTCTGCAGCACTAGTTCAGTCTGCCAACAAGCAACACGTCGCAATGTCGAGGTCAAGGACAGAAAGAGGTCACTGGGGTGGTGACACCGAGAAATGTGTATTTTCGTGGACGAGTTAGAGCTGCAGGAAAGCAGCAGAGGAGCTTTGCTGGCAGGAGTGTCATCCATGCTCTGCAATGCCTGGAGCATGGTCGTGTCTCTGGGGAGGAGCAGCCCTGGGGCTAGTGATGCTGCTGGGCACTGTGAGAAGGGAATTTGGGAACAGGGGGGACTGATTCCCTGGCACTCAGCTGTGCTTTCAGTATATCTGGCTGCTGTGGGACAAAATGCTTTGTCTGAGAGCTGCGGTTGCTTTGGGAAGGCAGGCCAGGCCACCTTCATGTGGGTTTGATTAAATCCAGCAGCCAGCAGCACTTAGAGAAGCTACAAGCATCTCTGTTTGCCTTGCTCAGCAGTACCGGGAGGCGAGGAGTTTGAACTTTGCCAGTGATGTTTCTGCAATGTTGTCTAATAGTAGCAGTCGCATTGAGAAAGTTGTTAGAGGAAAAAGGAGCTGGAGGAGGAAGGGGGAAAAGGTTGTCTGCACGGCAGCTGTGCTGCTCTCCCCCACGTGCTGAGCCTTGGTGCAGGAGTGGGTTGATGCCAATGCAGATAAAGTCCTACAAAGCTAATGCAGCCCCTTTAGATGTAAGCCATGTGAAGCTAAGGTAAGAATTTCCTTGCTGGGGGAGGAAAGTTGTCTTTCTGTACTTTATAAATAAGCTGCCACTGAAGATTATTGGCCAGGTTGGATTTGTCGTATTATTTCTGTCTTTGTAGAGACTTTATGTTCCACTGCAGAATGGTGTCCAGTTACTGACTTCAAAATTAAAACAGAAGACCCTCCTGGAGGTACATAACACGAGTAAATAACTCTTGTGTTTTGGCTAGAGTGGTAATGTAAAGCAACAGGGAGACCAATTATAAATGGTGATGGAAAATTTGTGCTTGAGGCTGGAGTACCAAGGTCTGTGCTGTGATCTTCAGCATTGGTTTTGTCCTTAGAAATGCCTTCAGCCCTTCCATAATGGGAAAGGAGAAAGGGGAAAATGGGGAGCCGAATGGATTATGGTTTTTCTCAGTTCTTTAAATACCAGCTGGCAATGGCTGACGTCTGTGAGTCACCCGCAGAGACTAGGGAAAACAAGCAAGTCTCTTTTTCTTAGTCCAAGGTAAACCAATGCACTTCGTGAGTAAGTTTTCTTGCAGCTCATAATGAGGTCCAGTTGGCAGGAAATATGTGAGATGTTGTCAGGCTGATCCTGTACCTTCCCCTTGCCAGTTTGCTGCTTTGACTGGAGAAGTTGTCCCACCCTGTTTCCTTACCTCCCCCTGCTTCCAAATCCTCTCTCTGTTACAACGTGCTTGAGGATGGTTGTTCATCCACTGTGTTTGTTGCTGTCCCCGAACCGTTGCATGAACGGAATGGGAAAAGTAAAACCGTATTACATGTGGTGACCTTTGCTTCAGTTGTATCATCAGAAAAACGTCTCCTTATGCTGCCTAGAATTGTTTCCAGTAAAACATCTTTTTTTCTGATACATCTTCTTTGGCATGCAGTGGGCACTTTGCATGCCTGCAGCAAGGTGTTTCTGCAGCCCACAGAGGTGACTTATGTCACAGCTTTTGCTCAGTGCTGCTAGATGTCTTCTGTGTGACTAATGTACAAAAGCTTTATAAAAAGCAATCAGTGGGAAATATAAAACCATTTATATTATGAAACCATAATTATGAATCCAATAATAATAATAATAATAATAATGAAAAAGTGGAAGCAGCCTGGCTCTGACATCGGATGGGATTCATCTGCTCTGCAAACTAGAAGAAATTGCACAAGTGCTGTGGAGCAGGAGATCTTCAGCAGCATCTCAGGGAGAGGAGTAGGGGGTTGCGCAGGTGACCGCTTCTGTCCCATTGGTCAGCCTCTTTTCTGCCCCTCTACTTAGACATTAACTTCCATGCACTGACTCTTGAGGAGGCTTTGCTGGACGAACAGCCTTGGTTTGGGACTCATCGTCTTGCCTTTTACCTTGGCTTCCTTCTGTGATTTTGGAGAAGTCCCCTGACAGCCTCATGCCAGGTACCTCCACTGTTGTGCCAGGGCTAGGCAGGAGTGTGTTCAGGGCAGGGATCTAACACCTTCGATCTCTTGTGAGGTTGCCTTGGTGTCCTTCCCTTTTGCCAGCCAGTTCTTACTAATGTCACTAATTACTATTCTCTCTTAACACTTACAGGATTTGCCAGTTCCTATATGCCAATGGGGATTGTGTTCTGGCTCCTTGTCGGTGCCTTAAGAGAAGCTGATGCTCTGAACAGGTATGTTTGCCATGCTGCTGGTGAGGGCGAGAGGGTCTGTATGTGTCCAAGAGTGAAATGTGTGCAAGGTTTGCCTTATGGGTGTGGATTGACAGATACTGTGGGAGAGAATGCTCTGCAACAAATAGTTTTTTTTTTTTCCATCCCCACGTGTTGTGAAAACACCCAGGCAGAAGGTGAGGCTTGCACTTAGCCTTGCCGACAGCCCTGGAAAGCACTGGAAAACACAGCATTGCTGCAGAGCAACTCCTGGGAGGCCATGCTCCTTGCTAACGCAGACACAGCCTTTTCCTTCCCGTAGCACCAGCTGGGGAATCCCAGTTGAGCTCATGGCTGTATGCATCACTACTGCACCCTCCTGCTTTGCTGGTCTTCTGTAGCTCCCACGTAGCGTGCATCTGCTCGCTGTCCTGAGTGGGGGTGGGAGGAAGCTGGTTTTGTGTTGGTGTCCAACTGCAAACAAATCTGCCGTTGTTTTCCTAATGTACGGCAAGAACAGCCTGTAGCAGCTTATTCCTTCCTGGATAATTACTGCTCTGCTCTGCCACTGATGGCTATCAGAAACAGTGGAGTAGTGCCTCCGCTGTGCTGCCCCATGCATCCTTTTGCCTGAGTTACTTGATGTATTTATTGCTTTAAGGCATCAGTGCTCAACTGAAAAAAATCTCATCTGCACTCTCTGCAACTGGCACTGTAAGTGGATTGCTTGACTCAGTTGTAGTCACCGAGACACCAAACATGCTTTCAGTGATGCCCCTCGCTGTGCTACCAGCAGGTCTGCTTGCACCTTGATTTCAATTCCCGCATTACTTGGAGGAGGAGAAAATACAGGGCTGGGTTGCAGGCTGCTTTTTTATTAACTGGAATTATGTTCCCAGCTGACCAGAGGTGTGCATCCAACCCCTGGAATTGGAGTGGAATATTTTGCCATTTGTGGTTGCTCGGGGGAGGTCTGAGAAGTGGGTAGATGGATGCTGAGAAGTGTCGATGGACAAGGAGGGATTGGGCTGGCACCCGGAGCTCGAGCCTTCAGCTTGCCCTAAGAGCTTACAGAGCAAAAGAGGCTCCTGCAAACGTCTGTTCCTGATGGATCTCATCCCAAAACGGCATTGCCTTGCCTTTGGCCTGCCTGAATGGCGCATTTGATTGTAGGAGGACATAACTGTAACTTGCTGCATGAAGCTTTCTTGATCCCTAAAAAAGTGAAATGGATTCATTATGGAAAGCGACCTTTCTTGAAAACCTGGTTCATCCAGGACTGTCTGGGTGGTGCGGTGAATGTGCTGGAGAGTAGGCGTCAGGGCGGAGCTGTTTCCACCTAATTCCCCTGTATTTCCCAGGGTTTATCGCACCATGCAAGCAGACGTGCCCTCCACTTCGGAGCTGAAAGCGGAGTTGGTTAGTAGAGCACTGCCTATGCTTCCCATGCTAGCCTTCTCACTGTACTTTCCTTTTCTTAAATTAATTTTCTAGTGTAAAAGGCCCTTTTTAAGAGGAGAACCGTAATGAGAAGGGGAACAGCAAAGGTAGGAGTATCTCCATTTGCTAGCAAGCTGTCACAGGTGTGTCTGAGTTGGAGGGAGCCAGCACTGAGTCAGAGCCCCAGACTCCTGGTGACTCAGGTGGCAAAAGCCCAAGTCGTTCTCTTACATGCCTGAATTGCAGTGAATTTCCTGTAAGAGGGTTTTGCCTCCGGTAGTGGCCGTGCAGGGAGCGGTGTGTCATCCTCTTCCTCCTGTACAGATTATGAGCAGTTCGGTTCACAGGGGATGCTGGCAAGTGGTGGTGGTGGCACTTCTCTTCCTGCCAAAACAGGTGGCAACTTGATTTACCCCAGCATCCTCAACCCTACCTTGCTCCCTTTTCCCCCCCCTTTTTTTTTTTTAAGATGGGACAAGCCACAGTGGTTGCAACTGTCTCTCTATTGAGCTTGATGAGATTCTCATGCAAATCTGGAGGTTGTGTTCTCCTGGCAGGTCTGCTTGCATGCATTATCCACTACTCCATCGTACTGGGAAGGGATCTATTTTCTGAAATGTGGTTTATTTTTAGTCGAGGCTTTCCCTGTCTAACTGGCAAAAGTTCAGCATTTGCAGCGCAATTTGCAGAAGAAGCGGTTTCACCAAATAGTCGGGCTGGGGGAAGGGAGAGGAAATGTCGTATTAGCTAGCGAAAAAGCTAAATGCTGACTTGAAAAAACAGCTTGAGACACTGTTGTGAGAGCATAAGGATGGGTAATACAAGTTGAGAACAGCATTGCGTTTGCTGCAGTGGCTAATTCGGTCTGGGTTTCACTTGTTTTTCCTCACAACAGCTGCCCCAGAGGTTAACCAACAGTGGATGGATGGGAACTGCTGTTCAGGGTCTGGTGGTTGATGTCACCAACCTTTTGGCCTGACGCTGAGCAGTGAGTTAGCAAACTCACCTTAACGGCAGCATCCATGGGAAGAGTACATCCACACAGTGCATTGCAGTGCATTGTCCTGTCACACCCACGCTCGGGGCCACTGGGCTCGCCGAGGGTCAAGCTTTGTGATGATACAGGCATTATTATCCCCGTGTTTGAGTACCCTTGTCAGATACCCCGAAAGGAATAGGGTGGTGCGTGGGATGTCCTGGGGCAGTGCTGCAGCTGTCTCTTCTCTCTTCCCCAGCTGCTGCTCCAGGCACAAAGTGTCTTCATATGCCTCATTGCTTTCACCGAGTGCTCCTAACCGTTCTGGGTCTCAAACTGGCTTCTCATGTGAACAACTACCCTTCAGAGGTGCAGAGATCTTTTCTTCTTGTTCTTGCATATCCCCTGACGTTTCCACCACTGGTTTTACAGAGGCATCTTTGTTACTGTTAGTTGTTAATGCTGCAAACACCAGCTGTCTGAGGATGACACCAGGGAGTGGAAGACTGTGTGCAAACCCTTTGATACTTACTCCTCTGACAAACGAGGCTTGGCTCCACATGTGGGCACATAAATGATTTGTTTGCTGCTGCAGGTTAACTCCTGCAGTTTACTTTATCCTTCTTTTCCCCCGCCTCCCCCATAGCAGACAATTGCACAGCAGCTTTGTCATGGTTCCGTTAAGAAAACAAGGAGAATTGTTGCGTTTCAATTTTCTTCTGAATGTTTGGAAACCAGAAGAAAGAGGGGAAGTAGCACTAGGATTTTAGGTGTAGTCTGTGTTTGGTCCGAGTGGGTATACGTTGCCTGCAGGTAATGAAGCCATATCCTTGTGAAAGAATTGGGGATGAAACTTTTAAGTGCTGTTTCAGTCACTGGGGTAGAAGCACCATGAGAATCAAGGTAAGAGCACCCATCAACTGTCTAGAGCAGTAATCTTCCCAGGAGGAATTAATCTAATTTAACCTGATACAAGAATTTATGCAGTGGGGGAAGTCTCTGCCATTTCCTGCTGAGCTTCCTGAGAAGACTGGGAAAAATTAAGTACCGTCTTCTTTCCCGGGGTGGGGGGTGGGCTTATGTTTTCCTAAGACCTGTTGTTATCTTCCTCTTGAAAAACTGTCTGTATCAGCTGGCAAATTAGGATTGTTTTAGCTACTCAGTTTTCCCTGGTTCCCTGGGGACTTGCTCGTTTTGAACCTATTTGCAAATCCCCTGTCCCTGTGGGATGCAGAACATTTTACATGTGTCCCAGTGTTGCTGCAGCAGTCGGCCCCATGCTTGCCATACCCCCGATGACCTGTGGATACAGAGGTTTCATAAGTTTGAAGCTTTTCCTTTGGGAAAGTTTGTGGGTGGTTGGGTTTTTGGTTTTTTTGATTTTTTTTTTTTTTTTTTTAATTTATATTGCTAATTATTTCAGGGGAACTCCTATCTTATTAGTGCTTTCTCCCCAAAAGGTATTTCTCTTCTGCTCTGTCTCTTGGCCTCAGAGGCCAGAAGAACCCTGATACATTAGGAAAGCCAGTCTCTACTTTAAATGGCCTTAAGCATGTGAATATTTGGCTCAATTTCCTTTTACAGCGGCTTGTTACGAAATGAGCAGAAATTTTGGGGCATCCCTCTGTCAGCTTTTCTTCTGATCCTTGGGTGAAAAAAGCAAGGAGGGTTTTGCTCCAGTGTGTGTGTGAGTACTTGGAGGAGGAGGTGTCCACCTTGAGCCTTGAGTACTCTTGTAGGAAAATATTTCCCCTATCAGTGAATTTTTGCTGATACTGTTGAACTATGCTTAAAGTATGTGGGCACATATTGCAATCTGCTGGCAAAGACGCCATGAAAATAGCTGTCCTGGGTTGGACCAAAGGTGCATCTAAGCTGCTTATGTCCAAAGCAATACCCTGTCTGCAGTGGTGGTAGAGGAGCTGCTCTGGAAGGAGCTGGATGGAAGCTGAGCAGCCTAATTCAAGACTCCATCTGCTCTAGCCTGACTTTGTGTCTTGCAAATGTGCTGGGTTTTGAGCAGGCTGAGAGCTTCGCTTGGCTTGCAGCCTCCAGCCTCAGGTAGTCTGGCAGGCGAGGAGCAGCCACATCTCTGGCTGAAAGCTGAAACCAAGGTCTGCATATGTGGTTGCAGCGGTGGGAAGGCTATCTCTGGGTTACCTGCAGTGAAGGATGGACCTGACTTCTGCAAGGTTCAGATGACCATTTTTACTTTATTTGGCCTAGATGAGCGGTTGTGGCATGCAGATCTGTTCCTTGGGCATTTTAGTTCATGCTCACCCAGCCCTTTAAGAGTGACAGCGCCAATTTGAGTGTGTTTCAGTTTGCTTTCACGTGCAGAGATCTCGTGTAGCTCTCATGGAGGGTTAGCATTTGGTGCCTGTCTAAATTGCTACTTATCCCTTGAGGTTGTTCTGCTCTGCTTTGCTCTGTAATTACTTGCCACGCATTGCATGCTTCCCAGCAGCTTTCGCTGCAGTTTTTAAAAGGGAAGGTAAGGAACAGTGGACAGATGGACATCTGGGAGGGCTGCTGGTAGTGGGCAGGGGGAATGGTTTTAGCCCTAATACTTGCGTGAAGCATACTCTCCAGGCAGATCCCACTGCGACTCTTGATGAAGTTTCCCTTTCTTTGGCTGACTCATTGGAAAACCCTTTTCACTCTGAGTCTGGTTTGGAAAGAGAAACACCCACACAGATGGCTGCTCTTCAGTTGTCATTCACGTTGGAGTTTTTTATGTTCCTTTTTGCATTACCCTCAGGTGAAACCCAGGCTTGCTGCCAAAAAACATATCCCAGAATTAGAAAGAAACGAAACACTAAGGATATTCTGTTTTTTCTCTCTAAGCTAGAAATGCAACAGGCTATCTAATATTTTATCAGTTCACAGGGGATTGTGTTGCTTTTTCTTTTTGGCTGAGTTTCCATGTAGTTCACTTGTTTGTTTTCCTCAGATAAAAGATACAGCTTTCATTAAGACTTGTTTTGGCTATGTTTTGCTCCTTGCTTGAGACTGTCTGAATGGTGCTGCTTTTTCTAGACAAACACCAGTGTTCTGCTTTGGAGTCCTGCTGGTCTCATCTGATAAGGGGTTGGGTTTTTGTTTTTTTTTTCCACCCTAAGTAGCTCGCAGAAGAATTGCTGGATTGTTAAATAATAAGAAGTATTTTTAGGTCTTTGAGATATTGTAACTGAAGGCAAAGGAAGGAGAGCAATAGCATTGTTGGAATACTTGGGTTTGGTGTGCTGGTGATTTATCAAACTGAAGTTATGACCTCTTGCTTGGATCCCTTGTTGGGATCCAGGATGGTATGGATGGTGCAGTCCACGTGAACTCCAGTTTTCTGGCCATACGGTATCTTTGGTCTTGCATTGCTCCTGGCTTTTTAGCCCATAGAGGAGAAGCAGAGTTAAGTCACAGCTGGCCGGTGTGCAGCTGTGGACTTTACTCTCTAAGCACCCTTGAGAGGATGCTGGATGGTCCCATACCGGGCTGCCGGGGTGCAGGAAGACGAGGCTGAGGAAGAAGGTGGAAATGGCAACCTGAAGGCAAAGGTTTCTGGTGGATTTTTAGAATTGCAGCTTGCTGTCCCCTTCTTTGTTCTCTAACCCTGCAGAATTCCTGTGGCAGGGCCCGTGGTAGGCTTTGGTAGGCTGGAAGGATGCCAGCGCAAGGAAGTGGCTGGTTCTTCCAGGTGCATTAACTCATTCCTGAAACACCCAGTTTTTAAAAAAAGTTTTTGCTAGGGTAGCTGTTTTGGGGGCCTCTCTCGCCATGCTTTGAGTGGAAACAGGACTGTCTGAAGGCTGCTTTAGAAGGACAGGAACTGGTACATGCACGGCATGCAATGATGCTGATAGTGCTGCCATTAGCCCCTGGGTGTTTCCATACCTCCTTGTTGCACCATGAGGACCACACCAAGGAGAAGCGCAGTCTGCCAGTGATTTAGCAGGTTGCATTTAAATACACCGAGATTTATCGCTGCAAGATCAGTGGTGGCATGAAAGATGCCCCTGCTGTCTCTCTCTTGCAATGAGGATTTTTAAAAGGAGGGATCCGTGGAGGAAGGAGGTGGAGCAGAGGACACATTTTCTTTAAGTAATGGAAGGGCAAGTGAGATGTTTGCTGCAGTTCCCATCCACAGCCCCGTGTTTATTCCACGTGCGCGTCATCCCATCTTGGGAGGGCACCCATCCTTTACGTCGGGACGTGTAGCTCATTTCTGAGGTGTGGGAGGATGGAGAGGGGCTCACAGGGCCGATGACCAACCCTCCATTCCCCATTTTTGGTGCAAAGCAGAGGCAGCCTTGTGGCGCGGCGGCAGGGCTGGAAGGAGCCGGGGCTGCGTCCCCCCCGGGCATGAGTGCTGGGAGCTGCTGAAACCCCTGCGCTGGGTTTCTGCTAAACGCACTCCTGGATTAAACTGGGTGAAAATCAGGCTTGTGGGAGTTGGGATAAGCGGCTTGACCGCGGCAGTTTTCTTTTTGGTCTTTATTTCCTAGCATGCAACTGCTGTAATTCCTCTGTGTTACATTTATCATCCTTGATTTCTGAAAGTATGTTTTTCTTTTTCTTTCTTTCCTGAGGGTTTTGGACAGTGTTTTCCAAAGCCGTTGTGGTGGGCATTTCCCCTTCTCTCCCAGCAGCAGCTTTCATTTTTGAATGAATAGCTCAGCATTGTTCACATTGTCTTCCAATTTTATGGGCTTTTTTTTTTTTTTTTTCCCCCTTTTGACTTTGACTAAAGCAGTCTCCTAAATGCTTCTGGAGTCCTTCGGGTCACTCTGCAGAAAATATTTTTTTCCTGTTACACAAGGTCTTGTGTTCAAAGCTCCAGGCAGGAAAACTGCTTTTGTAGTGCTCACATTTGAGTTTCTGAAAGCGTGATTCTTGCAGGCTTTTTGCTTGGTTTTTGGCCAGGTTTCAGTTAAGATTGGGCCAAGTTCAGCTTTAAGCAGGACTTGCAAGCTTGATGGAGTTGACTTTTGTTGAAACGTTTCTAACGACATAACAAACCCTGCTACTTCTGGTTTCTACATAGCATCCTACATGTTAAATCTGTTTTACTCTTCCAGTCCAATGCCTATTTCCCCCTCCCAAATTCCCTCCAGAAATAACAGGTTATTATTAGGATCTGTATGCATATGTGTTTAACAGGCTTGACATAGCTTTTCACCGAAGACGTTTATCTCTTTACCTACGTTGAACTCAGAGGCTGGACCCTATGGTCAGCATGGCATACACCTGCAAACCTCTCTTGGTTTGTTCAGAGATCTTCTGGCTGCAGAAAGACTTAGGTTTGCTTCCCTAATTTACAATGAGCTGCAACAATGAGTTTCTTTACTCAGTTTTGTTTTGGAACTAAGCATCTTTTAAGTGAGAAGTGGGCTTTATGTGCATTTTTGGGCTTTCCCCCTCCCCTTTGAGCACTGGATATCAGTGAAAGGCTTTGGGTTATATCAGCCCAGGTAGATTGTCTTTGTGGCATAGCAATGGTGTCTCCTAGGATGTGTCCGACTTCTTCCCCTCTCTGCTAATGAACATTGATCTTGTCGAGGGGTACAAGATGTCCTCGCCCGTTGGGTACCTGGAGTCTGCTGATGTGGCAGTGGGAGGACTGCGATGAGCAAACTCCTCAGGGATGGGATGCGAGCCACCCACTGCAAGTCACTGAGATGTTCTCAACCACTAGTGAATTACCACGACCTTGCAGTGTTTGCACCTTGTGATCTGATGCTCAAGAGGTAAGTTTCCTGAGTGTTAACTGTTTGAACAGTGCAATCCCAGTACTTGCTGCAGCTGACCAGCTGAGTTGGATGCACTCTAATGAACAACATGTTCCTCAGCTATCATGCCCCTTAAGATAGGGAAAAAAAAAAAAAAAATTAAAAATGGGTGGAGGGGGTGAATGGGACACATGTAGAGATTAATAACCTTTTCTCAAGTCACTGTTCTCATTTATCCTTTGAATTAGCTTTTTTCCCAGTATTACACCAGAATTTTGCAATAAAAGCCACATGTGAGAAACCAGTGGCGTGTCTTCTAGTCAAAACAGCCTCCATGCCATCTGACTACTTAAATGGTCATAAAGAAATGTTTGTATTAAGCAACTAGAGGCTGAATGCATGTTGAATGAATTAGTTTCTCCCCTTTATACTGTAATGATGATGCCATTAGAGAAACCACATGAGAGGAACACTTCTCAGAGCATCTTTTCCAAGTTCAGGTGTTTAAAACTGCAAACTCGAGTACTTCTAGTCACAGTTAAAACCTTTCTGTTATTTTTGGGGAGATGCTTTTCCTTGGTTAGGTTTTTGTGGCAGGGCAGCTGTAGTACACACGCTTGCTGCTGTTGATGGGTCTTGGAGAAGAGGAGGTTGTGTCCTCCTGTTTCAGCCCTTGACCTCTTTTCAAGTCATGCCTCACTGTGTCAGCCCCTCTGAGAAGCTTGGTGATAAGTGTGGAGGGATATTAATTATTTTTCTTCAAAATTATGCAGTGCTTGCTTATATTGACCTGGTGTAACACTCCAAGCATGGTAATGACTTTTGTTTCCGTAGGAAAAGATGTACTTTCTTTCCTTCTTTAACCTCGTTTCACTTGAGGTTGCTCTAAGCAGCTGTTTCTTTGGCTGTTTTCTGATACCAGCCTAAAATTCTGGTGTTCAGCCTTCAGAAAGCTTTGTGTGTAGGTTAAATGAAGGAATAATTTAATGAAGGACCTAACCATGTCTCTGAAGCATCCCTTAGGTAGGTGTAGTGATGATTACCTAAAAATTTCAAAGGTATAAGGTAAGAAGTTGATTATGCTCCTCCTTGAAAATCCTGGTTAGAATTAGAGCTCAATTAAAAAAATGTAATTTTCAGAAGGGCTTGTAGTTGACAGTTGCCTGAATACTGAATTCAGACAGTTGTCTGAATATTATTTCTGAATGAAAAAGCCATTTCATTCTCTTTCTGCCACCAAAATTGGAGATGTCCTTCAGGCCTCTAAGATGAGACAAGTGGTAGTCATCTCTGTGCTGCAGCGGTTTCTCTCTTTGACTCTTTTTGCCTGGTGTATTAAAGACCCTCCAGGTAGGCTGGGTTGTGTTTAAATTAGCTGGTCCTCTACCTCGGTTAAGAAGCTCTCTTGGATGAATGTTTAGTGTTAGCATTGAGAGAAACCATTTCTGTAAGTATTCTGATGCCAAAGCTATTGGTATGTTAATTGGGATGAAAAATTAAAAAAGAAAAAGGAAAAAAAAAAAATACATGGACTGTACAGCTTGCTTGAGCTTTCTAGCCTTAGAGGTTTGGCAGGCCTGTTGTGAAAGAGACTCCTGCTTTCCTGATGGAAAACCTTTGGATTAAACTTTCTTTGAGTCAAGGGACTTCGTATATCTGGTATGGAAAAGCCTGCAAGCGTACCCAGCTCACAGCATCTGTGGAAAAACCAGCTGCTGTGTCTGCTTGTGAGTGGTTGTCCTGGGGATCTGCCCGAAAGTCTGTTTTTTCCATTGCTCAAGCACAGTATCAGGCTTGGCATACTTTGTCAAGCAAAATAATACAGATAGAGTTTGCAGCTGGCACACCTTTTAAAGAGCCTACTGTTATAACCTTGACATAACACATTAATTATGCTGTTGAGGTAATGATAGTGGTATACTAGTATAGCTAAAATGGCTCCTATACCTATACTACCAAGGATTGCTTTGGTTCTGTCCCTCCAAGTTGGCATGCTGCAGAGGTACAAGGCAGTTCTGTTCTGCCATACTTGCTCCCTCATCACGTTTCTGTTGGTATCCATGATAAAATAATCCCCTGCTATCCCCAATAAGATTGCAAAAGGTGCAAGGGTGAGGCATAAGAAAACAGACTTGTTAATAATTTAGAAGCTAGATGCCTAATGCTTTCTTAATAGTTGCAGTTGCACACATGAAAATATGATTTATGTATTGATATGATAGGAACACCCTGCAAAATGCATACAGTGTGAATTTTTACCTGTGTAAAACTGTACTTGTAGACATAACTATTCATATTATACTTAACTATTAATATATCTAATGAAGGATTGCCCTGGATATTGGACTAAACTTGGAAAGTCACAGCATTCATGCTTATTGAGTACTTTATAAGCTGTATTGATCTGCAAATTGGGCAATCACCTCCTTTTTGGTGGGAAGTGTGACCCTACCGAAGACAAGTCTTTCGCTTAATTTCAGTTGCACGTTATTTTCCTTCCAAATCTAGAATTACAATTTATGAAAGTAGCAGGGAGACGGATGCTTATTGGATGCTCTTGAGTTCTGGTGAGGATTTTTGGGACACGCTCTGCAACGAAGAGGCGAGGAGCAGTCATCCTTCTCAGTTTGGTAAGCTTGTCCCTGGTGTGCTCTGTCTACAGAGCAGATGCTGGAGGGCACCAACTCGGTGTGTGTTTTGCAAGCTCTGCACTGAAGTACTCTGCTTGGTTTGAGATATATGAAGCTGCCGTATCTTTTCCCTGGAGGCTGAGCTATTCGCCTACCCTGGAATTGAACAGAAAAAAACCCAGCCATTATTAGCAGATCAAAAAGAGCAGTCTGCCAGCCTGCCTAATGCATGGGTTATGCCACAGCCTGGAGCTGGACTTTTGTTAAGAGCAACTCAAATAAGAAAAGCGAGCAAACCTCTGAACAAAACAGAAACCAAAACTAACAAAGGAAGCATCTGCTATTCAGATGAACAGATATAGGTGAGGGAGGAAAAAACAAGTCTATCAGAGACCTCCAAAGGCTTGCTACTTTGGCCAGAAACCTGCAGTTTGGAGGTGGCAGGCATTTCATAGTCCAGTGATGGTGATGCAGAGGTTCCTATGGTGCAATCCTAGGCAAAAGCAGGCTGGGTGATGAAGAGTGGCAGAAGATGCTGAGCTAGGATGCAGGAAAGCCACATCTCAGGTCTTGCTCCGTTTAGATGAGATGCACCTCTCCAGAGCAGCTCGGGTTCTGTTCTCCACTGTGATTTCGATGCAAAGTACAGTGGGGAGAAAGGGAACCTGGTCCCAGCATTTGCCTCCCATTTTCGGCTTGTGTGGTAAAGCAGAGCGCAGCACTGGTGTGTGGCAGCACCAAGGGACTTGCTTGGCTGCTTTGCACGAGCATCTCCCCATGGCAGTACGGTAGGAACCCCGGTCTGCAGAATACTTAGCTTCGTGCTGAGGTGGGTTGGTTTATTTGAAAGTCTTACACAAGGCAGAAATGCTTAGGTTAGTGTTTTTATTACTATAGAATTTGTAATGTTGGGTTAAGGATGCATCCCTGCGAACATGGGAGCAGGAGGGCTATTTGCACTGGTTACTCTTCTAGTTGCCAGAAGCCTGGCTGGTGCGAGGTGGGAGAAGAAACAAGAGGAAGGGTTGTTTTAGCTGGATGCTGAATGTAAAGAGCAGGTACGATATGCCCATGGGCTGCATTGTCGGCATGTAAATCTAGTGAACAGGAGAGAGGACAGACTGCTTGTATTGGCACTGCTGTCAGCTCTCATTTTCTCACAGCTGGGGGACCATGAATGCACAGACTCCATTGATGGGATGTCCTGGTTTTAACCTTCTCAGTGAAGGGATTTGTCTGCCCTGAAGCATAACACATTTCTGCCTGCACCTTTCCAATTGCAAAGGGCTTCACACCCCTTTGCTGAACAGTCCCTGCCAGCCCTGGGGGTGGCTAGCATTACGTCGCTTATCTTCACCTCTCTGTGGAGAGAGAGATGCCCGGCCCAGAGTTTTTAATTGTGATCATCACTCTCATTATTACTGTCTGTAATGTCTGTAGAGCTCAGAGTCTTTGTTTAACCAGCAGCTGGTGAGGCCATCCTCATAAAATTTGAGTAACCTATCACTTTAATACCTTAAAAGTCTTGGCTCCTTGTATTCAGAAGTGAGTAACCTGGTGTGAGAGTGCCTGGTTGCACATAGCATGCATGAACGCTTGAAGCAGATGCCAAGAGGGAGAAGTACAGGAGGAGCACAAAGAAACAGGAAGATTTGGTCAGCCTGGTTGGAAAGTAGCTAAAGCAGCGAGCGAATGCTTCCTCTTATGCGCGCACACGATTTCTGACATTGAGGCAGAAGGCTGACAAGGTGCCTTGGCTTGGAGGACAAGTGGAATGATCTGCATGAAGTCCTTGTGATTTCCTCTCTCAAGGCAGAAGTGGCTGAAAACCTTCAGAAGAAGAGACCTCCACCTGATTTTTGTTGCTGCTAGTTTGTTCTGGATGGTTTGTTGCCACAGAGAGAAGGATCCTTGATCTCTCTGCTCCCTGTTACTGGTGTTGCATCTGCTCCTGATTGAAGGGAGATGGGCCATTAACCTGTTTCCTGGACCTTGCTGTGTTCATGCATCTTCTGACAGAGCAACCCTAAAGTGGAGCTGATCAGCTTCCTCCCTGCCATGAATGTTTCTGCTGTTAATGGGAGACATTTTCGTTCTGGAGGAAAAACACACCTGAAGCTGCCCTGGTAGGTTTGCTTCTGCCAGGGTTCAACTTGGACACTTGGTCAAACAGAGGAACACCTTGGAAGCATTGCCCTGGTCCTTCAACTGCCAGAGGACAAGTGCAGGAATAAAGCGGCTTAAACCCCCCTCTATTCAGCAGTATGACACGGCACTGTCTTCCTATGTGTCTTCCTGTGTGTGTGTACCAGTTTTTACAGCCTTCCGGCGTCATCCACCAATTAATGGTTCTGGTAAGTGTTTGCTGTGGAAAAGCTGTGGTGTAGAGAGGTGATCCTGGCGTGTCTTCCTAGAAGCTCATCCTGTCTGGTGGCATAAGAGTTTTGTAAGGACGACCTGCGTGGTGCAGCATCTAAGATTGCACTGGTGGACATGGCAGGGATGTCCAGGCAGATGGAGGTGCCTCTTGTCCTCAAGTTTCCTCTGTAGAGCTTGTGGCCCACTAATGGTGAGATTGGATGCCTTTTGTAATGGGCTGGTGGTTGTGGATGCTGGATAAATTCTGTGCGGCTCATTGGGGATCTCAGTTCTGGAGTCTGAGCTACCGTTGGGTTGGTGAAGGGTTGCTGCACTTGTTCTTGTCCATTTGAACACTTGCAGTTTCTGTTTCAGAGTGACACACTGTGGAGAAGACAGGACATGCTGTGTCTTGCTGCTTGGAGGTCTGCACCAGAGAAAACATTCCCCTCCGAATCCTCTGCCCAAGAAAGAGCAGCTGGTGGTGGTTCTCTGCAAGGACAGTTAGAAGTATCTGTGATCCCTCCTTGGTCTGCTCGTATTGTAGAGATGGTCTCTTAAGATGCCAGGACAGAGGGCTTAAATGCTGGAGCGCAAACCTCTCCCAGCTTTGCTGTAATGCCAAAGTGTGGTAGCTCAAGAGTGGAGGACCTGCCACGCTGGCTCCAGCCAAGGTCGAACTTGGCCAGTATCCCCCCCCCAGTGACGATCAGAGCGGATGCTCAGGGAAGGAGAATGAGTCGCTGGGTTTAACAGCTGCGGATGGTCTTACTCTCCTGCAGTTTGCATGTTACCTTGCAGACACTTTCTACAGCCCAGTTGTGGGTCACTTGGAAGAAGTATCTCCTCCTTCTGTTTGACTTTTTTAATCTGCTCTCTCGTTGTCTTTCACTGTGAACAGTTGTTCTTTGTTCCTAACATGGTTTGCATGACACCAGTGGCTCCTGCAGGTTGTTTTGTTTCTTGCCTCAGTACATAGATGCCTTTTTTGTGATGCCCATGGCTTGATATTTCATGACGATATACTGTCTGCCTTGACTGTGCTGCTCTGGAGTCTGCATTTCGGCAAACGCTTTGCTTTGAAGAGGATTAGAACTGACCTTGTAATTGGAGAGAAAATAGGGTAATTACAGGCTTAGCTGAAAAAGCATTCTGTGCTTTGTTGCATTGACTTTCTTGCTGGAGGAGTTGTTGAACATACTGAAGAGAAGGAATTTGGAAACATGCCCACATGACCCCACATCTATTACTCAGCAGGCATTTTTGTTGCACATCTTGCATTTATTCTCTGCTGAAACATTAGGCAATTTATCAGTCTTTCTATTCTGTAGCTGGACACCCCTTTGCACTGTCTGTCTTTCCAGCTAAAAATGAAGTGAGAGCGATGCTTGCTAACAGCATGATCTCAGTGGTTCATCTAGAGGAAGACAGAAGCTGGCTGCTCTCTCCATTTAATCACTCAGTTAAAAGTACTGAAAGCTGCAAACAAACTCGTTTCAGTTTTCCAAATGCTGTGATAAGAAAATAACCAGCCCTGTTTCCTCAAAATTGCCAGAGTTGATGTCCATACACATAAAAATCCAACACATCCAAAGCCCAACTCACAGGTTCCTATACAAGAGCACTACTGCTTGAGATGGCTTGATGGAAATAATAACGCATCCAGTGAATTGATCGTCATGCTCCACAATAGATAGTACGCTTTCCAGCAGCTTATTTACTGTGGTGCTTAGGGAGGACAGGTCTGTGTCAGCTGTGGATTTTTCTGGTCTTCCCTCGGCAAAGATATTTCTTTGCATGTCTATGGATTTCTGCTCTGTGCATATAGATATGGTATTACTTGGTATGTACTTTGGAGGCTGGAGGGGAGCTGTGCCAGTTACCATGAACAGTGAGGGCCCTTGCTTGAGGTGACTGATGAAGGGAGCAGGCGAGAAGTTAAGCCTTTCTCTGTGCTGGTCCATGTTGAGAGGATTGGAGATCCATCAACAGCAATAGTGTAGAAACTGGGTGGTGACTGGTTCTGGTGAAACTTTTCCTGTGTGTCTTGGTTTCTCTTTCCAATGGGATTTCCTTAAAACTCTCCCCCTTCCCTGTCTTCTGGTGGCTGGTGCAAGATCAGATTGAGAAGGGCCTTTGCCCATGGCAAGGGCTCCCAAACACTAAGATGACTAATTTAATTGATGATGCGTCTGAGCAGAGGAACTAGCTGCCTGCCTGGCTGAGTGCCGATGGCTCGGTGGGACTTCGCCTCTCCCCTCGCTCTTTGGGTGGTCCCATGGTACCTGTCATGGTTTCCTGTGAGGCTTGTATTCGCTGTGCGTGCAGGATTTGTTCTTCACCTGGGACCAGAATGTGACCAATGTTACTTCAGGAATAGCAGCAGCAAAACCAGGCTGCTGTCATCAGCTCTCCGAAAAGCATTTGGTTGCTGTTTTTCCCGTGCCACAACAGAGCACTGCAGACTTCTCTGTCTCTTGCTCCAAATGCAAGTAGCTTTCTTTGGTCTTTTGTGTTCCTGAAGAATCTTGTGGCAACATGCCACCAAAATTCTGCTGTTCAGGTTGAGGCATGCCATGGACATGTCCTTCCCCTGAAGGGAGGAGGAGAGCATGGACCAAAGATGACAGATGTTATGCATTAAACAAGGTGACTTGCCACAGTGTGGTTGGCATTAGCGGTCCCGGGAGCCAAACTTCCGTGGGGCTTGGTGTGCCCACGTGTCCTTTCCACTGCAATGTGGAACTCGGCACAGTCTGGCTTTGCAAAGCAGAGTCCACTGCTGTTGGAGAGCTTTCTCCTGACCTTCTGCCTGCCTGCTGAGGCAGAGCCTGCAAAGTGCCAGCCTTTGCCGGTCCAAAGTCAAGGGGCTGGTGTCCCATGAGGCGCGTGGCGGAGGGAGTGGAGAAGCCTTGCGGCAGGTTGGGAGCAGCGAGCATCTGCGGTTGTGCCGAGCATGTTACCTACCTGTGTGCCAGGGAGTGTCTGTCAAAGCTTGGGTTTACAAACAGAGGAGCTCATTAGTTAGGGCAGCTGCATGATGTGGCAGGGTGCCCAGGTTTGGGGGCTTTTGGGCAGCTGCTTGAAGGAGGAGGCAGTTGCTGAAACATTCATGAACTTGACTGTGAGCAAACTCTTCCCAGTTGCCTGGCCCACAGTGGAGATGGGCGAGCACTGCCAAGAGCTGCTGTACTAGTCCCAGGCGAGGTGACAGGGAACAGCCTCAGGAGCCTGCTGCTCCCTGACACGCTCCTCTGCATTAATTCTCTTCGTTAATTCCTGTAATGAATTTCTGCCTTCAAAAGCCGAAATGAGCAGAGGTCTGCCAGAGCAATGCCAGGAGTGGCAGCTTTCTGGTTTTATATTTTTTTTCCTCCTGTAAGGTTCATATGAAGGAGAGTGCTCGTACAGTCTCAAGAAAAATAGCAACAAAACAATGCTAAATACTGACTGTAAAAAACCTACTTATTTGTTGCATGCATGTTGCAGTGGCAATGGGGGAGTCTCATGCAAGCCCCTTGTTATTTTAGCTTTTTTTCTTTACTACTTACATAAGTTTCAGACTCTTTTTAATATTATTGCCCTATATTTAGAAGTAAGGGCATAATAGTTCAGCTTCTGAACACCTTCAGTCTTTGCATGTCTCACAAGATGGCTGGGACACATGCTGGTACCTTGTTTTACGGCCCCATGTTCAACACGAGCTAGGCTGACTTGTTTGTGAGCATTTCCATAAATTGTTGTTGTCCTGTTTTCCTTTATAAGCTTTCTCCTGTTTTCCTCCTGAAAAATAACACAGTGGATGGTGGCAGGAGCGGAGTCAGGGAATTCAAAATTAACAGCTGAGCTTGTCCTCAGTTCACCCCCTCACATCTCTTGCCACAGCAGCCTGCATTAGCAAAGATGACACTGTGTTAGCCAGAAGAAATACATTTTCTGCTGCATGAAGAACCGGCTAATCGTTGCGTGCCTCGGTTTCCCCATTTAAGAATATGTTCTTTAAATCTTTAAAACTGCCTGTCTTCTCCCAAGCCTGCATCTCTCTCAAACAGGCATGAATTTTGTTATAAAGTCCTCTGTGGCAGTGCTATCGTGAATCTGATGCTGCTTCCTACAGACAGACGCAAAATGTCTTTCTGTGCATCATTTGGGGAACAGCCTCCGTAACACAATAGGACTTGAAGTTTTCCATTTTAATTTTTTTTTTTTTTACGGGGTATTTTTGCAGATGTTATGGTTAAAGGCTTCTATTTTTGAAACCTTAAATCTTGGAATGTGGCTTCATAACAGTACATAGTGGGATTTGGAAAAAAGTCTGCTAAAATCGTATATAAGGGATAGTGGAACAGTTAGGTCATGTTAAAGTTGATAGACTTTCTGCTGCTGGTGCATGCGATTTATTTTTTTTAATTTTTTTTTTAATACAGAGCTATGAATGTTTTTCTTTTTTACAAAAACAAATAATGGGCCTTCCATTTTAGACAAATGTCCCTTTTTTACAATGGTGTTTTTTTCCCCAGTTAATGGCTTTTTTAGTGGGAGCTGCCCTGTTCTTTCCATCTGATCTCTGTGCCCACACCTCTGAATGTTTCCATTTCAGAAAGGAGGACAACTTCCGTGCCAGTAGACAAACTTCAAAAGCTGCCTTGCAGGAAAGTGTCACAGGTCTGAGGCGTTGGGAATGAGTGGGGAAAAAAAAACCCAAGCCACTTAATTTTTTTACTGCCATGCAAAGATAATAGAAAAACTTGCTGCTTGGTTCTTCCAGTCCTTGTCACGCTAAAATACTGGAACTGAATAATCCTGTCACCCCCTAAAAAGAACTGGAGGGATTTAGGAGCGCTCAGTAGTTTTTAAGGAAAATACAATGTTTTACCTATTAAATGCTGCGGTTGCGCTGTCACACTTGGTGACTTACAATGGGACTTTTGGGTGCTGCTTAGCTGCCGGATACAGGTAAGGGCTCTCCTTCTCCATATGGCATCATATAGCTGGAGGTATTCACAGCGCAGACCCAAGTGGTACCCAGTAGTTGTGCTCGCCCCCATCCCTAGTGCCCAACTCCAACCATCCTGGTGGGGTTTGAATTAGGCAATGTTTTTCTGTCCAAGCCTCCTACAGCCTATTGAGAGGAAAGGGGAATGGCTTTTTTTCATGAGCAGCTGAATGCAATGCCCTAGTTACCATGGTTTTTTAAATGGAGTACTTCAAAGGATGTACAAAAGCATCTTTAACACTTGCAGTGCAAGGAGAATGAAAAGATCTAGATTATGTCAGCACTGCAACAGAGGCTTAAATGAGTGTCATTCTTTTATTGTTAGGAGATGACCCAATTTGGATTGTATTTATCGAGTGGGAGGGGAGAATGGACCTGTTTCAGATGACTTTTGAGCCTTAAATGTACTTACAGGCTTTGTGTAGGGATTGCATTGGCTCCTGCTGGGTAAGCAGAGCCCTTTGGAGGGTGTTCCCCGTGTACTGGCGCAGTGACGCGTCCTGCCCTTCCTGGCTAGACATGTGCTGCCAAAATGGGTTGATTCATGCCACGTCTCTCCGCGTGGCATTGTATTGGATGGGGAAAAAATGACTTGTCAGACAGAACCTGCCCAGCTGATTTTTATTTATTTTACGGCATTTTCTTGCAAGGCTTTTAAAGCCTCCAGTTACTATATAATTTGCAGACCGGCTCCAGCCAAGCAGATCCGTAGCTGAAGGCTGTGACCCTGCCAAGGACTGGTGAAGGTAATAGGTTGTTAAGCCTGCATACAGTGGGGTGCTTCTCTTTCCGCTTTTTTCCCCCCTTCCTGTAAAATGATGGGCAGTCTGGTTTAAGCACCACCTGTGTCACAGTCTGCTGTCCCCTTCTTTTCTCATGGCTGGGATGCCAATGAAGAACTTCCTTTTCATCTTAAAGGGGTTTGAAAGTTGGGCGTTAGGGTCTGTTGCTGCTGTCTGCATCTCCTTCTGGAAGGCTCTTACCTGTCTTTTAAACAATTTTGGTCCTGCTGGCAGGAATACACCATCTGCAGATCCTGTGAAGGATGTAATTTCTCGGATTATCTTTTTTTTTTTTTTTTTTTTTTCCCCCTTGCAAGGTTTTCCCTGTAGTCATTACATCAAGCTCAACCTTGATGATGCGAACTACTTTGAGATGTGTCCAGAGCAGAAGCTCCTGTGGGCTTAAACCCATCTACAAATTTGGGAGGGGGAAGGAAGAAGATAAGCAGGGAAAACTCATGGGGAACTGGAGCTCAGAAAAGCTCAGCCTTTCCAGCAAACGTTCCTTTCTAGTTCAGATGGGCCTTGTGTGAAGACTAGTGGAAATCTGAGTTTCATTGTAAATTCATTAGCAACATTCCCATTCATTTCAGTGGAGCCAGGGTTGTGTCCTCCAGCTAACCAACGCTGTAAGCCCATGCCTCTTCCTCTGGATATGTATGTCTGCCTTGCGTGCCCCCAGCCTGCTTTTCCAGGGAGCCCTTTCCAGGTGAAGGGGGGGAGGAAGGCATCCATCTCTTCCCACAGCTGTCCCAGCAAGCCACAGGCTGGTCCGCTCCCGGGGAGCTGCATCCCAGCTCTGGTGGGGTTTGGAAGGGTGGTCACCGGAGCACTTGCCGGAGGACAAGAGGGCTGCAAGTGCTTGGAGGGACTGCCTGGATTTGCTCCTTTGGAGACACCGACAGCCACAAAGCCTGGCTACGTCCAAGGGCAGATGCATCCAAGCCCGGGCTGCACTGGCACCAGTGGACTTCTGCATTAAGTGAGGTTGTTGCTCTGTAGGAATCGGCATCTGATGCTTTTAGGTTTGCAGAGAACCTGCTGGCTGGAAAAGCTTTCTTGTTTGTGGGCAAAAGTATCAAAATTATGTTAAATGCAGGTGTCCTGCACAGCTGGAGGTGAGGGTGGGTGGACGGACAGTCTTGTGGGGCAAGGTCCCCCGGGGTCTGCCAGCACACCACGCTCAGGGCAGCCTGCAGCAATGGCGGAGTTGAGCGTGTTGGGGCAAAGTGGCATTTCCTCCTTTCCCTGGCTTTCCCCAGGGCACGAATGGCAGTTTTTGAAACCTGAAGGCTTCCTACAGAGAGGTCTGTCTGGCATGGGAGATGTGAACCTGAGCTCAGCCTTGGATGTGTCCCTCATCTGTCCGTAGGAGCTTTAGGCTGGTTATTGTGTTCAGTTTGTTTTTCTTCATTTTTTTTTTTTTTAAATCAAATTTGATAATCCTGGTCCAAGTAAAGGATAATGAAAATTAAGTAACTTGCCCTACCTCTTACACAGCCACTGCTGTGTGTAGTTAGTAGTTTCATGAGAAATGAGGCAAGGCAGAGCTCATTTTGCTTTCCAATGACCAAGCTGGCTCTGCAGGAGTTAGGAGTAAGATGGGATAGTAATTGGGTGTGATGTTGTGGTCTTTAGGGCAAGACTACAGGAAATTCATTGTATTCCTTTGAACAGGATGGAGCCTTTCACATGATTTTTTTTTTTTTTTTTTTAAGCTTTAATTCTCTAATCTTGATCCATTACCTAATAGCAAGAAGACTCCCTAAACTTGGAAATGTATTTCATCTGCTTGGGAAGCAAAAGACTCCATCTTGGTCTGTCTGGGGAGCTCTGGCTGTGCCCCTGGTGTGGGGCATCTTTTTTAGCAGGTGTTGGGGCTTGCTGTGCCGAGGGCAATGCATTGAATCCCCTTTTAATTTGCATTAGTGCTGGAGGGTTTTTGGTTGCAGTGGTCTGCTGCTGTTGGCTCGCCTCCAAGCTATGTTGTGGGCTGTGTAGTGCTTGCTGACATGGACCTCCCCCAGACTTCCCCTCTGCTGTGTCTCTTGTACCTGAGAAGTCACTCCAGAGCAGCTTTTCACTGTGTCTTCCCACTCGGTGAAATCTGTCTGTAGGGGCGGTCTGTCATTCGGCTGTCCTGGCTCCTTGCAGAGCTCACTGGGATTTCGGAAGGAATAAGAAAATATATTTAATGTCAGTGGCTTTACATCAGGAGGATTGATTACTACTTTTTCCTTCATCCTGATAGCTTTTCTCCTAGACTTTTTAGGCATGTGCGGAGTATAATTTAATTTCCTCTTGTATTTAACAGCTTTAAAAGGACTAAAATCAGCAGCTGGTTGGAGTTGTGATTGGGGATGCAGAAACTTTCATCCCCTTCTCTTCTAGAGCAGATAATGCTTCAGGTGCAAAGGAGAGTGGAGAGCTGTCCTGTAAAGCAATCTGCTGCACTTTTGCAGCCAGAGTCCTGTTTCAAGCCCTCTGGGGTAATGTTCTGGGATACTCTTTTTAATCTCACATGTGACCCTCAGCTTTTAAAGAGCGCAGCTGAGTCTGCTTCGTTACCTTGCCCAGTTTGAGTTGCATGTGCTGTGGTCCACAAGCCTGCAGAGTGTCTTTTCTGCCGCTGCACTTCTCCCTGATGCTTTTAACCTGGTTTCAGTGCAACACCCCTGCCTGCTTTTCCCTAAAAACCTCTTGCCCTGTTTCAGCTAAATTTCTATGGGGTAGAAACCCTACAGAATTAATTTTCTACTTGGTGGAGAGATGGAGTCCTAAGTTAATGACTCACCCTGAGGGAAGACAGATGGGACTCTGGCAGCCTGTGAAGGGTAGAAACACTACGTCTGGTAGCTCATCACTGGAGATGATGAAGAGGTTGTCGGTGGTAAGACAGGGTGGTAAGACTCAGGGGATGCAGGGGATGACTCAAAAGTTGGGCTGCAGTAGTTACAGTGTCCACAGCACAGCTCACACGCGCACCCTGCCCTTACATCTGGTGTGGAGGCTGTGGGGCGGTGGAACCACCCGACGACCCACGGCGCGGGTGGGAGAGCCTGCGGATGAGCTGCGGCACTGCCGTGTGGAGCGGGTGACATCCTGGAGCATCCCTGACGTGGCTGGGCGAGGAAGTTCAAGGAGCCTGGCATCAGCTTGCTCATCACCTGCGTGGGCTCCTCGCTGTTGCGTGCTGGAGCCCTGGGGGAGCATGAGCTCTTTTCTCTGAGGCTCCTGCAAGACAAAAGGCGAAGTGCTGCAAACCACAACAGCTTCCACTCTAAAAATACCATAAAAGGCCGTGTCCTTAGAAGCTGGGCATGGGAGCAGTTCCCACCCACATTACTGCAGCATGAGTCACTAGGCTATTGCAACTGCTCTCCAAGTGGATGCCCAGCTGAAGATGCAGTGAGGAGCAGAGGGAGGAAGGGGAACCGCTCTTTAGCGCTGTGGAAGTGATGAAGGGTTACAAAGAGGATGACACGCAGGCACACATGAACTCGACTAACTGCCGGATGGTTTTGCTTTCGTTAGTATTTTTTCTTGAGAACTTCCAGCCAAATGCTGCTTGCTGATGATTTGAGCTTAAGATGTTTGCAGCCAAGAGTCTTCTGAATATGCAGAAACACCCCATTTGCTTTTAGGAAGCACAGTAATTGCCACATGAATAATATGAAGCTGGAAAACCCCTCTGACATGGAAGTATGTTTTACTTACTCTCTTTAAGCAAAGTTTTTCTCTCCCTATCCTCCCTCCTCGTCTTCATCCTTCTCTCCCCTACCCTGGCGCAGAAACAGGCTGCGCTTCCTTGTGACAGATGGTGTAAAAACACATCTCCCTTAAGTTACCTGCTCCTCCTACCTATGCTTTTTATCCAACATGCAGGTATTAGGGAGCAAATTTGGGGTTGTTTTGGTTTCTTTCCTGAGACGCCACCCACCTGCCCTGGTCCCAGCAATGGTACGGTTATTGTTTTCCCTTTTCCTTCCCTTCTGCTTGACGAAGTCTTGGCTATCGGGGTTTACTGGATTAAGTTTGTCAGTGGGAAATTCTATAAAAAGCTTCCTTTATTTAGACACCAACCCAGTAATGACATCATGTGGGCACGTCTTCCAAGTTCCTCCGGGCTGAGCGGATGGAGGGAGGTGGTGGCCGTGAAGCTGAGCCTTGCCTCTTTCTTAATGCATCTCCATGGTCCTGCTCAGTGGCTGTCCTTCAAAATAACCCCGATCCTCCTCCGGGGAGGTCCCCCAGCAGACTGGTGTATCTCCTTTAGCCAACTTTTCAACAGTATAACATAGCTGTGGTTGTCTTCCTGCTCATCGCTTTCAGGTTAGTCCTCGAAGTGCTTTTTGGTGGGTATTCACCCTGACTTCTCAGGGAAGCAGGAGGCTTCCACACTCAGTATCATCAATGCTGCTAAATTTTGCATCAGGCCAGTTTCAGATGACTTTGACAGGGGAGCAAGTGGACTAAACGTATGAGGGAGCAGGGGAAATGGGCTCATTTCCCATGAGATGTGCTGCTTGTTTTATGGTGGAGGGAAGGGGGCACCTGGGAGGGACAGCAGGGCAAGAGTTGGCCACCAAATTAATGGACTGACAAAATTATATTTGTGTGTGTGATTTCTTAAAAAAAAAGTATTGTTTTGAGCATTTCTGAATGGGGGAAAGGTATATATTTGTTAAGGGTTAGAAAGTAAAGAGTGTGACCTGGACAAGGTTTTGGGACCTTCTGGAGAAGTTATTCCTGGATTTCATTTACATCTTTGGAGGAAAAAGCATGCTGTGGTGTGCTAACCTTCCCCTTGTACGTGCTTGGTTTGCTAAAATGTTAGCACAGGTGTTCCCTTACCCGCCTGCAGTAATTCCTGGGTATTTTTCTACGTGATCAATAAACCAGAGCTTATTTAAGCAATGAAGTGGTACAAAACTCTTTGCTGGGGGGCATTTAATTGGCTCCCTTTAGTCTGCTCATCCTACTCTTGTAAGGAAGCCATCAGATTGCTGTACATCATGGCTATTTTGCTGTCCACTAAACGTCGATTACACCCTTTAGGGCTGGGAGGATTTTGGGCAGCATACTGAGTAACCAAATCAGTTGGTCCATAATGCAGATTTTTGCAGTCCTGCCTAGGATTTGGGTCAGGCGAGAGGCGGTTTCCAGCCCTGCGCCAATGCTTCCTCTGCGCTGCTGCTCTGCTTGTTGACATTATCTCCTTCCCACGTTCTCCACCTCGATACTCTGAAGTATTAAAAAATAAAAATAAATCCATATTGCACAAACGCTCTGCAACTCTGTATGGCTGGCCAAAATACTTTGGTCTCTTTAGAAAGTTATTTTGCAAAGTTAGGTGGTGCTAGAAGAAAATACAGATTTGCAGGTGCCAGATTCAGACAGTATCGTACCATCAGATGGCACAGAAAAGTGGGATCTTTGAGGCAGCAACCAAGACTTTTCCCAAGGTCTCTTGTTGTGTTCCCGGGCAAGAAAATCCAGTGTTCAAAATACTACCTTAATTAAAAAACAAACATACATGTTTTTAACATTGGGAAGTGATATCTGATAATGCTTTCTCTAAAGAAGGGGTGTGGGGATCGGGTATTTTTAGCTGCAGCTATTCTCAAGTTGTTGTTCTTTTATGACCTTCTCTTAATAATACATTTCTCTAACGCTTTCTTTAAAGTTTTTGTAGTTCCAGAAACTTTTTCAGCCAAAGGCATGTTGCTGGGGGGAGGAGAAGAGGGAGGAGCAGCCCACAGGCAGGAGAAGTATTGAAATCTGTTTTCTGATGGATTTTGGTGCCTAAGAGCGTGTGATGTTAGAGTTGGGTGCATCTCATGAGGGACCTTTCCCAGGTCAGAGGGGTGGCTTGCACTTCAGCTTTTCCCCTGGCTGCAGCAGCTGTAAGATTGCCAGTTCTTAAAAGCACTTGAGAATGGGATCAAAAAACTGAATTTGGACAAGTTTAAAAGGTTGGAAGAGGAAAGCTTGGACAGAGGAATGACATGCTGATGGAGATGCTGTAGTGCAGGAATCCCATGGGAGGGCAGGCATAAGGAATGGCAACTTAAATTTCAGGTCTTTGTGTAGTGCTTTGGGCTGTGGCTGTCTGGAGACACTTGGGACTTACCTGCGAATGTCTCTGAGATGATAAGGAAGCCAACAAATTCCAGTGTACGACCTGAAGGTCATCTTCATCAGTCCATAGGCTGCTGGACTTGCCTGATGTCTACGGACTGAAAAGCCAACACAGATCTTTGGGATCAGGTGAGCTGGTCCTGGGCTTTTGCAAACACCAAAGTGGCCATGAAAAAGCTTCTCAAAGAGCGGTGCTATAAAAAGCAGGAGGAGAGAAGGGCTTTCAGGTTGGGTTGCTGATGCTATCTGTCTCTTGGTAGTTACCAGCAGAGATGGTCGGGCTTTCCAAAGTGAACTGCACAGTTAGGTGTTTCTCCGCGCTTGCCTCTGATGACATTGGGTGAGGAAAGCAATTAAGCTGCATGTAAATAATAAACGCATGCCATGTGAACACGGGCAGGAAGAAGGACAGGCAAGAGGTGTCCATGCTGCATTGGTGGCGTGCCACTGCGTCGCAGGGGGCATCAGGGACATTGATGCTGGTGGTGGGGCTGGGGAGGTGTCTGGCTTGGGCTGAGCCTGGGGAAGGGACAAGGAAGGTGTTTAAGTGGTTGTTTACTTCTTTATATAGGTATTTTTTTCTCAGTACCCAAATCAGTGATGAGGAGTTTCTGCTAATTGGCAATAAATGAAATGAAGGAAACATTCCCTGAGCTGAGACTGTTTTGCTTGCCAGCAAGCCCTTTCAAGCTGTGGTGCCTTTTTAACGACCACAAGCACTGTCAGAAATGACAGCCCAGCCTGCTGAAGGTGTTGACACCACACACGGTCACTGGTCCAGCCTTGGGTCAGAAAAAAAAAAAAAAAAAAAAAGGGTCACTACTCCCCGAAGCACAGAGCCCACATCCTGCAGCTGCCAGCGGCGAGGAGCAGGGCTGCAGGGGTATGGGGAGGCTTGCAAGCCCCGTGCTGCTCCGGGGCTGGGCAGGACTTGCCATGGTAAAGAGGATCTTGCTTGGAAGAGGTTATGGATCATTTAACACCAGAAACTTGCCAAAGTGGTCTTTGTTTTTTTCCGGTGTTCTTGGACCAAGAATTTATTTATTTTGAAGCTCATATTTTCAAAATCTGTTCAGTCTTCGGTAGAGCCTCATGCCAAAGTGATTGCCAGAGTTAAGACCTGAGCTTTCCTCTTCTGGATGAGACCTCCTGCGAGCTTTCACCAGCAGATAATGCAGGGCTGGTGCTGAGCTCCTGCAGGAGCGTGGTGTCTGCGACTCCACATTTTCCCTTGCATTGGTTTCGGGGTATGGAGTAGCTGTCTGGGTAATGCTTTCATTGCAGGGAACTAAACACGTGCGTCTAAAAGCTGTTTGGGCTTGGCAACAGCCATCATGGGCAGATTTCAGTTAGGAGTTTGCAAGGTGTCAGCTTGGGTTGCAGTAGTTGAGTATTTCATATCCTGAATAATACTTGGACTTTTGGTGCCCTTCTTGGTTTTAGGACCTGACACTTGATACTCTGGTTGCTTAAAAAAAAATAAAATAAAAATAAAAAGTGACCAAGCATGTGCATGCATTCAGTGCTTTTTTGGGACCTGTAAGCTTAGCACTGTGTTTCCATGTGACACCTGCGTTTAATTCTGTGTCGCTCATTGGCAGGACCACCACAGGCTTAGTGCCTGGCACAAGAGTGATTCCTTTGGTCGCTGAATAAAAGAGCAGCATCAGCAAGAGTGGAAGTTTCATCCGGGTGGTTTTGGGGTGAAACGTGGTGATAAGGGATCTGGCAGGAAGGAAGTGCAGTGCATGGTGAGAAGAGAGAAACAGCAGATACTCAGAGTATGATACAGCAGATGCTCAGAGTGGGCAGAGTATCTTCTAGAGATGATCTGCAGCTAGAAAACAGGGACAGCTACTTGAAGCCAGGTCAGCGCTGCAGAGTTGGCCCCGTCTCTGCAGGCCAGGCAGCTGGAGCATTGTCTCCTGACAGAGGAGGTGCTGGAGCGTGCAGTCCCCAGCAGCGATGGGAAGGGCAGGACCAGGCTGTGCCTGTGTCTGGGCTGGATTTGCTGGGGGGGCTCAGAAGGGTCTCTGTCCCAAATCACCCCTTGCTGCTTTTTGTTGGGAGTGAGCCTGTTCTTCTACTGAAAACCCTTCCGAAACGAGGAGGGGAGAAACAATCTGGGAAAGCAAATATTTTACGATAACGGTGAGCAACAGTATAAGCTTTTGTTTTCTGTCAATGGAAGGAAGTGGGAGAAACACGTAATAGGTTTAGCGCAGTGCAGGAGTTACTGCTGCAAAAGAGATTTAGTGCTCGCCCTCCTGTAGTGGGTCCTAGGAGAGGGTCCGGTGGGGAGATATCCATAAGGAGAGGATAGGCTGCTCGGAGCAGGTGGGAAAGGCACCGCTTTTGTTTTGCTGCAGCTGTGCATCTGTCTGATAGCAGGTGCTAAAGGAGGGTCTGCAACCGGTGGACCAGTGGGCCGAGACCGGAATCCAGGTCCAGGCTTACAGGGGAAATGGGAACCGGGAAGACGAACTCCTTGGTTTGTACTCGGCCAGGACAAGACTGAAGCAACTGTGCTTTAAATTAAAGGCTCCTCTCTATTATAAAGATGATGATAAAGAGTGAACCAGCTCTCATCTCTGCTCTCTGCAAAGGATCCTTCCTGCTGAAGGACTTGACGTTTTGTAAAAAATAAAATGCAGAAAACTCCTGTGCAATTGCTATTCTATTTTGAAGTCTTATCCAAAGGCCTGCAGGCATGTTCTAACTTGAGCATGCATCTTATTCTTTATGTTGGCCCCACTTTTTACTTTAGGGAAAAAAAAAAAAGGATTTCTTTGTGCCCTTCATATCAAAACACCCTCCACTGCCCTCAGATGCTTATTTATTGACAAATTCCCTTTTCCAAGCCTTCTTGCACAGGGCCGAGCCCAGCTGCACTTTAGTAGGATGCATTCAGCCCTCCCAGGTTTTGATCTTAGAACAGGAAGATTCCCACTTCCCAGGCTGTGGAGGAAATAATCACCCTGCTTGCAAATGTCTTTTGTAGCAGTTAACTGAAATTTTGTGTTTATAAGTGAACTGTTTTAAGTGAAGGTGTTTTAAGTGAACTGCCTAGTTGTTGCTTTGTTGGGTGAATGTTAAAGCATTTTTAAGACAAATGCATCTTTCAAGTTGAAATTATCTTTTTTTTTTTCTTTAGCTGAGCATGTCTTCAGCTAAGTAAGACTGCATCTTGAAACACAGGTGATACTCGAGTTGTGTTTGTTTCCTGGGGAGAGCAGCACCTGCTGCTGCTGCTTTTATGGGCAGCCTTGCATGGGTCTCCGTCGTACCAAATGCTTGTCTTGAGAGCCTGTGGCAGTGATGTAATCTACTTAAACTTCTCCCTCTGCTTTTTATCTCATCTGAGATGGGGTTTTGTAATTTTTTTAGTTCTTCCATGCATACTGTCACTTTCCCCATGCAAGCTCCAGCCTTCACTGGAAGAACCCTTCTCAAACATTTTCATTAGTGGACTTGAGCCTGCTGTGGTCCCCTTTGACTTGCTTTTATCCCGCTTCCATTGCTGTCCATTATTCACATCAGAAATACTGAGGACATGGAAAACAGTAATTGTAGGTAATAGATGTACTGCAGTTTTGAGCATTGGTTTTTCTGAAGTTCCTTGTGTTGCTTTTTCAAGCATATTTGATTGAAGGTGCTGCCTGAACGCCTCCGAAAAACTAGAAATGGAAAGATGACATCCTGTTTGATGTCTGCCTGTGTCACCTGGCTGACTCAGTTGTACATCCCCAAGGGTATTGGGCTCCATGGTGGCACCTGTGGGTGCAGGTCAACACCAGACCTGCTCGGGGCTCTCCATGTACCACGTGGAGCTGGACTCCAAACATGGGGTTCCTTGTGCCACCCCTTCACCTTTGAGTCCCTCGTGGGGTAAAACGAGGGATGACCCAGATGATGTACTCGAGCGTAGCGTTCTCCCCCCAGAAACCAAGCTGAATCCGTGCCTCTTCCTGATGCTGTGATCATCACAGGAGGTTTCCAAACCAGAGGTGGGGGAGATGCTGAGTCAGCAAACCTGAATTTCTGGTTGACACACGTTTGAGGTGGCCTAGGGATGCTGGGGGCATATGTCATTACGTGGTGGTACGTGCCACGAAGTGTGGCGGTGCTCTGCCATCTCCCAGATGGAGGGGTGCATGCCAGGGGCTCACCCTCACTGCTGTGGGTTGGGGGAAAGTGCTGCCATTTTGATAAAGCCCGTGGGACGGCAGCGTGGTGATGTGAGCAGTCCTTGCCGAGCTCTTTGGAGGCTGGCGTTTAGCTAATTAGGAAATACCCCAAGTGCTGAGGGTGAGCTTGCAAGGAAAAAAGTGTTGTTGGGGGCTTTGGGTGAACATAGGGCTGGTGGAGGAGGGGGGAAGACTCATTTTATCCCCCAAGCAGACATGCAGCAGTGCCAGCTGCTCACACCCACTGCACTGGGGACCAGCATGGCTTTGCTCCGGGACTGGGGACTCCCGCTGCAGTGACGGGGAGATGGGCTCCGCACTTGCACAGGGTTGTGGTTGGTTGGCGGCGTGGGCTCGGACCGCAGTTTTGGGACCACTGGTTTGGCTGCTGTTGATGGCCCGGAGCTGATGCTGATTGCTGTCAGTCACTGCCCAGCATGGCACCTCACCAGCTGCCCGCTACCAGCACTAGGGCTTTGCCAGCGACCGGGAGAGTCGCATCCTCTTCCACACTTAGGTCTTACCAGCATCCAGCACCAACCCGCCTGGCTGCGTTTCCACTGCTCCCCTGAGCATCTTTTCATTGCGCTTATATCTAAAGTACGGAAACTGTTATTGCAGTAATACAGCTTACTCCAAAATATCAGTGCCATTTCATTTTCCCTGCTCGGTAAGTTGCATGTCTCAATGGATCCATTTTTAGTGTCAGGTTTAGTTTTATGTTGACCATGGTAAAGTGGTAACAGCCAAATACATTGTGAATTGTAAGATGTATTTTGGAGCCCTGACCAAATGACACAGATGTTGATTTCAACTATTAAAAAAAACAAAAACAAGAACCCTTGAGTTATTTTTACATTGACTCATAAGCTGGCGAGCTGCTTTTAACAGGGTGTCATAGAATCATAGAATGGTTTGGGTGGGAAGGGACCTTAAAGATCATCTCGTTCCAACCCCCCTGCCATGGGCAGGGACACCTTCCGCTAGACCAGGTTGCTCAAAGCCCCATCCAACCTGGCCTGCAACACTGCCAGGGAGGGGGCTGCCGGGCGAGCCATGTCCTACATGACCATTGCTGTTTTGTAAGCTGAAATATTACATCTGCCTTAAGTCTTCGCCTCCGGTTGGATTTTATAAAAATATTTTCCATGAAGGGAAGAGGGGGGGACTTCTTGTGTGAACAATTTCCTCAAAGGGAACACAACCATTAAATTTTCTTGTTTATATAAAAAGTTGCTTATGCACAAAAAAAATAGCAAAAATTCCTGCGGCTGTTCAGTTGGGGTAATTTTAGGAGTTATCAACAAGCAAAAAGGAAGGGAAAGGTTATGTTGTAATTAAAAAAAGATTGCTTTCATACTCCTTAAAAATTTTGTGTATCCTAATGCTGTCCTGCATATGGTTCAGGGCTGTAAAAGAGCTTTGGGAGACATTTTCTCCGTACTTCCCAGTGTCGGATCAAATACTTCTTTTTCCCCTGAAGTTTTCTGTTACCAAACATGCCTGCGTGGGGCTTTGGTAGAAAAAAAGAAGTTAACAACAGCTCGCCCATTAGAGTCCAGAGATGCTGTTTGAAGGTAATGCAAGTCCAAGGTACTGCCAGCAAAATGGTCAGGGAGTGTCCTCTGCAGAGGCTGCCAAATACAAATAATTTACTGCATGGGGTTCTGTGTTTGGAGGCAGTTTGGGCTGATTAAACTTATTACAGCAGTTGAAGGAATGAGGATGGTACTCGGAGAACCTCATTTAAAATACATATTTTCCTAGGGGATGGGCATTAGTCTGGGTCAGGGTCAGGCTAATGGCTCAAGCTGCCTCCCCTCCTAAAAATGGGGTGCAGCCAGGGGCTCTGGCAAGTGGTGCAAGACTCCACATGGTCAGCGTAGGTCTCACTTTAACTCAACTTATATGTCTGTAACTTATAAATCATTCGCCTTGATGATTATTTTGGGTGAGTTTTCCATGGACAAGCTGCATCTTGTTGTTAGTGGATTTTTAACTTCCTACCCATTTATTTCATTGGCTGTCCCAGTGACTTTATATGATAGTACGTTTGTTATTTCCTTATTTGTGTTTCTAAAAAGATGCTGCCCCTCTGTGCCAAGGAGAGCAAGGGCTGCTGGCAGCACGATAGCTTCTTTTTGCATCCTTGTTCCTTTGGTTTTGGCTAGTGACCATTGCTAGCTCTGCAGTGCCCAGGGTGACATCTTAGGTATCAGCCAGGACGCGTGTCCTCACCCCGCTGCTTCGGGCACGTGTTAGGTGTGGGTGGTCTCTAGCTGGCTGTGGCCGCTGAGCCGAAAAGCAGGAAAAGTTTTAAACAGCAAAAGGAGATGCAATAAGAGCTTTTAGTTTGCCCAAAATTGCCATGTATAGCTGGAGGCAAGAATGACCGTGGGGATGGTAAAAGGGAGTAGCAGCGTGTCCCGTGGTGTTGCTACATGGACTGAAAAGAATAAAATAACAATATTTTGAGAGGAATGCATGTCCAAGTGGATAATGACCATCGTTGTAGTTTCCTTTAGTTTATGGTTAAGGAAATGTAAACTGCTCTTCCAGTCTTAAACAAACAGAAGAAGCTGGTTCCTAAGCTCCATGTTTATATAGTTCCTTTCCAGGTCAGTGCATCACCTGAAAAAAGGGGATTTGCCCTGCCCCCCCCCCGGCTTTTCTGGCCTTTTTATAGACACTCGAATGGAGGAAGGAGGGAATGCAGAGAGAAAATTAGTCTTGAATTCCCAAAGCAGCACGTGGACTTTTGCATTCTTCAGTTTACTTCTCTTTTTTAAATGAGAAATCATTTAAATAATGGTGCTTTAAAAAAAAAAAAAATACATGCACCTTGGGGTTTTTTGCGCTGGTTTTTGTTTGGGGTTTTTTTTTTGCTATTGTTGTCTGGACAAGATGAGTTTCTGTCAAAAAGAGCTTAAAAAAAAAATGTTTGGATGCTCTTTTATTTCCCGTGAGGTCTAAAAATAGAAACTGATGAAGAATTGCTGGTAGACTCGCTGTTCTTCTCAGAGGGTTTAGCTTACGTCTAAAGCTGCGTCTTCTGACATTGCAACAGCTGAGCTTTGCAGAAGCACCAAGGCTGGGCTTACCAAGCATAAGCAGGGAGGAGATCAAATGTCTTTATCAGCCCTCTTGCTTCTCTCCTCCTGTCTCCATCATTGGGCAGAAGAGCCCAAGGCATAGTGCAAAAAAATGTGTGTGAAAATGAGAGTGATAGGTAAGTGCTGGGAGCACAGGAAGTATGGTGGCGAGAGGGTTGAGGTTTTATTTACTGGCAGCGCTGCTGTGCATGCTGGTAGTGTTGAGGGGGGTGGATAGCATGTAAATGTAGCATTACATAGTTTTTTTAGTTACTTCTATAACTAAAAGACTTGGCCAATGTATTTGGGTTTCATGGTGTTGCCATAGTCTAATGGCAAAGTATTATCATCGTTGTGACCACAGCTTGCCATCATACTTTAAAAGCTTGGGGCAAATTGGGAAAACAGAGGGAAATGTGTGTCATCTGCATTATAATATGTGTAAGCCACATTATAATCTACTCAGTGATAATGTATATATAGTGTAATCTGTGTTACAGGTTGCTTGATGATAGAGGTGGCCACCTCTGAAAGGGTGTGAAGTCTTCTGCACTTTGGGGTCTCTGAGTCATTGTGTCTGGGTGCTGAGGGGGGTGACAGCAGGGAAATTTGGCACAGGACAGCCCAGGAACGTGGGGAAAAGTCCATTCACAGGTGCTTGTGAGGGGGATCGGAGGAGAGGTGGTGTTATTAAAGTGGCTGTTCATGACGAAAGCAAGCTGTGCTTCCTCTCCCGGGCATCGGCGCACACTTCCCCCTCCCGGCGCTTGCTGGTTTCCAACAGAAGCGTTGTGCTTTGGGGTGATGTCTTGATTTCACACTTGGGAAACCAGTGCGTTGCTTCTCTGGGTTGCTTAAGGTGAGAATGAAAAACTTGTTTTAAAAAAATGATAGCTGTATGTTGAGCTCTGGTGTCCTTTGAACGGTGTTAGCTGTTCGGATGTATCGGGTCAGAACTGCAGGTGCCAGGAGGTGACTTAGGCAGTGCTGCCGGTGCCAGCTCTTCGGCTGTGCGAGCTGGCGATGGTGTGCTACTGGTCTTAACCTGACTGAAGTCCCATATGCTGCATCTCCATTTCCCCACAGCTTGTTGCTGGAGGAGTGGCCTGGATCCCCCATTGCATCCCTTCTTGGTGGCAACGTGCTCTTAGATCGGCTGAAGTTGGGTGTCACACTGTGCCTTTGGCTTGGGCAGGGGGCACGTTCTGCCTGCTGAGTTGCCGGTAGCATGTGTGTCTGCTGGTACAAAGGTGTGATGGACTCTGAGATCTACATGGGAAGCCCCTCCATCCCCTGGCACTCAACCAGGCCAGAAGATGGGCTAAAACACAGCCCCTGCTGCAAACCAGGTGCTGGGTTATGTCTGAGCTGAGCACCCCTGGAGAAACCCCCGGGACAAGATGATGTTGTGCAGCTGAAGGCATGCAGGCTGGCATGTAAGGTCGGATAGTTGTAAAATTCCTGCCCAGCCCCAAACAAAACCCCTATAACAAGTCCTCTCTGTTAGCACAAGTCCGTGCTGGGCCGGGCTTATGCTGTGAGCTGGGTAGGGAGGAAACTAATCCTGAAAAACCCACCGAATCAACAAAATCGGAGCACAACCCACCCTGAGGGTTTTCTTGCAGCGCAGACAAGCGTAGTTTACTTTCTGCTGTTGGGTGCCCTCCTGTTACAGCCTGTTCCTTCCCCACCAGGTTGAGGGCTTGCTGCCTGCTCCAATGGGACCTGCCTTGCCTCTGCATGCAAACACCTCCTGCGCTGGTAAAGGATGGTGCCACCACCATGCCAGAACTGCAAAACTTACCAACTTCTTATTTCCTTCGCAGTGAGCCCAGGGGAAGAGAGAGCCCGCGTGGAGATTACCTCCCGCCTTGCCTTTTCTCCCAGCCCCTCGCACTGAGCTCTCAGCTGCTGGAGGAGCGGAGGGGAGAGCTGCCGCACTGAGCTGGGGCAGCGCGGGTGAAGCAAAAGGGTATTTGACTGGTGGGCCGCAGCAGCTGGGGGTCCTTGCCACCCCACGGCGGAGACAACCAACTCCTGCCAGGTAGATGCCCGCAGGGGAGAGGACAACTCCAGCTGAACTGATGCATCTCGGCACCTGATACCAGGCTCAGGTAAGGACATGTTGCTTGGAGCCAGGTTGAATTTCCATGCTCCCTTCTCCGACCTCACAGACCAGCTCCGGAGCAGGTGGGAATCGCCCCAAGAGCCATCATGTGCTGTGGGTATACGTGCTAATAAATCAGCAGGATCTCGCCTGTGATGATGCTGGATGCTCTGGCTTGTTGGGATGTTGCTGGTGGCATCAAAGCGAGTTGCAGTGGAGGTTCTCACTTGAGTGTTCCCAGTGCCTCTACTAAGGGAGGTGAGCGTGTTTTTATCCAGCGCACTTTCAGATACGATGCAAGTTTAGTGGGACAGGAGCGTGTTTAAATTTTCGTAACACATCTGTGGCTCATATAAAGTGATCTATGGGCAGTCATTTTCAAAGACACTGAGACACTTAAAACACAAACCTCCTTGCAATTCAGCTGGCTTACGGGTCCTCATGCTCCTAAAAAAAAAAAAGCTTGCTTGTGTGCTCTTGAGTTTTTGTTGTAGTCAAGGAAATAAACATGCAAACAGGATCTCCTGTATCTTGGTTCATCCTGCTTGATAGTAATTTCATTCCTGAAGTCATAATTCACTTTGCGAGTGCAAGTTTGATTTCCTTTTCGGAAGCAGGGTTGTAAGCGACTGCCGGATTTGGGCTAAGATCGGTGACGTGCAGCCCGGTGACGTTTTTTTTTGAAGCTGGTGCCTGGCCAGGGCGTTTGAGTCTGGGTTGGCTAACGAGGGAAGAGCTGTGGACGGGGATCAGCAGAAGTCCTCGATGCGAGCGCCTTGAGTGCGTTGCCCATTTGGGGATTGAAATTTGGGTTTCTAGTAAAAAATACTGCGGCGGCTGCGATGCCAGAGGTGGGGACGCTGGCCGGCCTTGCACCGAGACCTCGGGAGCAGCTCGGCTTCCGCGTGGGGAGCCGGCTCTCCTGAAGCAGAAGCTCTGCCCGCGGCTGGCGGCGCGTGGCCCTCGCTTCCCTTCCTCCTGCGGCGCGTCGCCGGCCTGCCCGCCGGGGCCTGCCCGCCGGGGCCTGCCTGCAGCAGCCCGCAGCTCCTCACGGACGCCTTAGGAGGCTTTGAGGTCTCCTGGGGCTGTGGCGATGCCGTCGAAGCAGGCCCAAAGCCGTGCTCGTTTTGGCTGTGCTTGGTAGGTACGTACAGTGGTGCAACCCCGCGGCTTTGCTTTTGAAAGGCTTTAAGCGCGTGGGAGAAGAGCTTCTGACGACAGCTCCCCTCAGCTCGCTGCAGCCGACTGTGCCCCCCGAATTATACCAGGCAACCAGGACGGGGCGTTTGCTGTGAGCCGATAGCCTGCACGGTTTGAAGCATCTCGCGGTGCCTGTTCCTTGCACTTAATAAAACCCTGAGAGGGTTTATTCGGCTTTTCGCAGCTTGCTTCAGCCGCTTTGCAAGCAGACTGTTGCACCGCTTTGCGTGGCCGGGTTTATTCCAGGGCGTGCAAGCACGTGAGCCGCTGTTACAACTACTAGCAGCTTTACAAGTGAGAGCAGTGCTTTGCTGGGAAGTGATGCAGACTGCAAATGTGCCTTGTGTGAGGGTCTCACCTTTTAGCACATGTTGTATAAGCATTTCCACTTGCATAGATGAATAAGCATTTCCTTTAAGCCTGTTCCCCAAAGGAAAAATTGCAGGCTTATGCCATAGACAGCTAAAGATATAAAATGCTGTGTTAAAATGTGCTTTTAAAATAGAACGTGAAACAGGAACGGCGACTTGTTGAGTTTCGGCAGTGGTGGATGTGGTTGTAGTAAGTGTGTACCTTTTTTACTTTATTCCACAGCGGTAGTTTCAGTCTGATACAGGCCAGCGTGGTGTTTAAGTACAGTGTGTCAGTCAAAACCTTTTTTTTTCTTTTTTTTTTTTTTTTTTTTTCCTTCTCCTAACAGCAGCCTCTATTAGTCGTTAACTGGGCACACTCAGGACTCCAACACATCTTCACCTAAGTTCATTTCTCCTTTTTCAATGACCTTCTGCTTGCAATAGCATGCAGAAAAAAAATTATACATGTTTCTGTGGGCTGGGGTGCAGCTGGACAGGAGAAACGTACAGTGCTGTGAAAGGTTACTGAAGCAAAAATGCAAATTTTAGAAGTTTTGCCCTGAAGATGGAGCATGCTGAGCAGGGGTGCAGGTGGTTGCGATGACTCTGCTTGGGGTAGGTAACTTAAGATTTTGTAACTCAACTGTATTTGGCTGTATGCCTGCATCATACTTGCCTTTAATGTGCTCTAACTGGTGGATGCAGCGGGAACGGAGAAATAACCAAAACGTAGCCTGTCATCTCAAGTGGCTTGAGTAGGTACTTTTCTACAGTATAAAATATTTAAAAATTGGGTTCCAGAATATCCCCAAATCCAGCCCAAGCTTGAGAACAAGGTGCTATGCTGTACTTCTAAAAAGAGGAGATTTTACTGATATTTTCATTTTCAAAAGCCCTTCTGCCCGGTGACACTGGATCTACAGCTCACCTTGCAGCAAAATGGTGAAGTCAAGCAATACAGTCTGGTGATAGTGCAGCCTGACAGTATAAAACTGGTGTAAAAACAGTATAAAAGCATGTAAAAGTTCTGTACTTTCCTTGTAAGGAGGCAGAAGGGGCTTGAAGAGACTGAAAATTCAGGAGCTTTGGCTCAGGTGTGTTGCTTGGTAGCATCACCACCGCTATTCCATTCAAAGGCTGGGAAACTGCTTTCTGGCCAAGGTCCCAACACCAAAACCGCTTTGCAAGGTGGGCTCGGAGCAGTTGGATCTGGAATCACATTTGCAGTGAATTTCCAAGAGGGCATCTCAAGGCGTGCTGATGTGCAACCACCCGCAACCCTCCGCAGGGCCCATCGGCTGAGCCTTTGATGTCTCAGCTCCACTCCTTAGACTACATCCATTTGCATTTTTGATGGATTAAATTCTGCGTACAGGTCTCACGTCCTGGTGGAGTTTAATGGAAGTTTGTCCTTGTTTCATATAAATGGAGCAGCGGGAAGGGAGACAAGGACCTGGCGGTGAGGAGAGGGCTGCAGATGTGGCCTTGGCAAACAACCTCAGTGGAAAGAGGTGGTGGCATCTGTGTCTTCTGCAGGTACCGGCACAGGGGGAACGAACCAGGCAGGGTGATTGCCGATGGGTTTATAGGTGGGAGACGTTGTCGTGGATGGGGGCGACAGAGGATGCGCGTGTGTCCTGCCCCCGGGCCATGGGTGATGCCGGGTTCCTCTTTGGGGCGGCGAGCAGGGTTGCAACGCGCAGGTGGGGTGACCGGTGGCCAGAGGTTCTCCACGCTCCCAGCCAGACTGGTCCCGGTGGGTACCACCTCGCGCGGGGCAGTGGGAGCTCATCAGATCTTACTGGAAAAATAAGGGGGCTTGGGGGGAGGGTTGTAACCGTAAATCTGATTTATGGATAACAGTTTTTGCACCGAGTCTTTGGATTTTTGATGCAGACACCTTCTTTCCATTGCCAATACTTGAGATCTCAGCTGGCAAATTAATTTCAGTAAAGTTTTTCTCATCCAAAATTTGGATATTTTATTTCAGGTTTGCTGATGGCTAGGTAGTGTTCAAAGTGGGTAGGCAGTAACATGCATTTTCATTAAGCATCTTTAGGCTTACTGTTGCTGGGTTTCATTTTTACTTCCTTAAATTGTAAACTGGAAGCTGCAAGTTTTAGTGTAAGATGTCAGATGGTGGGGGTTTTCAACTCATTCTTTTTAAAAGGAACTAGTTTGTAACTTTGTTTTCCATCTGAATTTAAGTGTGCATGGCTTGGGGCTTTCTGTTGCTGATATCCTAGTAAATTTATCTAATACCATTCTCGCATTGTTCACGTTCTCTTACCATTCATGTTCATAGCTGCTTCACCTTGTGTATTTTTCATGGGGACAAAAAACTCTGTTTGCTGGGAAAACAGAGTACTCGCAGGAGAAAATTGGGTGGCAGGCTTGGGAAAGTAATTTGAGTGGTGTATTTAAAAAAAAAGAAAGTTTTCAGTCTTATATAGGTATATGGAGAAGTGTGGCAGGTACAGGCTGTGCCTATTTATAGGTAGCCTATTTATATCAGGGCAGAATGATGTGTTTCCTCAAACTCTGCAGAAAATAAATTGTCTCAGTAGTTTTCGTATACACAAGGTGTCATTTCCCTCAAGCAAATGCTATAACTTCATGGTGTCAAACTACTCTGGAATCCGAGTACGCACAGAATTAAATAATAAATATATCCAACTTCAATATCTATATTTGACATAGGCTGCTAGAGAGCTAAGCTGTATTCTGTTCCCTCTCCAGAGTACTTTGAAAATCACCTAGTCAAGCACAGCATCGCCTTTGTACGCCAAAAAGCTGCAGTATTGTGGTCAGGCGCCGAGGCCAGTGCAGCCACTTGCCTTCTCCCTCCCTCCCTCCCACTGCTATCAACCATTTTCTCTGCTTTCAAGTTTTTTCCTAAATTTGGACTTTTGCGCTGTTCTAGTAGAAAGAGAAAACAAATGTGCACATTCCAGGCATGAGATGCAAAACTGGCTCCTTTGCACCAGTCTGGCCTTTCTGGCTGCAGAGAGGCTTTTACAGAGGCAGATGCCAAAATACATGTGGTCTTGCTGCTGTGTTCTGCTGTGTAAACCCTCCCATGTTACCGAGTCGCTCTTCCTTTGGTTATTTTATTACAGACTGTGGTCAGAGACGTTCAGAATAACTTCCACTTTGTAAATGTCTTGAAAAATTGCCCATTTATTTTGACATAAAGTTTATTTTGTCCCTCCAGCCTGCAGAATATTTGTATTTTTAGCAGCACATTAAGGACCTCATTTGAATTCTTTGACCCCATAACAACCAAAAAACAGTGTCAGAAGTGGGGGAGTGAATTTCCCTGAGTTAAACTTCACAGAAGAAAGATGTGAGAAGAAGAAGATGCAGATATATTAGATGACGCTGTAAGACAGTTACTCAGACCTTGCTACTTTGAAAAATGAAGCTGCGATTAACATGTATTGAGCAAAATTCATGGGAACATTTGAAGTAAGAGCTGCAGCTTGGAAAAATAAGAGAACAAAATAAACTTTAATATTTCTATCCCTGTTTTGTTTTGATTGTGGAGTCAATAACAGGGAAAGGTACACCCGTTCCTGCCATGAATTTGAAGAGTTTGCTTTTTTCCGGTGTCTGTATAGGTGAGTGTAAAGCAGTGAAATGCCCATGCTGTTGGCTGATAATGTCTCATGAAAGAGCTGCCCTGGTAGCCCTAATTATTATGTGTGGTTTAATATTTCTATCGCACTGCTGGCAACTGGGAGCAATGGCTGCTTTCAAAATGAACAGTTAGGGAAAGGTGGATCTCCCAGCTGTCTCCATCCACGCCTGAAAGACACAGTGGCAGCGAGCAGGTTGCATTAAGGAGTTGGTAAGATGAGACAAATAATCGCTTACGGATGTCCGAAGGTGCAGAGAAGTGAGCTGAGCCTTGGAGAGCACTGCTGCTTTTGCTCATCATATCTCCCCCAGTTGTTGTTTTTTTTATTGCTCTTATTTTTATCCCTCAAGGAAAAATCACGTTCTTCAGATCATTCCAAGTGCAACGCCTTTGGCTGCTCAGGCTTGTCCAGTGCCAAGCGCTGCCGCCGAGATGCGGCTTCAGCCAGAAGCTGGGGTAGCATGTCCAACAAGAACCCTTCAGGTTCCTCCTGAAGGGAGGTCAGGATGGCCCCTGGTGTCCATTAGAGACTGCAACGGCAGCTTGGAGTAAACTTATTCTTGAGCAGCTGTTGCATAGTGTTTTATCTGTGGGTAGCAATGCTCCTCTTCTCTGCAAGGAGATGGTCACCAGCACTTTGGGAAAGGACTAGAGCACAGCAATACAGGATTTGCTTTCCAGCTTTAGATGCAACATGTCATCCTGAGCAGCAGTCAACCTGCTCTTTTTTATTTTCAAAAGTCTTTTCAAAATTTTGTAATTTCTTGTGGGAGGCTTTCAAGTCTGTTCTGCTAGGGGGATCCCAGATGCTCCAGGGAGCTCCTTTCAAGCCCTACAAGAAACCTCTGGACTGTATTATTGAAGTTGTTTAGCTTTCAGATGTTCTGGGTAAATCACTGGATCATTCGTAATGTTACAGTGGGGAAAATATTTTAAGGCTGTGGTGGCTCTTAGCAGTTTTTTCCCAACCCTGCTGAATCTTTTTACAGCAGATAAAATAGGCAAAACCTCCTTAGAGTAGGCAAAATGCAGTCTGCCCCTATAACAAGCTATTCTAAGAGGCTTTATACTCTTAAGTGTTCAAAAACTTTTCCAAACACTAAGCCACTTGCAACTGTGGACTAAAATTATTTTACCTTGCTGTTCTTGAAATGCATAGTATCTGTCTGGGACCTGTGGCAAGTCAGCAGGACTCTGAAGGATGGAGCCATGTAGGTGATAAACACAGCATGACTTCCCAGTGCTTATCCTGTCTGCACTGAGTAGGGTTTATCATTCATAGCAGAAGTGTGGGAAAAACTTAAAACTATTTTTAAAAGTTTAAAAAAAAAAAAAAGGCACCTAAGCACTGGGGAAGGGGAGCAAGGGGAAGATACCAGGAACTAGTTATGGCTTGACAGCGAGGATGCTCCTTTGGGCTGGTACAAGACAACACTCAAGTTGCATTTGACGTGGGAAGTTATCTTGCTCATACGTATGTGTATAGGACAAAGCAGAGCAGTGGGCACAGACCTCAGGGAGCTACACCAGGTCTTGTTTAGACCAAGACTGGTCCATCTCAGAGTAGATGGGGACTCTGTGGTCATCTTGCTGCTGTGTTGTTTTTCTTTTGGGGCTGTGTATAGAAGGTAATCATCTAGAGGCAAATTTACCTGTTGCCTGCACACTTCAGCAGACAAAAACTTCTTTTAGTTTCTCCTTTGATGTTAAATCTGCCTTTGGATGCTCCTACAGAGCATCTCATGGCTTCACATCCATAGCTGAGGGCAAGAGCGTGGTGGTTTGCTGTCATCCACACAAATGCTATGCTGTGCATCGCCCAGCTGGCATGTGACCTGTGCAATGCAGGAGCTCTGTGGCTGGTTTGCGTGTCTCGATTTAAAAGCACAATGTCTTTCATACAGGCATGTCTGTGCCTAAGAACAAAGGCATGGCATCTTGTCTTCCAGCAGACGAGACTCCCCCTTGCTCAAATTCATTTGTGTCCCTGTGCAGGGGATGGGGGAGCTGGCAGTCCTGCTGCGTGCAGGCAAGATCCATGCACGCTTTCTGCAGGGCCTTTTCAACCTCAGCCTAATTTTAGCTATGGGATATGGCTGGAAGCTAAAGTTGTCAGAAAAGTTTTTTTCTATTAGCACTTTCCTAAAGTATTTCCCATGCTGTGTACACATTTACTTATCTCCTCCCTCCTTCCCTCCCCCTTTCTTTTTTTTTTTCTTGCTTTACAGCTTCTGACATGAAGAAAGATATAGAGTCTTTAATAGCCCAGGAAAAAGCAGAGATCGTTGCCAAGTATGAGAAGGTACCAACCTTGACGTTTTTGCCCGACATGCTGGCTGGGGCTGAAGCTATTCAATCGATCAGGAATGCTTCAAATAAGGACTTTTGCCTCCCTGCAGGCATCACCCCAGTAACCCTCATGCCATCAGGCTTCATGCCAGCTCTCCCTACCTGCTTCTGCCTGCACATCCCCTCTCACCACGTCCCCAGAGTTTCTCGCAGATCCCATGTACACTCAGCACAGATACCAAAAAGTTCTGGGCTTCTAGTGCTTCAGTGCTCCCTTAACACCACGGTGGCTTATGCCTGACAGCACTGGTTTCTCTGATGGACAACCCTTCCCAGCCTGTAGCAGAGGCACACCGGGGATGCTGGATAGGCTGAACTTGTGCATTTTTCTCTTGCCTGCATTGTATTTGTCTCTTTAGAGCAGGTTTTGGCCTTCTAGCATGTGGGGAGGGAGGGATGCAGGCACTGGGGCATTCCCGATGCTGGGGCCTGCTCACGGGTGTCCTTTCTGCTTTCAGGGCAGGCAGGAAGGAGCTCAGATTGACCCGTGGGAAGATGCCGATTTCACGCTGTATAAGGTTACAGACCGGTTTGGATTCCTGCAGTAAGTCCTCCTGCCCTCTCCTGTCCTCTCTGACCCGCGCGTCTGTGCAGACCATCCACCTGCACCGAGCGTGGCAGACCCAGCATCTTCCCTATAAGCTGCTCCGTGCCTTGGCTTGATCAATCCCAAATGCAGGAGGAAAGACTAGATGTGCCTCCTCCCTCAACCACACGTGTTCAAACACTGATGCTTTGAATGTGCTGCAAGGCAAGGCTCAGAAATGGTTTCCCATCACAAGCTTGGCGTCAGAAGGTGCAGGCTGGTGCTCCTCTGCCTCCATGGAGGCCTGCGGTGTGTTGTAGAGGGAGAAGCTCTTGTGGTTGCACCTGATGATTCAGGGAGGTGTAGGAAGAGATGAGACAAGATACCTGAGTTCTCTGTTCCCTTAGGAAATCCCCATCCTAAGCGAGATGCAGGTGAATTAGATGCACACCCTGTGCCTGGGGAGGATGCTTAAAAGAACTATTTTTATTCCAAATCCGAACAAAAAGTTATAGTAGTAGGTCTTTTGTGTGCAGGAGGGGGGCTTGAAGCAATGGCTGTCCAGAAATCCACCCCACCCACCCCCACCCTTTTAATTGCTGATCATGTGCTTGTTGAAGGGGAGCTTTATGCCTAGGATTTCCAGTGATGTCCAGTGCTTGATTATCCCCCAGCAGCTCCCATAGGGTGGTGGGGTTTTGGCTGGTGCTTCTTGTGCCTCTTCCTCGTCAGGGACAGCTGTAGGAAAGTCAGGAAGCCCCCAGGCCCAGGCCATATCTCGTCAGGTGCCTGAGGCAGTCCCTGAGCTGCAGCGGGCCACACTTCTCCACACCCTTTCTTGCCCATAGAGTAACCGGTGACCCCCTTGCTTTTCCAGTGAGCAGGAGCTGCCGACCCGCACCGCCTTGGAGGAGAAGGTGAGAGCTGCCAGCTCTGCCATTGTGGGTATCGGATCCTTATCGCACTGGCTGGGGAGGGGATGGTTTTTGAGGAAACGAATGTGCAAGCGAGAGCGAAGCAGGCAGCCAGGGTGCACTGGTCACTGCTCTTCACACAGAGGTGGGAGTGCTGCACGATGCTCAGCTGTTGGAGCTTTTATTTTGCTGGGTCAGGCATCTCCCATCCTCCACGCTGCACTGAAATCGCACCTTTTAAAGCAATTCTGGGCTTTTTCCCTCTGCTTTGGCACAGTGTTCAGCAGCTGCAGCTTGAAAAGGGGTTTGCTCGTGTGGCGGAATGTGGTAGAGGTTGCAGGTAACCGTCATCTCCCCTGAGCTGGGAGCATGTCCTCTGTTAGGATCCTGCTAACTGGGACTAAATAGCATCTCGTTTCTGCCAGTCTGATACGATGATGCGATTTGAGGCTAGCTGAACCTGCAAAGATTTTTGTTGTCAAGGAATACTCATCTTGGAAATGCTTTCTCTATGTTAAGGCTGTGTGTCTTCGTTTTTACCAATGCTGCTTTAATTACCATGGGTTGAAATCACCAGTTCTTGCAAGCACCTGTGGATTATTCCCACCTGCAATGCAAGGTCTTTGCGTAGAAGTTTAAACCTAAAGAGAATGAAGTTCTGTGTTTTCAGAAGGTATCTTGTGGGGCTTTTTTCTTAAATTTGTCTTGTCTTCTTCCCCCTTGCACCAGCAAAAACAGCAGGAAATTGAACGCGTGGACAAGTGGCTAAAGATGCTGAAGAAATGGGGCAAATACAGAAACAGTGACAAGGTAAGGAGGAAAAGAAAGAGCACGTGTCCGGAGGGATGGGAATGGTGCATCCTTCTAATGTGTCAGGCTTTTGAAAAGTTGATAGAGAAACCAGAGATCACTGGAAAATACTGCCTAATTCTACCCGTTAGTCTTTAATACTTTAAATCTTTCCTTGAAGTTGCTGGGTTACCAGTTAAGGGCAAAATCCTGTTCTGACTAGCATAGTTTTAAAAATGGTTTCCTAAATGCTGCTGGCGTGTTTGCACTTCTGCTTCCCTGGGCAAGCAGGAACGCAGCAGAGATGTTCGTGTGCCCAGCTGGGTCCCTGCCCTGAGAGCAGGGGGCATTGCATGCTGCAGGTCGCTTCTATGTCTCCACCACCTGGGAATGGTGTGGGAGATGTGACTGATAATGGTCCAGCTGAGGTTCCTCATAGTTCTCCCTGGAGGGAGAACTATTTGTCTAGGACACCACCTAGATTTTGTGTTTGGGTCCTAGCTGTGCCTCTGAGAAGCCCCCGAGGTGTTAGATTGTGCACACCCATCTGTGGAAATCAAGGATGGAGACACCAACCTTGTGTGTTGGCTTTGGTGTTCAAAATAAGCTCTGCACCAAACGCCACTGCAAAATTGAGTTGGTTTTAATAAATAATATTTTTAATATGTTTCTATTGCAAACCTCTTGAAACAAAAAAACCTTGAACCTAATGACAGGACCCTTGCTGGGTAAGGAGAGGAGTATTACGCCTGAGCTGCTCTGCTTACAGCACTCTGCACAGGAGAGGGCTGAAGCCCGGTGTCACCTCGTTGCCACGGCCTCTGCAGCCTCCTTCTTCGGCTGGAGGAGCAGGGTGTTTGGCTGTATTGCTTCTAGCTCCTTCTGAGAATCCGTGGGAGAAACTTGAGCTCAGTTGAAAGGTTGTGCAGACGATATCGGCATAGCTGCAGGGTGGGCATCGAGCAGAGCATCTCCCTCGCCCAGCCATCCAGAGTGATGTCATGTTCACCCAGCCAAAGACTAGTTGTAGTCTCGTCCTTTTTTAAAAAAACCCAACAAAATCTTATCTTCGTTACAGCAGGGATGGGGTGGAGATGGACTTGGGGTTTTATAATTGTTCTGTTCACTTCAGGGTGGTTCTAATTATTTTTATCGGTGCTGCTCCATGGGCAAAAATGGATGCTCCCCCGTGGCTTTGTTTTTTCCAATTAGAAGTTAGTACTAATTGGTTAGTGGCCTTGTGGGTAAAACACCAAATTCCAGCAGAGTGCAGGGAATCCCTTCAGGTCCTGGGGGCTGTTTGGGATGGGTAATGATGAGTGTTCTTAGCATGCCTTGGCTTCCCTGGGTCAGCTGGTGGGGACAGACAGGATCCAGGGTGAGGGGTGTGTGGAGTGGTAGTGATCCCCATCTGTCTTTTGGATTTACCCCAATAATTAGCGGGTGTGTTAAGCACGCTGCAGCTGATGTCGCTCAGGTCTGCTGGATGGCGAGGGGCTAGACTGGCAAGCGGATTTTGAGGGTCTTTGGGTCAGAAAATCACAGAGCTCTTGTAATGGAATAAATGATGTTATTTATAACAGCCTGTAAATGGTTGATGACTCTTGGGCACAGACGTGGCATTGTCCCCGTGCTGGGGGACTGAAAATGCCCCCCCCCCCCCCCCCCCAGCAAATGGAGAAGCAATGCTTGGCCCCAGGCAGGGAAGGAGGAGTCTGGTGACCCCGGGCAGCAGAAAGGAGCTTTGATTTCAGTCCCGTCCAGCCTAACACCCTGCTGCCTTGCACTAGTGCAAGTGCAGGCAGGAAGGTCTGTGCATCAGAGCAGCCATGCAGTGTTAAGTGCAAAGATCCTGACAGGCACAAAAAAAGTGCTTTAAAAAAATAATAAAATTAGGTTGTATCCTTCACCTGAATGTGCACCCCCATGCTCTTGTGTCAGGAGCATGGAAGCTGCTCGGAGATTCCTGCTGCCACAGGTCAGTGCAGCTCAGACATAGCATTTCAGGGACCTTTTGCTGGGTCACAGTCATGCTGTTCAGATGGTTATGGGTTTTTTTTTATAGCTAAAGTAAATGTGACAAGCCCTTGATCTGATCTTTCTAAAGCAGAGTGGGTTGGTTTTGTTCCCTCTCTGAGCACTTGGGCTGTCACATCTGCATTGCACATTTCCTTCGGGTTTGTTTTCGCCACTTCGCTGATGTGATGGAAGCCTGAGTGTCACAAGACAGCAGCTCTGTGTTATTTTAATAAAGACTAGGATGTAATCTTTGAAAAAAACCTCTTGTTGAAGACAGAAGCCTTCCCTTTGATGTTCATTTTGATAGACTGCACTTCATAAGAGGGAAAAAGATCTTGTTGCAGGAACCCCAGGCAGTTTCACAGGGAAGCTGCCCTGACTTTGGCGCTGCTGGAGTGATGTAGAAACCCACCTTATTTTCCAGGCTGGGACTTTCTGGACTTCAGGGCCAACCTTTCGAGTCCCAGTTCATGTGATAGGGCTGGCAGACGGCTGACCATATCAAGTGCTTGAAGAGGGACTCTTGGCTTATCAAGCAGGCCGTTGTGTTTTGCAGCATCTTAGTACCTGATTGGGGCGTAGGTTGTTGTCCCAGCTTCTGGGTTGTGAAACGTCAGCAGGAGGAGGGAGGTTGTGTACCCATCCAGGGCACTGGCCCCAAAGTAACCACCTGTCAGTGGGCAAGAAAGCAGCTTTTTCAGACCCCTGCCATGAGCCATCCCCAGAGAACAGCAGGTTTTGCTTTCTATTCCCCCACCTGCTGCCAGTGTGCATCCCTGCGTGCTGCTGGTTGCAGTCTGGCTGTTGTGGCTGTCACAGATTATAGGAAAAAAGGCTGAAAAAAACCCTAAAGAGGAGGGCTTTTTACAGTCCGTAGCTCAGGATGGCCCAGCTATGCCTAAAATCATTCCTGGCATAACCTGTTTCAGGATGAGCAACAAATAGGATTATCTCAATTAAAGTGATGCCCTGGGGTTCCTTGTGCTCATCACTGCATCAGATCTGTCTCCATCTCTGTTCTAGACGCATTTCTTAGCAATCTGATTTAATTTCAGTAGCAACATCAACAAAAAGTGACACCAGCACAATTCCTCGCGTGGATGGGGTTAGGCTGATGCAGTGGTGCCTTTTCCTGGCTGTACTTCCACAACCAAAAGGGTACAAAAATAAAGGAGTCCATGCAAGGACCACACTGCTTTGCAGAGTTCAGGTACACAAACCTGCCAAGAAGTGCTAGATTGTGTTAATTCAGGGTTCAGCACAGGGAGGCTCAGGTGGTCTGTGTCCTCTTCACTGCTGTTTTAAACCCAAATTTAAATCCCAGCCTGCCTCTGCTTGGGAAGGTTAGGAGATGGTTGGTGCCATGTAAGAATCTACACAGTTAAGGCAGCACAGTTTTGCAGAGAAAAAAGAGGCTGTGCTGCGTGTGCTCCGATAGTGGGATAATTTATTTATCGTACCCCTGAAATAAGTGGATTTCAGCCAGAAGTATCAGTCTTAGGAAGAGGATATGACCCCTGCATCATTTGCAAGCTGCTTCTTTCTGCTGGCCATGTGGGATAGGACCTTTAGAGAGGGATGTCTTTCACCAGAGTTGTCTGTTTTTTAGGCAAAGCCTGTCTTTGTGCACAGGGGTAGCCTTGTCTCTGCTAAGGTCACGGGAGTGCAGGGCGCTTAATCCAGTACATGCCAGGAAAGCGGTTTAGGATGAATCAGGGATCTGTATGGACTGACACAGACCCCCAAGAGCGAATAATCTGCTAACGCTGGGGAGACCCAGCAGATGTTTGTCATGGCAGGGTCGGCTGAAGTCAGGTGTGCCCGCAGATGCCACAGGAAAGAAAGAGGGTTGCGCCTGGGAGCTGCAGGGTGACTTCTGCTGCTGTTTTTTTGCCATTTGGAAAGGCAGGTAGCATCTTCCTCTCCCCCAAAAGCAGCCCTGGTAATAAATGTAAATGTCACCCCCTCCCCCAGCACATCATCTTTAGGATTTAAATTTGCTCCTGCTTTGCTGCTGAAGCCCCTGCAGACCTGCTGGCACCCCATCCAGCATAGCCAAGGCTCCAGCTGCAGGGACAACAGCTGAGTTGGGAGCAACCATTATCTATACAAAAAGAAAACCATGCACAACCAAGTCCAGGCTGTCAAGTGTCTTGCATGGCCATCTCAACGATCAGGCGGCTACATGGTGCAAAAAACAAGTCCTCTTCTGCAGGGTGGTGGTGGTCATGGTGGTGGTAGTGGAGGCTTCACCCACCACTCCAGGTGAAGATTTTCACAGCTCAGCTCCCCTGGTGCATCACTGGTGGAGGAAGTGAAGGAGCCCTTCCTCTCCAGAAGGATCAGTCTTTGAGGCCTAAAGGAACTGAGGAAGGGGGGCTGCTCCCCACTTCAGGGTTTTGTAGATGTATGGTGGGTATACGGAGAGGCTTGACACTGAAATTGCCATGCATACCCAAAACTTGGACATTACTTCCGCAGTCTTTTCCTGGTGGACCATGCACATGGCTGAGAAGCTAACAGTTGCAGGCTCCAAAATGTGAAAGTGAGCTGAAATGTGTATATTCTGCTTTAAAAAGCCGACCCACCCCTCCCAAACACTTTTGAACTTCAGTGTCTTAACTACTGCAAAAAAGATGTTGCATATTTAAAGGCAGTGACTCCACCCCTCTAATTAAAGGCCTGGAGCACTTGGTTGGGTACTTTTCAGAGGAGATCTCTGATGCAGGAAGATGGAGCTCAGGTCTGTACTTTTATAGTCTTCCCCATCCCACCTACTGGAAACAAACTACATGGGGAGGGGAGAGATGGGGATGGGGTGACGATGGCCTCTGTGCCACAAGCTTTGTATGTTAAAGTCTCAAGAGGGAAGATGATCCTATGGCAAAACCCGGAGCAAGTTTTTAAACACCATGGGTTCAGTCCTTGGCTCTGACACAGCCTTTCTACACAGCATCTTTAGCCATTCCTTTGACCACCAGCATCTCCATTTGTGAAACGGGATGATGTCCATTCTTCCTGCCCTGCATTGGTCTGTCACTTGGTCTGCATGGGGCATGGTCTAGGTGCTCTCTTCCCATCAGTAAGGGCTGAGCAGTTTATAAGAGACAGAAGATGGTGACCTTGAGGGTTGCTTTTTTCTTCTCATGTGGAGCAGGAGTTGCCATCACCTGCTGTCTTCCCAGCATAAATGCTGCTTTTAATGGTAACTTCCCTGTTTTCCTTCAAGTTTCACAATGAAGGAAAATTGCTCATTTTAACTCCGTGTGACTCACAGCTCTGAGGTTTTATCACTTTCACGTCTGGAGGCGGTGGGAGGAGGAAAGCCCTTGGATAAATAACAGGGAGGCATTTCAGTTCAGTTCCATCTCAGCATGTTTTGTAACTCCCCTGTTCTGTCACACTCTCATGCAGAGAAAATCATTAGAGACATTAACTATATGCCAGTGAGGGTTGCATTCATTAAAGGACAACAATACCAGCTCTGGGAATTCAAAACAAAATCACTTTCTTCCCATGGAGCTCAGCATCATCTTCTACCTTGGCAGCTGTCAGTCGTTCTCTCCTAATCCATTGGAAATAAATAATTTTTTCTGAATCGGTGATTTTATCTGAATTGGTACATCCTCCAGTTTCTTGATCCAATCTGAGCTTTTGCTTCATGAAGTCACGAGCGCTTGTGGGAGCCAGGCTTTTGTGGGCACCTTACCAGTACTGCTGTGGGGATGTGGTTCATCTAACCCTGTCACTTTGTGTCTCATGAGGCATTATACTTCTTTCGTCTTGATTTAGTGACTCTTAGGGAATGGGAATCTCTTGTTCGTCTCCTTGGTCTTTCAGCCACAGGCATGAAGCTGTCTGGCATGGCACGAAGGTTTGCTGCCCTCCAGAAACGCCTCCTCATGTGAGCTTGGACGAGCGGAGTGGCTCCCCTGGGTGTGCAGATGATGAATTAGTGATGTCCGGCTTAAAATGCGGAATGTGTTGAATAGGATGGTGGCTTCCATGGTCATGTCTTGGTGGTGAGATGCTTTATAGGGGGCAGCTCTTATTTGGTGCGTACAGAGGGGAGGACAGGATCTTGCAAAGGATTTCTGTAGAGTATGGTCCTGGCTATGCATTGGACCTTCAAAGCTGGTGCTAGGCAACACCTGGGGCAGAGCAAGCATTTGGCAAGTACTGAGAACTGGATTTTAAATGTTGAATGTCCATTCTGCTTATAGGATTGGGATACATTACACTGACACTTTCTGTGTCAGCAGAAATACTGAAATATTTACCATAATGGCGTGAAAAAGTGTTCTAACACACGTTTAGCTCTCCTAGTACTACATGGTGGTCTTGGCACTTATTACATAGCTATTTTATACACTAATTTTGACTGGGATAGTGGTGTTATTTCTTTGCTGTCCCCTAGCCTGTCTACTTGAACCCCACCTCCTGTCTCGTCTCATATTAGCTCTTTGGGACAAGAGCCATTGTGGCTGTGTTTTGCACTCGGTAGGTGCAGTGCTGCCATGCAGACAAGGAGCATGGGTCTGTGCTCTCGGAGGCTGCGAGCCCAGGTGGGTTGACAGTGCAGTGCCATGGTTATGGTCTTTATAACCTTGTGCATAGGCTGGCATTACAAAGTCAAGCTAGAAGTGAAAAAGCTGATGACACGAGATGGGTCAGAAAGGAAAGGTAACAGGAGCAGATGTTCAGCTTGGTGTAAGAGATGCAAAGGCAACTTGGTAAGACCATGTCCAGGAAACCTTCTGCTAGAATCTTGATGCTTCCCTGTGAATTGCGGGAAGCAGAATGCCCTATGGAAAAAGAAGACGGATTTTGAAGGCGGTCGGATGCATTTGTACCAGGCAATGCCAGTAGCTCCAGTTGACTGCCTGGTTGGGCACTGCCCTGCTCAGCCCTGAGCTCATTCCCATGACTGGGAATCCAGCACCTCTGTCCCCTCCCAAGAAATTGCCCAGTCCCGAGGGATCACCATGTCGCAACGTAAATCCCCTCTGTGGCTGGAGCTTGGGCAAGTGCAGCAGGTCCTTCAGCATACCCCAGGGTCCTCAGGAACCTGGGGGAGTGCCACGGTTGGCTTTGTAGTGCATCTGCAAGGAGTTTCATGGGTAGGGTGAATGAAAGGGTGGAAAATATTCAGAAATGAGGCTTTTTTCTTTTTTTCTGAAGCTTTTTCTTTTAATGGGAGAAGTCAGGGATGGAACAAAAGCTCTTTTTTCTGTTTTCCATTGAAATTTAATGGTCTCTTTAGAGAGAGAGAGGGCTGTATGTCAAGAAAAAGGGAAGAGGCACCTGTGAGATGAAGTGAACACGTGGAGGCAGGGACACATGCACATTTGTCCCCAATCCCCCTCCTTGCTTGAGGAGTACCCTACATGTTCAGGGGAGAGCCCTTGGTGTAGCCCACAGCCTCCTTTGCTACTTGTCAAGCCGTGAGAGTTGCTGTGGACACGTGCCTGTGGCTCTCATGGTAAGGGCTCTCCTCTCCAAGGGGAAATGTATTTTTCTCCCAGTCCCTGAGGATCCAGGTGAGAACAGCCATGCCAGGTTAGATCAAAGGCTTCCAAGCCAAGGGTGCTGTGTCTGGTCCTTGGAGAGGTGTCCATGGGCAGGCTGGTGTGCATGGAATGGGACCGCTGTGAAGCACCTGAGATGTCTCCATGTATAAAGGTCCCTGTCCAGCTCTTCCAGTAAGGTTCAAAGCATGAGATGTGGCTTGATTTTGACTGAGTAGGTGTCTTTGATAGATGCAGGTGCTCAGCTCATCCATCAGATTGGAGATGCCCTCACTGCGCCAGTGCAGGCAGAGGAAGTGATCAGTTGGTGTGTCCGCTCAGATGGCTGGTGGTCCGCAGCAGCAAACCATGGAGCAAATCTGTTCTGCCACCAGCAGGACCTGCTAACCTTGCATGTGTTTCCCTCCCCACAGATGTGCCGGCGAGTGTACAAAGGGATCCCACTTCAGGTGCGAGGCCAGGTCTGGTCGCTTCTGCTGGATGTCGAGAAGATGAAGAAGGAGAACGAAGGAAAATATGAGGTACAGGCTCTTCCTGGCAAAGACAATGGGAGCAAGGTGATGGGGAGGCTGGTTTGGTGGGGCTTCACCAGCTGGTCGGACCCGTGGCAGATGCAGGTGTCTCCATCTCCACCCACATGGGCAGGAGGGAAATGGGGGTCCCTACGGGGATGCTTTAAGGGGCGGGGGTGGGCACCCAGCCCTGCCATCCTCCCTCGCAGGGTAGCAGCATGCTGAGCACCCTACAACATGCACTGGTGGTGAGATCCGATCCTGTCTGTGAACTGCTGTGACCTCTGAGAAGGAAGGGCTTAAAATTAGCGAGGGCTGAAAATGCAAAGGGTATAGACTCTTTATCCATGTGTGTATATTAGGCTGGGGTCTTTTAGTACGTTCACCAGCTGCTTTCCCTAATATGCTGCTTCCATTTATTCTGCTGGAAGCTGCAAGCAAAAATGCTGTCAGTGTTACTGCATCCTTAGGCAAATATGCAGGGAAGAGGAGGGGGAAGCTTAGCAAAGGTACTGCTTGCAGTTCCCTGAACTCCCTGGAGTGATGTGGAGTAGCCACGAGTACCCTGAAGCGGGTAGGTGCTGGATGGGAGTACCCCAAACCTCTCCGTGTGCTTGAAAATTTCACTCGGGGCATTTTGAAAAGCACAGCAAGGTCAGAAGCCTTAAACCAGCTGACAATGGGTCATTAGTCGAGAAACCCAATTAAGGGTGAGGTGAGGGCAGGTCTTGCAAGCTTGGGGGGGATTTCTGAGCACAGGGTCCTGGCTTACACTTAGATGTGCAGCTGGAAGTTGACTGGCGGTGTTGGAAGAGCTTGGATTAAAGTGGCTTCTTTTATCTTCCATCTTCAATCTTTTTATAACTGTCTTGAAAGTTTCTATTAAGAATAACTATTAAAAATCAAATAAAAATCATTTTTCTATTAAAAACACTCATCTTCTCTGCAGATAGGAGAAAAGTCTGCCTTGTGTTGCTTCCTACGAGAGCACTGCATGCTGCAGGCTTAGATTACTTGGTATAAAATAACCAATTTCTGTTTTGTGTTTCACAAGAACCCAAGTGACTGGGCTTACTGTATTTTGTTATTTTTTATTTCAGGTATCTTGGCTCCTTTACACTGCCTCTTTCCATATGTAGCGTGTGGAAGCCCTTGGTTGATAATTAACTTATTTTCCAAACTTGTGTTATGATCTAGCTTGTATCACATACCCAAGCGAGGATCAGGGCATTGTGAAGACAGTTATGTTTCGGAGGCAGGAGGTTGAGTGTTGCTTCCAGCAGGTGTTTCTAAAAATCCCTGCCTATTAAGCAGGATGATGCTAACGCTCATTATAGTTAGTAAAGCGTAGATGTTAATAGCGAGATGCCGCTGGGATGGAGTCACGTGCAGGGGCTTGGGGAAGGCGGGCTGGGCTCATGGCAATAAGCAGAGATAACAAAGCTCTCCCAGCACGCAAATTCTTATCGTCCCCCCTCCCTTGAAGCTGTGTTGTGCAGGCAGGGAAGCAATCCAGACAAATGAAAGTCACAAGGAGTTTATCTGTACTCCAGCGGGGTCTGCAATAAACAGGAGCTTCAGGGCTAATAGGCTTTGCTGGATGCAACCCCCCTACAAGCTCATCTTAATCTACCTCTTTTTTGGTGCCACCTGCTGCCAGTAATTAGCTCTCCCCTCATTTCCTCCAGAAGAGGCTCAGTGCAGGTCCTGGATGAGGGGTTTTGCTTTCAAGAAGGGACTAAGCCTCAGCCCCAGCCCTGTGTCCTGGAGGGCTGGTCCCAAGGCCACCCCATTTCTCCTTGGGGCATGAACCGTGGCACAAAAGCCTGGCTTTTGAGTTTTGAGCATGCCACCTGGCACATGCCAGGTGATTTTATCTTTTTTTATACCCACTGCTCCCTCTGTAGAGGTGTTGCCCCCTGCGCTTGGGCTGGCGGAGGAGCTACTTTTCCAGCCACATGGGATACCTCGCTCCCCATGTCCGTGTTACCTCCGGAGTGATGCGATTAAAAAGCCTGGTCTAGTTGCTTCCACAGTGCTTTATCTTATCCAACTGTTGTCCAAGTCCTCTCCGTGCAAGTCTCCAAGTCTTCCTCAAGGCTGTGGCAGCTCAGTTGTCCCTGATGCTGCAGGAGACCAGAGGCCACACTTGGTTTCAATGTGGTTGTGATGCTCTGCCTCCCTGAGGTTTTATAGCCACAACCAAGGGGGCTTGAGGAAGGCTGAGAAGGCAGCAGGAGAAATGTGCTGGCCGTGGGGCAGAACAGAGGCATCCTGGCTTTTACCTGCTGCTTTGTAAAAGGTCTCTGGGATGGGACCTCCAGCTTCCCAGCCTCTGCTCTGCTGCTGGCTTGCAGGGCTCACGGCGCTCATGAGCTCGGGAGAGCATCTGTGGACCCCCCCACGTTACTTAAACGAGGGAAACAAGGAGAACAACCCATCCTGGGCTTCCTGTTTACTGTCTGCAGAATTAATAAAGCCTCCTTGTGTGCATGGAGGTGACAAAGTGCTGTGCAACCTACCTGCTATTCAGGTGCAGTGATTTAAAAAACACCCAGAGCAGGAGTTTTTACAGTTTTGGGGAGATTTCTGTGTTGCCAGGAAAACAAGAGGGCCTTTAGCAGGGAAATTTGAACTGAAGTGACCTGGTGCATATGAATAGTCATCTTGTTTCAGGTAGCCTGTCTGCTTTATAGAGGGCAAGGAGCTGTAGGATGCAGAAAGCACAGTATTTACAGCAGGGAGATGATGTTGTTCATCAGATCTTCATTCCATCATCACTTTTACCCTCCCTTGTCTTGTGCAGGCAATAATTCAAAATAGCCCCTGCGCTGTTGCTCCTCCATACAGCTGCTTTCAAGGTTGGAGTTAATATTCCTGAGATGCTGTGACTGCCCTCAGCGCTGGCTGTGCTGGACACATCTGGATGCTGCTAATGACCTTTTGGTGTTCCCCAGAGCTGATGTGGCCACCTTGAGAGGTCAACAGCAGCCTGGAGGCACCTTGTATCAGGCTGACAAGCATTCGTAGGAAGGCAGCTGCTGGAGCAGATGATTAAGTATCTGTGCAGATGTGCTATTTTCTGTCTCTTATGTGAGCAAGGAGGGGTCCTGACCCTGGGCTCCAGGCAAGCTGGGCTTGCTGCTCATGTCTGCTGCCCCTAACCTGCTGGTGGATCTCAGGCTGCCTGAAGACAGCCACAAAATATATTTTATTAATGCAATTAACCCTTGAGATATTAAAGAAGGAGGGCATGATCACTGGCGATATCTAAAGACTGTGAGATGAGATGCTTGGCTATAGCATAATGGTCCTTGTCTGCATGCACAGGGCTGAGTAGTGGGTTCTGAATGGGACTGCTGTGGGAGTCGTCCATGGACCATCTTCAGCTTGGGACTCTGAGGGCACAGTTGGTTGAGGTGGGCTTAGCTTTGGTTTGAATTTCCTTTTTTTGCAGTGGACCTCAGTCCTTTATCTGTGTGATGCTGCTTTAAATGATTAGCCAGCATGGGGGGAACATGGGTATTCTCGGCTTTGAATTTAGCTTCTGTTCTGGACTCTGCCAGTTCCTTAAAATTTGCACCAGTCCAAGGGAATACCCCAGAATTGCTTTTCTAGTGGAAACTCCTTAAACCTAAAATGATTCTCTTCTGCAGGAGAAGTAGTAGTTGGAGATCACTTCATAGAGTCCATCTTGTCACAGTTTGGACTTGATTATGACTGAGCCTCTGAAGCACTCAGGGACTTGGTGTGTACATCCGTGTGTTGGTTATAGGAGTGTGTCATTCCTTAAGCGCCAACAGAGGTCTTGATGCTGTATGACAGCCAGACTGGGTACCACAAAGAAATCAGAGTGGAATTTAATTGTAAAAGTTCTAGATTCTGAAAACTGGGTATCTGCATTGGAAGGTGGGCAAAGGCTGGGTTGGCAGCTGCTGCTGCCGTAGTGTATGAGCCTGGGGTCATCCCCTTCTCCCTGGGCCAGCAGCACAGCCGAGGGGCCTGGGATTCACCTGCGGGCTGCAGATAGTTGCTCGCTGCAAGGCGGCAGTGTCCCTGAGTCATTCTGCGATAGCTCTGTGCAGCTCATGACCTGCCACTCCTGTGGTAGGAAGCATGCCATCTCGCTGTGTGGAGGGAAGTGTGGGCTGAGATGGTGTCTGACTCCTTCCTCTTCTCTGCCCCTCTCCCTTCCAGCAAATGAAAGAACAAGCAAAGAGCTTTTCATCGGAAATCAAGCAGATAGATTTGGACGTTAACCGCACCTTCCGAAACCACATCATGTTTCGGGATCGCTATGGAGTGAAGTGAGTACGGGAGGCTTTGTGCAGCTGTACGGGCATCGGTGCTGGTGGGTGTGTGGGGGATGAGCTGGATGGGGTGGCCAGCAGCCCACTGGCTTGGACTGGCCACCACTCCCCTGGCTCAGAGCAGCTCACAGGTGAGCAAAGCCATCTCTGCCTGCTCCACAAACCATCAGCACATGGTACAACCCACAGATGTTGGGCTGCTGATTCTCTCTTCGGAGAGGTCCACACTGGACCATGTTCAGCCCCAGTTCTTGAGCCAAGCATCAGCCTGTTGCGGTGCCTTGTCCCCCAAAGTTCTAGGGTTGCAGTTGCAGGGGGCTTGGTTTGGGATGGGTGGGATGATGGGGTGGGTCCGTTGGGAGCTGGCTGGGATGGTGTGGACACGGCCTCCACAACAGATGGGGTCGGAGAAGTTTGACAAAGTGGCTTTGTCACTTGGATGAGTCACACCTGGCTGCCCTACACAGACGTAAAGTCTGCAAGGAAGCCTGCACTGCATATCTGTATGGTGAAGACTCCTTTAGCAAGGAGGGAAGGGAGAAAGGAACCTACTCATAAAATGGTGGCAGTGCTTTCCCCAGGATGTATAACACTGGATGCCTGGGTGGTTGCAAGTCTATTAAAAACCCACCACCACTCCAAACCTGAAGAGCAGGTGTGTTGAACAGAGCATGTGTAGGTACGTGCATGTCTCTCCAGGAGACGTGCTGAAGGAGCAGGCTGGTTCAGCCCTGCTCCGTGGGGCCACTGGTGACTCCCCCCTGAAGGAAGAGGTCCCATCGCACATGTCCATCAAGGTGCTTTCTGGTTCTGTGAGCCCTGCTCTTGCAGAAGGCTTGAGTACCAGTTGGCTGGGTGTTTTCAGAGCCTTTGCTCTCTGTGCGTACGCATTGGTGTGTACATATGAAGCTGGAGACCTCGTGCTCAGGTGTTTTAATATCCTTCTTTCTCCCCAGGCAACAGGCACTCTTCCATGTCCTATCAGCATACTCGGTTTATAACACCGTAAGTAGTAAGTTAGTCCAGTTAAAGTGAATAGCGTTGTGCTTTATATATATATATATATATATATAAAGATTTTAAAAAAGCTTTATATGTATCTATATATGTGTATACATGTAGATTTGTGTGTGTGTGTGTGTGTGCGTGTATATATATATACACACAGTCCCACATTTAGCCAGTGGTAATTCCAATTTTAAGTCCTAATACTTGTTTGTACAGACAGCTGCAAGACTCGCAGGCAGCACAAGTCTTTGCACAGTTGTTTCATGCCCTTGTTCATTTTGTCACCTGGTAAATGACATCTGGCAGATGCAGTTTGGGCAAGTGTCAGCAAAGAACAAGGGATTGCCCTTTGGCTTTCCAACAAGACTAGCCTCCTGGCTGAAGGCCCATCATGTTTCTGACTTTGTCATACACTGAATGGCATCCTTGTTGAAAACACTGATTTATTACAGCGAACCAGTCATTTTTAGCTGAAGGGCACAGGCAGAGTAAGCCTAAATTAGCAGCTGAACCTACTGCCTCCATCTCCAGGAGGGGACAATTACCCCAGAAGGCACAGAAGATGCTCAGGGGGGGAGTCAAGGAAACAAAGACCCTGTCTTCCCTCATACCAGATAAATGCTTTACCAGATTTATTTGTTCTTTAATTACTTCAGTGCTCATGTGGGTGAAGGAATCCAAAACAGCATCATAGCCACATGCTGTTTGTCATCCCATTCCTTGAAGTAGCTGCGGGCACCTCTTATGTTGGGGTTTCTGTCCCTCACCCTCCAGGCTTGAGCAGGGCTTGTGGTGGGCATTGCCTGCAAGCCCCTCACCTCCCGCTGGAGGACCTGCTCAAGCGGGTCCAGAGGAGGCCATGAAAACGGTCAGAGGGCCGGAACACCTCTCCCATGAAGAAAGGCTGAGAGTTGGAGTTGTTCAGCCTGGAGAAGAGAAGGCTCTGGGGAGATCTTATTGTGGCCTTTCCATATCTAATGGGGGTTTATAAGAAAGATGGAAAGACTTTTTGCCAGGGCCTGTAGTGACAGGACAAGGGGCAACAGTTTTAAACTGAGAGGGTAGGTTTAGATTGGACATGAGGAAGACATTTTTTACAATGAGGGTGGTGATGCATGGGAACAGGTTGCCCAGAGAGGTTGCCCCATCCCCTGTGTATGCCCCATCCCTGGCAGTGTTCAAGGCCAGGTTGGGTGGGGCTTTGAACAACCTGGTCTAGTGGAAGGTGTCCCTGCCCATGGCAGGGGGGTTGGAACAAGATGATCTTCAAAGGTCCCTTCCAACCCAGACCACTCTGTGAGTCAGTGACATGGTAGATGCTCTAGACATATGGGTGCTGTGAATTTGGGCATAAAGGATAAAGACCTTGAAATGGGGCAAACCTTGAAAGAGGAGAGGGAGGCACAGGCAGCCTGACCTGCTTCTGCAGCTTTAGCATCATGGTGGGGTCTGACGGCATGGCAGCACGCGTGCCCTTCTTGGGTCTTGCAGGAGGTGAGCTACTGCCAAGGGATGAGCCAGATCGCAGCCATCCTCCTGATGTACTTAAACGAAGAGGATGCATTTTGGGCACTGGCACAGCTGCTGACCAACCAGCGGCATGCCATGCACGGTAAGGCTGGGGCGGGATGCGGATGGGGGCTCTTGTGATGGGAGGGGAGGCTGTTTAGGTTGGTTGGTAGAGCCTCGTTTCTCCTCAGGTATTTGTTTAAAGCGGGTAAGGCTTAATTATGTGCCGATGCAACCTGACTACAGAGCTGAACTTCACTCTTGGAGGCAGACAAGCTCATCAGAGAAAAATGTGGTTTATCGGCACTGAGCTTTAGTGCTCAGTAATTAACACTTCTACAGAGGTGCTATCTTCCCTCTGGAGTGCCTTGCCCTCGGCAATCAATTAATTCAAGGTTACAAGTTTTTAAACTGTCTCACAGAAGTACATCCAAGAGCATCATGTAATGCTCTGGTTTTAGCATGCCATGAGCTACATGCCCTTGTGTTTTTGTGGAGATGTAATTCCACCAAATGTGCTGGATTATTTTACTTCAAACACATTAAAGATCCTTCCGTCTTACTTGTGGTTAACAGTAATCTATACACAGAGGGTTATTTTATGAGCAGAGGGCTAAGCCTCATGGCATGATAACTCCAGACAGTTTTATATGCGTGTCCTGCTAGATTACGGGGCGCCGCACAAGGTTGTGGTGTTCAAACATCTTCAGCTTTTCTCTGAACCTTGGTGAGCACCGAGGTGTGTTCCGAGAGGTGTTGGCCAAGCCAAGTCTCAGGCGGGCAGGCGGTGGGGAGGTGAGCGGGTCTGCTCTGTGGGGCTGGGCTGAGAAGGACCAGCTGGGGTTGGTGCTAAGGGTGCTGTTGCCCATGCAGACACGGTGAAGGATGGGCTCTGGGAGGGATGCCGAGGGAGGTAGCTGGGCGTGCTGTGGTCCAGCCGACTTCAACAGGCAATGCAGGGGATGAGTTTCTAGAAAATGAGGCTGCCTCCGTGACTGCTCCAGAGCTTTTCTGATTACTTTTTATTTCTCTCATCTTTTCTCATGAAGGTTTTTTCATTCCTGGGTTCCCGAAGCTGCAGAGATTTCAAGCTCACCATGAGCAGATTTTAACCAAACTGTTTCCCAAACTGAAGAAGCACATGGTATCTCTTTGCTATCAGTCTTTCCATACTAATATCATGTTTTAATGCTAAAGCAATTAATGTAATATTCTGCCAAATAGATGCACAACTGAACATATTTCTAACCGTGTAGGGCTGCCTCAGCCGCAAAGAGGCAAGCGTTTATTAAATGGGGTGCCTGAGTCTTGCTGAGGCGTATGGTTAACATTTGCTTGCTGGTCATCATTAGTGTAGGGACTGCTAAAATCTAAAGCCAGGCAGGAAGGCTCAGGCAGCCTGCAGCAGAAGGAGCTGTTGCATACAGCAGTGAGGCTGGGCTGTGTTCTTACACCAGCTGCAAAGCCCAAAGGGTGATGCTGGACTATCTGGAGTCTTAATTCAATAATTATTAGCCCCAACTGCTTGCATTTAACAGCTTTGCTGTTGTTTAAAGACAGGAGGCGTGTAAGATTTGCTGTGTGTTTGGTTGCTTGGGCACATCCAGTTGTTTTTCTCTCTAGCAGATGGTACAAGGACATTTTGTGGCTGGAGGAGCATCTGCAGGACACATCAACTGCAGTCTAATGTCTAGGCAACTACTTTGCAACACCTGCTTCCTTCTTTTTTCCCCTTTTTCCCCCCTTGCATTTGTTGTAGACAGTTGGTATTCAGTGGCCAGACTCCTGAATGTTTCTTGTGCTCCTAAGGGGCTCAGTGGCCTGGCTCCAGGAAAAGCTGCTTATATTGCCATCATCTGCAACAGCTCTTGCTTCATGCTGCAAATGAGCCAGCCCTGGCCATAAAAGTGAAACAGAGCCAGGACAGGTTTTCACTTAATTATAGCCATGGAGAGGGGGGGAAACCTGGGTGGGAAGGATGGGAATAACTCTGAAAGCTGATCCTGCTTCCTGGCTCCCAAAGGCTCCCCAGGCTTGCAGGTGCTCAGCACCAGCCAAAAGCAAAGACCAGAGACGGCCATTAATCCCACGGGCTTCTTTCTCTTCCCATCTCCACTGCTTTGCTGGCTTTGCAGCAGCGGTCATGTCGACTTAAGGTGCTGTGCATCCCAGTACCAGCTATGCCAGGCTATCAGCCATGCCAGAAAAAGCAAAGCTGTGTGTGAGTGTTGCGCCAGGTGCCACACAGGGATAGAAAAGTGATAGACCGGGGTGACGTTTGTGAGGTTTTTAAGAGTTTTCCTTAGCCTGTCAGGCCATTCTGCTTCTGCAGCAGCCATGCTGTGCAAGTGAGGTAGTGCTATGCTAGCAAAGCTGGCTTGACTGTGCAGCTCTGGATTTACCTGTGGGGATACTTGGGGTTAATCATTTTTGTGGTGCTCTAAGAGACTCGCATGAGAATTGCTATGGAAACAAAAATGGTAGTCTGCAAGGAGTGCGTGGATTGGGTTCCTGGAAGGTTTTTGTAAATCCCTGGAGTAGATATCTGACCAGAAAAGCTTGTCCTAGAAATCCCTCTCCAAAGTTGTGGCTGAAGTCTGGCCACGTCGAGGATCAGGTTTGATGAATGTGTTAGGCAAAGGGCCAAAGCAGGGCTTCAACGTTGGTATTTAAAGCATGGGCTTTGTTGGGAGACAAACCACAGCCAGATCCTGCACCCAGACCCCAGCATTAATAAACCAACCAACCACCCTCCCCAAAAGCCCTACGAGTTGCTTGAACCTCCAGCAGCCATCCTGGTGAAACGCCTGTCTTTCTTTGCTGTCTCCTCCTAGGACAAAGAGCAGATGACTACAGGGATTTACACGACCAAGTGGTTCCTGCAATGCTTCATTGACCGGGTGAGGATGCTCTGCAGGCTGTTTGCTGCTCTGCCACTTGCATGCACGGTTAATCCAACTGGTTTTTTGAAAAAAGTATCATAATTTGAAGAAGGTGTTAATATTTTATAAGGTGGGATATTATGCACACTCTCATAATGCAAAAAAATTAATAAGGGAGAAGCTAAAAATAACTGTGTGTCACTGATGACAAGCCAATTCCCACTGCCTCATCACAAACGGTCACTGGGAGGTGGCTCGGCAGCAGCAGTATAAGCTTCAAAGTCAGGAGAGATCTTCCTCTTGCCCACTGGCACTGCTGCAAAGGCAATTAACCTCACTTTGGCTCTGGAAACAATGTAGGGAGAAGAGCTGGAGGCACAAACCTCAACAAATAGCACTGCAGCAGCTGCAGGCAAAGGAGCAGGCTGGGCACTGGAGACACGTGAAAGCGTGAGAAAATTACCCTGATTTGTCCAGAGCTAATTTGCCTGTCCCGAGCCAAGACTGCTTTATTTTTAGGGGCAGCATTGTGCTTGCGCACTTGAACGCAAGATCCAGACTTGCTGATGTTTAGGACACCTCTGTGTCCCCAGTCTCAATTTTCTGCTGCCCCGTCTCCTACAAAACAGTGGATGACCTCTTCCCCTTGAGAGGGAGCTCACTGCTTTGCAGTCTGTCACTAAAAGCTGTATAAAATGCAAAATCCCGTTAACTGCAGTAACATGGTAAAAGAGCTGCAATGGCCAGTCATGCTAAACTCAGGAGAGTAAGCGCAGCATCCTAAATTTGAACTTCAATGTCACTGTAGGACTAGTATTAATTTCTGTGTTGGTGAGATGCCTCAAATCTTTGCTGGGAGATCATAGAATCATAGTATGGTTTGGGTTGGAAAGTACCTTAAAGATCATCTAGTTCCAAGCCCCCTGACATGGGCAGGGACACCTTCCACTAGACCAGGTTGCTCAAAGCCCCATCCAGCCTGGCCTTGAACACTACCAGGGATGGGGCATCCACAACCTCTCTGGGCAACCTGTTCCAGTGCCTCACACCCTCACAGTGAAGATTTTTTTCCTAATATCTGATTTAAATCTACCCTCTTTCAGTTTAAAACCATTACCCCTTGTCCTATCACTACACTCCCTGATAGAGTCCCTTGCCATCTTTCCTGCAGGCCCCCTTTAGGTACTGGAAGGCTCCTGTAAGGTCTCCCTGGAGCCTTCTCTTCTCTGGGCTAAACAACCCCAACTCTCTCAGCTTGTCTTCACAGGAGAGGTGCTCCAGCCCCCTGATCATCTTCGTGGCCCTCCTCTGCCCTCATGTCTTTCCTGTGCTGAGGGCCCCAGAGCTGGATGCAGTTCTGCAGGTGGGGCCTCACCAGAGCGGAGTAGAGGGGGAGGATCACCTCCCTCGACCTGCTGGCCACGCTTCTTTTGATGCAGCCCAGGATACGGCTGGCTTTCTGGGCTGCAAGCACACATTGCCAGGTCATGTTGAGCTTCTCAACAACCAACACTCCCAAGTCCTTCTCCTCAGGGCTGCTCTCAACCTACTTGTCACCCAGCCTGTATCCATGTTTGGGATTGCCCCAACCCATGTGCAGGACCTTGCACTTGGCCTTGTTGAACCTCATGAGGTTTGCATGGGCCCACCACTCAAGCCTGCCAAGGTCCTTCTGGATGGCATCCCTTCCCTCCAGCATGTCAACCACATCACACAGCTTGGTGTTGCTGGCAAACTTGCTGAGGGTCCACTCAATTCCACTGTCCGACAAAGATGTTAAACAGTGCCAGTCCCAATACCGACCCCTGAGGAACACCACTCGTCACTGGTCTCCACTTGGACATCAAGCCCTTGACCGCAACTCTTTGAGTGCGACCATCCAGCCAATTGCTTATCCACCGAGCGGTCCATCTGTCAAATTCATGTCTCCAATTTAGAGACAAGGATGTCATGCAGGACAGTGTCAAATGCTTTTCACAAGTCCAGGTAGATGACGTCCATTGCTCTTCCCTTATCCACCAACGCTCTAACCCTATGGTAGAAGGCCACCAAATTTGTCAGGCATGATTTGCCCTTAGTGAAGCCATGCTGGCTGTCACCAATCACCTCCTTATTTTCCATGTGTCCTAGCATAGTTTCCAGGAGGATCTGCTCCATGATCTTGCTGGGCACAGAGGTGAGACTGACGGGCCTGTATTTCCCCTGGTCTTCCTCTTCTCCCTCTTTCTTTTCCCTCTTTTCTCTTAAAAATGGGGGTTGTTTCCCCTTTTCCAGTCAGTGGGAACTTCCCCAGACTGCCATGACTTCTCATGGATGGATAATGGCTTAGTCACTTCATCTGCCAGTTCCCTCAGGACCTGCGGATGCATCTCATCAGGTCCCATGGACTTGTGCACCTTCAGGCTCCTTAGATGGTCTTGAACCTGATCTTCTCCTATAGTGGGTGGTTCTTCATTCTCCCAGTCCCTCTTTGGGCAGTGTGGCTGGAGCACTTGCCAGTGAAAACTGAGGCAAAAAAGTTGTTGAGTACCTCAGCCTTCTCCATGTCCCAGGTAACCAGGTCTCATGTTCCCTTCTGAACAGGGCCCACATTTTCCCTAGTTTTCCTTTTATCACCAATGTACCTATGGAAGCTTTTCTTGTTGCCCTTGATATCCCTGGCCAGATTTAATTCTATCAGGGCTTTAGCTTTCCTAACCTGATCCCTGGCTGCTCAATTTCTCTGTATTCCTCCCAGGCTACCTGTCCTTGCTTCCACCCTCTGTAGGCTTCCTTATTGTGTTTGAGTTTGTCCCAGAGCTCCTTGTTCATCCACGCAGGCCTCCTGGTGTTTTTGCCTGATTTCCTCTTTGTTGGGATGCATTGTTCCTGAGCTTGGAGGAGCTGAGCCTTGAATATTATCCAGCTTTCTTGGGCCCCTCTTCCCTCCAGGGCTGTATCCCATGGTACTCTATGAAGCAGATCCCTGAAGAGGCCAAAGTCTGCTCTCCTGAAGTCCAGGGTAGCGAGCTTGCTGTGCACCCTCCTGGCTGCCCTAAGGATCTTGAATTCCACCATTTGATGGTCACTGCAGCCAAGGCTGCCCTTGAGCTTCACATTCCCCACCAGCCCCCCCTTGCTGGTGAGAACAAGGTCCAGCATAGCACCTCTCCTCATTGGCTCCTCCATTACTTGGAGAAGGAAGTTGTTATCAACGCATTCCGGGAACCTCCTGGATTGCTTGTGCCATGCTGTCTTGTCCCTTCAACAGGTATCAGGGTGGTTGAAGTCCGCCACGAGGACGAGGGCTTGTGAACATGAGGCTGCTCCTATCTATCTATAGTGGGCCTCATCTGCTCGGTCTTCCTTGTGGGGTGGCCTGTAGCAGACCCCCACTATAATGTCACCTGTCCCTGCCCTCCCTTTAATCATGACCCATAAGCTCTTGTTTGGCTCCTCATCCATCCACAGGACATATTGACATAGAGGGTGACACCCCCTCCTCATCTCCCCTGCCTGTCCTTCCTAACTACCCTGCATCCTCCCATTCCAACACTCCAGTCATAGGAGCCATCCCACCACATCTCCATGATGCCAGTAAGATCATAGCCCTGCAGGTGTGCGCACATCTCTAACTCCTCTTGTTTATTCCCCATGCTACGTGCGTTTGCATAGAGGCAGTTACGTTGGGCCCCCGATGAAGCTGACTTACAGGCTGGAATTCCTCTGTGCTGCTCTTCAGGTGCTCTCCTGCTGACCTGTGATCCCTCTCCAGGCTCTGGGCATCTGTTGCTGGCACTGGCATCAAACTGGTGGGAGTGGGATGGATTGAGGTTCCCCTCCCCTGGCAACTGTAGTTTAAAGCCCTCTTCACCACCGTCGCAAGCCTATGACCGAAGAAAGATGCTCTTTCCCTTCTCTGACAGATGGACCCCATCAGCCCCCAGTAGACCAGGTTTCTCAAAGTGAGTCCCATGGTCTAGGTAGCTGAACCCCTGGCTGTGGCACCACTCCTGTAACCATTTGTTGGTTCGCCAGATTTGACTGGCCCTTTCAAACCCCTTCCCTTTGACTGGGAGGATTGATGAAAAAACTACCTGTGCTCCAGAGTCCCTTACCGCCGCTCCCAGGGCTCTGTAATCCTTCTTGATACTCCTCGGACCACTGCTGGCTGTATCACTGCTGCCCACATGGAACAGCAGCAGCGGATAATAGTCGGTGGACTGTACAAGGCTTGGTAGTCTCTCAGTGACATCCCTGACACGAGCCCCCGGTACACAACACACCTCTAGAGAGTGCGTCAGGTCGGCAGATGGGTGCCTCCGTACCTCTCAGAAGAGTCGCCTACTACTACTATCACTACTATCGTTGCTTTTTCATAGTTGCACTGGGTGTTATATGGGGAGCAGATCCATCTGCCTTAGCTCCAGCATCTCCTGATGTGACGGGTCTTTCCTCTCCCATCTGCAGAGCAGTGAAGCGGTTCTGCAAGGGCACCTCAGGCTTCGGAGGAAGTCTCTTCCTCCTGCAGGTCCTCGCCGCTGCAAGCTTCCATTCTTCTGCGTTATTGACCCCTCTCCCTTCCGTGTGTGCTGGTGGGGGAGTTTTTGGCTATTTGGCCGTGGGCTGTGTGTCCGCTGCAGACTGCGCTGAGATAATGGGCTAAGAGTGATGGGCTGCTCCATCATTTTGGATATCAGTTCACTCCTAGTTGTCAGATTGGGTCCGGGTGCAAATGAAAACCTCTTGTAGAGGTTTTTCTAGCAAGCAGAAATAAGCCTGTGTATAAGGAAGAGCACTTGTATAGACACCAAAGGAGTGATTTTCCAATGCTTAGTGAGGCACCATTGGGCCTTCAGACCTATTCCATAAATAGCCCTTCATCTGTCTGGGCAAATTGGATGGATGCAGGAATGGTTTTGTGTGCCTGCAAGGCTGAAAGATGATGATGCTCCCTCCAGGTTGGGGGAATCCATGTGTTAGCATGCCTGTGTGGAAAGTTTCTCCTTTTTCTGCATTCATGGCTGGGTTTTAAGTACTTTCCTGGCCACCCAAGGGTGTTAGCTTTAAGGCAAAACCATAGACAATAAAATAGGTTTTTGTGTTACAGATGAATCCTGGACATCCAATGCCTTGCCCTGTTATGTGTTTTGGTGCGAGGGGATGTAGTGATGCCAACAACCTCTGTATTATTATCCCATCAGTCAGTGCTAATGAGTGTGATACTAACGAGCTGGGTTTTTGTTTGTGTGTTTGAAACAGACCCCCTTCACCCTCACCTTGCGGCTGTGGGATATCTACATCCTGGAAGGAGAGCGGGTGCTGACAGCCATGGCTTACACCATCCTCAAACTGCACAAAAGTAAGGTCCCAGCAAAGCACGTCTCCTGTGGCAGAAGTGGCACCATGCTGGGCCACCCCTGTGCTGCCGACTCGGAAAGCCTTGCTGGCTGCTACCAGCCTGCTCGGTGCCCTGCGCTGGCCCCCAAAGGCACGGTCCCGTGCTGATGCTCCGGGGAGGAAATGAGATGCCACAAGGGTTGAAATGCTGTGCTCAGCACACAACAAACCCCACCCGAAATGCTCCCAGCTGCCTCTTTCCATGTGCTGCGTCCGATATCTTTTATCATCACACTTTTAGGGGCAATACAGGCAGCAGCCAATCTGTCTGCAAAGCTGTATGTGGCAGTTCAGCTGAAAAGGCTGTAGAGGGAGAAATAAATCAATTAATATACTTCTAAAATGACCAAAACCTGGTTTTCTTACATAACGTTAAGGCAGTGATGTTTCTACCTTGAGATCTTTGGGACTTTGAACCCCTCCACTCCCATAAGGTAGCAGCCTTGTGTTGTCACCCTGTCAGGTCTTTAGTGTGGGACAACAGTGATGCTGATAGTGCAAGCTGGGAACCTTTGGGCCAGTGGGATTTATGGGACTGCGTGTGTCGGCTTCTGCAAACAGCCACCCTGCTCTTCCTTGAGCTGAATGAAGAACAGGCTATTCAAATATATCAAGTATCCTGTTTGTTTGCAAAGACTGGGAAATTGGCAGGCAGGCCCAAGTTTCAGCCTGGCTGTGAAATCATCTCTCCTCCCTGAGGAATGTGTGGTGCGGATCAGCAGCCCTGCCTTCATCCCGTTCCTGCCTACCTCCCATCCTTGCCTGCATCCCATTCCTGCCTGCATCCCTGGTGTGGGTCAGCATCTCTGCCTGCGTCCCTGCCTGCTGGCTGGTGCAGGTTGGCATCCCTGGCTGGCAGTGGCGGCAGCAGCTGCTGGCAGTGGCTGTTCAGTCTGATGCTTGGGGTCAGTCTCATGGAGCTTTTCCTCCTCCTAGAGGTATTGGTGAGAACTTCCAGAAATGGCCCAAAACGTGCATCCTGGTCAGCATAGGTCCCAGCCCTACCATTGTCCTGCCATTGCTGAGCTACTGCCCAGAGGTAGCATGGATATGTAAATGTATCGACAACCCTGAGCAACAGCAGGAAGGTGGGAGAGAGGCAAAAACGTTCAGGCTGTCCCATTGCAGCATGGGAACAGCAGCAGAATCCCAGATAAAACCAAAGCAATGCAACCCACACTCATGCTACCCTGCAGTTTGGCCGTTCCACTGCCATTACTCCTTTCTACCGTCCCCCAGAGCGCTTGCTGAAGATGACGCTGGAAGATTTACGGGAATTTCTGCAGGAGAAAATTGCCGCTTCCCTGCAGTACGAGGACGATGCCGTCATTGAGCAACTGCAGATGTCAATGACCGAACTGCGCAAGATGAAATTTGACCTCCCCCCGCCAGGTGGGTAAAGGGGAAGGCAGGCAGCCCAGTGGGAATGGCCAGTGGTACCTGTGTGCACTGGGGACCAGAGCATCCCTCTGGCACGGCTGGGAGCCAGGGCAGCCCAGAAGGTCTGGCACCCACTGGGTGCAGCATCTGCCTGCCCCGCAGTTGGGGCATGCCAGATGCAAAAATGAACTGATGCACATTTTGGGTTTTGTTTTCTCTGCTTCCAATGCAGCAAAGCCTGAGGAATTCCCACGGAAGCCCCTGGGCCTGGAGCTCTCCCTCAACCTGGTAGCCATGAAGGGCAATGTGGCAGCCAATGGCCAGAATGGCCAGGTGGGCGAGCACCCCCCGGACAGGGAGCCCCATCCCCACAGAGGTCCTGGGGTGCCAGGAGGAACAATGGTGGCAGAGGCGAGGACTCCCACCCTCCAGCGCAGTGAAGCAGCTGAAGCGACAGACATCTACCTGCATCCTCCTGGCAGGGGGCCACCAGGAGAGGAGAGTCAGGTGGAGCCCACTGGGAATGGGCAGCCGCCGCCTCTTCTGAAGGCAAGCGAGCCCCAGGCCCGTCATCACCTCCTGCCCACAGCCCTGCCTCCAGAGCAGCCTCTTCTCACCCCCAGCCGTACCACAGTGGACCACGAGTCGGTCTCCCTCCCCACCCTGGCCAAGCATGGATCCTTGGACTGCTCTCTCCAAAACATGCCGAGTCCTCCCGAGTCGAGCGCCACGGAGCTTTCTGCTACGGACCACTCAGTATGGCAGTCAAATCCTGCTGCTCTGCCGGCAGGAGAACAAGCATCTTGCCTCTGCAAAGAGAAAGCGGTCGAAGCACCCCCTTATCCTCAGCCGGGCAGCTGGCAGCAGCTCTCCGGCACATCGCAGCACGACGGCTCCCCAGAGAGCAAGCACAGGGAGGAGACGGCCGAGAAGCGCTGCAGAGCAGCACTGCCGGACCAAACGGACTTGAAGCGTTTGGCATCCAAAGCTGCATCCACAGGGGAGCTCACCAGCCTGCAGCAGAACGGCCCAGGGAACGCCACCGGCACCGTGCACTGGCCGGAGGGCTTGGGCGTCCTGCCCGCGCACGGGCTGGCGGGTGGCAGCGTGCCTGTCTTATCCGGCAGCGAGTCAGAGGCAGCGGGGCTGGGCAAGGGCTGCCCCTTCCAGCGGGTGCCATCCCCGACGGCGGAGCGGAACAGTCCCTACACTGTTATCAAAACCACCACTCCCCTCCACCTGGCCCATGCAACAGAGCAGGACTTCTCGAACAGAAAGCAGGTGGCATTGCCTCTGCTGGAGGCTGGACGACCCCTGCCTGCCACCTCCATGCCACCGCCTCTTGCGCTGGACCCGGAGGAGGTAGATGCCCAAAAAAGCCTGCAGAAACCATTAAACACACTGAAAGCCCCACGACCCCCCCTGAGCCCCAAACCAAAATTACTGCCGCAGGTTGCCAAATCCCACTCGGAGAACAGTTTCCTTTCAGGCTCTCCTGCCCTGGCAAAACTGCCCAAATCGGTGACGTTTTAGTGGGGACAGGGGGAGGTGAGGGAGAGGAAGCAGGTGCTGGAGCAGCACCCGTGCCCCGTTTTTGGGACACCCCCCCCTTCAGCAGGGCTGTGTGGGGGTGACAGCACAGAAGCCATCGCCTGTGGAGCTGTGCTTTGGTACGAGCGCGCGGTGAGGCGATGGAGCGGTGGCCGCCGGCGCCAGGAGACACCAGCAAATTGGGTTTGCATCTTTCCTATGGACAAATTGGAAAACGCTTTCACTTTTTTGTTCCTCGAAGCTCCCTGAGCCTCGTCGCGTGTTGGGGTGGGGGGTAGAGGCAGGGCTGGTGAATGTGTTGCGTGTTTTTTTCTGCGCCTGCCTGCCATAGTACCCATGGCTGTGGAAGCGGGCGTGAAGCGTAGGAGTCTGAAATGCTTTCTTTAGAATGCCCGATCAGCGCAGCCAACAGCGTTGCTTTCAAAGGCCCTTGTAGCAATAGATCTTTATTTCTTTTCCCAGGCTCACGGTTGTAGGCAGCAGCATTTTCAGGCAGGGCCATGGCATCCCGGCAGGGCGCAGGCAGCCTCCTGCCTACTCTATGCAATTCCACAGCGCGGTGCCTGGCTCCTGCCACGGTGGTGGATGGGGTCCTGGGGGGAGGTTAACGGCTGGTGAGTCCCTGGCCGGGGTGGGGGGGTTCTCCTTGGTGTGACCCTGGTGAAGGACAGCCAGCGGGGTGGTTCTTTCCCAGGTGCTCAAGGTGATAAGGACAGTGATGAAGGTTGAGCCCTGTCTCTTGGGCTGAGTGGCCTTTCCCTCACAGGCCCAGGGCGGCGAGCGGGCTCGCTGCCTTTCCATTGAACAGGAAAAGGGGCTGCTGCCTTGGGAAACCTCCTGCCTTCGCTAGCAAGCTGCTGGAGGTGCAGTGGTGTCTAATCATGGTGCCCAAGCTGAAGCCCACTTTTACTTTGAGCAAGTTATGTGTCGGGGTGGAACCAGCATAGGAGTTGAGGAAGGAGAGCACATTGCCTAGAACCTGATCCCAGCCCTTCTGGTTTAGCCCACCCAGAAATCAACCACCAAGGAAGGAAACCTGGGCACAGAGGTTTGGAAGATGATGCTGTAGAGCATCACTGTCAGCACAGCCCACTGCTGAAGAGATAACGCAGTGGGTGCCCACATACCCTTGATGTACTGGTGGCCTGTCCATCTCCTCCCCATCCCAGGGTGTTGCTGCTGCACAATCCAAACCGTTGGCTGGAGGTGAGCAGGGACCCAGGGACACTCACCCCACTGAAAGAGCTGCTCCAAACATCTGTTTCCCATATCTACTTCACCCCTATAGGTGAAGGGACTTCATTGGGAAGGAAGATCAATGGATGCAGCAGGAGCTAACCTAGGCCAGATGTGCTGTATTTGACTCTGCTCTCCAGAAGCGTGGCTGCAGATGCCACTTTAGATGGGACTGCAGGTGGAATTCCCATCCCTTCAATGGAGACCCTGGGCAAAAGCTCTTCTAAGGAGACTTTGAAAACTGTTTATCTCACAGGCTGCTTCAGTAACATAACCTGATAGGAAGCCCAGTAGAAACTTCCACTAAATTACTTTGGGGGGTTTATCAGTTGTTGGGTTTTTTTCTGTTCACATGGTGGTTTGTGTTAGCAGCAGGGAGAGCATCGAAGGGAGCACCCCATCTTTCTTTGGATGTAGCCAGCCAGACCACAGCACCCTCAGCTTCTGTTGCAACCCCTCCTCTGCCGGAGACCCCATCTTCTGTTGAGTCTCCAACCTTGCCCGTCCTCTCTCCCTCTGCAAAGCAGGGATAACCCTATTAGCTACCTCGCAGGGGTGTTGTGAGGAGTCAAGAGTTGCTCTTTGAGAACTGCTGTATGAATGTTCAGTATTTGTGTTTTGAGATGCCATGGGTCCTTTCTAGGACAACGGTGCTTGAATTGGTTTTAATTTAGAGTACTTTTTCCAATAACCATACAGTAATTAAACCTATTTGTGTGTTAAAATACCTGGGCAGTATTTCAGGACAGGTATCGATTGCCTTCTGCTAGCAGGCCACTGGCCTCTGGAGTTCACCGAGAAGCATCTGAGGGCTGGTGGTCACCTCTTGGCTTGGTTTCTGTAGCTTGGGGGTCTGTCCTCTCCTTGAAGCACACATAGGACTCCTGCTAATGTGTCTGAGCATTTGGCTCACACGTGCAAGAGCCGAGACCTTTTTTCCCCTCATTTTTACCTTTTTCTCCTCATTTTGGGCACACAGCCTCTGCACATCATGTTGCACGTGCGCCCAGGCTCCTCACCCAGCGTGTTGGGGATGTTCTGCAGTATTCACATTTAAAAAGGTGGTTTGCGCCAATCTTGGGAGAGCTGTCAAATGCACAGTACTCAGTGCATGGTATATGGTGCATGGTGTTCAAGAAGAATTTGGGGTTGTTCCTCCCCTCCAAGCCCTAACGGGACTGAGCAGCAAAGTCCTTGGTCACCTCCAAGCCTGGGGGAAGCCACCAGGTGGTTTCAGTGACCTTTGGACCAGGTAGAGACAGGCTCCCCGTTCCCTCCAGTGTGTTCTCACTGGGAAGGTCTCCGAGCTCCTCCCTGTGCCACCTAAGAAGCTCTTCTGCAACCTGCAGCCCCCGAAAGCTGGCAGGTTTGGGAAGAGTGCCCGGGGACAAAGTAGCCTGAGCTGACTGGGAGCCAACAGTGCGCACTGCTTTCCTTGGAGCGATGCTCTCACTTCAGCACATCAACACATCTACTAGGAGATGACTGATGCTCTTGCCTTGTCTGCCTCTTGCTGCAGATGAAGGTGCAGCCATGGTGGTCTGTGGCAGCCCGGGGTGGGCAGGACATGGCCCAGCTTCAGCTCTTTTGCCGGGGATAGGAAGGGAAGAAGAAGGGCGAGGGTGGCAGCTCAGCAGGACAAATAACTGCCACTTGCACCCCTGCGCCAGCCTCCTACAATGGCCTCAGCCCCTTAGCAAAAGCCACTCTTACCGCAAGCAAACTCAGGAAAGCAGCCCCCACCGCTGCCCCATCCCTGCCCTCGCAGCCCTGGGACAGCTCTCGCCTTGCTGCCTTCCATGTAGTTTTAAAGACCAACATTGCAGGTTTGGTTGGTTTTTTTTTTTGGTGGGGGGGGGTTGCAATTGAGCATTTTGAGTGGCTGTGGTGCTGGCAGGCAGCAGGAGCCACGGGGACTGGGCTGGGGACCAGCTCCAGTGTGGGAGGGCGGTTGAGGTCAGGGGTCTCTCGGCCATGCACTTTGAGAGCCCGGCTACCATCTGCTTTTCTTTTTAATTGCTATTCTTGTTTACAGCGTGGAACGCTTCCTCCATGACTCTTTCTAATGTATTATAATTATTACTTTATAAAAACATTTTTATGTCTGTGCTTTTGTTTTTTCTTTTGTTTTTTTTGTAAGGAAGGTTGCGGGGGGAAGTCAATCATTCCTTTTTACGCTGAGTCAAAGACACTCCAGAGTATTTGATGATGTGTTTTACATAGTTGTAATGATAACGGTTAAAGAAGTTTAGCATAAAATCAGACTCCACAAGGGTTCTTACAGTGACAGATGCTGCAGCAAGACCAGTTGCCTTCTCCTGCTGGCCTTTAGCTTGGTTCACCAAATGTGCTTCAGCTGCACCTTCCTCTCCATCTCTGCCTTCCTCCCTGCTTTTCTACCACAGTTAAATCCAGGGATCCTCAGTGGAAAGAAAACTGCTCCTTTCTATGCACTGCTGTCCTCTCCCGGCTCACTGAGCCAAGGATAGCATCCTGCCCCCAGCCCCTGCGCATCCCTCCCAACACGTGGCTGGTGGCCAACAGCCTCGCTGCAGCTTTCTTTTTTGGCCAAGACTTTGGGTTTGGAGTTTGTTTTCCTTGCCTGTGGGCAGTGCTGGGAGGGTTGGACAGGATGGGACGGGGAGCGGGTGGACACAGCTCCTTGCATGGCTGATGGGTGCGACTCACTGTGACGCTGTGTGAGTCAGGACTGAGTCATGCTTACACCAGCGTAAGGTGCTGCTCACAGCCAAAAAATGGATTTTAAGAAGCTGCGTGTGAGCAGCACCTCTGGCACACCCCAAATTTTGCAGCCAGTGCTTCCTGTGCTTAGATGACCATGGTACCATTGGCTTTGGGGTGTTAAATTTGGGCAGGATTCTGGTTTCCCCCAAGAGAAAGCTGCCATTTGGTGCTTAAGCAACATGGTTACAGTAAATGCAGGGTCATCTGTCCCTACCAGAGCAGCACGGAGGGCACAAAGACTGACAGCAAAATGGAGGGGCCAGGACTAGCTGAACGCCACCTGAGGATTTAAGGGCAGTGCAGGAAATGTGGCATCCGTGTGCATCACCCAGTGGGTGCTGTAGGTTGGTATTCCTGCTTCTAGCAGTGCTCTGCCTCACCTAAAAGAGGTCAAACAGGAACAAAAAAGCCCCTACCTTGTTCTCCAGTGTCCCTAAGTTAGCTCATTTATATGAACTGGTTAAAATCTTGTCTGCAACCCTGCAGAAAAAAAAAGCCAGCACCAGTTAAGCACCACAGTGGAGCAGCAGTGCAGTGAGGATGCAGCTCAGCACGTCTCCCGTGTCATTTCATGCTGGATGCTACTCCAGGGATGCTCCACCGCGAGCACAAGTGGGACATCCATGGGCTGGAATGAAGCAAACCTCATCCCTCCCATGTTTCCAGGTGCCTGCAAGCAGCCCAGTTGCAGAAGCTGCTTTGTGTCACCTCTGAGCCAACAGCCCCAGTGAACCTGTTGGCTTTCAGGTGGCACGGAGGAAGCAGACAGTTGGGACCGGGTTTGAATGGCTGTGACAGTTCCCTTCGTGACAGGCGCCACAGGGTTTAGGATATGGCATTTATCCAACTGCTGGGACAGCTTCAGCTCCGTGCTGCCGAGGAGGGAGCAGAAGTGTCCAGAAGGGCAGGGATTCCCCCAGGGAAAGTGAGTCGTGCTAGGTTTGCAGGATGCGGCAGGCAGAGTCCTGTTCCTCTCTGAAACAGCCTCAGTTCACTTCGTCATTGAAAGTAATGGAGTAAGACATTGCTTATTGGCATCCTTGGTCCCCGCACCCCATGCATGTGCCTGGTCATGGTAGGGACAGGCAGGGCTCCACCGCATCCCCTGACAGCATCCTTCTGGCTAATGCAGGAGCCACAACGGTACCCAGCCTTGAATGGGTGCTGAGCCGGGGTCCCAGCTAGGTTTTTGGGGCTCGGCTCACGGAGGATGTGCCAAGCACCCACTGCAGAGAGTCCTCCCTCCCCAGGGGAAGTCCACCCCTGGGACCTGCCCACCAGGTAAGCCTAGGACCTCCATCCCTTACCAGAGAAGTGAAAGACCTCGGGGTGGGTCTCGGGGTGGACACAAGCCATGCCTGGTCTCCAGCCTAGGCTAAATGCCTGGCCTCTGGCTGGTGCCAGGAGCAGCAGCTCACCAGCACGCTCTCCTGCTGCGGGAAGGTCCCAGCACGGGAGGTGCTGGTGTCCCCAAGGGGACAGGAGTGCAGACACCCCCTGCACCAGTCAAGAAGCACCCTCTACCCCCTCCTATGCCCTCCAGGGCCTGGGTGCTGCTCCCAGGGGACCAAGAGCAGGACAGCTGTGTAGTCCCAAGCCCAAGCTTACCAATACCCATTTGCTGTACAGCGCCGACACCAGTGGTGAATGAACTCTGTAGATGGTATCAAGGCTGCTGCTTAAATCCTAATGGCCTTGTCAGCCGGGGACCGGTCCTCCTGCTGCCTCTCCCTCCACACTTGGCATTTGCCAGCATTCCCACTAAATCCTCCCTTCCCCTGGTGGAGCCACTGCTCTCGTCACGGTGTTCAGACAACTCTTAACACCAGCTCTCCGGCTCCCAGGGCTGGTCCCTGCCCAGAAACCACTCCAATGCAGACCCGCCAGCTGCGCTGAGCTCTGGTGCCCTGGCTCCCGTCCTTCCTGGCTCATGAACAGCCAAACCAGCAGCACCAGGACCTGGGACAGGCGGGCGGCCACGTCTCGCCCTGTCGCTCGCCAGCTCTGTCGAGCCACGGCCGCGCTCCTCATCCTCCCTGCCCACCACCTACGACCGCTAAGAGCTCAGCAACCCTGCTGCCTGCCTCCGCAATACGTCAGCGAGTCAGCACTGAATAATTGATGCTAAGTGGAGCCTGGAGCAGAGCCAAGCTGAGGGAGGTAGCAAGGCTCTGGGCTGTTTTAGGCTCTGGTCCCAGGATGCAGTGGGGGGAGACAGATGGGTGTGCTGTGTCTGGGAGCTTTGCGCCCTGGCCTGGTTGGCAGAGGCAGTGCTGGAGTTCGGCTGGGCCTGGGAGTCTTCCTCCTCTTCGGCCTGCTGTGCTGCTCGCCTGGTGCTCACATGCTGCTGTGCCACTCACGTGCTCCTCGCTTGCTGCGGTGCTGCTCATGTGCTGCTCGCGCGCTGCAAAGGGGCTGTGGCAGCAGTGGCTGGGAGTTGGGGAGCAGAGTGAGGGCACGCAGAGTGCAGGGCGTGCAGCCCCCAGCCCCAGCAGCCTTGGCCGGGGCTCTGCTAAACCACAGACCCTGTACTCAACCCGCAGAGACAGCAAGGCTCACCCGCCCTAGGGGGAACGAAGCTGCGCATGGGGCCAGCCCCATCTGCCTGACCCAGTTCCCAGCAGTTGCTGGTGACCAGGATGTTTGCTGTCACACCATCGTCCGAGCAATGCCACCCCCTTCCTACAGCACATCATCTGGTACAAACCAGCACGCGGAGAAAATAACGGCCTGGCAGCTGAAAGAGGCAGGTCTGACCCCTTCCCAAACCATCTCCCAAATCCTACAACTTCAGCGGCCGAGGAAGCCCGCAGGGTGTATACCAGCATCCTCCTGGTAGCGAGGCAATCGCACTCACCTAGCAGACGTGGGCACCATGACAGCACAGGAGATAAGCAAACCAGAGCTTAAACAACTCGGCCAACATCTCACTCGGAGGCACAGCAGCTGGTCCCACCCCACAAGCGTCCCTACTCACTGGCAGCAGTTACAAAAGAGCCCAAGATGGGGATGGAGATGGCTTTGAAGGCACACACAAAGGCACGAGTCCAAGGATCGGAGTCACTAAAGCCTGGCTTATTTAGCCCTATCCTTCCACACAGTAAAACGGGCTCTTCCTAAGACACAGAGAAAGGTTAACTGTAAGAAACTTCCATCCTTGCTCCAAAACTGGCCTGAGGTCCCTAGAGGTACCTGCAGATAGATGGGGTGCGATTATCACGAGCCCATGCTTCCAACCACCCCACTAAGAACCTGGGCCACCCTGGTGCCCTGGAGGCCACTCTGCCCGGCCCCATGCTAGAGCCCCGCTCCTGGGGTATCTACGCCTGCAGCTCACTCAGGCAGGCAGTTGCTTGGGGAAGCTGGTTCTTCGGGGGCTTTGCTTACCTTTATGGCTCCTGGCGGAGCCAAGGAGAAGTGATACGAAAGTACCACTTGGGCTGGAAAGGTCTGCAACAGTGGACTGGACTGTAGTCCAGAAGGGAAACCTGGTCTGCTCCTCCTTATCCAACCACGCTGCAAGTGAGGACGATGAGGCCAGCGTTTAGCCAGGACTGCTCCATAAAACTCAGCCTTTCATTCAGCTGCCCCCCCCTTGCCTCTCAGGCCTCTCTCCAGCAACGAGTCATTGCTGCCAGCTCCTGCAAACTTGACCCAGATACTTGCCAAAGCCTTCAGCAAGCACCATGCGCTCATCTGTTTTGGAGTCACCACCTCTGCTGGCTTAGGAAAATGCTTCTCTGGAAGCCCTCACAGACCAAAAGGCATGAGATGTATTCCAGCACTTAATCAGCATCTTTAAGGACTTGTAAGCAATTTTGTCAGTTGACTCAGCTGTGATGTCTCCAGAGCCCCAACCCCTCTGGTACAGGGTGTGGGGTGCTTGAAAGATGTGGGAGAGTAAAGCTTATACATCAGTCCTGAGACATCTGGACCTGACCAGACTAAACCAGACTAGACCTCCTCAGCTATTCCATCATTTAAGTACAGGTTCAAAGGTGGCACTCCTCCAATACAGGAGATGCAGCCTCAACAGATAATCAGTACAATGCTGCCTGAAGCCTTCTCAGAGGTGGTGTTCACGCTTGCCCGAGATCCACTACACAGCACCAGCTTTAGTCCAGCCTTGCCATGACCAGCTGAAGAGATCACAGCAGCCAAACATGAGCTGATGTGCCCAAATATAGCAAAAAGCTTACCTCTCTGGACTTCTGCAGCTTCCAGCTATGCAACTGGAGCAGCTCTTCAGAGTAACTGCACATTCTGCTCACCTAAGCTTGTGCTACAGAAGCAGAACTGAGATGGGCAATAAACTCCTTGTCATAAGGAAAACGACTGCAGTATCTGAAAACCACATCTTCCAGTCCACGTACTTCTAAAACAAATGCGCCTTAAAGAACTGTGGGGAAAATCAACTAAATCAACTCCAAACCCAGCAATTCCTTCTCCAGACCTACCTTTGCTCTAAGGAAACTGTAACCCTGATGTTACTTTCAGACTCAAGAAGTTCAGCTAGCAAGCAGAGAACACATCATGAACTCATATACTGACCGCCTGTCTGTCATGACCAGCAAGTTGCTATCCTGTACCCAAATCACCAGCACCAAGTCAGCAAGTGAAAACTCCAAGTCCAAAGTAACAGCTCCACCTGAGACAAGTGATACGATCTGGTTTTTGCCTACCCCAAAGATCAGATCAGATCAGAGCTGACATATCTTACTGTACATTGGAGATCTGTCATGATTCTCCTGAAGCCAACCTCCTGCAACAAAGATGCAGTACTACATTAATACAAGATTAATGCACAATTTCAGTGGAAGAGCTGTGGCATCAAGCTTTTAGCACCTCCTTTTGCTCCCAACCTACCTCCAACTTTCAGTATGGACTTGAACATTGACCTTAGTCGGAGTTCCTTGTGATCTTCTAATTACAGCAAAAAAACGGTGCTTCCAGATCCTGAGGTGGCCATGTTACTGACCAGCACTGTTTGACAAAGGGTCATGGCTGCGTCACTTCTGCTGGGTGCAGTCCACAAAAGGAATGAGATTGGTCTGCACCCTGCCAGACTCGGACCACCACTTATCAGCCACATCCTCCTAAGATGCTTGCAGTCTTCAGTTCCAGCTCCTACCTGCCTACTGGATTCCTGAAGCACTGTCCTGTCATAGCACTGTCCTACCACCTACACCGAGATGAAGGTGTACCCTGGCTCCTGAAAAACTTTTGGGTCCATTTGCAGAATCCTAGTGACTCCTAGCACATCTATGTCTGCTTTAGCCATACATAAAATAGGACTATAACCAGCCACTCCAGAAAAGAGACTGTCAGTAACTGGAACCACCTGAAGTGTACAACATATCAAAGCTGTGAAGTTTCAACTAGACTCCTCCACCGGGAAGAAAAGCCTGTCTGGTGCCTGATGGTGTGCTGCTAAACACAGATGCCGACTGCTGAACCACTGATGAAACAGCTCACCTTCAGCACCCCTCGGTGCAACAGCCATGAGTGGCCCAAGGAACTAGAAGACACTCGAACAAGCTACAATAACACATGTGACTTGACCAGACCCAGAGCTTTCCTGAGCAAGCTGGAAAACCTCACCCTCAGGGGTGCAGAAACCTCTCTGAAAGGGAGATGATCATACTTTGGCTTCCTGCTCCTGACCAAACTGCTGAAGGACTTTGTATTCTGGCCAGTGCTGCTCTCACACACCCTCACCAAGACCTGCCAGCCTCTTGCAGCTGCAGCTGGTGCCTGCCCTGTGAAGACACCTCACCCCTGGTACTCCCTGGAGCTCCTCAGCTTGCTTGACCATAGCTCCTGGTCCTTGACTGTGGCTTCTGGCTCCCAACCAGAAATGAAAGGATACTCTCAGTGGTTAGAGCCATCCAGAGTCCAGTCCTTGAGAGTGCCCCAAACACAGCATTACTTCTCATCTGAAGGCCTCCAGATAGAGCTATCCCATCCCCAAGGGCCTGGTGAAGGATGTAATAAGCTCTATTGCAGAAAAAGAGCACCAGGTCCCTAGTGCAGTAACACCATGTCAACCCACTCACTAACTGTTAAGGCTTTTAGTCATCTTCTAGAAGGACAAAGTAGCCCTGCCCTCTGCCCTGCCTGCAGTTGCGCAGAAGCTGCCAACTTCAGAACAAAACACATACTTCCAGGCTTCACACTTGAAACAACTTAGGTTGGGAGGTTTTCTGGGAGCCTTTGGTCCAGCCCCACCATGTAACACCAGACTCAGCATCTTCAGCACTCCTCCAGCATGGGGACAGGCACTGCTGCAAACAGCACGCCCAGCTAAAGGCAGGGCAGCTCTTCCCTTGGGTAACTTCTCCCGCTCAAGCTGGGATCACCCCTTCTCCTGCAGGAATGGGGTGCCAGGCAGCTGCAGCCAGGGTGGTGGCTGTGCCCCACAGCAGTTCGGAGCAGGCAGGTACAAAAAACAAGCCGTTAGCACAAGTCCTCTCTTGCCCAGGCCAAAAGCAAAGGCAGCAACTCCAACCAGCATTGGAGTTTAATTCTGCTGCTTTAATTCTGCTGCTGCCTGGCATGACGGAGGATGAGGGGAGGACAGGAGGCTGCCCGCATGGATACTGAGAGCCCCTGGGTGGGCTGTGGCTTTGTGCTGGGGGTGACCGGGCTTTCTGTTCTGGTTTTGCCGTGTGAGGCATATGACTCACATGCTGCCCTCACCGCTCCCAACCCCTGCCGGCCTCAGCTGCCAAACCTGACACCTCTTCAGGCCTGGGCTAGCCCGTGCAGAACAGCTTCCCGCTGCACTTGGCTGGATCTCCTTCCCCCTTTGATGCTCTTAATTCTGGATGCCAGCTAAATTAGCCTGTGCAATAGCTTGGGAGAGAGAAAGGCAGCGAGCACTGGGCCACCCGCTGCACTGAGTGCAATGCCTCATCTTGGCTCTACAAGTGAAAGGCCATGTGGGAGAAGCCGGTCAGACACCAGGCAAAAATCCCACAGGAGCAGGGCTGAGCGAAGACAGGCTTCCCAACAGATTAGCCCTTATCCAAAACACTCTTACCCACTCTAAACCCAAGGACTGGAAGTCTGAATCCTTTAGTCTTAGTTGCTGAGCAGCCAGACAGCTGTCTGCAGTGCAAGAGAGCCCTTCTGCTACATGCTCACCAGTAATTAAGCCGTGCACAGGGCAGACAAGGATTTGCATACCATTTTACACTGCTGACAGACTGGAGCAGCCCAAGGTATGCAGGTGTTAGCATTAGCTAGGTGCTGGAGGGGAGCAGAAAGGCCTAATGCTACCTCTGGAACACATAAACCTTTGGGAGGTGCTGTGCCAGAAAGAGCTGCCTGGAAAAAAATCGAGGAAGAAACAAACTGGCACCAGCTGAGGTGAACCCAGCTCTCAGATCTCCTCCCCAGTGCTTCTTCCCTTCCAGGCATCACATCTGAGGCCATAAAAAATCCCACAAGGACTAGGTTGAAGGCAAAGCACCCAGGGGAGCACTGAGGACAGGCTTAGACTGGTTGCGCTCTTCTACCCCACCAAAACTTGGGGCCAGCAACGAGTTTCAGGTGGGCTGGGGGGGACAGGGACATGACGACGACTTGCTGGAGACAAAGACAGCTCTTTCCCTGAAGGATATCTCACCCCGATCGCCTTCACGGCCTACAGCATGGCCTCGGTCCATGGAGAGCAAACCTCTGTGCCCTTCCCTCCCTGCTGTCCCACCAGCGATCCTCCCGGAGCACCAGCAGCAGCACTTTCTGGAAGGAGGACACAGCCATCAAGACGGTTTGTCGAGACCATCAAATAATAATTTAGTGTGATTCAATCTGTGGCTTTGTACAGTTGCCAGGGTGGGAGGAGGCCAAAGCAGGAGGGGATGGGGAAAGAAAAAAAAAGAAAAAAAGTCGTTTGCTGCAGGCTTGGGTGAAGTGCGAGATAGTCCTTGGAGGGGCTCATGCTCCCCCTGTCCTCTTCCTCCTCTTCCTCTCCCCCTCCCCCCATACTCCTCCCCTGAATCCGTTTGCTTCTTCCTTCGCTTCACCTCTTTCCTTGCACTCTGCACAGTGGGAACCTCTCCAAGACACGGTCCAGTCAGCTGAAACCAGAAGAGGACACTCATTAGCACCCATTCACCGTCAGAACCAGTGGGGACTGTTTCCATTACCCACCCCTCACATTTCAGGATGACCCTGCTAGTGCCCACAGAAGGAAAGCAAAGGGCTACACAGGTCTCGGAGGACTGGACCTGGCTCAGCAAAGCATCTGCATGTGTGCTAAAGGGAACAAGCAAATGGTCTGTAGAGTGATGGGTGAGCCTCGGGCATCACACCAGACCTTCTGCCTCTGCCCAAACCCTGTTTGGGGAAGGGGCACTGTTTGGTGAGATCTTTCTCCCTCCTCCAGGGATGACAGGAACCACAAAGTGAGTCCAGGGCAAATGCAGCCAAATCTCCCTGCCTCCCTGACCACACACCCACCCTTATCCCCAAAACCCAGTGTGTCCTTGCCTTGCTTCTCCTTTTGTGCCCTGATGTTCCTCCCTCTCTGCTCTTGGCCACTGCAGCTAGAATAAGCTGGGATGTCTGGTTTCCAGTTTCTGCCTGAGCAGAAAAAGATGTGGGCAACTCACAGGGCATGCTCTCTTAACAGAGGGGAGTGTTTCCAAGAGACTCCTTGCCACCCCTTCTTGCCCCTCTTTTTGAAGGCACTGCCCATGCCAGTGCTGGCCACCAGGCTGTGATGGGGACCGGGCTCCTGGCAGTTGGTGTAGGGCAGCAGCAGCATCTGCCGAACCCGTGCCATCAGCTGTGAGCCAGAGCAGGAAATGAGCCCCGAGCTCACATCCCCATCCGGAGGAAATGTTCCTGAACATCTGGAGGACCTGAACATCTGGAAAACCTCCCTTAGCAGTGATAAGTGTGCTGGGCACAGCATTCGGCTTGGCCCCCAGGAGACCTCGCATGCCTCGGCTGGGAGCAGAGGGGTGGGGTGCTCTGGTGGTTTTTTGCTCATAGGAAGCAAACGCTGCCAGCGTTTCTTTTTTTTTTTTTTTTCTGGGGAAGAGCTCTTCTGCACTCATGGCCTTTGGCTCAAAAAGTGACGGAGGAAAACCAGCTGCCCACCTCCACCTTCAGCAAGACCCTCTTAGCACCATGTGCTTCTCTTTAGGACTCCAGCAGTCGTGTAAAGGGGTGAAGGGCCAGTCCAGGTGCTTGGGAGACTCCCCAAAAGACATTAAGGGCAACGTTCATGCACGCTTTTCTCCCGCACCCTGGTGCACTCATCCCCAGTTGCCCCTCTCTCCACTTCGGCCATGGAAGGAGTTGGTTACACAGCCAGATGTTCCCAGGCGTTTGGCTTAAGGCCACCCAGCTCATGCAGGGACACCGATAGGAGTTCTCCCTCACTGCTATCCAGCAGGATTGCAATGATTTAAATAAACTCATCATTTAAAAAAAACAACAAAGAAAGAGAAAGAAGAAAACCAGGCAAGTGAACACGGATGGAAAGAGAAAGAAGAAAAACAGGCAAGTGAACACGGACAATGTGAAAAACACTGTTTCTGGCTCCAGCACGCACAATTTATAAAAGCAAAACAGCCCCCTTATGGCTAATTCTCAACATTGCATCAGTTCCAAATATCCCAGGGGATATATCTGATGGGGAAAACTGTTCTGAGGAACACAGGACTTTCACAGTGAGACAGGTGGGCTCTGAAGGTTTAGGATGAGGCAATTTAGATGAGTACATTAGGAGGCAATGCACTCACCCAGTTCTTCATCTGAACTCTTCTAGGGCCAGTTTGGTGAACATACAGTGAGCTGCACACCTTCAACACCAGCTTAACTCCTCTTTCAGAAGGGCAGCATGGGAAGGAGCTTTCTCAGGGAAAGCATGACAAAACACATATTCTTTTTTATTCAGTTCTGTAGAATTTTGTTCCACAAAATGAGGGGGAAAAACAAATAACCCTTTCCTCCTACACACTTCCTCAGGAAAGTGGGTATTTTGACTTACCTATGTTTTGAAAGAAAAATGCTATTTCAGTCAAAAAAGTGTTTCATTAAAAAATACCTGTTGCTGAAATTGTTTCTGCTGAATTTGTTTGCAGACAAGTGCATCTGCAGTCACCTCCTGCCCTGCTTCCCCACTGCACCCCATCTCCTGCTTCCAAAACTCACCGTAATCACGATATCACACATTTACAGTTCATGCAGCCAGGGCCGCTCTCATCTGGGGGATTCAGTTTGCGCAGCTTGTGCTGACGGATCTCCCGCACCAAGGTGTAGAATGCATCTTCAACGCCCTGGAAGAAAAGCATTGCTTGAAGCAGCTGCCCACTTCGAAAGGGGACAGTGGAGAGAAGAGAGGGCTCTGCTCCCCAGCTAGCTTTGTCTCCCAGCAGTGCAGATTGCAGAGTTAAAGGCACGAGACCAAGCTGGGAAGACTAACATGGATCTTAGTGCGGCCTCTGAACAGAGACCAAGATTGAATGAGCAACCACAAGGCCAAGGAGCTCTTAAGTCCTTGAGATTCATCAGCTTTCAGCAGCCTGAATGAGGTCTACCACCCAAGAGAAAAGCCACCACTAGACCACTGAAGGTATCAGCTGCTCCATTTCCACCTTTGTGCTCTGGGATCCCCACGTGGTCCTTCCAGCACCGGTATATTCTGCCTGTAGGTCTACCAAAATAGACCATGGATGAGATTAGCCAAGTCCCCTGAGCCTACCTGACCTGCAGTGACTATGGGGGTTATTCCAGAGCCTTGGAGAAAGCCCTGAGAAGGCATCTGCCCTTCACTGATGCCAGAGCATGAATTACGTACTTCTCCAGATTGGACACTCAAGCCCGGACAGGGGAGGGAATGTCCTGATGGAGCATTTAGCCTTGAGGAAGCAACTAACCCCAGCCCTTGCACTCATCTATCTGCAAGGTGGTGTCTGCCCGTTCCTGCCTCTCCAGGACAACACTGGAGAAAAGAGAAGAAAAAGAAGATTTTGTTTAAAACCCTCCTCCTACCTGTCTGGTTTTGGCAGACGTTTCTATGTAGGGGATCCCGTAACTCCGGGCCAGGTCCTGCGCTTGCCGGGTCTCCACTGTCCGGGCTGGCAGGTCACACTTATTTCCCACCAGCACCATGGGAACATCATCTGAGTCTTTCACCCTCTTGATCTGCTCCCTGCAAAAGTAAGAGGTGCCAACGTGAAGGGAGAAAAGGCATCAGAGGCAGCTCCAGGGCACTCCCCACCAGCTTCTTCGTCAAGAATTAACAGCTGCACTTCATTCCTGCCAAGTGCCTTGTGTTGGGCTTTCAGGAGAATGTCAATGACCACAGCACGTAAATGACTAAACAGCAAAATAGCTAGGGCACTTTTGGAAACGAAAACTGAACATACTTCTGCTCTTTAAATGCAACTGTTTACAAACTACAACTTGAAATTATGAAAATCTATATTAAGACATGAGCTTAAGATAGTTTAAGCTAAATAAAAATGAATACTCAAGCAGTTACCTGTGTTATTTCCAACATCTTAGATCAAGTAATCCCCCTAAATAAGGACAAATTAAAAATCACCTGCAACCAGAATTTGCTGAGCTGATAAACCAGCTTTTGGCAGCTGTAACCTTTTCTGCAGATGCACAGGCAGTATTTACTTCCTTTCAGTTTAGTTCAGGTCACTCAAAGTTGAGAAACCAACTGGGAAGCAAAAAAGCTGTAATGCTCACTTCTTCATTCCAACCTCGGATTTAAAACTAGGTGGGCGAGGATGAGATCTACCACTTCTAAAAATCTTAAAGGCCATTATGACCACAAACAATCCACTCAATTCCCTCCTGATAGATAATAACTTCCTTTCCTTAATAAATCATTTAACTTCAGATGCAAAACAGCTTTTTTTTCTTGCTCATGCATCCAGAACATTTAACATGGTTTTATTTAACTAGTAAAAGCATTATTTAAAATGCTGATTTCTGCACTTTAATTGAATTCAAACTTCCATCCAAAAGCAGCTGGACATGTATCACACACAAAAAAAAATCAGTCATCTTTTTTTAATGTAGTAGAACATAGAAATGAAGTCTGACTATATGTATGATATGCCATAAAGCACCCTAAATGTTCCAAGTAACATCCTGATCAGCAAACCTAAGTACTAAATTTAGTGAACGGGCTACACTTAGCTGGAAAGAGATACCTCCTAATGGTTACTAACCAGGGAGAGCCAGCATTTCTCTGGGGAATATTCTTTTAAAAGTGCAAACACAAAGAGCACAGGCAAAATGAGATGAAAGCCAGTGATTTACATCATGATTAAAACCGGGGCTTGAAAACGAGCCATCCTGCGAGTGATTCACAGGCACCAGCCCTGGCACAAGGATGAATGCTGCCGAATCCCTCAGGTGCTTTAGGAAAATCTCATCCTTTGTCCTCTGGTTCAGCTAAAACAAGCCAAATTAGTCCAACCATATAGTTATTACATTGAACACGCCTGCTAGCCAAAGACTCAGACATCTCGACAGCTCGGACCAGCGCCTCTGACTACAGAGCAAGGAAGGGCTGTGCCTGTGCTCGGAGCTACAGGGTTATCTGGGACCCAGATTTATGATGAGGGACTGGGGAACACAGTCCCTTGGTGGGCAGTGGACAGAGCGGGGACAGGCAGAGCCATCTCTTGCATCCTCTGCAAGCGCCTCCCATCACAGCTAAGCCTCAAAGAAAGGCATAAAGCAGAGATCCCTCCCTACGCTAGCATCGGGGTAACCAGGGAAGACTCCCGCTGCATTTATATCATCTCCTTGGCTCTCCAGCTCTGCACGGGTGATGGCAGCAGGGAGGGAGAAGCGGGATGGGTAACCTGGGTACAGCCAAAGCAGGACCACGTTGGGTTGGGGTCCCTGCTCTGCCACTGTCCCCCCAGTACAACCTCTTGGGCAAGTCACCTCGCCGGGGCTCTGACTCTCCTCCTGCTGCATCTTTGCCCTGGTTGAAACCGAGCTCCAACGGGCAAGGACTGCCTCTCCCCATGTGCGTGCGGCCGACAGACCGCAGCCTTGCCACAATGGCTGCCAGCGGGGGAAGCAGCCCTCCCTGCCCTTCCCAACCTCCTCTCCCAGCTCCCAGGCCCAGCAGAAGTCGCTGAGATCGATTCCACTAACAAAGCAATTCCATTAATTAGGGAGGAAAGGGAGGGGGTCACAGAGGATCAGCTCTCTCTTTAGTCACCATAAACACTTAAACATTACATTACCAAGTCCCCAAAGGCCACAAGCAATCCCTTTGGATGGGTTTTATTGGAGTCACTGACATTAGCTGTCTGCTCCGTCTCTTCCCTGGGGAATGGCCACTTGAGCTAATTGTCTTTGCTGGCAGCCAGTGCTTCCACCATGGGGCCTGATCTTAAAGGGAGGGCAGGAGGGTGCAGCGGCAAGGCCTCCCCTTTGCACAGGGCAAGAGGGAAGGGGCCCTTCCAGGATACCGACCTGTACTGGTGAATATCTTCAAAGGACTTGGTGTTGTTGATGGCGAAGACGCAGAGGAATCCTTCCCCTGTTCTCATGTACTGGTCTCTCATGGCACTGTATTCCTCTTGCCCTGCGGTATCCAAGATGTCTAACAAGCAGGTCTCTCCATCAATGACAACTTGCTTTCTGTAGGAATCCTGCAGGCCAGGAGAGGGAAAGAAAGGGAGGAGGATGTGTTAAGGGAGGGCTTGGGTCCTGCCAAGCAAAGGGATGCAGCGAGTGCATCCCTGGGAAGATGCCAGGTCACGCTCTGCCTGGGTTTAGCTCCCATTAAATAGCTGACTCAATCTGTTTCAAAAATGGGAGGGAAAGGAAAAAGGAGAAAAAGAAGGAGAAAAAAAATAAAAGGAAAAAGGGAGCAGCTGAGCAGGTTTCCTCTTCTCTGGCAGAGCCAGAGAAGACAGCCCCTGGCTTGCTCTCCCCATTCCCAGCCCTGCCTCTGGCAGACCAGGGGCAGCTTTGTCTCTACCACAACACATAGCCCTCGACAACTATTTTCCTAAGCTTTATTTAGTCCTGGCTAATCCCTTCTACTGCCACCCTGCCCTAGTGCTGGAAGGGGACACCCAGGAAAGGCAGCTCCAGCCAGCCAGGGTTTCCAGCCACCATTTGCAATCTGCAGGGCTGGAAGGTGTTTAAGATCACCTGGAAATGCAGCACCTCCAATGCACCTCAGATCAGGCACCAGAAGCATAATGTCACCAGTAAGGCTGCAAACTGGACTTGATGGTAAACCTCTTCTTCAAACATGAGAAAAAAAAAAAAATCACGCTGTGAGGAGGGTGTTTCCCACAACCAGGCTGTGCCCAGAGTGCTCCAGGAGAGGTAAGGACTATCCAGGCAGGTCCTTTGAAGTTGGGGGTTTTCCCTGCAGCAGAGGCAATCGCAACTTATCACAGATGTGAGAAGGCCTGGAAATCACTCAGGGCATCCCTCAAAAGGTTTCATTTTTCAAGGCAGGCTCCTCAAAGCACCACTCCTCCCCACCATCCCTCTCCCCCATGCCCAGTCTCATCAGCAGGGATGCTGCTGGGGCAGCCCCTGCATGAAGGAACAGCCTCATCCCTCTCCGATAGCCATCCCCTGGGTACAGCGCAGCATCCTTGACTCTCAGCAAGAGAAGGAAGCCAAAACCAAAGGCATGAAAAAGGTGCGAGTCAGCAATATGACCACGACAGTGCTTTGCAGCCATTCGCAGAGGCTACGGCTGCAGTTTAGAATTAATTCAAATGTCTGCTGCTCTTCCAGCGACCACAACAATGTTATCAGATGAGCTTTGCAGGTCTGCAGACAAACAGCCAACGCAGCAAAGGTCACCGACAGGACCAGCAGCGGCACGGAAAGGGAATGGGGCCAACGCGGCCTCCACCCTTTGGTTCACTACTACAACGACATCATCTACCGGGGCTAATTAAAGTCTTTCCTCACCTTGTGGAGAGGGCCATGAGATCAGAGATGAGATCTGCTCTGCCACGACCTTCTCCGCTGTGCCTTCCCAAAAAGGGGACTGCTGACCCACCGGGAATAAGTGTGGAGTGATGGGCTGGCTTCCAGCCAACCGCTCTGAAGGCAACTGGCAGACTGCCCTGCAGGGATGCGCTCCCATTTCTAATCAATAATGTATCTGGAGCCTCCTTGGTGCAAGGTAGAAGAGCACTGGTTCTACCTCCGGGGTCCCAGTGCCTGGCAAGGACCGGCAAAGAGGACCCCAGTGCCTGCTCTGCACAGCAGAGCATTCTCCCACCCCTGGGCCCTGGCTTGCGTCCAGAGGACCAGCCTCTTGGCACACATGTTCACAATTAATTGCCAAGTCCCCAATTACAGGAGGTCTCACCAGCAGACAGTACGCTTACGGAGAAGTGATCCCGCACCTCGGCTCAGGTCATCAACAGGCTGCCCCATAAGGCCAGCCAGCTCGCTAACGAAGCAAAGGTATTGAGAGTCTTGCAGAGGATGCTTTGCATACCGCTCCCCAAAGGAAGGGGACAAGCTCTCCCCACCCTTGCTTTGTGTCCAGCTTCATCTGAACCCCCCTGAGATGCTTGGAATGGCAGCTCAGCCATCCCTGCCATGCTGTCTGGTGACCTCACTGCTGCTGCAGGGGTAGCTGCCACCAGCCCACACGTCCAGCCACCGGCACCCTGCAGCCTCAACGCTCCTCTGCAGCACCCCCGTGTCCTACCCCACCTTCCTGCACAAGGGAAAGTGGCTGGACCCAGCCGTGAAGTGCCAGGGTCCGCTTGGGCTTCAGACTTAGGATCCCAGATGGATGCTGGGAGCACCCCGGGTGTGCTGGGGGACCAGGCCAAGAGGTCCATTTGTTAAACGCTACAGTCAGGATGCGACCAGAGGCTTGGGAAGCCTGTTACTAGCTGACTGCTAAAAGCTGGAAGATGAACCGAAGAATTTCTCAACACAGTCTCTTTACTCCATCCCCGCTCATTCGCCATGCGACACTGCCAGTGGTGTGCATTTACTTGGTGCCTCGGCCCTCTTGTTCCCAAATTGAAGGTCTTAAGACTCCTTGGCAGCCCAAGAGCAGCCGTGCAAGCGCGTGCTGTAGCGGGTTGGCCAGCATTGAGTTACAAAGCCAGACATTTGCACTAGTGAATTGGGAGGGCAGGAGGGGAGCAGGCACTCAGTCAGGGTCTCTGCCCCAGACAGGGGACAAACTCACTCTCCACCTCTCCTGTCCTGGGGAGCACCTTCTCAGTGCACCCCAACCCACTCGCACCCCCCTTTGCAGCACAGCCTGCATTCAATTCATTAAAGCGATGGGTAACGCCTTTGCTCCATGCACGTATACTCTTTTTTTTCCCTCCTTTTATCCTGCTCATTTCAGCATTGCTGTGCTGTTTGTTAGCCGGCTGAACAGTCAGAGTCAGCTCCTGGGCATGATCCAAAGCAGCTTAGTCACAGGAGGGTGGTTTGTTGGTCACATTCAGATGGCTGGCAGGTAACTCTCTGTGCGTCCTAATTCCCCATAAAATGAAGCATAATTAAAAGGAGTCACCCTGGAATGAGTGAGAAGATGGCCGGGGGCAGGATGTGGGGCACGACTGAGGGAGCTGCAAAGGCATCAGGGCTGGTGGGACCTGCAGGTAGAAAAGCACCAGGGGTGAGAGGGGTGAAGAGCAGCTCATGGCTGCTTTAGGAAGAAAAGAGGAGGAGAAGAGCAGAGTGGGGCTGGGGGAACGGGGGACAAGAGCGGGCATCTCCCAGGGCACGTCAGCAGTGGGCAGGGCAAGGAGGGTGTGCTGGGAAATGCCATACAAGGTTTACATTCCCCACTGCCTGTTTACATGGAGAAAATTCCCTGCAGGGTACATACAGGGGGCAGTCGGCTGGAGACAAAAACAAATAGGATGCCATAACCCAACACATCACTGGGTCAGAGCTGCCCCTGCCCACTCTAAGGTCCAAAAGAGGACCCATCCATGCAGATGCCTCCCCAGGGAGGTTGCTCTCCATCAGCAGCTCTTTTGCTGAAACCAACCTGAAATGGGTTTCTAACAAAAGCAAACAATGCTACTGGTGATAAGCACGCGAGGGGAGAGGAGCTGGGGAAGAAGGCAACTGCATCCATAAGCAAGGTGCAGCACCAAGACTCAGGAGCCCTTAAATTAAATTCCAGTCTCTGCCACGGACCTTCTAGGTGACCCTGGCCAAATGACGTAATAGCACGTGCTTGTAAGTGCTTTCTCTCCTTCCCATCTGTAGGATTGTAAGACTATTTCTGCCTTTCTACCAAGCCTTGTCTTGCTTATTTAAGTTGTAGGCTCTTCAGGGTGGGGACTACACATACAACACCTACCAGAATAGATTTCTGATCCCAGCTGAAGCCTTTTATCCATTATGATAATAATAACTGCAGCAACCACAGCTGCATTTATACACATCTGGTAGAGAGTCCTTTAGGACTGCAGACAGGGAGGTTATTGTCCAAGAGGCATGACAGAGCTGTAATTTGCCTTCCTAGGGTGGACTTACTCCTTGTGCAGAGCAGCGGCTGCTGCCCACATCTCCCCCGAACGAAGGTGTAAGTCATGCAGGGGGTAATTAGCATCTCGCTAGCAACAGTGAAAGCAGTCGGAGAATGGAATTTTTTTTTTTTAAATAAAAAAAATAAATAAATAGTGTAATGGATATTGAAGACTGGACACCCCCCCCATCTGCACAGGTAGGGTGCTGAGCTAGACAGGCCAGTGCTACCATCCACACCAACTATGAGACCCATGCACCAACCTTTAACTCCTCACAATAGAGCAGAGACAGCACTCTGGGAACCACAATGGTTCAGCTGTTCCGTACGTCTCGCTCAAACTGCAGGACATACATAATACAACCAAGCTCTGATAAAACCCATTTCATCAGTAAATCTCAAAACATCCTGCATGAGAAGTCAATATATTTACTCTGATTTCACAGAAGAAACGAAAGCACAGGCACAAAATGGCTCTTCAATCCCAAACCTTTAACCTCTCCCTAGACTGTTGTCTTATCAAAAAAGAGGACTTTTGTGCTGCCTCTCAGCACCTGCCCAGGGCTGCCTCCCCCTCTGCCCACTTTTGCTGCCTCCCTCACCATCTCTCTTCAGCAGACACCGCCGACCTTCTTCAGGAGGCAAAAGTCGGTCACTGCGACCTCTGAACACAGTAGCAACTCAGAATAGCTCTGCAAAGCAGAGGAACATCCCTGCTCAAGTTCAGACCTGAGACCAAGCCGAGCATGCTCTAGGTTGGAGGCAAGATGGAGAAGAGCAAGAGGAAAACAGACAGATGGACCCCATGCCCAGAGCCGCTTACCTCTATCGTGGGGTCATACTCATCAACGAAATGGTTCTGAATGAGCTGTATTGTCAAAGCACTCTTCCCGACACCACCAGCTCCCACCACCACCAGCTTATATTCGGTCATCTTCCAGCCAACCCCAGAGCAGGAGTTCCAGGAGCACCACCACCTGCAAGGAGAAACACAGCCACCACGTTAGGAGAGGGGGTCCCTCCCTATCACTGCCTGCTCTGCAGCAAGGCTGAGCGGTCAGCCCCCTCTTCTGCCGGGAAAGGCAGAAATCTGTGAAGCACAGCTTCATTCCTTGGGTACTGAGCATTCCCAATGTCTCCTGCACATCCCAGGAGCACCCAAATGCTGCTAGGTAGAGACACCAAAGTCTGGGATCCAGCACGCTGTAACACAGAGACACCTAATTCTGCAAGGCAGAGGTGAAGGGATGCAGCCCTCAAGGTTTTAACAGTCTTTTAAGTTGCTTGACTTCAGTAGGGATTGAGCATGGGACAAGGTAAACCCACTTCACTGCTATTCTGGGTGGCAAAGAGCCACCCCTTGCTCGTTGGGGTGAAAACCAGCAAGCCACCATCAGGGATGCAACATGTTTTTAATGTAGCTTTAGGAAATTGCCACCACAGGATACTCTGCTCCAGGACCACCCTGGTCTCTCATCTCAAGCTCGCAGATGGACCACCCTGGCAAGCCTGGCCTAGAAATGGGGAGATGGTGGGATGGCCTGTGTGCCCTAAGGGTCAAGGGCTTTCTTACTTTCTTCCCACCTAGCACACTGACTACCCTGGGAATCTGACCAGAGAAAATTATACTTATTTCAGTTTGTCACCCTGTACTGTGCCTCCAGGATCCACTCTCTTCCTTTTGCTTTTATGGTCTGATGCTCTGGGGTGTCAAACGTGAGAGAGCCTCACGTAAAACCATGAAACTTGGTCTAAAAGTACAGCACGGAACTGCAGCATCCAGAGCTATTTAACCTAATGCTCTCCACTAGTAATGAAGGTTACTTTAAAATGGGCAAAATATTCCACAAAACTGAATACAAAACTATGTTTATCCAGTGATATGCTGCAATCCTTCAGCCTGATGGTCTGGATGCAAACTTCACACATTCCCCAAGCAAACCTCAAGATAAGGGAGTGTTACCGATAAGAAAACAGAGGTACAGGCTGTGTAAATCAAAAGTAAACCCTAAAGTAACCAAGTTAAGACGTCTGGTTTTCCAGAAGTGCTCAGCACTGTCTCCAATTTGTCTTATCTCAAGCTGGCGATCCAAAATCATTAGATAGATTTGAAAGCCTTGGCCAACATGGTTTGGATGTCAATGCCCACAGGAGTGGGGAAGAAGTCCCAGCCCCCCCAAGTACGCTGTTAGGTCCATGTCTTCACGCTCAAGGCTGCGTTAAACCTCAAACCACAGGGCAGGTTTGAGATGGTGGCACATCCACACCCTCTGCCAGTCCTCCAGCTAACGATGCCTCCTGCTGTGCTGGCCATCACAAGAGGGAGGAGGACTGCGGAAAGGGCACCTCTGCTCCCACAAGATGAAGCTGGCATGCCCCACAGGGGATCAAGAGATGCTATCATGACAGGTGCTAATTGGGAATGATGATTAGGGTCAGGACAAGCAAACCACACTTCTGCAGCACTGTGTAGTTGCCATGGCCCTTCAGCAGGAAAAAACTCACCCCCCCAACCTCCTCCTTTAAATTTCTGCTCCAACTCCACCAAGAAAGAGGAACTTCAACTCAGGAAGATTACAAAACCCTGAACGTTTAAATAGAAATCCACCCTCATTGGACTGCAACCCCTGCCCACTGAAAGTCACCCCAGGGTCAGATACTCGTCTGCAGCTGTCATCTGTGAGCCCTGGGGAAGCCACTTGAAACGCAGCAGGTAGCGGGAAGACAAGCTCATGGTTCCCCTGCCCGGTCGCCATTCAACGCAGCCTGCAACACTAACGCATGGCAATTACACACACCCTCCCGGACAGTTACATCACTCCACCCTCCTCCCCAGACTCGCCAGCCCTGCTCCCAAAACCCTGGAAGCTGGTACGAACTGTGCTGGCAAAGGGCACTCTAGTTCCAGTCTGCATCTGGTGCATTTGCTAACGCAGCAAAGATCTAATGGAAAGGAGGCCAGAACTTTCTGCCTTCAATCCCCACCTGACTGCAACCTTAAACCACTCAGACAGTTCAATCACCCACTCGAGCTGGGAGCAGTCAGACACAACCACCTCTTGCCAAAGCCCTTTTCTGAGCTACTGTCTCAGTAGCAGGAAGGCAAACAAAGCTCATGCCCTTCTCAGCATCCAGGATCCTGAAGAAGGGCAAGGGAGGGGGTGCAAAAGAGCAACCAGAGCACAAACACGATGCCAAGCAGGACCTCTGGTTGCTGTGCCGTTCTATGCTGCTGGAAAAGCTGAAGGTTGTTAAACACAGTGGAAAAGTGGTGACAGTGGGGGAAATGCAGTGCAAATAATGTGATACCCTAGGTCCATACCCAAAAGTGCCACTGCTTCCCAGAAAAGTCCAATATGCCTCTGTTCTGCCAGCCAAGGAAGAGATGCAGATTGAAAGCAAGGCTACTGGAGACAATCTAAGTGAGCACACTAATTGACCGTGCACACGCTGCTTTGCTCCACTAATGCACGCCTTCACGTCTGTGAACTTCTCACATACACTACTTCTTAGGGACAAGAGAGATCCCCACCCCAGGATCTCTCTCAGATGGGAAAAAAAAATTACCATGAGGGACAGTGACAGGCTGAAGGGGGGACTGAGGAGCAAACACTGACTGACCGTCTCCACCAACACTGCTGGCCAGGAAGGATTGCTCTTGCAGCAGAACAGCTTCACAGCTGAACATAGAGGGGTCTTGAGGGTCTGAAGAAACTCTTCAACCAGCTGCCACCTTTCATACAGAGCAGGGAAATCTGCAACCCCTAGCAAAACACACAGCAGCTGCAAATAAAGGCCTGCAGTGGCTACGATGGACCTTGTTCTGCATCTGATGCTGATGATGGAGCAGCTGCCATGATGATGCTCAAGGGGAACTGCACAACTGCCCAGGTCTATGGAACTTGCTAAGGCAGTGAGAAAAGCCTAGACTCGATATGGGGAGAAGAAGAGGTGAGTCCTCAAGGAAGGGGTCCTCCCTCGAGACCACCCCAGTGGAAGGCACTGCTTGGCCTATCCCTTCAGAAAACCCCCAGCCCACACAGCCATACCAGCCTCCTTGTCCACACTGCAGCAGGACATGGGGGCCAAGGCAGTCACCGACAGCAGCTTAAGGGTCTTTCCCTGCTCCGGAGCCCAGCTGAGCCCCGCTGCACAGTGGAGGGGCAACCACACACCAGCAAGCCCTGCATATCACCACCCCAGCCCGGAGCTTTGAGCTCTGGCTCCTCCAGAGAAACACAGACCCACATCTGCCTGCTCTGCACCCACCCAAGAGGCAGGGGAAACAAGGGAGGTGAAAAAGCTATTGTTCCCCACCACTTACGGTCAGCACACAGACAATGTAGATACAAGAACTCTGCAACGTTGGTGTTTGTTCACTCACACCATACCTAGAAGGTGCTGGTGCCTCGGCTAACCCTTCACCACTCTACATGCCATCCTCGCCCTGGCAATGGCAGGAGAGATTCTGCAGCTTGCAGAGGATGGTGAGTCCAGCCCACACAACTGTTTCATACCATTGCTGCAAAACGTGTCCTAATGTAGAGTGAGAGTGTGGGGAATGATGGACAGCTCTGGGCGTGAGAGCTGCCTGAATTAACGTGTGCTAAAATCAATGTTCAGACAAGCTCGCTTCCTTTCCCAAAGGATCCACAATGCAAGCTCTTCACAGGGAGCATGCAGACCCAACCACTCATCAGAGCACATGCAAATGCCACTGGAGACAGAGCCTGGCCAAAGGCTGCAGGGAAAGCAGGGATTTCCATAGGGCCAAGCTTTGTTACAGAGTTGGGCAGCTGGTCTTATCCCTAAGTTGACCTTACCAACACCATCTCATAGCTCCCCATCACACTCTTTGCTCCTGAACATGGGAAGAGCAAGGCTGCTCACTGATGCACGCACATCAGTGGCTGTTCCTCAACACCACATGAACATCACCACCACCGCATGGGCTGGTTCAGGGAACAGCCACCCCAAAGACAATGTTTCTGGCCCTCCTAAAAAACAGAGGCAGGGGAGAAAGAGTGGGGCTCCTGCCAGAGAGATGGTAACAGACACCCAAAGTTTTCATGCTCAGTCTGGGGACACACCGGACAGAGGTTTACAGCCTGTTGGTTGTTGTGAAAGCTCCTTATGTGAGGGTTTCCAGAGGACAGTAAACAAGAGTTTCTATTTCTCAGCAGCTAACACAGAGCCCAGACAGAGCTGACCACAAAACAACAGAGGGAAACACGAAAGCACAGCCTCCCAGTCCCACGCTGAGCAGAAACAGCGCTTCTTCCATTCTCTGCAAGCTCTTCAAGATCTGAAAGCCTGACCCAGGTCACCATCTGGTCTTTTTCCTGCCTATCCAAATCTATCACCTCTACAGTACTCAACTGTTGCACCCTGCAAAAGCCGCACAGGGCTGTCAAACAAATAGCTGAGCGAGACAGCGAGGAGGACAGCCGTTCAGGAGCACCGCCTGGGAAGAGAAGGGCTGGGATCCGCATGCCAAGCCAACAGCCCCAGTGTGGAGCCGGAGCTGCTGCTGCTGTATTTCCTGACCTCGTGGATTTTCTCCTGTAGCGAGAGGGCTCCTGGCTCCCATTCAAAGCTGTCTAGGAAAGCCTCGCCGAGTGCTTCCTCCTGGCAGCAGCAGCTGCTTCCAGCCCGGTAGCCAGAGCCATGCAGCTCCAGCAAACAAGAAACATCTGCCAGCCTTGTGTAGGACGCTGGGAGAGCAAGTGCCCAGCGCCGGTGGGCACCAGCATCCTACCTTTGTCTTGCAGGGAGGGGATGCAGGTGTAGGTGAGGGCAGAAGGCACACCTTACCTTCTCCCCCGCCTGCGCATGCTGGGCAGCACAGAGGTTTTGCCCGCAGAAGCGAGGACCAAGATGCTTGGCACAAGCTTTCGCAGGGCTAAGACCTAAAGCAGGTGTAGGCATCAAGGTTACAGGTGCTACCCAGAGACCCAGCTGTGTCCTGCAAAGAACAACCTGACATTCTTCACAGTCCCTCTTCTCCAGCACAGAGCTTCATCTGCAGGGGGAGAGGTGCTTTTGGGGACCTGACTGTGAAACCTCGAGAAACTCACTCAGCAGAAGCAGAGGTGAGGAATTCAAGGGGCTTGGCCCCATCAGTACGTCCCATCACACCACCACAGTTTCAAGAAAAGCTCAGGCATCAAGTGAAAGGGATTTGCAGTGGGTTTCCAACGCATTCACTATGAGGGAGGCTCTGACACCCAACAGGATCACTGAAGGAGCTTTCTCTGTGTCCTCCCTTTCCTCCCATCACCTTGTTTCTCTCCCAGGATGGACAACCAACTAAACAACCTAAGAGACAGATTTTTGCACAGCAGTGCCATACTGAGGCCAGCCATGACAGAAGTTTTACAACTGTTCATTACTGAGCATTTACCCTCTAGCTGTCCATTGGGAGCCTCTGCATTTAAAAGCATCAGAAGTCAGCTTCACCTCTGTAAATCTCTTTGGACACATCTCAGATTGGGCGCCCTTGCCTCCAAAAGCCCTGTCCACAGGAACCGAGGAGCCCTTAGACCAGAAACGCTGCAGTGTTTGATTTTATTTCCCTTCGGCAGAGATGCCCTGCAGGCAGAAGTGGTCTGCAGTCCTCCAGGAGAACAACGCTCATCTCTGCCTTTTACCACCAGTCCACCACACCCACAAGTCAGGAATCCTTCTCTGTGACTTTAAAACATTGACAAGGCAAACCTTGCTGGCTCACCCCAGTGACTGTCCAGGCTCCTCCATTTGCTCATGCACAAGACTCTCACCAATGTCACAAAATATAGCCTCTGGAGGGACTGAAGGAACCTCTCCAGTGGTGTGAAATGCTACCTTCTGTTTTCACTCAAGGGCCAAAATGCTGATGTTCTCCACAGTCTGCCCAGCGTGAAAGAGATTAGGGAAACAAGGCTGGCAAGCTGATGCTCTGTTACAAATCACAGCCTACCCAATGCTTCATTTTAATTTACTTGTTGCTTTTTAAATTAAAAAATGGGCTGCAAACCTCAATGTGCTTATTGTTGGCTTGCTGGCTGTGTACCTCCAACCTCAGCCCACAGATGAAAAAAGAGAGAGGGATGCCAAAGATGCAGTAGAAGTTGCAAATGGTAGCCCTGCTTTGGAGGAACTATTTGGAGATAATAAATGTCTTCTATAAGGGAAAAAAAGAAAAAAAGCCTAAGAAGAACAGAATGGCTTCTTCTATCCTCTGTATGCTCTTCAAGATCTGAAAGAAGAGGCAGCCTGTCCCAAGAGACTGAGAACAAAAATATTGCTCCAGAGCAAAAAAAGAAAAGGGGTAAGGAATGACATCATGTAGGAGGCTCAAAACACAGGCATACATTCAAGGAGAAACCTGGGAGGAAGAATAGCAGAAAGCTGCAGGCAGGTTCAAGGCACAGGCAGGTCTGGAAGAGAAGGATTGCCTCTCCACAGCAGCCATAAACATGTCCCAGCAGCAAGGCGCAAGCCATGGCTTTGCACAAGGTCTTGAACAGGCATGGACGGGTCCTTGCACCAGGCCCTGCCCTTGCACAGTTTCCAGTTGAAGCACCTCTGGCAACACAATCCCTCTGCCAGAGACTACCTGACCACAAAGGGCTTGTGAAGTCCCTGCTCGTTTTCCCTCTCCAGAAGAGATGGAAGGACAAAGGAAAACAAGATAGTACTGTCCTCACCAAAGCTGCTGCCTGTTTTCTGTTCCCTGGTTCCTGCTTCAGCTGTCTGATAGTTGAGTAAGAGACAAAGCTGCACAATCACTGGCTGTTAGCAGTAAGCGGATCCAGCTATGCTGTTCTTGCTTTCCCACTCAAATAATAAATATTCTTAATAAAGTTCTTCATTGCCATCTTACTCTAAGAAAAACAACTGGTAGGTAGCTATGCCTAAACCACCCAAAACAGCAAACAACCTACACGAGTCAGTAACACAACAAACCCAAAGAACAAACCAGCTACCCATGAGCTTTCTCTCTGGATGAAAGAGTTGACCCGCCAGCCAATACAGGCCACCAGAATTACTATACTCCAAAGAAAGATTAGCTCATCTCAGGAGCTTATAAACTAGGGCTGCTCATGCCCACGTCTCCAGCATCATGAACGTGGCATGGAGAGCAGCATGCCATCAGGAAACTCTGGCAGGTGCTGGGACGTGCTTGCAAACCACAGTGGTATCTTCACCTCCCACCATCACCACTCCACCCTTCTCCCTGAACGCAAGGAACCTGTCCCACCATAGTCTCTGCAGAAGAACCAATCTTCCAAGCTAACTTCCACAGAGAGAAAGCATGCTGCTCTGCAGGTTACTTGCTGCCCATTCATGGAAAGGTCTGAAGGAAACAGGCAAGCAAATGATATGTCCCACCACACTGCTGAACAGAGACCCTTAAAAAAATCACAAGAAGATGGGAGAGGCCACCTGGGCTAGCACCCAAGTCACTAGCTGAAAACACCAGTTGTCTGCATCTGGCAGGGCCAGCGGTTTGAAGAAATCAAAGACGTTTTTTAAATTATGCCTGTGATTTGTGATCTAACACTTAAGTGCTGTTTGAGACTCTAGATGAGCAAGAGTAGCCTGCATAAGGAAAGAGGAAACTGGAGTTTTGTCTGAAAGCCTGGTAAAGGTGGATGCATGAAGGCATGAAGACACCACAAAGCAGGCTGGACAACAGAGGACAATTAAATAAAACCTGAGTTCTTATCCTACAGTCAGGACTTAGGACCTAGTGTTGACTCTGCCAACGCATGTAGGAAAGCAGTGTGGGGGAGGAAAAGCTCTCACTGCCGAGATGCAGAAGACTGCAAACTGCCAGGGCTTCTCCGCTTTCATCTCCTCTCCAGCCTCCCAGGGCTGAGCAGGTGGTTCAGAGGCAGATGCTTCCCCGCCTGGGCTGGCAGCTCTCCACCCTGCCCTGGAAAAGAGACTTCTCCCAGGCTTCCCAGCCTTTTTCAGAAAAACAACTGAAGAACCCACTCTGTGCAACAGAGAGGCCAAGGCGGAGCTCAAGAGAAGAGGCAGCTCTTAACCTTCCTTTGCATTAAAATCCCATCTGTAAACATAAACGGGATGGCTGACAGGCAGCATGATGTACCTTGAGCATACGAAGAGATGGACAGGTACACAGGAAAGTTTAAAACAAGACCCACATCATAGATGATAATAACTATAACTGCTAAAATGCGTGGTAGGCAACCACAAACCCAGGCTCTGAGCAATCTCTTGACTTGCTGGACTCACTACCAAATTGTATTGATTTTCCCACAAGATGTAAGGCGCAATGAAGTAGAAGCTTGGACCAGACAAGTATGTAGCACCAGTGTAAGTGGATCTCTGTAATAACAGCTATTAACAGAGACAGAGAACATCAGGCTTTGGGGCAAATGCTGCCCAGTAATGGGGGGGGATTACAAGAGATGCTGTCTCCAGGCTGGTTTCATAAGGTACCTGATGTCTTCTGCCTGGTCCTCTTGGTGACAAAAGGAGCAGCCGCACGCAAGCTGCTGGGGAAAGGTACAGCCTCTCCTGGGACCCACTGGTCCTGCCATCACACTACGGCAGGTCACAGCTGCCTGGCTCTCTTCTGCAACAGCGTAAGAAGGGACAAATTCAGATCTCGCCACCAAGCTGCAAGAGGTGGAGCACCCAGTGCTAGAGCTGGGGGTGGTAGCCAAACATGAACAGAAACACCATCCTCCTACTTGTATAGACGGGCAAGGGGATGCAAACAAGCCAAGGGACTGGCCCAAAGTCATCAATGGGTGGTAAAGCTGGGAACTAAATTCAGGCAACATCTGGGGTCTTCAGGCAAGACAAACTATGGTCCCCTGCTGGGTCTTTGTGTTGGGCTGTCAGAGCTGGCAGCTCCCCCCCAGCCCAGCCTCCCTGGGCAGAGGTGGTTGGGGAGGCAGGGTACCTCAAGCAGGAAAGCCCGGGGTGCTGTAAGAGGTGCCCTGCTCTCCAATTATCCTAATGAAGTCACAACTGGGTCACAGGTGCAGGCGGCCCGGCCAGCAGAGAGGCAGATGCCCTGATGCACAGATAAGCAATAGGAGATGCAGGTAGGGCTGAGAGCAGAGGGGCAGGCTGAGCACCACTGTCATTTTCCCCCCTCAAAGCCCAGCTACAAGAAAGGGGGAAGCCACTGGTATAAGGCAGCCTTGTAGATCACTTAAGAAAAGGGCCAGTCCCAACCTGAGCACCACTGATGCATATCAGGCCAAAAAAACCTACCCCATAGTCAAGAAGTGCATTCCCCCTATGAGATTTCTGTTCTCTTCTCCCTCCCCATCCTTCCCTGTTCCTCCCAAACAACCACTGACAGGGAAAAATTAGGAAGCTGGTTTCAGGAAACACATCCAAGCCCTTTTCACTGAGAAGAATTTGCAATGGAAATAGGTCTGGCTTTCAGCTTCCTGCTTGCTTTAAATCTTAACACATGTATTTTTACAGCAAATAAATGGATAAGGAAACAGGGTATTTGCAGCTGGGATGTTTCAAGAATTGTTTTGATAATGCTTTTATTTTTTTACATTTTTTCTTTCAACATTTAATGGATAAAAGACTTTTTAAAAGGCCAGGTTTTGGAGCAAAATATTATTACAAGAGTATCGGTGAGCTCTGGACTCCAGGAATGAAACTGCATGTAGCACGTCCTATCACACTACAGCTCCTGCAGCAGAAAGGTCCAGACAGCGAGCCAGCTGCATTGGAATCAGGTGGAAAGAGGTGGAAGCTGTTGGCCAGCCGCAGCAAAGCAGACAAATGCATATCTTGGGACAGCACTTGCCTCACATGCTCCTGCCCACACAGCACTCGCCCTCTGGATGGCTAACCAGCCCCACAGAGAAATAGGGTCCTCTAGTCTGGGGATGGGTCTTCTCCTTCTAGGGGAACTTGAAACACAGAGGAGGAGTGAGAGGGACCCCCCTCTGCAGGGACAGCCAGCTCCAGCTGGGTTGGACTCAGACAGGCATATCTCCAGGTACCCTTTGGTTAGTACCCAACTTGGCTCCCCCAGCTTACCTGGGCAGCACCTAGGATCTTGTACCGGAAGGGGAAAAGCAGAGTCAAGCCCCATCCATCCTCTCACATGTGGTATATCACAGGCTGCTAATCCTACCCTCCAAAGTTTTAATTTTTCCAGGGAAAGGTGGTACAACATCTCTTTCTCCCCTCATTTTTCAAGGCAGAGGGTAGAGCAGCACAGGTGCAATAGTGTCATCTCTACAGGCTAGTTGTGGGTGAGGAACAGTCTATCTCAGGATGAGGGAAGAAGATCGAGTTTCCTTCTTGTCTTTCCATTCCCAACGGGACACAGATAAAAAGCTGCTCATACACTTCATTCAAACGCAAAGCTCAAAGGAACAGCTTGAGTAACCCCAAACAACCAAAATCAGATACTTCCAGAGTGTCTCCTTTATTAGTAAGCCATTTAATTTACATGATCAAATGTAACGATCATCCTTCTGCATTCATTTAGCCCTTGCAGTGCCTTTGCAAGCACACACCCTTATTTATTAGCAGAGCAGGGATGAAGGAGAAGGCGGCACCACAGCAAAAAGCAAACCTGCAGGGCTCACTTTAGCAAATCTGGGAGAAGGCACTGGGGAAAACGTATTAGAAAAGCAAGTGATGGGGCATCTTAGGGAGCCAACGACCAGGGGACAGCAGGAAGAGGAGATAAAAGGAAGCAAGCAGGTACCTGCTGCTGGGACCCCATCCCCGCTCGCCTTCCTACCAGGACATGTTATTAGCACGGTGACACAATGCTGTTGCAAGATGAATATGCAACAGTCATTATGCAACAGATATTCAGGGACATGCTACTGATTTACGGACCCAGCAGCTGCAGCACCAGCCAGCTGCAGCCTAGAGGGATGGGGACACCAAGCACGGCTGGCAGAGAGGTCTGGAGAAAACCTCCAAACCCAGCCCTTCAACAGCCAAGGTGAATGAGTTCATCACGACCGGGTCCGAAGCCAGGCACACCAATGCACCAATGCCACCAACGCATTGTATGTGCAATACTGAGCAACCATCACACAACACTGACAGAAACAGAGAGGTCCAAAGGTTAAGGTGCAAGATTTACATTTGGATCAGCAGACTTTGTTAAGTTTAGGTCCTGGATTACCCAAACCTCACTTTGCTGCTCGTGGTAAATCTCAGCCACAGACAATCTCAGCTTGTTTTGTCCCCTTGCTCTGCAGCAGTCTAGAGTGTAAAAAAAATCCAAGCAATGTTGCTGTGGGTGGGTTATTTAAATGCATCACTGTCACAGCACAGACCTGCTGCAAATAAGACTGAAGATGTACGGATTACAGCTCTCCATACTGAAAAGGGAGGAATCTCCCTCTTTTGGCTGTGGATTGACAAAGGGACACTGCACAGGGACTGATCCTGCCTGTCTTGTAAGCATCACAGCGCGGACACAGAAGACATGCTCTTCAACTCCGAGTAGCCTCCACGCAGGTTCATGTATCCCACTCCCTGGGAACACACAGCGTAGCAGATCAAGGAAATAGTAACTCCACCCTGCAACGAGGAACCCACAGCGATTAAGCGACTTGCTGACGGTCACACAGGAAACTTACGGTAAAGCTGGGGATTTCTGCTCCCCCCACATTTGAGCTTTTGCCACAAGACTGTGCTTCTCATCAATGGCTGCAGTTAATTATGCAGGGGACAGGAGCACAATGCCTACTCCATCACCTCCATCACAGCCTCCAGCATCTGCTGGCAGACCTGTGCAATCAACAGGAGCGGGGGCGGGGGTTCCTTCCAGAGCTTCCTTGGGAGCCCACAGCAATGACGACATGCAGGATTTGGGTGGGCTTGCAGCCAGCATCCACAGGCACACTAGGGCTGAAAAGAAACCACAGAAAAGCAAGACACCAAGCACATGTGAGATGTGGCTCCACCTCAACACTGAAGCCTGACAAGCTGATTAACAAATAAGCAAAGCCTCCAAGAGCAGCAGAGCGGTTGAGGTCCCTCTGATAATGCCTAAAGGTTAAGTGTACCTATGTCTTCTTGAAATCCCTCAACCGATCCCCAGTCCCTCAGAACATCCCTAGTAGAGGCAACGAGTAGATCCAGATCTGGCCTTGGTGCTGCACTTGACGTGGTCATCAAGCTCCGGTGACCCTGCTGTACCTCTTTGACTCAACTTAGGTGTTCCTCTACACAACAGTTGATGGAGAAAAGGGCAATGCAGCTCTGATCCTCACTTGAACCAGCATGACAGCACTGGCAAGTGCTCCCTCCAGTCACACTAACCAGATCTGCTTGTTTGAAAGAGGTATGGATAGGAAGCACGCTGTGCCCTCAGCTTCAGGGATGACAATTTGCTGCAGAAAAGACAGTCAGAGTATTCATGAAGTGAATGGACAAAGAGATGCAAGGGACAGTGGACATGAGCTCCCAACTGCAAACAGGAAGAAAAAAACCTTCAAATCTTTAGAGAGAGAATGTCTTTAGTAGGAGAAGTCAGCCAGAGACCAGCACCTACCCACAGCTGGTACGACCCTGGCAGGTACCCGGTCACCAAACACAGCTGGTGCTTACAACACCCACAGACAGGATTTCACCCTGTTCTTCAGCACCTGGTTTCTTCTGAGAGTACACAAAGAAAGAGACCATGCAAAGTACAGTCCAAAATGTCTGCGGCATGACCTGGAAGAGTCACAGCTTGGGAAACTAAAAGGAGGCAACATGAGCCTGCAGGTGCCCTTCTAGATGAAGCATCCCTTTGTCAGGTATGGCAATGCACCCCTATCACAGATCAAGCCCTGCACAGCAAACTCCCCAGGCAAACCCCAAGCAGCAGCAAGAAAAGGTCACGCACGTTAAGAAGAAAAGAAAGGAAAAAAGGGACTTTTGAACTTTGAACTGCAGTGTACTGTAATTACTGTAACATAACTTGATTAGCGCAGTGTAAGCGACAGCCAGGCATCAAAGATGTTGTAAGGGATTTTCATGTAGCCCAAAACCTTCTTTTACTCTTTCCAGTGCAAACCATCTTTGGTCCCAGAGCAGGGTCTCATCCTGCCAGATGATCTGCAAACAAAAAAGGGGGTTCCTACACCAAAGCTTCCACTTTGGAGAATTTCTTTCTTTTTAACTTCGGTTGTCCCTGCTGCCCATACAACACTCAAATCTTTATTTTCTGAAGTCACTGACTTCCCTAACACCTTGCAGCAATGAGGTTCCCAAGCTATAAACATCCCTTCTTTTTACCAGGCTTGTATATATGGCTTCCTGTTTTCTTTCCCAGTGTCCAGCCATCTCCCACTAGCCTCTCAGACTTTCTGATCCTGCTGACCAAGCACAACTCTGCAATGCTGGGGAAGCACACATTGCAGAGACGTTTTAAAAAGAAACACAGCAGCGTTCATTGGATTTATTCTTGGACTTTATAAGGCTCATGCAAATAGTTCTGTATTTGGCCTAGAAAAAAACATAACCACAAAAGGCAAACATAGAACTTCAAAGCTGACTTCTCCTGACAGCCCTAAGCCACTGTGCGTGTGTAATATGGACAAGGTGTAAGATTTTTTTAGTTTCCCAAAGGAAAGGAGAGGACAGCCTGAGATGAGGAGTCAGAACCAAATGCGTGAGTCCCAAAACTGAGATCTGACCTTGAAGGATCACCTTAAGGAAAGGGTAAAAAGTAGCATCCCTGCAGTGAAGCCACTAAAGCCAAGACAGTCAACACTGGTTGGGGACCTCACTTGGTCTATTTTAATTTCCAACCGTAGCCCACTTGGAGCACTTATCCCTCTCAACATCTTGAGAGGGTAGCAAGGTAGACTGACATTTCCTGGCACAGGAAGAGTTAAAAATACACTTTCATTCAGCCAGGGAGGCACAGAGTGCCTACAGAGCAGCTGTAAAAGTCAGCAGTCATAAAGCAGGAGGAGGAAGGAGGTAACAGAGTTGTTTCCTCCTCCCTGGAGATCTGGCTGCCATGAGGAATCATACATGGTGCTGGTGGGCACTGGCACAGAGAACTTGCTCCTGGGATCAGCAGCCAAGTGTCTTCCCAGGACCCTCTGCTAAGAGGCACAAAGCATCCCCTCCTTTCCCCTACCACTGGCTCCTAAGGACACGCAGAGCCTCCCTAAGGAGTTTCTGCAAGGGGGGGTGACAAAATAAGCCTGCACATGTTATACAGCAGTCTCTGGGTTCATCCATCCTAGCAGAGGCGCAGGCGTCTGTTAGACAATGCCTGGGGACCACAGCGGAGGAACTGCTGCAGCAAAGATCAAGCTGACTCATGGTTCTTTGGCTTTGGTTTAAAATATAATAAATAAAACAAAACAAAACCTGAACCTCCCATCAGCCCACTGGGGAAAATCCAAGCATCTGCCTTCAATCCCTCAGCGTATAATAATACAACTTTATTATAAGTAAAATTTATTATATTTTCTATATGCTATTAGATTGGGAGGGTTGGGAAGATCTGTTACATGACCTACATTACTCTGCAAATCACTGATTGCTAGGAGCATTTCATGCTATCACCCTTTGCCATCAGCCCCCAGCAAACCAGTCCTGACCTTTTATTCTATTGGTTACCACTGTGTTCAGCATCTGCCCTTGCAAACACCAGCAAAGACACAAGAACTGAACCTCTGATACTTAAGCTGTGGTTTCTTGAAAGGGGGTTGAACACTGGACCTCAGGGCACCAAAAACCTCAACTATCTCTTGGGCTATGGCATATACCACTACAGGGGCTCCAGGCAGGGCTGGTGGGACATAAAGATGGGATGCGCACCAAGACCACAGTCTACATGCTTGCTCAGACTAGTGGCTGCATCCCTTTTCACACCTTCAGCCTTTTTTTGGTCTGCTGCTATAAATATGAATTTTAACAGCTATGAAGTCGCTGTTCAAGTGGTAGGAGGCTGGTCCTATGTGTGGTCCGGGGTTCCTCTCCAATTCTGCTCACCCACACTCACAAAATTTGTCCATGGTGCCTTTGCTGACCATTCAAGAGTGTCTGAGTAATGCTAAATGTCACAAGGCTGTTAGGAGTTTTTTTTCTTCCCCCCAGTGGTTAGGAAAAAGCAAGCAAGAAGATAGACAGGTGATGTGAACCGGCACTGTTAAAGATGATCCAGTCTAAGCAGATGATGCAAACTTCCTAGCTCTTGTCACGACACGATCTGTCTTGTGAGCTTCAAGTTGGACTCAGAAATTACTCATAAGATATGGAAATGATCCCCCTGAGGAATCAGTCACTAGGAACAACTACAGAAAGTCTTCACTTTTGAACAAACAGCTCTTTCAGAGTTTTGGTGGTTTGGGGTTTTTTTCTTAAAGGGAGCAGAGAACCACCAAGTATCCCCAGATTGGGCTCTACTTTATGGGTCCATTTGTCCTCAAATCCTCAGTAGGACAAAATTCTCCTTCCTTAGAACAATAAATTCAGAGATCAAGCTTGAACTCTGAATTTTTACAGTCTTGCCAGTATTGTGAGATCTCACGATCACGTGCTTTCACAGGAGCCTGGCAGAGAGACAAGCTGGTGAGATTTTGGAAAGGGGTGATGTGCTGCTGATGATAAAGCCTCCCTGCTTCACCTGACAGCAGCAGAGCTCACCAGTGCTGTTTCTCAGGGCTCCTAAGGCACGCACAGCAGTTTCTCACTCTTGGATGTCATTCACCCCTAACTGGAAATAATCTGCTGCTTGATTTCCCCCTTAAAATCCTCTTATTTTCAGAAAGCAACTCCCTGAGGACCATGTATGTCCCTACAATGAATCTTCAAGGCCATGGCATGGTGTAGTGGGTACAGTTCCTACACATAGCTCTCATTGTTCCCACACAGGAACTTCAACTGAAAAAATAAAATGAAATTTAAAAAAAGGAATCAAATATTCGCAAAAAGCTTTCTTAAAAACAGAAAAAGCCCACAGAAAACCACCAGCTCACATGTCAAACCAGCCAACTTTAACCTGAAACACTGCTTACGCAAAAAGAGGTGCTGCGGTGTTTGTAGAGAGTGAGTATATTAACACAAGAAGAAAATTCATACTCCAACAGCAAGGAAAGCATTGAGCTCTGAACACTGGAGTTTGTCAACTTACCCTCACAGTCCATCCTTAAAAAAACTGGGGTAAAGGTTGTCTCATTCTAAATTAATTCCCTCCATCAGAGGCTGATGAGGGTCTAGGATGTGGATTCATATCCCTACTAATCACAAATATTTTATCACCTCATATCAATTTTTGCCTTTCACCTGCACACCTAAGATAGGACAGAGAGGGTGTAAGACCTGCACTGAAGAAAAGCATATTTGCAGTTAGTATTTCTTACCCAAATGGAGTTCTACTATAAAGAAGCTGTTCCAAGCGGTGGCTGCCATTCCACAGGCTTCATTTGCCATTACTTCCACATATTTTTATCAAAAACTCAGGACATACTACGTCCACTCAAACAGGAAATCTGACTTAACCTGATCAGATACAAAAATCCATGTAGTTGGCCTTTTTCTCCCCGCTAAAAAGAGTTCCACATGGCTGCAAGGTCTGAAGAAGACACCGATGTGATCGGCCGAGATCACTGTGAAACACACAGCTGATGGCCCAGGTTGAGTTTTATAGGGTGACAACTCCTCCAAGCCACTTTAAGCAAGTGCTTCTTCACTTAAGCAAGTGCACCAAAGGAATTGCTGCTCTTGAAGCACATACACAAAAAAAAAAAGCAAGTTCAGAGAGTACTCTGGGAAACAGTGAACCACAGACTTCATGAGGTTTACTCAAAGTTTTTCTACTGTACCTAAAGATGAAGTGTGCTCTCCAGGTCTAAACTAGATACCTTTTTTTGAACGTGTACTAAAATGGAGGGGATTTACCCTCTAAAGGACCCAATTTCATCCAGGAGCTCAGGAGAGAATGTGCATGAATATCTCTGTGAGCTGTGTCAGTGCCTGGAACGGTTGTGATGAGCACACTTCATACAGCCCTCTTGAGATAACATTGCCTTAGCTGAACAAGGTGGAGATATTTATTTGCAATGCACCAGGTTCGGATTCCTTTGACAACATCCCATGGTGTGAACTTTGCTGGTCTTGCACGATCTAGGTGACGATACGAAGGAGAGAGGCAGGTCTAGCATCTCACAGCTGCCGCCAAGCGAGTGTGGGAATGCACCAGGGAAGAAGGACCATGCCGCTCAGCTGGGCTGAATTCCACTTCGACCAGACCCAGCTCACAGGCTGGGTACCCGCAGCGCTATGTATTGTCTGCACCTTGCCTGCAGCAGCCACAACACCAGTGGACAAAAGCTCCCACAACACCTCCGAAGCTGAATTTGCAGCGACACGTTGTTTCTTAAGGAAAAACCACAACGCGCTCCTTTCAAAGTAGCCGGCTGGTGAGGAACAACAACAGGGAGAGGGAGAAAAACCACCTAGCACTACTTCCCCTTCTTTCTCTCACACAGAGTCGAGAAGCTTATATTAATTGCAAGCTTATATTAATTGCAAAGCATGAGAATCTGAACAAACAGCCTCCTTGGGCAACCAGGGCCAACCCCAGGAAAAATATTTGCATCTATGGGATGGGTGAGTTGTGCAACCAGCAAAACACCAAGCCAGATAAGGCAGGGACCTTTCACTAGGCTCTACAGAGACAAGCTCACAACTCTGCGATGCTGACTCAGGCTAAGACAGGTTACTTTAATTTTTTTCTCCTTCGCTCTAGCCTTCACAGGGGAAATAATACCAGCCAAATTCATATCCAGTTTGAAGCCACTAGATGGTATTTGCAGAGCTGAATCAGAAACCAAAGCAGCCTTTGGTGGAGCATGGGAGAGAACCAGGGTTCCCTGCAATGGGAGTCGTCTTCCCCCGCTAAAGGTAAAACCTTAAGGAAGTTCTTGGTGCAACAAGGTTAGCTCTGCCCTGGACACAATATGCAACTTTATCATATTACATGACTTCCCATGCCTAAGGCTTGATATAGCCTTGTCTGCCTACATTTAGTTGCACACATATGTCATTAGGGAATTAGAGAAATTAGTTAGGAAGGTCATATAGTTACAAAACCTTCATGAAAGAGACTGATGGATCCTGGTTTCTCCCACCAGCTTTCAAGGACCCATACACATGCCTGTTCAACCAGGAGAGCAAATAGCCGAGGAACGCCGCTACACGTCCCAGAGACCTATGAACAATCTCCTGTCGACAACGCAGCGAGTGTACTGTCGGTGGCAAAAATTAACAAGTAAAAAGCACTGTTTTGCCGGAGTACGTCCAACCAGCAGCAGGTTGACTGCAACAAAAAGCCAGTACTAGCATGCTACCGCTCCTGCAGATGGGCTCAGGGTTTCGCACATGACTAACAGAGCACAGCAAGGCACTGCAGGTATCATTTTGCAAACCAAAACCCTGCATTAACGTCTCTCCCTTTCTGACTTGTTTTTGCCACGTGGAAGGAGTAACAGAAGGAATTACTTCAGGTGAGCAGGCAAAAGGGGCAGGCGCACGCTCGCTGTTTCATGCTACTGATGATGCACTTGTTGACCAGGCAAGAGGCTACATGCAGCAGAAACACTGAGAAGCTGCAAGGACCCAATGCTGTGCCAGTTGCCTCTCTGCTGGGACGCTCTTCAAACACGGATGCTATTTGTTGTACCAAAGTTCAGAGGGGACGGACAACAAGGAAAGTATCAGTGCAAAACGTATGCTGTGGGTCTTAACTATGAGGCCCTGATACACTTTCCTTCCTGAATTAAAAACCTCCTGAAGGTTTTCATATGCTCTGCCTTGCCCTCTCTGTCCCCTAGAAGCAAGAGTTGGAAAATAGAAAAGCTTGTGGTAGACACATGTAGCCAGGAAAGAGAGCAGGGAGAGATCAGCTATATTGTGAAGTGAGGCAAATACACTATATAATGGAATACGAGGGGTTTTTTTGCCTTTTTCTATAGCATGGTATGTGTGCTTCCCACGTAGGGTCAGCCAGAAATTTTTCCCCTAATAAATTCCCTGCTATTGCAAAGTTTGAAGTGACTGTAAGTGCACACAGTAGACTTCCAGAGGCTCACCAGAGCTAACTACCAATTTAGGGATGTCTGAACTGATGGGAATTATAGCATGAGTTTCAGTAACAAACAAGTAGGGTACAAAACTGACTCTGGTTTTCTTTGGGGTCCTAGGATTTAATGCTGACTACACAGGCATGAGACAGAGGGTAAAGAGCCTGGCACAGCACCCTCCCCTGCTGAGCAGGCTTGCAATCAGCTGCCGGCACAGGGACTCAAAGGCTGAGTTCAAGCTCTGCAGGCTCTTGCTGCGGACAGGTTTTTCACTCCTGAAACGCCCGGTACATCACATTTCTGCCACCGGGCTAATTCTTCCCCAGCAAAAGGCATGATGGAACAAGTGCTCCCAATCAAAGGGAAAAGTCAGCCAGTCAAGAAAATCCTCCCTCAGCTACCAGGCTTTATTCCTTCCAGTCAGCTCAGCTTTGTTTTTTCACTTCTTTCAAGAACAGGTCTGGGTCTCCTCCAACCTGCTCCCTGCAGACCATGCCAGGGTCTTCAGAGCAACTGTGAAGGTTTAGCTCAAGTGGGATACAAAACTACATTGCCCCCAAAGCCTCATTTAATAGTGCTTCAGTGTTAGGAAAAAGCTCTTTTCCCCCTGACAGAAAGGGTTTTACCCACCAAGCCTCGAACACCCAGATGTGCAGCCCTTGGAGAGGCACTGCAGGGCTCCTGCTGCTATCATCTGTTAATCCACAATCTGAAGTTCCCATGCCCTTGTCTCAGCTCCAAATTTAGAGGTCTCATGTCTTTCCCCACTGCAACATAACAGAACTGCTGTTCAGGCACACACACGAGGTCAGGAGCTCCCAAGAAGTATTCGAGTAACCCCGACCTATGCTAGCAGCTGTTTGGCCTCAGTATGAAAGGATGAAACAGGGACCAAACTGCTCCATTCCTGCCTATGCTTTCTGCCTTCTCTTGGTTAAAATTCCCCTTGGTCCAGAGCTCGGACAGGCTTGGAGCTCTGTCCTAGCACCTTTGCTAGGAGCACCTCTGAGAGGTGTTTAAATCTGTCTTCCAGTCACTGTCTGGATGACTTCCCTCCAGCTCTTGGCCAGCAAGGAACCAAAATGAAGGGTAGCTTCTTGAGCAAAGGAAGAGGCATAGGTTTACCAGATGAGACAGCACACAGCTAAGACAAGGACAGACTACATTCAACACTGTCTTGCTCTCTTTTTGTGTTACCCCAGCCTGCTCAATGTAGCCAGTTAAGGTGGGATTCATCTTTATCGTCAATGAGAAGAGACAGGCACAATCTGTTAGACCTGCTTCAGATATCTATGTGCATTGGGATGAAAGTGCTCATTTCCTCCACTGCCTATATAAGGGGGCTGAGACTAAGCAGCTGGAATGTTAATGTCAACATCTGGACAGGTGAACTGCACCCTGACGTTCCTCATCTTGCATTTAGCTCGTAAGCTTTTCAGAGAGGGACTATCTCACACTGCACCTAACATGAAAGCACTTCCAGTCCCCAAGCCCAAAGGTAATGCTACACTTCAAGTGGTAGATGCGAGGCCCATGCCCTGAAGGATCTACCACGGAGAAAACTTCACAGTATTTTCCCTGTAACAATAGTCCAAGTGGATCCAAGTCATTTTGGGGGCTGGCTGAAGAGAAGGCAGAGCTGCAGGTCTCAACCTGCCTCTGTGTCAGCAGGAGAAGAAAGGGAAACGTCCCAGGCACCAAACGCTTTGTGCCATTGAGAACGGCATTGCCCGGAGAGCCTGCAAGGCTCACTTCATACCCATCGAGATGTACTGGGACAGGCAGGGAGGGATGCACGCATGCAGTAGGGCTGTGGCAAGGACATGGGAGAGGAAAGAATAGAGCACCCAGACTGCACATTTCTTCTAGCAGAGAGACTTGGGATTTACAGACCAACCTTGAGGATTCTTCTCTTTTTCATGACTTCTGATATACAATCCTTTGGGGCAGGCAACACTGGAGCTTGAGGCAGACAAATGCAAAATAATGAGTCTAGGGGCAGGAAGCCAAAGCAGACAACACACATTAAATGGAGCTGTCATGCTGCTAGGCTGGCCAGGGGAGAGACTGAGGAGTTATTCTGAGATTTGTGAAGCCATCAGCCCCTGTGCTACAGAAAATAAGAAAATTAAGCTCAGACGGGATTGCAGGCAGAATAACTTCCCTGACAACAGGATGAATGAGGAGTAAGTTGTTACAAATCAAATAGGGGAAAAAAGAAAGCATGGAAGCAACCACATGACATTTACCCACAGTGGGACTGAACTGAAGGGTTCAGAAGAAAACAAGACGTTCAAATTAGCTCCCTGAAAGGGTGACTTACTTGTGGCAGAGCTTTTTCTTCCACCCCAGCATACAATGGTCACTGCATTTGCAGGCTCCTGCCTCAGATTTTAAATGTTATCTCTTTGTGTCCTAGTCCCAACAGGTACTTGCTCCCATCGCGCACGCAGGGCAAGCCACACCGAGACAGTGTGACTGATGGTTGTCCAACTCCATGCATCAGCTGCCAGTCACATCCCAGTTCCATAGCATGAGCTGTTTAATTATTTTAATCTGTTTTGTTGGTGGTGGGTTTGTTTGGTTTTGTTTGGTTTTTTTTCCTTTTTCTCCTTCCCTGAGATTTATTCTGAAGTTGCTCTAAGCTGTGAATTAAATAAACTCATTCTAGATGCAGAGTTTGAAACAAAGGAGATGAAAACCTGAACTGACCTGAGAGAAGCTGTACTGCCTGCCAGCCCATGGTCAGTGCAGTCAACATAGTTCAACCAACTTCAGCAGAATTTGAACAAGACCTTGTAACCCTGTTGCAATGCATTTGCAAGGCTTGCCAAAAACCATATACTTAGTAGCGTGCTCTGAAAAAGCCCAGCCCTTTGCTAGGCACTCAGCTTCTCACCTCTTCACAAGGAGCACACTTCAGACAACACTCTTCTTGAGGACCCTAAACAGGGCTACAGAAGCAACTCCATACCTCTTTCTTTTCAAATTGTACAGCTTCCTCTAAAACTCGGGCAGGCTTTCCTTTGCCTTCTCAAGAGCATCCTGCAATTGCCTTGTTTTCTCTTTAAAATGGCAGAGATTGGAGGCCAGCTTTACACAGCTCAATTTGCACCCATGGATTGGTGACTACAATATCCAGCTAGCTGCCCTGGGCCTTTAGAAGTCCCCAGCCAGGGACTAGAAGGTACAGGGACCTGTACCCTATGTGCTGCAATCCTCCACCTTTTCTTCTGCATCCATTTCATCTCTAAAGCTGGCCAGTACCAGAGGGTCTTCCCTACCACCTGGATGGGAAAATCGCCACCAAAACCTCCCTTGCTGCCACATCAAGGACACATGCAAAGACTCGGCAACAACTGCCCTGTTCAGAAGATGTGACAGCTCCATGAGAGTCAAAGGAGGAAAATGATGAACCTAAATTCCAGGAATTATACTTCTGCATGGGCATCTTCCATCAGTGGTTTCTTCTGAGCAGCCTCCCTTCACTCACCTTCCATCTTGAATGGGTTTATCATCCATTCCACAGTTGCTCTGAATTACCCCAGAGGTGACCGTATTTCAGCAACAAATTAAACTGTCACAATGCATTCCTTCCTACATTGTTTTTTAAAAATATGTGAGCCCTGGCTGCCAGAGAATTGTTTTGGAAAAATTAGATTAGGTGCCTGGGAAACTGCCTTGAGAAAAAGTAAAGGGTTTTTTTACTTCTTGAAGAAATCTACCTCTACCTTCGCCCCCCCTCCCCTCCCTGGGAAGTTTTTTTATCCTCAAAAACATGGCCAATTAACTGCATCTTGTTTTTTAGATCTTTCCACAAAAAGCACCTTGGTGCAGGTGACCAAAAGGGAATGGCTTGTTTTGCAATCATCTGCCACCAACACAAATCAAGATCCTAAAGCCCTCTGGTTTTTAAATCAATCCCCATATCCAGGGGGCTGCAACATCTCTTTTCAGTTGCCCAAATTTTCTTACTGTTTTTCCAACCCACAACAAGCCAAGACAGTCAGTTTTACCATAGGATATCTATCCATTTCTGCAGCCACAAGCCCCACTTACAGCCTGGAAGACTTACATGGAAAGGACTGCTATTCCAGCCCTCCACTCACATCACTTTTAAGACTGGATACCTAAAATATTAAAAGAACAGACAAGACAACCTTGCTTGAAATGATAAAAAGAAACAAAATCCCACCTTCTAGGGGTTCACTGTGATGAGGAAGCATTTCACTCATCAGAAAATCAGATTAGCAACACATCAACAGTTGGGTGCTGAATCTTTTGATGCTTATCAGTTACCAAAAGAAGGGGGAAGCTGATCCTGCAGTCAAAGCATCAGACTAGGACAACAATTTCTGTTCTCAACCCTTCTCCAGGTTCCTCCTTTTAACGTGGATTTCCATTCCTCAGTTCCCCAGCTGTAAAACAAAAGGTCGTAATAAAGCCTCTCCTTTCCCTGCCCAGTCAGTGTCTGCCCTGACTATAGGCACTGGTAGATACTTGGGGTAGGGACATATTACCCACAAGCAGTAAGAGTGATCATATATACCAGCAAAATTCTGGGAAGGAGGTAGATGAAAGAGAAACTCACGCATTAACTCACTTCCCACAGCCAGAACTTGGCACTTAGAGTGCAGTTTTTCACTTTCTAGCAGGTATGAGGAACCAGCCAGGCCTGGACGCTTCATAGGTTGGAACAGGGTGGCTGCTTGGGAGATACCCTGCAGAAGAAGAGGAACAGCAAAGGTATAAACTGATGTAGAGGAAGTATTCTTTCTTAATCATACAGATTAATGCGCTCATCATGGAAGAAATGTGGAGCAGAGGACATCTTGTCTGGCCCCTGATAATCAGGTGCAGTAGTTGTGGGGATCAGATGACTAATTATTAAGCAAGTGTTATTCAGGGTCCGAAAGTCCTAGCCTTCCTCCTTGCAGGACAACTGCCCAAATTCTTGCCTGGGATGGCAGATAGGAAACGATCTCAAGAAAACCATGACAGTGGTTGCTGCAATCAGTCAAGAAAGGCCATTTTCCTCCTATTTGTATCCTCCTTGTGCCTGCTACAAAATAGGGAGAGAACTGCTCTTACCCCACTGAGGCATTGCCTTGTTAGACCCACACTGAAGGGCTGCTGACATGGTCTATAGCCCCATGGCAGGAGGACTGAGGTGGGCTTATGACGGACACTCCACCTAGGATCAGTCCTAAGATCCTGTGGTTTGTGGTGGGGGTGGTAGCAAACCAATCTCTTAGAGGCCAAAGTTAAGCTGCAGCGGTATGCCCACAAAAAACGCGCTGCTGCAGCTCTAAATAACCACTGTCAGTGGTTTAAAAAACTTGTGTGCTCTAAAGCACCCTCCACCCTCAGCCACCTATCACAAGTCAGCATGCTCAGCAGGGAAACAGCAACATTTACAAAGCAGCCAGCCGGTCGACCTCCCAGTCCAACGCCAACTGATTGCCTCTATCACTGCATCTGCTTGACAGCCCTGTGCAGATCATTGTCTGCACATCGGATCCAAGCTGCGCTCTACACAGCCCTACCTCCCTGCAAAGTCTACAGCCCCATCTTCTTGCTTTCCTTGAGTCTTGGTCAATGTTACCAGAGTTTGTGGAATGACTTCAGTCTCTGAATGACCAACTGAGATACATAGAGGGACAGTATTTTCAGAAGACAATGCTTTTCACACTTGAAAACACCTCTCATTAGGTGCCTGACATCTTTAGCCACTGATCCTTCGACACCGGGCGTATTGCAGGGATGGGAACACAGAAACGATCTAGGACTGGACAACATGTCTGTGTCGACTTTGCCAGCCACTCTCAGAAATATGTCCTGATGCTGCCTCTGTGGTGCCTTTCTGGGATGAATACTGTGGCTTTCATCCCTTCCGCACAAGGAACCGTGGCACAATTGTACCAACTGTACCAGATGGATCTTGCACAGGGATCAGCCAAGAGATTTCCACCCTCATCCATTCACCTCCCTGCTCTGCCACAGATCCTGCACGTGCCCCTATGACTATGAGCCACACCAGCATGCAGCCTCCTTGCTTCTGTGGAAGAGCAGGAGCAGAAGCACTTTTCCAGATCTAGGTCAGACTCTCTCATGCCTCTGTCTCCCACCTTCACCATGGTCGTGGTGGTCATTTCTTTCCAGCGTGTGTGTGTTTTGAGAATGAATACCTTGATGTTTGGAAATTCATGGGGCCCAGGAGAACAGCCACAGCGTTGTCAGCTGTGATTGAGTACAGCAGGATGGAGGAGGTACATCTGTACTCCTAGGAGTAGAGAGAGCAGATCTGACCCTCACAGACTCAAGTACAAGTGACAACCACCGCATCACCCAGCAGAACGACGAGGCAGAAAGCGGAGTAGGGATTTGCATGTAGTTCCTCATCCATCAGCAGCTACACTGACTGCCACATGGGAGGTCACACCACCAACCTGGAGGCACAGCAATGTCCTCCCACTGCCTAGCCCCCCAGCACTTACCCTCACACTCCCTCCCACATCACCAGAGCAAGAAGCCAGCACACGCCTGTCACAGCAGGTCAGGGAGCAGACCACTTGCCCAGCCCAAGGCTGCCTGCGTGGAAAGTGGGACAAGCCCTCCAGAAAAAGCTGGCTGGCCTCGTACAATATCATGCAAATCAGGAAAAGGCCAGGGCAAACAAGATTGGGAGAAACCTTGCATGACCAAGGTTGTAAAAGTCGTGCTGTTCACAGCAGGAGCCTAACATGGCAGGACCCAAAACGAGCATCAACAGACAGAGATCCAAGGGAAGACAATGGAAAAGCTAGTTACAGGATTAGCACACGTACAGGCTGGGGTCTCTCCCTTATTTACCTCCAAGAAACAGTGATGTTTTATTTACTTATCGTACTCAACTACCATTTTATCGATTTTATCATACCAACCAAAGCCTGGTTTCTCAAGTCTAGCCTTCTCCTCCTTCTGGAGGATGAATTCCAGTCCCTCATGTAACACTACGCTCCCTGACATCTCATTCTTGCTCCAGCAAATCTAGCTGCAGGGAAGCAGCAGGGATGCTACGGTCACTACAGAAATACAAGAACTAGTGCCACACCAGGAGAACCGCTCTGGCTGCTGCAGTGGCTAGCTGGGGTAGGAGAAGGAACAAAATGCATCATTTGCAGACTCCAGTTTCATACATTCAAGCTTATTCTATACACATAGTTTGGAGCAGGCTGAGCAGAGCTGGATGCAAGCCACAGAACTGCTGAAGACAGCATGGAGCATCAGACCAGACTCAACACTGATATTGGAACAAGCCTACACGACAGCAGCCTGTTACCCCAACAAACCGCTGATGAACGGAGCTCACTTCTCAGCAGGCCTCTAAACAAGATCCCAACTTGCCTGGGGCACAAGCACTTGCTAGCCAGACTCTCCTTTAGAGATTTTCACCTGTCTGCTTTTCTCAGGGGAGGTGATCCCGTGTGCTCCCGCTGCCAGCCAGCCATGCTCCAATTCAGCCTGGACCGGCAGGATAGCCAATGCTCCACCTTGCACAACGGCAGCCTCCACAATGCCTTTTTCTACTGATCTCCTCCTCACTTCTCTTCCTGCAGAGCCTTATCCAGTGAGAACAGGGCAGCCCAGAGCAGACCCCGCTGTGCACACCTGCATCCCTCATTTTGCTCCTACTCGCTGGCTTTTTGAATCTTGCTCCTCTCCTTCTCCCAGTAAGAGGACGACATCCTCTTCATTTCACAGGCCACAGCTTCTCCCTCACATCTGCTGTTCTCTCAAGTATGCTAAACAAGCAGTAGACGTACAGGCATCTTCCCAGAGACATTGCAGCAATGTCTCTTTTTTTGTATTCGTCAAGTTAGTGCTCCCACACACACGCATCTAAACTCAGCTCCACCAGCTCTTGAATTTAACTTACATATGAGCAGTCTGAACTGTAATGGGTTTAGCTACGCAAAAGGAAAAAATCCACTTATAGCTTGGCCCACAGCACCGTATTATGCAAGAATCTGGGCTGCCGCTGCCTCTGTGTTATCAGTGTGCCCCTCACCCAGGACAATCCTGCCCTTTTAGCAGATAGGCTGGATATCTGCTGGGTTGGTATCACACCTGAAGAAGAGAGCCCAGTGAGAGAAGGCAATCAGCTCAGCCAAGACCAGAGAGGGGGTCAGGACTCCTGGGTCCATGGTCCTGCACTTTAACCACAAAGTCACCTTTCAGCACAGAGATGAGCTGTTCCAAGAGCCCACGCTGCCATCAGATGGGCACCATGGGCAGGTCATGCATTAAGACAGCAAGCACAGAAAGACTATTCCCTCTGTAGGCATTCAGGCCATTTTGCGTCACACACAGCAAGCTGTAAAACCATATTCCAGCAGTGAGAAGTTGATAATGAAGTTTTGCTTTTACTGAACCGGTCATTAAACAGTGCTGGTCTCACGTTATAGAGACCAAGAAATAGGTGGCAACGCACTGAATAAAACGGATCATCTTGAAGCATTTTCCTCTGGATATCTATAATTATAAACCAAACGTCATCGGCTTCCCCCTCTCCCTGCAGTAAATAATTAACTGCAAAAGAATACTCCTCCTGGCCCCATCCTCCCCAATCAATTTTGCTTCACAACGACATGCTGCCTAGATTACTCGCTGTGTCAGTGCACCCGAGTGTTATCCAAAACATTTCACAAGACATAGAGGAGCGGTGTAACTGTTAACTTCAGTACAGCAGAGACCTTTCCTTATGGGTACGAGAGCGCATTATCACGTAACTCCCAGTACTTAAAGCAGACAGCTATGACATACATGGCTTAGCTCATTCACTGCAGCAACACCACTGCAACCATCAGAGGAGGCAAATCACGCACTCCGAGCACTCCCATCACACTCCTCTGGACTGCCTGAGCTTTACTGCCAAGGCATAGCAAATTTCCTTGCCCGAAATACAAAATTTTCTATTCCTTTCATTGTTTTTGAGAATATCCCCACCGATAGATTTCATCCAGAGGAAAAAACCAGGTCTTCTCCACAACAGCACTTTCATTTTTAAGAGACTTCAATCTTTGAATGCTACATCTAAGTTGAATATTGTGACTGCTCTGTCATGCATGATAACCTGTTCGCCTCTTGCTACTTACCCTCATCAACCTGACACTCATATAGACTCTGAAAGTAACAGGTAAGCCAGAAAACCTTCAGAGCACTCATTCCTTCTGCCCTACTGAAAGATACCTCCTGGATGTAACCCCAGAGGGGAGGAAGGATGATGCCAGGAGGAAAGCAGGACTGCCCAGTGGGGAGGCTGGTCTTGGTCAGGCAGCAGATGGAAGCAGGTTGCGTACAGATACACAACCAATGAACAACACAAGGTCTGCCATTTGATCCTAGCTGTTTTCTCAGGATACAAAGTTAAATTCACTTTTAAAAAAGGCATAAGAGCAGCACAAGCAAAAACGAGAGCTGGGAAAAACCTCTAGAATTGCAGGAACACCCTCCCTGCAACAGCCAGAAAACCCAGGGAGAGGCAGAGAAGCATTACCACCAAGCAAACATCTTTATACTCACACCCAGTTTGGGTTTAGTTTTACGTTTTTATGGGTTTAAATGCATACCAGGTTTAGTTGAGCTGGCTACGAAGTGTTCAATAAAAATCTCCAGCAGGAAGGTGGAGAAAAAGAGGAAAATTGGCTAATTTAGACTCAAAAAGCATGGAAAGAGAGGTTGAAGAAAGACACAGAAGAAAGAATGAAAGAAAAACCATGACACAAAAGAGATAAAGAATAATACAGGGAAAGGAAAAGTGAAATGAAACAGATACTGAGGACGGTTCAGGAAAAGATAAAACATGAAAAAGTGGAATGAAAACTGGAAGGGAAAGATAAGAGAAAGAGGAACGTGCCATGGCTGAACAGTTGAACAGCAGTTGGCAAATAGTTCATTTGTTTAATCTCATGCGTATTTGTCAAATAATTTATTTGATTAATACTCTTCTGTGGTCTTCAACCAGCTATAGAGCTGATCAAATATAATTCCATAAATATATTATTAGATTAATACAGGTAAAATTCAAATATGTTCAACATTTTTATCTGCCGCTTAATAAGCTCTGGTTTTAAGTTTACACTTCAAAAATGTTAAAATAGAAAGCTGATAATAAATTACAATAGATAAAGAGTGCTCGGAGCACAATCATTTTGCTTTTCCTAGACCAACAAAAAGTATAACAGCATAACACAACCTGAAAGACAGGAGACGAGAGACTTTTCTACCTCTTCCCTTCATCACCCTCCCACAAGGAATCCCTCTCTACAGGCAATACTTTTTGTCTTGGGTTTTATTTTGTTGAATATTTCCCCCATATTCAACTTTTTTACTCCATAAAGCTTTTTTACCCCAAGAAAACCTGGGGAGCTCCAAGGGCACCTTAGCAGGAAGGTAAATTTGGAGTGCACCAGCAGCAGAAGGGCAGCAGTGGGTGCCATCTCCAGCCTGGAAGCAAACGTTCACATTTGAGAGCTGAGCTTTGCTCTTCTCAAAGGGAAGGGAAGTTAGGTGAAAGATGGCCGTGTGGACAAGGATGCCTCAGGACCTCTATTCTCGCAGGGAAAAGGTTCCCAAGTACCAGCAGCCTTTTCCAAACCTCCCTAGGAGAGCTAGGGGAAAAAAAAAAAAAAAAAAAAAGGTCAATTTTTCAGCCTGTTTTTTCCCTCTCTGGCCCAACACAATAACAAGGGAGTCCCCCTGAGAGTCCTAAGAGAACAGGGTGAAAGCCACTACAGCAGACCATCTCCGTCCACGTGGCAGCAGGTCTGCTGGGGAGCCCCGTGAAGCAGTGATGGACTCGATGAGGAAACTGCGGCCATCGCTTTCTAGGCCCACATCAGAGAAACCCGAGGTTACTCCCACCGCTGCTCTACCTTCACCACTGACAGCAGGCAAGAACCAAACTCACCACAGGAGAGAACCACACCAAGGGTAACTCCTTGGGGCCAGAAAAATGTCCCTCAGGTCATAAGTCCTGTTTAAATGTAACAGCGATATCCCAAACTGAAATAATTATTGCTAATTACAGGATCATTTTTATGTAAACATGGAGGGTATTACCATACATACTTCATCCCTTTTTAATTAAAGAAATAAGAGGCTCACCAAGACAAAAAAAAGACATGCTGACAGCTCCCACCCCAAAGCAGACTTTTATGCAGTGATAACACCCATCAGCCTCCAGACCCACCGAGGAGACTGATCAGGGAAATCAATCAGCATCGGCCTCCCTGGTGCTGAAATGAAGCAGTTGGCACGTTATTAATCACATTGGGAAAACGTTTGATGAGGAGAGGGGAAGGACCAGATACACAGAGGGGGGGGACACATGGATTCAAAGTCACGGCTGTGTTACAAACACTTGGGAAAAATCACGCAAATCACCAGCTGCAAAACCAAAATACTTTGGAGCTCTGCAAGGATAAAGACATTGGCAATTCTGACCAGGAGAAACCAACATCTGCCATACAACCCTCCAGCAACTCTTTAGCTGAACCCGCACAAAGCCTCATGTGCTTTTATCCATTCGAAACCAGTTCCTGCTCCAACCTGCACAACCTACCCGTGCCAACCAGACTGGGCTACGTCGTGACAGAACCTCACCAGGAGTTTGTACCCCTTCTGCATCTCCAAGACCTACCCAGGAGCAACTCCGCACAGCGCAGGCTAAAGAGACATGGCTTAGGTCACCGAAACAGTCAATGGCTTGACTTGGGTCAAGCCATTCCTGCTGCACCATCCTCCTGCTCCCAGCTGTCCTAAGCATTTCTCCAGCTGCTCCAGAGTTTGCCAGTCCTCTCCGATTTCTCATCGGCTCTTTTGTCTCCAGGCACGCTCCACTGCTCGAGGCAATTAAAACGCATCCCCAGCCAGGACCCATATGGGCCAAGCGAGCCACCAGATGCACCTGCTCCCACTCGAGGCGAAGGGGTTGCAGCCCCGGACCCCGTGATGCCCTTGCACGGCGGGCAGGGCGCAAGCAGCCTCCGCACGCCGCAGAGCCCCGGCGGCGAGCGTCCCTGGGAGGAAGGGAGGTGCCGCCAGCTCCGCAGAGCCGCACGCACGCAGGAACACGGGGACCTCGCTCACTTGCTCGCAGATGCACGTACCTGCACCTCCGCCACCTGCGCGCCCCCTCCGCGCCTCGCCCCTGGCCTGCCGACGCCTGGCACTGCCGGGGAGCTGGTCTCTTCTGGGGGGGTGCAGCTCTGATGAGGGGCAGCCAGAGCCTGGTGGGCACCTGCTTTGGCAAAGGGTAGGGGGTCCGGTGCTCCCCCTTGGGAGCATCACGGGGGTGGCGTGGGGGATGCAAGGGGATGAGGGAAGGTGGGTGCAGGGGGCTGCAAACCAGGGGTGCAAGGAAGAGGAAGGAGAGGCGGCAGAGAGGGTTGCAGCTTGGGGACTTGGGGGGAGTGGGAGGGCAGGGGGGGTGAAGGAAAGGGGGCTGCAGCCTGGGGGGGGGGGGGGGGGGAAGGGGCAGGAGGAGCGCAAAGGGGGTGCAGGAGGAGGAGAGGGCAGGGGACGGAGGGCAAAGGGGATGCAGAAGGGACGGAGGGGAAAGGGGGTGCAGAGGCTGTGGCTCTCAGTAGTACCCCACCACCCCTGCCCTCCTCGGCGGCCTGCCCGGGGCTGGGGTCGGCAGGCAGCGCCCAGGCAGCAGAGTCATGGCGCGGCCAGGCGAGCAGGTGGGTCCGCGCCACCGCCCCCAAACACCCCCGGGCCCCGCCGCCGCCACCGCCCACCCGGGCCGGGGGTCCCGTCCTCCCCACCGCGCCCCCCCAGCACAGTGGGGGTGCAAACTTCCCAGGGGGGTGCAGCCGCCCCGCTAACAGGTGGCGGCGGCGCTGCCGGCCCGTCACCTCCAAGGCGGTGGGTGCTGCCCCGACCCCCCCCCCCCGACGGCGCGTCCCACTCCCCGCAGCCCCAGCCCCGTCCCCGGCGGTCACTCACCGGCTCGTCCACCCCGCCGGATGGGATGCGCGTCCTGGAGAGCGGGGCGCGGAAGTTTAAAGCGGGATAATAATATTATCTGTTTTGTTTTGGTTTTTTTTCTTCCAGCGGAGGAAAATCAAACAACACGAGGCGCCCCCCAGGCGGGCGAGCACCCCCCTCCTCCTCCTCCTCCTCCTCGTTCTCCTCGCCGCCGCTCCGCTCCGCTCCTCCCCGCCCGGCCCGGCCCCGCCGGGGGCTTCAGCCGCGCCTCGGCCCGGCGGCGAGGTGAAGTTTCCACCGCGGTGGTGGAGGCGCCCCCGGTGTGCCGCGCCCGCCCCGCATTGGCACCGGGCGCCAGGGCGCTCTGCCGCCGCCGCCCGGACAATGTGCGTGCGGGGGGAGCGGAGCGGAGCGGAGCGGGAGCGCGCCCCGCCGGCGGCCGCGGCACACGCCCAGGCCCCGCGCCCCGCCCACCCGCCGCTCAAAGGCCGCCCGCCGCCCCTGATAGGCGGCCCCCGCCGCTACCGCCCTCCGGGTGGGCCGCCGCGTCTGTCAATCAGGCGACACCGCCCGCCCGCCGCGGCCTGGCCGCGGGGCGGTCCCTGGAGCGGCGGCGGCGGGCGGCTGCGAGGGGGGAGGGCGGCGGGCCGCCGCCTCGCCCCGGCGTGCGACCTCCCCTCCTCTCCGCCGCCCGCCGCCGCCTCCGCGCCCCTTCCCCCGGGAGCCGCGGCGGTCTCGTCGTTCCCCCTCGGGGCTGTCTCTCTGCTTCCCGCCCCGCGACGGCCCCTCCTCAGGAGATCCCCGCACCCGCGGTGAGGGGAAGGCCTGGCGGCCGCGGCGCTGCAGGCGCCAACCGCCGCCCGCCAGCCCGCCCGCTCCCCCCCCCTCAGCCCGCCCTTCCCCGCGGCTGCAGGGGTGCTCTACCCGCGGGGGGGACCGAGAGGCGCCACGGCTTTCCCGCTAGCCCGCGGGCGGGGTGGGAGACCACCTCAACACTCCGGTTGTCCCGGGGCCTGCGAGCCGCCGCTCGCCGGGAACAGGGCTGCTGCCGTCGGAAGGGCACGGCCCTGCAGGTAGCGCGGCAGGGAGAGCCCTCGCCCTGCCCTCGCCCTACAGGCAAGGCCCCTGGGCTGAGCCGCCTCTCCCCGCGGAGGCCCGGCGAACAGCGCGCTTTGGGGGAGGAAGACAGAGACTGGTTGCTGAAACGTAGTGGTTGTTAGCAGTCAGGGCCCCTAGCTGATAACCCGTCGGCTAAACCCCGCTCACTGGGTGCTTTTATCTGGCCCCTGGAAATGCCTAGAAGAATAGACGACTCCAAATTATTCAGGAGCGATTTAGGCCACAAAAGACGAGACACCTGAATTGAGTCTGTGTAAGAAAGCCGCGGTCCAATTAGGCTTAGCAGCAGAGATACACGCTGCATGAACAGAATTGCTCCAGTTACAGGCAAAGGTCCAAACGTGGCGAGAGGCTCTGTCTGATCCTATTTGTGTCCCACAAGGAGCACCGCTAAATCAGAGCTAGTAAACCTTGATGGGCTCAAGCTTCGTTCCGTGAATTCAGGTCTGTCAACGCAGCACTTCCCATGCTGTCACAGTACGCCTATGTTACCAGACGTTTTCTACTATTGGGCACCATGATTCCCCTATTACTTTGGAAAGTGGATAGTGGATTGCATAATCACCTTGTTATGCAGGAGCATGTAGAAGCGATCAAGCTTTGATGCAGAATATGATGCCGAATAAAGTATGCATTCCTGATACTGGAAAAGCACTGTTCGCTCTGACGTAAGTTTCAAGCACACTGCCACAATTTATTATTTCCATTAGAAAAGTAATCTGAAAATGGATCTAGAAACCATTGTTCTAGATACTACGCTTGACACATAATAAAAAGAAAGCTCGTGCCCTGCAGAGCTTGTAGCCAGAGTAGATTAAGCGAGTTCTAAGGATACCTGTTGAGAGAGTCGTGCAGGTTTTTTCAGGTCTCAGGCGTGTTGCACCAGCACAAACAAACCCGCCAGAGCACTTTCTAAAAGCCGGCACGCAAACAGACAGGTCCAAACAAAAAGGCTGAAGCTTTAACCTACCTTGAAACTCTTTGCTTGCTTCTAACAAGCCCTCCTGATTCTGAACAACCTCTCAGTTCTCCACAGAAGCAAGGACCACAGCTTGCAGAAACACGGCATCTCTCCTGACCAAGCCAACAGCAGGAGCAGCAGCACACACAAAGGTGATGGGTTTCTTCACAGGCAGGCACACGTACACATGGCACACCGCTTCTCTGTGCTACCTGTCTTGTCTTGTTTTAGCTGTTTCTGGTGAGCAGGCAGGGTACTGGAGCATGCAGAAATCTTGCTTTTTGAAGCACCTTGAAAGCGGGCTCATATTTTTCAGTACCTAGGTGGCCCAGAAGAACTTACCAGGGAGCAAGAACCAAATAGGTAGTGTAATAGACACAGCTATGCGTGAACCTCAGTTTCATGCTTCTCGGGCTTCTCAGTGACCTGCAGGAACCAAGAAACACCAGAAGATGGGACCGAAACTGCCTCTTTCTTGCTCATTCTTCAGTGCCAGATCACATCAGGATATAAGATACCTGAGGACTACTTGTTTGCAGACTGCTGGAAGACAGAGGCATTATCACCTATTGGTGAGTCATAACCACACAATCACATAGGGGTGATGACACAAACTTGCAAGGACACAAAGAGTGATATAGGTTAAAGATGTCTTCTCCCCCTTTCTATTTTTGGGAAAAAAAAGCAAAATATTGGGACAAGATCCTCAGTTGTTTCAAAGCAGCATAGCTCCATTGCTTTTGGCAAAGCTGGACAGATTTATACTTGCTGAGGTTATAGCCCATTCTGTTTGTAAAAAGTCATTCTGCCTGAACAGATTCTTCCTTCCTTTCTCTAAACTTGAATTTAATTCTATGAAAATGTCTGGCCTGTCTGACACCTCTGCAAGACAGAACCCTCTTTTTTAAACATGGGACGTGCAGTGCCACAGCAAGTACAGTGCAAATGCCACCTCAAGAAGGTAGTTCAGTCTACTAACTAACTACTCTGCTAACTCATCCCATGGTGTCTCCAGCTGGACTGGCAACAAACCCCTCCAGCTACCCACCAGGCATCAGTGCAGATCCTGTGCTCTATGGCAAACCTCAAGGCAGGCAAAGAGAAATGCGCAGCTCTCTAGAAATCCTGCAGTGCTACTAGCTCTTGCAAGCCTTGCATGATGGGGAGAGGAAGGCTAGTCAAATACTGGGCCCACTGGCATGTGGAGCAATAAAAAGGAAATGGAGAGAATCTCCGAAGATCCTTACTGCCACAGTAATACTGCCAAAACAAAACATGCAGTGGGGTTGAAAAGCTGTTCCATCATTCCCATGCCTTCAGTTTTTCCTGATTGTCTTCACCAAACTGTATGTAGCTTGCAGGTGGGAGGCCATAACTCATGGACATGCTTATACTGTCATGACTTTTTGTAACAGCACTCTAAATTCAGTCTGGGAAGGTACGACACTGATTTTTGCAGGTGCTGTGACCTAAAAAATAACTCCTTGATATTGTCATTCCCTCTTTAACCTCTGCAAGAGGGGAGTCATAGACAAGGAGTGAGCTTAGCTCTCCATTGTGTGACATACAAACTTCTGCCAAGAGCTTACTTAGCAACTGAACTTGCTCATCAGCTATAGATCAAGGCTATCCCTGACATTTTTGAAATGTTAATCTTTTTTAGAGTTATTTCTAGTAGAAACACCCAGGCAATGGCCAAGTTGAACTGTTCTTTCTTTCCCCCTAAAGAAACCCAAAAGAACATGAAAAGTTCTTCTTGTGATCATCAAAATCATCAGCAAAGTAAGTAACAGTAATTTTTTAGTTTCACAAGGATACATACTTGAATACATCCAGACATAAATCACATATTTTTGATATACTGAAGGGTATATCAATTCTCAGCACAGAGGGTAGATTAGTGATGTCAGTTACTTTTGTTTTTCTGAGCCTCCTGTTGCTTTGCCATATCTACAAGTTCACCTGACTTACTTTTAATTATGCAGATTGCTTCCTGGTTCTTTCCATGGCTTTTGAGCTCTCCCTGCACTCAGCTAGTCCATTTTTCCAGATGCATACTTTTTCTGTGTAACTGAAACTTTCTTGAAGTGTTTGGAAGGAAGATTATATCACTGCGCTCTCTTTAACATTGTCTTTGAGAGCGTACTAAGAAAAGCAGAGATCCCCATGAGTTTTGCTTCCCCACAGCACCTTATTCTTCATGATTTTTAAATTTATTCCTCCTGCAGATACACCAGACTCGAGAAACTGCAAGTACTTTTCCCATACTGGGATGTTTTTCTTGCTCATCTCTCCCTGAGCTTAGAGGATGAGTAGTGTTATGGCAGAAAGCAAACCAATACGCAATCAACTTTTTACATTTTGAGATTTCTAGAGAACGCAAATTGTTTCCTTTTAGTATCTGACAATGCAACACAAGTAACTTGCCATGGCAACCAGCTTATGAAACGGGAAAAAAATTATCATCACAAGATGCTTTGTTGCTATAGCAAGAAAAGAAGCTGAGACCTTATCCTTTCTGTTCACTGGTGGGCCATGCATCATGTAGGTAGCAGAACCTGTCAGCAGAAGTTTGTTAGATTCGGTGCAAGTCAGCTGCCTCGTGGGCCTATCTGATACTTGGATGAAAACTGAAGTGCAGTCAGAAGGAAAGAAGGAAGTGTTCAGAAGAATTGAAACAAGGCTGGATTCTCAGAAATACAAGGCCAAATCCATTTCTGCAGCAAGCTGGCGCAACTCTGCAGATGCCAGTAAAGGATGAACCAATTTCTTCTGAAATTAATTTGGCTTCCATTCTCTGACAGTCTCCATTCTTCCCCCCTCTCCTTTCTTTTTTTTTTTTTTTTTTTTTTTTTGAAGTGGAATAAATCTCTGTAGATCTGGGAGTATTTTGGAATTACCTGGGACAGAGAACGGAAAAGGCTCTCAGAGTCTGTCTTTAAACCCATTCTCTTTACAGGGATGTTTCTGGGAAGGGCAGACTCATTGCCATGCAGCTTACTTGTGTTAGTGAGAGAATTTAGAAACAGCAAAGCGAATTGGCTAAGGGCAGAGAGGGGAAACCCCCATAATTATTGCTGTGGGAGGGAATCAAAACTGAGCTTTGTTAGCTCAGAGGACAATTTTGAAAACTGTTATATGTGCAAGTAGCCACAGAAGCCAGTGGGACTACCCTGTGCTTAAGATAGGCTCATTTGTAAATCTGGAGTGGGTGTAGGGTACACACAAAATGTTTGCTTTACTCCCAAGCTGGAAAGGATGCCTTCTGCAGGATAGTCTTGAAAAGTGAAGAAAAACTGGAAATTTCTTATTCCTTAGACTATTGGTATGAGCTACAAGTAACACAGCTCCTACTGTGTGATGGAATGAAGTGTATGCTCCCCCTTTCTATTTTAAAAACACTCTCTCCCAGTTAAAGTTTAGGCTGTTGATATAGTAGTATCAGGCTTGAGAAACAGTGGCCAGCCTTCTGAGCTGCCTGGGGGCTTAGCTGAATTTACAGGTAAAATTATTGTGACTCATGGACAATCATCTTCTAGCTTCCTGGTGAGGCTGTAGAGAAAATAGTGCTAGATCACAAGCCCCAACAATAGCGTGACTTGGAAAGCAGCCTTTGAGAGAAGCTCTTAATGTATCAGATAAATCTATGTGGAGATGCAAGGCTAGAGTTTACACCCGACAATGAATTGTTATACCATGAGTGACTGGCTATAAAAAGACTATGGGGAAAATCTGAATCTTCTGCAGCGCAAAGAAACCATGAGATAAATGAAAGTCGTCTCAAAGAAAGGATGCTAAAACTATTCAACACTATAATTTAACACAGTCTCCTAGAGAATGGGAAAAGTCTGTGGGCTGATCCTTACTGCAGATTGCACCAAGAGAGACATAGCCACAAGAGACATCACAACTGTGAAAATCTGCAAGCATGTACCATCATCCCAATGGCCTGGGACTTGCAGAGATACCTAAGACCTGGAATCAGAAGTCCAACTGAGAGACCACACAGAGGAAAAAGGAGGACCGTCCAGTCCTGGTTTCAAAGGTTTTTTAAGACAGACACTGAACTGGTGAGATGTCCTGCAGTAATAAATTAAAAAACCAAAATCCTGAATTAATTAATCAATGCTCAGTCAATCAACAAAACCTTCCTCTATATCATCTCCAAAAACACCACATTGCTTCAGATGGCCCAAACAGTGAGTGGACCCAACCAGTGAGTGGGACCGCTTTGTTTTTAATCCCTAAAATAATGGCATTAAGATTGGATTAAATTCTACTAAACAGAGTGCTCAGGCCTCTTTGAACCAAGCCATTTGAAACATTGCAGAAGATTCTGGGTGGGCAGAGCAAAATCATCAGTCCTGGAGGGTTATCCGATCCAGGACAGGATCTTGCTCACCATGGATTTCTTTTTTGAAATAAGCAAGGAAACTAGGCAGCACCTTGCCAGGTGCCTGGCCCAAGCTCCACCAAAGCTAGAGAGAGGAAAGATTCTTGTTGACTGAAACGAATTCTGCTACCAGTTGGATTTGATCAGTTATGAACTGAAAACAGAAACTTGCAGGGACAAGAAAGATGCTCTGGAATCGCAGAAGGGAAATGCTTTGTAATCAGAACTTGGAAGTGGAAGGAGGTCTGTGTTCCACAGTTTAAAAATACAGACAACCACTGATTCCTTTTTTCTATTAAAAAAAAAACCAACCCAAACACACACACAAAAAAGACATAATTCAAAGACTGGTCATGTCCACTGAGTCAGGCTCCTTGTAGAGACACCGTAAGAATGAACAACAATCGTATCTCCCTATACATGATATGCCATATTTAGTAACGTGAAGCCCTCACCTGAGTAAATGGTGGGATGTTTGGACTTCAGATTTTGCTGACATGGGGGAGAGTTGAGATATAAATTAGATCTCTGAGACTGTATTTAGAAGCAGTGTCACTTTCTACAACTGCCTGCTAGTTTCAGTCTGATCTGAAGCACACTGCCCTCTACAGAAAGCGTCCCATTTGTTCCTGTGAGTGTTTGCTTAAGTCCCCAACAAATGTTCTTTTTGGCTTTTTGTGCTTTTTCCTGGGAGTTATAGCTGATCATGTGGTGAGTCTAGAGCCTGAGTTACTTAGAAATGACACTGATTCCGTCATGAAATGTCCCCACCTGACCAAGAGTGACCAGGGTTGGTAAGGTCCTGTGTCTCCTTCCACTGTCTGCTGAGCCTGCCAGTGTACATCAGCAAGGGTCACGTAGGGTAGGAGGTCTGGTAATGCAGAAATCTGCAAGTTGGGAGCCACACTGATTTTCCTGGCAGTCCTTTGCTGGCATACATACAGGAGCTTTAGTTAGCTGTCAGCTTGAATTGAACGTCAATCATTTCCTTGGAGCCTGATCCTCAGATCACTGCACTCTGAGAGAGGTTTTTGCCTTTGTCTTCATACAGCAGTAACTCAGGTCTTTGGAGTTGAAAGCCTTATTTTTTGTTAACAAGCCCTCACGATATTTAGACCCTGTGTGATTTTAATTTTCAAACTATACAGAAAAGTTTGAACACTTTGCAGCTTGCACGCTGCCACTTTCTTTATGGGGCAGTTTGGATCACTTACCATGCTCTGGGTCATCTGTGTCACTTTTGCTGGCAGGAGTCAGATTTCCAGGAGTGGAAACCAGATGAGTTGCTAAGGAATGTCTTGCACTCTCATTCCTGCATTCACTGATGTGCAACAGATTTATCTGTGTAGTTCGAGGCTTCTCTGTACCAGATGAATTTGTACTGCAATCTCAGACCACCCCACATGTTCTCCTGGAGAAGACGCTAAGATTATTCTTATTCTTTTAAAAAGAATCTTCTTACTTCTTCATCAGCTAATGCTGATTTTCAGCCCCTCAGCATCGACAACAATTGCTAACTACATCTGTTTCTAGCAGAAGTTTCAAAGCAGTGTTGCGCAGTGTGATTCAGGCATGCACACATGGTAGAACTAGATAGAATTAAAGACACTTGTGTTTATCCAGTTAAACTACTGGTTTCTTTTCCTTTGATTGCTTTTTAATGTACTGGCTGCACATTGTCTCTATCCCTGCCATGCAGCCCTCCTTCTCATCATCAAACTCAAGCTGCTGAGCCTTTTCTTTTCTTCTGTCAAGTCCTTCACTAAATTCTGGTTTTCCTTCTGTAAGGAGCTGCTCTGAACCTTGGTTCCCACCTTTGCAAGTGAGTAGAGTTGATGCAAAGCAGTACTCACATAAAATGTAGCTACCCAGTAGACTGGACAGGATGAAATCCAGCCTTCCCACCATCTCTCTGCTCCTTAGGGCTCTTGGGTCTCCAATGTATGCTCTATTCTTGTACCCAAGCTTAGTAAAGCTTGCTTATCTGGTCCCTTTCCATTATGGACAGCTGTTTCCCTCTGTGGCAGCCTCTTCCTGATGCTCTTGTGGAGCATTTCCAGCTCCTTCTTCATCCCTTTCAGTGATTACCTAAGATCTGCACTGCTGCAGTAACAAAGTCCATTGGTGACCTCAGCCTTCATGTTATTTACAGCAAAGTTAGACTCTCCTGCAGTGCAGCCGCTTGCCATCAGAGCTAGAGATCCTGAGTTATACAGCTCCCTGTGAGCTTATGGTGGTAGCGATATTCCCACATCAGGTGAGATTCAGGCTAGGTACTGGAAGATCTCCTTAACAGTTAGGCTACGGTCTTGTGTCACTATCCCATCTAGGCTGTCCTGAGAGACCCCTAGTAATGGTAAGGGCATAGTCCTCCCATGCAAATGCCTTCAAGAGCAGCACAGGGCTAGAATTCATTCCTTCAGTCAGAGACGTGGCATAGTTAATCTCTCCAGGTTACTTCTACACCTATTTCACAGAGATTCTCTTTTTGCTGGCAGTTTCCCCCTTCCTTATGAAAGATCTTTCCCACACTGAAGACATAAAGTGGACCACCAGCATAATTTTTTGTCTGCAGTTCAGTTATTCCCTTTCTTCTGCTGCTTCTCCATCAGGGAAGGTGAAAGGCAGAAGAGGACCTGCAGTCACTTGCATCTTGCAGGACTGGTGCAGAGCCATTGCATGTTTCTAGGTAACTTTTCAGGCAGGTGTTCATGAGCTCAGCAGTGATGTAAGAGTGTGCGTGTGCAAGTCAGTCAGATACTGTCTGATGGCTTTCAGGGGACAAATGCTAAACATTTCTGAAGTCAGACCTCCTGCAGGATTCCTAAGTGGAGATGCCCAAATCAACATGTTGCAAATTTCTTCTCTGGCCTCAGACTCTTGACTTTGCCTTTTCCACTTCCAGTCAGCGGACTTCATTTAGGGAAATACTGAGTACCGAAATGCTGATCAGAAATGTTACGTGAATCCAAATAATTGATGGAATTTCAGCCATTGACTATGAAAACATGAGTAAGCTCATGTTAATCTACAGATGTTGTATTAACACTGAGTGATTTCCCAGTCCTCATTAGCAGTACGCTTTGATAAGGGTAGAAGGTGTTAGCTATAGTTTCCTTTCAGTAAGCTGTTTAATCATCGGAGCTTACTGGCAGTGGGATTTGGGAGACTTACACGATCACAAAGTGAATTAAGAGTAATACAATACCCTCCCTCTAGATTCTCGGGGTTAGCGCACAGGGGAGGGAATAGGTTCAGAGCTGCTCTGTTCCCCCATTTAAGTGGCACTGGTGTGCTCTGGTGAGGACTAAGCAGGAAGCTGCTGCCTCTTTAGTCAAGATCTTCCTCATTTTCGGGAGCACGCTTATACCAGCTCTCCTGCAGTGATCAGCACATGCCAGTGAACTTGTTATAGCATGTTCAGCAGCACGTTCTTGCTGGCTTACTGAGGTCTGATCCAAAGCTTACTGCAGATATGGGGAAGATTCATGGACTCCTTCAGTGGCCTTTGGACTGCTCCGTTGAGGCAAAAATACAACGGCAATAGATACATGGGTGAGAGGACTCTATATTACCGCTACATTTCACTCTGAAGAGATGGCAAAAGAGATTCTGCAGCCCAACCCTGTGTGTCCCAGAGCAGTAAAATCAACATGAATCCTACTTAATAAGAAATTTAAAAACTTTCTGGTTTGTAAATCATCTGCATCCGAGCCTTTCTGAGGATCTTGGGTAATGAGATGAGAACAGTGCAGCTTCTGTGGTCACCTCTACCTGCTCACAGGGCTGCAATCCTGCTCTGGCCCTAATTTCCAGCAGCTCTTTTAACATGCTCTCTGCCACTGAGCAGTTCTCATCTAGAAATCTCAGACATGAAGTAATCCTCCTAGCTTTTCTAGAAAAAAACCAACTACCATTAAACCTGTTCTACAGGTGGGTAGGCTGAGCTCCAGTCTGCCTGAGATCACAAAGCATTATTTAGGGCCAAACTGCCTGGGCTGACATGTTCCCGCAGTGGGGATGACCGCCTAGGAGGAATATTAAGCTCCTTCGTTAGAGGAAAAGAGTGCCCAGGCAGAGGGGAGGGCTGGCCACACAGACTCTGTTTACATACATGCTTTGCATATGACTACGAAGCAAATAAACCTCACTGGCTGCGTGGCTTGAATCCAGGTGTCCCTCAGATGAGGATGCAAGAGTAGGGTAAACCGAAATGCCATGCTCGGCCCTTTGTGCTGAGCCATCCAGCAGGTGGGAATGTAAAACTCCGCCTGATTGCTTATGCGTGAGTCACCTCCTTTAGCATTTGTTATTGCCTAGCATTTAGCATGCTGCCTGCTGGATAATAAATGACTTCATTCGCTGCGGCAGTGAGGACACTATTAAAAATTAACCCTGGCAAATGGTCCTGCATATTTTTTTCAGTCAGAGCCAGACAAGGGGAAAGAGGAGAGGAGTGCTGTTGAAATCTGATTTGCAGAAAAGGCAAGTGGTGAGTTTTTATTAATGGGGATGGTTCAGGCTTCAGTTTAATCACTGCAGTCGTTGGCAATCGATGATCAAAATTCAGAGGGCTTAAGGCACTTGGTAAAGTTAAAAGAGGTGCAAACAGAGAAGACTCAATAGGCATATTGCAGGAGAGGTCAAAGAATGGGATAAATGAAGATTACTATGCTGACATGTAATTTATGACCTCTTTGGAGAAATAAATGAATTTATCACATGGATGTTATTACCACATATAAGGAATGTGGTCTGTAGATTAAAAACTCTTCAGTTTTGGTTCATGTATTGCACCCTTTTCTCACAGTATTACTCTTAGAACCATACCCTATCTATAGCAGCATGCAGAGTGTATTTACAGAAATGAAGGGTTTGCATTAAAAATGTGAGGAAATAGATCAGCTGACAGAGAGATCCCCCATTTTCTTGGCTTCTCTTGCCTCCAGCACTGACACAATATCCATCAAATTGTCTTGAGTCAAACCCTCACAGTCTGCATTTGAAGCTCGGGCAAGGAGCCAGGCAGGCTTAGAGAGCAGAGACCTTTCTGTCTGCACGTACTTCCCGCCGTCTGTATGCTGCAGTCTGGAGCAGGGGAGCTCAGCTTTAGGCTCAACAAAAAATACCTCCTTACTCCCTTGCATTGCTCCAAGAAAGGGATTTGCTCTGAAGCCTGCTGACGTTCATATTAACGATCCCATTGTTGACACAAAAATTGCACCTTGTTCTGAGACGTCATTCAGCTGGCTTTGTTACAGCAGCGAGCAGCACGCTGCACCCCAAGCCCACAGGTCCTCAGGGCTTTCCCAGACCCTTGAGCCGCTCCATACATAGATGGGTTGATACCCATAGATAGTCTAGATGGTAACATAAGCTGTAATGCCAAGTGCACTGACTATGCAAGCAGATCTACCCTCTGACTGGCATGCTTTTTTCCAGAAGCATATCGTAGCTGTTGATTTCACAAGCTGTACTGTGGTATGATGGCACCTATCAAAGGGTCGAGCTGAGGTCTGCATGTTTGTACAGAGTCACCTGCCTGTCTCCATGTGGCAGAGGTATTTTAAAATGTCAGACTTAGGCAGATATTATGCTGCAGCAGGAAAGATATAAAGTTCCTGCATAAACAGCATTATGAATTTGCTGGATGAAAGGTACTCAGATGTTGCTATGTCCAAGTTGGAGATGTTTCCTACTCTAAGGTCTTTCCTTACCTGTGGCATTTCAGGGACTATGGTGGAAATATTCCTCAGATTAATTTCTGCTTTTTATTTATTTTCTTTCCTTTATCTCTCCATCCAGACAGAACTTTGTCATTAGCCCTAGTCCTTGGCTATCTGGATCAGCTATCCAAGCCCCCACACGCCAAATTCTTTCTGCTCCCTGGTCCTGCACATTGCATTGATAGGGAGTGCACCTCCAGAACAAGCAGCCCTGGTTCCCGTGTATCTGGGACTTGACCATGCACCATGCCGCACAGCAGGAAGGCTTCCAGACTTATCATCAGGGTACGGTGGTCCCAGGGACCTCTTTCTCAGCAGCTAAGATGTTTGCCTAACATCTTTGTTAAAAAATGGGCATATTGGGAAGTTGTGCTTGCAAGTACTAGGATACTCCCTGAACATATCTCCTAGATAGCCGCTGTATAAATGATGAGGAAGCAATTCAAGCATGTGATCTCAAACAAGAAGGTATGTGGTGTGGTACAGGATCTGCCCTTGCTGGGATGTTGACTCTGTGACAAACACTATATTTTAACATCCTGTACTCATTGCATGCAGCAGGCGACAGTTTCACTGAACTCTTGCTGCAACCAAGCATGCTGCTGGAACAAGGATTTTATTTTAATGATCACTGACCAGGAGTTACCACAACAGTTGTCAGTCAACACAACAACATTTTATAATTATGGTCTTTGTGGAGGTGGTAGTTTTGGAAAGCCCAATAGCTTAAAGTTAGTTTGGCACCTCTTTGTAGGCTAGATGGTGGATATGATCTGAAATTACTTCCTTTAACTTCAATAGGTTTGGGATCACAACCATAGTTTGGTTATTTATTTATCTATTTATTTATTCCCCCCAGTCTTTATACTTCACTCGCCAGGTTGCCAAGGGCTGGATGTGTTGTAAGGCAAGTATCTCAAAGCACAAAGAAGTGTCCTATGTAAACAGCTGTAGACATACGTCCAGCTGCTCAATTCTCTAGAAAAGAAAGTGAACTGCACCTGGAAAATCTGCCTTCTACAACCCAGGAGCTGGAGTGTATTCAAACACTGAATACATAGTTGAGTGCTACACACTTGTGTTTCCACTGACTTTTAAGGAGAATGAGAAGGAAATGTATTTTTAACACTAGTTTAACTTGTACCCTGATCTGCTACTGCAGGGAGTAATCAACTGATAACTTAGAAATTAGCCAGCTGCCATTGTTTGGTACATAAGATTACTGCGAACGGTCTGTTAATGAATGTCCCTGTGTTAGCACATCCACAGCGTGGCATAGGGAGTGACCGGTGTAGGGCAGGACAGGGGAGGCTTGTGTGCACTCCAAGGAAGACAGGTTCTGGCAGTGGTGATGTGGTGGGAGTTGTTGGGGCGACACGCATTTCACCGCACTGCTTGGTAGTATTTCAGACATATCTGTCTATGTTGGCCTCCACCACAAAATAGCAAGAGCCAAACAGTGCACTGAGATGTGTTAGTGTAATGCTAATGCAATGCATGAACTTCTGCTCATCTCATTATGGCAATACTTTTGAATGAATCAATTCTCCACATCCAATCATATTAGAAAAGGCCAGGTGCAAATCCAGCACTGGTTTTGCTCCCTTTATGTTTTCCAAAAATTCAGATCCAAATTGAAAGAGAGATCATCAAAGGTCCACCTCCATTGCTAACAATGGTGGGCAAGTCTGGAAATGCAAGGTCTTTGCTCAGACTGTAGGAAGTGAATGCAGATGAGTCACAGTACTACAGGAACATCATGACTCCTACAGATAACAGTAGTTTGTGGTCATGAGAGGATTCCCATTCTGTATTTCTGTCTTCTGCTGAAGGGATTTGCTCAGCCAAATGCTCACCACTCAGCTCAGGCATTAGGAGTTTCTATTAAACCACTATAAGGGTTTACCCCAGGGTCTCTTCTAAAGTGTTTCAAGAAAAGAGGATACTGGGATGGAGTGCTTAGCCAGAAGTGCAAGCATGCAGTGATAAAGTGCAGGTTTTCATGGACAAAGAGCTGGCCTACAAGGACGGCTGGAGTCCCTTGTAGCAGACAACAGGACATGTTCACCGCCATGCACTGTCACTGGCCAGTGGGGCTACTGACAGATCTGGCCTTGAAAACAAACTGTCAAGCAAGGCGTTTGAGGTAGGTGTGAGATTTGTGTGGACTGGGATGTGGTTTATGGTTTTCAATACTCTGAAACACTACCTGAGCATCTGTCTTGGTCTCACCCAGCATGCTGAGTTGGGTAACAGAGCTGAATTTTACTGAAACTTGTAGACAGTGCATAGTAAGTACAGAAGCATACCAATAATCCATCTTCTCTCATCACTAATCTAACTTAGCTGCTGGAATAACAAAGTACATAGTCCTTTTTCTAAGCACACATTATGCAAAATCAGAGCCAGGGCTGTAAGGAGAGCATTTGGAAATCAGGTCTCTCCTGCCATTTTGAGGACAGGGAAACATCCTTCCCTCTCTGTGAGGATAAGATTCCTTCTAGTAGTCTAGAGGAAGTTACACATGACAATGACCCAAATATAGAAGAATCCCAAGGCTTTCCAAAGAGGCTATCCATGGAAAAGGCAACCTGAGCCCCTTAAATTCTAGGGAAAATCCTAGTACAGGATGGTGGTGAGTTGCATCACTTTTAATTCCTGTGTGGTATTTGCTGGACCCAAATCCAGGCTACGTGCAGCAGAAGCAGATGTGTAGGGTCAAGGGTTCCTTTGACAGAGCAGATAGGACCATTTTTGCCTTTGCTCAGCTCATTCACTAATGCTGAGCTGGAAGCAAGCACAAATCACCTGGTAGACCATGGAGCTGAAACACCCCTGGGAGCACCAGGAATGAGCAAGGCACTTGAGGCACTTTGGCTCTTAGCGTATTAGGACAGAGAGCCATGTCTTCTAGGCTATAGATGCTGGCCCTAGGATTACATAGGTGTGTATGGGGATGCACAGGGTGTGCAGTGTTTGTTCCAGTCTACAGAACTGCCTGACCCCTTATCTACCTGCTGACCTCCTCCCTCCACTACTGCAGACTGTGCCGCAGCCACCTTATTTCCGCCCCTGTAGGACAGGGATTTGTGAAGGACTTTTGCCAGAGCTGTTGTCTATAGTGTGGCTCGCAGCGGTGCTGTTGCTGTGACGGCTGAAAGCCTTGGTGTGCATGAGTTGCATTCAGAGTAAGCTTTGAACTGTGCAAAGTGCATGCAAACTAGTGGTGTAATGGCATGGAAACTGGTGCTTTGCCCTGATTAATATTTTTAAAAGCCCCAATTTCTCCACTGCTTCACACCATATGTTGTCACTTACACTGATGGGAAATGAATATAAATCAACACCTTTCTGATTTGGTAACATTTTGTGGTGGCTTTGCATTGGCACAAAAAGTAAGTACACATTGCAAAGCTGCTGGTTCCCCTGCCTGAAGACAGCTAGATGAATTTCACAGCTAATGTCTGCTTGGCAAAACAGACTTAAAAGCACAGTGAGGCCACAGGTTTCTTTACACTGCAAAGAACAAGTGATGCTCCTGAAAAACTATGGTGAAACAGTCATTGACCTTAACTCCTTTCCAACATCAATTCATTTTTCTCTTAGTTCAATGTTGAAAACAAAGTTGTAACTCAATCATTGACTGTGGAGTTCATCCCAGAAGAAATGCAAGGACCACCAACAATGTGGACCAGGTGTGAATTATAAATAGCATCAGCAAGAAGTCTTCTGTGTCCCAGGGGCATTAATCCCGCAGCCAGCGCTATCCCTTTTATGTTTTTCTTTTAAGCCTGCCATTTTTAAGCCCTCTCAGCAAGACCTTCTCTTGCTAAGGATTTCTACCACACCAAGCACTGTGATCCCCTAAACTGAATGAAACCCCTATAGCAGTACTACAGTTGTAACAACATTGGGTTTTGTACTTACCAGTTCTTCAGTAAAAATGACCATCTGGCAGCTGTAGGGCAGCTTGAGACTTCTCCCATACAGTGGGACAGGGTGCCATACCCTGGAAGAGCAGATGCGTGCAGATAGCATCCTTGAGCTTTCCAAAACCAGGAAATAGTTCGACCCAAAAGAAACTGAGAAACATAGATGGCCTTGAAGAAAGACACAAAACAATAATCTTTATTTTATACAGAGGCATTTTAAGTTACCATTGATTCACCTTGAGTCTGGAATGATATAAACAAGGGAGTGCAAGCATGCTTTTCTGGCTCTCAATATTTTTTCAGATAGGAAAGCTTTTGTTTCCTTTTTCCTGTAAAAATGGGAAGGGAGAGAAATCTTACATTTATTTATTTATTTATTCATTTATTTACAAATCTTCATTAAAATTAAGGCAGAATTAGAAAACAAGCCCTTCTGGAATTAGGAAATCCTGGCTTGGTTGTTCAAATATTAATACAGTGCCCTGTCTTACCTTTGCCGCCTCATGTCTTTCATTCTGATCAATCATCTTGACTGCACTGTAATGCAACCGCTTCTGGGTAGAATCACTTTGTCATGAACCAAAACCTGCCTTCTAAAGCAATAGTACAAAGGAGGAAAAGAGCCCTGTGGTGTGGCATCTGCACTGGTTATTGCTTGAAAGTACTGTAGACTGTCTTAAGACTGAAAATTGAAGACTGTCTTAAGCTTACCTTTTCTCTAAGAGACCCTTCACCATGAGAAGGGGCTATTTGCTGTTTTTATTGCCTTCTAGTACCCCAAAAACATACCCCGACACTCTACCAATCCAAAGAGGGGGTTCATTTTCCTTGAGTAAGCATGCAGCAGTGAGAGGAAACGGGCTCTGTCACTCAGGACCTAGCTCAGGACCTCTGGAGTCACATTCAGATGCCACACACAGTTTCTGTATGACTTTGGTGACTTCAGTAGTTTGGTTTACTTGTTCACAGAAGCAAGGACAAAGAAAAACTATGATTGCCCATCTTTCAGTGTGAGTTAAAATACTCTATAAAAACCGTTAGCTAAAGTTTTTCTAGGTCTAGTTCAGCTTGAAAAGATACAGCTTTGTACAAAATGCCATATGTTGCCTGAAGAAGCTTTCCTTTCAGACTGCAGTTTATGAATTCACATAAGCCTGTGAAGAGGAGCAAAAACAAATGCCCAGATTCAGTGAGTCAGAGAGAATGTTTTCTTAACTGAATCCTCTCATTGTACTTTCTTTTCATGCCAGGTGCAGTGACAGCAAAATAAATTCAATTCACAGACTCCTGTTATCTTTGGGATCTTTGGATCAGTTCTTACACCCTCCCAGTCTCATTCATCACTTCTGAGGATGAAGTCCTAAATACCTGCCGTGGTCGAAACTGTTCTGACATCATCTTCTGAATGCGGTGACTTCAAGCACATGAAATCATGAGGTTAATGCCATAGTCAAGACTTCAACCAAAGCTCTTTCTGCAAACCTGAGCTGATTTTTTTGAAAATGCCATGGTAGTTGCTAGTGCTTAACCAACAGAAGAATTACCAAAGCTAGTAGTGTTCTGTTTATTATACGATACAAGAAGGTGGGAGAGTTTTCCAGCAGAGCAGCAGTCTGGATGGGGGTGGCAGTACCATAGTATGAATTCCTCACTTAATCTCAGATTAGTTTTAATTTTTGTCTTGTTGTATAAAATGGGGATGAATATCCTTGTTCCGTATTACCTACTTAGAATAATGAGCTTCTGGAGGCACATCTTTTACTGTGCATGGTATTCATCTGGTAGCACTAGCTGTACTGACACCTTTTCATGTAAAGATTAAGAATACTTGAAAGTCAAACCCAAATGGGGCAAGCCTGAAGATCATCTAGGTGTGGACTTACAGCTAAAGTAATTCCTGTCCGTCTGCTTTCAACAGAGATGTATAACACTGTGGAAGTGGTCAGATAGCTAGCGAAAACTGCACAGAAATGGAAGTTATCCAGGGGGAAAGCAAAATTTCTGGAGTTTAATACACTTTACTTGGGGACTGAGTAATTTCTGCCTTGCTGTACTGAAAGAACATCTTAAACAAAATTGTCACATTTGGGATGATACTACAGAAATAGATGACTTCAAATGCATGTCAGTTCTGAAGAAGCTGAGAGGCAAGAGAGATGAGATGTAGGCTAACACACACCCATCAGTCTGACCCCTAACAGTATGTAACGTTTTAGAACAAATTCTGACTGCAAGCATAATTAAAGACATGGGAAAATGTGGCAAGAGTTTACCAAAAGTGGATTATACCTACCTCTGGTGAGAGAACTAATATTCTAGATGGAAAAAATACTACTAGTTTGGGACTTCAGGACAGCCTTCAGTACTGTGTCCCAAAGGAAATTGGTAGTTCTGCTGGAAAAGGGATTCTTAAAAGACAGAAAAGTGATTACAGGGCTGGCTAATGGGGAGAAGAGATCATGCTGCAAGGGGGACTATCAGGCTGAAAGATAGTTTGTAGTGGAGATTCTTATGGACAATGCTCATCTTAATTTCTGTTAGCGGCATTTGGAAAAGACAGAAGCGTGCTAATGACATTTGCTAATGATTAAGGGATATCAGAGGAAGACGGGAAGAAGGGGATGGAGTAATAGGAATAGAATAAAATGTGGTGGTACGCAGTGCAGGGTCATGTACTTACAAAACCTTTTACTACAGTGGGGACTTCCATCCCACTTGCCTTTGCAACTGGGGAGGATGAAGAAAGAGAGGAACCCCATCTTAATAGTCAATGATTATGAGCAACCAATTTGATATGACCTTGATAACATGACCCCAGGATATACCAGACATTTACAGTACAGAAAGGAGAGTATTTATTCCACTGCACAAGACATCTGGAGTAAATTATACTGTTCTGGTCACCCATCTTCAAGAAAAAAAAGCTGGAAAAGAAAAACCAGCATGATAAAAAGAATTGTGAGCCTGTCTAATGACAGGAGATTTTGAGCTTGGCTTGTATGACTTAGCAAAATAAATGTCAAGAGGAGATGACAGTGGGCCCTATAAATATATCAGGAACGCAAACATAAGAGGGGAAGAGTTATTTTAAGCTGAAAAATAGTTTGGCAAAAGAACAAGTAGGTATAACTTGGCCATAAATAATTTTAGCCTATAAATTAGGAGGTCTGTAATCTTCAGAGAGAGGCTTTGGACCAATCTTTCAGAAGAAGGAGGAAGAGACTGACAAGTATCTAAATGACTGATGTGGTTACTTGCAGTAGGAAAAAACTGGTTCTTCTGACCAGAAAGCCCCTTCTGGTCCAGTGTTTCTAGATTGTAATACAATGGAATTCCTGAATGCTAATAATGCAAGTGGCAAGAGCAATTAGCTATTAACCAACAATATTGATTAGTGACTGGGATGACTGGATGTTGCTTGTGATGGATAAAACCAGGAAGACAGACGAATACCTTCGTTGTAAGATAAGACCCCAAAGGAAAAGCGTGTCCATCTAGTCTTGGTTTTCAGAGAAAGTTTCATGTGATTCCTGTGCATTTGGGTAGAACCAACATAATTAATCCAGACTAACCCATTTTGTGGAGTTTTGTGGAGTGTGATGGTGAGATCAGAATCAGGTCCAACATCTCCAAATAGGTCCAGGGTATGCTAATTGTCAATATTAAGATTTAAAGATTTTAAACATTTCTTGGCAAAACTGAAACACAACTTTTCTCTCCTATAATGCTTCACAAATGTACAACGTGATTCCTGGATAGAGATCACATCAGCTCCACAGTTATTAATTTACAGGTTTCTCACTGACCTTAGCTCAGCTCTGGGAATGGTGCCAGCACAATTACAGTAACTCTGAACAGGGCAGACAGAAAGCTCCTGTATCTACCCTGAAATTGTGCCAGATTTTTCTCTTGCTCAATGATGGAAAGATGCATTTCTTCTTTGATTGGTTTCAAATAGTTCAGGCTGGGTTGGCCATAACAAGATTATTTCTAGCAAAAGAAGGAAAAGAAGTAACCTACTATGCAGATGTGTGCATACACGATACACTTACTCCATAGATAACCCTCAGGAAGTGTGTCCCAAGAAGGGGTGTGGGGGGAAACTGAGTCAAGGTGACTTAAGCTAGTTACCTGGAAGATAAATGGCAGAGTTGGGAATAAAATTCAAGGGGCAGACGCTTGATGCAGTGTTGTTTTCACTGAATCACGCTACCTTCCTGGAGCACGTCAAGGCCCATTGCTTTCCTTCCTGTGAAGATGGGCAGCTGGACTGCAATGACACCAGGTGGAGCTGAGTGCGCTTATCACCTTGGAAAATCAGGCCCCTGGTGATTTTCTCTGACGTTAATTGACCATCAGACCCTGCAAGAGGGGAGTCAACACATTTCCTGACCTATGGTCTAAGATAGTATTTTCCAAACCCTAGAGTAAATTTAATGTTGTTGCAGAGGAAATGCTGATGCAATCCACCAGCAGCTGCTGCTCTCCAACATCCTTGCAAAGGTACAGTATAGATTGAAGGTGTGAGGGGGTGAGTGCGTGCAAGTAGGGGATTCAAAACTCCAGCCTCTTCTAAATAGCAGGCAGGACTCTGCGTCTTCCCTCCAGACCTTCTACCTTCCTGCCCCCAAGAGAAACACTACTAAGGGCTGCTCCCACGAATACACTGGGTACCATCCTGAAAGTAAACCCCTGAAAAAGCAGGCTTTTTGTGTGGGACCACTGAGGGTGTGATCGCATTTTCCTAGGTGCCTGATTTATGAATCCTATATCTAAAGTGTGGAAATGTGGATTCCTCCTAAGTGCGAGTGAGAATGGTAAAGAGCAATGTTTTGAATAAATATCTTGTGATGAGTCTAAAAGATCAGGTAACACGTGTGTTCGAACAGGCAAATTTAATTTATGGACAGATGAGTCTGGATGATTGAATTAACCTGTTTTAATGAATTACTGCCTCTCAGTGGAGCTGTGAAAACTGCATTGTGCTTTAGTCCCTTGCTTTTTAAAATAGACCATATTAAGGGAAGGCAAACACGTTTCGTTTAGAGAGTGGAAGGGCTATTAATGTGGTCAGTTAAGGTGGCTCTGCAGATGCACAGTAACTCATTAAACCACAGGAAGCTAATCCCATACGCTGGCCTGTCTGTGCCCTGGGTGTGCACTTGGCACTGATGGCACTGTGATTTTCTGATGTCCCAGAAAATCCCCCCCCTGAAATTAGTAAGTATTCTTTATTCTTATCGGGGTTGAATAGTGAAAAAGGAATATGATGATGCCGTGGCAACCTCCAACCAGGAGATGGTGAACAGCGAAAGAACAGCGCATTGCTGCTCACGGACTTGCACCGGAGTTGCACTCTCACACCAACAGACATGTTTGATCATGTCACCAACAAAAGATGAACCACATCCGTTGGGTCCAAATGATGACAAACTTCATTCAGCCATGTCTAATCTTTTGACAACACTGGTCTGGAAATTTAGGCTTTTAATCTGTTTGTTTCTTGTTTTTTTAAATGCAAAACGATTTGGTGAAGCCAGCCTTGTTATGCATCACGAGACATTTTTCGGTCCTCAACACAGCCACTCACACTCGAGCTAATGGAGCGATTGCCTCAGGGAAGCTGTTCGCTGTACACAGGCTAACCACAGGGTGTGGAATCACCTTTGGCGTTAGTTATCCCCCAGGCCGCAGACAAAGTTTCAGGTGCTGTCGGGAACGGAGACGCCCCCGACCCCCCTCCTACTGTCACCCCGGAGTGGTCACTGGCCACCCAAATCCCACACGGGGTCCTGCTGCCTTTCCCGTCCCGCTCCTCTCTTTAAGGCCGTGCCCACGCCTGCTCTCCCGCTCTTTGCACTGCCGCTCTTCCCCCTGCAAGCACACCCTTCTCTGCGCCTTCCAGCCAGGAGCCCCGCCGACGGAGCGGAGCCGCGGCGGCCGGGGGGCGGGGCGGCGGGCGGAGCCGCGGCGGCCGGGGGCGGAGCCGCCAGCGCAGGGTCGGGTGCGGAGGCCTCGGCGGTCGCGGCGCGGTTGCCTGGAGACGGGCAGCCTCGGCCCGGCCCAACGCCCTGGGCCCGGCCCGGCCCAACGCCCTGGGCCCGGCCCGGCCCGGCTGGCAGGTAGGAAGGAAGGAGCCGGGCCCCAGCCCCCCCCCCCGCCCCGCCCGCCCGTCCCGTTACCAGCAGGCAGGCCCTTGGGGAGGGGTCGTGCTTCTCCTCCGTGGGAGAGAGGGGGGAGTGGGTGTAGCAGCCTGGAGATGGCTTTGTGGGGGTGGTGGGCGTGGGGCCTGGCGCAAGAGGTGATTTCCCCTAATATTTGTACACATACGTTTAGGGGCCTTTAAAAAAGGCCCTTGCGGTGACCACGTTGACTGGCGTGGCACACAGAGTGCGTCCCAGGGCTTGAAGACCCCAAGAGTGTGCGTTGCTGTAGGAAGACCTACGTGGAGGTGGAAAGGACCTGAAGGTCTCTGTTTACGTTGATGTTGACAATGAGTCTGGTAGGTTTAACAGCGTGTTTAAATTTTATGCTTTGGTAGAGCTCTGAGGAGAAAAATGCTGATGAATAAATAGTCCTGGGCACTTGCAAGTTGTAGAAGCATCCCTGGGTATTTCACATTGAGAGATCACGGCTCCTCCGTAGTGCCTCCTCAGCTTCTCTTGAATGACTGAAGAGACTTGGCAGTGCTGGGTTTATAGGCTTTAAGCTTTGTTCAGCTTCTTGCAGAAAGGGCTCGGGTAGGGTCCCTGTCCTAATTACGGCCCCGTTGTGGTATGGAGAATGGTTTGGGGATGAACCCGCTATCAGCAAGAGACTTGCAATATTCACCCATAGTTTTCAGCAGACAGTAATTAGTTAGTTGGGTATCTTAAGCTCTCCCTTTGGCCTGTGAGGCCTGTGCTACCCTGGCTGTGCACCCATCTTCTATAGTCACTGTTTCCGGATATAAATGTTCCTGCTCACCTATTATTTTCTATTCCGACTGCTTTTACAAGGCAAAATTTTCTGATGAGTGATACAGTGAAAAGGTATTAAATGTTGACTTCAGCCTTTCACCCCGTGCTAGCCTGATGGCAACATTTTCTCTAACACAGATTCAACTTACTGCTACAGCCTAGGAAATGACTGTTCTTTGAGTAAATAATTGTTCAGTAAATAACTTCTTTTTTCAAATATGTAGATTCTTCTGTATTAAATCCTTCACCTTCTCATGATCTCCTTGGGAAACTGTCGTGGTTTAAACCCAGCCAGCAACTAAGCATCACACAGCCGCTCACTCAGTTCCCCACCCCACCCAGTGGGATGGGAGAGAGAATCAGGAAAAGAAGTGAAACTCATGGGTTGAGATAAGAACGATTTAATAGAACAGAAAAGAAGAAACTAATAATAAAATGACAACACTAATAAATAATAAAAGGATTGGAATAGACAAATGATGCACAGTGCAATTGCTCACCACCCGCTCATCGATGTCCAGTTAGTCCCTGAGCGGCGATCCCCTCGCCCCCACTCCCCCCAGTTTATATACTGGGCATGACATCACATGGTATGGAATACCCCGTTGGCCAGTTTGGGTCAGCTGTCCTGGCTGTGTCCCCTCCCAACTTCTTGTGCCCCTCCAGCCTTCTTGTTGGCTAGGCATCAAAAGCTGAAAAATCTTTGACTTTAGACTAAACATTATTTAGCAACAACTGAAAACATCGGTGTGTTATCAGCGTTTTTCTCATACCTAACTCAAAAACATAGCACTACACCAGCTACTAGGAAGACAATTAACTCTATCCCAGCTGAAACCAGGACACAGTTAAACTTTCATTAAGCTGTACTGCTTCATGTCCTGTTACACTTTTAAGATGTATTGAGCATGGGCTTCCGCTGCTACAGTGGATAAAGTACTCTTTTATTATTAATTGTGGAATGCTCAGAGTCTCTGGGTTTGTTTGGGGTTTCAGGTTTTTTTCTCTTGAAGATTGTGTTCTTACTGTTGTTTTAGCAGGATATGGAGCAATCAAGTAAGAAATTGCACTATGAGGATCTGCATCATTCAAGATAAATAGAGATGAACAGTTGTGACTAGTAAATTAAAATTTCTGTAGGAGAGGGATGGGAAATGAAAGGTGCAGGACAGCAGTGGCATTGGAAGAAAAGGTAAAATAATTTCAAATGTACAAATGACTGAAAATGTTTCAGAACTTTTTTTAAATTACTTTCCCATTTCATTTTATTTCTCTGCTTTGTGTTATTTTGTCTGATTTGAATTTGCCTAAAAGAACTTGGATTAAAAATGCAGCCTTCAGGCATGTCAGATCTCAGAGTTGTGGTCATTAACAGGTTTTGTTGGGGCGGGGGTTATCTCTGGCCGTTGTGTTCTCTCTCTTGACTTTAAGACTGAGAAATACTATGCTCCTGTAGTTCTGACCTCTCAAGAGATTGATATGTGGATACGTCCACCTATGGGCAGTTCAATTTGTTGGTTTAATTGTACGCTACTCTCAGCGCAAGAGAGAACAGGCTCTGCCCGTGGCCCGGGATGCCATCAGCCCGTTCTTACACAACTTGAGGGACCTGATCCTGTATAAAAGCAGGATTCAGATTCAATGTGAGACTGGATGTGAGTTTAGCCCTCGACTGGAGTGATATTATTATTTATTATGGTAATGATGCATGTACTTTTCTAACTGAAGCTCCTTAGGGGACATAGTTAAAGAAACCACATTTATTCTGTAAGTCTGAAGTAGTATAAAATTTAGTGCTGCAAAATAGTGACATTATGTAACATACCATAAATCTGGGATTGCTACATTTGTCACTAATGGGAATGGCTTAATGTTTATTCGGGAGGAATTATGAAGAGGTTATTTTTTAAATCAGAAAATTCATAATCTTTTCATAGAAACTAATTTAGGTACATCTGCATAATTTTAATTTGCTAGTAAAATGTTTAGTGTTTTTATACCTTCCTTAGATTCATATGTTGGCTTGAAAAACAATTGGGAGCAAAACCTATTTTATATCAGTAGGGCCACAAGTACTTGCGATAATACAAATCAGAAAACCAGATTTGCCATGGCAGATGTAATAAAGGCTAATGTATCTGTATTAAAAGGAAAAGATTGTGGACCATGGCCAGTGCAAAGATGCATTATCTGATACTTAAAAAAAAAAAAAAAGGTTTCAGAAAGCACACTTTCCTTTGACTGTAGTGTCTCACATCAGGAAGCAGTATTTGAAGCATAGCATAACACTGGCTGTTTATCTTACATTTTTTGCATCTTGAGTTTTAATTTAATTTTTTAGAGTGGAGTTCTAATACTACTTTGGTTTCTCTTTTTTTTTTTTTTAATGTTACTAGCATAAGTAGTGCTTGGGTGTGTTTTTGTTTTATTTTAATAGAGTATCCACCCAAGTTCAAAGCGATGAATGTGAGGGAAAGAAACATATATAGAATGAAGAGCTTTGAGTAAATTATTGCTACTTGGAAAAGAGCATTAAGCTACTGTGGTAGTTCTCTGAAAATACAATCTTGCAGCTAGTCAAAAAGACAGTGTTAAAACTTCTAAGAAGAGGAATTGAAAACAGCGTAAATTCATGTACTGTCTCTGTGGCCATATCTTGAATCTTATGTGCACTTCTGATCATCCTGGAGGGTAAATGGCAGAACTGAAATTGTTTCTGTGAAATACAACAAAGGTGAGAAATGGAAAACAGACAAAATAAATGAGACTTTTCAGCTAGAAGAGGAGATGAAAAAGGAGATGCTATAAATTAGTGAGTGGTATGGACAGATGGATGAATCCTCCATAATTCTGTCTAACTGCTTTTGACCTCATTTATAATTTTAGCCTCCACAACAACCTATGCCAGTGTCTTCCACAGTTTAAACAAATACCATGCAAAAATGCACCTTCTCCTTTTTAAAAACTGCTTCCTGATAAAATTCATGTGGTTTCTTTAGTAGTTGGATGACTGTCATGTCTTGAGACGTGACAAATAATTGCTTCCCTATATATCCTGCCAGCTGTCAAACACAACACACCTTTTGGCTTGGGAAGTTACTGAGCAGCTGATTGCCAGAAATTAAAACAGTATGTCAGGGGAAGGATTGCTTTGGACTACCTCTGCTTCTGATACTGTTTTTCAAGCATCTGTTTCTGACTACAGTAGCTAGCTGGACATCTGCCTTGACCCAGCAGGACAGTTATAATGCATTAGTAGCCTAAACTGATTTTGCAAATTCCTTTTCACTGTTAGTTTTCTGCCCTTGCTAAAATTTTGGGAGTGTTTATTACTAAATAAGCTCCTGCGCCATCTTCTACTGTTTAGTATTTTCCTATGAGTTCAGCAAGAATCCATCTGTTTTTATACAGTGTATCCCATGTGAGCAACACATTGGAAATCAGAAACATCCCAGTGTTGAAAATGGCTCTTCAAATGGCTTTGCGGGCCATGGAATCTCTTGCTTCAGTCAGCTTAATAACCTGATAAAACGGACTGAAAATTGTTCAGGGACAACAGAGCACTCTGAAACTCAGAAATGCCATATTTGATGCATTTTCATCCTGCACAGAAGTTTGGATTTCAAAGGGCTCATAAATGCAATGCAACAGTAGTTGGAAAAAAAGTCTGCTTTTATTGTCCTTTTCCTAGCTGGAATCTGGAAATGCTTCTAAATGATGGATACTAAAAATGCTTTGAAGACCAAATACGTAGTTTTTCTTCTCAGCGGCTTTGGACTGTCACTTAGTCCTGAGTCCATGGGTTAGAATAGCCTGTGAATGAGCAGCACCACTGTAAGCTTGATCTGAGACTGCGCTCACCTGTGCAGGGAGACACTGCATCTTTTTGTGTCTCAGAAAACTGAGCTGCACTGCGATATTATTATCCTAATGAATGGAGAGAGCCTAGAAGACCTTTGGGCGTGTGGGAGAAATTGGGGAAAGTGCTGGAGAGAGAGCAGTATACAGGTGACTTACCAAGCTTCTTAATGAGCTGGGAGAGTGTCAACTGATGTGAAAGCCTCTTGCCTTAAGCCCCAGATAAAGACAGCAAGGCTATGTTCAAAGCAGTATTTGTGCAGGGTGAGGAGGTTTTACATGTGACAGGAAAGGATAATTAGTGCAACACCAATGCAAAACTAAGTTTGCAGTGAGAGAGGGAACTTTTTTTGTATTGTCCCATCTTTGCAACAATTGACACCACCTTGTACATGATATTTTTAAAAGTGGGTGAAATTCTGAGTCTGCATGGGACATACTAACTTATTCTTTGGCTCTCATCACTTAAAGAAGATTCATCTCAAACTTTTTGTGCAGTGTGGCCACCAGTGGAATACGGTATAATCTATGCAAATCAGTTGACAAATTAGTTTATTCACTTACAAAAGCTTTATTCAGTAAGAAAGTACCTTTACACTGATAACAGAATATGTCCAAATGCCTCACCCACCAGCACTAACTCAGGGAGACTATTGCTTGGGTGATGGATTAGCCCTGAGTCACTCAGATCTTTTTTTATTCCCCCCTAAAATATGATTTCATCATGCTGCTTCTTACTTTTTAAATATATATATTGCAGGCTATGTGCTGAGACAGTATTGTTTATTTTTCCAGATGTTAAATACACATCATAAGTAGAGAGCTCCCTGAAGGTAACTTTTCTTTTAGTGCACTCAGATTTGGCATGCAGGGTGGTTGTAGGATATGCAGTGCTGGTCTTGGGCACTCGGGCCGTCTGGCTGCCGTTCTTCAGCCCAGCTCCAGCAGCTCAGAAATAGTATGCTGGGATTCATATCTTCAAGTCTTCTCAGTCGAATCGGAAGCTAAAGAAGAAAAAACTTGGTGAGCCTTGACCTATGGGACTTTATGTAACGTGGCTGGTGAAGAGCAGAGAGATGTTCAACCTGGTTGTAGACCACCTCTTGGAGAGGTGTTGAGAGGAAAGAATACACGTTTTGGGGAGGCTGGTGGGAATACTTTTGTTAATACTTTAAATGATACTGGCAGATGCTTTTATCTTGGGTTAGCCAGGTGATGAACTTTGTACTTGGGTCATCCCCCTACTTGCTCTGTGCGATGTTGTTCACATGAATGAGTCTTTTCAGGGTTGGGACCTGAAACTATGGTACTGAGTTAGATTTCCTCGGTGAGCTTGGAGAGTATGGATAAGTGCCCATGACATGAAGAGGGCTTTGCGTGCCCTAAAACTTGTCTTGTTTTCCTAACTGTATCTGTTGATCTTAAAAAGATACTGACTCTGTAAAACCTTGCTTTGTTTATGTCCTTACTCGGTATGTCCAGTAATATGCCTAGCATCTGCAATTTAAGTAATTGCTGAATTAGGCCTTTTGAACACAAGGAGGGCACATTAATGACCTTGCTGACGTTTTAAAAAAAATAATTGTTTGGGTTATTGTCCTGTGACAGTTAACAGAATATCCAATAGATATTAAGATAACCTGTGGAGTATTAAACATGAGATCAAATCTTAATTCAGCCTGGCAGGATGCACTTACCTGTACATCCTGTCTTCTGAAATAAGAATAGGATATCGTAGGTAAGGTCCAAAAAGAAGGATATTAAGCATTTCCTGACAAAAGACTTCATTAAGCTGGTGCTGCGATTTGAATTAATATCTGTACTTTGGGAATAGTTGAAAAGAACAACATTATAGGTGAATACTTTTTATTTTAACAAAGCTGAAACTGTAATGTTAGAATTGCCTAAACTAATTATTTTCCCCAATCTTCTGCTCCAGTGACATCTACGTTTAAGGCAGCATCTGTGTATGTGACAAGCACAGATATGTTGGTTCCTGTGTATCTTGGCATTAGCTATCCATGACAGGACACCTGTATAAGGACAGGAGGATTTTAAATAGAGCAGCCTTGTTTCTCCCTTATTTAACATCTGGACGCTGTTGAATAAAAACTCGTGTCCATGAAGAGCTAAATGCAGCTTCCTGCTCCCTGGTTACCTTGCTAAAGTTAAAATGGTGAGGGACTTATTCTTATCTCCTCCACTAACTGAAATGGTCGTAAGATCATTTGGCAACCTTCTGGCAGTGAAGGCATAGGCACCTCAGAGCTCTGTTTTTCCATAATCCCTGTTGTTCACCAGCTACCCCCACATCCTACGCCCTGCTTTGCTTTGCTTAGGCTGATTGTGGGGACAGACAGCAGAAGAGCCTCTCGAGATTTTTTCTTGCAGCAGGAAGTTCGCCTGTATAAGAAAAAAAATCTCAATCTCTAGCATCTTGCAGTTTCAGCTAAGGATTTAGATAATCCATGCTCATTCATAGCCACTGTCTGTAATCTTGCACTGCAGAGAGTATCAATGAATGTTTGTAGCCAGACAGAAATTGCCACTGATCCCTTCCCACCACAGGACTCTAAAAACCAAAACCAATTGATTGCACTTTGGTTTATTGTTTCTTTGACACGTAATAGAACTTATAATAGAGAGTGATCTGCATTTTATCCTGCTATGAGGACAACATTTGACAAGCTAGCTCCAGAATGATTTCATTTAGAGACATTTCCAGCACACATGATAAAAAATTTCTCATCACCTTACAATCTCCTCAGGAGGATCTGGGAAAGTATTATATATCCTGCTTTTTTAATACATGCGATTTGTAGATATATAAAGGAGAAATGGGTGGCATTTAAATGCATTGCCTTCTTATTTATTAGTGCTGTGTTTTTTAAGAATATGAAACACCTTTTATCTCAAAGCTGTTGGCTCAAACCTAGTCTGGGATTGTAGCATGCGTTTTCTTCTCTGGGATCACTGCTGCTTTGGACAAAGGCACAGTTTGAACTCAACTCTGTGCATGGGGGTAATACAAAGTCCATGAAGCTCCCAAGAGCTTTCCCAAGGACTGTATGGGACATAGATCTCGAGGCTTACTTACCATGGTCATGGCAACTGTAGAGCAGGATTTACATGTAATACCAAAGAACTGTCAGGCACTCTTAACAGCTCGTAAAGCCATAAATAAGGAAGGTAAACAATAAGGCAAATCGGTGCACTTGCTTTATGTGCAAATTTGGGTGCTTGAACCAAGGCCTCAGATTGGCTGAATGGTTAAACAAAACCATCATTGTAAGCATTAGAGTTATTCAATGTTGAAGTCAGTGAATTTTTAATTAAATGGCATATTGATATCTTGATATTTCAGCATTCTCATAAAAGCTTTTTTCTTTAGTGGGGCACACAAGTGGAATATTTATGAATGCTCTTTACAGTGTTTACATCATCCCTTGATATTAAAGTAGCACTACTGAAGTAGTCATTACCTCCTTCTGCTTAACAAAACCAGAAGATTAAAACACGATCATTTAGTCATATACGGAAAAGGAAGATTCACATTAGTATCAGGTCAGATGTTTTATTTTTCAACTTTTTAGAAGTTGCACCTGCTAAAATAGACTGATGCGTTGCAGGATGCTTTATATTGCATTTATGTAGCAGGAACTGTTTTTGCCATTAGGGGTGGATTATTGTAAGAGTAGTTTCCTGATGACATCATAGTAAATTCCAGCTGCCCAAACAGTTCTTTTCCAGAAGAGGTTATCTGTAGTGCACTTGCACAAAATTACACTTAAAAGGGCACTCATAGTTCCCTTGGGACTTATAAACCAAACCTTTTGTCAAATCCTTAGTAAACACAGAATTCCTTGTTTTCATTCTGTGGCAGTGGTAACAGTATGGGTACTACTGTAATTTGTGATTCTGGATTAAACAAATAAAAATTACATTATGCAGGGCAAGAGAAATGGAAGTCTGCAGTACAAACTTCCTGTCATGAAGGGATAGATAGCACAATGGTTCTCAATTGGTTTTTTTCTAGAGAATTTTTAGGCTGGTGACATAAAGATAAGGGCATACAGATTGCGGTACCCTGCCTGAAATCACACTCCTCCCTGTCCAGTGGAGATTTTTGAAGGCATGGGTAGCCACAGAGCAGGAGAGGATGCTGATTGAGAAGCTGGCCTAAGGGAGTAGAGATTCGTTTTTGTATGGGATGTTAATTTATAGAGGTATATGTCTTTCCTAGAGTAAATCTGGATTGATTAAAGTTGATTGGGGTTTTTTGTTTTTAAATAGTAACCTAACTGCTTGGACAAGCTTTTTAGGTAATGTCTTGAAGGCTGCATTAGAAATTATCATGCCTAGTCACGTAATTCAGAGGGTCTTTCCCAGACTTAAGAAGCCATATTAATACAGAGTCAAACATTTCTGGCAATTGCTGTATTTGAAATGAGTATTAATATATATTTAATGAAGAATACATGATCCTATCATTGACTCTTTGATAAATCTTGCAGCAGGAAAATAAAATCTTGGAGTTTTACCAGTTTGTTGGACACTAAGAACATCAAATAACTATTCTCTGCCAATTCTTTCTAGAAATTACAGTATTCTGCAGAGATTTTGAATAACATGTTATTCCAAGGATCATTTAATTTTAATAATGGTCTTTATTAGCTGTATTACTCTATATATGTTGAAAACATCATGCAGTTTTTAATGAACTTTCACAACATGTCTGTGAATTGAATAGCTCTTTGGGAATGAGAGTGGCAGCAGTGGGGAAAGTTGGCAGATTAACTGTTCGTAGAATTCAGCATCTTCCATCTCACTGCTCTGGCCATTGATTTCTCCTGCACTCACTGATTATCTGCTTCTAGTTATCCACATGTGTAAGAGACTGCCAAGTCAAGACCTATGATGCAAATCCTGCATTGATTTCTTTCGTTCTTTTATTCTTCTCAACATTCACATGCAGGACAAACCCCCTTTTTTTTTCAGCCTTTTTCTCTTTCCCTGACAGTCTCATCTACTTACTGGTACTGCTTTGCTCTCCCATTGAATTCGTTGAAACTTTGTGTTAGGTGCAGTTAGCTTCCATCTTTGTTGGTCCCACAAAGTCTTGCAGGAATGATTTGCATTACCATTCAGTGTATAGATCCAACATATATCAAATGCAACCACCTTCTCTGTGGAGTAAATCTTCAGGTTTGTGACTTCCCAGACCTCTTTAATAACAACGAAGTCTTTCCAGTCCCTGTAAACTGTCCCACTGAGGCTAACGCTAGTTTGGATCAGTAGTTGCTTTTCCTGTGCATTTGACAAAACCACAGATTTCTCGTTTGCTTTTTAGCATTTTGTATGAGTGGGTGAGGTGGCTTTACTGGAATGATTTTATCTGTCTCAGAAAGTCAGGTGGATCTGATGAAAATGAGTGGTCTGACTCCTGTATCTGCAGGGGGACAAGTGTTGTGCCAGGCCCCCTTCTCGCTCCTACACAGTGCTGGAGATTTCGGAGGTTTATGGATTTTTATGTAAGATCGATACCTCACCACTAGGATTCCTGCACTCTTAGCTTTTCTATATTCCTCATTTTGAGGATGTTATTTGGGTCCACATTCAGGAGAAGATTCTTCTCTGGAGAAAGTTTTGAAGTGATGGAAGCATGTCAAAAAAATTAGTTTTGTTTGCTGATAATAACTCAGTTTGATCCCAGACAATTTGTGATGAAAATGCTTTTTTCCTCGCTAATCCAATGTTACAATAATTACAAGCAGCAGATCAATAGCGGGAGGTATAGAATTGGAAGTGTTACTTCAGATATTAAGCCACAAATTGATCTCCCTGTCAAACCTTAAGTAAGTGCTGTATCAACACATATTTCAAAGATTGGAGGATTTTCTGAAATGTAATAGTGATGGACTGAAGAAAGGAGAACAATAATTTGTTTTATGCAAGTGTATCAACTCTTTACAGCCCAAATCTACAGTCCTGCTATTATCTCATTGTGTTTTGCACTCACATGTTACATAAGTGATTTCTGACTATTGCTCCACTTGGCTCCGATAACATATGGGATTATCTTTGGGTAATAATGATCCTCGCTTGATTTAGAAAGAACCACCAGTATTTGCACATGATCCAACAAAAGTATTGTGCAACTGTCCAAGTATTCCAGCATTTATATGGCAGATATTCTAATCCAAGTCAGTTATTGACCAAAGTAATTCTTTCCTAAGAAAATAAAGATGACACCAGAAGACCTTCATATCACATAAGATTCTTGAATTTCCTTGGACAACTGATGACTGTTGCAACTCAGCATACTGACTAAATCATATTGACCTTCTCTAAAGAAAGTAGAGGAAAAAAATCTGAGAAATTATAGAAATCTTTGGAAAAAGAAACAGGTAATAGAATTTTATGGGTTGTAGTTTTTCTTCCAAAAACTAAGACACTTAGTGTTTTTGAGATCACTTTTCCCTCTTAATGGGCAGACGTATGAAAGTTGTCCTTATACTACTATAGGCACACTGAGGTTTTAGAAGCTGCAAATGTCACTGCTCAATTCACTTTATGGTGTTTCTTTTATAAGCCATTAAGAAAGATTGAAAGGAGTAACGTGTCTCTGAAGAATTTGTTCTTGAATATGTTTTTTAAGTGTTGAACATAGCTGTGGCTCAAATGTAGTTCATTTGAGAAGTCAGCTTCTCCTCTAGGAATGCTTGCCAGGTACATGCAGTGATCTTGGAAAAATAGTTTTTGCTTTCTGTGGGTTGCCTCTCCCCTGATGAGCGTATGGAAGGAGCACTTAGGAGTGTGAGGTTTGGGTTCCTCTCTTCCTAATGCTAGGAGATCCTGCAGGCGGAGGTTTGGTGGATCGTTAATTTTTTGTTGTTCTTCAGATAAGGGCTGCTATTTTTTCTGACAGTACTGAGTCTTTTGAATTTCTTTTGCTAGTGCAGAGATGAAGACTTTTGACTGGCCATGAGCAGTCAGAGCAAGGAGTCTCTTTGGTGTAAAGCTCTCTCACCTGCTAACCAGTCAGTCCTCTTGAGTAGAGATGACTAGCTGAGCAGTCAGAACTTCCTCTATTTTTCCTAACAGAAATCACTGCTGTGTTTAACTGTTTATTAGTATGAGAGGGAAGGAAGGTGGTAATTCTCAGGTCTTGGCCACCACTGAAGCCTTGTCAGCTAGTTATGATTAGCTTGATTATTTAATTACTTTTCCAGCACTAAGAATATGTATTGCTTCACAGTGGAGAACAGAGGAAAACTGCAGGTGTCCCTTCAGCAGAGCGAGAAGGCTTTTCTCTAGTCTAGCCTTTTGTTGTTACAGCAATGTTTCCAGCTGTGATACTTCCTTGCTGCCAAGTAGTAGTAAATAGCTGTATAAATCATAGTAATGCTTGTACCATTTGGGTACAGCTGATTGCTTTTTGACTCTAACGGGTGTACATACGCTTATTCCGTATTTCAAAGTTAGTTGTTAGTATTTCTGTAAAAGGAATAGCTTTGGGAATTGAAGAATGAACACTTTTGAAGTGCTTCATCTTCAAACTTTGAATTTCATTCCTCACTTGAAGCAGACACAGTTTTGTTTAAATTGTATTTCAATTTTATTTTCTCCAAGACTGTCTTCAGAACTAGAAGTCAGTAGCCATGGCCTGCCTGACCCAGAGGGCAGTCAATAACAGTGCAGGTACATTTAATTTAGGACAGCACATACAGACTGCTGCTGTCCCTGCTACTTACAGGCAGAGCTCAAAATGCTGGAGAGAAGTGGTGACGTGTCTTGGTGCTGGCACTTGCAGCCTGGAGCCTGGCAGAGTTTTGCTGAGTGCAGTTCACATTTCTCAAGAGGGGATGGGTAGGTAGGAGGCCCATGTGGACGGGAAATTCATTGCCACTGGAGAAGGGTGAGCGGAGCAGTGAGAAGACTGGGAAGGGCTAGTGTCCCGAGTTGTTTGTTCTCAACTACCTTCATTGTACAGAGCCATAGGTATGCCTGGCTTTTTGTATAACTGCAAACGATAGTTTGCTGTAAAAGCTTACACTCAAAGCTGAATGAGATGTGGGACTAGGATAGCTCTTGAGGGTGAAGAAAAGGAAGGATATATGTTATGTGATGCGTGGCTTTGGGTTCTTTCTGATTAAAGAAACCTGTGTCTCCATAGGCACTTGCTGACTTGCAATGGGAGTCAAAATAGATTTTGCTGAAGGGAAAATAATAAATAGGGGGAAAAAATCGGACTGCTTGTTATCCTTTTTTTCAAAGCATATTGAGATGGACCTGAAGTGGAATCCTGGCAGAATTTCTCATCTGGCCTCAGCTGCAGTCTGGGTGACTGATTTGAGTTGGCGAGGCAACCTAAATCCCAGTCTGCTGATTAAAGATGACAGAGAACTCCTTATGGATGAATACCTTTCCCCCAGGAAACTGGTGAGTAGACATCCAACTTTTTAATGAAGTAGAAGAGGCAAACTGGCATATACAGAACTGTATTAACTTAACCTTCCAGCTGTTCTTGTGATGATGGCAGATTGTTGCATATCTGACAGACTTCTGCATAAAGTTGATTCTGTCTTACAGAAATTTATAAAATATTTGTCCTCCTTTCACCTTGTTTCATGTAAAAAAATATTCCCAGCATGAATGCTGCTATCTTTATTGCTAGGTTTCTTGAAGCAGCGTGAAGAAAAGTACAGGTAGCATAATTATAATTTAAACAGATTTCATTAATGCCATCTGAAGTACCTTGAATCTTAGCATTAGAAAAAGCTTTATACATTAACCTTGTTCTAGAGATTGGAAATGTAACTTTAAAAGCACAACTTTTTTCTGAATTAGTGAAATCCTCTGTCCTGCTAAGAAGCCAATTAAGATATTCTGCAAGTGCTAGAATTACTTTCTATATATATAAAAGTGGGCGAAGTTTCAAAGCATATTTGAAAGCCATGTTCTTTTTTGACGGGGGGAAATAATTTTGGCATGCAGCCTGTTGAAAGAGAGTAACATGCTGAAATCTTCATGAAGGAATTCACTTTGTGAAATATTCGTGAAGGAATACTTGATTGCATATTGTGCTGTATTTGCTCAGGACTAATTAAGGGTGAAATCCTTTGGGACATGTAGGAGCTGAGAAAATAACCTCACTTATCCCAGCTAAAGGAAGGGATTGCTGACAGCACAAGTGAAGGGGAGAAGCTGCAGCTTTCTGTGTTGCAGAGCTGGGTAGAAATTAGTGAAACACAGATGGGGCCAAGGCTGTGGTTCGGATATTCCCAGCGGGCAGGGTGGTGAGTGCGGTGTCCCTAATCCTGTGTGCATCCACTGCACTGGTGGAGAGACACTAGCTTCTGCAGGGGGCATATTCCAGCTGCAGGTTTACACCACTCCATGACTATATACCAGTCACAATTTTGACCGTGTGCTGTAGATCAGACAGCAAGTTGTCTCAGAACTACCCTTCCCTTACTAGCTAAGTCTTTAAGTGTTTATAAAATGTTTGGTGATGCAAAAATCACTTTCTGCAGAGTGTATATTTTAAGCTTTCTTTCTGGAGAAAAATTGATATATGATCTTATGATCTATGCCATTCACTTTTCTTTGGCTCATGTGAACCTCTGACAACTTTTTGGTCTTTTTTTAAAATCTGGCATAGAGTTTGACCAGTCTAATGTGTTTGTGGCCTACAATACCCTGTATAAATCCAATGGGAGTCTCTCAGATTAGTCTGTTTTCTTAGGGCATGAACCAAAGCCCATTAGAGTAACAAAAACAGTTGCCCTCTGACTTCAATAAACTCTGAATTAAACCCTTAGGAAGTTGTTCCATTGGCATGGAATTCTTCTCTTTCTGAAGCTCTGCTGCTTTTAGTTCACAGTAAATTGTAAGCAGAAAAGTGTATGTAAGGCAATGTTACCCACATCCCATGAAGCTGCAGGTTGTTATTTTGTAATATTTTTTTAAATACAGATCAGAAGTCAAATTGCCCCCCAATTCTAGGCTATTTTTAAAAATGGGAAATACCCCTTTATTATTCATATGTACCCTCTTGAACTTAATTGCGTCTTGCTTCTTTAAGATAGTGTGTATTAACATTTGTAAGGAATTCCATTTCAAAGATTCTTTAAAATGGATGCATACTGCCCTACTAATTTTTCTGGACACAGTTATTTCCTGGCCCTGGAACCCAACAGTTGTGTTGGCATAGCTGGGATACTTCCTGCTCAGAGGAAAAATTATATGACATTGTCAAGGAAACATTTACAATGTTTATAGCTTGTTTTATAACATATCCAATCTATCTATTCTTTGACCTTTATGTTAATCAAATGGAAACCGCTGCTTCCATAAATTTACTTCCTCTGGATTTGCAAATGTAAAAATAGAGACACTGTTCAAACATTTAACCCGAAACAAGTTTTTACATGCATATTTTTTTAAGGAACCACATGCCATTGATAACCCAATGGTTTGAAAGGTTGTTTTGCTTAAATCAATACACTTGCAATATCTTCTTGATTGTCATTTATTGTGTATATTTTAGGAGTTGTTGATTGTATTCACTGAAGTGCTCTGAGAAGGAAACTAATAGATTTTTAAAATACATGCTCATAAGGTAAAATTATTTTATGTTCAAATAAGGACATAGGCTCCAGTTCTGCAGTGTTGTTTAGGCAGGTTTCTGGAAACCTGATGAAGGTTCCTGAGGAAGGTTTTTGTTCTGAGACAGATACTCAGCTTTACTTCTTGCCCTTGCAATGTTCTGTCTCGCACCAGTTCAGTTTGAGCTTGGGGAGGCTGGAAGGTCTAGCTGTGCAGAATCTGTGAAGATTGGGCGCCTTGAGTTGCAGCCTGCAGCCCCATCTCTAGCTGCACATTTTACTCATTTTGTCCTTTTTCCAGGGGATGGCAGTCTGTTTAGCAGTGAAAACATTAGCAGTCTCCATTAGCAGTCCTTATTATTAAGGACTCTCTAAAAGGTGTGATACCTGTATTCTTTCACTTTTTTTTCTGGGTTGTTTTCCTCTAAAGAGAGGAGGTTTGGCTTAAACTGATTCTTCTTTTCTTCTTTTTTTTTTTCTTTCCTTTTTGCCTTCTTGGACCCTATAGCACATAAGACAACTTCTACAAAACCATTGGTCCCTTGCCTGTTCTCTTCCTCTCCATAGTGGATCCTCACCTCACTTAAATCTTATGCTTGCTCACTGCAGGGTTTGTGGTTTTCTGTGGCCTCATTTCAGCATAATGTTCACTTTAAAATCCTGTGTGATTCCATATCTGTGTTACGTTAATCGCATCTTCTGTAGTTTCTGCTTACTGCCATCTCTGTTGCTGCAATGCCATGTAACACCCTTTCATATTTGAATACTCTTCATCCAAGCTACAGGTCAAAAGCTTTTGATGGCAAGGGTTGGTATCATTAGATGTTCCTTTCATTCTTTCTGCTAATATCAATGTCAGTTTTCTGTTGTACTGTTTAATCTTCATCTACATGAATAGGTGTTCTTGCTTTTCCATTTGTACCTGTCCTACTAATATTTCCAGCTCCTTGCTCTGCCTGTACTTGTGTTGTGCTTACATGTTGTTGTCAGATGTTGTAGAATACCAGGGTGAGCAAATTCCCCATTCTCCCTTTGTTCTGAAAACTGGCTATTAATGGGCAATACATGGCAATTAATTTTTTACTTTATTAGGGCCATGGCACAGATTTCTCATTAAGTGTGGAGGAACTGAAATTAAGGGCTCCACCTGTTTTGAATCAGATTTTTGTTTTGTTCTATTAAACCCCATCCCCTCCCCACTGTTTGCAAAGGATCCTTTCCTGACTTCCACAAAAAGCATTCCACTTCACAGAATAAACTAATTTTACAAGGTCAAATGATCTTCCAGATATTGTCATATTATCAAAACTAATCACATTTGTGTGTGATGTTTAGAGAAGAAAGTAAGTATTCTTCTTATTTTGCTGTTTATTGATCCTGCTCCAGTTAATCATGTTTTTTTAAACTTAGGAACATGTGTTTGGAAGTCGTCTTTAGTTTTGTTGCTCAGGAGGTTAGGGTGTATTTCATGTGGTATGCACTCATCCTCATGGGGAGAAGAAAATCCTGGAGGGTCCTGGAACAACAGATTGGATTCTTGCTGAAATGACTCAATCGTTTCCTTTTTCCTTCACAGAAAGTTTTCCTCTCAGTTGTAAACTAAATGGATTTGAGAAAAAAAAATGGAGATCAAGGAAGCAAGTGCAAAATCTTGATAAATTAAGTGGAGTCGAGGAGATGGAAGTAACTGACTGAAATTGGATCTGCTGAATTCTTTTTTAGAATTATGCAATAACTTTAAAAGTAATAATTTAAAAAAAAGTTTGAAGGGACCTCTGGAGATCTTCCAGTTCGATATTCTGCTCAAAGCACAGCTAGTTTCGAAGTTATATCAGATTGCTCAACATAGCAGATAGTAGTAAACTTAACACTGTGAACAGGAAAAAAATTACAAAGCCTCATTTAGTTTCAGAGCTTTCCTTTTATATGTTCCCTAATACTAGTGCCTTTACTACAGTGAAGGCTTGTAGTTGTTGTATTGGTGTTCATCCTGCTACTTAGGCATCTGATGTTTTGCATTCAAATTGTCACATCAGGAATCTTTATACTTCTATGCATACACACACATATGCATGCCTTTATATGAAAAAAAACCAGATTTTTATTTGCATACAGTCACAGCTGCTTAGCTAACATAAAATGGCAGATTACAGTCTTAAATTTTGCATGTTCAGTGACACAACATTGAGGAGTAATTGTAGCTACTTATTATGCAACTAATTGCTAGATAGGAAAAAGAATTAATATTGGGGTATGACTTTTTCATATCTCTGTGAAGGAAAGTAAATCCTTAAAACAAATTTAAAGCAAAGATTGATATAAGAATATCTATTATTCTGTCCACTCCTGACCTGCTTGTTAATTCTGTGCATAGTTAAAACTGAGCTTGTTTTCTCCTAGAGAAATGATACAGGCTATTTCTGGGAGATAGCAAACCTCCCGTATAGTTTCTGGTGCCCCATGTGCCCTTTGAAGTTTGCGATAGTTAGGAGGTCTCCCAGCAACTTGCAGCATCAGACCCTTAATACTGGTTTAAAAAAAGGTGTCAGAAGGTGTCAGTACTGTGAATCCCCAGCATGAGTCAGTGGGGAGCTGAACTGGAGATGGCAAGACTAGGCAGGGGCCTATCCATGTAGATCTGTTGGTGTGACTTGGAGGCTTCGGCACGAGAATAAAGACTTCTTTACTAATGCATCCACCACCACTTAAATTTCATAACTATTGCCCTCATCTACACTTTTCATACAACCCAAGAAGATCTCTCTTTATCACAGATTGAACGCCTAGCTAATCTCTTCATCTGAACTGAGAGAATGTATTTGTATGTATATGCAGAAAGTAGTGAAATACAGCTAAATATTGTAATTATGGGCATCTGCAGCGTTTAGCCATTTTGAAAGGAAGATTGCATATGGGACCACAGGGAAGTTCTGTTCCCTCTCATTGAAAATCCCTTGATCTAGAATCACTTAAAACCTTGTTAATGTTCTAGTAATTTTCTTCTTAGAAGAAATATTTTTTCATAATTAAAGCAACATTAATTTTTTTGTGCAGGGAGAGATTATACTTGAGTTGGGAATTTGAAATAAAATCCCTGCAAAAAGCAATGAACACATGAATGGACATGAATCCAGTATTTGCATACAGGTGTAGTATTAAAAGAAAATAAGCTCACCACTCAGGAATTCCTGTCTTAGCCAAATTAACCAGGATCAGCAAAATAAATGCACAGCTGGAAATGCTTCTCTGACAGCTGCATGCAACATGCTCTTCAGCAACATATCTCGTTTTCTTAGAGTATGTGAAAAATCTACGGCAGAGAGAAGAAATCAGTTGTATACACCAGCTTTAATTGAACAGATATTATTTGCCAATTGAGGAATTTACAGAGAGTTGCAAGTGGGACTTGAGCTGGATTCCCAGCATCCCCAGGTGACTGTTTTGCCAGTTGGGAAGCTCTGCAAGCACAGAAGTATTTTTTCACTTGCAGTTTTTTACAGAATACTTATTGGCTCTTCTTGTCAGTCAGAGGACAAGCTTTCCAAACTAGTGCACACTCTCCAGTTAGATATTGGCCAGACATTTTGCATGATAGGAATGGTTTGTGAGCCGTCATGGAGCTGCTTCTTAAAATACTGGCTAAATTATTTACCAATAGCTCCTGCATGGTCTCATGGAAAATAGTTTTACTCCTATTTTGAAGGAGGTGCAAAAATGTAAAGTGAACTTTATCCGTCTTTGTTTTACTTATCATGTATTCATCTTCAAAGAATTGTGCAGTGCTTTACCATGGAAATTTATCCTTTCAAATAAACAAATTTAGGGTGGAGTATAACGGTTGCTGCCCAGAATCAAGCTGTCAGGCCACCTTCTTGAACATCATGTGCCAGAAAGATTTTGAAGTCTGATTCTTCAGAAAACATCCTCCTTCTCTATCTACCCAATACCTACCTTGCTGCACAGTAGATAGATGGCAAGAAGAATCCTCTCTGAACACCAACAATCAGCCTGGAATTATAGTTAGTTTTTTCAAGGTATCTTTTTGATGTAAAATAACTCTGACTATATCCAACTCTGCCTAGAACAGCTCCTTGGTCCCTTTTTTGTCTGCTCTATGTTAAGGCTGAGCAGCCGTAAACAGCCAGAGAAATCCCTAGATGGCACAGCACCTTCATGTCTGTAAGCATTCCTGGGGCACAGGCAGAGAGACCTTCTGTCCCAGGCTGTCAAAACAGCCCTTTGAGCTGTGGGCGGGCAGTCTTTACCTGAAGCCACAGTGGGATACCTCTGAATTAGGGCAGGAGCCTGTCCTAGACCTGGTGTGGCCAGAGGAACAAAGAGATGCAGAGCGCCTTCTTAGCATCACTTCTACCCCTGTGGTGCCAGACATCTCTGTCCAAGCTGATGATCGCTTCAGTGTGTTTGGCCATGATTTTTTTTTTTTCCTTTTGTTACCCAATAGCAGCAAAATTCTTCCTAAATATCCCTCCTTTCAGATTTTGATGAAGGTTCCTGTGCTTTGACATTAAACAACAACATAAAAGGGAGATCCTGCTAAATATGTATCATCTTTGTTTAAACATTTCCACGTCCTTCCCTAAATCTCCCCCATTCCTGGTGCCAGAACTTTAGCTGTGACACATGAAGCGTATCGCACTTCCAGCTGCACCAATATGCCAAGAAAGGTGTCTGGGGAGTAGGAGTGTCCTAACTATCTTCCACAGGAACTGTTCACCACGTAACCTCTTGAACTGCCGCCCTGGCCTTTTGCTTGCTAACTAGGTTGCGATCAACACCTGGGGTCTCTGTGCTTCTAGTGCCTTTAAATGAGCTCATATCCTCAGCCCAAGAGCGTTTCTCATTTCCTTCATGTAGTACAATAGCTTTTGCATCCCACGGCCAATTGGTTCCAAACTCTCCAGGCACCTCCTTGGTATCAGCAGATAGAAGGACAGTGACTTTCACAGAGACTCTTGGAAAAGCAGAACAGGGAAGTGGGGACCAAGAACACATGGAGTCTGTCACATCTGTTTAGCACATGCTTTAAGGCAGCTATCTATAGTTCAAAGAGCTGGTGATGGCAACCAATAACCCTTTCCAGCACTGGAGCCACAGCTCTGCTTGTTGCAGTACAAAATATGGATGCGCTAAGCAGCTCATCTCTCAGACAGGGGAAAAAGTACAAATGGTGGATCTGGAAGAGGAAAAGGAGGGCAGAGAAGCACACTGGTAATTCCTGGTATGAGGAAAAGGAATAGGGAACCCTAGAAGAGGAGAGAATATAACTTTATGCAGCTTTTATGCTTGGATTTTGAAAGAGGAGAACAAGGAGCAGAACTGTGAAAGGAGGCTGTCTAGAATACAGCAGCAGGAAGAACAGTGTGCAGGGAACTTACAGACAGCAAAGGAGAAAGGCAAAGGCTCCTCATGGTGCCAGGACCTTCTGCTACTCTACTGACAAAGTGTATGACCCTACTTGTTCTGAGACTTCTTCCTATTCTGTCTTCTAGCAATGTAGGCTCTTAAGACTGTTTTGATGGGGAGGGGAGAGGTATTTTTCAGAAGCAGCTTCCTTTAATGACAATAAGCTTGTGTCCAAGTCCAGCAATCCAAGTGCATGGTTGTGTGCCAGGACATCAGCTAGCTCTTGTTTCTCACGTACTCTCGTGCTATATGACAGGCAGTGTCATGTGCTGAAAAGGGTTACTGCAAAATGTGTCTTGCAGTGAGGGATCTTGTGTTTACTTGGGGGGCGAAAGCAGTCTGTAGTTGGTAAGCTTGCTGCCTTTGCAAGAGCAAACCCATTTTTGTGGTGGCTGCATCTGGGGATAGAAAGTAAATTTCTGGATGCCTTTGGGGACTCCCAAGTTTTCACCTTAGACCTTTGTTTCTCATACTCTAGTGGGGAGGCAAGAAAGTCTAGAAGCTTTCTTAGGTTCAGCCTGCTTAAAATCACAGTTTACAAAAACAAGAGTAAAAATAATTTTAAACACAATGTTTTAAAGACAATTTAAAAGCAGTTGAAGATTTTGGATAATTCTGTTTCTTAGGAGTCCAAGTCAAGACCTCACAAAAGGATCCAGTTTTTCAAGGAGGGATGCTCAGCATTTTCAGGAAACCATGCCCTTTTAAATTGTCATCTCAGTTATACTAGGACTGTGTTTGGTCCTTTGTTTGTAGGAGGATGTGTAACCATCAGAGTGAATGGAGTTGCAGCTGCTTGTGCACAATACAAATTTTACGTGATGAGCAGGAATGTTGCAACCGCTGGTTTTCCCTGCAAAATGAACTGGATGTTCTTGTGGTTATTTTTTCTTCCCAAAACTCATAAACAGAGGTGGTCCTACACATTCCCTTCTAATGAATGATTTCCCCCTTATTAAATAAACTAAAGAATGTTGTAACTTTTTAATAGTAAGAAAACTTGTCTCCTGTACTTGGAGGTTGTTGTATGACTTCCTGCCTTCATCTTAAATAGAGGGGCAAAAGGCAGGTGACAATACTTCTTTCAACCCACCCTGTTGATTGCATTACTGAGGAGGAGACACTGATGCCAGGGTCAGCTGTTTCTTTGAAGTGGACTTTTTTAGCCCCAGGTCCTAACTCTTTTGGCACAGAAAGGTGAAAATTTAGTGGTTGTATCAGTATGCATAGGATCGACTCTCTCAGTTATTGTGACACAAAAGCATTGTTTCTCATCTCTCAAGGAGTGTTTCAGACCCTCTCCATGAACCACTAACCCATCAGGAAGAAAGGATACAGTTATCTCCTGGTCTGTTTTGTTGAATTTGTGCCTGGAAGGATCCACTAAGCACCCAAAGCTGATGCAAAGAAGGTGGTGGGACATGTGGCCTCAATGAGAGAAGCTGGAGAGAGAGGAGATGGGTCATAGCAAGAAGGAACAGGAGATGAGAGCAGTGGTAACTTGAGGTTGCTTCAGCTGCTTGTGGAATTGGCATCTTAGGACTTCACAGCCTTGCTGTAGTTTTCACTGCTGTCCTAGAGCTTCCCTCTCTCCTCTGCATATAGTTTCTGCTCGTTTCTGTCCTCCTGCTTACCTCTGCCAAGGCAAAATCTACATGTACATATCAACACAGACTTTAGGATATTAGGAAAGATCCTACGTTCACACACACACACACACCCTTGCTTAATGCAGTGGTTGATCCTATTACTAAGATTTTGCAGAAATAATGGAAGATTTTGGAGGCTTCTATTTGCATTGCCTAGGTCTTTTCAAAGGAATTTGTAATTCTTGTAATTAGTGTTGTCTTCTTTCAGAAAAGTGAGCTGCTTGAGCTAAAGTCATGTTTACTTTTCATAGTTTTGGGTTAAAAGGCTAAACAGTGTGTTTTGTTGAGTTTTACTATCTAGTGCCTTTTTGATTACAGGTGACGCTTAAGGGTAACACTTCCTATCTGCTAAGGATTAGTACAAGACTTAAGCAAATCTTAAAGTAAGGACATACTGTTTAAATGAAGTTAATTGTCATGTAAGTCTGTTGTTGATTTGCAGCTTGAAAGTAACCCTCAGCCTTGACTTTTTAAGCAATGTGGAAGTTATGTGAGACTAGAATAATTCAGAGCCATGAGGAAAAAACATATCCGAATACTAAATTTATTTCACTGTGATTGCACATCTAGCCATTTTGACCTGGAGTATTTGTTGACAAAGCACTGTTTGAAAGCCTTTCTACATCTTTTTGCTCCTGTGTCAGCTGGTTTATTGCATGAGAGTATGCACATATCTCTGCTTATCTTTACAGAAAGTTTTGACAGGGGTAGATGACCTGCAGCAAGTGAAGGCCCTGGAGATGCGAGTAGATACAAGAGAGAAGAGCTTGGGGAACTTTGGTAAGAAAACACTTTATCTTCTGCTCACCGTCTCAAATTTTCCTTTATCATGTCTTGAAGCAGGACTGGGGACTCAGAAACCAACAGCCAGTGTAAAGTACTGTCCTGCTCAAGAGCTCTTGAAACATAATCTCCCTGGTACCTCTCACTCCTTGATCTCTGTTTTCTTCTGTAAGGCTCTGAATAGGCCTGAGAACTATGGCAATGGGATGAGTGACACCACTTCTGTCTAAAGCCAATTAGTTTGAACAAATTCCTCTTGAATGACATGCCTCTAGGCCCTAAATGAGGATTTACTGATTACCTTGCCCTCTAGAGTGCTTGGCGCTACTCTAGCGAAACAGTAGCCAAAGTTCAGTTTCTCTCCACTGTAAGATTTCCCTGTGGCTGAGAAATTGCTAGTGGTATCAGGCTGCTCATGCTGCCAGCAGCCGGTCTTTACATCCTGTACTGCCTCATTGAGCTGTGCTGGATGATGTGCTGGTGGAAGGTCCTATAGATACATCATTTTGATGAGCCCCAAACAGCCCTAATGCTTGTGATTCATTTCCATGTCATCATCACTGCACTGGAAAAGTAAGGAAGTACCAAATGAATTCCCTCTGTAGCAGAGTTAACACTGAGAACATGAAACCTTCCTTTTTTCCAGTACTGGCAGTCATTTTCTGTCATGTGGATTCCCATCACAAAGTCCATCTTCTGCTACGTTGAAGCTGAGTAACTAGTGCAGGGTAATGTTTTCTGTGCCAAAAGGAGTCATATCCCCAAAAGTGGGTGCTGGTATTTTCAGTGAAGCTGTTCATTTTCATGTGCAAGTGACTATAATGTTAACAGCCGATTAGCTTTAGTGGGTCTTTTGATCTCGATTTGCCAAGAATGGTTAAGCAAGTACAGTGAAGGAGGGGTTTGTCTTGAATTATATAGCCACTTCGAATTGGTTATACTGTTTATTTCATAAATAGGTCTCTTTCTGATAGGCATCTGATAATTTAAGGTAAATTACATCCGTTTATTTCAGAGATCATAATCCATTCAGTCAGGTTTCCTCCAGTTGATAAGAAAATCTCATTATGCCATTTCTACAATGCTTGAAAGTGGTGCTCCCATTCCTATGCCATTTTACATTAGCTGTGATAAGCTAGCAAAATGTTTCACCTTTTTCACTCTGTACTTTTCTTTCTTTTCCATTACTGAAATAAATCCCTTTCTTTCTTCTCCCCGTAATTAGGCTTTTGCAACTTTTACAAAATACAGAGCACTATTCCCATGTTGCAAACAATTTCCATCTTGTTTATGTCCCACTGTTTGCACCAAGAGTTGGCCCTTGAGGGCTAGAAAAACCAGCAGTTGCAGGTCCCCACTGCTTTTGAGAATAACAGAATATCAAGACCATCCTGAATTTCCTTCTGTCCTTGTGTCTTTTTTTTGAAAGTGCATTTCTGAATTTCCTCCCTGTGAAAATCTCTTTGCAAATGTCAGCAGGTGGCTAGGGCAGAAAGTTTGCCACTTAATGCTTCCAGTGCATGCAGGTTTTTTTCACGACAGCTGATTTTTAGGCGCATGGAGTAAGGCCTAAATTTTGAGCAGTATCGCAGGGCAGTTTGCACCTTCAATGTGAATGGTGTAAGCAAGACTGCTGTTGAAGGTGTCAGGCTCATTGCATGCTCCTTGCTGGCTGCCTGCCCCTGAAAATGTGCACTGCTGACCTGGTCTCTGGTCACAGGGGTCTGGATAAATAGCCTGAGGGAAGGAGTAGGGTAAGAACCAGACCAGCTGGAATGACAGAAGTTCCAGTGTGATAGAAGGAAAAGCTTTTCCACCATTAGGACAGTCGAGCAATAGGGGTATCCAAAGAGGTTTAGAGTCTCCATCCTTGGAGGTTTTCAAGACCTGGCTGGGTGAAGACCTGAGCACCCTGGTCTGATCTCAAAGACCTGGCTCTGAGCAGGAGGCTGGGCTGGAGACCACTGGCTGTCCTGTCCATCCTGGACTGCTCTGCAATTTGGTGTTTCTGTTTGCATTCCAAACCTGGCTAATTAGCTTTCTTTATAGCCATATTAAATCACTTAACGTTGCTCTCACTGTATTCCTCAGTTGCAGAAGGTGGGTAAGAGCATCCTTATCTTCAAGGAATTACTTGTTCGGATGATTAGTTTGCACTCAGTAAACAATATTGTTCTAACTTTTTATGTGTAAAGAAAAAATAGGCTGTACAAGCTCTTAAATGGCCTGGTAGAAGAGTTGCAAGTTACTAGACTGCACATAACTCTGGGTCACCTGGAACCTTGCAGCACTCGAACACCAAATTTACACCACAGTTTCCACTTGAGAAACGTTTCAATGTTTGGAGCCATACACAGACTGTAACACAAGCACTGAGGGCCTACATCTCCTTTAGCAAAATTTCCAGAGTGATTTAAAACATGTTGTTTGAGTTTTTCTTAGGAGCATTCCACTTTGGAATGTGCTAAACTTTAAAGCACCATCCTGGTAACCTTTCCCAGTTTGTCAGGTCAGCCTCTACACAATGGTGTGACATGGTGGGGAGGAACAGTTAGGTTTCTTAGGGACAGGGTATGGCCTAAAACACGAAATGACCGATATTAAAATTTTTTTCATGTGATCAGTTTTAAAATTGAGGAAAGGCTTCATGCCAGAGCTTGAATCTGAGTCTTAGCAGGGCTCAGGGTAATTGCTGTTTGTTTTTAGAGCACCTTACTGAGTAACAGGTGAAACACTGAACCACCCTGGCAAGTCTTGTATCCAGCTCTGCAGATCTTGGATTTGACTTCTGTGCTCTTCAGCTGCATGTAGGCTTCGGTTCATACTCAAACAGATGGACTATTTCCTTTTCATTAGCTTATCCTTTCGGCTTTGATTGCTGACAGATCTGGGACCGCATTCATGACTAGCTCATAGAAATCTCTGTTGAAAATAATGGTGGGATAGAGTCATTTAAGACACTACATAGTTCTCTTATTTGTAAGTGATTTTAATAGCTACAAATCAAGTTACCCACAGTGCTGTTCGCTGGTACTTATTGAATTGTTCCCTGCTGGTGGCCAGGCTAAGTTGATTATGTGTCTGGAGACTGCTGCTTCCCTTGCACACATTTTATCAACAAAAAGCTCTGCTAAAGGTTGTGCTAAGAAGTAGGCACACGTTATTTTTCACATAGGGTCATCATCTCTCTTTTGTCTTGCTCTATTTGTCAGTATTCCTCCTGCAAAGCTGGGAGATGTTTGTCGGCAGCCAGCATCGCAGCAGCAGGTGCTTGCGTGGTCAGGAAGCCAGAGTGGAGGCTGGAGGCCTGAGTCCGGCGTGCGCGTCCCTGCCCACGCTGGTCTGGGTTTAGCTGGTACTGACAAGCCTTGCTGAGAAGGTGCCACAGCACCCGCTGCAGTAGGGCTTGGGCAGGCTCTCCAGGAGTCACAAGTATGTACTGGGGCAGAGAGCTTATGTTAAACCCTGCACTGATGTGGGTTTTTTGTGAGATTCTCACCTCAGGTAGCTAGACTGCAGCTAGCTTGGATTTGCCTGCAAGTGCTGCAGTCTTATCTCCAGTTGTGTTGTCCAATTCACCCCAGAAATGTGCAAAAAATGCACATTTAGAACACGCGTGGAAATAACATCAAGGTGAAGTATCTTGATCAAACACAGCTTAAGTGAATTAAATAGCCTGTTTAATTTATGTATCAGGTTGCTCTTGCTAGAAGAGTGCAGCCTGTGTTCACGTGCCTGTTTTGTACTGTCGAATCAACAAAACACATAGGTTGCCTGATGCTAATGCAAGTATTTGTCAGTAATTTCGTTGTGTATGTTTTTTACTAGTCCATATTCCAGAAGGTATAAGAAGTCAAGCCACGATGATTTTTTGTTAACAATAGAAAAACAAGATATATGATGCTACCTAAAGAATACATCGTAATGTAAAGCGTTACAAGTGTTATAGCTTGTAGAATATAATAAAACCAGCATCTTGCCGGTTTTCTCCTTACTCCTAGTCAGTTATCTAAATGTCACTTGCTGTACCAAGGCAGCTCAGAAAGACATCTGCATTGCTATCCTGCTTGTGAAATGCAACACTTGAGGCAATGTTGTTGAGTGTGCATGTATCACTTTTATTCACCTACCTTACACTTTGATTTCTTTCTGCTCTTCATTTAGTTTTGTTCCACTGGAATAGTACAGTAAAATAGTTTAACACTAGTACATTGTTGGTGGTTAGTAATTTCAGAGCCATATAACAAAAAAGGTATTTAGTGAAAAGGAATCATAGGCAGATGAGGTAACATTGCTCGCCATTCTGAATTCTCAGCCTTGTACTGTGGTCATCAGCATTTTGCTGGACCATTCTTGTTTTTAAAAATCAAACTTATACAGTATGAAGGCAGTTTCAGGATGAGGAATATATTGTTTGTACTTTAAAAATTAATATTAGAAGTTAATATTGTTGATATTTTAAGAGTATTTTTATGTTAATGTAAGAATAAATTGCGTCCTTGCTCTCGGGAAAGATGCCATGAGGGTTAAAATGAAGAAAACAGAAGTATGTTGTTACATTTGGATAGATTGCTTATTTTGTCCTCTTCATTTTACAATTTTCTCTTCTTAACTCAGTCTTCCAATCTCTAATCTATATATAAAGAACTGGGACTATAAAAACCAGCAAAATCAAAAGGGCAATGAATTCTTAGCACCAAAGAACAATTACACATTGATATAAAACTTAAAGGAGGGAAGAACCTGCAGAATTGGAGAAATATATTGCAAAAGTCTTGTTGGCAGAATTTTGCACCACTGCACATAGTATACTTTTATTTCAGTCTAGTAAACAGCACATTAGAGCTTAACATTCTACAAGTTCCCAGGGGTAGATTGTGCCAAAATACAATAAAATGTCTGAGATGGAGGATCAGGTTACAATAATGAAATAACCAGATGTGAAAATTGTATCGTCAGCCTGTCACTCTGCCTCTTTGAATCCTTTAATAGTTGTTTTTTTTCCTGAACCAACCCTAAATGCATTCAATGGAAAGCTTTTTCTTGAGCACGTCTCTCCATTTCTCTTGAGCTAGTCTTCTTGACTAGTCATTCAAATCTTCTGCTTAATACTTCTGCTTAAAAGTATTTGCTTTGTAGTGCTTTGCAATAGCCTTTGCTTGGTAACCCTTTAACCTCTCTGGTTGAATCTGTGGCAAGGCTGCTGTGCTGGGACTGCATGCTTCTTGTTCTTTCCTTTAACACTTTGGGGGAAGTAATTTCATCTCTCTGTGCCTCAGGTTTCTTATCAGAAACATGATAGCATTTTTTTTAAATCTAGATTTTGATTTTTTTCTGTGGGGCTTTTCTTAGTGCATGGTTTATACCTGAGGAAGTCTTTGCTCAGTAGCTAGTATGACTGCTGTGAATAATTAACACAGATCCTAGTATCTCCTCTGTCAAGACTCCAAATTATTTTGTTACCATACTTTATAAAACTTTTTTGACGTGAGAAAGTATGCACTGCAGGATGAGGATGGTGTGTTAGAATTTGTACTACATTTTTTATGGATTATGGAAAATTATTAAAAAATCAGGCTAAAAAATTGTACAATGTGTTTTGAATTTTTAATATTTTCTAAAGAACTTTGCAAAGACATGATGTTAAATATTTGCAGTATAGCATGAAGATCAATATGTGTATTATAATCACTCCCAAATAGCATTAGATATAGATAATGCTTCTACTGAAACATGATTTATTGAAATGTTTTTGCCATAAATGCTCTTGTTCTGTTTGGGGAAATAGGATGAACAACATGACCTCCTTTGTTTGCTTTTGAGGTCCCACTCCCTTTTTCTTTTTTTTTTTTTTTTTTTTTTTTTTTTTTTTTTTGTTTTTTGTTTTTTTTTTTGTTTTTGTTTTTTCTTTTGATACTTTGCAAAGAGCTGGAATGATGTCCTTCTGGACACTGCTAAATCACTCTTGCCAGAGAGAGATTACTCAGAGGACTCATAAAAATATTTGCTGAAAACAGATTTCAATGTTTTAGCAATGATCCAGTTTGTCTAAAATTGTTATTACCTCTACATGGGTGCATGTTATACTGGAGGATGCTCACCAGCCATGGGTAAACTCTGCTAGTGGGAATGGGTAAAAGTTTGCTGTTGTCATTAGCAAATGTTTCCTGGGACTTGAGCTTATACCCAAATTATTCTGTAGCTTGGAGAAATTTGATCTATGATTTTGGTTCAGAGATATCTGTAGAAGCAACCAAAAGGCAAATGTCTCTTGGGAATACAAAAAAGCATTAATCAAAGTAGTAACAACAGAATACTGAGGTTTTCATAGATATGAAACTTGTACAATTGAATAGTAAACAATGGATCACATCCAGAAAGTTAAAAAGAGAAGGCAATGCTTAGCAAAACGTAAGTAGCATTTTGGGGACCTCTGAACTATAAAAGATGGTGTTGTGATGTGGGAAATTATGCTTTTGTTGTTTGCCTCAAAATTACATTTTGAAGAAATGTTACTTAGCTGTGTATCACATAAGTTGATCACTACTTGCCATTCAATAGGTGGAAAAAGATCTTTGGGGAGAGAAGCAAGAGCATTATGTAGCTAGAAATCAGAGGTCATGGAATGCTATACTCTAAAGCATCCCTTACCTCTTCAGAGTATCACTCAGTTAATAGTCAATAAGGGTTGAGCATCAGACCAAAGAAAATAGTCACCCATCAAGCCAGTTTCTGTTGTCTGTCTAGAAAGGTGCTCTATCAGAATTGTCAGAGAGGGGTTCCAAGAGCTATAATTGGGTAGCTGTGCAGACAATAAGTATATGTTGCAAAAATGCAAAGGGTGAAATATTTTTTGAGTGAAATAATCTCATTAATTTTCTTAGAAGAGGTCCAGCACAGATCTGGCAGAAACAGGTAAGAAATGCATGTAAAATTAGATGCTTCAACTTGTAATTGTCAGAAGTTTCCTTTACTGCCAGGTCTGCAAAGCGATTCTTTATTCTGTTCCCATAGGTGCCTATCTACCTAATCTGAGAGAACTGAAGTTGAACAATAGCTTGCTTGTGTCTGTGAGGTAAGAAATGAATGATAATTGAAACAAACATAAAGAATGACAGCCCTCAATTTTATTTAAGTGATAAAATCTTCATTTGTGCTGCTTTCATTTCTTCCATTTCCCCGTGCTGTGATAATGGATTAGGTCATGAATATATGCTCCTTAACCACATAAATTTAAGGACAGGACCTGAGCTGGAATAAATCAGTGTAGCTGCAATGGTGCCGATGAATTAACCCCAGTCTGCCACCAGGGAAGTTCCTGCCATGCTGAAGTTCATGGAAATTTGTTGCAAATTTGAAAGGAACTAGAAATTCGCCTCTTATCTATGTCTAAGCGCTTGGATTTCTGTGTGTTTCAGCCTTTGGGCTTTTATTGTGCACAGTAGCCTGTTCTATACTGGTCAGACCAGTTCCTCAGCTGATGAAAATCACTTTGGCTTTATTGAAGTCAATGAAGTTGGGTTTATGAGAGCTGCTGTGAAGACTGCATGTCCCTGGCTTGCTGAGGTCCATGAAAGCGTCACACATTTTCTTCCAAAGAACCAGGGAGTTGGCAGGTTGGGAAGGTAGAAGTGACAACTGTCACAATGAGGAGGCAGAGCTGTCTTCTCTCTCCTGTGCTGATATCTGTATTACCCTTGGTAATTAATGCATAGTGGAAAAGTACAGTTCATATCAGTAAACGGCTGTGTAAAGGCCATCTTTATGTTTAAAGAGGACTGTCTCTGGCTTTGTACGGCTATCTGCTAAGTTTGTGGGGAAAAAAATTAGTGATTTTACTGATTTTTCTTAAAGAGAACAAATTCCCTGATGAGAAGTGGCAATAAATTCTTCTTGGTCTCATGCATCGTCACTAAAGCAGCTAATGAACTTCAGTTGTCACACTTTGATCTTATTTTCCCTTGTTCTGGTGATGAGATGAAGTATTTGCAGTGTAAATTTTTTTTCCACCTTCTAGTCCATAACATGGAAAAGTGGTGATTCTACAGTGCTGCAATTATTTTAATGGCAACCAACCACTGTCATAAGCATGAAATTGCTCCATTGTTGCAATGGAGGAGTAAGTAGTGAGTGAAAAAAATTATATTTTTGACAATATCAAAAGACATTTTATTATATTAAAAAGAAAAAAAATTAAACAGAGGGATTTTTTTGGTCAAAAATCAATATTCTCTTAAAACGTGTCAATGGAAAATGTTTTGACCAGTTCTGTTGGTATTGAATACAGGATGCAGTTCAGGAAAACTAAACTGTTAATTTATTTGACTTAGAGCTTTAGTAGGTTTTTGCACATCCCTTTGTATTCTGAGACTTCTGTCATGAAAACTTTTCATAAACCATTTTCTGTGACCTGACATCCTTGTGGTCCTTGATGCGGGTAACGTTTGCCCTCGAGTTTTGATTTGATCAACTATAACGTAAATGTGTTTTGGCTTGGATATCAAGTCTAATATTGTGACACTTCCCAGGCACACAAACCCCAGGAGAAGCTATCTGCTCCTCCTTTAAATAAGCATGCTTTCTGTGTGCCAGTTAAATGCAATTGTCAGGGAACAGGTAAAGGAAGAAGAACAGTCTGTTAGCTCTCCCAGACCAGAACTCGGTCAGTGTAGTACAGCAGTAGCTTTCCTTTATTAATTCCCGTTTTGACAATCTGTCATTGATAAACACAGATCACTTAAGGGCACAGCCCATGCAAGCACAGCCTGGGTACTTGAACTTTATTTTTGGATGTCTGCATCATGTCAATTTAATGCCCATTAAAGCAACGTTGTTGTCGCAGCAGTAGTGATGTCTGCAATAGCTAATGTAACGTAGTTGCTTCTGTTCTAGCTGGCTGTTGCCTTTTACTCAAAAATGTTTAAAAACCTTATTTCCAAATTAAACTTGCTGATGTTTGAATTCTGTCCAAAAGTGACTATTTTGTTGTATTCAACCAAACCCTTGCAACTGAGGTTTTTGAGGAAGATAGAAAAAATGTTCATCCATGTCACTAAAAGTAATTCCCACAGACTTTCTCAGCCATAAGGTCAGAATTGTTGTGGTTGTAATTTGAAAATGGGCAGCAGATAACAGGAAATGTCTCATAAGGACAGACTGGAAGATTGGTTTGTTTACTGAAAAGAAGGTAAGGACAGAAAAGCAAGCAAAAGATAGATGGTGTTTAATATATACTTGGGATGTTAAAAACAGACATTCTTTTCATGCTATATTATGTGAAAAAATGTATTATGGTGAATCATTATGAACAAAAGACTGTCAGAGTGTATGCATGAGTGGGTAATAAGATGGGAAACTTGCTTTTTGTCACTTTATTTTTGTTTCGTTCTGTCTTGCGGGGTAGAATTTCCTAATTATTTTAAGATGAAGTGGAATTAAAACATCTTTTTTCAGTTTGAAAATGGAGGAAGAATTCTCTTGATAGTAAACTGTGTGTAGGGAGATGTCAAAATAAGGATTTATGATCCTGACTTTAGTTACTGATATTTTTGAAATGTTTACTCCTGTAAACCTCACATAGGAACTTAAGTTGTGAGGATGCTGAGGTGTGTGTTGCCATTTGCCATTTGATAGAAATCAAAGGAGGGGTGTTCTGGGAGTGAGGAATTGATTGTGAATTACAATTTTCTATGGGAGAGCAAGGCTTGCTAAGTCAGTGAGTTTGGATATTAGCTTTTCCTGGTAGTTCCTGAAGGATTTCTGATTCCTTTGATGGGGTGTGTGGTTGAGCTACTTTAGTTGTAAACTCATGGTCCCTCCCCAACCCTCCTAAAGCTTACTTTTGAATACTTGAAACTTTGAAAGGCTATATGTAAGTGCAGGATATTATTATCAACTATTTAATTTAATCCATAAGGAAAATACACCCAAGTGTATTTGCAGATAATCCATCTTGGCGGTTGAAAGGGAATTTCTTTTTTGGCTGTTTCTGGGTTTTAGTTTTCTACTGGCCGTTTGCTAAAGGGGAACAGCTCTGGAAAATCCAGTGTACTGTGGAAAGAAATTAGTTCAGATTGTTGTTAATTTTCTAAATCGCACCAATTTTATGAGCCCCTTGTTTGGTGACCTTTGCCCATCTGCTAGCAACTAAGAAATTCTAGATTTATAAACTGATAATTGAGGATGAAATGTGGAGCCTATTCTGAAGAATGCCTGTTAAAAACTGCCTTTTTTTTGTGATGACACACGGTCCTCATCTTTGTAATGTTTCCAGTAAAAGAACTATATTTTAAGGCCAATGAATTACTACTTCTGCTTTGGCATGTAGCCTATATATTTTTTTATCAGATTGCTTTTATTCTCAATTCAGGAATGAATGAAAAGTTCTGTTTAAAAATGTTAGATAGATATCTTTAAGAAAGGGCTTTTAAATCAGATAGGGGAATCTCAGAAACTGGTTCCCATAAGTTTATAGCAGAAGCTGTTTCACCAGCTGAAGTTCATTGCCTCCCATTCAGCCCTACGCATTGTAGCCAGCAGAAGACTGGTCTGCTCCCAGGGCTACGTAAGCAACTGGTTGTAACAGAGAGAGGTTATTATATTTTAAGTGAGATGAAATGCAGAGACTGCAGAATGAGGGGACAAAAGTAAGTGTGAGAGATATAGGAAAAAAGGAAAACAGATTTCCTTCATCCAGATAGAGTTAACATTTCTTTGCTGCAGTCTGCATTGCATGCAGTTCTCAAATTGCTCTTGCCCTATTGCGGAAGAGTCCCCCAGAACAAGAGGACAGTAATGCTGGTCCATTTGAGTCAGTAAAGTTGTCATGGGAGAGTGGAAACGAGACAGTTCTCCTGAAGGTTCAAATGAGCAAGGTGCAGAGTACGTTGAAATTCAACAATTCTCATGCTTTTATGAGTCTTAGGATAGATTTTTTTAATTTTTTTTTTTTTTTTTAACACCAGCTCCTGGGGACAAGACTGGCTACACAGGAATCTCTGTGTTCACTTTTTGAAAATTTTCAAGCCCTCTTGACTGTGAAAAAATAACTCAAAATGTGAGCCAAGTGATTTGAGTAAGGCTTTTGCTGATCATTTCATGACTTTAAGAAACCAGAGCCAAACTAATTCTTTTTTAATTGAGGGCAAGGGCTTTAAACCAATGTTTTAAAATATTTTTGAGACCTGAATCAGGATCTTTAGGAATTTGAACTTAGCAGTATTACTCCTTGGTAGTTATCCAAAAAAGAGTTTAAGCAAATGATCACCTCTTAAAGTCACAAGAAGTTTGACTTCAGTGGAACTGCTTGCAAACTGAGAATTTAACATTAGTCCAAGTGCTTTGCTGGATCTGGACCAAGTTACACCATCTTGTTTAAGACTGAGCCATGACACTGATCAGCCCAAAATTTGATGTATTGCTGATAGTGTGTATGTAGGCACCCACTATTTGCTGGATAGTTTTCTCTCAAACAGAAATTTAGGGGCATCATTCCCCTAAATTTCTTTTTTCCTTGTCATTTTTACTTACTCCTTTCCTTGCTCTTTTTTTTCCTCCAGTTTGCTTTTTCTTCTGCCTGTCATTTCTAATTTTTTGCAATTACTGGATTACTACATCTGATGCATATAACATAGGTACTACATGTAAGTGCAATAAGTTCTGTGCAACAAGGATCAGCGTTGCTTTTATGGCAGATCAAATCCCCAAATATTTTCTAAAATCAATTCAGTTAGTTTGCATTAAAGATGCAAATGTTTGTCAACAGATGATTTGTTTGTATTACAGTAGTTGCCTACAGGGTTTAATGAGGGATCAGGGTGTTCTTGCTCTAGGTTGTACTTACACATGCAGTCATAGAACTGCTCTTTTTTGGTTGGAGTGAATCTCTTCAGGTCAGTATTTCAGTGCCCAGAGCATCACTGTTTACTTTAACATTTGCTTTTCTGAATGGGAAAAGCGTTTAATTTCAAATGCAAGCTAGTTTCTTTAGGAAGTGTTTCTGTTGTTTCTTTTGTGTAGCCAGTCTGAAAGTCCTTCAGTGGTTAAGGTTGCTATGAAGTCTATCTTAAGAACATGTTCTTTGAGGACTTTGGGTGCTTGCCAGGAGCTAGGAAATCATTTGAGTTAAATCTTAATGAGTCTTCTCTGTATCAATGCCTGCAGATCCCTGGCAATATTACAAACCTTGGCAAAATTGCTGTGACCTCAGGTTTTATTTAGCATTGACAGTTTTAAGGACATTCATATTGTTGATAAAAGGTAATGATTTGGGGACAGAAATACAGCTATTTTCAGTTGAGTGGATTATTTTCAGTAAAGTACAATCAGCCTGTCTGCATTAGGCCCTAGGGAAATCTGATTGCTTTGACCATTTATCTGTTCTGGGTAGACCTCTCTGAGATGCCTAGCTCTCCCTTGACTAGGAAGGTAATGTAATGCTTCTATCTTTTCTTGGTTTAATTTTATGAGGTCAGGTGCCCAAAGTAGAGAACGTGAATGTCTTTATGACCTTAGATATCAGGGAGTCTGATGGGCTGATTCACCAGCAAGTGAAGCCGAACTTGTTTTCTGTACAAATGCACTGTTGTGGTTCTGGAGCTCAGGCTCCATTCTGCAGCAAGCGCAGAGGACATCAAAACAAGTTCATGGCCTTGCAGTGTCTTTCCATGGTTCTTGCCTTCAGCACTACGTTTTATGCAGCCTTCTCTAGCTGAAGTTCCACCTGCTAGCTATTTCAGGCTCTCAGGTACAGAGCGTACCTGTAAGGAACAGGGTTATGAGGCAGGTCCTACCATTGCAGCTCCAAGTTTAAAGGTCTCCTGGTCATGACAGGGTCAGTGAGGAGGGTCTAGTGCATTCATCTCATCTTAGACTGAGCAGAGAGAATCTGCTCTCATTGTCACCTGAGCAGTTCCACGGAGGTAGATTTCTTCACCCAAGGGCACTGCTATCATGTTTCTGGTTTGTGATCCAAGCTGCAGTACAATACAGGGCATGAAAACCATAAGAGGATCATCAGAGACCACAACATTTTTTGCAGCAGGAACGTGGCTAGTGAAATAGCAAAGGAAATAAATAATAGATAATGCATGCAGCAAGTCCGCCAGTAGACACCTGCAAGGTAAGGTAAGCCCATCATTTAATAAATAACTGTGCCCCTTCTCTGCCCACCATCTGAATAGAAACACCACTTTGAGTATATTTGGTAAAAAGTGCCCTTTCCTTTCAGGATGTTTTCTCATGCCATGCACCCATCTTCTCACCATCAGCTTCTCTTTACTGCTGCCTCAGCCACTACCTTGCTAACATAGCTCTGTTGAACATTTGAGCAGTAAATACCTCTGCTGGAGCCTGGGCTTGTTGACATGAAGCCCTCAAACCTTTTCTATGTACGATTTTCTCTGGGGTCCAGCTTCATTTGGTGCTGTCCAGCCAGGAGCTGCAGCTCATCTCGAAGCAAGCACTCCCTGAGCTGCAAATGTGCTGACAGTACAGTGTGTTCCAGGAGGTCAGGGGACTAGAGTGGAGATGGTGGACACTTCTTAGCTTTTCCCTTCTTGTGAGAAGGTCTGAGGATAGAGGTGTCCTGCATTCCTTCTCTGGTGTTTGAGGGTAGACTGTTTGGTCCCATGGGAAGAATTCAGCCCTTACTCCTTGAAGGTCAGTGAGCAGAACCAAGTGCATGCATCCACACCTGCAAAACCACATGTCTGGCTCACACTCTGTACACCATTTCTCCTTTTCTTTCTTTCATCAAGAAAGCACATAGATAAAAGCTTTTGTCATTTCCAAAGGGAACCTCTGAAAATCTATATTAATCAGTGTTGTGGTCTTACAAATACTGTTAGCTTACAAGTAGTAATTACTTAAGATGCACCAATCGCTTTTAGTGAATGAGGAACCTTTTAGGGGTCCACAAGCTCACCTGATTCCAGTCTCTAGGATTACAGGGGCAGCTTTACTCTTTGAACCGACTGGAGATAGCAGTGGCAATGACTAGAGGCTTTGTGGCTGACTACGCTTTGGCTAGACTAGGCTGTGGCAAGACTAGGCTTTGTGGCTGAGCTGCTGGACCAGGACATAAAAAATATGACTCAGTTCCTGGGTTAGCTGTTGTTTCTACAGCATCCTGGGTTAGCTGTAGAAATTTGCCGTATTTTCAATCTCAGTTGTTTACTTCATATATTACTCTGGGGCAGACACAGTCTTTTGAATGAGTTGTGTACAAGGCTTTGCCTAATGAGATCATGATCTCACTTACATGCTCTGGATAGCAACTATAACATGATAAATAAAAATGTTGGTAATAACTAGCTGATTTCTGCTAGCAAATAAGTGCTTACATGCCTGGCTATTAGGGTTTGCAGCTGCTGTTTCAGCTGCCAATGTCAGGGATCACTTATGAAAATTTACACCTAAATGTTCATTTTAGTGATGAGAAAGAATGGTTATAATCATCGTCTGAGAAAACCCAAAGAAGTGGGTTGGGAAGCAGTAGTAATTAGCCCATTGCCAGTGGAGCTATCCAGCTGTGGAAGTGTTGTCTTCATGGAAATAGGTAGGAAAATAATCTTAGCTTTAGTTTAATGCGTTTGTAGGTTGTTTTGATTCTCTCCTACAACAGAGTTGCTTGTCTGCATCTTGTTTGGTTTTTTTATTGAAAATAATTGTATTCAGTGGGAAATTATGTTCTTGGAATGCAAGGTAAGTGCTGATTTTAAAACTGGGAGGGAGGCAGATTGGAGGGGAAATTAAGCCATGTGGTTGTATTCATCAGTTGGTAACTGCCAAGCAATATAAATAAACAATGAAGAAATAAATAGAATTTCAGTGTACAATCAGTTTTTGTAATCTAATTTCTATAAATTATTCTCCATGCAGGAGTTGATTTAGTTGTTCTTATTTTCTGTGGACTCATTACTGCACACAAAGGACCTGTTGCTATTTTTCCCCTAAAATACATGCACACTTCTTCTTCTCTAGATTGGTTTCTGATTTGCTGTTTGGCAAAGTTTTACTCATCTATCCTGAGATCTTTACAGGGTGCTTCAGGTCCCTCAGGGGTAGATCAATACCTGCAAAAATAAATACAGAAATGCCTTTGTGTTTTAGGAGGTGAAGTTTTCGATTCCATCAGCAGGTATAATGCAAGCACATTCTTCACCTTTTGCCTTAAGCTGCACTGTGTGTTCTTCTCGTGGAGGTGAGAACCTGAACACAAAGGTCTGGTAATGAAACCCATCACCCACTTTTGGTAACAGAAGTTTTATGAAGCTTTGCATGTTTGTAAGACTGTTTGTGGCATCTCCTGGTTTGAACTTCATCAGCCTCACAGTCCTACCACTGCACTTTCTACTGCTTCATCTCACCATAGGCAAGAACTTGCAGAGGTTTGGTTTACTCTGTTTATTGTGGTTTAGTTTATCTTGCCCTTATTTATAATTATAATAATTATGCCTATTAAGGTCCCACATACTTTTTTTTTTTTTTTTTAAGTTCTTGCTCTCAGCATCCCAAGGTAAATCCAGTTTTAAAAAGTAACATTTGTTCCATAGGAACTTAAAGAAAAAAAAAGTTTTATTGCCACATGTTAAATTTTGACCCTAGAAACAGTAAGAATCAGTAGCATAAATTTTATCCTTTATAGAAGATACACATTAAAATATGGTTGCTAAATCATACTGGAAGATTTTAAAAATATTTTTAAATCTGTTTATTTGTATAATGAGTCTTATTTTGCCACTCTTATGTGTTTAAACAATACAGCCACCATTGTCAAGAGGACCTTTGTCCTGATTTCGGCTGGGATAGAGTTAATTTTCTTTCTATTAGCTGGTACGGTGTTATGTTTTAGATTTAGTATGAGAATAATGTTGATAACACACTGATGTTTTCAGTTGTTGCTAAGTAGTGTTTATACTAAGCCAAGGATTTTTCAGCTTCTCATGCCCAGCCAGCAAGAAGGCTGGAGGGGCACAAGAAGTTGGCACAGGACACAGCCAGGGCAGCTGACCCAAACTGGCCAAAGGGATATTCCATACTATGCGGCGTCATGCCCAGTATATAAACTGGGGGGAGTTGGCCTGGACTGGGGACGTGTTGCTGCTGAGGGACTAACTGGGCATTGGTTGGTGAGTGGTGAGCAATTGCATTGTGCGTCACTTGTTTTGTATATTCCAATTCTTTTATTATTATTGTCATTTTATTATTATCATCATTATTATTTTCTTCCTTTCTGTCCTATTAAACTGTCTTTATCTCAACCCACAAATTTTACTTTTTTTCCTGATTCTCTCCCCATCCCACTGGGTGGAGGGGAGTGAGTGAGGGGCTGCGTCATGCTTAGTTGCCAGCTGGGGTTAAACCACAACTTTCTGTAAGGTTCATCTATGTAAATAAGCAAATTCTGTATATTTTGAGTATTTGCTCTAATCTGCAATATGCAATGATTCTTTCTGCTACTTTAAGGTAAAAGTGCAGTTTTTTCTGAGTGGATTGTTGGGTTTTTTTTTCAAGAATCTCATTTTTTTTTATTAAATAGTTTAGGTTAACTGGTATTTACTTTTAAACTCACATTATAATCAGAGGGAGTCATCTCTCTCTACCTTATACACTCATTAATATTAAATACCTCTCATAGCCATCTCAACTGAGGTTTTTTCCTTTTTGCATTCCCAAGCTAACTTAATGGTGCAGAAGAAACATTAGTCTCAACAGTTTGAAAGAAAAGTGAATATCTATATATTTGTGTCTTGTGAAATAGTTATTTCATTTCCTTCCTATCTGTACTTAACAGTGATACCAGATTGTTTGTACAATGTATTTTAGTTAGCTCATGTAAAAATTGATAGGTATGTCAATTTGGAAACCTTTATTTTCGCTGGAGAGATACAGAGAGCCACTGAAATTCATGGTGTGAGTGTCCACTTTTGAATAATGTGGCAGGTAGTGGGTTACACGACTCTTCTGCAGCTGTTGTGGGGAATATTTTCCCTTACTTCACAGCCAACAGCTAGCCTCTCAAGTTAATAGAATTGCTTTTCTCAAGATCAATATAGATCATAGCCAATGAAGGGTTTTATCCCAACTCATGAGCTTGTTGGAAGTCTACACGGTATGCATTTCTCTTGCACAAAGACTATGTACCATTTTGGTGAGCTTGTTGGTAGTCTGTAAAGGAACCATTGCAATTAGTTATTCCTGCAAAGGAACCATTGCAAATTAGTCTATAAAGGAACTGTTACTTGTGGGTGATAACCACCATTGCCTCCAAAGCTAGGTCAAGATGGGTGGGAGAATTTTGTGTGAGCTCCTCTGAAATTGTTTATGCAGGCCTTTTGAGACTTGTGTTGGTGAGAGGGTGCTAGGGAGCTAGAACAATTAGTCTGCTCATGTTTGATGAAGTCTCTCCATTGATCAGTGGAGCTGATCAGCGACATCTCTGGCAGCTGAGAGCCCTTGTGAGGGTTTGCACTTCTGCCGTAATGCTCATCTCCATGACTGAGGACACATTACAACATCTACTGCTAAATCCTCTTGGAGTGGGAATTTGATTGAAAGAACTCAAGGATGGGGTTGGATTTTGCTATACATCCAGTTAGCACACCTGCACCAGATTTGGGATGTCTGTTGGTGTACTGTGAAATAAATGCTGAGGTTCTGTCTTGTAGTAACACCCTCAGTATGGAAATCTATAAGGTCTCATCTGCCTCAGTAGTCAGGTTGATGGGCTCTGAGGTCCCCCAAGCTTCTCTTCTGCATCTTGTTTGCTTGTTGTAAAAGAACATCTAGAGGCCAGTACAAGCAGAGAAAGTCTCCCTTGAAGCTATTGTTTAAGGAAAAAGTCTTGACTCAGGACATATGGAGACAAGTCTATCATGCGAAATCTGGGGTCAACATTAGAGGCTGAAAGAGAAGAGAAATTTGGAGGAAGTCAACTGGCATTTGCCAGCCATTCACACGCCCAAGTTGTACCTGTATCTGTTCCTTGCAACCTTCTGTATTTTTTCTGTTTTCTTACTGATTATATGCACAGATAAAAGAAGAAAGGAAGGAAAAGGTACAAAGAAGAAATGACCATCAGCCACAGGAGAAAATCATTAGCGTCATACAAATATGCCAGATCTAAAGAATCTCGAGAACCTGCATTCCTGCAACTGTACATTCAGACTAAATCACTTTAAATTACATTGTCCTTCTAGGTTTTCATATCAACCCATTTTTGTAGTATGTCAAGTATTTTTTTCCAGTGGAAACTCTATAGCCATTACTGTGACAAAAGTTGAATAACAACTCACAGCTGATCCAATTCTTTAGTTCTGTGTGGTCAATTAAGGTAAAATTCCAGTTTTTCTGGTGCTCAGAAAAAGGGGTTTGGGGGGCTTTTTTTGTGGTGTGTGTCTTAACACCACTGAATCTGTCAGCTGATTTGGGTCTTTTACAGAATATTCCTTCTGCTTACCCTGCAGCATTAAAAGTTTCAAGGGTTGATTTTGAAGGATGAGATCTATATTAAATCAAAGTTGCAATATATCTGTCTTACTCTGTCAAAGCTCAGACCTGGAACATACTATGAAACAGGCACACAACATGTGGGAGACTTAAAAGTTATTCATGCAGGAAATTTTAAAGCACTGTGGGATTCATTTCTTCAATGTAACTAACTCATTCTGTAACCACTGCTTCATTATCCTTTATTTTTTCTGTATGTAAACTCTCAACAATGAGAATGAACAATTGCCAAAACTATAGAAACTGTCAGTAGCTCTGGGGCTAAATGGAGGGGCAATGGATACATGGGTGTGAGAGTTTTATTTACTGTGTGTCTCAACTTTATCCTATTTGAAAATTCACTTGCTCTTGTGGAAGATGTAATGCACCCAGTGAGATGCAGCATGGCGTGTTGGGTTTCGACAGCATCTCTGGGGCGCAGCTTCATGCAGGGGGTGGGAGCTGGAGTAGGGTAGAAAAAAAAAAGATCAAGGGCCGGTCTTGGCCCACAGAAGTGCACTTTGGCAACCCCTATTCCTTTCAGATTGTGGGAGCTGAGTTAAAGCAACTGATCTTTCATTGTTAAAACACTACCAGTAACTAAGCTGACAAGCAGTTTTAATGATCAAAAGGAAATTAACACAAAATTACATTATCCTTCCCACGCACGCTGTGTATTCGTGTGTTAGGGAATTGCTGTTCCTGACTCCGAGTACATCAATGTTGATCAAGCCCATTATTCTGCTCTAGGTTTTTTTGACAGTAACTAAAAATGAGAGCACTTGAAACTAAAGCTGCATTTCATGTGTATTAACTTTAACAGAAGTAAGCATCTGGGTTAACTGAAGCACAATTATGACTAGTTACAGAAGCGTGTGTATCAGCACTCAATTTCGTTTACAAATACCTCTCTCCTCTTGGTCTCAGCAAAGCACTTTTGGTTTAAATGAGGTATAATCTGACATGGAAAATAAAGTGCTTGCAAGTAGCATAGCACTTAGTGTAATATTGCGGTTGCTACAGTGAGTTCAATGAGGCAATGAGAAGCAGCAATGATGAGTGAAAATGTAAGTCAGGAATGGCCCAGAGGTGTATCTTGTTGGGGTTGGCTTCTTCCTCTGTTGTCATCTTCTGTCTCCAGATGCCATCCTTGCCTGCCAGCACCAGAGGGGGAGATGTTGGCCCTGCTGAAGGCAGGGGGAGGTTTGGCACTGATGTTAATAGTGGAACAAGGATTTTTATGTGGTGTTTCTGGTTGAAGCATTGGTAACAGATGTGTCCACAGCAGAGCTCAAGTACTCTACCAGGGCCACTGGCGTGGTCTCTGGTTCCAGTCCTGGACAACAACCAAACTGCCTTGAATGGTTCGTGGTTTTGACTGCTGTAGCCAGGTAGTCTCCTGTCCTTGCTTTCAGGCTTTCGCTTTAGAGAAAGTGCTGGCCAAAAGCATGTGGCTCCTTGATAATTGCAGTTTGCTTTAGCAAGCCCACGAAAGCTGCAGCAGCTGGCTCTCACTTTGGCATGACGAAGCTGAGAAGGCAGAGTCGCGGGCTGGACAAAATGTGAAACCCTGAATGCTCTCCCTGATTTACCCCTTGCGCAGCACTGGGGGAGCTGCATTTCCTCCCCAGAGATCCATTTTGCTGTCAGCGAAGAGTGTGGCAGAGGTCCACAGGTAAAAAAAGCAATATGCCAGACCTTTGCCCCTTTCCAAACTTGAAACTTCAAACAAAAGCAAGCAACCAATCAAAAAAAAACCCCAACCCTGGAATGAAGTAGTGAAATCCTTTTGTTGGGAGAGATATTGCCAGTGGCATCAGCACTGCAGCCCATTTGGAAAACAGCTTCTTACTCATGTGAAGGTTGCCTCAAAAAGATGGGTCAACAGAGACACCCTACTGCAAAGACCTTTGGCAACAATAACTTTTCATTCATATAGAAATTCTTCATTTGCATGTAAAAGGGAGTTATGAGAACAGAATTTCATAGATGCAGTTGTTATTTAGAAAGACCTTTGGTAGATGCATGCTTTCTGTTCACCCTAAAACACGCTTGCCGCCTTCTGATGTGTTTAAGCTTATGAGTTGAGAATTGCCTAGCAAAGTCTCTTTTTGCTTAGTTTTTGAAGTCTCCAACAACATGTCTCAACAGGGTTAGGAACCCTTACTGTGAAAAAGCTGCACAGTTCAGAAGGAAGAATGAGGCCAGAATATTAGGTGCTACATTTCCATAGCATTTCAGCCTAGAAGTGGGCTTCTGGCAGCAAAAGATGGGGCATGATCCTTGTTATCTTACACCTTGGGCAGTGGTTCACACTTGTGCAAGGGAGCATAAGATGCTGAAGGCAACCTGCGTGCCATGGCTGTGTGAGGTGCAAGACACAGGAGACCCAAACTGATGGTTTTCAGCATATTACTACTTGAATTTGGAAGAGTAAGTACAAAACCAACCAAGGCTGCAATACTGCAAAGCAAGCCAGGTTCACATTCATATGACATTTGTTCAACTGCGAAAGGACACTGCAAGGACATAAGGACGTGGCCTCAGCACTGCTTGCAAAGTTGGGGGCTGTGTCGTGGATTTGATCAAGTACGAGCAACACATGCATACAATCAGTTTTACAATTTTGAATACTTTACAGCTATTTGAGAGTACAATGAAACTATTATGTAAGCTTCCTAATAGAACATATGTTACTGATTTAAATAACATTCAGGCTTTAAAAGTTTTTGCTTCTGATGTCAGAATTGTCTGTACAACCAAACCATTGTGTGCTGACATATGGACCGGATCAGTGTTATCACAGTGCAGCTTGATAAATTCAACTTGATTTCTGTAGATTAGAGTTGAGATTTTTTTTTTTTCCTTTAATTTGTAGGGCTGTGGTTTGGTCACTCTTTTAATATCTAAATCTCTCTGATTACCAGTGCATTCATTTTCAGAGACACCTTTAAAAATAAATAATATCCACATCAATGGCTATTTTAGATGTATTGCTACTGAAGATTTATCCAACAGATGCATGTGTGCTTTGAGATCCTGTTTGCAGGTTCGGTGGAGTTAGTGTTTTATTTCTAGGTGAATGATTTGAAACCAGCTTCCAGTTTGCAAGCTGATGAATGTGTTCAGAATTGTGCTGTTGTAAGTGTTTACTGGGTAGCTTGAGCTCAGTGGAGCTATTCAGGATTTATTGTGGTGAAACCAAGAGCAGGATTTGGCTCTCTAGGTCTGGTCTGCGTCCAGTAAAATTTTGGCTGGAGTGAATCAATCCCTGAAGAACAAGGATGTTGGATTAATGGAAGAACACATTATTTCTCAAACTTGTTATTAGGTGTTGTAAGCCAAACTGTTCCTTGCCCCTGTGCTCTCCCCCCAGTCTGAGGAAGCGATGACAGGATGGGAGCATCAAATTTCATGGGAAAAAATCCGAAATGGTTATGCACAAGGGGGAGAAGGTGTTGCCAAGACCCTCACAGACACACAGAGCTGTTTGAGGGGTTCCCATCCCTGCAGCAGTATCTGGAGATAGTTGGAACCCAGGTTTCAAACCCTTTAGTTTATTAATATTATTTTTTAAAAATCAATTATAAATGCAAGTTTGTGGGTTCAAGGTGAAACTGGGGGGGATCTATGTTGGTTTCTTGGCACTTTTGAGTACTGAAAACGTGATCTAGTATTCAGTGCATGTTCTGCAAGCAAGTGCGTAGGGGTGTACATGGGGAGTAATTACTCTGGAGGACACTGGTTTGGCAACCTCAGAGGCTGTAATCCTCTGTTTATCACAACCAAAGATATGATGTACGCATTCCCACCCCATGCTCTGTCTCTGCTTCAAACCTGACCTGTATGAACCGTAGCAGAAGTGAGCAGGATATATAATAGCTTTGCCTATTAATTCCTTGCCCTTTCTGTAAAGTTCCCGGCTTCCACGTCACTCGGGACAGGACAGTTGTCCACTGGAATTGAATTATCCGTTGTGTATATTAATGGGAGTTACATTTCCTCTACAGTGTCCTCTGGTTCTTTCTGTAAGCTCTTTGTTGATTGCACATCACTGGGGCGCTCCTGTGCTGCGTCATACGACCAACTGCCACCAGCTTTGTACAATGTCTCATCTTTTTCCTATTTCAGCTATCAAACTTCTCAGTCGTATTCTCTACCCTATTTTTGGAATAGATGCTCTCATTTTCTATATGTTTATATCATGCCTAATACAGGAGGGTTCTGGTGTCTGACGTGTCTCATTAATTTTAGTCTCAGTCAATGATTATTTTGCGGGGGGGGGGGGTGTTTTGTTACACTACATGTATAATTATAGTGGATTTTCTCTCTTACTACCCTGGTAAACTGTTATTAAGAGTTTATTATTATATTAAAATAATTTATGCTCTAAATTATTATCAGAATGCAGATTCTCATTAATTCCGTTTCTTGTTAAAAAGTCACGAGATGCAATTTGGGCTGATCTGACCCTCTGCACTTAAATTAAAACATACCTGTGTGCACACTTGCATGCACACAGTGGTCATGCACACTCACACAACTCCTTGCTTTGCTCTGACCCCCTCCAAGGTGGACGTGCCAGATACGGTAGAGCTGGTCCCAGAGGAGGCACTCCCATCTCTTGCAAGTTCTTAAGTTTTCTTCCCACGAGCCAGAATATTTCAGAAGTATTTTCAGAAATGCGGGTGCATGCAGTTGTTGGGAGCAGCTTACTTGGAGTTACGTTGCCATTTCACCTTACAGCAGCCGTGCTCTCAGGGGCAATTATCTGTGTGGTAATTAATGAGGGAGTTTTCTCTGATGCTGCAGCATGATTCACGCAGCTTCCAAAAGATTAGTTTGTTAGTTACTGAATAAAATATTTGCAGATGTACTTCACTGTGATAAAATCTCTGACTGGAGATGACGTGTTACAGACGCAGGAGTAAAGATCTGCAGGGCCAAACTGTTACTGCGTGACCCAGAACTTTAGGCTCCCCCAGCAGCTAGTATGACCCCAGAGTCAGCGAGGGGAACTGTTCCTGGCTTTAACTTGCAGCGGAGTTCTGCGGTCGGGCCTGGGTGGAGGAAAAAGTAATTTTGTCTCTTCTCCTCACTGCTGCCTGTCTACAGTAGCACGGAAGGAGGGACAGCAGTCATTTGCTCTCCATAAGAGCTGGAGTGCTCTTGTGGGGGGGGCAGGGGGCGAAGATACCTCTGCTTGCTAGCTCCCTTTCCTGAAACAGAGAGCCAAAGTTGGCCAAGTGATACCAAACGCTTAGTGCAACAAAGTTCGTGCTTCCTTAGTATCTTGCTTCATGGGTTAATGGTGAGCTTGGGACAGCCAACTGTAGCCTCATAAGAAACCAGTTCCCATTAGCTTCCATGTTTTTTTCTTTTCTGTGGTGTCTGTATAAGCATTTTTGAATAATGAGGCACTGTTATCAAACGCTGGGTTGCATTGCAAACACGCAGCAGTTCTGCCTTTTGCAAGTACCCAAGACATGGGATATACAACCTAATTCCTTTGTCTGGAATACTAATACTGATCAACTTTGATTAGTATTAACCTTAAACATGCTACTCCTGACTTGTGCCAAAGTTAGCTGCAAGAGAGTCAGAGCTGCAGCCTGTGAATGAAACTGGAATGGATTTGAGACTATACACTTGGCAGCCTAAATTGTGAAGAGTAAGGTAAGTAGGTTTTAGAAGTCATTTAAATTAGTGTCTTCCGATGGTGTCTGCAGCAGGAGAATACTTGAAGACTCATTAGCTGATAATTCATAGTGAATACGTGCTGTGTGTGACTTTTAGCAGGCGGTGTGAGTAGGGACTGAGCCCATTTGTGCGCACTGGGTTTAGCCGTAGCCGGCACTGGAACTGAAAACTGTAACACACAGAAGGAAATAGGATTTAACTCTGGGACCCTTGACCTCTGAGTAGGAGCAGGGGACTGCTTCTTCAAAATGCATGAAGTGATCGAGGTTTTAGCAGTAGAGGGGATAGCTGTTTCTTCTCTGGGCCTTGTGTAAAAACTGCTTGAGAATTAATCCATTGCTTTGTTTTGGCATCCTTTATATTGACAGAGAAACATTAGGAACAAGCATATTACCGAAAGCTCCTTCTGTGGCAAAAGACCTTCAGTTAGGAAGTACAAGACAAAATAAAAATAAAATTCATTAATCATACCTTACCATACCATATGTAAAGTAATCAGGCTAGGATTGTCTTCAGTTTTGCTGGCCTAATAAACACACCATCTATCAGAAGCAGTTGTTTCAATGATACAAAAATGAGAGTGACCGCTTTCCTTTACGGATGTTCAGTGGTTTACAGAAAAGAAAATTCTGCACCAAAATTAGCCTGAAATTTGAAAAACTCATCAGTGCTTGAAGTGGGTCATGAAATGAGCAATGTAATTCCTTCGCGTTACTCCTAATGCCATATTTGTGTTTATGGATGTGTTGGCCTTGGTTGATGGTAGGTTCTGCTTTTGTAATTTAATTTAATTCCTTTCTTATTATAGGCACACAGGTTGCAAATCTAGTAATAAATTTCTGCAAATATTACTTTGAGAGGCATCTGTTCCTTAAGGAAGCCTTAGAACCAGTGTTTGTTTTGTTTATAAAATATGCACAACGTAAACAGTCGTGGAAGATCTGCAAGGCTGGGGATGTGATGACATACAGGGACATTACAAGCCTTCAGGTCAGGCAAATCTGAATGAGTAGTTGGAAAGAAATCTGACAAAATTCCATCTTTTTAGGGGCTTATCTGGTCACAGGTACAGTGACACCATGGCAAGTGTTCCTGATTGCCCTGATATTTAAGGAACGAGGTAAAGTGAGTTTGCAGCAAGTTCACAGAAGGAACCATATTGTTTGTACACGAAGGGAGTTCCTGTGTGTGCATGGCTTGCTTTATCTTTGTGTCTCTGTACTAGACGGCGACGTCCTGCGTCAGTACGGGCAAGCTGCCTAGATGCACAAAATTCGGTGGAGTTGTGGTTTATGTCAGTTGAGGGTTTTCTCCTGTAAGGAGGAGTAGCCTTAGACAGAAAGAGATGTGTCGTGTGACTGAGATTTTTCTTATTTGCTTTGTTCTGGCCATTAGATCAGCTGCACTGTTTGTACTTCAAAGGCTATAAAACGTTACGTAAACACATTGCATGGCACATCCATCGTGAGCTTACTTAAATCTGCAACATCCAGGGAAGGGATGATCAGAGATACCCCATGCCTGGGGCCCCTGCAGTGGTAGAGGATGGATGAAGTGAGATAGGCCTGAATGATGGCTGTGGACAAACCATGCCCCAGAAGGCAGAGGGGTGAAAATCCCTGGTTTCACCCTAGAAGCTCCTATTCAGCCCTGTATTTGGCAAATCACAGGCGAGAGGCATCTGGGGATATTTTTCTATGCATCCATCCTTTTATTCAGCCTTATGCAGTCTCCTTTCTCCTGACATGGCCCTTCCCAAGAGTTCAGATGGTGGAGAAAGAAAGAACAAAAAACACAGACAAAAATACATCTATCCCCACTTGTAAAAGCATTCCTTCCTGGCCTCTTGGACTGGCTGGCTGTGCAGTATCCCTGAAGCAGGCAATCTGACTGTAGGGGGTTTTGCTGCAAAGCTGCATCAAAGCTGCAAGAGGTTCTCAGAGGGCAATGTAAAGCTACTTTTTTTCCCCATGGTCCATAAAGAGAAGACATGATTAAGGGAACTATATTACCCTCATTCCAAGATCAGAAGGGATCCCTTGACCATATTCTTTTATCTTCTGCAATTTTCCCTAGACAGTGCATTAAAGTATATATTATTTATTATAATGTATATTATAAAAATGGATACTATAAAAGATAGCTAATCCGCAATTTTGAAGTCCAAGAATCTCTATTTAAGTACTATTTTAGCTGTCTGGATGTGGTCCTGGGCAACTGGCCCTGCTTGAGCATGGGGGTTGGACAAGATGACCTCCAGGTGTCCCTTCCAACCTCAACCATTGCTGTGATTCTGTGAACGCCATGCTAGTCTCTACCTCCTCTGATCAACTGTCCTCGTATTTAGTTCCCTGCTGTTTAGTTTTTCATTTTTCAGGTAGTCTGATATCACAGCTACAGTAGAGAATTCTGAGGTTTTGGTTGGTTTGGGATTTGATAAAGTGTTGTATTTTGTTTATGTTTGAGCAGTGGCTTTATGCAACTTAATGTTACCAAAGATGAAAGGTGGTTAAGCCCCCAATTTGATTTGCCACCATTTTTGCATTTTGCATTATCTTTGTATTGTGCACTGTTGCAGCGTCAGTGGGACATTGCACATGTATGGAGTTAAGCAGGTCAATATGTGCTTTTCTGGGTTAGGACCATAAAGTTTGGAATTTATATAAATGATCCCTTATTTATATTTTGCTAGACCTAAAGGGTGGGAAAATAGGATGGAAAATATTATAATTTTCTGCTGATTCAAAAAATGTTATTTGGCAAGAGTGCCATTCCTTTCAACTGCAAAATCAGAAGAAAGGTAACTCCATAAGAGGACGGAGTGAGATGACTGTGCAATCAGCTCAGATATGTTAATTTGGGTTATGTGTGTAGAGCAAATGATGCCAGCATAAGCAAACCTCGCTTAATTCTTACCAATTACCTGCAATTTATGACAGAATTACCAGGATGTAGCTCTTGGATGAATCTTAAACAAACTGAACTGGGGTGACATGTTGTCATACAAGAACAAAGATGTCTGTGAGAGAGAGAGAGGTAGAAAGGGGTATAATTTTATTCTCCACCTTTGAAGTTGAACATTTTTAGTGACATTTTTTGTAAACAATGCGAGATTTGAAGGAAGTAGCAGTGGCCTAGACTTGGGGAAAAGAAAGCAAGTCTTGAGTTCCTTCATCCATTTAAATAGAGCTTAAATTGTTTCTTTTATAAGGGATCTTGGAACCACATTGTCCCACCTCCACGTCCTATGGATGGCTTGCTGTGGGCTCTCAGATTTAGATGGGATCTCTTCCTGCAGCTCTCTAAAAGTAAGTGTAGATGTGTCCTGCCAAATGACGATCTCAAAACTATCTTCAGTTGATACTCTTTACTTGTAGCCTTTGTTCTCTTCTCACCTTTTTTTTTTTCTAAAGGACTTTGGTTGGATGCCTTGAATTGCCTGTGTTAGTTTAAAAAACACTGCAGTATTTTTTTTTTTTTTTAATGAGGAGTAACATTCAGGTCTGATCCTGAAGATGCCTAGTGCAGCATAGAGTTCGTTGTCGTATTAGCCCTAGCTATTTAAGGCAACAACAGCCACACTTGAAAAATGTTCTCTTCCATGCTAATTTCATGCTGTACCATGTACTATTTCAAATATTAGAAAACATTTTGCAAAGCTTGAGTGTTACTTGTGCAATCCTGTGGTTTTCATGTTTACTTCTGCTGAGGAACTCTACATAGCCTATAACAACATTTCGGACCTGAGCCAGCTGACCTGGTTGGATCACCTTGAGGTTTTGGACCTGGAAGGTAACAATATTGAGGACATCAACCAGATGCAGTACCTGGGACTTTGTTGCAAGCTGAGCCGCCTGACAGTGGAGGGCAACCTTATTTGTCTGAAGCCAAATGCAGAATCTGCAGAGGTGAGGACTTGGTTTGCACATATTGTGTTAATTTTTGGCTGTCCTTTTTTAGTTTGAGTTGGAAATGGGAAACATTTCTGCATCTTCCTATTGTATCATTCTGAGTGATGACATGGCATGCATTTCCCATCTTTCATTTCTGTTGATTTTGTCCTCTCGTGGGTATTGTCTCCAAGATGACCACAAATGAAATACAAGAAGTGCTAGTAAAGAATCAGGCCTGTTCCCTAGCAATGTGTTCCTTCTTACCTGTGGGGATGGGATTAAACTAGAAATCAGCTGTTCTGATCCATACAGCTGTTCTGTTGTTTTCCAGCTTGCAGTGCAAACAGGCATCTTAAAGGAAAACTAAGGAGAGCATGGACCCCAGCTGTATGGATCCTTCTAGCCTGTGGGGATCTTGCAGCGGGTTAGAAAGTAGCCAATATTTTTCTTACAAGATGTGCCAATTGCAATGTCTCAATTAGATATCTGTCTTTGGGCTTTTGCAGTTCTTTTGGAGGGTCTCCAGTCCAGCAGCAAGTGCTCCAGTACCACCACCCTCAAAAGTTGAACCATCAGAAAAATGATGCTTGAGATAACTAGGAAAAGCTGTATTGTAGGAACTGCTTGTTGTCCTTTTCCCTGAAAGGTTAAAATCAAATGACCAAAAAGACCTTCAGCAAAAGCTGAAGGTATAAAATACAGTGATTCACCTCTTACGTACTGAAATGATAAAATCATTTTTGCAGAGGTATTTTGTTGAGGGCATGAGATCCTCTGTGTCACAAAGATGAAAACACAGTAATACGTGATCTGCTTTGGGTTTCAGGGCACTCAACAAGAAAAGTAAGGGAGATCTAATTCTACATGAACAGTCTCAGAGCTGTATTACTCTCTTTCACTTTCCCCTGCTGCAAAAAAAGGCATTGTTGGGATATAAAAACAAGCATCTTGGCATGTACTGAGAAGGTAACTGGAGGAAAATCAGAGTTTAAAAAACTTGGTCAAATAAGACTGTTCCTCATTTTGGTCACATAATGTCTAACTCATGTCATCAGATGACAGTTTAAGGCCAGCGCACTATATATTGTCATCCACGTCTTTTGGAAGGTCACAAGCCTGTGCACCCACACCTAGGTACGTAATGTGCAGCACTCACTAAGGATGGCGCAATCCCCAGTGGCACTGTAAAGAGCTGCTAACACAGGGGTTAGAAAGCAGAGCAGGAGCTGGTGCTGGGACTCCACTGTGCCATGTTCCATAGCTTTGCTGTGCATTTCAAAGTGATCACGCCCATGCCATTAATTTGCATAAAAGTTTGGGGTTGATATTCGTCCTGGATTTAGACTTGAAAACTGAGGTGCTATCACTAAAACTCAATCGTGTAGTAGACATGCGTGTATTTTAAATCTTCGCACTTTTTAGATACATGAGTTATTAGCATTTTTCAGATGTAATTGTTGGCTTGGTCATATCCCTCAGTAAAAGCAGCCACAGAAGGTAGCGCTTTAGCTATCATAATTTTCCTCTCTGGAATCCAAAAGAAAACATTATACACTTGCCTTTCTGTTTTGAACTGATAGAAGTATACTTCAGAGACCACACCTGTAACTATTTGTAACCAAAATGATTTCTCCATCAACATTTCTCCGCTACAGAAGATGAAATCATGTGAGGAAAAAAACATATTCCTACAGTAAGGAAGCCCTGCCCGCTTCTGATGGACAAAGCATGCCTACTTACTCTGTTTACTCCCACGGAGACAAATACAACTTCTGACACTTCCTTATCATAGCTTCCTACCATGAAAATGGTGCAGTGTAACCTAACAGCATAGAAAGTCTGTTTCTACTCCCTTGTCGCTCCTGCTCAATGGAAGTGGTGTTTTTGGAGCACATAGTTTTCACTTGGCATCTTCAGTTCTTAAAGGTACTTGTAATGGAGAAATGTCAGACTGTCCTTGGTTTGTTTAGCTGAGGAAGTCAGTCCTTGGGATGCTGCTGCATGTTTGCATGTAACAGGAGTTCAAAGAGGAGGAGTAGGTATGTGATGGTGTGCCCTGCTGCTCTTCTCCATGCTGAATGGCTGTCTCTACTCCTGTGCAAGTAGTTGCATTCAAATGCCAGCCAGAATTTGTTGAAGGAGTCTGCACGGTGGTATGTTTTACATTGAACTGTAACAGAGGCAGACTGTAAGTTCACTGTAGGCTCCCACCCAGTCTCCGTGTTGGGAAGCTGCTAAGCCCTGGGGTGGTTACAAAGCCAGCCCTGCCCTCGGCTGCCGAGAGCTTCTCCATGGGCTTTGTCACTTTCTTGGTTTCAACTGATGTTTGCATTTCTTCAGGGTATAGAAAAGCCACCTGAAATATAGAAAAGAACAGATGTGGGCTTACTTTGGTGTGCCCTGGATGGCCAGCTCTATTTCTTCAAGCTCCTCCTTGTAGTCTGGTCCTTGCTACAGCTCTGTAAAAGCTCTCCTATCTATTTACTTGTAACCTACAGAATGGTCCAGCAAAATTTACTGCTCTTTCTTCAGACGGCCTGTTTGCTCTCTGTAATTTGATTTTCAGATGAGCTCATCTTCCCCTGTTATCTAAACCAAGAGCAACAACCTGATGATAAATTCTGCAGCCTCTGTTGCAGTAATGTAACATGAGCGTAACACAATGCTTTTCTCCAACAAGACATGGCTGGAAATTGGCTGTAGCCCAGGCAGTCTTCAGAGTACATGTGGTACAGGGTAGCATGGCAATTGGTTGACTCATTTTCTAAATTAAGATTAAAGGCTTAGTTAGAGAGGTTTAGTGTCTGCCTCTTAACAACAACAAACACACGCTTTATTTGGTGAGTTCCCTCTGCCAGCCTTAGTGCTGCATCGTGCGGAGGGAGGGAGCATACAGACAGCCAGGTCCCACAGAAAGCTTTCAGTTTGTGATAACTCTGTGTTGAATGAGGACTTGGCTTTGTTGGGTTTTCTAATATTGCATGCAATGTCTTGAAAAGCGTAACATTTATCTGGATGAAGCAATTGATTTGCAGGTAGCTGTCCATTCATATTCTGCCACTAGCAGTAAGTTCTTGCTTTATACTTTCTTTAAGTAGAAGAGATTGCCATCAGCGTTTGCTACCTTTTGTAATCTGAGGCTATTTTAACCAAAAATATTCCCATTGCAAAGCAGCACAACCCAGTGAGCCCTGAGATATTGCTAAGTTTTCCCAAAGACGAAGGTGCCATGTGAAGGTGTCTTTCTACCACTGGAATCCACTAAAACAGCCCAATTTGCGGTGTGCTCTGAGCACAGTTGTAACTGCTCTGGATTGGCCTTGCTGCTCAGAGGTCCCCAGGCATTGGCATGTGCTCATGAATCATTTCCTAACATGTCAGCTCCACCCACCCACGCAGAAGGGGGCTGCACCCATGCTTTCCCCCATGGCTGTCACACTGAGTCCATGTGCATTGGGAGCAATCACGTTGTTTTTCCAGCACACAGAAAAGAAACCGAAGTGCAGCCCATTTTAGCCTTCTATGCACCTGCTGTTGGCATGCGACCTCTTGCAGAAGAAAATGTAGTTTGAAGTAAGCCATCACTTCTAACAGTGTATAAAATCACACACCGAACCCCTGAAGACTGCCCCAGAAAATCAGTGCAGTTCATTCGCTATAGCTGGTTTATGGGTGTGCCTAAAAACACAGTCCATGGAAATGCTCTTTCTTTTTCCATCAACAGGTGTAGCAACACTCATAACATTTTCAAGTCTTCCTGTCACCTGAGTATTGATGCAGCAACCAGGGAATCACAAAAGCAGGGAGAGAGGCTGGCTGATTGTTGAGGGTGCCCAGGCTTTCCACGGGCATCAGTGGCCTTCTGCACTTTTGTACCTTATCAGAATATAACAAAGACAAATGCCAAAGTCATCAGTGGGTAAACAGCAAAGGAGCCTTTGCGCAGGGGGCATGTGTTTACACTGCTCAGGACATGTTCACAATCAATTCAAGTAGAAATAATGTGAGGAGAAAGCACAGTGAAATTGAAACTCCTGACTGTATTTATTTCTGTTGAATGAGGTGAATGGTTTACCTTGTAGAAGGCATTTCAACTTATACAGCAGTCATACAAATTGAACACTGCTGTGCTGCTGGTGGAAGTCCACAGTCTGTTAAATAAACTGTTCAAGTGACCACTTTCTCAATTTCTCCAGGAACCAGATTATAATTACAGAGCTGAAGTAAAAAAACTCATTCCCCACTTGGAGTATTTGGATGAAATACCAGCAAGGCAAACTGCTCTCCTTCCTTCCAAGAAGATGCATGAGGATTGGCTAATCATCAAGGAATCCATCAAGGAAGGTGGTTTAGCTGGAGACATTTCATGGTTAGGTATGTCAAGTTTCCTACCAGGGTTCATTTTTCAGGTCATGATGTGTGAAAATGAAAGATGAAGGGCAAGATGGCCTCTTCAAAGCCGACGTTTAATTATAGCGAAGGGATGAAGGACATTGTCTTCTTCACTTGGGAAGTGAGGAAGCTGGAATTCAGCATGGTGCAGATTTAAATGAAAGCTGTCCTAAGCTGGGCATCAAGATCAGAAAAATACAGATGACTTCTAGAGCAAATCCAAGCAGTAGCTGGGAGTCTGTACTTAGCGTTCATTCTGCTTGATGGGAAGAAGCAAAGCTTGGAAAGGAATGTTTCAACAACAGGTGTTCACAGCCTTTTCCATGGTAGCAGTCAATCCCATGTAGCATGGATGTAGCAGGATTTCCTACTCCAATTTAATAATAGGAAAGGCAATTTGGTCACCACCCCTTAATGGTAGCAACATTCTAGCAACTGAGATTGCATGGTCTTGTAAGAGATCTGTTCCATTTTCTTTGCCTCTATGATTAAGTCCATTACATTCATTAGTAGAGAGTAAATGGTTTGAAAATAAATCTGGTGTCCCCTTGCCTGTAGCTGTGGTTATAGTTCAGATGTCCATGCTTTTACGTATCATGCTACATGCACTTTACCACGTACCATTAAATATTACAAAGTATTTCCTATAACTGCTCCTGTTGCTTCCCATTAGTGTGGGCAATGCAGTTGGCTTCCCAACTCCCCCACTTGTGATTTGCCTGCCAACTGTACTCCATTAAAAATTTAGTTTGTTTTGGAATAAGTACATATATTTGTCATTTATTTAATCCCTGTGGGTCCAAATCTTTAGTTGTAATAGTAGTTATGGTGGGGAAAAAATCCATTAAAATCTGATCCCTCAGTGATCCTGCTTTGGCAACATCAGCTATGGTTCAGAAAACTAGTTAACAAAGTGAGCTGACAGAAACAGTAGGGACGGAGCACAAAATAGTGAATTTGTATTGTTTCCTAGTGTAACCAGACTTACATTCTTGCCTTCAGCTCTAAACTGATGAGTTCATATGGTCAGATTCAGACATCCCCGTATTTTTTTCTTTCCTATCGCAATGTTGACTCGGGTACTTTTCACGCACTGTGTATTTCATGGGTCTGTATTAACAACTATGGCCAAGGTATTTTAAAGTTCCCTAACACTCAGCTCTTAAGGAAATGGCCATATTATTACAGAGCTGATTGCTCCACTGTGGAGCTGGTAGATGCTCAGCACTTTACAAAGCACACTAATCATCTAGGCACCAAAATGAAATTTGCTCTCCTGTGGGTTGTTGACTGCACATGCTGCTCTCACGGCTGTGCTGTGCTCTCAGGACACCCGACGGTTGGGCAGGTAAGAGGACAAGGCTCTGTCTGCCTTCACTAGCTTTTGTATAATCCACCCTGCCCTGTAGCATTACCAAAACTCAGTTTTCACCTTTCTTTCTGTGGTAGAGAAGTATCTGTCTCTGAGGCAGCACTGGGAAAATCGATCGCTGCCATTCCCAGATTTCTGTAACTACTGGTACGTGGTTTGTCCCCATTGACTAATAGCTCTGGTAAGGTGGCCATCACCATCTGCATTGTGCCTGGGCATTTAAGCAATATATTTTAAGACTGGGGGTTTGGACCGTGCCTGTGGCAAGCCTGCAGTGGTTCTCTCACAGGCAGGTGGGCAGCAAATGAGAGGCAGCTTACTCTTACTCTAGGCATGCAGGCAGGGGAAGTAGCAGAGCCCTGGACACATCCAGGCTCACCCATGAGGTGGTTGGAGGTGGGTGGCGAGCACAGAGTGGTTCCTGACCCCAGACAGCCAGCAGCCCATCTCTGGAGTCCAGGAGCAGGAGGAGGGTGGAAAGGGACTTTGCTTTAGTTGGGGGTCCCCATGTTCTGCCATCTGCAGAGGACAGCTACAGGGGACTGCGTGCAGCACCGGGAAGCCCTCTGTCTCCAGACTTGACCCATTCCAGCATGTTTCTTGTAGCTGCAATAACATGTTTTTCTGTCCCCTACAGCTCCAAGTGTGCAGCAGCAGTCACTGCATTGGCAGTGTAAGGTGATGGTGTGGTTAGCGTTGCACAACTGTGCTTACACTAGTGAAACCTCTCTCTTAGATCCGTATCTTGGGGCAATAGCAAGGCAGTCTGGATGCAGCCCAAGACCCCCAACAGCTTCCAGACCTGGAACTGCGCAGTGGTCTGCTAATGCAGGGAGATCTAGCAATGCCCATCTCTTGTACAGTGGCTGTCCTCTTCCAAATCCCCCTGTTTCTGATGAGCTGTTCACAGAAGATGACTCTAGTGATTTGACACATGGTAATGTATGTTTTTTAATCCTCTTCTTTCCCACACCTTCACCTTCTTCTAAATGTTTTTATTGCTGATGAAAACCTGGGTGCTTTGAATACCACCCACCCATGCTGCTGCTAGATCAGATTCAACACATATTTTCTTCCATGGGACTCACCTGCTCTTCCATGGGCCTTCCTTTATTTCCCCCTGCAGCAGAAGGTGCAAGTCATCTGGGCTTCCCCCTACTCAGCCCCTCAGCCCCATGCGTTATGTGCGGCTGTCCCTCTTGACAGCCCCATACTGCAATGGTGCTCCCTTACTGAAGTTGCCTTTCACACCTCATCAAAAGCTGTCCTGTGCAGTGCTTTAAATTACACGTCAGCCTAGCTGGGGCTCACTTACGTCACACCTGGGCACATCTTCTTCAGTCATAGGAATGTGCTCCAAGGTAGTCCTCTAGAAAGGCACGGTGATACACATTCACTCCCTGTTGGATCATGTCCTCAAACTATGTGTAGTGCAGTCTCACTGCAGCAGCATCGCTGCTGTCAATGAGCACTTTCTTTTGGGTTTCCAGGGCTGGGTCCCTCAGCAAGAGGAGTCAGTTCCTTGACTTCACATACCTGCTCTACAGGCTAGCCCAAAACACAGGTGTACCACTGCCCTTCCTGCCCTGGCCACCCAGTACTGCCAAGTTAGCAGCTCCTGGAGACAGCTAGATGGAACGGGAGTTCACTTCTGGTACAATATTTGGCACTTCCCAAGACATCCTTCCCTAGCTCCTCAAAAGACCTTGATGGTGCAAATCCACCGGCCCGTAGAGTGCAGATTAGATAGGAAGGTGGTGTTTATTTTCCCAGCATTGTGGGCTGCTTCTCTCAGATGCCAGTCCCACCTCAGTTCCTTGCTCTAGGTAGGAGTCAGGTTGATGAACTAGATGAAGCAATGCAGTGTGAACAGCTGAGTGCACATTCAGAAACGTGGAAACTGAGTACAGCTTGCTAGGGAATGAGGCCATAATTTCACGTGCACTTTTAGGTAGGTAGCTCTACTGATAGAGACAGTTTTACCCAATGTTCACTGCTTCTTCCTGCCCGCTGCCTTGTTTCTTGTTTTGGCAAGAGCATCTGCATAGGCACATGGGGAACCTAATTCTGAGTGGGATCCAGCTAAAAAATAACCCAGAAAAACAAACACACAAAAAAACCCAAAAAGCACATTTAGTTTTAATCTTGATCTGTTCCCTGATCCGACTCACCATGTGGCCACACAAATGTTGCACCAGCACAGTGGAGGGGGCAGGGCAGGAGCAGGAGGAGACAGATTCTGGTAGAAACAGAAACTGCATCTTAGCAGCAATGTCAGGCCATGCCAACTAACACTGTGAACCTACGCCATGAAATATTGCATCTTCCTGTCTATGGGAAATGATGTTGTTTGATTTCAAAGACAGCACCATTTGTTAAGTGCTGGAGTAAAATGTTTTCTTTTTTCCTTTTTTCTTAGGACTTAGTCAAGTTATATGTGGGAACCCCACCAAGGCCCTTCGTGCAAGGAGGCAAAAGCTAGGTGTATGTTTTTCTTGTATACTTCATATTCCTGCCTGGTGACCCCCATAAATCCTGGGATAAACTGAACTCCCACTGTGGTTTGTGGCAACTCACTCTCTAAGCCCCCCAACATGCAATTGGTCTTGAGGAGGACGGAGAGTCTCTTGCCCTGATGTTACAAAGGTGCCCATGTGCTAGCAGCGATTAACCATCAGCTGTAAAGGAAGATGTGAAAATCACCTATCAGCTGCTGGCGGCAGATTTCCTGTTGTCCTGGCTAAGCAAAGCACAAGGCAGGATTGCAAAATTTGACAGGATTTCTACAACAGCTATTAAGCAAAAGATTTTTTTCAGCATTGTTTCTTTGATGTTGGCATAAATAGTCAGATCGCTAATGCCGCAAGGTTGTTCTTATTGACTAAACAAACGCAAAGCCAAAGTTTGTTCCTCTTGGCAGTGGGGTGGTACCCCAGCCCTGCGGTTCAGCCTGCTCCTTTCGGCAGTAATTTAGTGAGAGGATACCCACGTGTGTAAAGGGGTGCAGTCTGGCTCATCATGGTTAGCTTTTGTGGGCCCTGAGGTTCAACATGGCACGGATGCATGTCCATACATTTAAACAGGCTGCACTGTTTAAATCAGAGAAATGGCCTGCACAGGACACCTGCATCACTGTGCTGTTAGCAGCTTCACTTAATGCTGACAACAGATGTTAAAGAACCGCTAGAAAAAATGTGTCCGTCCCTTGTCTCTCTGCTGCCACTGCCCGAGCACTGGAAGCTTTTCTGAAACAAATTTGAACATTTGAGTGAATTACCGTGTGTTATAAACTAGGATGTGGAAGGGGACTGCAGTCATATGCTGAATGAAGCAGTTTCTGTCGCACTGGTCTTAATATGCTTATTGGTATAGATGCTACAGGCTTATACACCAGTGAGATATAAATCAACATTTTTGTTACTGCCACCCTGGGTTCCTCAAGCTGTAACAGTGCACACGACTGGGGCATGGGGCTTCTTAAAACTGAAGGGCAAGAAAATGGTGAGGGTGATCTGAAAACTCAGGAGTAACAGCGGACTTTGATGCCTTCTAAAACCCACAATCTAGAAACAGAGCTGGGAAGAGCTCCTGAGGTTATCAAGATAACTTCTGTCATTTTTGCAGCCACCTGCAGTGAGCCCTTTGAAAGTATGTGGTCTGAGGACAGAAAACTTTTACGGCTCTGGAGGAGCAGGAGACCTGCACCAGGAAGATGTGTTCTCTGAACTGAGAATACAGAGAGAGCAGCCCAAGTGGTGAGACTGCAGAAAAAATCTTGTCATGCAATAAAAGGGACATTCATTTTCTGCTGTAATAATAAAATAAACTCTTTGGCCACCTGGTGGTGGTTTCAGGGGATAGTCTTGGCCTCCTGCCTTCCTGTCCCTGTGGTGGGCATCCTTCTATCAGTCCTGCCCGCTGGAGCATCTGTGGGGAGGGCAAGGGAGAAGAAACCTGGGTGAAGCTCTGACCTCTCTCTAGAGCAGGCTGAAGACCAGCATAGGCTGGGTGGGCTTGCTTGCATAGCAAGAGCATGGAAATGAATTTTCATTCTTGGCCCTGACAGTGTCTGCCTTCAGACAGCAAAAGAAGTGAAGGTTGATGAGGTTTTCTGCAAGGATCACATTGGCTTAACCAAATGAAAGGCTGAAAGGAAAATAATGCCATGCTGAGATTCCCCCATCTCATAGACAGATAATTGTTGTTTTGGAAGTAAAAATGGCTTTATTTCTCTGAGCTTACTTCATTGTGTGGTATTTTAAAATAGCCCCATTTCACTTGATTAACTTTAGGATACTTTCAGATAATCAGACACAGGCAGCTTAGATGGCTGATCCATTTAGAATGATTTTCTATATCTCCAGGAAAGCGGGAAATCACAGTGGGTGACTAAATCCACTGCCTGGGTGTTTGCCTGTGTGGCCATGCGCCATGCCAAGCTGCACTTGGCTAGCTATATATTCACAACTTAAAGGCTAACTAAAGGTGTGATACTTGATGTCGTCCAGGTGCCTGCAAACAGGTCAGCAAGAAAAAGCCATCCAAGCACTGAAGGTAACTCTTAGTGGTGAGGAAGAGGGTGAAGACTGCAGCCTGACTGACAGCTGTGAAGATGAGTTGAGGGAGACCGGTGATGAGGACCTCACTGAAAGGATTTCACTTGATTTTTCTTGCCACTCCTGTCTCTCCCAGTCTTCCTCAGGTACTGGACCTAAACCTCTGGGGAAGAGTTAGCTTAGGTGACACATGCTACTAACCATTTGTAGATAGATGTATTAGTAACTGCAGTGTTTTACGAGATCTGGCTTCTGTGCTCTAGAGCAGCAGTTTGGAAATAACATTGCAGAGCCAGACCCTAAGTAATCTATTCCAGTTTTTAAGCAGGACATGGTGGCCAGCTGTGTTGACCATCAGGTGATATATTTCAGCATACATCTGTAGAATTAAGAGGAACAAAGCTGATCTTACACCAGCTTAGCATCAAGTCTAGAAGAAGGACATGCCTCTGTCTTTTACCTTGTGTCATTAATTTATGGCAGTGCCAGGTAAGTCTAAAATACTGTTGTTCCAACTGAGCTATATTTTACCCCAGTTGGCACTGATGGAAATAATGGCTGAGCTAATGATTGAGGTTTAACTGGGCAACTGCAAATTCTGGAAAGATATGCAACCAAAGGGATGCATTCAGTAAAGAGTTTAAAAATGAAACGTGCTCTTCTACTCAGGAACAAAGCCAAAGGCCTCTCTGGAATTGCATTTACATGAATGAAAGCAGAATTCCTGCTCTTTGCTAGTTGTTGAATATTGTACTTAAGAATATTAGAAACATTAATAATGGTTATTCCAAATACGTATGAAGTAGAGGAGCTTACAAAAGTACGACTTAAATCTATTTCTATTGTTAATCACCTTTTTTTGCCTTAAAAACTATTAGCATGTGAATTTTCATTTTACATTTCTTGCAAGGGCAAAAATGGATCTATTAAAATTTGGAAAAATATAATATATTTTGGAAAAAACAGAAGTATCATTAAACTATTCAAAGTTTCTGTGTATTAACAGTAATATAAACAATATCTCCTTAGCAAGAACAGAAACTGTTTGGAAAAATCTAAAGGAATGGCCTATTGTCCAGTGACCACAGAAGTCTTAGGCTATGATCTCATGGTCTCTCTAGATTTAATCTGATCTTTTTTAGATTTAATATGATTTCTTTAAATTGAGTATGATTTATTATGATCTCATCATCTTTGTAGATTGAATAGCCAATGCCCCAAACACCTCACATAGTGAGATGCACCAAACATAGTGTCATGCCCTATAGGACTGTGGAAGTGAATGGTTGGGCATAGATCTGCCTGTCTTGTAACCAAATCTGCTAGGATTTGGTTACAAGATTGATGGACTGGTTTGAAATCTAGTATTACCTAAGGGGGGGGGGAGGATGACCCAGATCCCAAATCACAAGCACCTGCCATAATAACCAAGATTCAAATAAAGTAATCACAAACACAGTAGCTTTTGCCCACTGTCACTAATAGACATATGTGTTTTGCAGAGCAAATACCTGATAAAACTTTAGCAACTGATAGACTTTATTCAGCAAGACAGTTAAAAAAATACAGTTTTCCTCTGTGACTTGAGACTGTGTCAAGATTTGGAGAGGTATTTAAATGCCTCAACACTTAACTTTAGAAGTGTGTCCTACCCAATGTGATTTTCTCACAGAAGAACTTGTTGCTGGAAACAATCCTTCTGACCAGGAAAGGACAAGTCATCTGAGCAAAACCGCTCTTATGTAAAAGTGTTTGCAGTGTCAGATCCATATAATCTGCACTCTTTGGAAGTCGTTGAGTGTTATTTCAGGCTCTTGAGTCAGGCATATCAGTCTTTCAGAGTGTCTTTACTTAAAAACAAATAAAAAAACCCTATAAATTTTAGACATTTTTAAAGCATATAGTATGATGGAAACTGTTCAGTGAAAATCTTTTATCAGCTTTTTGTGGTTACCTAAGCAGTAAAATAGATCCCCATCAATTAGGAGCTATAAAACTTTCTGGGCCTAGGTTTTGGTGGCACATTCTTTAGATTGTGTTCCTGCCCTGGACCCTGCTGATCAGGCGCTTAAGTGCAGTTGGTTCTTTTAATAGACAAGAGCAATCAGATCCCTGCTATATATAGAATGGTTTTAAGCATATATGCATGCACATTATATTCATAAGTCAGCAACAAGATTTTACTTCTCCTATATGTTGCACCTGAGGATTACATGGGCTAAAATATGAACAGCCAGATAGTAGCCCTGCATGCAGTGCAATATTTTCGGTAGCAGTGAGGCACTTTCCATAATTTTAAGGCTAATCTCAAGAGCTTATTCTTACACCTCTGCCTCTGATTAAAAAAAAGTGGATCCACTCATCTGTGATTATTCCTGTGCCTTGAATTTCACATTGCTGGATGGGGTCCTCAGGTATTTGAAACAAGTCAGTGCAAACACTGGCCAGGAATGATGCAGGTATGATCCTGCCTGAGAACCGGAGGGTGGGAGAGCTGGTCTGTCCCTCTTGAGCTGTGTGTGGCTTGTGAGCAGTTCCAGTGCTTGGCGCATCACTGGCAGGGAGGCTGCCAAGTAACCCAAACCCCCAACTATCAGAGGAAACAATTTGACAAGGCCAGCATCGCTGTGTGCCCCAGGACACATCTGCCCACCCAGCACCATCACACAGCATTCTCCAAAACCTTTTGCTCGCTGAGCTGGTCATTTAGGAGTAAAATGAACTGGTAAATCACTGCATTTTCCCCTGTGTTTCAGGTTCGTCACAGGCTCAGGAAGGTGCAGTGTTCCCCAACCTGAACCACTGTCTAATTCCGTCCCCTCCAAAAAGCCCTTCACCTGCATCTGTAACGGGTGTTGCAGCAAGACCCTGGAAAATGAGGAACCACAGGGTAAGATGCCTAAAAGTACCCAGCCAAGAGGAGGAGAGGCAGTGGACACAGCGATGCCAGTCAAGGACTCATCAAGAAACTTCAGCCCAGTCTCTGGGCAAAGAACTTGCCCTCCTGAGCCAGCATGGCATGCCGGGTGCCTCCAGATCCCAAGGGCAGGGCCAGCCTGCTGGGAGCACCGGCTGGCGAAGACCTATTTCAGGACCAGCAGCTGTTGGATCAACAAGCATCAGGTACGCACACTGCCGGCAGCACTGCCTGCAGTGTGTCTGGGGAAAACAGAAGGGACTTCACAGCAGGAAAAAGCAGGCTTCTGTGTTGTCTCTGGAGTCTCCTGCCTGTTCTGTAAAAAGAACTTTTATTTGTGCTGACATTTACCTTTGTCCATCTAATGCTAAATGAAACATTTTCTCATGTTCCTTATAGCTTGAGTGTTGGAAATCTTGTATTTTCTTGAATAACAGGCCAGAATTTTCCTGTGTTCTTATTGCTCCACTCTCATGTTCCCCATGCAGGGCCAATGCCCATGTCTGTTGCAGAGCTCTTGCAGTGGTGCTTGTTCAAGACTCTCCTCGGGTAAACCCCAGGACAAGTTCCTGACATCCCACTTTGGGTTTTTTCCCCTGAAATTTACATTAATTCATGTTAGAAAGAGCTTTGGAAAATAAAGGAGGCATTAGACAAGTGTCACGTGCACCAAAACATGGTTATTTCTGAACCTGCTTACTATAAGATTAGCATCGTGTTGCTTCTTTGAAGAAATAAAACTGAGGAGTTGTGATATGACACCTTGATTTTGAAGTTAACGTAGTCATTATAGAGCAGTATAGGCAGAGAGTGCATGCCTTGTGTGGGAAGCTGGTGTGCCTTGTGCTGCTCCCAGGCCTGGCAGTTTTTGGTTCAGTTTTCAGAGCGGGAGACGGCAGAGCTGGTGTGGAGAATGCAGATATCCACACCCAGAGTGCAATTTCACCACGGTGTTTCTTTCTTTTCCTCAGGCCCATCATGAATGAGAGCTGGCTTGGAGAGATCAACCAGCACCAGCCAGCTGTCTGCTCATCAGCAAAAGCCTCAGAGAGGTTTGGGCTGATGAACACTGCTTGGCCCCTGACTGCCAGGGCCATGTTGCAGTCCTTGCCAGACAGACCCACTGCCTTAACAACATCTCAGAACAAGTCCCCAGTCCTAGAAGATACCCAGGTGGCAGAGTGTGTTGGAGCTGCGTACACAGCACAGTCTTGAAGGTTCGACGCTATCTTTCAGCAGCTTTTGCAAGCTAAACGCAGAGCTGTGCAAGTAGAGCAGTTCAAACAAATGACATGATTTGCCTTAATTAAGGCTACAGCTGGTCCAGAAATGCTTTCTTTAAAGAGCACCCAGTGATCAACAGAAGAGCTAATCAACCTCTTATTACAGAAAAACATGGTTATTTTTGTAGCCTTCATGCACTAAAACAGAACAAGTCCTAATGTATTTCCTCTCATCCACACCATGCCCTGCTCTGTGAGTCAGGCGGGGACACCGAACCAAGAAGAGCATGGAGCCTGCAGTTTGTGCAGTAGGCTGGAGGAGATGAGGGACACAGGGCATTCCCTCTCACGCTCAGCCGCCTGACCTAGCAGCAGCCCCGCGATGTATCTTTTGCAGTCCTGGATGTTTAACATGCAAGGGACAAAGCCGAGGGCTTGAGACGAAGCATTGACTGGAGCGGGTTGTAAGGGATGGGTGCGTTGCCTGAGGAAGAGCCCAGGAAGGCCGGGTGGTTTCAGAGTTTTGCCCCCATGGGAGCTCACCCTATTCACAGGCATCCGAGGTTGTTGTTGCCTGCATTGCTACGGGAGTGAATGCTGACCAAATGGCTCATCCCAATATTAACGTGTTTGTTTGCTCTGTAGCTACCTGGAAGGATTTCCCTCACTTCCTATGGATAGACATTGCATACCAGAATTTCATTAGCAAAAGTGACCTCTGTAAGCAGGTGTCAGAGCATCCCCTGCATATGCTTTTGGAGTCAGGCATGCCACCTCTAGTTTTTTTTAGATCAAATAGACTTTCCAATTTCATGTGACTGAATAATTTTAAGAAATGCTGCAGCAAAGACAAGGCAGGGAAGTAAGGCAATAATCTCTTTGGGTGAGATTCAAAACATCTGTTTTAGTGACTGCAGACTGTGAGATGCTGATCCAGATGACTGTGCCTTACAACTTTATTGATGTTGCAGTCTGAAACCAAGCGTCAGCACATTTTTTCCAGTTTAAATTACTATGTTAGATATATATTTTTAAATCAGTTGATAAAACAGTAATTACATGATGAGTTAATGAATTGGTTTATGTCTTCTTTCTACTGGTCGGCTTAACGTACAGGAGCAGAATAATAGAGAAAGCCTCAAAACTTTGTCTCGTTGTGGTGATACTTGCACCACCTTCTCCTACAAAATAGTCTGGAGCTTGAAGCTAGTTTGCCTGGTTTTGGTGAGTCCTAGAGGAGGAAATCATTCATCAAAAATCATTAAAACCTATATGTGGCATGTGATTCTGTGCAATACTATGGATGGAGGCAGGATTTCCCATCAGATGTCACCCAGCAACAGTGCCTGTATCCTTAAACAGGCTCCTAAAATTGACTTTTTGCCAGCATCGCTGACCATGACCATCTCCAAAAAAAAAATCTGACCTTGTAAGAGAAAAAAGAAAGTGGCAGCGTAGTTTTCAGAAATGCTCTGTGGCCTCCCCACCTGCTTGAAGTCTGCAGCCCTCGCTGGCAGTCAGCACTGGTGACAGTCAAGCCCTTCTCTATAGCCAGGGTCATATCAGTGGGTGATGGGTAGGACTGTCTTCTCCAAATATTCAGAACCTCCTTCTCAATTTGCATCTTTGATTTCAAAGGGGAGGAGGGGAAGAAAAAGCGTAAGTGAGTTTTTGTGCGTGGAAACTGGGACAGCTAGACGGGTCTGCACGTGTGCATCTGCAGATGCAGAACTCTGGGCATGGATCTGGAAAGTACTCTCAAAAGTGCCTGCGAGCTCATCTCGCAGCAAACACAACTTGGCTCTGTATGTGCATGGGGCAAGGAGCTTCTCTGTGGTGGTGGAGAGGGCTTGGAGAAATGATTAGAAAAAAAGCTCTGCCCTCAGGTGTGGGAAGTAAGAGTCACTGAGGGCTTCGTCAAAACCATTTAACTCGGTGTTTCCTGTTTTAAGTTCCCTTCAGGTACCCCAGTGATATCTCTCAGGGGTGCAGGCAGTGTGTGACCTTCCAAACAGCCACCCCACCCCTTACTAACCAACTCTGCCCCACTGATGGCCTAACCAAGGCAGTCACGTGCCATGTAGTGGCATGGCATATGTGTACAGAGACAGGAGAAGATGTCCACTCTACCTATCGATCACTGCATCAGCTGGTGACCCAGCACTTTCTCAGGTGTGTATCAGTAGGTATGGGTATGTAAGATGGGCTCGAAGCCACGTGCTCTCGTGTCCTGGCAGTGCCACTGTGAGGATTTAGTGTCCTGAGCTGACTTGAAGGCCTAAGGAGCAAAGCAGTTGGCAAGAGCGCTGTGGCTTTAGTGACTGTGCTGCAGCAGAAAAGTGGCAATGCTGGGAGCTGGGGGCCCCGGGGCACTTGCAGGGCAGCATCTTGATGCCGCTCTCCTCATTTGAACCTCTGGGTTATGTGCTGGAAAGCAAAAGCTCTGCTCTCAGATGGACCTTGCAGGCAGGATGCCCGATGCTTATCTGGGAGGCGTGCTCAGTCTCAAGCTGCACTGCTGACCACGTGCCCAGAGCACAGGGCAGGAGGCCAGAGAAGGACGCTCCCATGCTCAGTGAAGCAACAACGCTTAGCTCCTGGGCATTGCTCTCCTGAGGTTGATCTCCAGCTGTGTTACCCAGCAGGGCAGAGACTGGTTTCGGGCATACAGAGAGGAAGGCGAAGTGACTTGGCAGCAGAGCAGTGACATTAGTAGGAATATGACTTCCCTCCATCATGCACTCTCCTTGTTAATACAGTGTTGGCACAGGGAGTGGAGGAAGACTAATTAGCACATGAAAGCTTAGCAGGTAGCAGAGCCAGGCTTTGGTGGACAGCTCTGTTGGAGGCATGAGCTTTTTGCGTGCCACCTTCGTTCCGTCCTTTCTGGGCTATCTATCTGACCTGCTGAGTGGTATGTGCAAGCGTATGTGCTCTGAAGCTAAATGCGTAACGAGACCCATCACCAGGCTGTCATGCACGGAGCAGCAGGGAGGCTTATTAAGAGCAAGTGTGCAATCACAGCCCAACATAACGGGGAAGAAGGGCTGGTAGTCTCCTCTCTGCAGGTAGCAGGTGCACCTCAAGGTTTACCAGAGCTGCCACACTGTTGGCTGTTGCAGTTTCCAGGACAAGCCAAATAAACAGGGCTGTTGCAGATCAGATCTCCACAGCTATAACAGATCCACAGAGGAAATTGTTGCTCTGGTTTTAGTCTCTGTTTATCCACCTTCCACCTTTTTCATCTAGAAAATGTAAAAGCCAGCCAGGGCTTTAATGGGCTAATTAGGATATGTCAGGCACGATGGGCTACCCATGAATTTGATTCTCTTGGCCCAAAAGGGAAATATTTAGGGAGTTTTATCATGGTTTTCTTGTCGCCATTTCCTCTGTTAAAATCCTGTGTTGGTCCCTTGAATATGGACAAAGTAATTTAATGAACGAGCTGATTCCCATCCCTGTCTTTGCAGACTCTCTTAATATTTTTCTGGGTAGGATCCTTGCTTCCGGTTGGATGCGACCAGTTTCGGATGTACATTACCAGGGTCCATCCCCTCATTCTTGTAATGGGCCAGGAGCTGCTGATGCCTTTAAGTATCTCGCTGCCTTAATGGGATTTGCTGCCAGCTGCCAAATTGATCCCTAGTGTGTAAGCAGGAGAGAAGGATGAGAACTGCTCCCCCCTCACCTATTAATAAATCGGCATCGCAGGGAAGAGTTTTCTGCCAGGAGCTAAGTCTCATCAGCACATGCTGCTAAGGGAGGGGATGGTTAGCTGGGGGCAGCTGCCCTGCAGGGAGCAGGTCTAGGAGCAAAGGGATTTGGCCCAAAGCGACAATGCTGCAGCATTAACAGGAGCACAGTCCACCCAGGAGGCCTCTCAGCATCACTTAGCTGGTGTCCTACGAGCAGCTCTGCTGGAGTGGCTGGTGCTACCCTGCATACTGAAAGGCTCTCCTCAGCCAGAGCTTTAAAAAATAATTGGAGAAAGAAGCAGGAAGCTGCGTGCCAGCCAGCCAGTTATTTCAGTGTCTAAAATTCCTTCCTTTTCCTGAAGGGAGCGTATCCAGGACGGCATCCCACCCCAACAAAAGGGCCCTGACAAGCGAAGGCAGGTCCTGCTCAGACTTGGATTGCATTCTGCACCTCCCAGCTCTGCAGAGCCCAGCCCATTGCAGGGACCTTAGCATCCCATTTGGGGACAGGCCAAAGGGGATGCTAGCCCTGTCCAGTGTCCCCATCGCAGCTGTGTGCACAGGCCACCACCTGCACAGGGCTCCTGGCTGTCATGCTTGTTACCAAGGCCGTTACTCTCATTGAAGTCTTAGGGTTGCTTTGCACTTGGAACAAATTCATCTTCATTGCTAGATGAAAAGGAGATACTTTTTTTGGTGGCCAAGGAGGAGAATGCCCAGGAGATATTGAGGAGGGAAAGTCTCATACACACCTCCTCTTCAAATACATGCAAATGACAGGTCAGCTCAGGATCATTTCCCACATGGTTCCTTGGCTTGCTACTGTGTTCAGAGCCCAACGTGCTCAGGCTCATTGCCATGGGCAGTGTCTGCACTGGTAGGACACGGGCACTTCTGGGGTACAGTTAGTCAGATGGTTCATGGTCCAGTAATGCCAATCTCTTCATTGATAGAACAGGGTTTGAGATGGCTTAGATGTCTCCTTGGTACCACCCAGTGCCAGGTGAGATTAATCCTGCCCTGCAATAACTTTCTCAGTATGCCAGAGCATCCTGGCCACGTTTTTACTGTTGGCAGCACCTTGCTCCCCTAAAGTTCCCCTGGGGGATACTGGAAATGTCCTGGCTGAGACAAAGGACCAGCCTTGAAGAGTGGAGATGGCACAGAAAGCGTGTGACCACTGGGTTGGCGTGCCTTGTGTCAGTGTACATGGCTCCTTGAGCAGGTCTGTGAAGCTTTTGGACCTTCCAGGGAGGCACAGGCCAGGGGGCAGGTAGGGCAGGGCAGCTGCAGGACAGCAAGGAGGACTTGTCCTGGGCTGAATTCAAGGTGCCACCACAGACTGCGAGCTGGTGCTGCAGGCAGAAACCTGGCCTGCTGCAGGTGCATCTGAAAGGGCAGGTCTGCTGCCCAGTCCCCAAAAGAAGGGGATGCTGGCGAGACTTTTAGAAACCAGTCCAGCTAGCTGGGAGGTGACACAGGTAGTGGAGATCCTGTGTGGGAGGTCTCTTGCTGTCACTAGAAGACAGACAACCTGGCAGTGACAGCCTTGATCAAGCCTTAGGGGCAGTGGAGTCATTTTTAAGCTCTGCACTGGTTTCCTATGGCCCAAGGACAAATGGTGTGAGCCGAGAGGAGGTGTAGCATGGTCTTACACAGGCAACAAGAGCAGGGGCTTGCTCTGACCCGTCCCTCAAACAAGGCAACCGCCACTGGCATGTCCTCTCCCCATTGCTGTCAGAAACCTCATTGCACCTGCACATCCCCAGCTGGAGCTCAGTGTGATCATGCTAAAATTAAGGGATTGAGATAGTTTTTTAAGCATGCCAGGGGACAACGGCCTTGCAATGGGATCCTCACGCACAGCACAGCAGAAACCAGAAAAATAAAATGTTGGATTCCTGGGTGGAGAGTTGCGGTATCATTTATAAATGTAAAACCTGAGGAAGAGAGTGACTGCACATGCAACCAGGCAAGCCGCCACTTTAGCTGAAGAGCAAGAGGAACATCTTGAAATGGACGCTAGAGGGAAGAAGAGAGTCTCACAAGTGTAACTTCTAAAAGTAAAACGACTCACAAACCAAACCCAAGCGGCTCCAGAGCGTTTGGGAGACATTCAGCACACAGTGGGTTCAACATTTTCTTTTTTACCTTCTCCAGCATCCAGTGTGCTGTCCTCGTGTGATGCCCCCAAGTGTGCTATGCTGGTAGTGGCTTGCTGTATCACATATGACTTTGATTTACTTGGAAATACTTCCTTAGGAAACCTGCAATGCCCACAAAATGTAACAGAGAACATCCTGGACCCCTGCCTTGGCACTGGAAAGCCGTGGTGCTATAGGCTATCAGTGGTGCTATGAGGCATCTGATGATGCTATGTGCAATCCCAGCACTTCTTAAAGAGATGATCTTTGTCATAGGCCATAGCTGCAAGCTGCAAGCTGCAAACAGGCTCTAGACCATGCATGGCTTGAGTTCCAGCTTCTCCTCCCTTGTTGACCAGAGACCTCTCATCTCTGGAGCCCAGCAGAGCAGGAAGAGCTTCCTGGGGGCTGTGCTCCCCAGTGCTGCAGGACAAATCTCTGCTGCCAGGTCTACCAGTCTGAAACCAGTCCTCTCCCAGCCCAGCTGTGCTAAAGCTCCCTGCCACTTCTCTCCCCTTTATCCCCACCCTTATCTTTTCCATCCTTCTTCCCCTGCCCTGCTCCTGGTTCTCACCCAGCTCAGCCCACCTCCTGCAAGCGGCTGCTGGCCTCTTGGTACCTCCCAGGCAGGACCTCACTGGAAGAGCGGTGCAAGCTGGGCAGAGTTTGCATTTGTTACTGCTCTTCTCTCTTCCACGGCTTTCCACCTGCAGGGATCTTGGCCCTCCTCTTGGCAGCAGGACAGTGCTGGGAGACCCTCGTGGGTTGCAAGGGGCTTCACAGCAGCAGCCATGAAGGCTGGTCCTGAGGGCTCAACATCTGCCACCACCCAGCCCACATCACTTCTGCCCCAGCCCTTTCCCCACATGGAGCCTGGCAAAATCAACACCCAAATTCTTACTGCTGCTCTGTGGGCAGGATCAGACCTTTCTTCCCCAACAGCAAGTACCAGCCCAGTCCCTTCTCCATCCCTGGGTCACCTTGCTGCTGCAGGCTCCTGTCACCAGCATCATTCACACCTCAGGGGACATCTAGAGCCGTGACAGGGGCCTGAAGACAAGTACCACAGTACCTGCTCTCCCCACCAGCCAAAACACATGGGCCCCGGCCATGCTGGGGGACGATGCTGAGTGTGTGCTGTCTCCTGGTCATGCTCTGGGCTGATCAAGCCCACATAGACCAGGGCTGTGCCGGGGCAGGTGCTAACCAAGTGTACGGGCAATCATGGCTGCACCATCTGCCACGTAAAGGAGCTACATAGATTCAGGGAGAGAAAAAGCAAAGGTGAAACTGTTGTGGGAGCAAGAGATGGAAACCTTTGGGAGATCTGCCCCAGGAGGAAGGCACTTGGCGAGAAGAGGAAGAAGCGTACTGCAGCGGGCAGCATGGGGGGAGACGGACATGCCGGCAGCAGCAGTCAGGTTGGGAGCACCACGCCATCCTGCCACGGGAGGAGAAGCGCGTTCTGGTGGATGAGATGTGGAGCTAGTAACAAGGCAGGGCTGATGGATCCCCCTCCAAGAGCGGAGGGGTTAGAGCAAACCGTGGTGTTTCCAGACCAGCCAAATGACTCTGCTAATGTTGCATGGTCTTGCCAAGGCGAGCATCTTCTAGGGTCTGGGTATGGACCTGTCAGCCCTTACCAGAAAAATGCTGCACACCAGGAACAACAGCCAGGATCAGGACAGGGTCATCTTCTCCAGGAGAAGGGGATTTCCTGGATTAGTCACCAAATTTTCCCCTGTTCAGAAGCTCAGTCCCAAGAGCTGCTGAGACCCTCCAGGGGATGTCGCCTGCTGCCTCCCTAGGTGGGTCTTCACAGGGATAGCGAGGAATTAAAAATATTCATAGGTCTTGTAGGGTCAAAGCAACAAATATCTTTTTTTCCCCTGGATGATCACTAACAAATTCATTTTTAAATAGGAAAAAAAAGAATCTAAGCTAAAAAACTCTCTTTTCCCTGATTTGTCCTATCCCTTTTATCTAGTGTCAGTTTTGGTGATTTTGAAGAAGAAAAAGGGAGGTATTACCTTCCCCTTTGAACTGCCATTGCCCAATCCTGATTTTTTGGATTATGAACAGTCCAGGGGAAGCAGGAATCCAAACACAAACCTTTGGATTAGATTAGTGGCATGGAAAAACAAATGAGACGCTCTTGCTGCTGTGGAAAAAGTGATAACTTTAGCTTAAGATCGAGCAACTTTGCAAGTGATTTACAGAGGAAGATGAATAGGAGGGTTCAGCTTTGGGATCAGCTGCAGCTAATTCACATTGGATTTTATAACTGCCTCTTCAGAAGGCACCACCATTGCTGTGTACTGCACCTGGTGGTGGTGCAGCCCTGCCCCAGGCCATGTTGCGATGTCAGGACCAGCCAACATCGCACAGTGAGTTGCGAGAGCCCGCTACTTTCTTATCCTGGCTATGGTACAGTAAGTCAGGACAATTAGGCACCCCCTACTCACACCTGGAACTCCTGTCGCCTGGAACCATACCCGAGACTCCTGCTGCTTGGTTCATGGCTCACTTTTGTGGTTGCCTGACAAGAATTATGGCTGGAATGAAATTACACGGACCAAAGTCAATCGTCTTGCGAACCTATGAACAGCGGTCCCAAGCGAGGCCCTCTGAGCTCTCCTGGACTACAGCAGGCTGCAACCAGCATCTCCCTCTGAGGGGGATGCCTCTCAGATCTCACAAACTGTCCAGTTTATGAAACTCAGAGGACTGTTGCCAAAAACTGACGATGGGACCTGGGCTGATACCCTTCACTCCTTGAGGCTCAACCCTTCGCGTGTTGAGAAATGCTGAGACATTTGACGTGAATATTTTACTGAACTGGAGGGGAATATTTAACAGGTATACCTCTGTTTATCTACCTTTGTGTCTGTGTGCATGCATGTGTGAATTGATTCTATTGAATCACTTTGCAAATGTTGAATTAGTCAGTGATTAAGTTTTAGTAAATCTTGTGATTTACCTCAAACTGTAAATGAACCTCAGACTGCTGCTACACACATAATCCCTTAGACATAAACCGTTGCCCAAGTCTGGGACTAGGAGTTGACCCAGCTGCACCTAAGCTCCACCGGGAGTTTAGAAAGCAAGGAGGTCTTCTCTGAACCTTGTGACTTGAAAGGAAGGTCTCCCTTACCTTTCTGCACCTCTGATCTCTGTGCAAATCATGAAAAAATCAATTCTAACTCAATTGTCCTTTGTATGTTTCTCCCTTACTCTTTTGTGTTTTCAGTCTCTGTATAAATCATTCTAGTTTGATTCTAACTTGATTTTCCTTTGTACGCTTCATCCATGTATTAAGTAATAGCAAACCTTGCCATTGAACTTTGTGAAGTCACGCGTCACGTGTCAAGCACACAGCCGGGTGGGCCAAGACCCCGAAGGTGTATCCCAGCTGGATGAAGGCCTGCCTGCACCCTGCCTGCACTGGCGGAGAGCCAAGCTGCTGGCCTCCAGTCTGGGAGCAGCTTCCAGAAACCCCCAGTGTCTTGTGGGTGGCTGAGATTTTGGGTCAAGGCCTTCTCCTCTGCCTGTCCCCAGCAGAAGACTTGGGCACTGGTGATGGTGCTAGGGAGAAGGAGCATCCCATCTGTAGGATACGAGCCCAGGCAGGGGAGCAGGGAGGTCATAAGAGTCAGGATCACTGTTAAGTGCCCAACAGGACCCTGGCCCAGCCTTTCCCTCGGTGTCTTCTTTGCCTCTTCTGCCTGGTGGGGTGCAAGGGGCAAGGAGATAGGTTCATAGCAGAGATGGGCCAAAGAGATCTACTCCTTGGTGACTTTCCCCAACGTGATGTGCTGGCCCACCTGACAGACCATGATGTGGAGGCTGAATACCTCCTCTTGGGCCCTGGATACCCTGCCCTCCCCTCTGCCCTCTGCTTCTTGCTCCCCTTGTAGCCCTGCCCCTTTTCTCTCAGGTCTCTGATGTTCTTGCTCCTACCTCGAAGCTCTCCTGCTCCTACCTTGAAGCTTTCCTGCAAGCAGCATGATCTATTCACAGAATCACAGGTTGGTTGGGGTTGGAAGGGACCTCTGGAGGTCACCTGGTCCAATCTCCCTGCTCAAGCAGGGCCACCTATGGCCAGTTGCCCAAGATCGTGACCAGATAGCTTCTGAATACCTCCAAGGATGGAGATTCCACAACCTCCCCAGGCAACCCATGTGGGTTCAAGGTGTGTTTGCAGGGCCACATTTCTGGCAGTGGGTAGCTCTCGGTGCTTCCCCCTTTAGCCAACCAAGGGTCTCATTGCACGGCAGAACCAGCTCTATCCCCATTCTGCCTCTTGCTATGCCCAACTGCATTGAGGTGGCTTGGAGCGGGGAAGGGGGTTATCCACACAAGACCTGGGTACTCCTACTGTTGCGGCAGGACCAGGTGGTGTCTGTTGAATCCCCAGCTCAGCAGCCAGCCTGCCCGTCTCAGCTCTTAGGTGCTGGTGGCCAATGCTCCGGGAGCACTACACACTGCATCAGGCCATGCTGCGCAGTGCCCCCTCCGAGGGCAATACGACTGTGTGTCCATGCTCTGGAGTGTGGGACACCCGTGTGGGAATGTTGCCAGCCCTGAGCGGGACGGAGCTGCACTGCCAATACAGATGGGCAGGAAGGGAAAGGGGCTGCGGTGTGATGCTGGCATTTGGGAAGGTGGCCAAAAGTGCAAGAGGGGGAGTTTGTGTTTGTGCACTTGTGTGCGTGACTATGCATGTGTGTGTCTTCTCCCTGCCAGGTACTGCGCCCTGATGGGGACAGCTCTGGCATCACTGCCACCCTGCCCTGAGCCAAGAGCAGAGGGCACAGGAGGTCGAACCAGGGCTGCAGGGAGGGTTCAGGCTGCAGAGGGGCTCATGCTGCAGGAGCGGTTCAGGCTGCAGGAGGGCTTAGCCAGCAAGACCCTGATTGCTCCAACTCAGGCACTGCTAACCCAGGGCCAACATGGAAATAGCAAAGAGCTGCAAATGCAGTCCTCCTCCATTTGCAGCTCTTGGCAGGATTTCCGTCTGGATGCTGGATGCTTGAGCCAGCACAGTCCCCCAGGGAGGCTCTGGCAGAAAGGCTGTGAGAATCCTTTCATTCGAGACGCCCCAAGCTGTGTCCTACCCCAGGGCACAGGCCCCATCTGCCCTGCCACAGCCCTTCCCTGCTCCACAGACAGAGGAGACGAGGACCGAGCAGCTCTGCAAATCTCAGCCTTCCTGCTTCCCTCTCTTCTGAGGTGTCAGTGCAGTGGGGAGCACCTCCAGGTTCAGTTGTGTTGTCAGCTCACCCCCACACCATCAGCGGTCAAGCAGCGTTTCAGCCTCGCAGGAAGGTAGCAGAAGTCCTTTTCTCCTGCCCGTGGAGGTGCGTCACCCAAGCAAGCCCTTAAGCAGCACCCCGGGGCACATGGGGTGGGGGGGGTCAGCCCTTCTGGCAGGGCCAGTGATTTACAAAGCATCAGGCCGGATTCCCAGCTGGTGCAAACTGGTGTTGCCTTCCTGATTTTCACCCAGGCCATTTTATATGTGCTGGTTGCAGAGCTGGTCCTTCACTGTGCAAGCACTGCACCTGTCTCGGCAAGGATCCCGGGATGCTGGCAGGGTTTGACCGGTTTGTTTAATAGGCACTGGGGTTGTTGCCTGCCACATGCAATTTATTCCTGTTCTGGATCACAGAGCTTGAACCATCTTTGCTATCTTCAGTGCTTCTGCTGCGGCTTCATTTGCAACATCATGGCTGTTCAGCAGCTGCCCATGCTGCATGTTCAAGTGGAGTGCTGGAGCTGAAGGGCATCTCCCAGGCTCCCATGGAACCAGCAGGTGCTCAGCACCCATCTACATCCATGTCCTGCGCACCTCCAGGAGGCATTGCTCAAAGCTCTTGGCTTTAGTCCAGTGTGCCTTGGCCCTGGCACATTGACCCAGTGGGGCCAGGGTTCCCCATCTCCTGCTCAAGCAAATGTTGATGCTTTTCACTGGAACCATTGGCTTTTTGTGATGGGATCAGGTTGGCTTGGGATGAGAGACCCAGGGACATGCTGGTGTTGATCTGGGTGAGCAGACAGGTGCCAATTCACCTGCTCTGAGGATATTCATGATGCGGCCGGGGAGGAGGCAGCAGCAGACAGAAAATAAATAGAGCTCAAAAGCAGGAGAGAGGTGTATATAAGAGAGCATAAGAATATCTCTGCAGAGTAAATCCTTACCCTCTAACCCCTCACCCCTGGTTCTGCATTATCTCCAATTGTAGCCAGTAGCAGATGCCCAGGGAAAAGCCATCAGAGCATAGGAACAGGACAAGTAACGTCTCCTCCCCATCTTGCCCCATCTCTGCAGCTACATGCCTGTTGCACAGGACCAGTAAACATCAAAATGGGCCCAAAATGCTCTCCCAGCCTCCAGCAATCTGTAGCTCAGTGGCTGTGAATTTAAATCTTTGCATTTAATACATGGCAGATCTGGTTAGATATTTCTCCATTAAAGTCTCCCAGGCTTTTTTTTAGAGGGGCAGCATCTCTTTGCCGCTCCTTGTCCCCACGCCACAGCCCAAAGGGGGGATGCAGCTGGTGTGACTGCCAATGGCTCCATGTTTCCAAAGACTTGTTGTCCTATATATTTCTTTTTTTAAATAATGAAAGCCCAGAATAATAACAACCATGAAGGGACACAATGTTTGTTTTCCAAGCGGCTCAGAAAATGAGAGGCTGTCACTGCTCCTCATTCACAGACTGTTAATCACCTCTGATTTTCCCCGCTTTCCCCCACGCTGCCGTGCATCACCTCTCCCCTGCTCTGTGGCTTCCCCGGAGCAGGCTGTCCCACGCAGGGCCCATCCCTGAGGCTTTCCCCTTCAGCTCTGCTTTGGTTTGCAGGGGCTCATTGGTGCATCCAGAAGCTGAGGGCAGGTGTTTGCTCCGGTTCTGCAGTCTCCTGCCATGTCTTGCAGGGGCTGACGTGAGCAGTGACCCTTCATGCTGCTGGTCCCGTCTCCCCGTGCAGCACCGGACATGGGCCACCAGCATCCCTAGATGAGAAACTTGGGTGCTCTCTCTCCAAACCGTGACATGCAGGCACTTGGTGCTCCAGCATTATCCAGCCCGCAGCCCCCTGCCTTGCTCACGTGCGGTAGCTTGATGGCTCCTGCCAAATTGCAGAGCGAGCAGCAGAATCATGCATGGGAGAAGGGACTGGGGGGAGCACGCCAGGCTCCATCCCTCTGTAACATCCCAGCCAGTGTTATCCTCTGCCTGGCATGCCCATGCCCCTGAGGAGGCAGCGGGCACCATGTGAGACAGGTGAGCACCTGGTGCTGCAGGTGTGAATACTTGCACCCAAATTTCTGCCAGGGCTGCAGAGGGTCAGAGCTGTCCTGGCCATGTCCCCCGAAGCCCTTGGCACCTGGCAGGGACCCGCCACGGTGCCGAGTGCCGCTCTTCCCCGCGGCTCAGCCCTGCAGCAGCCCGCCTTTTCCTTATTTGTTTTTCTCCCCTTGAGAGCTATTCTTTCCCTCCCATATGCTGTAATAATTACAAGCGATAACTTAACAGCTGCTCTGCTATTCCGGGCTCAGCAGAGCCACGCGCCTCCGCCTTCCCTCCTTCCCACGGCTCCGGGTCAGCGTCTTGGCTCCAGCAATCAGGGATTCCTGCAATTTCTGCCACTTGGGAGGATCTGGACCCTTTTCCCCTCTGTCGCCATCTGTCTCCCGCCCGCCCACCCCAGCACCACCAAGGGGGATGGGGCTGCGACATCCATGTTACCATGGAGAAAGCTGAGCCAGCGAAGGGATGCACCCTGCATCCCAGGTGAAGGCCAGCAGAGAGGGGGCAAAAGGGATTTTCTTGTATATCGTTTTTATTATCATGTGTCTGCTGTCACTCGTGGGGTCTGCTGCAGGTGACAGCCTCCATCCTTGCTCACAACGGACGGTACCTCCTAAGCCCTCTCGCTGGAAGAGGTGGTGGCCTTAGACCTGGTGTGGCAGATGCCACCATCACAGCTGGTGGACCAAGTCCACATCCCTCAGATGAATGCAGCACCGTCACTCCTCCCATGCAACAGTGGCAATGCAAAAGTGATTACATTAAAAAAAGCTTCTCGGATTGTGCTGCTTTGGTAGCAGCCCAACACTGCAGGCTGCAGCCCACCAAGCTAAAAATGCTGCAGAGATGTAGAGCAGAGCGGAGAGGGCCAAACGCAGCTCTTTGGTGGTAAGCAATCGTAGTTGCAAAACCAGACTCATGTAATTAAAGGTTGCATCTCGTGTTGGCCTGGGCTGACCCCAGAGATGCCTTTGCTAAAGAGGTAAAGGAAGAGCAAGGAGGCTGCCCGTGGCCTGGAGGTCCTCTTCACTGTCCTGTGTTGCATGCTGCTCCAGCTGTGTTGACACACGCACACACACAGCCCGTAGCCCCCCTGGGCATGCTCTGCCACCATCGGCGCTGCACCACACCACATCCCACCCTGGTAGGCTCCCAGGGAGGTGATAGCCCTCCCCACGCAGCATCCCTGGGGTCCAGGGTAGCACCCAGTCCTCCTGCTTTGGGTGTGAAAGAGGTTTTTTTCTCCCTTTAAAAGAGATTTTTGCCTACAGTTTATCCGGTTGATGAAAGCCCAGCATGAAAATACAGCAGGATGAGGTGTTTCTGCCTGCTTCCCCCTGAAGGAAGCGCTGCATCTCCGAGCATCCCAGTCTCTCCCCGGTCAGCAAGGCTGCTGAGGCCAGAAGTGCATCTCCTGCGCAGATGAAGCTTCCCAGAAATGTGTCAAGACAGCCCCATCCATGGCGATGGTAGCGAGACGTGCGAGTCTCTGCTTCGTGCCAGCTCATCTAGCCCACGAAAGGCTGCGCTCCACTTCCCAAGCAGCGCAAATCTGCCTGCCTGCCTGCCTGCCTGCTCCCATGCAGTCCTGTACCAGCTGAATCCTGTCTTCCAAAGGCAGCATTCCCAGCACTGCTGGTTGCAGAGGGCTCAGGACAGTGACAAAACCCCATGGCAGCCTGAGGCAAGTGTCTGCAGCATGGCCAGCACCTGAATTCATTTTTGGCAAGCTGGGTAGCAGGCAGGCTGCCTGTTCTTCCTTCGTCATGTGTGCTTGGCTTTACTGAAATAGCAAAATGCTGGGGATTAAAGACAGGATTTTACTTAAGAATGGAATTTGCTAGAGGCACCAGCCTGCGGTGGTCCTGGCTCTTCTCACCCTGCACAAACATCTCATCTCCGCATGGAGATGTGTACCACAGCAGGTGACATCTTCCTCTGACACCAGCCAGCCTGTCCTTGCAGGCAGCAGATCCTGCAGGATGCCTGCGGTGGGTGTCTCTGAGGGATGGGGGCGGATGCTCTTTCTCGTGGTCCTCCCAAAGTTGTAAGTGGGAATAAAAAGTGGGAGTGTGTGAGGAGAGTCTTCCCAAGAATTTTGCCTCCCAGGCTAGGAATGCTGCTGCTGGCCCCACTTCAACACGGTGGTGGGTAAGGTCAGGGTCTGTGGCCGGGGCTTTTGTGTGCGCAGAGGCTTTTCACTCAGCAGGGCGACCATGAAAATCGCATCCTTCTGCTTTTGGGTTGGCAGCCATGATGCTGTGTCTTGAACTACTCTCCACCCAGAGGGCATTTGGAAGAGGTGACATGGTGCTTATCTGGGCTGGCTTTGATGCTTGGTAGCTCTGCGGGACCACCAAGCACAGGCTTCAGTGCCAGTGCTGGTGGCACTGGGACATGCTGGAGTACCGCTTGCCGGGGGCAGAAACACGTGCCTCGCTTACACCTCCCACGCGGGAGTAGGCAGCCCCAGGAAGAGGCGGCTTGAAAAGCCTGTGCCATCTCATGCGGGCGAGCTGGCAGCTCCATCTGGCTCCACTTCAGTGGAGCTCTCTGAGGAGCTGCCGAGGGTGGCCGGTGGGGTCTGTGGGTGGTGGGCCAGGAGCGGGCGAGGAGGAAGAGGTGGAGGCGGAGAAGGAGGAGCGGGTGGGATACACGTGGCCCGCACTGCCAAGTTTCTCTTGGAGGGTGCTAACCCTTCATTAAAGCAACCTCTCTGTCCCGTGGGTGGGATGGTGGGTTTAGGGGCCCATTCCTGGTGTGTTGCTGTTGCTCAGCTGGAGGGGAAGGTGCTATCGGGGCTGCAGCAGTGACCTGGGGACATGCTGGGCTTCATGCCCAGGAGCTTCATCCCACAAGTACCCCAAGCCGCCACGTGCCTTTGCCATACAGTAAAGTCTCTTTGAGGCTCTGCTCATTTTCTCAGGTCTCACACTTTGCTTTTACTCTCCAAAAAGGCGGTGAAATGTTTTTCTTCAAGCTAGTGGTGTGATAGCAGAGTCATTGAAACAGGGCAGCTGGAGTATTTGTTAGGATAAAAACACATGGGGTTAGCACCGTATCCTTCGCCTCTCTGAGCTCAAGCTAATTCACAGCAAAATTACAGTCCTTATCTCCATCCAAGTTTTGCAGCAGGGTAACTGCAGCCATTTGGTTATTGGCTTCTTCATTTCAATCTCTTTGATCATGTGCCACAATTAATCTGATCTCTACGAGGCAGGATGAGTAGGAGTTAGAAGCAAAATTGTAATCGTCTGTGCCTTTGGCATGCAGGAATGGAATAATTTTGTAGTCTCATCTCTGTGCTGGTAGCTCTAGGAAAAGCCTCCATCACTTTAACAGCTAACACCACCATGCAAGGCTAAGGGACACTGATAAAAATGGAAATACTTGGACTCAGGTACCATCACTGTTCCTTGTTCACTCATTTTTGCGGAGCTCAGCATCTCCATGCTACAAACCACCATGGTCAATGCCTGCAACCCGGTTGGTGTCAATGAGCTCTGGGCATGAAGACAAGTCTATAATAAGCTCCCGGGAACCTTGTCGGTGTTTGGTCTCACCTGCCCTGTCACGATACCAGGCAGCTAATCTCCAGCATTGTTTCATTGCCTGAGTCAAAGGAAACATGAGATTTTAGTGCCCTGGGAGGAGCGGGGCAGGTGGAAGGGGCATGGGGAGGTGACACCGTGCTGCCCAGCCCTGCCCTGGCTCTCCTGGCACTTTTTCCTTGCCACATCCCACCAGTGCAGTGCTGGCACTGCTTTTTCTAGCCTGACAGCTGAGATAGAAGTGTTTCCCCTCGTATAGCCCAGACCGCCTTTGTCCCCACTGCAGATCATTGCTTTTTGTTCTGCCTACACAAACACAGATCTCCATCACAGCCCTTTCTGTATTTGAAACATCTCCTCAGCCTTGCCTTTCCTAGACAAAATTATCCCCGTTCCTTTACTGACCCCTGCCTGATCACTTTGCTCCCCATCTGATTGCTTAACTCTCTTTGAGGGTTTCTTACCCGTCTTGAAATGCATTACCAGCACAGAGCAGAGCTAACCATGCAAGGGACCTGTTTTGCACAATCCAACAAGGCATGATTAACCCATACTGTGGATTATGATGAAAAGTACCTTTTCTATAGAAATTCTTCCTTTCCATCCTCCATTCGTCCAACTGATTATCTCATCTCACCCTCACTTCTGTTGAATTTTGTTCTGGGTGTTTTTTTCCAGAATCTTTCTCTGACTTCTCCAGACTGTTTTGAATCATAATCCCTTTCTCAGGGGTGCTGGCAATTCCTTCTGTTTGCTGTTATCTCCGAACTGAATACCTGAGTGGGTTAACAATTTTGACCTGAGCAACCAGTAAATATGCTCTGTGCACTCCCTGTGCATCTCTACAATTGTTCCCCAGACTTACCTATGAGAATATTTTATCCATTACAATGCCTGAAGTCTTACTAACATCAAAATATGTTGTCTTCTGCTTTTCCCTCTCCCCAAAGCCGGTGGCTCCACTGCAGGATGTGGTTGGATGGGTTTGACACAGCTCACCCTTGACAAATCCCAGTTGGTGATGGCAGGGGATAGTTTAGGCTTGCTCCACTCACTGGAGCAAAAGCAAGAACCAGGCGGAAGATGTGAGCAATGGGGGCTGCTCTCCATCTGGTGTTTCACTGTATGGTCTTGGTTGCATTGAAGAGAAGCCCAGGGTGTCACGCGCAGTCTGACTGGCCTTGCTAACAGTGCATGATAATAGCTGTGGATTGCATCTCCCCGCAGTCTCTCATGCTCTTCACTGCAACACCAGCACCTCCCTGCCAGGCAAAACTGGTGCGTGATCTCAAAAATAAGCATATCCCAGGGGAAGACTTAAGACGAAGGCTATCCTCTCTGGCTGTCCCTCTGGATTTGTCCCCCAGTGTCTTTGTGGTGCTTCTTGCCAGATGCCAGTCGTCACCACTGGTTATCGATAACCTTCGTCTCCCCCTCCACCCCCAGAGGCTGGCTCTGTCAGGGAAAAGCCAGCACATTTCATCTCTGTATGGTTTCCAGGTGCTCAACCCTAGCTGTCAGCCTCCTCAGAGTTTCCCACATGGAGCAGACCCACTTTGCAAAACAGTTTTAGAAGGAAGCCCAGTGAAAACCAATTTAGTCTGAGAAGCCTAAATGAGCTCTCATTAAAATACCTTCAGAGGAGGACTGGCAGAAAGATGCTAGCTCTCAGATGGGACTCCTGTCTGGCACCAGAAGAAAAATGAGAGAAGAGGAGGCGGTTATTAATGCAGGTTTACGGGCAGAGGGGTGGTTCACAAGTCCCTGCAGCCCCATGTGTGGCCCAGGCTGGGTTCAGCCCTTCTCCTGGCTGTCCCCCACCCTCAGCCTGCCCAAAAGCTCATGCAAGGAGCTGTGACTGGTGCTCACTGCTCCCGCATCCACCTCTGCTGCGGGGTGATGGGCTGGAGCAGAACCATGCTTCCTCCTCTCCAGCACTGTGGGATGCGGATGCTGATTGCCCCATTCCTCTTTCTGGCTGGGCTGGGGTGTCCAAATACCCCAAACTGATGCTGGCTTCGGGGAAGAAGTTTTATTGCCTTATGAATGACAATAGGCAACTAGTTGGCGCTCAGCAAGGTGCAATTTTGGGGTCCGTAACTGCTGTGAGCCCTGCACACATGCAAAACCTTAATATGCACCTGCACATTTCTGAACAAGCTTTGACAACTGATCCCCATGGTTCTGGGTCCCCGTGGGGATGCAGGGTGGACTCCCTCCCCACACACCCTCAGGAAGTGAGCTATTCCCTTCCTAAGCCCCATCAGAGGACAACAGGGGCCAGGGAGGTGGGAAGATGTTGAGACTCGAGGGCCGAGAACCCAAAAGGACCATTTCTCTGCTCAAGCGGTCATGCTTCTGTTCACAGCACCGGGGCTGAGGGAAAGGATTGGCTATGTTATCACTTTCCCCAAATCCCCCTCACAGACCCTGAGGGTTTCTTGGCTGCCCAGGGAAACTCCCAGGTGTTTCAGTTCTGGTGTAATTATGACAGGCAATATAAAATCAGCCAAGAGCTGTATTGACAGCCTCATTTGGAACACAATGGACTAATGGTCTCTTCAGTTTAATTAAGGATTTTTTGATGAATTATAAATTAACCTGAATTAAGAGTGTTTATTTCAAATGAGAGTATATACAAAAAGACTTAATGTGGTTCCACTAATCTAAATCTGCAGTCCTCATTAGTTTGGATTCATTTTCCAAGAGTGCACATGACATTTTTATTGGTATAAATACCAGTCAGACATGTGGCAAGTGTTTTGAAAGTGAAATGTTTTTGTCTTCTAAGGGGTGCAACACTTGATATAAACACATCTTTTAAGCATCTTGTACAGGTACTTCCTTCCCAGGCAAGAATAAGCTATGCCAATGTAAAGGATGCTGCTTTAATTTTACAGGGTGATATATATATATATATTTGTGCAAAAGAATGACTGGGAAACTTGTTCCACTTTAATTACTCCAATAGCTTTAAATCAATGCAACTTCTGAATGCTAACAAGGCTTGAAGCAGTGGCCAGAAAGTGGCAGCAGAAGTATCTGTGGTGGTTTACGATCTGTTTTCCCTCCCATTCCCTCCCCTCTCCCTCCTCTCCAAGCTGCTCAGTACTCTCTGACTGCTCAGGATTGATGCACCCATTGCAGAAACTGTGGGAAAGGTTGGGGAACCTCTTCTCATCCCCATAGCACACTCAACCAGGTGTAGCTTGGACAGCCATGGTTCCCTCTGAAGTTCCTCCACTGCCCAGCTGGATCCCTTTAGGAAACAGCCCCCACAAGTCACTTTTCTGCGCAGGGGAAGCCCCCTCAGAGTGCCCCATCCAGTGCAGCTGCTGGGTCACTGCTTCAAAAGCTGCGTAGTAATTGTATTCATCAAACTCTGCATTGCAAAAAAAATCTTTAAAGTACTATGTTTTGCACTACTGTCCTTAATGCCGTTGATGAGACTGGGTGGTTTTGAGTGCAGGGTAGGGCGGTCCACAGCCCTCTGCACAGCGGAACCAGGGGAAACAACCCACTTGTTGTGTTGGAGTTGTGGTACCACCCAGATCATCAAACAGAAACCACTGCTCCACCAGGGACGTCACCATCTCAGCACACACCACGAGGAGAGGGGTGATGACCTTTGCTTTGGAGAAGAGATGCCAGAGCCCGGACCTCAGTTACACTTCTGCAGTACAAGGAAACCTTCTGCGGGTGGCTGAGTCAGTCTGTGAACAACCTGCCTGGCATCACCCAAGAAATCAGCTGCAGAGTCAGGTGCTGAAGCCTGCTTTTCTGCGCACAGCTCAGGTGCTTGCAGACACTTGCAGGTGCGTAGGAGTGAGCTCGTCCTGGGAAAGAGAGACCAGTGGACTTTAGATGGGAGAAAAGCCATGGCTTGCCATTGCTCCCATGTCCTGCCAGCTCAGGGCAAAGCAGCAGCCAAGCTGGCTTTCAAATCCAAGCAGCTCCTCTGCAAGAAAGGGAAACAGGCCGAGAAGAAAGGAGAACTGCATTTTTAAAAATGTTTGCTCCAAGTAACCCCTCCGCCTCAGGGTCTCAGGGCTGAAAGGCAGAGAAAAAGGGCTTGTTGACCTGATGTTAACCTTCAGCTGTCAGCCCTTCAGCTCCCTGGTCCTCACATGCTGCTGCTTAATCCGGGAGGAAAAAAAGTACAAAGCCTGCCCAGAGCCTGTGCCATCTCATTAACATTTGGCTGAAGTGAGATTTTTATCTTGCACTGTGAGTGCAGTGGCTGCAGTTTAAATAGCGCTTTGCTCTGCCGTTGCCTTTCTGGGATGTCCCGGCGGTGTAGGGGTTTATCATGGCTTCTGCAGCGCCGTGCTTTGGGTCTGGGGTCCCTGAGGTGATCACCAGCTAGCAAAATGTAAGCCAGGCAGAGGCATTGGCATTTTTTTGGTTTCATGAAAACTTGAAAAGATGTCTGTGAGGTTGCATGGTCCTTCTTTTGGCCAACTTGAGGTGGTTCCCAGTAGGCACAAGACACAAACCAAACACGGGTTTGGCTGGTGCCTGGAACCTATTGTTGGGGTTGGCGATCCCACGGGGCCATAAAAGCCAGACCGCAGTGTCCAGCTTGCCATCAACACCCCTTGCCATGTGTATCCAGAAGAAGGGAAGGTCAGAGGGACAGTCAAGGAAGACATCATATGGGAGGGACAACAAGGAGCACATGGGCATCTTGAGCTTCAGCCAGCCGTCTCCTGCCCACACGCCTGTGCAGACTTCACTTCATTAAACATTAAAGCTCTGCAGTTGCCTGAGCTAGCAAATATTACATGTGGTTCAGCACACATGAAGTTGGCAGGGGGACCTGCTGCCCTGGGGGTTGGCACGGTGCTGGCAAAGGTTTTCTCTTCCCAGCTGGGAGCCGGCGCTGGTGAAAGCATGTTCCTGTCTGACGAGCGCGTTGGAGGATGGAGGTAGGTGGCTTTATGCTCTGTAACATGAGTGGTGTGCTTTTGGTGGTGGAGAAACATGGCTGCAGGCTGAATAGGGTTGCGTGAGCTTGCACAGGGAGCTTCAACCCTCTAAGAGATGGATGATCCTCTGTAGGCTTGGTGGGATTCTTCAGTGGAAGGACCTCTGTTTCTGCTAAGTTTAACAAATCACCCTTTAGCAATAAGTTGGTTGAGGCTGCGGCTTGGTTTCTTTGATGTAGGCTAGCAGCTGAGGACACGCACTACAGGGAGAAATCACTCACTGTCAGGCTTTCCTGGTGATAAGCTGTAGGACAGCTCTGATCCTGGGAGACCTAATGGGGCAAGACTGGGATCCATGTGGCTGCTTAACCACGAGTAAGGAGAAAATCCCGTACTAGGTCAGACCAAGGGTCTGAGTCGCTGAGTGTCCTAGCGAGCCTTCAGGGAGCAGTAGGTGCTCCCATGGGCAAGTTGCTTAGCACTCCCTCAATTCCCACCCCTTGTCATCTCCTCCAGGAGTGAGGCCCACCTGGGCAGAGCGTGGCCCATATGTCCCTTCACCAGTCTCTACTAACACAGGTTAAGAGCACAGCCTCACATGCTTCCTAAACAGCATGTGTCTGGTTTTTGTAATCCAGATGATTTTTTTTTTCCCCACCAACTTGTCCAGTCTCATCTTGAACCCATGAAAACGCTCACAGCTGACAGCATCCTTGGCCAAGTTGTTCCCCAGCTCTGTCCCCCACTGCATGAGGACCTGTGTGCTTTGAAATCAGCTCCAGTTTTTGCACTGGGAAAAGGCAGCAAGCCAATCCCTATCAGTCTTCTTTGAGCCATGCATGATTTCATAGCCCTCTACCATAACCTCTTCAGTCATGTCTTTTCCAGACTGAGGAGTCCTGGCGTGCACAAGTCCTTGCTTGCAGGGAAGCTCCTCCAGACCTTTGATCCTCCTTCATCCCCTTCTCCATGTTGCCCTATTATATTTTGGGTTTGAGGCTGCAAAGAGGTGCCTTTTGGGGCACAGGTCAGTACGATGGCTTGGCGAGCATGCCTGCCCTGCAGCTCTCGATCCCTCCAGATGCTGCTGTTTCTTGGCCGCAGGCTCTGCCAGCTCCTGTGATCCCGTTTGCTTAAGTAATTGGCACTGCATACCATGCATAACCAGCTTGTTATTATATTTATTTTTTTTTATCCAGGATTCTTTCTCCTCTGAAGGGAAGAGGTGGCGTCTGGGTGTTTTTATGAGCATTGGCCTGTCTCCTGACTGCAAAGCTGTCCTCCCAGTGTTAAATCTGCTTGGTTTTCCTGCACAGACCCCCCATGGTGTGTAAGGGACCATAGGTGAAAGCCTGGTGTTGTCTGAGAGCTGAAGGGAACACATTTAGTGCTGTACCAGCTCCTTCCCTTTGCTTTTCTCCCAGATAAAACGTATTTACAAGACAACATAGAAAAGCAAAGCAAGCAAACAAACCTCACTGTGGTCAATTCTCTCCTGGCTTATTTCACGCCAGTAAGTCAGTGATGGACTCAAACTGGAACTTCAAACTTCTTTGAAGGCATTCAGCCTATTATAAAAGCAAGAACTAGCTGCACGGTTTGGGTCCCGAGATGAACTTTGCTGCAGGTGAGGCTGTAATGTGAATCTGTCTTGAGGAATAATAACTCTTTTTTTTTTTTTTTTGCTACAATTTTTCCTTCCTCTTGGCCTCACCGCAAATCTGTTCTCACCACTCAGCTCTAATCTTTTCTTTGGCAGCTAAAACTGTTATCTTTATTGTTTCAGGGCTTAGCTTCTTCCTGTTAGATCTCCTAATTGGATTTTTACTCTCCTATCCATTTAGTCTCTTCTATGCGTTCAGTAAAACCCTTTAACCCTTCGGCACCCCTCCGCCTCGCTAACTGGTTACCCTTGAAGGTGCTCCTCTTCCCACGGCACTCTGATTTATCTCCTCTCCCTGATTTGCATGGGTACGGCTTTCCTAAGCAACGGCTGTCGTCTCCAGTCTCACTGTAGATAACATGCTTCATCACCATCTCCTTCACTCTTTGCAGGCTGCAAAGACTTGTTGGATTTTTACCAAGAATAAGCAAAACAACCCACATCACCCTTTAAAAGAAGGTCTGTGGCCACTCTAGGGCCAAAAATCATCCAGAAATGATGACATTTTAGCTGTGGCTAGCAAAAGGCTGCTGCTTTATCCAGATTTGCCTCCCACCTCAGAGGAGATAGACGTCCAGCAAGACCAGGTGTCAGTCCCATACTTCTGGCTGTCTTAAGAATATTAGCAGCCACCAGAGAGGTGATGTAGCAGTGGGGCTGCATCCACTTGTGGCTCTGCCATGGGCATCTGGGCTGACCGCGGGCAGGTTGCTCAATCCTCTTTGGAAAATGCAGATCATAAAATGTGCTTTTTTCCACCTCCCATCAATCTTGCTCCTTTGGCTTGCAAGCTCTGCAGGACAGGGTCTTGCCTATGCAGTGCCTCACGTAACAGGGTCGGGGTCTTCACTGGAGGCTTTGAGCATGCCAAGATTGATCCAGTTGCATGGCAGGTGCTTTCCGTACAGCTGCAATGATCTCTGTCCTCGGTACCAGCAATGACCTCTGTCCTCTCCATGAGTAAATCAGTGCAAACCTGGGAAAATCGTGCTTTGGTTTATCCAGCCAGCAGATATGCCTAAAGCTGTCCTTTGAGCACAGGTAAACTGGCAATGGGATCTGGTATGGAGGGGACTTGGGTACCCCATATCCAAAAAATGGGCTGTTGGGCCATGCAGCTCATCTCATAGGAGGAGGATGGAGCCAAGGCAATGGCATCACGCCACTGGTCTGGTTTTTTTCATCAGGCTGCAGTGATGCAGTGCTGTGATTTTCAAGCAGCCAGGGTCTTCGTTTGTATGTGTCTTTATTATAACTCAGGGCACAATGAAGCAAGCTCTACTCCAATCAAGCCCAGCGGTGGCAAACGTGGTGGAATAAGACCTCTGCTTAGCAAGATGCTGAGATGTAAGTACAAAGGGAGGAAAAAGGGGGATAAGGGATACCAACATCCCTACCACCTGGCTGCTCAACCTAGGTCCAGGTAACTGGCTCTTGACAGGCCTTGATGGACCTGGTGCCTCTCCTCCTTTCATGCTTTTTTCCAGCCTTTTTACAACCTCAGAGCTGTTGTGTTTGTAATGCTGGAGTGTGTTGCCATGGTTAAAGCTCTTATTCACAGCACGGTTCGCATCTTACCTGTGAGGCAGATAGATATGGAGGTGGAGATGTGCATGAATACACGTGTTTACCCTCATTACAGTTCCCACTGGGCACGTGGAAAAACAAATCTGATGGGGAATGAAAACCCTTCAGGGGGAATGGGGAGAGAGGGAGAGTGCCACCTCGGAGGAGTTTGTCTGAGGAAGACATAGGCTAAGCCAAAAGTATGGGAAACAAGAGATGATCACCTGAGAGCAGGTGATGTGGGGAGGCCAGAGATGGGCATAGGTTTGTGGGAGGTATTATTGGACCGAGAAAATACACAACTTCAAGCCAAGTCTATTCTAAGGGTGCAGTGTCCATGTGGAAAAGTGGGGGTCATGGTTCCTTCCCTGTACACCATTCCCACACTGGCAGTGCCAACACAGCCTTCTTCCTCACCCCCGGCATTTTCCTGGGCTCTGGTTGCTCTGAATGCTAAAGGGGTTTGCAGGTTTTCTTTTTTCCTTTTTTAGATGTGCTTATCAAATATGTATTTTTTTTTCTTAATTTTACTTTACTCTTATTTTATAATATTATTTATTTGAGGTAGGGGGAGATGGGGAATCAGGTCTTTGGCACGTTCCCGCAGGGTATTCTTGTCCAGAGAAAAGTGATAGCAAAAACTTTGGCTTTTAGCCTCTTAGGGTTTTTTGCTTTGGTGTATCAGGCCAAGATCATTTTATTGTTGTTACTTAGAGACTGATTCAGAATAATGAATCTGCTAGGAAAGACGGACCAAGTTCCTGAGTTTTGTGGCTAAAGTTATTATACAAGTTTGAACTGATGGGACAGTTCTGAACCGCTTCACTCAAACATGCATCAAATGAAGAATTGAATCAATAACTGCTGGGCCCTCTTCCAGCCCCTCCAGAAAGAGCTGATTGATTTCTCTCTTTCCACCAGCCCACCAGCTTTGGTGGTGGCTAGCTGGCGATTTTGGGCAGCTCCCAAAGGTGTAACCGCTTGAAGGGAAATCACACTGTGATGCTGCATCCAGATACAGTCTTATCCCATCGTGCCACTGCATCCATGCATGTGATGTTGTATGGCTGTGGATGGGACATCTGCACTGACAACGGTCAGAGCAGCTCTTGCTTGGAGAAGCAAGAAGGGGCAAAACTGAGCCACTGGACCCTGGAAAAGACTACCTGCTTGCTGCCCTGGATGGTTAACTGGTTGAGTCCACTCTGCTCCACCACGGTGTTAGTTTAGCACTTTTCATTGCTATGTTTTAGCCTTGTCACATGATGACACTCATAGTGACATGGTGGAGGAGGTTTCTGCTGGGACCCTCTTCCATTATAATCCTTTCAAAGGGTCCACGTTCAGATGTCTCATCTGTCTGGACGAATGTCCATTGTCCAGTGACACAACAGCTTTGCTGACAGCTGGGCTGCAGGAGAGCTGTGCAGAAGGGGATTTTGTGCTCCCTCCCCATGCTGGCAGCATCTTCAGGTCTAGAAGGAGCTGGTGAGTCCTGGAGGAGGGAGCTGAGCTCACTCGCCCTATCCACCAGCGCGGCCCATGCCTGGACAAAATGTGTGGGGCTGGTTGGTGGTGACTCCTAGCTAAGGAGTGAGGCCCAGGTCCTCTGGAGTATTTTGGTATCTCACATCCTTTGATTTTGCCTGGAGACAGGACACATCTCCCATCTAACATGAGGCACTTGACTATGCATGGTTATACCTGGCTCCTGCCTACATGGAGGAGGGAGATGGCACCTCCAGCCATCTAAGAGAGAAGTCGCTCTCAGGTGTGTTTTTTCCATTGACTGAAAATCTCCCCAGGAGACTGAGACCCAAGATTAGCTGCCTACATTAAAACCTGAGATAAGAGATGGCGCGCCAGGGGGCTGGAACTTCACTCCTGGCTCAGGTGGGGACAGATGGGTAGAGGATAAAGGGGAATGCTTCTAAATCATGTGCAAGAAGTGCAGAAATGGCTCTTTCTCCACCAGAGGAATGCTGGTATAACCCCAGCTCGGTGTTTGTGACAAGCCCCACCGCTCGCCAGAGCTGGCCATTTGCCTTTTGCATGGGTGCAACATTGCAGCTCACTGTCATGTGCTGCTACACCATGGCGATGCCCAGCCAGCCAGGTCTTACTGCTTTGCAATTTTGTTCGGCCCTCATAACCTGCTGTTAAAAGCACTAACAGCACTCGTGGGGATGTCCTTTCCTATCCACCTGGCTCCGTGCTGATACACACCTGTTCTCTTGCCATGTTGTCTGTTCCCTTTGGGAAGACTCCCAGAAATACCCTTGTTTTCTCCCTCCTGTGCTGTGTGTGCCAGTGGGGCTGCAGCCCTGCCTGACAGCTGCCACCCTCCCCAAGCTTTGTAATTGGGATGATGGAGCTAATGAGTAGGTGAAATCCATCCCATTGCTTTCTGTGATTGGCGTTCCCCTTCTCCTCCTACATTGAGTCAATGGAGAAATCTGGTATCTGAGCCAAACAAGGGACGTCTGTAACCATGGTCCTACTAGCACTGCTGGAGGCTGATGCCAAGGATGAGCAGAGCAACCTCAGAGCCACATGGACACCTCCCTGTGCATTTGTCTACTCCATAAAATCACCACAAATTAACTGTAGGTATGTCATGAAAATGAATGAGTTAAAGTCCTTTACAGCCTCGCGTGGGCCATCTTCTGCAGAAACAGTGCCCTTAATTCAATCATACCTTATTTGTGAGGTGCTGTGTCGAGCCTGAAGGCAGGGAAGGCAGTCTGGGTGCCTGGCACTGTGCAGGCAACATGCGGGTCTGCTGGGAAAAGGCTGCTGCAGCTCATCTGCGTCCACCTGCGGAGCGGAGTGGGGTGAGGAGCCAGCCTGGATTCGTTAATTGCTGCTAGCACTGGGTGGCAAGCAAACCAGCCCCAAGTGCTGGCCGCAGGAGTGGATTGCACCTCGGCAGCATAGCTAATTGATGGAGTGAAATGAGTGTTTGGGAGGTGGTATAATGGAGAGGTGAGTCAGGCACAGCAGCACACGTAGCTGATCCTACAGTTCCTCCCTCCAGCATGCTCAGACCACGCCTCAGGTCTTCTTCTCCCAGGAGCTGGCAAAACCTCAGCTGCCTTCTGCTGGGGAGAATAAATGACAGGCAGCAGGGTTAGCAGAAACCAGGTGCTTATCCCAGCGGCTCAGCATCTGCTCTGGGCTTGGAGGATGTTATCCTGCGACTTTGTTCCATGAGCAGGAAGGAGATGTGCATAGATGCCTGGGTTGGAGACTCTAAGGGGCTCGAGGGAAGGAACTCTGCCAGGATACCTGGGTGCCTGTTGTCATCCCTGTTGTCCATCCCCCTACCACCACCACCAAGATGACATGGTGGTCTCTCTTCAGTATCTACCCAGGCACCTGGACCTACCCCACCTTGAGAAGGAGCCTGGTTGGTCTAACCCTCCCCAGCTGTGGAAAATCAAAATGTACCAGTTCCCACCACTAGCACTGAAGGCACAAAGATGATGGCTGCTGCTTTCACTTAGGTGTGCACCTTGGTAGCAGCTGCGCGTGTTTGAGCAGGGAAGCCAGCATCAAGGATGGTCCGTCTGCATTGTGCACCTGAGTCCCCAGTGCTCATGAGGGGCTTTAGAGCTCCAGTTCTGGGCTCTGTAGAAAACATGTTGCAGGGTCTGGGTGGGAGAAAAAAACACCCTTGCAACTGCATCTGAGCCAGAAAGCATCCCTGAAGCTGTGAGTCTGTGGGTCCATGTCCATGCTGCATGGTCTGGGGCAGAGCTAGGCAGGTGGAAGCAGCCGCACGAGGAGCACCCTGCCAGGGCTGGGGAAGCTCCGTCGCTCCCAGGCAGAGGTGAACCGGGCGCTGGCTCTCCCCGGTGAGGTGACCACCGGGGTCTGGGCTGGAGCCAGGAGGTGGAGAGGACATGCAGAACAGCCCAGGCTTTCAAACTCGGTTTTTGCAGTCAGAGGGAAGAGCTCTTTTCCCTTCCCTTCCCTTCTCCACGGCTCTTTTGTTTTCCGCAGCCCAACAGAAGAGGCTTCCAGTAAGCGGCAGGGGTGGGGGCAGAGCCCACCCGCACAAAGGCAGCTCCCCATGGGCTGTGTGACCGCTGTCACGCTTTTTTGCTTAAATAAATGCCAGCAGCGGATGACGTGGGGCTGGTGCTCCCCAGCCCTGGGGCTGATTGGTCCCAGCTCAGGTTTGAACGCCAAGGTGTCCTGGCAACGAGAAGCAGAGGAGCCAGACTTTCCCATCCCCGCTCCTCTCCGGGAGCGCGGCGGGCGCTGGGAAAAGGCGGGCACCGCAGAGCAAGGAGCGGCGTGCGGGTCACCGGCCCTTCCTCCAGGTACCCAATGCGCGGTCCCGGCCCGTAGCCCAGCCTGGACTCTGGGGCTGGGATGAGTTCTGCCCAGCGCGGGTGTTGGGTGTTCGCCGCTGGTGTTGACTTTTCAGGGCGCTCAGCCAGCACCTGCACAGACACAGCAGCAGAGGAGCTTGTTTTAAGTGGGAGGACAGCAGGGGAAATCACTGGGGTTTTGGGGTTCTTGAAAGTGACTGTTCAGTGGGGCTTGTGGGAGGGCTGCTTGGGGAGAAGTTGTGTGGGCAGAGGGGAGTGAAGGGGCCTTCAGACAGTTGTGTGGTCAGCTCTCTTGCCCCAAGAGGACGGAGCAGGTGATTTAGGGTAGGTTTGGGTTCACCTCGCTAATCAAACTCACAAAAGCTCTGCAGGGCACCCAGGGCTAGAAGCTGTGCTAGAAGAAGGTGGCTTTAAATTGAAATGAAAGTGCTTTTCCTGCTGATAGGGAGCTGCTCTGCTTTTGCCTCAGCGTGACCCACCTGCACGCCCGTCCCCCTGGAGCCAGGGGGGTGAGGAAGGAAGGGCCCCCCGGGGCTCAGCTGCGTGCAGGGAAGCAAGGGGCATTGGGGGGGGGCACGCTGTAAAGAAAGGGCTTTTTCATCCACTTGGGAGATAGGAGCAGAGATGCAAGGAGCTGGCAGGGGGAGGACACTTGCCTGCACAGGGAGGCAACGCTCAGCACAGTGCATTTTTGCACCCATCAAAACCAGCAGAGCCACACGTGTGAAACCCTGTGCCAGGCGTTAATGATGGGGCAGGTCTGAACTGTCCAAGATGAGAAACCCCCTCCACAGGGTAACATCCATCCCAGAGGAGCCTCCTGGCTCGGTGGCAGGTCGCAAGCTTGCAGAAGGGCTGGCGTCCTGCACGGATTCAGTGGGATGCATTGAAAAGCAGCACCACAACTCAGAAAAGTCTTGGTGCCGTAATTGGGGGACAGAGTGGGCTGGCAATGCTAAGACCTTTTGGCTCACGGCTTGTGTTATTTATCAGGGCACAGGGCTGGTGGCTGCCTGAACAAGCCTTTCCCGTACACCCGAAGGCACGGGGAGACTTGGAGATCCCTCCTAGCATCATGCTTGTAGCAGAAGAGCAGTTCCTCAGCATTCTGGTGGCAGGGAAAAGCAAAGGGCCATCGCAAAATGAGCAGAGAGGGTTTTGCTGACAGCGTGTCAAGCAGAGCCGGAGCAGGAGGGGGATCCTTGGGCTGAGGGGGCATATTTGATTTGCCCCATCCCCGAAACAGCATTTGGAGTCTTTGTCCAGAGATCCCTCGGGAGCACACCTGGCACAGGGCACATGCTTTGGCAAAGTGACTGCAGCCATACAGCTGTTTCCCTCCAACTCCCCAGGCAGATCACAGCTGAATCTGTCCCTGGAGTGGGGTGATGGAGCATAGGAGCCATCCCGGACCATTCTCCATACACAGGGACTTTGGGAGCAGGACATGACAAGGGCTCCTCTGCCAAAGAAGTCCCCAAACCAATGGTGCAATCACCAAGCAGCCTCATGATGGGAAGCAAACTTCTGGTTATTGCTGACCTGGATTTGCACTGATGACCTGGAGGTGTAAGATTAGCATAGCCAGCCCATCCCCGGGCTGTGGGGGGATTAGAGGGAGGGAAAGGGTCATGCCTGTTACATAGATAATTTTTCACTGTTTAAATGGGAATATGTAGCACAAGTTGTCAGTTAAAAAAAAAATAAAATCTTGCATCATGCAGTGTTGCCAAAGTTTACAGTTTTAGAGGGAGCCTTACAGCAGTATAGGCTTTGCCTAGAAGACCCAGTTGCTGGATCTGTGAGATCAATGATGCTTTTTGTATCTAAATAAAAGTTAAAGAAAAACTTCTGTCTCATGTAATTAGAGGAGGTTTGACCTAGATGAACCTGGAAATTCAGAATCCTAAAGGTGGATGAAATGAATTGAGTATTTTAATTACTTATTCAACAATCATGGTTTTAGAGCCAATTTTTAAAGTTCAACAACTTGGGACTGGGCGATGCTGCTCCTACTTCGACCAACAGCTCTCCCTGCTCCAGTTAGTTCAAATGAGCCTTGTTTTTCTGAATGGTTAAGCCAACTACATTCTTCAGGCTTTATTAAACCCATGAACAGTAATGTCAGTCTGAAACCCAAGAGAGAGGAAAACATACCCACACCTTGCAGGCCATAAACAGGAATAAATTCAGCTCTCTGTATCTCCCCAACAGTTCTGTTGTTGAGGCAGTTTATGACCTGAGAGCTCTAGCCTCAGAGAAGCAGGACTTTCCCAGATAGTCATTAAATAACTTGTCTTTCCTGGTGTTTTATGGAATAAACACTGCCTGTTGCTCTCTAATAGCATCTGCTTTTATTTGAGTGGGATCATATTTTATAACAATCCTTCTGCTCAGTTTGCATGTTTGCAATGACCCCAGCAAGTAATCACTCTGTGGCTGGTAGTAAATTCACTCCCAGATGTTTAATGATGGTATTTACTGTTGACTGTAGGAGCTACCAGTTTTAGGGCTGTAGTGCCGATGTAGTGATTAGGGTGGGTTGATGGGACACAAGGCAGTTGGGTAATTGCTAGCAATGAGCTAGTGAACTCCCAGGTAATTGCACCTTACCTGGAGAGGTGTGTTGTCATGAGCAGTGTTTTAAAGGCAAAGCTGTGAGGTGTATAAAGGACAGTCATTGACTCCATATGACAGTGCTGAATCACGACCAGGAAATTATCCCTTCTCCCTACCAAGAAAAATAATGCTTGATCTGTTTTCTTTCCTCTTGCTTTCTTAAAGAAGACACTCATGGTAAGACTTGAGCGCCTGTCAGTCCGTGCCCCTTCCTTCTCTTCATACCCTTTAAACACTGTTGAGAAGTAGAGATGCTCTGCTTTGGGACCCCTACAAGTGTCCCAAAAATGGGTCTTGAGGGGAAGAAAGAGAAAGACAGACTCACTCACTGCCCCTGTGAAGGTCCGGCATAGACATCAGGGAGTCCTCGTAGCAGAGGGGCCCTGGCAAAGCTCACTCACCAGAAGGCTTCAGCATTAGCTCAGATCTCTTCCATAGACACGAGCCCCAAGCAATCCTGGTTCCTAGGAAAGCAGACATCATTAACGAGGTTATTAAAGGGAGACATCAATTTTACTTTTAATGAATGTGGGATCTGCAGGAATTCGCACGGTCACTTGCTAGAGCCCCATTGGCCCTTGGGCAAGATTTCCCAAGTCCCAGCCATCTCCACACGTGTTTGGGCTCCTCAGGATTACTCAGCCTGAGCGTATGCGGAGCTGGTCGTCCTCACCTAGCCCTAACATCTGGGTCTGTCTCCAGCTCTGCATCACCCTAGCGCCTGCAGTGTCCAGCCTTGGCACTTTGTGTTTTTTCACCCTGCGTAGCCATCAGTGGAGAAGCCAAAATTGCTTTGCCCTCCCTGCTCATGGAGGAGAGGGCTGGAGACTCGATTCCTATAATGCCACCCTCTCCTACCCTGGAAAGGAGTAATCCCCAAAGCAATGATGACACTAGAGTCCCCTAATGCTTCTGGAGTCTTCCTCAGCAGGTCTTGGAGGGCTTTGGGAAAGGCGCTGTATGCATTACTTCTATTTTATGGCTGGGAGTATGGAAGCAAAGCGGTGGGGCAGAGCCTTGACACACACTGCCAGAAAGAGAGCAAATGGCAGGTTTAGGTAGGGGCTCTCCCAGCAGAGCCAAGGGGCTGATAGCGTTGCTCTCACCTCACCCAAGGGAGCAGCTCGTCAGGTGGGTCTGGTACTGGGAACACTCTGGTTGAGTGGCTCATTATCTGCTAAAGCCTTTTCATTTTGCCTTGTGATTAAGAGACAAAGACAGGGAGTGTGTCTCTTCTCTCCATTTTAATGAGCTTTCCTCTCCCTCTGTAGTAAGAGCGAAAAATTGCAGCAAAACCAGCAAAACAATCTTCAGTACAACATTGTTCCAGTGATGGGGAGAAAATAAGTAGTTTATGGGCCCAGGACCACCCAGGAGGGGGGCTGCTCCTGGCCTAACAATGATTTAAGGGGTGTAACAAGTCAGGAGTGCTGACAGTAAAGCTGTGGCAGGGTTATCAATTTTGGGCAACCAGATCAGATATTTCCAGGTACAGGCTGATATAAAAAACAGTGCTGGTCCAGGTTGCTGTAGCTCCATTGCCATGCCTGGAGCTGCTCTACTGCTATGGTTAGCAATGGGAAAAGTGGCTTAAGCTGTTCTCATCCCCCAGCCTGATCCAAGCATTCAATCCTCCACCTTCTCTTTTGCTGGCATGAGCATTTCCCTGACTGCCTTATGCAGAGGCACCGAATCTGGCACAAAAAAATAACTGTTTTCTCCCCTGGGGTTTTTCTACCACTGGACCAGTCCTTGATGCAGTTCTCTGTACCAAGAGTAGAGCTGACGTGATGGAGGGGGCAGCACAGGCTGTCGGGCCACGACTGCCTGCTTTAACCAGTCCAAAATACCAGCTGGGATGAGAGGTCATGGATAGATTCTTTCCCGTGGTGCTGTTAAGGGAGCCACATGTTGATTGTGGTTTTACCAACCACTGCCAGATGTTTGAAATTATTTAGTTTAATCATTGGTCCAGGACCACTCGGTCCAGTGGCAGTGACCACAGGAGCTCTGAGCTGAAGCAAATCCCTTGAAATCTGCTCTCTGATACGAAGATGAGCACCAGGCTTCACAACACCGTTTTTGAACCTGAAGGTAGTGAGGCACAGGCAAAGATCAGAGCACGGGATTCAAAGGCAGGAGCTGCTGAGTGTTGATCCTGGCTCTACTGCCGACTCTTTTTGTCCTGGGGCAAATTATTTAGCTTTCCTTTGCCCCACTCCCATCCCCTTTCCAAAACTTTTGTCACATGAGGGTTGGGGAGAAGCTTGCCAAACGCCTGCTGAAGTGCTTTGAAGATGGAAAGCAATATGCACAAATGATAAGTTGTACAGGCAATATAAACAAACTGGCTATACATCTCCCAGGCTAGATGAGGAAGAAGGAGGGGTTAACTGGTGGGTGGCACCCACCTCCTAATTACAAGGCTTGTTTCCAGATCCCTTCAGTGTGAAGCATCCTCTTGGCTGAAAAATGGCTGATATAGTCACACCTGAGCAGAGGTAGGGGAGGAAAAACTTGTCACATGAGTGAACCGGAGTGGCCAGAAATTTCCTTTGGGAGGAAGGGGGTGAGCGGTGGGTGCCAGCAGTGGGCTGGAGATGGTCTCCTGGACCACCTCCAGACCTAAGGGTCCTGCTCTATCTCCTCTTGCTTCTTGTCTGGTGAGTTTTTCCAAGTGATTGCAATGTGGTCCTGAGGGTTCCACAGAACCTAGGGAAGTCCTTCCTGCAGCTGCTGTTAGACTCCATTTATCCTCTCTGACACCTGATTTAGCAGGGGGGAGCCTCTGGCCTTTTAGTACTCTGTTGGTCCCACGCTAGTTTGTCAACTCAAAAAGCAGCACAGCCTAGAAGTGTAAGATTGAAGAAGTAAATTGTGGGTATGCTTTGCTTTCTGAACCTTTGCAGCATTTCTGGGTCACCCTTTGCAGCATTTCTGGGTCACACTTCTAACGTGTCTTCACAACAGCGGGAGTTAAAACCTAATCGTGCGTGTATATGTGCTAAGAAAAGTGAGATATCCGCATAATCAGCTACTGTTGGGGTGACAAGAAACATGGCAGATGATGTGAGGGCTGATGGATCTTCTGAGATCAGCCCCAGCCAGGTGTCTTGGTCCTCTTCCACAATGCCTGTGGCTCTTTCCTCACTGTCGCGTCTTGCATTTCACACGTGCTTATGACCTTGCCCTAAATCTAAGTCATTCTTGCAGGCATAGCACCCCCTGAAGAGCACGCGGGATAGGTTTGCAGGTCTGGCCCCTTGTTTTGGCCGAGTACGACAGCAGTTTTCTGCACAGGCAGGGAAGTGCAGGTTTAGCAGCCTGGGACCAGGGAAAGCAGTTGTGATTCGTGCCTCTGCCTTTGATGCTTTGCATCTTGGGCACAAATCAGCCCAGACCAGTTGTGTGAAGACATATAAGTACCTAAAAATGCAGGTTGATCATAGAATCATAGAATGGTTTGGGTTGGAAAGCACCTTAAAGATCATCTAGTTCCAACCCCCCTGCCATGGGCAGGGACACCTTCCACTAGACCAGATTGCTCAAAGCCCCATCCAGCCTGGCCTTGAACACTTCCAGGGATGGGGCATCCACAACCTCTCTGGGCAACCTGTTCCAGTGCCTCACACCCTCACAGTGAAGAATTTCTTCCTTACATCTAATGTAAATCTACCCTCTTTCAGTTCAAAGCCATTACCCCTTGTCCTATCACTACATGCCCTTGTAAAAAGTCCCTTTCTGGTTTTCTTGTAGGCCCCCTTTAGGTACTGGAAGGCTGCCCTAAGGTCTCCCCAGAGCCTTGATATCTGCATGCTGTTCATTTTGCTTTTAAGCTAGCTCTGAGAATTTGGTTCTCCATTTGGGAAATAGGAAGATGTCTCTCATTTTAATAGTCTTCTCCAGCCTGAAAACCTCTGGGGTAGGAGATGTCCTCATATGTGTGCGACTGCATGTTGCAGGCCCTGATCTCAGCTGGAGACTTGTACTAAATCACACAAAACCAGCTCTGGAGCTGAGCAGCCCAAGATGCTCTTTAAGCCTTGCAGAGCTGCATGTAGTAGAGGGTATTTTTTCCCTGCTGAGCATTTGATTCCCGCAAAACTATGGGGAGAGTGGGATATCTGCACCACCTGGGTGTTCCTCCATTGCTCGCTGGGGCCAAGCAGCACCCATTTGCAACCGATGCTTCACCTTGGAAACCCCTGAGGGGTGCCAAATCTATCTGCTGCCTATTTTCTCTCCTGGTCTGCATTGTAACAGCCTGAGAGATTATTGCCCCAACCCATCCCACTTGCCAGACAGATGTTAGAGACGGTGATGGATATATCTGCTCTCAGATTAAAAAGCTGTTTAAAATGCATCCCCAGCCAGCTGTGGCCTTCTGCCCTGTTAGCTTTCCAGCACTCTCTTGAAAAAAAAATCCTCTTTTTTCAACTCAGCCCTACCCTTTCCTACAGTCTTCTCCTGCTGTTTTCTGCCTGGCAAAGCCCCAGCAGCAGCCCCCGAGCAACGTGGCACGTGTAGTGGAAACGACTTTGGCTGACTGGGATGCTTTTGCAGGGAGCCCAGGTGCTGTACACAGTACAGTGGGGAGGAGAAGACGCCTCCGGATGGAAGTTAGAGATCTCCTCCTCCTCCCTTTTTTCTCCTGGATCCAGCAATTCAGCGGTTGTGTCAGCATAACTCAGTGGCATGGGGATAGGGAGGAGCTGGAGCCTCCATAGCATCAAGCAAAAGCTTCACTTCTCTCAGTCGCCTGTTGCAGGCACCTATTTATGTCTCCTGGTTATGGAGGGAGAAAAGGAGCTGCATGAGAAGGACACCACAGGACAACTCCTTCAGGGAGAGGGTGGACGCTTTCTCCTCTGTGTTGGATGTTTGTATACCAGCTTGCCCTGCCCCGATGTCTCTTCATGGGCAAGCTCTCCCTTGGCATGGATTTTCCTGCCTTTCCCCAGGGACGCTGAGAGCTAGTCGTCCCTGGGCTGCTTTTCCAGGGCTTTTCATCCTGCCAGAGACTGTAACAGCATGGGCTGTGGTGCAGGTCTCATTCATTCCATGGGTTTGCCTTGCAACAGTGGCAGCAAGGATGTGCTGGTGTCCCTGCATTTGAACTAAAGGCTAGCAGGCTGCCCTTTTGCCTAGGTAGATTTAAAAGTCTAAGAGCAGCAATGTTCAAAAAAATACCTCCTCCTTTGGTAGGAGAGCTGGGTGAGAAATTCTGGCTCGGGGCTGATGTTGTGTTGGGACAGGGATGCTGGGATGGCAGCGCCGGTGGGAGAGGGCTGTGCCTGCATTGCTCGTGGTGGTGGAGGGGAAATCCTTAACCCGGAAAAGGAACATGTACATTATGTGTGTTCAATAGATAGATAAAGCATTACTTCTACCAACACTGTAAATTAAGCCATTTCTCCCCACCTCCTCACAGATTTTACCAGCTAAACTGGAATTTTCTGTGCAATATTTTTTTTTTTCCCTACTAAGACTTGAAGGAACTATATTTGCAAGCAGCCAGTGACTGCTTTTTTCTAAAAATCTCAATTTTCCCCTGAAGTCAGCTCAGAGCACCTGTCTCTTGGAAAACTAGGCCCCTTTAAGATGTCTCAGGCTGCTTTGAATCACTAATTGCTTCTGAATAGGCAGGCCAAATGTCTTATCACTTCAAATTCCCATAGCAATGCAAATCTATACAGCTGAGAAGCCTCTTTCTATGCATGGGGGTGATGGGTATAGATAAGGTTTAAAAATGGAAACAAATTCAGCTTGGGATGGGGGTCCTCTTTGTTCCTCCCTGCCCTCAGAGGGGTTGCCAGGGCTACATTTGTTCCCCTGCATCTTTTTTGGACGGAATCCAGGGCTCCCTGAATGCAAAGGCAAGAGGTAGAGTGGCTGGAGAGGGCTGGATGAGGTCCTAGGTACATACATATTTCATTGCCCATGCCAGGCTCTGTATTGTCTTCTTTCTCTGGTTTCACAAAGGTGGTGTTTTCTAAAACTCCCCCTCATTGAGGGCATCGTGCTCCAAGCTTCATCCTGTCTAAAGTTTCTGGCTGTTCAGTTGTTTTCTGCTTTCTCTGAATGCCAGCCAGGCATATTTCCCATGCCTGGTGGGAAAAAGGGGGATGCTTGGTAGGAAGAGCAGGACCCGCCAGAGAGCCCTTTGGAGGTGGCAACATCTGCCATGGCATGTCCTTCTCGGAGTTGTTTTGTGTGTTTTGGGGCTATGCTAGCTCACACAAGGTGTGGGACATGAGCAGCACTTTGAGAGCCTCATCGGTGCTGGGTTGCCTCTGACTCCTTTAACTAACCCACAGCCTGAAGGCAAATCTTGACTATTAAGAGGTGGAAAATCTTGGTGAGCAAGGGCAGCCTAAATTCTCCTTTTTGCTTAGATCGCCTGTTATTAGAGCTGCCTGCCATGTGCCGAGTACGACTGCGCTCAAAAATTGCCAAGAGCTCAGCATTATGGAAGCGAAAGCCAATTTACTGACTGTCCAATAGAAAGGAAGATACATGCTGAATGTGCATCTGTTGGATGATATTTCTATTTCAGGGGTGCTGCTAACATACAAATGGAAAAGGAACTTTGTCTGCATGATTTATGTAGTTACTAGAAAACCTTGGGTTAAGAATACGGTGATACTTTGTAGGCATGCGGTACTATTTATTCTTAGTACAGTAGGTAATAAAAATCTATTTTCTCTTTGGCTTTCCAAGTGAATTCCAGTTGACTGAGATACGTTACCTAACCTACTCAAGCACTCTGGACATGGAGAGCAAATACAGTATCCTAACAAATAATATCTTCATGCAAAATCAATAGCTAATAAGAGATTAGTCCCTTAAAGATGATAACAACTTATCTTTAAAATTAAAAGAAAAATGGCAAAATTTTGTCAAAGAGGAAAAAAACCAAAACTCTGCTCCTCTTTATTTAGGTGTTGTTCTTTCTGTGTTTCAGATGCATATAGGACCCACTTAGGACTTGAAGTAACTAAAGATAACTATTGTTATCTTCATTGTACTTATATAAGAGACAGCTGCTTGGGTGCTTTCCCACCAGACTGGGATTTCCAGGGAGGCACAGATGAACTGAGAGGATGTGCCAATGCCCCCCCCACCCCCAACACACACAAACCTGGAGCGATTTTAGGCCTCCATTCATCCCTGTTCACCAAAGAGCTTTGACTCAACAGGACCAAAACCCAGGCTTAAATCCTGCAGGGGTTTAAGTCTTTAGTGACGGATTGCAGCCCAGGTGTAACTATCTTGCTGAACTGGGGTCTTCATACATAACCCTGGTCTTCCTAGCTGGGGGGGGGAAGATGATTTTGAGTATAAAAATAACACAGGACAATTAGAAACTAGAGAACTTGTCTGTCCTTTGCAGGCTTGTGTCTAGAGGTGGTCTTGGATGCCCAAGTCAGTACCCAAAACAATTCAGGCTTGGGACCCTCCTCATTTCCGCCTGAGGTCCTCACTTGGGTACCACCAAGGCACAGAGCTGGTGCAGGATTGTGCTGTGCTCTGACGCCTGGCACCAGCAACTGCAGCCAAACAAGGCCATGGGAGAGGAGCTCGGGTTTTGGTGGTGGGAGAGGGCTGTGAGGCTGGAGGTGCGGGGCTGGCTGTGTGCAACATGGGGGTTTATGAGAGCACAGGCTGGCGGGTGGCTTCTGAGGCACGGTGTTGGAAAAGCAATTTGCGACCAGTGGGAATAGCATGGGTAGAGAGCAGGAAAAGGTGTCCCAAAGGGTGGAAGCCATGCTCCTCCCCAGGCTCCGGCGCCCTCCCAGTGCGAAACTTGGAGCCCAGGCAGGTAAGGAGGGGAAAAGGCAGCAGTGAGAACCGGAAAAACCTGCTCACGCCAGCCCAGGATTCACATTACTCACACTGGTTTAAAACAGGTCAGGTTCACTTTGGTTTCAAGGCAGAGATGGCCAAACTGCCTAAAGGCTGTTTTCAGCCCAGCTTAGAGCAGGTCCGAGCTCCCGCATGTCTGTTTGCTCTGTCACTGCCCCCATGCTCTCCTAACCCACCACCAGTGCAAGGTCTTACCAGGGATTTAAGTCTTTTTAAGCAAAGGCTGGGCTAGGGGCATGCACACGGGCATATTCCCCAGCCTATCTGAGGCATGATAACCATGAGCAGTGGGATCGCATCGAGGCGCTTGCACCTCCTGACCTGCAAAAAGCTTTGAAGAAGCTCACACAGCAAGTTTGCTGGTTGAAGCTAGACAGGAGTCAGCTTCTGGGGATGCTCCCCATTGCAAAGGAAGAGTGGTCTGCCTCCCCCAGATGCCATCGCAGGTGAGAAGCTCGTGGCAGTGGTGCAAGTTGAGGCTGCCCTGCTGCAGGTCTCATCCACGCTAGCTCCAGGGCTGGCTGCCCCACGCTTCTTCTTCCCACCAGAAGATGGGCTACATGGGTCAGCCCCACATGATTTATCAGGTTATTACAGTCAACTGGGTGTGCGTAGTGGGGGTGAAACCACACTCCTGTTGGGAAGAAGGAGGAAAAAAGAAGCTAACAGAGTTAGAAATCAGATTGTCCGAGGCTAATGACTGTATCTGCTTATTAGGCAGCAATAACAATAATTTACCTTGAATCGCAGTAATCCATCATAATGCTTTGCACCTACCTCATGAATCCTCACCGCTTATCTCACCCCTCTTGTTCGGGGATCTGAAAGCACTTCATAAACATTAATTAATTATTCCTCCACACCCCTGCAAGCAAAGTAAACATTATCCCCATTTTGTAGCAAGGGAAGCTGAGCTCACCTAAGGAGATAATAACTGAGCAGGGATGCAGGAGCCCAGTGAGTATGTCCCTACCCCAGCTCCTACCACAAGCACCTTTCTGCAGAGGACTCTGCAGCATGGGCATCAGGGACATAATCTGGGGTAATTCAGACCCTCACCCATGCACGTTTCTGTGCTTACCACCATTTTCAGGTGACAGGAAAAGTATAAAATGGGTGAGGGCTGCTCCTGCCTTGGAGATGTCTGCAACACAGAGCTCAGCACTACCTCACCACCTTCAAGCCTCCAACACCAGGACCAGGCACCTGCCAGTGTGAAGCACCCGTCATTATTCACAGTAGGACTCTCCCTTTTTTAATGACTACATTAATGACCCTAATCTGTTGGTGTGAATGTGGTTAATCCCACAGCTCTAGGGACTGGCAGTTCAGAAACTTTTCCTCTCCCGCCTCCTCACACCTCGCTTTGCATCCTAACCTAACACTTCAGCACCGGGATGAGCTGGTGGGACTCGTGCAAAGCAGAAGGCACCGACCCCTGTCCTGGCTTGGAATTCTGGCTGCTGTGAGTAAATATCCAGGATACAACAGTAATGAACAAGACCATCCATCTCCAACCTCTCAGCTTGGGGATGTGACGGGCGTAGTGCCATCCCGAAACAAGAGGCTTGAAGTTAAACCTGTGCTCAAGTGCTTTGATGGTTCTTGGTCCTTGAGGAAGAGGGAGTCTGGCACCACGGATATGGTGTGTGACAAAGATGTAAATTAAGGGGAGGATGTCCTGTGAAAATAATGAGCCTTGGCAGCAGAGAGGAGGATGAGACCAAAGGTCCATGTGAAGCCAGCGGTAGCCTGTTGGCAGGGGTTTGGGTTTTTTTTTTTTCCAGAAACCAACTGTTGACTTTTGGAAGCCAAACAGATGCCAGCATCAGAGCAGGAGGAGAGTCGTGTTTCATAGACAAGTCACGGTGGATTAAATGTAAATGAATCTGCAGCTTGATGGACAAATGGGATCAGTGCCGGGAACCCCATCTCCTGGTGGGGGATGGATTAGTAATGGGTACCGGTGCATTTGCACACAGGGAGGGAGTGAATGGCAAGGCAGGGAGGTTTCCAGCATTGCCCTGCCTATAGCAATGCAAGAAAGAGACATCTCCAGGCTCAAAGAAGAGAGGTCAAGCCTAGATAAACACTAGCTTGGTCCCCCATCAGAGAATCACTGAGGCATGAAGAAAAACTTTAACAGCTGCAATGCTGCTTTTGAACCTCCTAGTAAAAGGGAGGGTCAGGAGGTCAAAACTTTCAATGCCTCTGGGAAGGAGAGGACTTTTCCCGGCAAGCCTTTGAAAAACCCGAACTAAATTAGCATGACCACGCTGCTAAATGCTTGGGAAACCCGGGCGGCTAGGGTCACAGGCTCCCCCAGCAGCAGAGTGGCAAAGAGCTGTTGCATTCTCATACTAAACAGCCATAATTAATGGGGCTATTTCCTACGCGAAAGGCAGATCTTGAGAATCCTACCCAGCACCTGGATGGGAAATAAAAGCTCGTGGGATGTGCCCTGGGCATCCTCTCTCCTCCCGGCACTGTTGCCCTTTCCCCTTTCTATTTCTCCCATCCCATTTTCTCTCTCTTCACTTCCATCCACCAATGTTTTGGCTGTTTCTTCCTCCTCTGTTCCCAGTGTCGCACGGCTCAAGTCGCTGTTGAAGTGGGGAACAGCAATGAAGCTGTAATGACCCAGCCGTACTCTCCCCTGGGGCCACGGGACGGGAACGCAGGAGCTCCGATCTGATTTTTTTTCTACTTTTTGTTGCAAAAGGGGTAAGCGAGAGCCCTGCTCCTCATTTTGAGTTATTCACTTCTACTTTGAAGGCAGATTTTGCTGGTTTGGACCTTTTGCAAGAGCCATTCTAGCAAAGAGCAAGCAATGCGGGTTTCTGGAGGATGTAGGGACCTGAGATTTCTGGCTCTGACCCCATCACAGATTTTTACAATGCTGCCTTTCCCCTTGGCTCCCATTCATCTGCACTGTGAGCTTCCCAGGCACCACTTTTCACGAGACCCTTTGCAGGTCATTTCCATTCACAGCTCCCACCACCATAGGTCTGGAAAGCAGATAGGCATACACAGACATTGCAGCTGCTGTTAGTGTTTTTGGGAAAGTGCTGTATGCCTACAAGGTGCAATCCAAATACGTAAGAAGACCAATGTAGCCCAAAAGTTTATTGTCTAGGGCTGCAATCCTGCAGGTTGCTGTTGAGCATCCCCATTCCTATTGCAGCCGCAGGAGACAAGCGCTCAGCAACTTTTGCAGGCTTGCTGCAGAAGGAGAATGAATACTTCATTGAATAAAGCAGGAGGACAGGAAATACATCAAGTTTCAGAGGCCAGAAGGCCTGCCCTTGAAGGAGAACGCCTAGTGTTCCCACCAGACCAAGGTCTCTCCTTCCTGCAAGCCCTAACCCAAGCAGGGCTGCGGGTGGGACTGGTAGGCTGTGGTCTGTGGTATGCTAGCAGTCAGCTGCAGTGGCCCTGTGGTGCTGAACCCCGATTTGGCTTTCCTGTGATGCTGCAACATCTTTTCTTTCTCATGTCTCTTGTTGTCCTAGAAACAGAGGAGAAAATCCTTCCAGACAAGCCCTTTTGTTACACTCGAGGCAGCATCTTCTGTCTCTTAGCAAAACAGTGTATGGTTGCATAATAAAACCCTTGCCAGAAAACCAATGGTGGGTTCAAAACCTTCCAAAGAAACCTGGAAAAGCTTCACACCCTCCAAACTTTCCCAGTCCTAAAAGTGCTGAAAGGGTCAATAGGCACTTCCCAACCCTGCTACAAGTATATGGGGAGCAACAGGAGGCAGTACTCCTGTATATACATTATATATACCCATAAAAAATATATATTTTAATCTATATTTATACATGTGCAATTATATATATTATTTATATTTTTATATATATATAGATATATGTACATCCTCACTTCTGGCTTTGAATTACAGCTCTTGATATAGGGGGGGGTCTGCTGGAAGAGAAAGTCAACATGCCATATGGTACCAGCCACTTTTCTCTCCCAGTGCCAGGGCTCCCCTGGAAATGCTGGGATTTTGCCTTTATTTGAGAGGGAAGCTCGTCTTCTGGGGGAAACATGTCCTTCTGTGTGCTGAGCCAGGCAAGGGATGCGCTGGGTAATTTCTCAGTGGCACATGAAATGTCATGGCTGCGTCGGGGAAGAATGGTGACTGACAAATTTCCTGAGGCTCGCGGGGTCTGGAGGCGCATTCCCAAGGTCTCAAGGAGTCCACAGCAAGAGGAGAAGGAGAAGAAAGCACCATGGGGACCGTGCAGCCCTTGTCCCCCAGAAGGAAGGGGACTGAAGCTCCTGCCTCTGGCAGTGCCCAGTGGGAGACAGTGAAATAACAGATGACCTTCAGGCCGGCAAGAAGGTTTGATAGCCCTCATGATGCTGACCGGATCCAGCTCCTGTGGAGACCAGTGGATGCGGGGCACCTCTGAAAATCTGACTTCTCACTCTTTCCTTTTGGAGATCAGCCTGAAAAAGAAACTTTCTTCTACTCTCCCCTTCCAACAACAGCGCAGAGGGTTTTGGCTTTCAGCACAAAGCCAAAACCCAACAGCTCTGCAGATTCCAGTGCCTCAGATACCTATTTTCCCCTCATCCCCCACACTGACCATGCAGTGCTGTGCTTGAGCTGGCTTGGGTGGCCATCTCAGCGGAGATGTGCTCTGTTAAGAGGAGGTCACCAAGAGATGACCTGCTGCTAGCACACGGTATGTCTGTATTCATGAGGGGGTTTTTTTGTGGAAATGTATTCTGTGTCTTAAGAAACCTCAGAGCAAGGAGTCTTCTTGTTGCATTTCTGAGCACACCAGCAAGACAGCATCATCTTCGAAACTCGGATAGGGTTACTATCTCATCTGCAATAGGAAGGCTGCTAGCAAGACCGAAGGACCTGCTTGGTTATAATTCAACTGCTCAAGATGCTGAGATAGCTCCGCTCTCCTCCCGAAAGCAGCTTGGCTGCTCAGTGTACAACAAGCATGCGACTTTTCAAAACTTTAAGACGCCTCTTTAGAAAACCCAGCAAGGAACCAGCGAACACAAACCCAGAAATCAGTTTGGTCGCTATTCCTGGGTCAGTCCCTGAAGACGGCCTTGGCACTGCAGGAGCTTCTGAGCTTTGGAAATAAACATGGAGGTGGGCTGAGACACCACAGGGGCTGGAGGAGGTGGTCCATGTGTAGCCAGTCTGGAAGAGCTCACCAGTATGAAACTATCCCCTGGACACTTTCATCCATCTCGGTTGATGAAAGGCATGGAGAACTCTTTGTAGGGTGGGGGATCAAGGGATGACTCAGATGTGCGGGTGCAGAGTTGGAAGTTTATTTATTTTTTGCCGTATTAGCTTTACCTTTTCAAGTGAAAAGGGATTTCCAATCTTTTTACAAGCTGCTCTAGGTAGAAAGATTTAAAACTCAAAATCTTTTTATTAAAATGAAGACAACCATCCTCACTACTGGCAAATGAACCTCTGCTCAGTTTGTGTCTGATTAGGATCTCAGAAGAGTATCCAAGCTAATAAATAAGATATGTATCTCCTGAGAACAGCTTTTGTTGTTTTCTTATATAGATCTTTGTTCCTCCTGCTCTGTAAGGTCTCCAGGGCATGGCCTGTGTTACAGAGCGCCAGATGTATTATCTGATTTTAGGAGATCATAATTATGAGGAATATGTCAGAACAACAGAAAACTTCATTTAAAAACCCAATTAAAGCTGCCGAGTGACAGCTACATACTCGCGTGTTGCATCACCTCCTAATCCCAGCAGCTCGGATGTGGAGAAATGAGTAGTTAAGGATGTCGTAAACCTGAGGAGGTCCATGTGAGATGGGGATTTTTCTGACTATAAGTGAAAATTAATGCACATTTCGTGATGGAGCAGCAGCCCTGAAATCCATTTTAGAGCAGCCACCTCAGGACCCATGGTCTGATGGGTGGGTTATCCTTTCTCCTGAGCGGTAGGACATTTCACAAGATCTTCTGGATAAAGAAATATAAAGTTAACTGTGTGTCCGCCCCGCTGTGGGACGATGCTTGGCACCGGGGTTGCACCAGGCCCAGCATGGCTGGAGCGCCCTCGCAGGTGGAGACCCCAGGGATGGGATGCTGAGGCTGGTGCCACCACAGTCATCCTCGTTGCCTGGCGGGCCGTGGAGGAAGGGCATCGGCGTGCAAGGTGGGGGGAGCTTTCGGGTGGGGTTTTTTGGGGAGCTAGGATGGGAAAAGGAGGCGGAGGGAGGAGGTGAGGAGTTTCCAAAGCCTCCAGCACAGCAGCAGGCACCTGCTTCTTCCCAAACCGGCTGAACCTGTCTCCCTCCCCTCGCCTCTCTGCGGTTTTAGGGTGTTCGAAGCCCCCCGGCCGGCTGAAGGGCAAGGGGCGTGGGGGCCGCGCACACCTCCTGGGCCAGGCCAAGCTCTTCCGCTCCGAAAAAGGGGTTGTTTCCTCCGTCTCGCCTGGGGACCTGCTGGGGCAGGTGGAGGTCTGGGCCCTGCCATCGGACGGGCACAGGATTTTAGGTACGGCTGAGCGCTTCCAGCAGGGAATGAGCCCACCCGCATGGCCCTGCGGCGCTGGGAGCCTGGCATAGAGAAGTACAGTGTGGTTTTGTTTGGGTTTTTTGTTAAAAAAAGGAGAATTTAAGACTTCTTTTAAAAAACGTGATAATGATTTAAGACCTTTTTTTTTAAAAAAAAAAGAGAGTGTAAGACCTTTTTTTTAAATAAAAGGAGAATTTAATACTTTTTTTTAAGAGTTTTTTTTTAAAGTAGAATTTAAGGCTTTGAAAAATAAATTAATTTCAGAGTTCTTTTTAGAAAGAAAAACAGGAGAATTTAAGACCTTTTTTTTAAAGGAGGATTTTAAACTTCTTTTTTAAAAAAAGGAGAATTTAAGCCTTTTTTAAAAAAGAATTTAAGGGGTCTTTTTTAAAAAAGAAGAATTTAAGACTTTTTTTTTCCAAAAAAGGAGAATTTGAGACTTCTTTTCGTAAAAACACCGCGGAGACTATAACACTTTGGGGCGCTCGGGGCGGGGGGAGGGGCGGCGCTCACCTGGCCCGGGGGCGGGGCTGGCGGGGGGGCGGGGCGGCGGTAGGGGGCGGGGCTGCAGGTCGCCGCGGCTCCGCGCTGCGGAGCGGAGCGGCGCGGCGGGGCCGGAGCCGAGCGGCCGCCGCCGAGGAGCGGATCCGCACCCGCACCCGGAGCCGCAGCCGCCGTCGCCGGGCCGGCGGCAGGTGAGTGCGCACCGGCGCGGCGGGGCCGGGCCGGGCCTCCCGGCAAGGGGCCGCCGCCGATTTGCAGCACCGGGGCGCGGCGCGGCCCTGCCCTGCCCGCAGCCGGGCCGGCACCCCCGGGAGCAGCCCCGGGGAGGGTGGCGGCTGCTGCTGCGGCGGCCGCGGCGGCGGGGCCGCTGGCCGCGGGTCTGCCCGGAGCGAGCCGCCCCCGGGACAGCCGGCGCCTCGCCCGCCTGGCAGGGCCCACCGGCGGCGGGAGATAACCCCGTTATTTTGGGGCTGCGAAGTGCGGCGACCCGCCCGGGCGGAGGGAGCGGAGGAGGGGACTTGGGGGCAGAGTGCCTGCAGAAAGCCCAAATCCCTTAACGAGAGCCCGGGCTGGGGTGACTGGGAGCAGCTCTCGGCAGCAGCTCGGCGAGACCCCGAGCCCCTTTGCCGCCCGTGCTGGTCGTGTCCCAGTTGGTCGAGCACTGGGAGGCTTTGCCTCCCGCCTGCCCGGGGCACTGGGAGCTGGCACCGGCAACCCCAGCAGCTCCTGCCACCAGCGTGGCCCACCGAAGTCCCACTGGAAAGAGCGGCATCGTGGTCCCGGTTAGCACTGAAAACGCTGGCCAGAGCCCACAGCGGAGGAGCGGCCGAGGTGATGGGGGCTCTCGGCTACCCGTGTCAGGAGCCCCCCCCCTCACAGTCTGCATCCACGGGACAAAGCTGTCCATCCGTCCTCCCTTCAGAGACCTCTTGGGCAAAGCTGTCTGTCTGTCCTCCCTTAGAGACCTCTTGGGCAAAGCTGTCCGTCTTTCCTCCCTTCAGAGATGTCGCCAGGAGAGGGGTTAAATTCCTCGATAAGAGCCTGGCTCCTCGCTGCATACTTCTGATGCCTTCCGTGAACTCTGCCGGCAGGTTGTTTCGTAACTCCGCTTGTGGCTCGCTGCCGGTGGGAGAACAAACTCCTCTCCCTGTTTTTTCCCTGCCCTGCAACAGTACTTTGTAATTGCAGGTTAAAAACCCAAACGTGGGTTTGAGAGTGGTATTATGCGGAGGAAGGGGTCACGGCTGTGCACCTCTCACTCAGAGTGGCTGCCTCCAGTACAGCCTGCAGCACTCCCCTCAGGATGGCTGATTTCGGGAGAAATTAGGAAGAGGCAGGTGGAAACGGGTGAGAAATGATCCTAAGAGGCAAGACGGGAGCTTTGGCTGCTCCTTGCAGTAAGCCAGGGCCAGGTCCCAGGGATGCCGGTGCTAATGGCGCGCTTGCGGGCCCTGGCTCGGTGCTCTGCCGAGACTTGCCAGGCAGGCACCGGGCCCCGGGAACGTGTGGCAGCACGAACGCCAGAGCTCACCTGTCAAATGGCAGGGTCGCTGGATCTGGCCGGGATGGAGCAGCGATGCTACACTCACCTGCCCGCTCACCTCGCAGGGTAGCTGTGTGGGGTCGCACTCCTCATGCAGCAAGACCTGCAGCTCTTCTTAGGGAGAAGAGAGCAAATGTGTGTGAGCATGTGCTGTAGCTGCAGTGGTTACAAGCAGGAAGCGTACCTGAACGCTGCTTGCCTTCCCTACTGGGCAGTGCTCGGGAAAGGGGCTGCAGGGAAGGGGGGATGCTCTTACCTTCTGCTGGTGCCGCTGGAATGCCAGGAATCTTCCGGCACCCTGGTTATCTGCTGGGAAAGCCTGAGCACGGCGCCTGGCCTCCCTCTCAGCATAGCTCTGCTGGCTTCCCTGCAGCCTCTGGAAAGAAATAGCATGGAAATGGAGAAGCCCCCCCACATGCATACATCTTCCTAAAGCCTTTCTTCCACCTTTTCACAGAAAGCTGCGAGGCCGGGGAGCGTGGCTTGCAGCACCTGCGGGTGCCCGGAACCTTGCAGCATTGAGCACTGCGGGTCCAAGGGTCCTGCCCTCTGAAATTTCCTGGCAAGGGGATGCCGATTGCTCTAAAAAATACAACTCTGCAAATGAGTGCTAGAGAGACATGGGAGTTAGCTCTATCCAGGGCTTGAAGGGGGGACCTGAGCAACAGTCTGACCCCAAGATAATAAAACAACTTAAGAATGAAGTCTGATTTATTTTAATTTTTTTTTTTTTCTTATGCTTAAGAAAAGCGAGTTACAGCTGCGCTTGGTAGCTTTGGATACCCGCAGGCCCCAGCGAGCGTGTTGGGGAGCTTGCCAGGCTTGACCAAACTTTTTGGCAGTGGGTGGTGGCTGGCCGAAGCGGTGCCGCGACGGCTGGTCTGAATCATCCCAGGGTGCTCCCTTCCCTGCTCTTTGAAATATGACTTCACCAAAAAAGGGTAGTGTGGTGTAATTGCTGAAGATACAGGGATTTACTGTGCCCAGGCAAATAGAGGAGCTTCTGTGCCAAAGTATTTTGGGGACTGGATGTAAAATGGGGTTGGATGAGGGCTGGTGTGCTCCGGCAACATGCATGCTGTCCACCTCCATAGTGGAGACGTGTCATGGTTGCCTTCACTGTCACCGCGTGCTGCAGAGAAATATTGCCTGAGTGCATCTGCTAGGGTACCCACTGGTTCATCTCATCCGTGTTCTTTCAACATCTCTCTGCCCTGTCCCATTTGTGTCTTCTGCTATGCGGAAAACCCTCCAGCGGTGGCTTGGAAGTGACCCAAGCCCATGTTATGCTGACCCCCATGTGCCGGGGGGGGTGATGCTTTGGGACCAAATCCAGACAAGGGGTTGATCCTCCCTGGCTTGGAGGCCATAATGTGCATGCCAGGGCTTCAAGAGCAGAGTATTTCCTCGAGTCATGCGATGTTGGGTGCTGTGGTGAGCTAGGAAGAAGGCCGGGTGCTGCTTGACGATGGGTTGCTCTGTGCCCGAGTTTAAATACAGGTGTGAGGGATGTTTTAAGTATTAGCTCTGCGTCTATGCGTTGGTTTTAAGAGCATCTTTTTAAGGGATGTTCCTCGATCTGTCCCAGCTTGTCTATGCCCTTGTAAACCTGCGTGGTCAAATTAAGGCATAAGCGTGTCTCCACGGAAGGTTTTTAACAAAATCCTATTATTGTAAATGATTGCTAACAATTTTATGTCCTTCCATTTTTCAGATGCCAAGTTCATGAGCTTCTAAAAGCAGCTGATTATCTGGCTTTTTGTGGACTGGAGTCAGCACTTTCTTGAGGGCTGGGGTGCTTCCAGCTGCCCCAGGCTAGTCATCTAGAATAACTCGTTGCTTTAAAAAAAAAAAAAAAAAGGAAAAAGAAAAAAAAAAAAGCCCCAAACCGTGCAACACTACTTACCTGATGACATGGGTGAATCAGCCCTGAGCTGGAAACCTTGGGGCAGTTGAGCACTGCCTGAATTTGGGAAGGCTTCCCCTGCTGCAGCGCAGGACCTGCTGGAGCTCTTGGTCTTAAGAGCCGAGTGTTCAAATGTCCCCATGTCCCCCCCAGGTGCCTCCCACATAACTGGGAGGACCGGTGATGGGATGCCACAGTGCTCTCAACAGCATTTTAGGGTCCAGTGTCCCCCGTGGAGGTCTCCCATGATGTTAGACCTAGCACTGTGCTCCTGAGCATGGGGAATTTGGAGGCACCTATAGGATCCTGTAGGAGCATAGCTGGGTCAGCAGAGAAGCCCAGCGAGCAACAGCCTCCCCCTTTGCTCCCTGCTTTTCCTGCCAGCCCGGGGAAGCCATTGGCAAGAGGTGTGAGCACCCAGCTGGTATTGTGAAGCTGTGCCCGGCTGAGGGATCGCGGGGAGAGCATTTTTTAGGGTTCTTGCTGGTTTAATGATTCCTACTAGGAGTATTGCTTTCCCTGGGAGGTGCGAGTGTGTGGCAGGGAGCTAGTCTCTGCCTCTGGATGCTTGCCTGAGGCGGCTGGTGGTGTGCAGGGGGTTGGATGAACACCACGGACATTTCTAGATAAGAATAAAGATGGATTGGGTTGGTTTTTTTGGAGGTTTTGTGGTTGCTGGTTTCACTTGCTGATTTTTATTTATTTTCTTTTCCAAGTTCTGGCAATGTTTGGAGGTGGCAGTGCTTCTTTCTGCAAAGAGCCACCCATACTCATGGTGGGAAGGCTGGGTGGACCAGGCAATGGGCTTTTACCTCTTCGCATGTTGTGATAGGTGCTGGCTGGTTCCTGCAACATGAACCCCCCCCTGCTTCTCCGAGGGACAACTTGAGCTTAATTAATTGTCAGAAAGCAGCTCATGGTCTCCTTGGGCTCTTGGCCAGTATGCTCAGGTCTTTGCGTAATGGATTGTGCCTGTAGAAAGTCAGGTGTTTCCCAGGCTTGCTCTGAGAATGTCTCTCCTTCCTTTCCTCCCTGCCCTGATTCCTCTGGGATGGGGCTTTCTCAGGGCAGCTCGTCGAGTCCTTGAGGTCCCATCCCAAAGGGGTAGCTCTGCGAGGCTTTCCCAGGGCTAACCCAGCCTGGGCACCAGGTTGTACCATGTCATACCTGGTCCAAGGTATTCCCACCTGCCCCACCATCGGTGGGGAAAAATGCTGTATCTGCACAGGGACTTGTACCACAGAAAGGATTCCTGTAGGGTTTGTTTGGTTTGTTTTTTTTTAAAAAAGGTCCTTTTCTGTTGCTTGTTCTAGTCTTTTAAAAATCTTATAAACTCAGCATCTTGTGTTGTGAAAGGACATTTGCTCTCCCACTCTGGCAGGGAAATATCCCTGCGACCCAGGAGTGGATGCACTAGAAACAGCATTGCTTTGCATCTTTGAGATACTGCACACCTAGGACTGGTTGTCTATCAAATCTATTTTGCCTCAAGAAATTTTTGGAGTGTTTTAACGCGGTTTGAGGATTGCTGCGATGTTGGACCTGGTGCTGTCCTCTTTGAATTCGTTTGGCTGTTTAATGACCTGCTGGGAGTATAAAGAAGCTGGGGTAGGAGGTTCAAAAGGCTGAGTTTCCCCAAAGTGACCCCAGGTGAGCATGAGTTGCATGAGGATTAAGCTCCTAAATGCTTCTGAAAAACCAAGATGTTTTTATTGCATCTCCCCCTCTGTGCAGGAGGGAGGGCTGGCGCAGTCCCCGGCACCAGTTCCCATTCCATCTCAGTCCTTTGGGTATCACTGAGTGCCGGCAGAGCCCTTGACCCCCCAGCATTTGAAAGGAGGACACGTACATGTGGAGCGGGAGATGGAGCCCTTTGCTGGCACCAAAACCTTTTCAGCCAGAGGTTCACTGCCTCCCAGCAAGGCAATTTGGGGGATTAAAGTTGGTCACACAGCCGTGATCTCCATCACTTGTTGAAGGACAGTGACTGGTACCCCCTGATGAATGGCCCCTTGCTTTTTAGTGCCAGATAGGGGATTGAGTTGCCTCTCCAGAGATGTGCCTCCATTTTAGTGCTTTAAAGAGCTTATTATCTCTGGGTGGGTTCAGGCAGGGATTGATAGCACCTCCACCTAATTAATCATGTGCCAGGTAGTGTGAAAGCAGAGACTTCTAAAATACCCAAGTGCCTTATCAAAGGTTTCAGCCTGGATTGATTCTGGGTCTCTTGTTTATTTGACTCTGCATCTGTGTGTGTGTGTGTGTGTGTGTGTGTGTGTGTGTGTGAAAGAAAGGAGCAATTTCAGCTCCCAGCAAATGGTTGTTAAAGGTCTTTTTAATCCTACAAAGTTATAAATAAATATCTGTGGCAGCATGCACCTGCATATTCATCAGTGCATCCTCTCCTCCGGAGACCCAGCAGTGTGTCCTTGGCATGTGGCTGCTTTCAGAAGCAGGGTAGGAAACTGCGAGTTATTCTGGAAATGGAAAATAAAATCTGGAAGGTTTATCCCCAGTTTTGCATTTGCTAATTTGTTAATTACCCTCTCCCCTAGGATGAGAATTGGAGTGGAAAGAGGATTGCTAGTGGCTGACGCCAGCTCTTCTGAAGGAGGGTGGAAGGCAGGTTGGGGGGAGAATATTTGGAGGTCATTTGGCTTTTTCACGTCCCTGGTCCTACTCGGAGGAGAGGTGCAGAGCCTGAATTTTCCTGTAATCCTATGGAAATTAAATCCTTGATCACTCTGAGATGAGACGGGGAGAGCGGCAGGTCAGCGCCTGTCTCTGCTTGCCTTGTAGGTGGCCAAGGTGCATCTCATCCTCTGGGCTGGACTGGGTGAGCATCACGAGGAAGCTGCACTTTGAGGGTCGTTTCTGGCTCTTCTGGAGGCATTGGGAGAAATAGCTCGTTGGTTGGGTTTTCCCCATTTTGGTCTTGCCCTTGTGGGGGAAAAAAATGGAAATTTGGAGGAAACTGAAACACTTCTCCTCCTCTTTGGCTAGGGAGGAGAAAGCAGGTACTTTGGGTACTTCAGAGTATTTCCAAGGCTTAAACAGGCTCTTACATCTCCAGATTTGCAGCATTCCTTGTGCATCCCGCGTGATGAGAAATATAAGCTATTTTCTGACTTGGGGAATGGGCTGTGTGTAACAGCGGGAGAACAGTCACAAATTGCATCGTGCTTTCACTGATGACTGCTGTGGGAGATGAACGTGGCGATGATGCTGGACCTGCTGGCAGATGTGTGCTGGGGTTGTGTTTGTGTGCGGATGGTCTGGCAAATACCTCTCAGAGCTTGGCTTTTAAGAGCTGGATTGTGAGTCATTGCCCGAAGACAATGGGCATTTGAGCATCCCGGAGCTGCTGCGCTGGGGCTCCCAGCTGGGCAGCGGCTGCAGGTAAAGCAGTGCCTTGGCAGCTGAAGAGCAAGCACCATATTTTTTTGTGTTAAAAATAAAGGCAGTAGTTTTAGGGAAAAATTAGGCATCGGACTCAACCCTGAAAGATTTTCAAGTCCAACCACTAATCCTCAAGGCTGATCTAGGTCAGCCTAGAGCCCAAGGGTACCTAGACCTAGCCTTGCTGGAAGCTGGACACCTAAATACTTCCCCAGCTCCTCTTGGGCTCAGCATCCAGACGGGTTCAGCTGCACGAGAAAAAAGGAGCATGGCAGTTAGAGCCTTTCCTATTTCCCCTCTAATCTACATGTTGTTGCTAATTTTGCTTGGCCCCCTTGAGAAGAAACTATGAATTTACTCTCAGCTGCTTTCATGAAGTTGCTCTTCACTTGCGCGTCTGGGGTTGATGGTAATGGTTACAGCAATAGCAGGTGCTGCTAATGTTTCCCTCGCAAACCTTCATCTTTATGGCAGACTTTACTAGCCAGCCTTGCCAGCTCTTCTCCCCCCATGGACGGTAACCATTAGTGCTGCAAGGGAGAAATATGATGCATTAAGGTGAGGAAGGTGATCCTTCCCCTTCCAGGCTGAAATGCTGTAATGTGAGTGTGTGCAGTAGGTGGAGGGCTTTTTTTCCCTTCTTTTAATTTATAATGAGCTTTCGGTTGGTTGCTCATCTGCGGGCTGGACTGGCTAGTATACATCCCTGAAATGTCATTGCTGCCTGGGATCCTTGATGTTTCAATGTGGCTCTCGACGCTGGCCCGCCATGACCACAAATCTTGGCTTGTTTAAGAGGAGAAAAAAATTTCCCCAGCTCCTTCCCAGTGCTGTTTCTGAAGCCTTCATGTGGGTGCAATGCTGTAGGAGACCCAAAAGGTTGGGTGAAAGAAACGGTGAGAGAAATCCCCGCAGGTGGAGCTGGGATGGGGTGAGCTTCTTCCACATCGGCTGGGGTGGGAGCCTCCCTCCCCTAAATCCCTGCTGAAGGCCGTCACCCCAAGGCCCATCCCCATCCCATGTCGCAGCCCTGGGCAGGATTTGTCCCTGGCTCTTCCCACCCTGCCCTGCATCGGGCAGCCTCACCAATACACCCCAGGCATGTTAGTGTGGGTCTGTAATTTTGGGGGAGGAAGTAGAGCAGAAAATCCCAAAGCCTCTATTTTGCTCTTAATGGGGGATTGCTGGCACGGTGCTTATGGCTCTCCAGAAATCTGTCTCTTTGGGCAGTTCCTGCACGATCCTAATGTGTGGGACACGTCCCCCTTGGGGTGCCGGGGGACTTCAGCAGTGGTCTGTGGCTTCAGGCTCAAGTGATGCTTCAGCTCTTGAGCCATGCAAAGGCTACGGGACTTAGGTTTCCTGGTCTTGGCCCTTCAATCTCCTTTGGGTGCAAAAAGCCCTTGAAACATGGATGTAACTTCTGCAGATGCTGAGCATGCATTAGGCATCGTAAGATGCCCCCAGCAGAAGTAGCTTGCTATTGAAGCCCAATGGAACCCGGGGGTGCACGTAGGCTGGGATCCGTCCCCACATCTCTGGTAAAGGTGCACCTTCAGAGTATGTTTGCAGTGGTTATCCTTGTCCCCAGCTGGGGTTTCTCCAGCTGTGAAGGAGGGGAGAAAAGCAGAGTCCGCTAAGTCCTCATGCGGTTTTGAAATTACTGATTTCAGTAATGTGCTGATTTTTAGGGCTTGCTGTCAGGTGCACCATGGCAGAGCAGAGAGCTGGACAGGGTATGATGGGTGGAACAAGGATGTGGGAACTATTATGGCCACCCCTAAATAAGGCACTTGGGTGTGAATTAGAGCCCCGTGACTGCTGCTTCCTTGCTCCTGGGTGCTTGCGGCCACCTTGCATAAGAGCTAGTGGCTTCGATAGGCCTGGGGGGTGAGTAATGCTTGCACACCCTCCCTGTGACGGTGGAAGGATGAAGAGCTGCCGCTGTGACCACTCTGGTAGGACTCGTTTGTCACCTCTTCAGCTTGTTTAACCCCTGTCAGCTCTTTGCACTGGGATGAAGTAACCCATTTGCTGCCTTGGGCTGGAGTCAGTGTCCTGCCTGCACCCTGATGGCCCCCATGCTGCAGGAGAGGACAATGACCTCTTTGGTAGGTGGCCCTCTTGGCTGCTTTCCACCAGGCCAGGTGATGGTGTCCCTTCAGGATTCTGGGGCCAGCATCCTCAGGACGAGCATGGCACCGTGGAAAGGTCCTGCACCACGTGGCTGCGGGCAGGACTTTGCCTGGTGCTTCCTGCTGAGGTGGCAGTGACCATCGATGGTCACCAGAGTCTGCTGCATGGACAGCTCGTTCAGAACCATGGATGATCATCTCCACCCAGCGTTGGACCTGCCATCCCAGGAAGAGCCACAGCATCAAGCCTTGCAAGGCTGATCTCTGCCCAGTGTTGGACCCGCCAGAGGCATCAACCCTTGGCCACGGCCTCAACCTTGGACTGTGGCATCAACTTCTGGCCTGGGATGGACATGGCATGGAAAGCCCAGCAGAGCTGCTCTATCCCTGCAACACCCCAGCCAAGGGCAGGTGATGCTGCTCCAAAGAGGGGCCGGAGGCAGGAGGACACTCTCAATGGGCTGGAGGGGAGCCTGGATCACGGCCCGTCCCTTCCAACCTGCTGCAGGATGAGTGCTGTCAGGAGGCTTTGGTTCCCCATGCATCTTCTCCATGTTGGGTCACCTCTGCACACCTGAGTAACGGGAAGGCTTCTGTCGCACCAGAAGGTTTCAGCAGGCGGGCGAGTACCCTCTCTTCCCTTCGGTGCCCAGGAGCTGGGCCTGGTGCTTCGGGCAGGGAGGGACCTCAGGAAGCATTAAATAGCTGATGGATGCGTCATGGCAGCAGCTGATCTGTGGCGGTGAGTCACGGCCAGCCTGCCAGCACTCCGGCATGCAGGATGGCAGCACGGGGCCACTCCTCCCTCACCACTTGCTCTTTACTCATGTATTGGGTTTTGTTTTCTTTTTTACTTGTGTGTCTGCATGCAGCTGGGATGATCGTCCTCCCTGGCGTTGGGCGGGAGAGGAGTGAGAGGGTCAGGTTCAAAGCAGGAATGAAATGACCGAGAGCACCCCAGCATCTGCCTGGAGCGCATCCAAAGGGACGCAGAGCTGCTGGTCCCTGTGGACACCTTGGTCCTCCTTGGATGATGGGCTCATCACAGCCTGCTCTCAAGTACAAATACATCTTTATTTATTTATTATGAGCCTTTATAACTCTACGCCCAGCCCAAACCCTGACCCAAAAGGTTAGTCTGCTGGCTTTTTGCAGTTTTAATTAGGCTTGCTGGAAAGCTCTCCCTGTGCCACTGCTCTCCTGCCTGCCCAGCCCCATGCCTGGCGCTCTGCCAGGGGGTGGATGTAGCAAGGGAGGCAAGCAAACCCCCCAAAATGGGTGAAACCTCAGCACTGGCAGGACACTTGGCTCAAAACCTTCATGCTGGTCCCAGATGGTGCTTGTTGGAAGCTCTGATAGAGGCGTTTGGGTGCAGCTGGCCTTCCTGTTGGGTGCAAGATTGTTGTTCTTTTTCTAACTGACTTTTTTTTTTTTTCTTGTGTGTGGCAAAACGTGGGGAAAAGGCCCTTGCAAAGTGTTTGCAATCCTTGGCTGGAAGGTGCCGTCTCAGCTTCTGAGAGTCCCTGTGGGGGATGTGGCAGGGGGTCCCTGCAAATCAGTGGCAGTCCTTGCTTCTGTAAGGAGGGTGACTGGCCAGTTTTCTTCGCTGGCCGTGTATTATTTCAGGTGCAGGGAGATGACCGAACCCTTGTGAGTCCTGGCAGCCATCAGGATGGCGGTTTTCAGGAGCTGCACAAAACGTACATCCTCCCGCACGTGCAGAAATGCTCCTTCATCTCCTCTTCCTTTAGCCCAACAGCTTCAGGGGGGCTGGGAGATGGCAGTGCCAGGAAACAAAATAAAGTGCAAGATCTAAGATTGTTAATTTTTTTTAAATCTTTTTTTTAGTGTCAGCATTTGAAATTCCAACTCCCAGTTAGGAAATTTGTTGAAATTGTAGTATGAATCATCCCTACCCTCAATTTTAGGACCCATCGTGCTGGGAAGGGAGCAGAAAATTAGTCACTTTTTTTAATCTGCTTCCAATAAACATGATTTAGAAATCCATAGTGGGGGAGGGGAGAAATGAGAATAAAATGAGAGTGACTTTTGGGAGTGACCGTCATCCATCCTGGTGCCCGCAGCCACCTGCTCACTTCCCTGGGCTGTTTTCAGGGCAGCCGGCAGGGCCTGGCAGCTGCCTGCACTTCTGGTTCATGATCAAAGTGACCTCCTAGGGCAAATACACGCAGAGGCAGCTGGAAACCGGCTTCCTGCCGAGAAGCGCTTCTTCCCCAGGAAGAGTGATTCTCACCCAAAAAAAAAAAGCCCTTTTTGCTACCTGGTGGTGTAACAAAGGCACCCAATAATTAAAGCAGGCAGGAAAGCTGGGGGGGGTCATATTTGCAAGCAGAGCAATGAGACCTCCTCCCAGCTGCTGATTTTGTAATGACTGATGGTAAAGAGCTGGGGGGGCTACAGCAGAGGTGATGCTGGGGGCGAGTTGGAAGTTTTGGGGTTTATTGCCTTGTGGCTTTTAGTGTGCTTTGTTGGGTTTTTTTTTTGAACCAGGGTGATGCTGGTGCAGTGGGATATTGGGATGAGACGCTGCGTGCAGGTTGTGATGTCCCCCCGCCCCAAGCAGGGACTGGGGGGTACGAGGAGCATCACTGGTCCCCTTAGATGAGGATGAGCTGCCTTCATCCCGTCAGCTCTGCCGTGAGCCCTGGGCTTTGGGGGAAGAGGGGCAGCCAGGCTGGTTTTGGGTGGGCTGGGGGAGCTGATCCTGCCCTGGGAAGGGGCGAGGAGGGAGCAGCCCCAAGCCCTATTTACCACCCCCTTGCAAGGGGCAGATAACACCCTGTATCCAGCAGTGAGCTGGGGCTGGTGACCCCCAAAAACCCCAGGGGTTGCGGCAAGCGATCAGTTAACGGGGACCCCCTACGCTCGCAAGGATTTAAGGAAATAATAATAAAAACAATTGGATTTTGGGGTGCTGGGGGATGCGGCAGGGAGAGATGCAGGGGGGGAGGGATGCGCCGGCTGCTTTTTAGGGGGTGGTCCCCTGTATCGGGAGAAAAGCTGGCTGCTGCCGCTCCCAGCTTTTTGGCGGTAGTGTGCCGCGCGCTGGCTGCTGGTAAATGATTGCTGGGGCGGCCGGCCGAGGCGGGGCTGGAGGTTGGTGCCAGGTTTGAACCCAAACAGGTGCCTTGGACTGGCATGCCGGCGGCCATCCCGCTCCCGCACTCGGCAGTGTTCGGCAACCACTGGATTTTTTGGGCAAGGTGAGGCTGTGCGACGCGACTCACCCGGCTAGGTTATTTTTTCCTATTTATTTCTAAGCTCCTGGCCTCCCCGTGGGGTCGGGGCAGGGGAAGAAGGGTTCGATGCTAGCCAGGTCCCTGGCCAGGGTGGGGGCGATGCTCCCCGGGATGCATTGCCACCCCAAATTTGGTATCGGGGTGCCACGGCAGGGTTGGGGACGGTGGCTTCGGGGTGAGCTGGGTGGTGCCGCGGTGGCACCTGGACTTTGCTCCATACCAGGGGCCGGTTGCAGCCTTGAATGCACGGGGGCGGGGGGGAAGCGGTGCCGAAACCCAGCTTTGAAATGAAATTGGGCTAAACCTTGCAAATTTTAGTGGTTTTGGCTCACAGGGAGGTCGGCCGAGCCCAAGGTGCCCTTCACCCCCACCGGTTTTCCCCAGCCGCCCAGCCAAGGCAAACATGAGCTCAGCGCCAAGGTATTTGTGGTGGCTGCTCCGTGCCCGCGTTTCAGAGGTGGGCAGGGGGGTGGCACCAATGGGACGCAGCACCCGCAGGGAACGGCCTTGCCAAGCCGTATCTTCCCCAATTTCTCCTTGCCTTTCTCACACTGTGGCTAAAATCCCTCATCACTGGAGGCGGGACCCTTCGAGCTCTTCCTTTGATTACTCAAGCAGGCAACAAAAAAATAAGCAAGAAGTGGTGTTTAACCCGAGGTTGAGCTTTCTCACAGCCTGGCTGCAAACTTGGGAGGGCTGGAGCTCAGGGGTGGAGAGGCTGCGACCAGCCGGTTTAGGTTGGGAAAGCGGTTTGGGACCCTCTGGACGGAGAGCCTGGAAACTTCCCATACACGTTCTTCCACCCAGGGCTTTCAGATAAGCCTGATGCTAGAAAAAACAGTGTTATAGGGGAAAAAAGACATATATTTGTTTACACGGTGTTTGAAAACATCGTAAGCTCAAATATTTGAGTTGTTTACAGCTTGTGCTTAATTTTTTTTTTTTTTTTTTTTTCTTTTTTTTTTTAAGGCTGTCGCAGTTGTTGAGCTGCTGGAAGAGGCAGGAGTTGTGTGCACCCAGGCTAATGGGTGTTATTTTAACGCAGGAGAAGTAACCACCGGGTGGGAGTCGGGCTGGGCCCCGGTGTTGGACAAAGCATCACCCGGGAGCCCGAGCTTCGCCGTGGGCGTTCGTGCCTGGCTCCCCTTCCCAAACCCCACCTTTGGTCACATTTTTGTGCAGAAAGAGGCTATATTTTAATTTCTTAATCCCCCTCTGATAAATTGAGATGGAGGTAAATAGATTAAAATGTGCATTATCTGCACCTTCTCTCAATATCCAGTTGCAAGGGTGGGCAGCCGGCAATTTCTCCACCTTTTCCAATATTGTTTGGAAAATCCCCTGGTGCCGCGCTGCCAAATTATCAGAGAAATCGCAGTGAAAGTCCAGCAAATGCATTAAAAGTCTGCACTTGCAGCAGAAATAACCTGAGCGTCATCTTCTGCGCACCATGTAGGCACACAAACCCCATCATTTCCCGCCACGGGAAGATTTGGACTTGCTGCCCAGACATGAGCAAAAAAAAAAAAAAAAATGTTGGGGGGTTTTGTGTGTTGGGTTTTGATTTTTTTTTTTTTTTTGTAGGTGAACGTAGTGTTTTAATAATATCAACAAAAATGCAATCCGTGCACAGGGAGAGCTGCAGAGATGGATGGAGGGCAGCAGCGAGCAATTGCTTGGTCTAGGATACACCTTACGGGATGCTGACATTAAAGATGATTTAGTGATGCGGCTCTTAAAGGCTCTCGTGTTCCTCGTTAGCGGTTTGGGATGGAAACCTGGTTTCTTTTCTCCCTGCAGGCAGCCCGTCCTGCGATGACCCAGCACGCCTGAGGCCCGGCAGCCGTGGGGATGGAGCTGAAGGTCTGGGTGGACGGGATCCAGAGGGTCGTCTGCGGTGTCTCGGAGCAAACCACCTGCCAAGAAGTGGTCATCGCCTTGGCACGGGCCATCGGTGAGCCATCTCCATCTGCTATGGGGCTGCCCCTTTGGGGGTGGAGGCATCTGCCGAGGGGACGACCCATCTGCAGGTGCTTCCTTGGAAGAGGAGACCTTGGGTGGGTAGGGTCCCGCTCTGGGGTGGTGGGGACGTCACCAGCTGCTGGCCGTGGGGCGGCAGCCTCGGCGCACGGCTGCTGGCCGTGGCTTTCCCCATCTGATGTGCTCACCTCCTCCCGGCAGGTCAGACAGGCCGCTACGTGCTGGTGCAGAAGCTGCGGGAGAAGGAGCGGCAGCTGCTGCCGCTGGAATGCCCATTGGAGTCCCTGGCCAAGTGCGGGCAGTATGCCAACGACGTGCAGTTCGTCCTGCGGCGGACGGGCCCCAGCGTGGCCGAGCGGCCCTCCTCCGAGGGCACTCCCCAAGCCCCCGAGAGGACGTTCATCCGGGCCAGCTTGCCCATCAAGCCCAGGCCCGCTGGCACAGATGCACCCCGTTCGCGGGAGCCGAAAAAATCCATGACCTTCAACTTGGGTCCTACGGGCCCTGGCGACCCGTTCGCTGTGAGCCGCTGGAGGCAGCAAGCGCGGGAAGGGATGGACTTGGAGGGCGGTGGGGTCGTCCAGCCCTCCAAGGAGGAGCTGTTTAGGAGGGTGCTGTGGCAGCAGGAGCAGCTGCATTCCTTGGAGGCCCACGGGGACACCCTGGAGACGGACCTACGGCTCTGGGAGCGCGGCCGGCTCGCTGGCCAGGAGGATGAGATCCTCTACCTGGAGCACCTGGTGCGGAGGAACGAGACGGAGCTGGGCGAGGAGGAGTTTTGGCAGAGCGAGCTCCGGCTGGAGAAGGAGTGTGAGCGGGAGCGGCAGGAGCGGGTTAGGAGCTTGCGGGCCAGCCTGGAAGAGTACACCCAGAGGATCTATGAGCTGAGCGCCCGGACCGAAGCCCTGCAGGAGGAGATCCAGTGGGAGATGGCTGAAAGGGCCAAGAGAGGGAAGGAGACCCCTGCACCCAGCCCCACAGAGCTGGAGGACATGGCCGCCAAGATGAAAAGGGACCTGGAGGCCAAGGTCAAGCAAGGCACCCAGCTGGAGAGCAACCTGGCCAGCGTGGAGAAGGCCCTGGAGGAAGCTGAAAGGAACCTGCAGGTAGATAGGACTGCGTTGAGCAGCCCCATGGGGTGGTGGGACCTTCAGGATGGGATGGGACCAGCTTTCCGGCAGCATGGGGCTGATGGGTTGAGTGGGGTTGGTCCTGGCCCACCTGGCCGGCGAGCGTGGGGTGGGGTGCACAGAGGTGGCTCGGCGGCGGTGACCGCTGTTTGGGGGGACACCACCGCTCTTGCCCAGCCAGCACAGGGTTCCGCATCCATCGCTCTGCGTGCAAGCTGCGTCTGGGCTGGGGTTCCTGCTGGCTGCTGCATGGGGAGCACAGCATCACCCCACTCTGGCACGGACGATGGTGCTGGAGCAAATGGTCCATGTGTGGGGTCAGTGGTGTTGGTCAATGTCATCTTGGATAAAGGAGTCACGGAGTGGGATAGCGTAGGGCCCTGTGGTGCCTGTGCATGAAGCCTTTTGACCATGCAAGCTGTGTGGGGGCTTGGGCTCATCACGGGGGCTGCACACTGTGGGGCTGAGCCATGATGCCCCCCGGCTCACCTGTCCTGGCTCCCCCTGGCATCAGGGGGTCCAGGCACCGCGTGTCACCTGTCCTCCGCCCACCGGGTCCCCTTTGGTGGAGCAAAAGGGAGAAGCTTGTGCCCAGCCAGGCGGTGGTAGCCACCCTTCCCCAGGGTGGCCGTGCTTCCAGCATCTCTTCTTGAGCATCTCGTTTGCATCTGGCATCAACCAGCACCGTGGTGGCCGCCGTTTGATGGCTGCTCGCACCCTCTTGTGGAGATGCAGTGAAGCAGGGCTGTTCCCAAAACACCACGTTCCTCGTCCCCGCTGCCTGGGCACCCTGCACCCTGCAGTACCCCCGAGGTCCCCTCCGCCAGCTCCAGTAGGGTGAGCCCCAGTTGGGGGAGCAGCCCCGGGGGGTGTACGCCAGCTGGTTTTGGGGCATGGGGGGGGACATGCAGCTCATCCTGTCCCCCTCCTCGGTGTATGTTTTGCAGGCCCAGACCCAAGAGCTGGAGGAGTTAAATAAGGAGCTGAGGCAGTGTAATTTGCAGCAGTTTATTCAGCAGACGGGGGCCACGGTGACCATCCTGCAGGCCAGGTCCGAGGAGGATGCCCAGCCGGAGCCGAGCCCGCGTGAGCTGCCAGCCTGCCGGAGAAACGGAGGTCAGCATGCTGCTGCCGGCTCGGCCGGCGGGGCTGCTCCACGGGACCCCTGCCTCCTCCCTGCCTCCCCCTCCAAGGGGGTCGGCCCCAAAGCCTGGCCAGTTCTGCCCTGGGTGCTGAGGTTAGGCAGCAGGGACGGGGTTTTGGTGCTGGCATGGCAGTCGCTCACCACCCCGGGGGTTTCTCTGAGGCTTGCCAATTCTGGGGCTCCTTCTTCCACCCCATTGAAGCGTCGGGGCTGCTCATAGCCATTGTCAGGGGTTGGATGCTGCATTGCTGCTTTTGGGGCCAGGGCGGCCACAGGGAGCTTTCCTTCGCAGTATCACTGCATACCACCATGGCGGTGGTGGCAAAAAGCAGGTGGCTAAGGGCCAGCATCAGCCCCTGGGGGCTGCGGGCTGGTGGGGATGGGCTCTGGCCACCAATGACCTCCTTGTGTTTGGCGAGGGAAGGGTGAGTGTGGTGCCCAGGGCCACGTCCACATCATCGCAGGAATGAGAGGAGGCGGTGGGGGGCTTTCATGGAAGGAGATGGGGAAAACGGGGACCCAGCCGTTTCTCCTCCAGAACACCTGGAGAGGGTGACGTGGCTGCCCCACAGCACTGCAGCGGCCATGCCCGGTAAGCATGGGAGGAGGTACAAGTGCTGCCTGAGCCAGGTGTTTTTCCCCATCCCATAGGTTTTCCTCCCACCACCAGTGCCGACTCACCTCCCCGGGCCAGCACCAAGCAGCTCCTCAGCCATCCCAAGACCCTGCCGGAGCCCCTGGTGTCCAGCCTGAACCCCGAAGGTGTGTATGTCCTCACGCGCTCCCAGGAGCGCGAGCTGGTCTGGGGAGGATGTGTGGGAGGCAGGAAGAGGCTTTTGCTGCCCAAAACAGGCTGCAGAGAGCGAGCGTGTGCTGGGAGCGGGAGGCCGGAGCTATTTATAGATGCCATTAGGAAGAGCAAAGCTTACACCCCAGCAGCCTCTGCTCTGCTGCCAGGGGCTCCACACACTGGCCGTCCGGCTCTCTGCCCTGCCAGGAGCTGTGGAGGATGCTCCTCATCCCCTCTCCTGCTGCCCCGCATCCCCTGGGGCTAAGACCTTGCTAGGGTTAAGACGGGGAGGATTTGGCTCCCATCTTTTGCAGGAGTCACTTCTGCTCCATCTTGGGCACCTGTTCACCCCAAAACCCTTTCCACCTCCTGTGACCTTTTTTCCACCTTGCACCACGTTTTTGGGTGCAGCAAAAGCAAGCTGTGATGTCCCTGCCTGCCGTGGCGATGCTGCCTGCATCCCGGCATCCCATTCCTACCCATGCCACCATCCCCTCAGCAAAACCCTTCTGCCATCCTCCTCACGGCCCGAAACGTCCATCCCCATCTCACCAGATGCTGTGGCATCTGCATGTCCATCTCCCAGTCCGGGCTTTGCGCTCAGGTATGTCCCGTTTTCTGTTCCCCTTTTTGCAAGCACTCACCCACCGTGATGGGGTTGCTCAGGTTGTTTTTGTCTTGTCTTACAGTTGTATCAACCAGGCAGAGCATCTGGAGGTAGAAGGGCCCGGCCAGCGAAGGATCAATTGCCTTGCAAGTGTAACTGTATAAATAAACCATATTATATATATATATAATTAATATTTTTTTTTACTGCTTTATATCATGAATGGATGTGGACGGCCAGAGTATTTTTACAGACTGTAAAATAAAACCAGAAACTGATGACACAAAGCAATCCTCTTCCCCTGCGGATGGAAGCGACCCCCTTCTGTTTTTTTAAAGTGCTTTCTATATTCAACAGAAAACAGAGGCGCTCCCGTTCCACATAGCCTCCTCAGAAGACCCATCCTGCATTCAGAAAAGTCCTTGCTCCTTTGACTAGGGGAGTGAAGCTGAGGTGGAGACTTGCCTGGAGGCTCACCTGGATGGAGCAAGTTAATGGATTTTACAGCATCTCGCAGCAGCAAGCAGGGCCGTGACAAACAGCCTCTTCTCTGGCTGCAGGGAAGGCACAAGAGCAGCTTTAAGACAAATTTCTGCCTCCCTCTTTTTTTATTATTGTAAGAAATCTGTAGTAGAAACCCCCTTTCCACAGTGCCACAGACCAGGCTTCAAGGGAGCAGGGAACACACAGCGGGGGCTTGTTTTTCTTAAATCCACTTAATTTTTCAACTTGTTTTTAAAATAAAAAAATCACAGAATGAGCCCTTCCCCAGTGGCGGCTCAGGTGGGGAGCAGGACTGAAATGCTCTTGGTGACATTTCACTGATTTGTTTTTGGTTTTTTTTACTTGATGGCCAGTAGTTACTCTCGGTTTTTGTTCATCTGTCCCAGTGGGTCGCCTTGTATTTTAATTGCGAAACCAAAGCAGTTTGGGGAGGGGATGGGTTTGTCCAGGAGGTCCCCGAGCCTGTGTTCAATGCGTCGTATGCAAAAAATGTGACTCGGGCACAGTGTTCGCTGTAAAACCCCACTTTCCCCATACAAATGTAACTCTGTGTGCCGCAGTTTCAATTTTCAATAAATCTTTGGGAAAGGATTTGAGCAAAGTGAGCGTGAGTGTGCTGTTGTGGCCCAGGGTGAGCCGTCCCCACCGGCTCGTGGTCCAGTGCCCGACGGGCACATCCGAGTGGTTTGCATACCCCGCAGCTGCCTCTTTCCTTTCCAAGCCATCTCTTTCCATTTGCCAAATTAAAGCTGTAAGTATTTTATGACTGAATGTATCTTACGCACATGCTGCTTTTTTTTGTTTTCTTTTTTTTTCTTTTTTTTAAATCGCAAAGTGCTTTACAACCAGCGGATGAAGCTTGTTTCCGGTGAGAGGGCGGCCATCTCTGGGATGAAACATGGCAGCGTTTTAATAATGCACAGCAGCAGCTCGAAGCATTTTAGGACAGGAGGCAAAGGGGATGGTGCTCGGCTGCAGGCAGGAGCAGGTAAGGGGGAAACCTCCCATTCACCTTGAAGCCCCTCTGTCTGCACCTGGATAACTGCAAGCGAGAACATCAGCTCTCGCTCTCCATCAGCATCTCCCCTGAGACTCTGTTGGGCTCTGGTCCCTGGGGACGTGCCCCTCTCAAAGCCGATTTTCGAGGTGCCGCTGCAGCTCAGCAGGTTGGTCAAGTGGTAACAGAGGAAAGTTTGCTTCGTTGGGAGAGCGCTGGCACAGCTGCGTTGCTGGATACGACTGAAGAGCTGCCACAGCAGGGAGATGCAATTTGAAGTTGTCTTTTTTGAATCTGGGAGTGGGAGGGGTGTGGGTTTGGGGGTTGTTTTGTTTTTTCGGTTGTCCCCTCTGCAAACTGCATATCTTGGGGAAAATGAGTTAAAAATACATTTGCTCCATGCAGCCGCATTAAGGAGTTTCTCCTCTGTTTGCTTGCTTTTTGGGCTTCTTGTGCTCCTTTTCTGGACTCCCTTGCTTTTGAAATGAGACTCCACCTTGCTAAGAAGAGAAGCAGAGGGTGGTGGAGGTTGTAAAGAGTGTTTCAGTGCTGCTTGGGGGGAAAAATGCCTGAAAAACACGTTCAGAAAACCCACTTGAATGTGCCCAGATTTTGGGATGCTACGTGAAGTCTTCTGCGTGCCCTGAAAAACTGACTTCCGCTGGTTAAAAACTGGATCTTTCATTTTTGGAAGCTACATTTGTAGCTTTGCCTTCTGCAAAATAAATGGGTATAAAGAGAAAAGGGTCATTGCTTACAGCACCTCCCACTGGGAAAAACAAGGCCAAAAATTAATTTGAATCTCTGATTTTGCATGGAATTTTTTGCCCTGTGCTTCTGCTTATATATTATTTGATTATTATTTTTGTGGGTTATTTCTGTTCAGCTGTGATCTGGCAGGCCAAGCCAGCACCACTCTTTCTTGGGAAAAAAAATAAGGTTTTAAAAAATGTATGTCACAGCAGATTTTGACCCTGCAGCTGACACCCCTTGGCTGGGATGCAGGATTTGGAACGGCTGCATGGGATGGGGGACAGTGTAACTTGGCCATGTCCCCCACCGAGGTCTGAGAATCGGGTGTGGGGTTAAGGAGAACACCATGGTTGGGGGCTAACGCTCTTTTTTCAGCTCAAGGCTGTGGCATTTTGCAGACTTTTTTTTTCATTTTGTGTCCTACAAACCATCACCCAGCTGCTGCAAAGGCAGCAGTGTTTCCTAAGGTAATAAATTACTTTGATTAACGCCTCTCCCCCTGCCATGGTGCACAGTGCAGTGGGGGGAGAGGCATTAATCAAACTCATTTATTACCTTGGGAAACTCCCCACCCGCAGGTGACCTATATTCCTCCCAGCGTGGGGGGGTGTGCAATGGCACACTGAGCATGCAGGTCCCCATGCGTTATTTAACCGAGCGAGGCTCGATACCCACTCTGGCTCCCCCGCCTTTCCGCTTTTATCCGCTCTAAAGGCTGTGTCAATAATACATTTCTGCCATTGAATATTTTATTGATGGTTTGACTTTTTTGCTGCTCACAATTCCCATTTCAAGGCTGCATGATTGTTCCTAATTAAAATTTTATGCCCTGGGAGAAGCCTTCTTGCTACAGTGGAGATGATGCTGTCCTTTTCTAGGCCACTACAGAGCGGGTAGGAAGGAATTACTCATTGTTATGAGATTAAATCAAAGCAAATAAATTATTGTTTTTTCCCTTAAAAAACAAACCAAAAGCCCAGCGTACGGCGCGTACTGGAGAAGGAACAACTGGCTCGCGGGCAAGGCAGGGATCCAAGCATACCGGGTGGCTCGAGGATGCTGTGCCTGGGTGAGCGGGGAGTCGGGTCCCCCTGTCCCTCAGGCGCTGCAGGGCAGCTTCTTCCTTTCCCGTGGCAGGCAGGAATGGGCTTCAGGGCCTCTCCCCCTTCGGATGCTTCTTACTGCCAGCTCCAGTGCCACCCAAAAATGATGAAGTAGAGGATATACCTGTTTTTCACTGGTGAACAGTCCCAGCATTTTTTTTTTTCTTTCTAAATAAAATCAATCTGCAGGCTCTGTCAGCACAAGGCACCATTCAGGAGAGTAATTCAGCCGCCTCCAGCCTCCCTGGGGCTCTTCTCCTCTCTGCACTATCTGGGGTTTTTTTGTTGTTTGGTTTTTTTTTTTTAATATTGCATAAGAAAAATGGCTCCCAACTCCTCACCCATCTACCCTGGACTGTGTCAGCTTGTTAAGCCAGGCATCTGCAGATGGTGGTCAGGGCACCAGTGCTGCCCCAGGCCAGTACAGTTTCTCAAGGGCAGCACAGCTGCAGACACTTGAAACACCTCCAATTCACAGTTGTGGATTTGTACAAGTTCCTTTAGGTTTGGGTTCCCCCCCAAATTTCATCTAGAGTTCTAGAAGCATTTGTGCTGCCTCCCAGCCCCTGGATTTGGCAAGCAGCTTTTAAAGCACACACTTCAGCACCAGTTACATAAGGAAAGGTGTGAATGACTGGAGGAGAAAATGCCTGTTGGTTTTGCTCCCCAAGTGGTGTACAGATGCTCTGCTGCTTGCTCCGGGGCATGCAGCTCCTACAAGGGTAGCTCACTGCAGGTGGAGAGGAGGAAGCTATCTGAACTGGCATGCATGTCCGTGCAGGGAATGTTGTCTGCTCTCCCTATGATGGTTTTCCTTTCTCTGTCTCAGGGTAAAGACTGAGTGCATTCTACCTTGCCCTGGGAAAAAAAAAATATCATAAAGCACTAGAGGAGGCTGGGAAATTTTCTTGTTTATGGATGAGCAAGTTTCTCTCCCAACGGAATCTCCTGCCAGCAGAAGTCTGTCTTTTTTTTTTTTTTTTTTTTTGAGGATGTATTATATAAGTCCCTGCTTGCATTTAACTAACTGACTCCTCTTAAACAATTTATGTACTTCTCCTATTCCTCACAGACCAGCTTGCTCCTTTGGCGGGGCTCCCCATGTAGGACCTGCCACTGGCACATCTTATAGACAGAACACGATAGGCGCTTCCTAGCATGGTGCTTCAAGCGTTACGCCTGCTCGCTTCTCTCTGCGAAGCACTGAAACGAGAACAAAACCTTTGAGGAGCACAGAGAGTCCCTTCAGCTTAACGGGCCTGACATTCAACATCTCCTCCTCCTCCTGTAAGGCACACCCCTGCCTCTCCCCAAAAATCTTACAGGATCAGTTCTGAGCAAAAGCTTTTAGCATCCAACTGCTTGTTACCAGGCTAAGTATCACCTTATGAATTTGTTTATTAGCTACTGAAAAACATGAAATTAATGGGCATCTTAGCCCTGGTGTATTTTCTCATTGCTCAGGAGCACTCTGGGGCTCTTGGGCTAGGACAGGGGTAAGGGCACCGATGCTGGGGTTTCTGCTTGAGGGACAACCAGGTCGCACCCTTCTACTCTCCTTTTCAAGCCACCTTCACTGGCTACAGAGGCAAAGTAAGAGATGGGAGGCACAGGGCATGCAATGCACGTCAGACATGTCACTGAGAAGGCACAGCCTTCTTCTACAGCTGGTCTGGAGCCTGGATTACAGTAATAAGCACCCAAACACTGGTTTTGCACTATTTATTGAAGACTTCAGGTGACAGCACAGCAGGTTAGTTTTGAATCATGCAACAAGAATGTTAAAAACAGGAATCCAGCTGTATGCTCTCCCCCACTCTGCTTACTGGGGCGACACAAAAAAAAAGCAAAACCAAACAAACTTCACTTCAACCCCTTGCCTTTGCTTACTGGAGCTGAACAGGATGGTTCCGTAGGTAGCAGGAAGTTGGAAGCATTCATACCACGGTGCTGCTCATGGGAACTGGGACAAGTCTTGCCAGACGACCTGCGGAGCTGCTTCTGCCAGTGGCATCTCCAGGGGTTAGTCATCAGGCAGCACAGTCCCAAATGCAGGGCTATTTCTTCAAAGAGAAACAGAGCACCTTCATTTTCAGATACAGGTTTGTTACATGTGTGGTCACCTATGAAATGGGATGGTAGGGGACTGCGGGGCTTCAGTTTCAGCTCGCAGACACACTTGTACATGGGTTTATTTTGCACCAGGTTCCCCCCTCTCCCTGCTCTCCATGTGGCTATGGTGTGCTCCCGCCTGCTCAGGACCAGCTGTGGGAAGATGCTGTAGGTGTAGCTAGGGAGGAGGCAAGCCTTCTGGGGCTGAGAAAGCTGCAAACTTGTCCCGTCCCGCCCCCCTCCCCCATCAAAAAAGGCCCATTTAGCTTCTGAACAAGCGTGAAAGCAGCTTTGGTAAATCCAGGTGGTTTTCCTCTCTTTCCAGCATGTTTGAGCACCCTGGACTCACCCAGTCTGTGCGGAGCACAGAGGGAGCTGATTTTTCTTGTGGAAGAGCAGATGCTCCTCTGGGACCCAGAGGAAGAAATGACAAATGAGCGCAGGCAGGAGAGATGGGTACAGGCAAAATTTCTCCCTGAGAGACTTTATCCGTACAGAGGATGTTGCTCTGCCTTCTGTGCAATTAAATACTTACTGACCAGAGCACTGCCGATTCCTTCGGATCAAGCCTTTATGATGGTCCAGGGCTACACATGAGCAGCTCAAGCAAGAGGGGGAATACCCGAGCCCTTTCGGGGAACCTTGGCAGGCTGCGGTGAATCCTAGCTGGCTGTTATGAGCTTAAGCTGCTGATAAAGCTGTGCTGCGCTTCAAAAAAGACACTTTTCAACTACCCAGCTTCTTCACCAGCCCAAAAATTGCAAGAGAGAACTTTGTATGAGAAGCAATCTGCCTCGTCACTTCCTCCGTTTCTAGAGATGGCCACCCTGGGCAGCTGAAGGAGTCCCTGCCCAGCTCGCCTTCCTGCTCCTCGGGGCCATGAAGTCAAGAGTCCCCTGTGTGACATCGCAGCACGATCGCACGAGGCAGCTCTACCAATGCCCAGCCAGGGCTGGGGGGCCGACAGAACCCTGGCGCAAGAAGCGGAAAGTGGCGAGCAAAGGCAAGGGGCGGAATGGGAAACAAAATGGCAATGAAAAAGGAAAGCGAGGCTCGTTTCTGCTTTTCATGTAACAGACTAGACTAGAGAGTCTCTCTTTAAAGGTGACTCATCCAGGGCAATACCAGGCACAGTTTCTTCTATTAACACACCCTTGGCAATAGCAGTTCAGTTAGTCACTGACTGGGTATCAAGACGTCACCGGCTGGGATGAAGCGTCTCCTTTAACTTGGTACGGAGTCCACTAGCACTTATTTACTTTGGAGAAGAGCAGGGGAGGAGAGAGGGGGGCACGCCATCCCTCCTGTGCAACTTTACCACTGACTCTTTGCACCCGCGTGCCGGCACGGCCCGCTCCCCTCATCTCCGCTCCCGCCTGATGCACCGAGCCTTGCTGCAAGAAGCATTAAATCTTTTCACGCTCTGCCGTGCAGCGTGGCTAATTGCAGGGCACGTCGGGGGGTCTGCCGGGCCAAGGATGGGAAACCGCTGGAAGCAGGGCAGTAGCATTGGGGGGGGGGGGGGGGGCGCGACTCCTTTGCAGGCCGGAGCCCCTCACCTGGGTGGCGGGAAGGGGATGCAGGCGTCGTGGCGTCGAGGCACGGGTCCGCGGAGGCGAGGCGGCCACACAGCGATGTCCGAGGAGCAGGTTAGCCGCTGTCACACGCACAGTGGAGTCGCCGAGAGCACAATGTGCGTTAGTCAGTGGCTCACCTGCTCCTGGAGGGTGACGGGGGGGGGGTGCGGCGGGGCCCACCTGCAGCACAGGAGACACCGGGCAGCGTGAAGGATGGGGGTCGCGGCGCGGAAGGCTGCAGCTCCGCGCACCCACCCCCGGGACACGCTCCCTCGTGCCTGCCCCGGGGTCGGCGGCACCCCGCCGTTCCCGGGGTGGGGGTCCTCTCTATCCGTCACGGCCGCCGCTCACCTGCGCTCCCGCCGCTCCGCGCTCCCCCCGCCGCCGCCGCCGCCAACTTCTCGCTCTGCCCCGGCCCGGCCCACGCCGCGCGCCGTGGCCCCCTGCCCCGCCCACCCCATCTCGCCCGCCAATAGCGACGCCGCCCGCCCGCCCGCCAGCCCCGCCCCCGCACCGCAGCGCCCAATGGCGTCTCCGTTACCGCCCGCCGGCAGCGGCGGAGGGGCGGGGCGGGGCGGCCCCCCCCCCCCCGCCAGTGACAGCGGCGGGCGCGGCGCGTTCGCTTCTGCACGTCGCTGCTGCGGGGAGGAACCATTTGTACCTGTTGAACCGCCGCCCGCCTCCCGCTCACCCCGCCCCGCCGCCCCCCCCCCCCGCCCTCTCCGCTTCCCCTCACGCCGGCGGCCGCTAGCGGCACCCACCTACCCCTCCGCCGCCCCCCCGGGGAGCCCCTTACCCCACCCCCCTCCCCGTCCCCCCGTCGCCCCCCCCCCCCGCTCTCCCCCTTCCCCTCCCCTCCATCCCCTCCCCGCCCCCGCCGCGGCCCGGCCCATGGTACGGTCCGCCGGGGCCGTGCCATCAGGACAGTGTCGGGGCGCACGTAGGCGGTGCGCGCGGGGCGGGGGGGGGGGCAGCCGCTGGCGGCGCGCGCCGCGGGCGGGAACAGCGGGGTGCTGCCGGCCGTCCTCCCCCCTCGGCTGCCGCCTTCCACATCGTTGTATTAAATTTTACGTGGTTCTATTCATTTTATTTCTTTTTATATTTTTTTAACGTTGTTCCCCGCCGGCCGGGTTGGGTGCGCGGAAGACCAGTGCGGCCCTGGCAGTGCTGGGGGGTGGAGACGGTTCCTCACACAGCCAAGGGTGCTGGGGGTCCCTCAGCCTGGGAGGCCCGGCTGCATCCCGGGGCGGTGGCAGTGTCCTGGAGGGGTAAGGGCCCAGACGCCCCGTGAGTGTTCTTCCAGTAACTTCTTTTGCCCCCCCCAAAAAACGACGGGCAGTTGAAGGCCAGCTGGATGTTGTCAGTGTAACGGTGCACACCTTCCTACGGGGAGAGCTCGCTCTTGCCCATCAACCCGCGAGCCGGCAGCCAAGCAAACAGTTGAAACGCTGAAACTTTTAGGGTGCCTCAGCGAGAATTTGCCAAGCACCAAAGATAAGTGCTTTATGGATGGGTGTAGTGCTGTCCCGCGGAGGTGACACGCAGAGAGTCAGGCATCGAGCCGGCGGGCTGGCTCCCATCTGCCCAAAGCCACGTGCCTTCCTCAAGCGGACCAGAAACCAGAGCACATCTAGGGGAGCGGGCACATTTGGTGGGACCCCCACTTCATCCATACTGCTGATATTCGGGAAAAAAACACTTTGGGTGCCAACGCGGCCACTGACCAAACAGGAGCCAGGCACCACATCCCTGCTGAACTGATAATGCACGCTGTCTAGCACAAGACAAGAGCTCTGCATCCCTTGTGAAAACTTCCTTGGCATCAGCCATTGCAGCTGTGACGGCCGTTTTGCAATCTGGTGCTCTTCTTGCAAGGTGTTTTGCAGGATTTGGAAGCAAAACCCAGCGCAGGCTCCCTGATAGCTGGTGACGATTCCCCACCAAAAGGATTTCCCTGCGTGTTTTGCTGGAGCGCTTACCAGTCACCCATGGCTCTGCTGTCCCATTGCCACTGGGGAGGGGGGGACGCAGGGACAGCCCCTCTTCTGCGTGACAGCCCGCACAATGACAGCCTCTGTTGTCGTTTTGTGCGCGTGCTATGTGGGGTTTTTTTGTTTTCACCCAGCAGCTGTAGGGAAAAAGTCACGTATTTTACATCTTCCCCAGCACAGGGCTCGCGCCCGGATTGGAGTGAAATCGGCCGCGGAGCACCCCGGCCCCTGCACCCTCTGGGGTGAACCAACACAAAAAGCGAGGCACGGCCGAGGAAAGTACTCGCTTTGTTTAAAAACAGGTATTTTGTGCGGAGTAACGTGGCTGGGTACTGCCCCAACACCTCCCTGCCGGCACCACTGCTTCTGCCCGGCTGCTCCGCGGGGCAGACGTGCCATCGGCTGCTGCGCTCCCTCATCTCTTCCAGGTGGTGGCTTACATTCCAGGTTTTACTTAAAAAAAAATTAAAAAATTAAATCCTTCTGCCCCTGACTGTACACGCACAGAGAAGGAGTGTGTTTCGAAGCGGTGCTTGCACAGCTGGCTGCCTGCACAGTCGAGCCCTGCACGTTGCTCAGACCTCCCCAGGTGCCGAGTGAAACCACCCGGCGTGCAGCAGGGCTGGAGGGACGCCAGCCCAGCGGTGCTGCGGTGGGCAAAGCCCTCGCCCGCAGCCCCAGCGAAGGCAGGACGGCCGCTCGTTCCGGAGGTGCCGTTGCCCTGGCGAGGCTCTGGACCTGGTGGCTTTGTGGCAACGCTGGTGGGTGCTGTTTGCCCTCAGCCCCCGCTCCCCCTCTGGCTCCAAACGAGCTCGTGGCTCAGCCCTTAATCTCTGGGATGAAATTTCCTGCTGACGCGGCCGGTGCTGCCCCGGGGAGAGCCCCCGCTTATCCCGGCCCTGCAGCTCTCCCCTTTGTTCCCAGCTGGCTTTCGGTCCCCGCGGCGCTGCCGGAGCTACGATGCGTGTGGTGACGGGGAACCGTGTCTGCTGATAGCGGGAGCGCGCTGCCGGCTGCCCGTCAGCCGCCGGCCCTCCTCACCTGCCAGTGTGCTGCGGGGACCGTGTGTGTGGCCCTGGGGGGGGGGGAAGCCAAAAGGGGACACATGCCCCCATCCTACCCCTGGGGGCCGGCGAACGCCCTACCAATTAACGTGCACTTTAAAAGTTGCCCCATAGCAGCGCAGACCTTGTCTTTTCAAGCAGCAGGCACTTGATGTTTACTAGCTGCACCTTTACCAGGGTTTTCACCCCCACCTGTCCCCCCTCGCCCCTCTCCCAAAGCCCCGAGCGGGCAGGCAGCAGCAAGGCCAGCGCAGGCTTTACTCCGCTCTGTGTTTCCAGAAGGACCTTGTTTTCTCTCTCCCCCACCACCCCCCATCCGATTCCTGACAATGACCCGAGTGTCTGCAGGGACGGGCGCATCAGCTCCCGGTCACGTCCCGTCTGCAAGCCCAGAGCAGGGCTGCGATCCCCCTCCCGCGCCAACAGGGCCAGAGAGGGGGAAAAAAACATCCCTGCCTCCTTCACCTGCCTGCCATCGCCCCGGGGGAACGGGGACATTTGGGTTGGGACCAGCCACAGTGGAGTTAGAGGCCCAGCCCTCGCCAGCCCCCCGCAGGCCTCGCAGCCTCGACACCCGCAAGGCTCGGCGGCCTTTGGCCCCCCCCCCCCAGCTTGGGAAGACCGGCCGAAGGGACAGCGAGCCCCCCGCGGATGTCGCCCCTGCTTCTGTGGGGCAACCAGGAGGCGCCGGGGCGGCAGCCGCCGTCCCCGCCCCCGCAGCCCCCCCCGGCCCGGCGCGACCCCCGGGACCACGGCTCCCTCCCCTCAGGGCGGTGCGGCCCCGCCCTCCCGCGGCTCCGCGGTGGTACAGCCCGGCGCACCCCTCCTCCAATGGTTCAGTCCCGCCGCCCTTCTTCTCCCTCCCCCGAATGGTTCACCCCGTCGCCTCGCTCCTTCCCACCCCCTTCTCCCCCCCCGCCGTACGCGCGCGCAGTGGTTCAGTCTCGCGGCCGCTCCTGCTGGCGCCGGCACCGCCGTGACCCGGAAGTGTTCCCGAAACACTTCCGTGGTGAGGGGGCTTCCGGCCGTGCAGCCCGTTAGGCCGGCTCGGCCCGGTTATGTGAGCGTCGGGGCCTTCTCTTCGCGTGAGTGCCCGGCGACGGGGACGGGACGGGACGGGGGGGGAGCGGCGGCTACCGGGGCCTGCTTGGGCCGAGGCGGGCGGTGGCGGGGGCTGGGCCAAGGGGGGCGGCGCTGGGCCGCGGGCCGGAGTTGCGCGGAGCGGCCGTTCCCCCGCTGCGGCGGACTGCCAGCTCCGGAGGGAAACTGCCCCGCGGGAGTGTTTATATCCACTTAATTTTGTTTCTGTAAACGTACTAGTTTATTGATTTATTCTCTGAGCAGTCGCTGGCGGCTGTCGGAAGATGCGGCTGAGCGGTGCCGCTGCGGGGGGGGGGGGGGGGGACGGACACTGCCCCGGCCCGGCCCCCCTCGAAGCTGTTTTCCGGGCTGTCCAGAGCCGGGCTTCTCGTGGAGATGATCCCGCGGGGTATAAAGTGACCGAGCAGGCGGCGACGGCCTCTCTGCGCGGGGAGGACCGGGGAGCGATCCGGAGCGGTGGAGGCAGCTTCCCTTGCTGCTGCAAAGGAGATTTGCTGAATAAAACCAATTCCTCTGCGCCTCCCCCCTCTTTCCCGTGGTTTGTGGTGCACGCGTGGGTGCATTTGAAGAAGTTGTAAGCTGTTTCAGCCTTCTACAGCAAAGTCAGTGGGCTTCTCGGCTAACAAACATAAATGAGGTTTTCATGCAAGTGTTTTTTTTAACGCACGTTAGCTTATTGCAAAAGCATGTTCAGGCTTAAAAACTTTGCCTTGAGGGACCTGTGCTTACTGACAGGTTTTTAAGCTGTGTAACTGGTGCCCTTCACTGGGCGCCCCATGTTCAGTAACAGCGGGGTGGGTGTGCTTTTTGTGGTTGTAGCTCCTGGTTTTCCTGCTGGTTGTTGCACTGATGCATTGCTGGTGTGTTGCAGAGGTGGTTACTGTGTTATTTCCTTTCTGGAAGGTCAGTAGGTCTTGGTACCTTTTGTTATGGTTGTGCACAAAAAAAAAAAAAATCATAAAAGTGCAGGAGGTTTTGTTTGGTGGTGTGGGGTTTTTGGGGGGGTTCCCCCCCAGTCACGCCCATAAACAGCAGGGAAAGCTGTAGTTAAAGGTGGGAATGGTGTGAAAGACTGATGCTGAAAGGCAACTCACTGGTAAGGGTGACTCTTCTTAAGAAAAGACGCCTGTTGAGAAAAAGAAGGATGTGCAGTGTTGCAGAGTATTTGATTCACAGCTGGAGACGAAGGCAGTGGCTCCAGGGAATTGCAGGATGGGAATTGCATAGAGCTTGGCTGCTGTTTTGCATGCAGAGGTACAAAATGCCCAGCTGCTCCTCTGGGTAAGATGCTGCACTTCAAAAGTGCCTTTGCAGAGCCTGTGCGTTGCTTTGTTTGCGTTGCAAACTCCCGGAAGTGTGCCCTGTCAGCTCCTGGGGAACCTTCGGAGGACAGTTTTGGTCCTGGAATTTAGGGTGGCTAAATTTAGGGTAGGGCCAGGATGGGGTAAAGATAAGCACTTCCTTACCTACCCTGGGATTAATTTTCTCTGTCTTATCTGTTAGGTTCTTAGGCGCTTCCCTTATTTAAATCATTGCATGGGTAGTTCTGATAGTGGTATTTTAGGAGTTAATCTTTTTGTAACTTAAACAGGGCAAAGTTAGATCTAAATTTAGATTTAGAGAGCTTTTTTAAAGCTCCCTGTGCATGCTAGATTGGCACTGTGGGGCTCTAGGCTGTAGGAGTCTCTCATTAATCTGAATACTTTCCCTGCTTAGTTCTCTTACTTTTACCTTTGGAATGTGGGGGTGGCAGATACTAGTCACACCATATCCAGATGTTTTCCAACCAGGTTCAACCATGATTTTTACAACTCTTATTTTCTTTTCTTTCAATGTAGCATATGAAATTGGAAACAAAGCCAAATGCTTTCTGATGTGTGACGTTGGTTTTCCAGAGGGAACTGAATTGTTTGGTCAATTTGGGGGGGGGAAAAAAAAAAACAAGAAACAAAACCCCAAAAACCCCAGCAAACCAACAAATAAAGCGGATGTGCCAATGAGAACTGAAAGCTTGTGTGTTTGAATATTTAGTAGACTTAAGTTTAGTTATAAGTCCTCTTTGGAACATGACTGCTCAATAATTGCCAATGAAATGATCAGCATTCAAAACCACCCTGTGAGAAAATGCAGCTGACTTGTTTTCTTTGCCTGTGTATAATCCCAAATCTTACCCAAGCAGATTAAAATAAATGCCTTGCCTAGTAGCTCTTCTGTTTCTAAAAAGTAGAAACTACTGTAAGAAGTTGGTGATGGAGGAAATCTGTTGGTGCTAGAAAGGAAGGTGTGTACAACTGTGTATTGGGTTTGTGTGGCAAGGTTTTGGTAGCAGGAGGGTTACAGGGGTGGCTTCTGTGAGAAGCTGCTGGAAGCTTCCCCTATGTCCGACAGAGCCAATACCAGCCGGGTCTAAGATGCTCCTGCCGCTGGCCAAGGCCGAGCCAATCAGTGGTAGCGGTAGTGCCTCTGTGATAACATATTTAAGAAGGGAAAAAAGTTGCAGTGGGCACAGAAACGGCAGCCGGAGAGAGGACTGAGAACATGTAAGAGAAACAACCCTGCAGACACCAAGGTCAGTGAAGAAGGAGGTGGAGGAGATGCTCCAGGTGCCAGAGCAGAGATTCCCATGCAGCCTGTGAGGCAGACCATGGTGAGGCAGGCTGTCCCCCTGCAGCCCAGGGAGGTCCATGGTGGAGCAGATATTGATCTGGAGCCCGGGGAGGACCCCACGCCGGAGCAGGTGGATGCCCGAAGGAGGCTGTGACCCCATGGGAGGCCCACCCTGGAGCAGGCTCCTGGCAGGACCTGCGGATAGAGGAGCCCACGGAGCAGGTTTTCTGGCAGGACTTGTGACCCCGTGGGGGACCCATGCTGGAGCAGTGTGCTTCTGAAGGACTGCACGCTGTGGAAGGGACCCATGCTGGAGCAGTTCGTGAAGAACTGCCGCCCATGGGAAGGACCCACCTTGGAGAAGTTCGTGGAGGACTGTCTCCTGTGGGAGGGACCCCATGCTGGAGCAGGGGAAGAGTGTGATGAGTCCTGCCCCTGAGGAGGATGAAGCAGCACAGACAACATGATGAACTGACCGTAACCCCCATTCCCTGTCCCTCTGCGCTGCTGGCGGGGGCAGGTAGAGAAACTGGGAGTAAAGCAGTGCCCAGGAAGAAGGTGTTTTGAGATTTGGTTTTATTTCTCATTACCCTACTCTGGTTGATTGGCAATAAATTGAGTTAATTTTCCCCAAGTTGAGTCTGTTTTGCCCATGACAGTAATTAGTTGAGTGATCTCTCCCTGTCCTTATCTCAACCCACGAGCCCTTTGTTATATTTTTCTCTCCCATCCAGCTGAGGGGGGGGGAATGATAGAATGGCTTTGGTGGGCACCTGGCGTCCAGCAAGTTAACCCGCCACAAACTGGAAAAGTCGCTCGCTGTTGTAGGCGGCTGTGTTGGCTTTGTATCAGAGTGAGATGGAGCTTGAGTGTGTTTTGCAGACTGTGGCTCCTCTGATGGTCAGAAACCTGCACTTGCGTTCTAGCTGGAACATACTCAGAGTACATTAAAACACTGATTTGGGGTAACGTGTAAGGATCTTGGTTCAAAAAACTAAATGTTTACTGAAGGCTTGTTTGACAAACACTTGTTCTGGAGGAAATGCTTAATCTTCTCTGTTCTTAAAGCCAACAGAAAACCCTGTTGCTAATATGGCTTGAAGAAAGTACTTGTAATTGCTCTTTGATTGTACAATTAAAATTACTTAAGGCAGCTCGATGTAAAAATGTAATCTGTCTTAATAGCAAAGCCTAGGCTTTACGATTTACAATGCAGCAGAGCCAGTGCTGTGGTAGGCACAGAGCGCTTGGTGCAAACCCAACTTGACCCTAGTGAGGTTGTGCCTTTGTGAAGGGAACCTGGGGCTGGGGAGAAGCACTGGCACATGTAAAGCGATTGAACACCTGCCGTGTACTCATCATTTTTGCGGTTTAATGTTTTGTTAAAATATTGTGAGGTTCTAAATGAGAATTTGAAAACGAGGGGATGTTAAGGAGGATCACGGTGTCTGCCTTTAGCGGACCTAGTGTGCAACCTGTAATGCAAATATTGGATGTGCTGTGCGCAGACTGCAAATCTGTGAATGATGCACCTGCCTGGGGAATTGAAATGGGTTTCGCTGTAAGCAGTGACACCTTGCGTTAGTGGTATTGAGTCCAAAGACAAGGGATCTCTGTCCAGGTTACCCTGCGTCTGCGTTCGCGAGCTGCCTGCTGGGACACATCTTAAATTACTCTGAATAGATTCTTCAAAGTGTGATGCTGAAGAGAGGATCAGCGGATGTGAGAGCCTCCACCCTGTATGCAGGGTACTGCACACCATGGGATTTCCCAAATGAGCAAGCAGTGAGGGGTTGGGTACAGTGGGGAGGGCAGGTCCTTGGCACCCCCAAAACTGAAAGCAGCTGAGGTTGCCTCAGTCAAATGGCCTTTGGGGATAACCGGTTGCTTTTTAGCAGTCTGGGCTTTTATGTTACAGAAGCGCACAGTTAAGGTTTGCCTCAGAGGGATGACTACAATCTCCTTCTTAATTAAACTTCTGGGTTTACCTAATAATAATAAAAATGCTTCCTATCTATTTTGTATCTGCTGGTTCCATCTCAGGGTGGGGGGGGCGGGTGTTAGAAAAATTCTGATGTGGTAAGTGGTGGAATGAAAGCTGGGCTTTGGTATAGGTTGGTGAGCTGTCTCAAGTGTATCATGAATGTGTTTGTGTTTCACAGTGGTAATTTGTTTGAAATGTCTCCCATAAGAAACAAAATTTGGAAGTGCTGCTTATTGTTCTTAAAAAATAGGAGAACAAGCTCTCATGTTAGGTGTATAATCAACTTTGGTTTCCTTCTTTTTTTTCTTAAGAGCAGCTGCCCAGTTTGGAAAAGGTTGTTAGTAAAGCAAAATTTGTGGTGTGCTTTAAATTTCAAATTCATTTTATCTCACTTGGTTTCTCCTTGTCTATTGCCAACTATCCACAAACCAGACTTTTTTAACTGACAGGATTTGATTGTTTGCTGCGATACCAGATTTTCCTTAACTCCCGAGTTTTGCCTCCGAGCAAAGTACAAGCTTGCATTTGCAGCATAAATATGTCAGTTTAGATTGTCAAGTCACAAGTGCTGATTTGTTTGCCTCTGTGCTTAAAGGATATCCTTCCGTGGGGTAGCAGGGTGAGAATAACATGGGTAGTTGTTTCATTTCACAGCAGTGAAGAAATGCATGCTGTTTGGAAATGTAGTTAAGTATATGTTGGTCAGAACTGTGGTTTGTGGGAATCGCTTTCAAAAATAAAAAGATCCTTTTCTCACTGTGCTTATTGCTTTGCTTTAAGGAGAACCAGGGAGCAGGGGAATGAAGGTCATTGTGGTAGCAAAGTGAAGGCTTACCCACGGTTTTACGCCTGCGGTGGCTTTTGTTGGCCTCTGTTGTCCTCAGTGGCTTGGGAGTGCCGTAGCTGGCTGGACGTGGCACTGGTGGGTCAGCAGGAACCCGCTCTATTCCCACAATCTGCCGACGGAGAAGTGATACAGGCAGAAAATCTAAATGCGCTATGTAAATTCCTGCTACATACATAACAAATACACCTGCCACTGCCCTGCTATGGGACTGGTGTTGCCAGTCTCTGCCCTTATGTATCCTGCTGTAAAGTCGCCACAAATTTTGCAATGCTGTAGTTAATTTAAGTTTTGGGAGGATATTATGTAATTGAGTTTCAGTTTGAATAATTCATACATATGCACTGCTGAAACTTGAAAAATTCCTAGTGTTTCTTCCTATTTTTTCAGTTACATCATGGAGCGACTGGCTTTTGATGAGTCTGCGTGTTTTCAGCCAACAAATTGTTTTTAAACACACTCCTGTTAACAGCCACAAATTTAGCTAAAAGTTTAAACCTCTATTTAAGCAAGATTCTTGCTGAAGTTAGGAGAAATCTTTACTGAGAACTTGGTTGTGTTGAAGCTCGATCTCTTTTCTTTTTAGCTTTTTTTTTTTCCCTGAGGATTGAAGACTCCATTTGCAGTTTAGTCTGGTTTAGCAAAGCCTACATTTTTGAGGCTCTTAAGTGCAGAGCTGTGCTATGTGGCTCAAAAAGGGAGTGTGCAAGTAAAGATATGCATCAAGAGCACTTGAATAAAACATAATGTTTTGTTCCAAAAATTCTCTTAATACGCAAGATATGTAGTGTGGAGCAGGGAGAGTGGGAGAAGAGCACCCAATTGAAACTTCTTTGCCACACTTGTAGAAGAATCCGATATTTTTTCTTCATATGAGATATGACATCTAGCTTTATAAGTGTCAATTAATTATATTTTTCCATGACTTGCTTATAGAAGCTTGCAGGGATCTGTCTTTTTTTAATGCTTTGTTGCGTTATATATTAAAAGCTCTGGTTTGATTGTCATTATGAATTTGGATCATGAGACGTCTCTCAGTATCTGTCAGTTTTATTGTCAGTCTGTGCTAATGCACAGCAATTAATGTGATTGCATTAATATGCACCAGATCAAGTCTCCTCCTTTCTGTGGAATAATGATTGTGAGGTCTGAGACTTCTCTATTTCATGACAGAGCTGTGAAAAGGCCTTTTTTAAAAAAAGACCTAAAATATGGAATCTTTCTTTTTGTTTCTTTTCAATTGAGTGAGAGACTATTTTGATTTGAAACACATATTGTCATCCTGTTGGGCCTTGTTCAAAGGAGTCCCTTTCAGTTTTGCATTTTATTGCTAGTCTACAGGATGGTTTTGGTGTTTGCAGGTTTTCTATTCCTATTTTCAGTGGGGAGTTCTGGTTATACGTTTTTCTGTCATCCAGGAGCCCAAGACAAAGCTGAATCTTTCATGTAAACTGAGTTCCACAAGCAGCTGGTTTCATCCAGCTCAGTAGGGATATGAAACTTCATATAACGGTAACTGCTTACCTGTAGCCACCTCTGACTTGAAACTGGGAAAACTAATCGATGGTGTGAGGAGCCTTTGCTGTAGAGTGATGTCCCTTCCACAGTTCACATCTCCGCAGATGTGTTGGATGCTCTTTGCTGGGCTGACGCCTGCTCTGCTTGCAGAGGTAGTGCACTGCCTCACTGAAGTCTGCCTTCTTGCAGGGAGTGGATTTCCAATGTCCTGCCATGGATGATGACAGCCAGGATGAGCTGATAAACAAGAACGCTGCGCTAGGCAAGGGCAAAAGACAGAGTCTCGCACTCCTCAGTGAAACAGGTAAATGCAGCCTCTGTGCATGTGCCTGTTTCTAGTTCTAGGTTGGAGAACCTATTGGTTTAACGTCCGAAGAGAAGTAAAGATATATTTGTGACCACTTATTTCTTTTTCCCTGACAATTTTTTTGGTTTACATCCTAAAATCTGTATCTCAAACTGCTGGTGTGCTTCCCTTGATTTTCTCGGAACAGGCAGCTTCGATACCACTGAGGAAATCTGGGTTTTCACTTCGTATATAACATCCTGAGCAGGAGTTCTGGTGTGTCCTTTGCTGTTCTGTCTGTCTGTCTGCATCAAATAGGTATTTCCTCTCTTCTTCTCATTTCAAGAAAGCAATGGTGGAAATAGCTGTGATTCAGATGATACTGGAAGTGAGGAGGAAGATGATGACACTGAGGGAGAGGGACGTGAGGAGGACAAGGAAGAAAGTGAAGATGAAGAATTAGAAGGTAGGTCTGTTAATGTGTGTTAACAGGCTTTTTTTTAAATAATAATTGGAGGAAGATGAAAGCTTTTCCTCCAGAAATTAACCATGAAATGTAAATCCACAGATGCTGCTGTGTCAGGCTGATGCCCAAATCCTATGGTAATAAACAAACAAGTAATACTCCCCAATTCCTAAGTTTTTAAAGCATTGGTATGTTTGAAGACTATCTGCTAGCCAAAGTGGTGTAGTTATAGTCAGTAGCAGTGAACTCTGCCCCAGCATGAGTAGAAAAAAAGTCAAAATTGCAACAATGGCTCATGCTGTTTTTTCACTTATGAAAAGTGTGTTTATTTATTTGCTTTGGCATGAGGCTCTAAAGTGAATGTTGTGATGGGGAGTTTTGGAAATAAATTACTATTGCTGTTAAGCCTAGGGTGGAGGGAAGAAGACTAATTTTTCTTTGAAAAAGGGGTGTGGATGTTACTTGTTAATTTTACTGAAAACGTGCTCTGTAGATGCATGTACTTCTGAAACTGCTGCACTCAAATTATTATTTGGATAGAAAAAAATTTTTTTATCACATCTTAAAGCTTGTTGGGAAGGCAAGAGCACAGTTTTCCAAGTTACTAGTTAGACTGATTTGAAAACAGACTAAAAAGTTGACACCAGGTGCCAAACAGCTTTATTTATCCATTGTGTAGAGTATTCTCTGCTATGTCCAGACAGGAGAATTAAATAGAAAAGACAGAAAGACAAGAACTCCATTTTCATTATGTGTAAAAAAAAAAAAACAAAACCAAAAAAAACCCCAGCAACAACAGCTGCCCCCCCCCCCCCCCCCCAACCCACCACCAAAAAACACCAAAACCCAAACAATGAAACAACCCAAAATAAGTGAGAGTGGGTTTTAGGTAACTTTTCACTGCTTCTTGAAAATGTCAACTTAATTCACAGGTTTTAGGGAAAGACTTACACATGTCTCTATTTTGTACTAAAAATAAAAACACCTTTCAGTAATGTCTGCTGAGTGTTTGTAATTAATTTTACTCAAAACCAAGCTTCTTTAAGCAGCTTCCAGCTAGGTACCCAGATCCCTTGACTCAAAATCATGATTTACTGGTGAAATCTTTAATCTGTTCTTCTGCAGCTGAGCATATTGCTGCTTCTTGTCCTCTGGAGTGTCTTTTTTAAAAAAAAAAAGAAAGGGGGGGGGGGGGGAAGTTGGGTACATGATAACTTTATTATAACTTTATTTTTTAACTTCAGTATTCAGTGGTAGCCTGACATATCCTACTCTCTTGTTGTTTTGATAATCTGTTGTTTTTCTGCTGTCTGTTCTTTTAATCTCTTGCAAGACTAGTCACGTTATCAGGCTTTATTTTTCGCCAGAGTAATCCATTGCTTTTTAGTGAAGGGATTTAGGAAAAAAGAAGACAGCAAAAATTACTGCCGCAAACTGGGGAGGCTGTGCTTTGCCCTTGCAGCCCTATTAAAATAAGCTTACTTGGAATTTTCTGTGAGCTGGTACCCCATCCTGCCCACCCCCTCTGTCCTCGCTGCTGAAGCCCTGCAGCACACAAGAGTTGTTTTTCATCTCTCACTTTTTAAGATTGTGAAGACGATGAGGAAGAGGAGGAAGAGGAGGAAGAAACTGAGGCCTCTGTGAGGGGAATGACTGATTCTCTGAAATTAGAGCCACACATAAATGGAGCGAACATTTCGTCTGATGAGGATGGCGAAAACTGCCCCATTTGCCTCAACACGTTTAGGGATCAGGCTGTTGGGACTCCTGAGAACTGTTCCCATTACTTCTGCTTGGACTGCATTGTGGAGTGGTCTAAGGTGAGCTGTTTTGTCCCTGATGTCCTGTGGCCTTTTGGTGTGCTCTGCTCTCTCCCCTCTGATCATGCTGTTCTGCTGTAATGAGAACAAAACACTGTGATATTTATATTTGCTTTCTTAAGCTTTTTTACACGGACTTGGGTTACTGCTCTATTTGGCAGGATTCGTGTTTGTGAAGTGTGGATCTGTTTTTCTTGTACCCATCCTCATCTGTCCTGTTCTCTGAAAGCTCTAATGTCATAAGCAAGTGTGTTTCTAGGCATCCAAATTTTTTTTTTTCAAGTCAAGACACCAGTAATACTGGTTTTCTCTGTGTGTGTATGTATATATTTCTCTGTATATCTATCTCTTGTTGAATTCTATGTTGTGACTGTTGGATGGGGGTCTGTTGTGACAGTGAACTTATAAACATAGAAAAGATATAAAAGACTACTGACTAAATCAGCAGTTTGCTCTCAATTCAGTTTTCAGAGTTCCTTGCCACCTAACGGTGTGGTTCCCATAATCATAATCCAGGGTGAGAATTACAGCAAAATTTACTGTGCATGCAGCAGTACCAGTGGTAATTAAATTAAAAAAAAAAAAAAAATCTCAAAAAATCACTCTTACTGAATGTATTTGTAAGCCATTTCCAGTTGCTCATTCATCCAAAAGAAAGAAAATGCCCTAAAACATGAACACTATTTCAAGGCAATGTTTGGCAGAACTTTTATGTTGTTTTGGCAGTTGAATAATAATTAAATTACCTCAGTATAATAAATGCTTTTCTAAAAATATGTGTTTTCTCTGATACAATAAGTTGCTTGTAAACCAGATAAGTCAGATTAAAGTACTTAAAATATCAAGACCAATAGCCGTTAAAATGATTACTACATTAATTTAATGCTTATTACGTTCATAATTGAAGATCACCTTTTTAAAAATTGAATCAAGAGATGTGCTTATTGACTATAAGGGGAAGTTTTTTTTTTCTTTCTAGAATGCAAACTCCTGTCCAGTGGATCGAATCCTGTTTAAGTACATTAGCATTCGGGCACGTTTTGGTGGTAAAATCTTAAAAAAGGTGAGCTCTCTACTGTAGCAAATAACAAGGCCAATTGCCACAAAATAGCTATTCAGAGGTTTACACTTCTAGCATGTTTATCTGATATTTGGTATCTGGATGAATTATTTCTTTCCTATTTTGAGATTGCCTTTTAAGGAACTGTTACAATTTTTCTTCCTCCTTATCCATGTTTCCCACAGTATTGTGTGTGGATTGAAGTGTGGCATCATTTGTGATGGCAAAAAGGGTGGTTTTCATAACCTTCATGCCATTCTTGCATAACGGACATTTGATTCTAAGCTGTTCTGCATTGATAAGCCTGTCCACATGGGCAAAATGCCTCGCATACTGCAAGTGCTGTTATAATATGAATAGGAGTAATCTAGGTTATACATGATCTCTTCCTTTATGTCTTGCTACCAGCTATACTGTGTAGCGGTTGGGTTTGTAAGGCAAGAGAGACACAAGGCAATAGTAGAGCTCTTAAAGGCACAGGTTGAGTGAGCTACTAGTTTCTCACAAAAGAATATTGAAGGGTTGTCATTGCTCTTTATTAATAATCAGAAGCATGTTGTTTTTCAGGGGACATTTAGGAGTTTGATGCTCTGTTTTGATAAACTGATGGTTTATTATTAAGTGTTTGCATTTTTAACAGAAGTGCGATTTAACATTTAAATCCTCTGTGTAGGGGGGGAAAGCTAAGCATGCTCTATTCTCTTTTCTTGTTTGGGGTTTTTTTTGTTTGACTACTTTTGATCTTATTCTGGAATTTTGGTTTCACCTGTTTTTAAAATGCAGTTTTCTATAGTTGTTGGTATCTGACAGTAGACAAGTTCAGTAAATGTTTTCAAGCATTTGATCATGTCCTACATGTGCTGAATGAACTAAATGAAGGTTCTAGTATGTAGCAGCCATTTTGGTTCATTCACTTTCAGATTTTGCTGCAGGTGCTGTTGATGTGACAATGGATTTTACAATTCTGCACATTCTGCATAAAATGTGAATTCCTCTTATTTAGATTCCTGTTGAGAACACAAAAACTCAGGGTAATGATGGAGAGGATGATCCAACCTTCTGCGAGGTGTGTGGCAGAAGTGACCACGAGGATCGCCTGCTGCTGTGTGATGGCTGTGATGCAGGGTAAGAAAGGTTGAAATAAATGTAGCACCTGCATGATTGCAGGTGGCAGTGCAGGGCTGGCCAGTGCAGGGCTGGCCAGTGTTTGGTCCACAGGCACTATCTGGTCTGTAGGCTGCCCCTTGCTACTCTCTTCAGGCTCATCATGTGTCCAGACTTGTATCCATGTGCTTATAGCACAGACGTCCCCATGATGTGATGGATCCTTTTCTGGTCATGTAGCAGCATACGTGTGGACCATCCTGCACATATCAGTGCTGCAGACCACCAAAACAAGTGACCATAGCTTCAAGTGATGAAGATGTTTGTGCTCATCCATGCAACATCTGCATGCACAGAGGGTAAAAAAAACATACAGCCTTTATGTCACCTTGAGAGGGTTTATGACTCGTCCCAACTGACTGGGTATTAGTGCTGTGTGGCATTAGCTTAAGATTCACAATTTCATGAAATTTTGAGGTCTTTTCTTTATAGCCACAGCTATTAAATGATTCCCTTACTCTTGCTTACTTCTGTCTCTGCCTAACATATTTTTTTCCCCCCTCCTTGATTAATAAAATAAGTTTTTAAGTAGAGGCATCAAAATACTTGAATACAACTTTGGGCCTAGAGTCTTCTGCTAGAATTTAAAGCTCTTATACTGTTTAATCAGTCTTGCAGCATTATCAGTTTGATGGTGTCAGAAGTTACCCATTGAACAGAGAGAGATACTTGCTAGCAATGAATATGTAAAATAATCTTTCAAAAATTACTTCTAGCAAGCTAACTAGATACCTGGTTAAGTCTAGTTTTGACTTTGTGTTCTGTAGTATCCACATACACTGATTCACCTTCTGGAGAAGAGACAAAATCAGGAACACTAAATATTATTAAGCGTGTCATCAGAACACTGAGTTTAAAATACTTAACCAAAACGAGTGTTTCATAGGTCTTATCTGAAGTCATGTCTTTCAGTTCTTTCTGAACTTTCATAAGCATTATCTGAACTCAGGGTATTGCTTCAGGTTGTCCTTCATGGTCTCTCAGTAGTTCCTCTGATTTTTTTTTTTTTTTTTTTTTTTTTTTTTCCCCCCAAGTCTGATACAGTTTTTGATTTTTATCTTCTTTTCCTAAAATAAATTCTTTATAAATGCTTGACTTCTAGAGTTAGCACTTCTGGAAGCACTTCCTGAAGAAAGAACTTGTTTTTACTAGGTCTCCATGGCTGAGATTCACTCTAGAAAAATGTATAATAGCTTGCTTCAACTCCTAGTTTTATTCCTCTACATTTTCTGTCTGACCTGACACTGGAGTGAAAATTTCATCAGTTATTTTTGCCAACAATTCTAAAGCCAATGGAGTCACCCTGTATTTCTATTGCTTTTAGCTAGATGTGGCTTTCCACAATGTTTAAACTGTGTGGTATAATGCTATTATCTTACAAATTTAAGTTATGGCTTAAGTAATCAAATCTCTTCCCATTGAAACCATTTTCAGGTAAGACTTGTTGGAATGTGACTACGTAACTTTCTGAACTGTGTATCAATAGCATTAAGACTGGTAGGAATACAAAAGTGCACATGTCTAGATACTTGGACAAACAGTAGAAAAAGGGTTAGTTGCATTAATGGTGTGGCACATTAATGTGTGACTTCGCTGAGGTTACCAAGCAGCAAGAAGAGAGTAACACTGATATAGAGATAGGTGTCAAGAAGATGAAGAATAGATGTCATTTTTCTTACTGTTCATGAGTACTGAGACAAAATAGTGAAGCAGAAGCATCCATTCATTCCTTAAAGGTACAAGAAAGAAGTCCGAAATCAGTTCTTCACTGCTAGTCACAGAGCCCAAGAGATATGTTGAGGGCTTGTTGGCCAGTCTCTCTTGCCCTCTGTGTTGCACACAAATAATCCTGGCCAGACCGCTTGGGCACACGGAGTCTTTGTGCTTGTGAGTAGGTGGGTGCAAGAGTGCAAATAAATGAACCTGAGAGAATGAGTGTGAGTAAAATCAGTTTACTTCGAGTTTTTCTGTAGAACAAGTATCACCTTATACTTCTGTAAGATCTGGCATTGAGTTTTGTTATGATGATTTTCCATGTGAAGAGGTTCTTTCCCTATCCAGGGCACTCTAGATAGCTGTTGCAATAGGTTCTCCAGTGTCCAAAGTTTTAGGGCTGAAAGTCTTTGCTTGTCAAGTGGGTCATAACATGACTTCAGAACTCCCAGAGATAATTTGAAAAGTATGTAATGAAGTTCTTGCTAGAAGTACTTTTGTTGACATCAGCCTGAACCTAACAATATTATTTGTCAGAATACTACTTTGGGGAAATGATCTCATTCCTGGTAGCTGGCAGTTGGAGAACGAGCTCTCCTTTCCCAGAGAAGGAGAATACTTTGCTACTCTAATTTTAAAGTAATGTTTTATTGCAAACATTATTTTTCAACTTCATCTTAAATCTCTGAAAGAGTGTAAAATCTCATCTGCTAAGGTGTACTCTTTCATGCAAGAAGGACATGTTATTCCATTTTTTTATTGACAATTAATATATTTTAGTTTAAACATAATATTGGCAGTTTTGACAGTTTAGCTGCAAACTGAGTTTACCACAACGTGGTTTGGAACAGGTTTGAAAGACACAATCTGAAGTTGGGGTGATGGGTGGAAGGTAGATTAACAGCTGTAGTATTTCTGGGGTTTTTGTATTGCTATAAAATGGGATTAGAGTGTCAGATAGACGTTCCTTCCCTTTCCTTACTCTGTGGCCAGGCACTGAGATGTGTTAGTATGCAGTGGATTTTGGCATGGGAAGGTGAAACAGAGAGCTTCGCTCTTTTTCCTTTACTTAGTACAGCATTTAACTCTGAAATACATCAGAAATAACAGTAAGGTTTCCCCTTTTAGAAAAAGAACAAAGTTGGTCATAGAAATGTTGCTAATTTGAAGCTGAAACTCTTACTTGAAGGCTGTGGTCTCCCTGTGTTCCATGCCTAGGGAACTTGGTCTAAGCACTTGGTTTTCATGGGAAGCATCTCATTTACTTGGGAAATCTGTTTTAATTCTTTTTAGCAGTGTAACTTGAACATGAGTTGCTTCAAAAATTCTGTGCTACTAACACATGTTGCTTTGGCTGGGTTTTAATTGCTGAAAATGGAATTGAACAAATTACAGAACCCAAGCTGGGTGATGTTGAAAGACTCTCCTGGGTAGCTTCTCTGTAAGTGGTTGGTGAAACTGTTCAGTCTAGCTGCTCAGCCTGTTGGGTAGAGAACACTTCAAAAGGCCTACCTAAGGGAGCATCATGCTCTCTTCTTTCCCTTTGAGATTTGATAAGGATGAGCACAGTTCTCAGTTGGATGGTGTTTGGAGGTCAGTTTGGTTAATCTCCAGTCCTGCAAGCAGCTGTATGAAGCCACTGACTGACCAATGCTCTGCAACCTAGCTTGTGCAGTTGTGCAGAAATCCTTATCACCACTTGTCTTAATCATGTCAGGCATATGTGGGATGCAATGTGTTTATTCAACATAACAAGGCATTGCAGTTGACCTGTGTCTAGTCATGCAAAATAAAATGTTCATAAGTACCAGTAACATTAATACTATGTTGGTTTGCAGGAAACTGATGTTGCTTTCTGATTGCCTGTCTCCCCAGCACCTCAATACTTCTCTCCTTTCTCTTTGCCACCATGAGTTTTGGCTCTGCACATTTGTTGCAGCTTGGGTTCAAATGGCAAGCAATGCACCATACAGCGAGGGAAAACCACTCACTTTTCTGAGCTTTTCTGAGCCTAAAGTGATCAACATACCATCTAGAATTGAAGACCTTTATATAAGTACAGGTAGCGTTGTTTCTCTGGAGATTGGTAGAAGCAGATGCATAGACCATAGTTTCAAGCTTAAGAAAATGTGTCCGCCTTATGTAGCATGTGGACAGAGGTAAAAGGTTCTCTTCCCTTGGTAAGGAGCACATTGTTTGATTTTTATTTTACTTTTTTTTTTTCTTTTCTTTTCTCAAGGTATCACATGGAATGCCTTAATCCACCTCTGAGTGAAGTCCCTGTAGATGAATGGTTCTGTCCAGCCTGTGCCCCCATGGGTGTCAGTGCTGCTGCAGGTAAGGATTTTGTGGTATCCAGTCAAAGTAAATATTTTTCTCCTGGCTTAGATGATGTGAAGCATGTGCTGTTTTGAAGAGATGTTTAACCCCTGGTTTTATCTGTTTTAAATAATTGTTTTGATAGGCATTCTCTGTTGAACCTGAAGAGTTGACTTGAACTCTTGACTGATAAGAGGATCTTGTTTATTAAGATTTTCATCTGCAGTTACAACCTGTTGAGCTGCTGCTTATAAGCATTCTTTAACCTTCCTGAGGCAAGCCCAGCACCTTAGTGCAACTGCATTGTATTACATTGGAAAGAATTTATTAGTATCCTGATCTCAGATTGCCAAGGTAGCAGCAATTTCTGTGACCTAGAAAATTGTCTTTCTGTGTAACAGTCAGCAGTGGTGTCTGTGCTCATTTCCTTTTGAGAGGATTATGTCTGCTTTGGAGGTGACTGGTTTAAGAAAGGGCATACTAACTTTTTTTTTTCTCCAAAATTCTGGAAATGCTTTCACCTGTAGAAAGACAAGTGACCTGGGCATCTTTTCTTTCAAGATACAGATCATGTCAGTGAAGAAGAGGTTGCTGCCCTCATGGCTGATGTTATTCCTACCACCAGTAGACTACGCCCTCATGTCCGAACCCGAGCTATAGCCAGAACTCGGCAGAGTGAACGAGTTAGGGCAACAGTGAACAGAAACCGGATAACAACAGCGCAACAAATTCAGGTATTTAGGAGTATTTGCTAAAGAGCCTCTGGAAGAACGTTGTGGAAGAGTTGAAATAAGTCCCCCCTTAAGTAGCTCAGCTGTCTGTGTTGGCTGTCCGCAGCACAGTGATTAGTAGTTGTGGAGCTCTTTTAAATTTGGTTGTAGAACACGTGCAAATGGAGTGCAGCACATGACCAAGACTCTCTGTTTTGAAATCTGCGGTAGCTTCCTCTCTTAATCTGCATTTTTATCACCTCAGCTGTGAGCAAAATTGTATTTTTATTCCCAGTGGCTGTTAATGCACAGTTTGTGCACCAGTTCTGGTTTTTTAGCAAGGTTTTTTGCAGAGACAGGGTGTGTTTATTTGACATTTGTGTATTTGCTTGTTTGTCCTCCTACCCCCTTTCCCATAGCAGTAGAACCTGTTGGCCACCCTTAGCCAAATTGAAGAGAAAAACTTTGAAATTTTAAGGTTTCTATGTTTCTGAAAATCAGCCTTTTCTTGAAAAGAAAAAAACCAGATGCTAGTGTCCTTAATGATGTGGCAGTGTGAGTTCAACTACATTAACAGGTACCAGAGAATCTATGCAAGAAAGTATCCCAAATACCCGAAATCCGTCAAATCCTTTACTCATTGAACTGTTTACTGAAGATGACTGCAGCTGAGATGGTTCTGGATGTTTCTGTTTGCTGGGATAATTACAATCCTTTAGGTAACAATTAGTATGCTGCGAACTGAGAATTTTCAAACTTGGGGATCTCCTGCCTGCTCTGCCCTCTGGCTTTAGCTCTACCTGTCAGCTACATAAATATAAAAAGCCTTAAATTGCACAGGAGCATATAGTGACGTAGTGTGTAAGCAGAACCTGTAAATAACCTCCATGGGACTAGTGATATGTTAGTTGGTTCTTCATTAATGCTGCTGTTGGATTTGGTAGAAACGTGTGAAATTCTACAACTTTTGAAAGAAGAGGAGGATCTGGCTTGACATAAAATTGTTTTTCCCTTGGGGATGGTCAACCGTGGGAATAGGTTGCTTGGACAGTTTTTGAACTCTATCTTTGGTGGCTTTCAGCACCTGCCTGAAGAAAGGCTTAACCAACCTGGTTTGAATTCAATGTTGACCAGTGAACAGAAACGTCAGACCCTTCTGAGGGACACCCCAAGATCCTGTCCAACCTGAATTACTCAGTGATTCCATGGAAATAAACTTGGTTTCATTTGACAATAACATGCTGTTTTGATTGTATTAAGTCAGTTTTTTTCCAAAGGTAGGAAAATGTGAAGAGGGAGAAGGGAAGAGTGGATAAAACTAAGTATTTCTTCAAGTTGGTCAGTTGGCTGTGTATTTCAGGTTGGGTCTGCTATAAAGGCTCTTCTTGGAGTGTGAAGCGCAGACTGAAAAAGACTGATTTGGAGGTGGGAGGTCTGACAGATTAAGCTTTGCCTTGTAATCCAGTTGTAAAGGTCAGGTGAGAAAGAAAAAGGGAACGCGCTTGAGATTGTGAAGTGCCTCACTTCATGAGCTACACTTCTATAGTCTGTAACTTCAGGCAGAAGAAGAAATAAAGGTAAATAAAGACAGGCTTAAGGGAAGCAAAACAAAATGCCAAAATCTGGGGGGAAAAGTGGAGGTTTTCCATTCTTACCTACCTTCTGGGTGGGAAGAACAGTCTATTGTTAATTAGCTCCCCAGAGTTTACCTGTTAAATTTCTCATCAAAATCAGTAGGAGGAGAGAAATTTGTAACAAATCCCAAATGATCTGAATTACAGCAGTCAGTATAGTTTGAAACAGGTGCCATGAATGAAGATCTAGCCTGCGTTAAGTTTTTGTCATGTTTTTTTCCCCTTGATGTAAGGACTTCCTAGAGTGCTTTAGCAGTCCTTAAATTCATTATGTCCACCATGGTGGAGATCATCTTATTTGGTTGCCAACCTCCCTGTCTCCAAACCCAGGCCTTTTAATTTCAACTTTAGAAGAGTTAATAAAATAGAAAAACTTGATGAATGATTTGATGCATTGTTGTTAAGCAATTACATCTGAGTTATCAGGGCTATTTGTTGAAAAAAAAAAAATAACCGTAGAGGAGTGTTGTTTGAGGTGAAAGGCTGTGCAAGGTAACTGCTAGTTTCTTTCTTTCCCTACCTGTTGTTTTAGAAGTAGTGTGTAGCTGTCTCCTGCAGATGAGAGGTGGTGCCTGGGGACTTTACCATTGCATAGTAGTGTAAGCCTGGGAGCCCACTACTTCCTATTCAAGAAACCATTGCTAGCTCCACTTCTCAATATGCAGAGATTATTACAAACTATACCTAGAAAGGCACTATTACTTAGAGCCTTTGTCTCTGAATAAAAGTGCATCTTATTCTAGCTTGTACCTTGAGTTGACTTAAGGAGTGCGTAAGGTGTTGTCCTCAAAGCACAGAGAGATGCTGATTTCACATCTTTGGAAAGCTTTAGTATTTGGGGAGGCAGTTTGTTTTGTAATTCATCTGTTCTGTAGGTGCCTAAACTAGTGGTGGTTAACTAGACACACTGTTTTAGGTCCTTCTAGAAAAATAAATATGTTTAGGCTAATGTTCAGAGCTCTCCTTACTCCATCCTGTTCTCCTCCAAGTTAGAGAACCTTATGTAGTAGTTACTGGCACCCATGATACTTAAAACAATGGCGTTCTAATAAAAATAGCTCAGCAAAATAGTTTGGAGCCTGCATTAGTGACACTAACAGAGAAGCCTCGTGAAATTACTTCCATACTAAGATGAATTGAAGCATATATTTCTGTTGGCATTTTCTGTTTTCAAACATTTTGCAGTCTGAAGCTTCTTTGCCACTGCAAGATACTCTAAAGCCATTCTTCTCTAGTGTTTGTACCACATATACACTTTGTAAATGAACAAGGATCCAATGCATATGCTCTGGTAGAAAGTAAGCGCAGTGAATAATCTGAAGCATCAGAAGCATCTCTCCATCTGCTCGTATGAAACTTTATCAAATCTTGATGCGTTGTAGTTGCCTGAAGAAAGGAGAGGGGGTAGGGACGATGTCCCTGCCTGTGGCAGGGGTCTTTAAAGGTCCCTTCCAACCCACACCATTCTATGATTCTATGACTCTGGCATTTTAGGAACATGGTTGGTGTGGACATGGCCAACTTAACATACCTGTTGAGAGAAATCTGCTCTTAACGCCTTTCCAACTGAAGGAAGGAACAAACCTGTGCTAAGTTTGCCCAGCAAGGAGGCTTCAAGTTCACATTCTGAGGCTGGTGGTTCAGAATCCATACGCTTCAGATGTGTTTGTTTAAATGTGGTTGACCCTTGAGTATAGAGAGGAAGAGGAATTTGAACCTTTTATCCTGGTTTCGGCTGGGATAGAGTTGATTGTCTTCCTAACAACTGGTACAGTGTTATGTTTTGGATTCAGTACCAGAATAACCTTGGTAACACACTGATGTTTTCAGTTGTTGCCAAGTAAAGTTTAGACTAAGTCAAGGACTTTTCAGCTTCTCATGCCCAGCCAGCAAGAAGGCTGGAGGGGCACAAGAAGTTGGGAGGGGACACAGCCAGGGCAGCTGACCCAAACTGGCCAAAGGGATGTTCCATACCATGTGACATCATGCCCAGTATATAAACTGGGGGGAGTGGGGCTGGGAGGGATCGCTGCTTGGGAAGTAACTGGGCATCGGTCGGCGGGTGGTGAGCAGTTGCATTGTGCATCACTTGTATATTCCCATCCTTTTATTATTATCATTACTAGTTTCTTCCTTTCTGTTCTATTAGAGTGTTCTTATCTCAACCCACAAGTTTTACTTTTTTTTTTCTGATTCTCCCCATCCCATTGGGGAGGTGGTGTGTGAGCGAGCAGCTGCATGGTGCTTAGTTGCTGGCTGGGGTTTAACCACAACAACCCTGTAGGAGCAGCCCCTGCTTATCACAATGAAGTGATGCTCTGGAGGGGGACTCACCTGCCATTTCAGTGAATTCCCTGAGGTGTGTGTTTGAAATGCCACCTCTGGACATGTTTCACAGTATTAGGTAAATCTGACCTAAAGAATGAGGAGTTTAAGACAAGGGATCTCTACTGTGTTGGCTTTTCAGTCTTTGCTCATTGCACTTTGCTGCATGATGAGCCAGAGGTCAGTTAGGTGGATTTGGGAAAGTTCTTAAGCGAACTTTTTCATTGAGGAAATGTCAGTCTCTGGGATTGTTCTAATTTAAAGAGTCAGTTAGGCGAGCCATGACTTGTAATACTGAGCGAGGCCGAAGAGCAAGGTCATGTTCTCCTTAATATGACAGTCAATAGGTGAGAAAGGTCACATAATTGCTTAACTGGCAGCTTGGTCATACGAATCTGGCAGCTTCTCATACGAATCTCAAATCCATTTTTCATCAAATGCTTTTATAACTAACTTGTTGCTGACCTTTAGATACCTGTATCATGTAACTTCTAATCCCCCACACAGCACGTGCCAAGTTACCTCATGTCCTCTCTTCTGGATGAAACAATTGAGGCAGTTGTAGCAGGCCTAAACACAGCCATCTACCAGCGTCCTCTTACACCGCGGGCTCCTACTAGGCAAAAAAGAAAAACAGGTAAGGGCATCAGACACCTCCTATGGTTCTCATCTGCAAGAATAAAAGCTTTGGGAAGATAAGCCTGAATCATACACAGTACTCCAGATCAGCTGTATGCTGCCACACCTGTGCAGCTACAGAAGTATACCACGTGTTTTCTTATTTCCCCATACCGCCTCTGCCCAGAAGTGTCTTGAAGGTTGCTTTTAGATAAATCTGAATGATTTTACTTTTTCTGCTCTGCTGGTTTATACTGTTGCAGCACACTATAAGTCTCTGAACTGCCTTTGTGTGCCATGGGGGAATGAAAAGGGGAGTACAGGGTAAAATGCAGTGCCAGCACTTAGCCAGATACTTGGTTGTCTTTTGTTCCATCAGGTAGGAGAAAGAAAGTAGGAGGCAAAAAAAGAACTCAGACAAAATCTTCTGCTGGGAAGAAGAGTTCAGGGACACAGCTGAAGAGACGCAAGCATCTGATAAAGAAGAGAAGGGGGAAAAAGATGAGAGTAAGATCACATGTGAGTTTCTGCCAGTGTCAGTATCTGCCATTTTTCAGCCATCTGTAAAAGCACTATAACATGGGATTCAATGGAAAAAAACAGTCTTATAATGATAGCAGATAACTTTTTTCTGGTGGGGGTATATGCAGGATGTGTCCAGTGTACTCCAGAAAGATGCTGTATATGGAAATGAATTGCAACTTCCAGGAAGGCCTCCTGGATTTGTTGACAAATCCTGTTACCTGAACTGCAGGGATCACACTGTAAAGCATATCCTGCAGGCTTTGTGTTATGCCTTGCCATTCAGCTGTAGTGTTTACTTGGTACTGATGCAAGTTCAGTTGAAATTGCCACCACCTATTCTTTTTAATAGGCTATGGATGTTTGTGTCTGTGTTGTTGCAAACCCAGTTAATCAGCCATAAGGGCTCTGAAAATCCCTTTCAGTTGTGGATAGTGTTCTCACATGAACTATACTGAATACTTTGTACGAGCCTCACTTTGGTCCTCAGCTACCTTAACTAGAGTTTACATCCTACAGTCAGAACTGTCCCTCCAGCCTTTATTATGGAATTGACAATTTTGAATGACATTATTAAAGATTTTTAGAAACTTAACTTATCAGGTCACTTAAATCTGATATATGCAGTCTCTTTATGAAGTGACATATAGGCCATAGTTAGAAGTTTTTAATAAATGCTTTAAAACAAATGTAGAGAATAAATGCACACCTCTTTTGCTACCGACAGTAGTAACCCGATGACTGTACTTAAGTGAAGAATTCGGGGCTTTAAACCCAGGCTACGTGCTACCCTAATATAGAAATAACCCAATCTCTTTATCTATGCAGGTGAAAAATGAGGCTACTACTCGCTCCCGTATTGCAAGAACTCTTGGTCTTAGTAAACCTCTGCGTGGAGCCTCGCTTCCTTCCATGTACAAACCAATGGAGCCCTCACTTGGTCTGATGAGAGCAGATATCGGTGCAGCCTCTCTGTCTGTGTTTGGAGATCCATATGAGTTGGATCCTTATGAAAGGTAAGATATCTCTGGATTATTATCAGGGACACGATAATTTCACATGCGTCAGGTTGTTTGTACATGCTACTTTTTGCAGAGTGTAGATCTTGTGTCTGAAGACAGCTTTGGGACACAGTTCATAATAACACATTGGCCTGTTCTTTCTTTCCTTCTTGACCAAGTTGCTGAGCTCTTTAAGAATCAGCCTTCTTTAAAGAGGTTTGCTGAAATAATAAGCCTCATGAAAACCTTTAAGATCTATGGGGTTATTCAAAGGCTGGAATCTGAAGGAGCTGGATCCTAATCAGTCATTTTCTATTTATTTTAAGTGAAGATAGCTAGCGTATTTGGTATGCAATAAACAGTGACTTCACATATAATTAAATGGACCTGTGGAATCTTCCATGTTTCTCCTTTTCCAATCTTCACTTTTCCAGACACTTCAAATTCAGGAGGAATCCTACTGTGCCATAGTTTGTGTCACTCTTTAAGCTTTTGATTTTGGGGAGGAGGCATCTGAAATTATTGTTGGTGAAATTTAATTTTCCACTTAAGTATTTTTGATCCTTTCATAAAAGGAAATTACTCATTTAATACTTTAAAAATAAAAATCTACATTTTCATTTCTGCTAGCTGAATTACACTGTTCTATTTATGTGGCCACAGAAAATAAGTATATTGCACAAATCTTTTTTTAGTGTATCATAATAAAACAATCAATGCTCTCTAACCATATCTGTCCTCGTAGTATTACCTACTTCACCTATTTGACATAAAAAACATTCAGACAATTTCAGGATTCTTATGTGTGTTTTACCCACAGTAATGAAGAGGTTCCAGCAAATCCAGATTCACCAGTGAGTGCCAAAAGGAGAGTTCTCTCCCAGTCAGCGCTGAGGTCTCACCGTCCTGTAGCTAGACCTGTTTCTGTGGGACTTCCCAGGTAAAAATCCATCAAGCTATTTATTTTATTTAATTTTTCTTAATTTTCTAATGACCTTAACAAAAGAGGAAACTGGGTGATCATCCTGGGTTAACTCTTTTCTTACCCCATGTATTTTGAAAGAGTGTGTGTGTGTGTGTGCGCGCGCGCGCACCTGCACATGTGTAGATAAATAACCACAGCATTTTATGCAAGAATTCCTTTTATTATGTTGAAGGGCACACACTTATTCCTTCATAATAGCTCTAACTATTGCATTGAAATTTTAGATTGGTATTACCACCCAAATGTGACTCTTCTTGCTTTCTGTTTTGGGATTGTTTAGTAACCCCATTAGTAAGTTTTAACTCCCAGTCTCATTAACCTTTAAAAAAATGCTTGCTTATTTGAGAGGGCTGGGGAATCTAATTGCACATCCAGAGGAGGAGGTGAGGGATGTACCCACCTCACCCAATTCTTCTGCCATTTGTTGGAGCTCAGAAAATTGAGAGAAAACTGTTTGTTTGATCCTGCAATTTAACAGTTGCTTTGCTGTCTGACAGATGTCTGTGTGTGTGCAAATTGTGTGCCCCTGTGCCTCCCAGGGCCAGGGAATGTTGCTGGGTGCCTGCCACTGGCAGCCGCAGTGGGTTTTCAGGACTGGGGTGTAGGACGCAGTGCAGAGGAGCTGGATACAGGGAGCAGGAGCATGACAAAAAGAAAAGGAATGGGGAAAATGACTGATGCAGGTACCAACCAAGTTACAGAAAACTGCAAGGCTGAGGGAGCTGAAGACTAGGAGAAATAGAGGGAGCTCAGCTTAAATGATTAAAGGTGTGAGAGGTTTACATGGCTGTCCTCTAATGCATCTCACGGCAAAGGCTGGTTTCTCAGAATTAAGATAGCATATTTCTATGATAACTTGGAATATTTCTCTACCTTTCCCATCCCAATCCCGAAGGAAGCCTTTCAGGAAGTTTTCCATGTCCTCCGAATTATTTGAGTAGCACATTGTTTAGAAGGTAGAACTGTTTACCTGAAATTCAGCTTTTCTGAAGGCTTGATTTACCTGGACTACAGTGAGTTTCCTCGTCTGGCCTGGGTGGCCAATTCTTTTAGCCTTCTCATTTTGTCTCTGTTGTATGTTATTACAGGTTTTTGGTGTACATTGTGTTTGGAAAGCTTGCTTTGTTGTTATACAGAAATGAAATGTAGCTCCCTTGAAGATCGGGGTCTATTGGTCCCTTTTGAAGTTGGGCGTTTTTGTGGGTTTTTTTTTTTTTTTTTAAAACCAAAGAAACCAACCCCCAAATCCCACCAACACAGAAGCGAAGAAAGAAAAACAAAAAAGCCACACCCCAACACCAGAAACACTCAAACTTTTTCAGTCCATATTTCAAGAACACAAACCATTAAACCATTTTTGTAAGACTGAGTAATGCATAAAGGGGAGTGTTTGTGTTGTCCTGTGTGTGGGAGCATTGCTTTTGTTTTTCAGTGTAATTCCTCCTATGCCATGCTCTTAGCTACCCTACCAGTAGGCACCTATGTGTATTCTGACTGGTGCTAAATACTGGTTCAAGCTGCATCAGTTTTTTTTAAATAGCAGTGTAGGCCTGAGGAATACATTCGTGATCACGATTTGGTGGGGGGAAGAGAGGCAGCTGGGATAGAAATATCTCTGAAGTGCTGAACAATGGTTTATGCTTCAAAAATGCATCTTAAAGGCCCTGGAAAGTTAATCTTGATACACAACACAGTGAGCACCACTCTTAAATAAGACTAAAAGCATTTGCTTACCAAAGGTTTCTGGTATGATTACATGCTTTCCTATCCTGTGGTGTTCCTGTGGGAAGTCAGTAAAAGCTTCACCTTCTGTTTGTCAGAGGGAGATGGGGGCTGAATGACTCTAGTGAAGCCAAAACTACAGGTGAATTCCCTGGCTGACCTCCGTTTATGCCCTTGATTTTGGTTTCTTTTTAATGTAATGTGTGTGTATAGAACAAGTGCTGTAAGAGTAAAGGAAATATAACCCCTCTGAAACATGCAGAAGCAGTGTACCTGCCTTGAGTCCTGATCAAGAAGCAGAAGCTGCCCCTGTGCCTGATCTGTTGGGAAGTATCCTGTCTGGACAGAGCTTTCTCATGATGAGTAGTTCAGATGTGGTCATCAACAGAGATGGTTCGCTGACGGCAAAGAAGGCAGGTAAGGGTTTGGCACTTCACAGTGCAGTTAGCCTCTTTGTTTCATCCACATCTGCGCTGGTCCTACAGGCTGCATGGTTTCAAGCAGAGGGATACTCTTATTGAGCATTTGAATATGTAGGACAGATTCAATAGTTGCCAGCAGTAATCTGTCTAATAAGATTCTTATGTATGCTCTGAAATAGTGTTACTTCTCTCTTAATTGCAGAGCTGAGATGTTACTGGAGGACTTTGGTTTTAATAGGTAGTTTTCTTCTTTAAAAATACTGCACTGTAGTTTCATGCTTTGTTACAAAAAATGGAGGACTGGATAGAGCAGAGGTGCCTTAGTACTCAGTTCTTCTGGCATTTGTCATGCATTGCTACCATGCCTGTGAACTGTACTTTGGTTTGAAGAGCAGTGTTGAGGGCCTTGGCCAGAAGTTTCTTTGCAAAAGTAGAGCTCTAGAATACATGCTAGCATCTTCAGCTCTGTCTTCCCTTGGCGTGGTATTATTTGGAAAGAACCTCTTCAAATTTAATCTTAAAGCTTTATTCTTAAAATAAGTACCTATAACATCCTCTGTTACAGTAATTTTTATCAATCAGTGACTACAGGATAATAAACATGAGTCTGGTGATAGCTACAGAACAGGGTAATTTATTTCCTAAACATTAGTGTTTACCCCAAAGGTGCATTTGTCTGGCATTAAACCTTGAGCATCTGACCAAAAGAACTATTGGACCACCTTATTACTGTGTGTTATGTCTGCAAACCAAAGTGGAACTTAAAATAATTACCTCAGTACTTCTTTTAATGTTGGGGGAAAATGTCCAGATACATACTGAAAAGCTTAATTGTTTGCTTGTATGCCATAGCTCCACTTCATAGAAAATCAGCAAATGACTCGAGAGTGGATGATGGTTCAGGACATAACACTCAACCGAGTACGGTGCACTCAGGGACCACAGCAAGCAGCTCCATTGCTGGACCTTCAGTTTCCTCAGGGCTGAGTACTTGCACCAGACCCTCCTCCTCAAGCTTGTTTTCATCGCCTTCACCCTCATTGAGCAGGATTGAGCCTGCAGCAAACCCTGCACAGACTACATCAGAAAAGGCAACTGTAAAATCAGAATATTCAATGACACCCAGGTCGGTTCAGACTCAGAATATAGGTACTCTGAGCAGGCATGGCTCCAAGTTAGATGAAATGCGCAGATTTAATGGAAACTCTAAAAACTTTGCACCCACTGACTTATCTTCAAAGCCCCTGAGCTGTAACTTGAATTCTGGCTCAAAAGCTGTAACTGTGAGGCAGCCATTAAAACCACCTCCCAAGAGAATTGACATCTTTGAGCTTCCCAGGATACCAAAGATTAAAAAGGAAACCAGCAGCAAGCAGGTGGAGCCAGAACCCACAGGAAGCCAAAGCTGTGACATTCCCAGCTCCTGTATAACCCAGCTGACTGGCAAAGAGAGCACTAATCAGCCGGGAAAGGGTACCAAGGTGGAAAGTCAGAAGTCAAATGCCAAGGAATCTCAGCAACAAACATGTACAAGCGGGGTGTCTTTTTCTACCAATACAGGTGTGTATAGCGGTTCATCACTGCTGGGCACTTCGAGGAGCAAAGGCCCAAGCTCTTTTGAGAGTTTTAAAATCAATATTCCTGGAAACACAGGGCATTCCAGCAGACTGTCTAATCCAGGATTTTGTAACACCTTCCGCCCTGTGGAGGACAAAGTCCAACAGAAAGAGAGTCCTTCATCTCTTTTCTCAGTTAAGAAAAAGCAGGTCAAAAGTGAAATATATGATCCCTTTGAACCAACAGGATCGGACTCAAGTTCAACAAGTAGCAGTCCTGAAAGGCTTGGCTCAGGGATCCCACTAACTAATATTACCAGGACTATTTCCATTCAAAATCCAAAAGTTCAAACATTTCAAACTGTCCGTCGTTTCACCCCGTACATGGTAGAAAATATATTTGGATCTGGGGCTGACTCTGACGTACCATCTAGTAACACAGAGTCTCGTGATGATGTAACAGTAGAAAGCAGAATTGTAGAACAGATCTCTGATACAGAGGAACAAGACAATATGGATGAGGAAGACTTTCTAAGCAGCCCTTGCACTTCATCTGCTCTTAAGCAAATTTCCAATGCAGAGTGTTCAAAGGAGGAAAGCAGAGAGGGCCCTAACGTGTTCTTTAATGCTGAAGAATTTATTAGACCCAATAGTAATGTGAAACTAGATCCAGATAGTCCCTCAAAGAACAACGGGCAGCAGAAAGTCGAAAAGGTAGAACAAACAGAGAGGCGATCGCGTTCCAGATCTTGTTCCAACTCCAGCTCCCGAAGCAAGAAGAAGGTGAAAAGGAAAAAGGCCCTTGGCAAAGAGCATAAGAGATCCCGATCAGGGTCTAGGGATAGAGCACACTCAAGGGACCGAAGCTCCAGATCTACCTCTTGGTCAGGTGGAGAAGAGCATAGCAAAACACACACATTGAAACCCAAGAGCAGGAGGTCTTCTACTGACCGTTCTAGCAGTCACGAACGATCTAAAAAAAAGAAAATGAAGGATAAAACCAAGGATAAAAAGGCAAAAACTTCTTGGTCTAGGGAGAGAAGGAAATCTAGGTCACGTTCAGGTAGTCCTGGAAGTACTTCTGAGTTATATGAAAATAGGAAAAAGAAAAGACGGTCTCGATCAAGATCAAGACGGAGGGAACGTTCCCGATCGAATAGCATTGAGAGGACTAAAAGGCGGAAACACAGGAGAGACAAAAGCTATGAGAGGTATGATAAAGATAGTAGCTTGAGGTCAAGGGACAGAAAGAGGTCGAGATCCAGGTCTCGGGAGAGGAGAAAGTGGAGGTCTCGGTCTCGGTCTGCATCTCGATCTCGAGAGCACAAAAGCAGCAAATCAAAGGAAAAAAGACCACAATCGAGATCACGTTCCAAAGAAAGAAAACACAGATCAAGAGAGACCTCACTTCCTCCTTCATCAGAAAAGGATCAAAAGTCTCCAGCTGAAAATGTGTCCAGGTGTTTGGAGCAACCCCATTCCTTCAAACAAGAGCCAAAGGAGGAACTAGTACTAGAAGAGCTTTCCATAACCATCCACCCAAATGTCAAACTTGAGGAAATACAGGCTGAGACCCCAGTTCAACTGAGAGAGGCCCAAGAAACTATAAAGGTAGAGCCCGTCTGTCAGGAAGTGACCAGGGAAACTGCATTCCCTGTGCCAGAGATCACAAACATTTGTGTTCCAATTGGCAATGTGGATTCTTTCACTGAAACAGAATTAATGAGCAGCAGTGATCCAGCAGTGCTTGGTAGCTGTAGCAATACAAACCTTGAGATTACAGTTAAAATAGAAAATACTGCATTATGTCCATCTCTGATGGAACCAGCCCCAAAGAAGGAAGTGATCATGCACGCTCCAGCTGAGGCTGCACCAATTCAAAGCTCACCTAAAAGCAAAATAACAGATTGTGTGAAGGAAGTTAAAGATGAGTGCCTTGTGTCAAATGAGAAAACTGGTACTTTCAGTAAGCCTGAACTGGAGGTGATACCTCAGGGTCCTGTGTTGAAATCAAAAGCACCAGTGAAAAGAGTTACCTGGAATCTTCAAGAGGAAGAAAGCGGCACATTGTCTGCTGGAAAAGCTCCAAGTAAGTCTCTCTTTTGGAAGACAAAACAGCAGTTGAAGCAGGCTGTATAAGGCTTAGGGTTTCAGTGCCTGGCTAAACCTGGTTTTAGTGTAACACCTCTGTCATCTGAGCTAGGGTAATCCTGTGGTTTCCAATCCTGAGAACTGGCATTTTGCACTCGTTGAAATCGTGAGGTGAGTTGTGTTAATGAATCAGAGAGGACATGCTGTCAGCACAGCTCAGCTAGCCAGCGGCAGCTCGTTCAGGCGTGAAGCGTGTATTGCAACCCGATCTCTGAACTGGCAGCCTGTGTTCCACCCTTTCTGCATTTAACTAGAATGGTTGTTTTGCCTTCAGAGTTTATAAATATTTCTCGGAACTGGGGAGCGTGACCATTCTCTATAGCTCGCTCCTGTGAGCTCTGCTAAGCCAAAGCTGCTAGAAACAGTTTGGCTTGGGACCCTGTGCTATGTGTGTTGACAGAATTGCTTGTGTGGTTCTCGTTGGTTACTCTCATGGAAACCCAGTAAAAAGCAATTGCTCAAGGGGATGATAAGTCCTGTATTATCAGAAGCTTTAAAATGTTGATGACTGCTAAACAAAATCCTTTTATAGCTAGCTGCTTTATAAGATCCTTTTTATTTTAATTTTTTTAAATATAATTGGCTTTGAGTCTTTGACCCATTAGGTTTATTTTGGTCTTAAATGTTTTCTTTTCCTTCTCTTGGGGAACCTAGGGGTGCCATTTTACAAACTTCAGCGAGCAAAAGAAGGGGCCTGGAAAGCAGAGGACTTGAATCAAACATTAAATCAGGTGCAGTTAAATGAGCCTCCTCCAACCAATTATATGATTCCTGAGCCTATGTTTCCTGATCTAGATTCCTCTCAGGTTGGTTCCTATTCTGGCACCCAAGTGTCATGGAAGGCATCCCACCTCATCTGTGCCCTCGTTGTGCAACACCCTCCTCTCATGGCAGAGTTCGCCTTCCTCTGCGTGTGGTACATTTCATGTAGCCCATACACCTCAGCAATCCTTTAATCATTTAACCTCCCAGGTGGTCCTTACGGTTGAAGCAGCACATTTTCTTTTAATTCTGCTCTGTACATGAAGCTTCTGTTTTCAGTAGTAACCTGCAGAAAGATGGTGCTGTTTGAGAAGCTGTGAGCTTCTCCCTGATTGTGATCAGGCTGTAAAAATTGGCCCGGTGGCATTGGGCCGTTCCATCAGTCTGTGCTGTCCACCAGTTAAAAGGTGAATGGGGCTGGTGCTAGCTCCTGGTGCATGGAGACCTAGTTGAGGGCTGGGATGTTAGCCTCCCTGACTTAAACTGGTAATTACTTGCCTGTTTAAGTGGATAAACGGTGTTCCAAAAATCCTGATCTGATGCTCTCTCTTGTAAGTACAAACATTTACAAAATTCTATCTGTTTCACAGGTGTACTGTCAAAATATACCTTTGACGCCACCTCTGCCCTCAAGCCTTCCCCCCTATGCCCCTGTCAGCCAGCCCACGGTTCAGTTTATCATGCAGGGTAGTCTTCCAGCGCTTGGCTGCATGGCAGGACAGAGCCTGACTCCGGAGCCGGGCAGCCTGGCTACCGCATCTGAACCAGGAATCCAAGCTGCTTCTGTTGGAAATGCAGAAGAAAAGATCAAAGCACCCAAACCTCCAGTGGATAAAACAAAAAACGAGGAAGTGAGTGAATGCTATCAAGTAGCAAATGCATAATATTAATGAGCTGTTTATTTGAACTTTTAAAGTTTGGGGGTTTAACTTTCTCTGTACTGTATTTTCCCAGCCCCTGTTGTCACTGTTGTTTTTGGTGACTGACTATGCGAACCCAGGAGCGGCAGGCAATCCTTTCTTTGAATTCTTTTGGGACTTACTCCATTTGATGGTTCCACTTTCTACTGCTTCATCGCAATAAGACAGAGAGGAATTAGAGCATCTAAAATACATTCTTAAAGTTCTGAAACTTTCTTGCGTGAATGTTTGGAAGGGACTTTCCAGAAGCCAGAATGTCCAAATTTCTCTAAACACCTGGTTTTCTCCTTTCCCCTCCAGCTTTGAAATTAACGTCAATTCTCATAACAGTCCTGTAGAGAGGTAGGACCATATCTTGCTGCTTACCAGCACTGAAAATGCAGAGATAATAAAATACTTCAGAGATTTTGCAATGCTATTCCCTTCCTGCTGAGTTTTGGGTTTGCTGTATAGACCATCTGCTCTAAGCATGGTGGATGTTAAATGCAAGAACAGGAACTTCTTCACCAATTATTTTACTTTCTACCACAAAACGAAACAGTAAGATACTTTTCCCACTGAACCTCCATTTATGAGAAGCAGTTTTTATGAACTTGTTTTGATAGAATGTGTTCTGATGTTGTCTGTAATCCTTAATTTATAGGCAACTCGGCAATTTTCAGAATGCCTTTAGAGCTACCTGAAGCTTTATATTCACAGCTATGACTTGCTGCTTTTAGAATCTGATGCCTTTTGATGGATGTGTGTTTACTTCAGAGCTGTTGGAAGGGAAGGAGGAGACCAAAATTAATAAGTGGACATTGTAGTCACTTGCTTAAAACACATTATCTAAGACATAGAATAAATGTTACATAAAACAAGGGTTCCTCGTAGCACAAACTGGTATTTGTTTCAAGACTGCAGTTTACCATAAAGGAAATCACTTTGAGGCTAGCTCTTGCTTGGGTCGTTGAAATTGTGGAATAAGTATTTTCATTGTTAGAGCATTTCTAAGAAAAATAGATTCAGAAACCATTCCCAAGATAGCACAAGGTAATGAACTTCTCCTTGCTGTGCAGTACATGAAGAAGCTTCACATGCAGGAAAGGGCTGTGGAAGAAGTGAAACTTGCTATTAAACCTTTTTACCAGAAGAGGGAGATTACAAAGGAGGAGTACAAGAACATTCTTCGAAAAGCAGTGCAAAAGGTAAGGTGGCAGTGAAATGGAGAAGAGGAGCTGTGCAGATCATTAAATAAGTGGCAGTACTTTGGATTGCACTTGTCAGCTTCAGCAATTGCATGCTGTAACCAAGTAGCAGATCTTTGGACTCTGACTCATACTCTGCAGTCTTGTGGTGAAGCAGTAGTTGCTTTAAGCAGGACTGAGTGGTGCCATTGATGAGAGCTGTCAGACTGTTCCTTTTAGAAGGTGGTGTTTTCAGTGGTCCAGAACATTGCTAAGCTTAAGCTGTCTGAGCTGAAATGTTACATGGTATGTGCCTTAGGTGAGAAGGGTCAAATCTTTCTCATTAAGAACTTCGTCCAGAATTGTCATGCTGTTTCTGATAAAGTGAGAAAATACTTTGTGCGTTAATTCCTTGAGCATCTGTGGTGTCCCTGAACTGTGGAAGAGGGCCTTGCAATTTGTCTGATGTTGACTTTTGTCTCAAACCTTAGTGCTGACCAGATTGTGGCTAAAAAAGACCTGATCAGCAGGTAAATTTTGTGAGAGCAAGTAATGCTCTTGTGGTCAAGGCAGTTAAATGATACCTCAGAGAACTGTATTCTCTCCCTGCTCTGCATTCTTGCTATCACTGAGAAATTCTGTCATAAATCAAAATTAGTGAGAAAATGGCTGCAATTTCACATCTTCTCTGTGACCCATATGAACGTCAAGTGTGGTTTGTGGGAGAGCTGAGCAGCACTAGTTGCTGCTAAAGTCACTGTGAACTCTTCTCTGAACACTGAAAAGGTTCTTTGTAGAGTCCATTCTCTTTCTCCCATATCTCAAAATGGGCCCTCAAAACTGCCAGATTCTTTTAATCTGAACATTGTTTCCTCAAAATCATCAGAAGAATGGGAAATCAACACTTCCTTGGTTACCATGTATTGTGTAAAACCGGCTGGACAGAAAAACCTGTAGTAAAAACGAATAATTCTGCGTTCAGAGATGTTTCTGTGTTCAGTTAGTGCTCAGTAGATAAGCCCTGGGCCATTTCTGGAATGCTTAAAGTAAAATACTACTCTTATCCTCATTGAGTTTTCTGCTTTATGTATCCTGCTATGAGACTGGAGTGCCTGTGCAGGAATCCATTCCCCTGGGAAGCTTAGGTCTTCCCTATCATTTGTCCGTTGCCTGCCTGAACTGCTGTAATACTGTTAATTGACCAAATGCCTTTTCTAATCCCTTGTAGATCTGCCACAGCAAAAGTGGAGAGATCAACCCTATGAAGGTAGCTAATCTGGTGAAGGCATATGTGGAAAAATACAAACATATGAGGAAACATAAGAAATCTGATGGTGAAGATACACGTGAAGTGGAAAACTGAGAGGAAGCCGCAGCCAGCATGACTTGGACTGAACTTATTCTGGCTGTGAACGCTATGCCAGAGGGAATAATAGATCTGCAGTTGCATCTCGTTGAAAATAAAGCGCAGAGAAGCGAGATTATAATAGGATTTATCTGCGGAACCTTCTTTTGAATTGTTTCCATATGGGAATGAACTTGGGGGTTTTTTGGATTACCTACAGATGTAGAACTAAATAACAATCAAAAGCCTCAGACCAGCAGAGTAATTCGAGGGAAACAAGGAAGAGATTAATGTTTGGGACTCCCGGATTGCTACAGTTTTCAGGGTTAATTTGATCACATTTTTGGGCTGTGCACCTGTCTTGCTAAAAGTTTGAAACTAGACACCACTTTTCATATGCAGTATATTGAGAGCTGTATACTGTTTCCCTTGTGTTTATTTATCGAAATACGGATTGTCTTTAGAAACTTCTGATTTAATACTTGAAATGTATTTTTAGCCCATTCGATGGTGAGCGAAGCTTTACTTGCTCTGTCATTTGGGGATTGCAGAAATGAGCTAACCTTTATAAACTGACTTCAGAAACACTGCTCAAGCTGTGGTGTTTATTTACGTTCTGTTGGAAGTATCTTGTTAGTGAAAAATTTAATTTCGGGGTGGGAGACTGTGTTGCACTTCTGTAAATAATGCACTGATGGCTGGTTTTGTGTCTGCCTTTCAGGAGAAAACGAAACAAAAAGCAAGCATTGTGAATTTTCAGTAACAAGCTGGAGGGATAAGGTTGAACCAATGTACAAAGCAGATATGTGACAGAATTTATAAAGTTATTTTGAATGGTTTTAGTCCTATAGCAGGTGTCATTTGTTTGTCTTACAGCTACCTCTTGCCCTGGCTGTTCTATATAAACCTGCACACTTGGCTCTTGGCATAAGGAATACTGTGTTTCTAAAAGAGGATTGGAGTTGGATAAGTAATTGTTCCTTCTCCTCTGTAGGAGGACTGGTTTTCGTATCAAGAAGCAAAGGAGTCCAGCACAGGTACTGACTTCTTGCTTTCTTTAAAAGCGCTCCTTTTCTGCATGTACTGCAGAGCAACTGATCTTTTAAGTGATCATCTGAAATACAGTCACTTAGAAATATATTCAGCACCCTTGAACCTGACAAAAACCATCATTCCCCATGTAACCATGTTAGGGAGAAGACATTTAACAGGGAAGCTGAAGAGAAAACCAGTAAGTTACAACTTACAAACTGGCTTTCCCTTCAGTGGGAACTGAATGTACGTGGCTTGTTGGACCAGATGGCAGGAACATGTCTTGCATGAGGGCTTTCCTAACCACTTAGAGTGCACTTGGAAACTGCCCTCTTCGAGGATAGTCTTGCTGCCTGTCTTCAAAGAGAAAATAGTTAGGCTTTCTGGGATGAGTTTTATAAAGCAAGTAACTGCAGCTCCTTTTTTTTTTTTTTTTTTTTTCTCCTTCTGAGCATAGGAAGACTCACAAATAGCAAGATCTTTGTTTTCTTGCTGGCATTCCTAACTTTTCAGTGAACTCTGATTTTGATCATAAGATTTTTGTCTGCATACTATAATTTTGGCTGTGGTTCCAAGTAGCTGATGTGGGGACTTTTTTTTTTTTTTTTTTAATTTAAACAAAACAAGTCCGTATACCAGTACTGTCTGGACTGGCAAGATGCTTCATGCCCATCATTCACCACCCTACAGAAGTGTTTATGGATGAGCATTTTGGAGTTGATCTTCCTTGGCTCTGTTTGCTTCCTGTATGAAAGCACAACCTGAATGGAGCACAAGGGGTTGGTAACTTTGGGCTTCAGTTGAAGATTTTGGAACAAATGCTCACTAAGGCTGCAAAAGAATAGCTGGAAGAGAAGCTTTAGTTTTAAAGCTAAACTTGTAGCTAGAATATATACCTTCCAGATGGGTGTGGGGTTGTAAATGCAAAGAATGCTGAAAGATTTCTTGACAAAGTTCAGAAACTTTTATGGCACTGTTGTCACAAGAATGAGAGAATGTGATCTCGTTGGGAATAAACTTAGGCTGGGAACTGGACACCTTTGGATGTATCACAGAATCATAGAATCATTTAGGTTGGAAAAGACCTTCAAGATCATTGAGTCCAACCATCAACCCTGCCCACTAAACCATGCCCTGAAGTACCCTGTCTACTCGCTTTTTGAACGCCTCCAGGGATGGTGACTCAACCACTTCCCTGGGCAGCCTATTCCAATGTCTGACAACCCTCTCGGTAAAGAAATATTTCCTAATATCTAACCTAAGTCTCCCTTGCTGCAACCTGAGGCCATTTCCTCTCATCCCATCTCCAGCCACCTGACAGAAGAGACCAGCACCCACCTCACTACAGCCCCCCTTTCAGGTAGTTGCAGAGAGCGATAAGGTCTCCCCTCAGCCTCCTTTTCTCCAGGCTAAACAGCCCCAGTTCCCTCAGCCGCTCCTCATAAGACTTGTGCTCCAGGCCCCTCACCAGCTCTGTTGCCCTCCTCTGAACACACTCCAGCACCTCAATGTCTTTCCTGCAGTGAGGGGCCCAAAACTGAACACAGGACTCGAGGTGCGGCCTCACCAGTGCCCAGTACAGGGGAACAACCACCTCCCTGCTCCTGCTGGCCACACCATTTCTGATACAGGCCAGGTGCTTTCTTGGGCACGCTGCTGGCTCATGTTCAGCTGGCTGTCAACCAGCACCCCCAGGTCTTTTTCTGCCGGGCAGCTTTCCAGCCACTCTTCCCCAAGCCTGTAGTGCTGCATGGGGTCGTTGTGACCCAAGTGCAGGACCCGGCACTTGGCCTTGTTGAACCTCATACAATCTCTTATAGGCCTCAGCCCATCGATCCAGCCTGTCCAGATCTCTCTGTAGAGCCTCCCTACCCTCCAGCAGATCGACCCTGCCTCCCAACTTGGTGTCGTCTGCAAACTTACTGAGGGTGCACTCGATCCCCTCATCCAAATCATTGATAAAGATATTAAACAGAACAGGGCCCAACACTGAGCCCTGGGGAACACCACTTGTGACCTGCTGCCGACTGGATTTCACCCCACTCACCACAACCCTCTGGGCTCGTCGGAGGAACAATTCTGGAATAACCTGCCTGCAGGAGTGAAAAAGGGTAGGTGGTGTGAAAAACAAAGCTTGACCAAATAATAGAAGCGACTACACTGTTGCCCAAGACAACAATGTCAGTCTGTTTTGTTCCTCAGCCTGCCTCGCTGCTTTAAATTCTTGGTTAGTGTTATCCTTGAATTAGTAGTGAAGATAACAGCCTGTTGCAAGATATATTAGGAATGCGTGTACTGTAAGGACTGTTAAATTTCAGTTACCTCTGCACCTGCCATTCCCTGGAAGAGTAATGAAGCTGAAAACTATACCTTCTGCACATGCTTTTCCCTGAAGTTATGTGAACAAGAATAGTGGTTCTTTCATTCTGTCTACTGTTAAAAATAAATCCATCAAATTGTAAGCTGCCCCTGGGGAGAGGCAATGAGAAACACCTAAAAAATGCCTCTTCTGACATGTTTTTGTAGTATACTGTGTATGCTACTTGCACTCTTCCCCTTTTTCCCCCTTTTTCCCCCCTTTTCCCCCTTTCCCCCCCTTTCCCCTTCTTTTTGACCCTCTTAGATCAGCTGCTGCCACCTGTTTAACAGAAGAAATCTTTTTTATTCAACACGTGTGGTAGTTTGGTGATAGCATAACTTCTTGTGAGTGTCCTTTCCCTCCTCTGCAACAGTCGTAATGCTAAAAGCTTCTTTAGCAGAGGCAGGGACGCTGCTGTAAAAAGTTGACTCGGGCACTGCCCTGCCACCACCTTTGTTGGTAACCTCCAGAGCTGTTTTCGGGACACATGCTTGGCCCTGATATCTGGCCAGCAGTGCTCGGGTTGTTGGGAGCTGCTCTGAGGATGGATGGAGAAAGAGAGGGTGGAGTTCCCGGGGAGGCGGGGAGCGAAAAAAATAGGAGGAAATGAAAGAGGCCGAGTGACTGGGAGGATCCAGCTGGTGCCACGCTGCAGGGCCATGACCCAGCCCAGAGCCTGTGAGTAGCCGCCCCAGCTCTTTGCTGCTCTGGTTCAGAGCAGTGGTGGGAGCCCTTGGCTTCTCTCTCTGATGGCGCCAGGGGAGGGACCGGGCGTTTGGGAGGGGGTGAAAGCTTGCTTTCCTGTTGGGCTTGTTGCATGTCCCAGGTTTAGGTGGTGATGCTGAGAACTGACGATGAGTCGGTCCTGAGCAGGGTGCCTTGCGCAAGGGGATGCCGTGCTTGGTGTCATCTGGTGAGGAAGTGAAAAAAGGGAGAGGAAAGCAAATCTGACCATGTTTTGTTCTAGTGTCGTGTGATCCCCATCTCACATCTCCTGGCACTCTTCTTGCCTGCAACCTTCTCTGCTCTAAATGCCCTCTTTTTGGGGATGTTTTTGGCCATCACCGAGTCCCTTCTCGTGCACCCTGTCCTGTGGGGGGCCCTACTGTCCCTGCATTATTCCCCCGGTCTCCTGGAGCTGGGAGCATCTCTGCGGGGAATTGTAGCGTGCATCTGGAGCGGGGGGGGAGGATGTGAGAGAGGAAGTGTCTGAAGTCACTAGCCCTGGCCTCAACACATGTCTCTAGCTGTGGTCAAGAGCTGAGGGTGGACTGGGCAAGTTACTTGGAGAGCAGCTCTCCCGCTGACATTGGCTCTGCCCCGCCAGCCTGCTGCTGGGATTAGAAACCTGCCAGTTTCGGGGTAGATGCATCTGCAGCTGGAGCTCTTGCAGTGCTTTAATGAGAGCAAAGCTGTTAACGTGATGCTTGGGCTACAGGCCAACGTCTGGTGGCCACCGTTTCTTCCTGTGTCTTCAGGCCCAGCCGAGATCCTTGTGCCTCAGCTTTGGTTCCTCTCTTGAGAGGACAAAGGACCAGCTCCTATGTCTTGCCTCTGCTTTTCCTTGCTGGCCAAAATGATCCCAAAGTCGTGCAGAGCTCAAGAGAAAAAATGTTCTGCAACCCAAAGGGTGAAAGTCTCTCTTAACCACCTCCCCTGTCCCATGTGTGCAGGTCAGGAGCAGGAGGATGGTTTGCGTGAAGTGACTCTCTCTACCCAGAGGCTGCGCGTGCTGCCACCGGCAGTCCTGAGCAACCCCGGGCTGGAGAGCCTTGACCTCGACAGGAACAAGCTCAGGAGCATCACCGGCATTTCTAAGCTTTGCAACCTGAAGAGGCTGATACTGTCCAAGAACGAGATTGTGGACTTTCCCACTGAAATCCAGAGCCTGGTCTGTTTAGAGAAGCTTGAGCTGAATCAGAACCAAATCCGGGTCATCCCGGAGGGGGTTTTCTCCCACCTCCCCAGGCTTAAACACTTGAGGCTGAACAACAACCGTCTCGGTGCCCTCCCCAAGGACCTGACGGCATGTCAAGGCAGCCTCCAGTACCTCAACATCTCCAACAACCTGTTCCGGACCTTCCCCCAGCCTGTCCTGCAGCTGGCACACTTGCAGGAGCTCCATGTGCAGAATAATGCCCTTCGTCAGCTCCCCAGGGAGCTCTTCCAGGGGCAATCCCTGAAAATGTTCAAGGCCAATGGGAACCCCCTCCGGGAGCCACCCAGTGAAGTGTGTGCTGGTGGCATCCAGCAGATCCGGAATTACTTCGACCAGCTTCAACACGGTTCGGGGCAGGAGGACAAGAGGGTCAAGACCATGTTCCTGGGGGCCTCGCTGGCGGGGAAGTCCACCATCTGCAAAAGCCTGAAGCAAGGGCAAACCAAACTGGTCCCCAAGGAAGAGCGAACGGTTGGGATAGAGATCAGCAAGTTCCGGATCGAGGACTTCACGTTTCTCTTCTGGGACTTTGCTGGCCAGCTGGAATACTACATGACTCACCATGTGTTCATCACCCCACAGGCACTTGTCATCCTTGTCATCAATCTCCACATGTAAATGCTGAGCTGGTTTGGATTCAAAGTGGCGTGCGAGAAGAAAAAAGGGGCTGGGCAAGCTTTCCCCTGCGTGGGTTCACACCATTTCCATTGGACCTTGATGCCTGGTCTTCTCACTGCAGGAGTAGCCCCTCTCCCTCTCCCCCTTTTTGCAGATCACTCTTTTAATTAAGCCACTAGATCTGTGATCACCTTACCAAAGTCCTCTGTTTTGAGGGGTTAGATGAGCATTAACTCCTTATGTGACTTTGCTTTCTGCCTTGGAAATACATCTACGAGCCCTCCTCTATCTTGTGGTGCTCCCTGAACATGGAGGGAGCATCAGGTTTGGGCTTTGTGGTACAGAGGGATGCTCTCATCCATAGCAGGGACAGACTCTGCTACACCCCATAGCTTTAACTGGCTTAGCTTAAGGATGGGAAACTTACGGATGAGCTTGGATATGGCCCGTGACAGCTTAGGACATCTGAGCTCTTCTCCAGTAAGCCCCTGGGACAGCATAAGGTGCATGGTCAGGCCTGTGCTGGTGGAAGTTGGTGTAGAGCTGGCGGGTTAGATGTGAATTTGGGATTTTCTTTCTCTCCCTTCCCAGGTACCAAACTAATGACAAGACTTTCAAGGAGCTCGTCGGTTTCTGGATCAACAACCTGTCCATGCGAGTTCCAAACTCAGTGGTGCTTCCCGTGGGAACCCACGTGGACTGCTGCCGGGAGGAGGAGGTGGAGGAGAAGAGGTGTGACATCATGGCCAAGATCACAGCCATGCTGATGGAGAGAAAAAGCAACCTCGCTCACTTCATTGACAACCTGGAGGGCAGCGAGGAGCCCGAGTTTTACGTGGACCAGTGGGAGAAGCTGAAGGAGATGGAGAGCTGCACTTTAACAGTAGGCCTGAGATAATCGTGGTTCTTTGCTGTCTGTGGTCACCCTATTGTCTCTGGCAGCCCGGCATGCTACTGGTGATGGTGACCTGGTGCTAATGCATCAGGCTGCTACTGCAGCCACTACCCAGGGCTAGGGTGGATGTAGTAACCCTTGGCTGTGACCTGCTGCGTCCTTGTCCCTGCTCAGTGGTGAGCATCTCCTCCTGTGGCTTGTAGCAAGTGCTTGGGGGGGGGGGCATTTACCATCCCCAGGTGATTTTCCGGGAACTGCTGCAAAGCAAAGGTGTGAAGGAAGTGCCCTCTGAAGCTGAGCCAGCGGTGTGTCCCATCCTTGGTGACCTCTTTGGCATTAGGTCCCTCCTTTACCTTGCAGGCTAAAAGACTCCTCTGGATGTGCTTTTGGCAGGTGTGTGCTTTCTTTCTTCCAGATCTTAAACTTAGTTGCTGTCAACTGCACAGATCACCACGATATCAAAAAGCTCGAGGCCACTATTCTGGAGCATGTGAAGAATGAGGAGCTCTTCCCTGAGGTCGTCCGAGTGCTGCCGCCCATCTACAGGCAGGTGGAAGCTGCCATTGTAGATATTGCACAGGGCGAGGAGATGGCAGACCACGGTGAGTGGTCCATGACCCCCACTGCACCTTCCTGGGAGGACCTGCTGTCCTTCGGCTGGGATGGGCTCTCCAGTGCTTGCTGCACCTTCTGGCCCCATTCACGTGGTGGTGGGGGTCACCACTGAAGACCTTGCAGTGTTATTGCTGGAGCATTAATTGCTACTACCCAGTTCTGTCATTACGAGCGTCTGCCTCCAAGGCAGGTACCTAGGGAAAAGCATAGGAAAAGGCCCAGTGTGTCTTCACCAGGAGGCTCTGCCAGCATCTACCAACCTGTGGCTGGAGGTACCTGGAGCTGGCCATGTTGTCTGGTTTCTTTCTTTCCGGTAACATTGTTCTTTCTCCCCTTTGCCCTATATAAGCAATTAAAAAATCTTGCAGGAAGGAGCTCCACAGTTTTAATGCTTCTGTGTGGTTTCCAAACCTACATCCCACTGACTTTATTTAATGGCCCCTACCCCTCCTTAGCCCCTTCTCCGTGTCTCCTGTGACTTAGCAGGACTAGCAGGCAGCCCCAGCTCCTTGCTTACGTACCTAAAGCAGGTAGGAACACCACCAGCACGAAGGGTGTCATCTCTGGCTCCCCTGGCCACTGTAGGATTAGAGGATGAGGAGCAAATGCTTTTCTTTTGTGGAGATAAGCCAGGTGCTGTTGCCTGTCTCACTGCATGACTAAATGACAATCTGAGGTTTTCTGGCTGGAAACAAACCTGCTCTCTCAAACCATGATAAAACGCAGTATTATTAGCCTCATTTTTCAGCTGCTCTGTTGAGGTCCTGGCAGGCTGTTGGCACCGCTGAGGCAAGGCAAGACCATGGGAGCTGCAGGATGGCAGTGGGACAGCTGAGGATGGGCAAAGCATTTTGGACCACAGCCGCCAAGCATCGTGCTGGTCCCAGCTGCTTCCCCAGGGATGGCATGGGTGACATTGGGTGCTGCTGGTGTTTGTTGGCTCTCTAAAGCATCTGCCTTGGAACACTGGTGTCCAAGAGATGTGTGCTGAGCTCCTACATCTCCCTCTAGGCATGATGGACCTCCAGTACCTGCTCAGCAAACTCTCCCAGTGCGAGCACCTGGCTAACCTGGGCAGAGAGCTTCTCCAGGACATCTTGCGGTACCTCCACCGCATCGGGCTTGTCATGTGGTACGAGGAAATCAAGCACCTGGAAAGCACTGTTTTTCTCCAGCCTACCTTCCTAATAACTATGTTCAAGGTGAGCATGGGGATCAGGACTGTCTTCTCTGCAGGTCCCGAGCTCTGCAGTTTTGCTGGGCTCCTCTCATTGCCGCCTCTTCTCTCCTTCTCTTCCCACCCAGCTCCTTGTGAGGTACCGCCTAGTCCAGCAGCTCGAGAGCATCTCTGTGGACACGCTGATTGGGGAACACGCTACCATCAGAGACAGGTCCAACTGGGTGTGGACTTTCAAGTCAAAGGCAATGCTGTGCCACCGGGCTGTGCGTGCCTTGGTGAAGCACCAGCTCTGTTCAGCAGGGATGCGGGACGTCTTTGACGAAATCATGGGACACAGGCCCCCCAGCAGGAGAGGGAAGCTCTTCAGCCTCCTGGAGCACTTTGAGCTCTGCCTGGAGGTGAGGCACACCGAAGCACTCAACCCACAGGCCAGTGAGTTTGTGCCCGGGAAGCCATGGGAGACAACGCGGGGCCAAGGCGAGTCCTGGTACTTGTTCCCAACCTATCTGAACCAGACCGAAGAGGTCTCTGAGGTGTGGGGAGGAGATCACCCCGAGGACCTCCACATCCGTGCCTACTTCTCACCCGAAATACCTGAGGGTTTCTTCCAGAGGTAAGCAGTGGTCTCCAGCCCTCAATGAGGCTGTGCAGTTCAGGGTTTGCTCGACGTGGCACCAGTATGACCGACAGCAAGCCCTTGGCTGTCAAGACTGTATCAGCTGAGGCATGAGGCTATGACTCAGGAGACCAGGGTGGCTTCTCGGCTCTGCCACAGACATGTGGAGCCCTGGATGAACCATTTTGATGTTCGTTACCTGGATGTGAGCAAGGACCATGGTCCTTCTGCTTCACCTTTCATCTGGGGTGGTTTTTGGCTAGTCTGTGCCCATCCAGGCAGTCAGAGGCAGTCGCACCTGAGGTTGGGCCAGTTTTTACAGGTGCTGGGACTGTTCCAGTTTCTGGAAGGTCTCCTGGCCTTGTGGGGTTCTTGATTTGTGTCCAGAGCTTTATCTGATGGTGTTGTGATTTAACCCCAGCCAGCATCTAAGCACCACACAGCCGCTCACTCACTCCTGCCCCGGGTGGGATGGGGAGAGAATCAGAAGAGTAAAAGTAAGAAAACTCATGGGTTGAGATAAGAACAGTTTAATAATTGAAATATTGTAATAATAATAGTAATAGTAATGTTGTAATGAAAAGGAAAATAACAAAAAGAGAGAGAAATAAAACCAAAGAAAAACATGTGATGCAAATGAAATACAATTGCTCACCACCAACCAACCGATCCTAGCCTGTTCCCAAGCAGCAGCCTCCTGGCCAGCTTTCCCCAGTTTATATCCTGAGCACGATGTCATATGGTCTGCAATATCCCTTGGGTCAGTTTGGGTCAGCCGTCCCAGCTGTGTCCCCTCCCAACTTCTTGTGGCCCCCCCCCCCCCAGCCTGCTCACTGGTGGGGTGGGGTGAGATGCTGAAAAGTCCTTGACTGTGCAAGCACTGCTCAGCACCAACTGAAAACATCAGTCTGTTATCAACATTATTCTCATCCTAAATCCAAAACACAGTACTATACCAGCTACTAGGAAAAAAATTAACTCTATCCCAGCCAAAATCAGGATAGATGGCCAACTCTGGAAGCAGCTCTTGACTTAAGAGGCTGCTCCTGCTGCTTGAGCTTTCAGTAGGGCAGGGTCCTCATTTGGTGTCTGCCTCTGTTTCTACTGAAATAATTGGGTTCATATTTTTCAAGTCCACCTGCTGCCACACTTCCTCCCAGTGTCAGAGATAAGCAGGGAGGAGAGTGGTGAAAGCTGTGGACAATCTCCTTGCAGGTTCCTGGTGAAAGCTTGTTCCTTCTACTCCACACACTGGGTGGCCAAGGCAACCTGCCTGCTCGTATGCAATGGCAAACCTCTGCTGATCAAAGAGAATAACCAGAGGGCCTACAGCTACCTGGAGCTCCGATGCAGAAAGCCGGCAGGAAGGACAGGTGAGGATCCTTATTTCATGACTCCCAACCACACGTCTCTCCTTAGCTGCCACCTCCACTCCTCTGGGCAGAGCATCCCAGAAGCCTCTGCCACGTGTCCTACTCTGGCCAGGGTCCACTAGCAGTTCAATTAAAGATTTCCCCTTTCTCCATGCAACCTGGTCAGGATTCCTCTCAAGGTGTCACATGAAAGTAGAAAGTCAAGTTTTCAGTATTCTCATGGAGCAAACAGGTCATCCTTCCCCATAAGGTCCCAGCAGAGTATGGTCTCAGGCTGGGTCTCCAAGTGATAAACAAAAGGGCCATCTGAGTTGGGAAGCGCTTCCAACATATCTTTCAATTCCCTTTGAAGGCTGGTGGGCCTTGGTTAACTTGAGAAATGGAACTGGTCAAGCCATTCTGGCTGTGGTCCGGCAGGCTGGAAGCGATGCGTCCATCACCACAGCATCTCCTGGGCTGCCACAGTTGGGTGGCTGTGAGTAAGCAAGATGTTCTCCTTTTGCCTGGAAGGTTTCCAGTTTGCCTGGGACTTCCTCATGGCGGTTGTCTTCATCGTCCAGAAGCTCGCTGAGGAGTGGCCGGGGCTGCACGTGTGCGTGAAGACACCCTGCCGAACGGCTGGTTGTCCTGCAGAGCTCATCTGGCCAGACATGGATGGCACAAATGCCATGTACGTATGTGCTGCGCCGCTCCAAGCTGAGGGCTGGAGCTGGGTGGTTGGTACGGCAATGCTGGTGGGGCTGGTCAGCTTCCAAAAGCCATGTGAAGTTAGTTGCAAAACTCACTGGGCACTACGTCACCCTTCTCCTGACCGTAGTAGCCCGTGTCCCATGTGGTGGTAGCATTTACTTGTGTGGGAAATTCAAGTGCGGAAAAAAAGGTGAAAAAGTTGAGACTCTGGGGCTCAGGCACATAATGTCCACTCTGGACAGGTGCCCACATGTCCCCCATTTCATGAAGAGCTGAAGGTGCTCAGGTACCTGGGAAGGCAGCAGCCATCCCACTGACAGCAGGACCTCATGTCAGGGTGGAAAGAGGGAGCCTCTTCCATCGCCTTGGCATTGTCTTCCATGGAAGGTGCTGAGGGGAGCTGCTGCTCCTTCTTCTTGTCGTGGCTTTTTCCTCCGCAGGACAAAGGAAGACGTTAAAACCTGTGGGACGTGTGGGCACCGCTTTGGCGCAGAGCTGCTCCTGCCCAAAGGTGAGCCCAATGGTCCTAGTTTTGCACTGCAGCAGTGCTCGGGGGGGAGGAGGCCTTGAGGGGTTCATGGAGCTGAGGTGCTGATGGTGTCCCCCCATCCCCACAGTGCCCAGGCAGCTGGAGGAGCCCCCGGCGCAGCCCTCTGCTCACTATTACGTGACAAGCTACGGGACCACCACCTTTGGGCCCAGCAGCATCCACGTCAATCGGCAGGTAAGGAGGCTGCCACCTCCCCTTGCTCTGGGTCCAACATTGATGGCCAGGCTCATCCTCTCCTCTTGCTCCTGAAATGAGGGGGTGCTGCTGCTTCCAGCCCAGGGAGGGGACACCCCATCTTCAGGCAGCGCTCTGGTTACCACGCTCCTCCCTGAGATACCTCCACCTCTGCGCCTCGGAGCTGAGCTCTGGGTGCTTCCTGTTGTGGTTACTGCCTTATTTTTCCAGAACATCTCAAGTGAGTAACCCTGGGCCAGCGGGGAGGTGCTCGCCGAAGAATTATTTTTTGTTAGCCAAAGCCAAGCCGTCCTCAACGCGCTTTGCTCGCAAGTCATGTTTGCAGCCTCAGTGCATGGAAATAAATGCATCGATAAATGCATGCCTGCATGCGTGGGAAGTCACCTCATTTACACAAATGTTAACGGGGAGAAGGTGCTGACAAGCGCTCTGCTACGAGCCCGCTGCCAGCAGGGGCTTTGCTGGGACAAGGCTGGCCGTGGACCCCCATGGTGTTGGGGGATTGCAGGGGGGTGAAAGTCTCAGACTGATAGTGGGGACAGATGTCCAGGCAACATCAGCAAGCAGGAAGCACCTTTCCATACATATATATTTAAACTTACAAAACTTAAGAAAATAAATCTGTAAATGACCACACTCCACAAACGCACACGTTAGCGGCTGACGGAGGGGAAAAGCAACGTGTCAGCTCCAGGACCAGCCGGTGAAGCTGTCCTTGCCGGGGCGGGGAGCGGAGGAGGAAAGGTCCCCACCATAGGCATTCCACCACAGCATTCCTGGGGGGATGCCGGTTTGCACGGCCTCCAAAGCCCGGTGGTCCCCCGCCGGCGGGTGCCTGTCCCGGGGGTCCATGGGGAGCGGGGTGGGTGGGAGTCAGTCTATCTGCATGTTGCACTGCTCAATGAGCTCGAAGAGGCTGAAGGAGTCGGAGAGCTGCAAGCTGACGGTGCCGCTGTCGAGAGAGGAGGCTCCCTCCCGCAGCACCTGGTCATACCAGTACTCGCAGAACTTGGGCACCAGCTGCGGCAGCAAACCGTCAGGGTTATGGGCAGGGTTAGGGGCAGCTGCCTGATGTGGTTGCAATGCCCTGCATGGCCCTGTCCTCCTGGAGCAGAGGAAGGAGGTGTGCGGGGCACCCTATAGCTCCCCCAGACCCTGAGGGTCCCCATCCCCGGGCAGCTGCCTCCCACCCCATCCTGCCCAGCCCCCAAGGGTCCCCTTCCCAGGCACCAGCCCCCCCCCCCCATTTCCCTTGTTCCCCAAGGCTTCCCTTCCCTGGGCACACAGTCTCCCATCTCCCCCAGCCCGAGGGCCCACCTCCTCAGGCACACAGACCCCCCTCTCCCCCGGACCCTGAGGGTCCGCCCCCCCCAGCTACTCAGACCCCCATCTCCCCCGGACCCTGAGAGTCCCCACCCCTGGACCCCAAGGAACCCTCATCTCCCCCAGCCCCCAAGGGTCCCCCTCCTCAGGCACCCAGAGCCCCATCTCCCACAGACCTCCAGAGTCCCCCCTCCTTGGGCACCCAGACCCCCATCTCCCCTGGCCCCCAGGAGTCTCCCCCTCCCTGGGCAGCAGTGGTGGGTGTTGGCCGCTGTACCTTGACCAGGATGAGCTTGGACTCCTTGGGCCTGGCCTTGGAGAAGGACTGCCCAAAGCAGAGGTAGATGGTGAAGTCAGGGGACCGCTGCCTTTGGCCGTTGCGGAAGTCCCTCAGCTCTGCACGAGGAGACAGGGCTCAGTTTTGGAGTGAGCCCGGACGACACAGAGGGGCTGGGAGGTTTCAGATGCTTGTGACATCCTGGAGCTGGCTCTCACAAGCTCCAAAACCAGGATGGGGGGGTGCCCCTGCCCACCTGTGCAAAACTCATTGAAGTCAAAGATGGGGGTTTCCTGGTCCCGGCAGAGCAGGTTGCGTGGGGGGTCCCCGACGCCCTCGAGCTGCTGAGACAGCGCCCAGAAGACCTTGCACTTCTTCAGGCGGGTGGCAAAGAGCTTGCGGGCACGTTGCTCCAGCTGCAGCCCTGCGTTGCCCAGCAGCTCCTCGGTGAAACGCCGCTGCTTGCTGTCAGCCAGCTCTGCGGGGCTGGGGAAGTGCACCAGGCGCCCGGGGCGCAGGACCACCGCTGGGTCAGACAACTGGTACGCCAGCAGGCACTGGCTGCCCCCCACCTCCTCCTGGTGGAAGAGCTTCCCCCGGTAGTAGATGCTGATGTCCAGGATGGGGATGATGCCATCTGTACCAGGCAGTGATCAGCAGCCGAGTCCCCCCAAACCCAAATGGTCCCCATCCCCAAAATGTCTCCCTGGGCATTAATGACTTAATAATTACACTATAGTATTTATTATTAATAATTATAATAATTATTTGTAGCTATTAATAATTAATAACCCTCACCTGTGTTATCCTGCGGTGGCGGTGGCAGCGGCACAGGGCTGGTGGCGGGGGCGAAGAGCATCACCTCCCCTGGGGACAGCCCAGGGACCGTGATGTCTGGTGGGTGGCACGGCAGTGGCATGGCCCCTGCGGCAGGAGACGGGCAGCGTCAGCATCGTGATTTGGGGGTGCAGCAGGGTGGGAGGGGTTGCTTCAGCATGGGGTGCATGTGGCAGCACCCCGTCCTCTTCCCGCCCCATTATGGCAGTCCCACGCACAGGGCTGGAGCCGGCCCCACAGCACCCACCTGGCTCCTCCAGCAGAATGGGGTCTGCGGGGCTGTAGGCGCCCAAGGGGGGCTGCTCCGCCGCGGGCACCCATTGCTGAAATGGCGGCGGGGGGAGGCAGTTGTTTTGGTTGGGGTCTGGGTGAGGCTGGAGCAGGGTGTCCTGGTGAGGAGCATCCCCTGCAGAGAAATCACCGGTGGGAAGGGGCTAGGGTCACCCACCCATGGGGTCACTCCCCACCCCGTGCCCCACGAGCGGGGTCGGTCTCACCTGCAGTCCCCCAGCATGGGGTCGGGTGGTCAAGGTCGCGGGGGGAGATGTCACACTGCTTCAGCACCCACTGCAGGTCCTCCAGGTCATCCACCGTCGGGGGCTGTGCGGGGTCAGTGCTGCCTGACAGGGGGCACAGCAGGTGGGAGGTCTCGCAACCCCAAAATCAGCCCCAGCTGAGCCTACTGGGGTTCCCCCCCCCAAAAAAAAAATAAAATTGGGGAACCAGCACCTACCTGGGGGAGCGATTTCTGGGGGCACATCTTGGGGGTTAAGCTCCAGCTTTGAAGGGAAGCGAGATGGGGTCTTACTACTGTGGATGGGGGGGCCCAGCCTTCCCCTGCCCCACGTTTCAGCCGGATGCTGGGCTCCAGCTCAGGAGCACCCCAAGGACATGGGGGTGCGATGCCTGAGCGGCAGCAGCGGGTTCTCCCCCAGGCCACCACGCCCTCCCTGTTACCTGCGGCTGCTGCTGCAGCGGCTGCTGGTCCACCGCAGGGTCAGGGCCGCCGAAATCTCCCTCCTCACCACGCCAGAGGGCGGCTGGAAGGAGAGCGGCGTGAGTGGGGTGCCCTGAGATCGCCCACCTGGCTCCTACCCCCAACACAGCCCTCCCCGGGGCCAGGCTGACCTGGGGTGATGGCAAAGACCTTGTGCGGGTCGTCACCACACGTGGAGCGGTCATCCACCAACACGAACATGCGGGTGCTCCTCAGGGCGCAGCGGAAGTTGGTCTTCCACTTGGGTGGGTCCTCGGGGCACCCCTCATACCGCCCACTCGCCTTTGCCCAGGCCTGGGGGGTTAGGGGGGGAGGGGACGGGGGTGAGCACGGGGACCCTGGCTCCAAGGGCGTGGAGGTTTCAGGGATGCCTGCTCTCCCCCCCGCCCCGTCCCCAATTCCCGCATCCCACCCACCTGGAACACCTTGAGCTTGCTCCTGGTCGCCCCCATCCCACCCACCTTGACAAAGACCCTGAGGCCGCAGCGCGTCACCTCCAGCCCCCCACCCCGAAGGTGCGAAGCTCTCCCCGGTCGCCCCCGCCCCCCCCCACCTTGAAGACCTCCAGGTCGCTGCTGGTGATGTCCTTCCTGGCGTTGTGCTTCCAGGGGACGCGGAATTTGCTGCGGGCCGGGTCTGTCCAGCGCAGCCCCTCGTAGCTCCCGCTGCTGACGGCGCTCACCAGCCAGGGCCCGAACCGCAGCTTCTGGGCCTCCCTGCGGGCGCGGGGCCGTCACCGGGGGCGGGCGGGGGAGGGACACCCGGGGGGGGACACCCGCGGCGGGACACCCGGGGTCGGCGACCCGGGGAGGGCCGGGGGGGGGGGGGATGCTTACCCCTCGCCCTGCAGCGCTGCCATGGTGCCGTCCGGTGCCGTCCGGTCCCGCAGAGCCCGTGCCGGGGCGGGGGGGGGTCACCTCGGCTCGGGGCGCGGCCGCCTCCCGCCCGGCCCTTTTATCCGCCCCCGCCACCCGCTCCCGCTTTCCTGGAAACCACGTGACACTTCCGAAAATGAAAGCGTCGCCGGGGGCCGCCCCCCGCCGCGGGGGGGGGTGGGGGGGTCACACGCACCGGTCCCCGGTGATGCACCCGCGGAGGCGGGGGGGGGGGGGGGGGGGTGTGCTCTGGCCCCAGCCTGGTGCACCCTCCCCCCGGGGGGGGATGCTGGCCGCCGAGCCCTGCACAACCCCCTCCCCAAATTAACACTAATTAATACTAATCTAGACTTCCACCTTGCCCTGCACCGGCGTGGGACGCAGACCTTGGTGGACAACGGGCAGGATCAGGCCCCCAGACTGGGGGTGGGGGGGCAAAACGCCAGTGACCCCGCGCTGGGGTTGCTCCCCATGGGCTGTTGTGGCCCCCAAAAGCGCTGGTGCGGGACAGCTGCACCCCGAAATTAAGCACCGCAGATGAGCAAAGGGGCAGGGGGGCGGCCGGGGCACCCCGAAACGCTCGGGCTGGGCCCGAAAGCAGCCGCACTCGCCGCCGCCGCGGCCGCCGGGGCTTTCCGGGGTGCACCGGTGGCACAGCCCAGGCACGCGGGGCTCGGCCTCAGGGCTGGAAACTCCCACGCCTTTCCTATTTATTTCTTATATTTACTTTAATCCTTCTTCCTTCAAGCTGCCTTGGTTTCCACGCTAAGGACATGCTATGACAAGATGAGAAAAATAAAAGCAAAACCCAGGAGGGCAGTGGGCGCTGGCCTCGCTCCCCGCCTCCGGGAGCCAGTTTTCCCGGCTCTCCCTTTTCCCGTAAAGGTGGGGTGCTCCTGTGGGCCTGGCACTGCTCCCGGCGCCGTGCCCGCTCTCGGCTCCTCAGGTCCGACATCCGCAGAGGTGGGCGGTGGAGCACCCCACCGCCCTTGGCCACGGCAGGAGAGGGGCCGGGAGCTGCTGGGAGGCAGTTATTGTTACTCGCAGCTGCCGCGATGGAATCTGGGGACTGCTTGGGTTGCTAAATGGGCATCACTAGCATCTGGGGACTGCTTGGGTTGCTAAATGGGCATCACTAGCATCGCCGGCGCTGCTGGCCAGCATGGTGGCACCGCAGTTTCATGCAAAAAAAAAGAAGGGAAAAAAAGGAGGAAAATCAACCCTGGGGTCGTGCGTCAGCCCCACGCGTGCATTTCGGGGCCGGCATCACCCTTGCAAAGGGATGAACCCTGTGGGGGTCCCCACCAGCCATGCCAGGCCCCAAAAGCGAGAGGGGGAGCGGGCAGAGGTGGGAGCCAGGTCCCAGTGGCCGGTGCACAGCGGCAGCCCGTCCCCCTCCCCCAGAAATGGGAAGCAGGGCCAGGCTGGGGCTACAGCTGGTTTCCAGTAACACGGGTCCCAGGCACGGCTGGCCGCGATAGAAAATGGTCAGCCTGGGCTTCGGACCATTGCGGTGCAGGTTATGTAGATTTTTGCATTAAATTAGAGGAAAATTAGCGAATAACCACAATATGAGGCAGGTCACGCCCGGCCCAAGCATGCGCTCATCCGTGTTGCTCTTCCTTGACCCCCTTTGAGCTCTGTGGGGAGCGGTAAAACAAACCAAACCACTCCGAGATTTGCAGGAGTTTTACAAGTTTATTACCCAAGGACAAGAGTGGTGGCCGTCGGGGCTGAAGCACGGGATTTTGCCCTCTTCCCCCCTACATTTCTTACTTTTGAGGAAATTTCCCCTTCTCTCCAGGAACTTCTCCCTACTGCTTACTAGGAACTCCTGCACAGTTTTCCCGGACATTGCCCTTTGTTTTCTACGAAATTTCCCCCTTCCTTCCTAAGAAATCCCCCTATTGCTTTTGAGGGAATTTCTCTGTCCCTTTGCAGGCTATTTCCCTCCCATTGCTTCCTCCCTTGCTTCCTGGGAAATTTCCTTGTTACTTTCTAGAGTCCTCCATTGCTTTCTAGGAATCTTCTCTCTGCTTAGAGGACTTCTATTGCTTTCCAGGAAATTTCCCCATGACTCTTGCTCCCTGGGAAGTACAAAATTATTTCCCCAAGAAACCTCATTCTTCCTGTCCAGGAAATTTCCCTTTTGATTTCCAGCAATTCCTCCTTTGCTTTCTGAGCAGTTTCCCCTCTAGGAAATATCACTGTTACTTCCTTAAGAAATGTCACTTTAGCTTTTCAGCAAAAAAGCTTTTTTTTTTTTTTTTAATTTCCTCAAATATCAGCTTTTTGCTGGTATTTGAGGACATTTCCTCTTTGCTTTCTAGGAACCTTCCTCCTTTGATTTCTAGGTTATCCTCCCTATGTCCTTCTAGGAAGTTCCCCCATTGCTTTCTACAGCTTTCCAGAATATTTCCCCCTAGTGCTCTCAAGGAAATTCCTACATTGTCTTGCAGTAAATGTCCCCTTCATTTTCCAGGATATTTTACTGTAGCTTTCTAGGATGGTTTCTCTTTGCTTTCCAGGAACTCCCCTACTGGTTTCCAGGAAATTTCCCTTTTGCTTTGTAAGAATTTTCCCCCAGGGCTTTAGGAAATTTCCTCTTTGCATTCCAGGAAATTCCACCAGCCAAATCCGACCCACCTGCTGGAACCCGTGGCAGGGGCGTACAGCACCTCCACCAAAATGTATTTAAGGGCAGTAAACACCACAAAACCCAAACAAACTGGAGCCACAAGAGCCGTAGCCAGGGCAGGAGCAAGGGACAGGACTGACACGTGGGACAAGGTACGACCGAAAAGAGCCTGGGGTCAGCAGAGGACCCTATGCCTGAGGGACCAGGTAGGACACATGAGGAGTTGAACCCACGCTGGCTGTTGTCCCGTGCCCTGGGGACAAGTGGCATCCCCAGGGAGGGAAGTAGAGGTGTGGGTCTCTGAGTGTATTTATTTACTTTTATTCCTCAATAGTGCAATCACTGCTTAGAGGTTTCTGTTAATCAGGGATTAAGTTGATGGGAATTCTCCCATTTTAAACTCTTATTTTTTTGGCCAGTGGCATTCTGCCTGCCTGGGGGGCTCCTGCGGGGCCACAGTCACTATCTCCTGCCACCTCCCCAGGTCCTCCTGACTCAGGGACATGCCCAAGCAGCTAAAAATCAGCCCCATTCAGGTCACCAGCTCCAACGTGGTGGAAGAACAGCTGGAAATTCCAGGAGTAAGAGTCAGTTTTACAACAAGGTTTTTTGAAGCATCCAAAATGACAAGGAGACCTTTCCCTGAACCTCAGCCCTTCACTGCACCAAATCTTCCTCCAAACGCAACCCCACAATACAAACCTGCACCCCACGCACCCCCCTGCAGCCTCCAGTCCCCCAGCTTCAGGGGGCAATCCTTGCAGGCAGAAGGGCAAGCAGAAACTCCACTACTTTTATCAGCAAGGTTTCTTTTGGGGACCCTCCTTGTAAATCACAAAGCAGCAACGAACAGGGCACCTTACAAAAAAAAAAGAAAAAGTCTCTCTTTTTAATCCACCCAAGGGAAATCCAGAGCAAGAGCAGCATCACAGCACTACACAAAGCACAGACATCTATCACCATGTTTGCACAGATTCCTTCCCAGACACATGGATAAGTCATTAAGAAAAATAAAGAAAATTATTCACATGTGCAAAGTGACACATAACAACTCAGCCACAGAACAACTTTTTCGAAGAGAAAAAGGATGCATCAAGGAAGAAGAACCCCAACATACACGTTTTGCAAAAACCTAACCCAAGAATGTTGAAACAGAGGTGGTTTTCTTTTAAACATTAAAAACAGGGATTTTTTTTTTTAATTAATTTAAATATACATTTGAAACACAAACACCAAGCAAGCGTGTGGAGAATAAAGTGAAAAGAAGAAGGAATGAAAAGTTAATTCGACCAGTTTAATTTAAACACCAAAGTTGGGTGAATTGCACCAAATGGAATAAATAATGGAGAAGATCACGCTGGGTCAGTAGATTTCACACTTAAGATCATTTAAACTAAAATTAATTACCCAGCCCAAGAGAGTACTGAATGAGGAAGTCCTCTGACAAGTGATGTTAGCCGGGGCAGTGTCCCTTTGAGAGCGCAGGTTGTAGGTGTGGATTTGCCCTCTGCTACCCAACAATGATCACCACCCCAGAAGCAAGTGGGATGACGAGTTTTTGTGGTCCAGAGGACCTGACCCCATAATCATGTACACGCAAACACCTCCTTGCTCGGGGTGTGGGAACCCGCTGCCTCTTCAACACTGGCCGGCTCCAAACACACCCAAGTCAAACACCAAAACACAACCAGACCTTGTGTTTTCACCTTGCAAGGTGAGCACACAGGCGCGGCATTTCTAGCACGGCTCCCCAAGGTTGGGCACCGCAGAAGCGGAGCAGGCACCTCCTTTCGTGCACCTGGGGCCAGGCTGGAAAAATAAAATTAATCAGCTAATCTACACCTGCGGCCACTGCTTTATCACCCCAAGGGCGGGCAGGCTGAAGGAATGTAAGTGGTTTCTTGTTGTTTGGTTTTCCCTCCCCACAACCCCTGCATTAAAAAAACAAACAAACAAACAAAAAAAACCCTGAACAAAAATAACTTGATCCCAAGTTCCTCTCCCTCCCCTGCCTGTAGCCAAGCAGTGAAGCACCTTCAGACATTCATGTGATCCCACAGACATGTTCCCTACAGAGCAGACATCTCATCTCTGCACCTCACCCGGCTGTGCCTGTGACACCTAGTTAGGAGGGACATCCCTTTGCTTTAAAATAAAAACGATTACAAAATCAATAGTAGTGAACCCCTTTCCCTTCCTGTGACCTCCAAGAAGTCATCTAAGTCCAACTTGTTTTTGAGAAAGGCAGAAGGGAGGGGTGAAGGTTTCCAGGCCAAGAAACTTGCCAGATCCAGCATCCCGCCCGCCGTGCCTCCAGCGGCAATGAGATGAGCCCCCTTTGCGCAGTGTCTGCTCTCGACCCGGGGCCAGCAGAGCCAAGGAGGGGCTGAGGGGACACAGCTGCCCCTCCAGCTCCTCCTCAGAGAGCTGGCAACTCCAGGAAGAAAGAGGGGGACTGGGGTGGATGAGGCTTCAAGGTTATCTCCTTCCCATCCCTCTTCCTCCCCAAGGCTGGGAGGAGACTTCTGCGTCTGCAAGCCCAGTCTGTGCTTACCAGTGTCCTTAAGAATGACAATTTAAAAACCAAAAAAAAAGGAAAGGAAAAAAAAAAAAAAGAAAAAAGATATGCATAATTGGGTATTGTCCGTGGAAGGAGCAGGAGGGGCCAGGTTCCAGACCGAGGCAGAAAAGGGATCCTCCCCCTGCCTGTGTTTGCTCGTCTGGAAACCACATCCCCTCGGCGTCCCTGCGCGAACTCTTTGTGCTGTTGCTCTGACATCAGTCGACATGGATGATGAACACGGAGATGAATTCAGCGCTGCAGAGGGCGGGAGGGCACACACAGGCGTGCCGGGGCTAGGCTCGGTGCTTGGGGAGCATGTCCAGCAGGAACTCCGCGATGCCGATGAAGTAGACGACTTGTGCGATGCCAAAGAGAGGAGCAATGACCAGGGCTCGGCAGTATGCCCCTTTCAGGAAGGCCATGGGCCCTTCCTTCTGCCAGATCTTCCTGGGGAGAAACAGCACAGACAGGTAAGTGTCCATTCCACCCCTCCACCATGCCAGGAGAGCCTCTGGCCAGGCCCTGGCTTTCAGCCTCCCTCCAGAGACTAAACCCAGGCAAGCGCTGTCACCTGGCACTGCCTCCATGGCAGATCATCCACCATCCCCCATGTGCTCTACGAATAGCCAGGCAGGAACATGCCCCATCCCTACGAATGGCCAGGAGCAGGAGACTGGGTCTGGATGTAGAGCTAAGACAACTCCATGCTTGCATCAAGAGGTCCCCCCCCCGTTCAAAAGTTGGGGCCGGCTCCACCCTCAGTATGGGACACAGCCAGATGGCAAGCGACTCTGGCTACGACAGCAATACACAAGCAGAGCGCTTGTGTTTTGAGACTCCCTTTGTGTTTTGAAGCAGCCAGACCACAGTTTAGCAAAGGGTCAGAGAAGAGTGCGACTGGGGACAGCCCACTCAGACAGTGTTCCTGCAGCCGCTGTTCAGAGTGGTCCTAGGAGGGATACGAGACTTAATGCTGTAGGATTTTCAGACAACAGGGCCTTGGGAGAGACAACCAGAGCATTGCCTCCCTTTGCAGAAATAAAATCTTAAGTGTTATGACTGTTGGGGTTTGGACAGAAGCATTTGAATATAAATGCTATATTTACCTTACTCAAAATAGGAAGAAGTTCCTTTTTATGTACCTATATATATGAACAGTATATAAATCTGGTCATATATCTATATATCTATCCGTATAGATAGATAGACAAAAGCACAGGTTCAGCAGGAACCTGAAACAGAGAAGCTGCTGGTTGGGTCTAGAAGCTGCACCGACTGCCTGGCAGTGGGCAACAGCGGATGCCGTACATCTGATGTGGTGGCCTGCTTCGCGAGGAGTCTTACTTGGTGCAGTCCAGGATTCCTGAGTAGGTGTCCTCATTCACACCTCTCTGCAAGGACTGCAGCCGCGTTTTGATCACTGCAGAGAAAGACAGAAAAGAGACAGTGGTGAGCACTAGGAATGCAGCACGCTCTTCAGCAGGCAAGAGCCACCCTGAGAGTAATGTCTTTGAAACACAGTCAAAACGAGATCACCAAGAGCACAGACCATTTTCATATATTTATCAGCAAGACTGTATGAGGTTCAACAAGGCCAAGTGCCAGGTCCTGCACTTGGGTCACAACAACCCCATGCAACACTACAGGCTTGGGGAAGAGTGGCTAGAAAGCTGCCCGGCAGAAAAGGACCTGGGGTTGTTGGTCAACAGCCGGCTGAATATGAGCCAGCAGTGTGCCCAGGTGGCCAAGAAGGCCAACGGCATCCTGGCCTGTATCAGAAATAGTGTGGCCAGCAGGAGCAGGGAGGTGATTGTTCCCCTGTACTCAGCACTGGTGAGGCCGCACCTCGAGTCCTGTGTTCAGTTTTGGGCCCCTCACTGCAGGAAAGACATTGAGGTGCTGGAGCGTGTCCAGAGGAGGGCAACAGAGCTGGTGAGGGGCCTGGAGCACAAGTCTTATGAGGAGCGGCTGAGGGAACTGGGGCTGTTTAGCCTGGAGAAAAGGAGGCTGAGGGGAGACCTTATCGCTCTCTGCAACTACCTGAAAGGGGGGCTGTAGTGAGGTGGGTGCTGGTCTCTTCTGTCAGGTGGCTGGAGATGGGATGAGAGGAAATGGCCTCAGGTTGCAGCAAGGGAGACTTAGGTTAGATATTAGGAAATATTTCTTTACCGAGAGGGTTGTCAGACATTGGAATAGGCTGCCCAGGGAAGTGGTTGAGTCACCATCCCTGGAGGTATTCAAAAAGTGCGTAGAGAATGCACTTCAGGACATGGTTTAGTGGGCAGGGTTGACGGTTGGACTCGATCTTAAAGGTCTTTTCCAACCTAAACAATTCTATGATTCTATGAAAACACGGAAAACCAAACCCATTCCTTTACAAATGGATAAAAGAAAAAATATAGCCACCCAAATGGCAACCCCCTCCCCTCACTGTGACCAAGGTTTCCAAGGCTGACTTAAGCTTTAAACGCTTCCAAATTCAGATATCTTTCTGCGAAGTGGGAACTGATTTTCAAATACTCAGCTCCTTCTGGAAGAAGTATCTAAAATATACGAAGCTGCTCTTACACTTCTTCACAACTTGGAGAGTCTGCAATGTTGGAGAGGGAGGAGTTGCTTTCTGGTGTTTTTTACAGCAGAGAAACTGAGGTGGTATTTAAGGCAGATGCTGTGGAGCAGGAGAAAAGGCCCCACACAGATCCGAGGCTCCCCCTGGTTGTCCGTGACCATATGCACGTAAATGGTCTGCACGCTATCACTCCACACAGAAACATGCCCTTTCAGGAGCATGTTCACAGCCATTCCTGCGAAGAATGACTGAAATGAATGACACCCTCTTCCTGACCTACCTAGCGAGTACTGCAAAACTTTCTGTAAGCTGTGGACAAAGGTAGAGCTCAGCTGAAGCAAACATCATCTGAGCTGAGGCAGCTCAGACAGCAGTGCTCCCCTCCTACAGTACACCTCCCTGCACGCTCATGCTGCAAAGAGGCTGGCACGGTCACCCTCCTCCTCACCCAGCTCACTCGTGCCAAGTGACAGGAGTCAGAGGCCCACCAGGCCACCAGCACAGGCTACTCAGGACTCACCATCGCAAGGATTGACAGCCACCGCAGCTGTACTGCCAGCCACACATCCGGAGAGGAATGATACGTAGAACGGAGCCTTGACATTGGGGTCTTTCTGGCCCAGCTTGTTCAGGTTTGCAAACAGTGGGAAGTACACAATGGAGAACGGGACATCCCTGTGGTGGGGCGGGAGGAAGGGGAAGAAAGAACAAGGATGAGCAAAGTCAGAGCAGGACACCAACAAAATAAGCATCAAACTAAGAAGGGCTGCGAGCATCACGTTGGCAGCACAGCCACAAGTGCAACACAGATATCCCAGCTCTGTGATCTGCAATGCAGACAGGAGCCAAAACTCAGCAGGGACTAAACTGACTGCACAAAGGACAACAGGCCCACAGGAGGCATGCAGCCCTGCAGAGTCAATGGCCTCCCCTTGATTTTCCAACACTCAAACCAAAGACCCCAGCACATGCAGAGGTCAATTGTTTTGTCCACTTTTGCTAATTACAAGAGGTTCGCACCCTGCCCCCCATCCCACTGGGCGTTGCTTTAGCTCTGCCTTTGCTACAGCTAGAGGAGAGTCACTCTGGGAAAGCCCAGGTAAAGAGTGTCAGGGTGGGCACCGGTCCTTGCATCCAACACGCTCCGTGGGCCAGAACCCATTTCACACTCTGGAGACTCAGGCTGATGGTTTTGCTTTGCTGGCTCACAAGGACTTCTCTACAGTGTTAAAATATGGACCATGGGGGAGACAAAAACCTTCCACAGAAAGTGGCAGAATTAAATCTTCCAGGAACAAAAAGGCAGCCTCCCTCGCTCCCCTGACCTTCCCTTCTTTAATGCACAAAACCTGTGTATGAAAACCAAACCAAATCAAACCCACACCCCCTGAAGCCAACACCTCCTTTGCAGGCTTGTTCCCTCAATGGCTGGTGCTTTAGGTTCAAGACTGGGAACACCAGCGCCCTGCGCTCGAGCCCACGCCATCCTACCTTAGCAGTGTGGCTCCCAGGCCCTTGTAGAGTCCCGCAATGCCTTTGCTCCGCAGCAGCTCCCTTGTTATCTGTGTTGCTGTGGTGCGCCTTTCCACCGCTGGCTCGGCCGACCCCACCGCAGAGGAAGAGGACAGCTGGGCCTGCGCTGCCATCAGCTTCTTCTGTGCCGCTGGGGAGAAGCAGAGAGAGCACTGGTCTGCAAGATGCTCAACAGCAGTCTCTTTCTGCCCGGTGCCATGGGACAAGGAGGAAGAGCCAGACCTCCAGGTGCACCAAAACGTGCAGACTAAGGCCAGCCAGGTGCCCTGCAAGCTTTTGCTCCCAGTCTGCCCATCTCCTTCAGCCTGAGACAACCCAGCTTGTCCCAGTCTTGGGAGCTGGCTGCTGCCACACCACAACACTGTCTGCTGCACTCTCCGACTGACTGGTTTTACCTAAGCAGGAGCAGCCTGTCATGCACAGCTTCCGTGGTGCAGAGAAAAGGAGCTGCTGTGAGCAGGCAGATGACAGTACCTGCTTCCAGCTACATCCCTGAGCCCCAGCTAGGACAAACTAAAGATATTCACAGATGAGAGAGGTTCAACAGTTCTGTTCTTTGCTTCCTTCCCTTGAAAGCAATCACTAACCTGGGGAGTTCCTCAGCCACATTTATAAAAGCAACCTGGTTTCTCCCAACCTTTTCAAACTCATGCATTTCTGCTCTTTGGCCACAAGATGGAGAGCACATCAACCTGTTGGCAATCCTTAGGCTGCCACGGGCACACCACAGGTCTCTGGCCACACAGAGAACAGGCTGTTCACAGCGGCAAAAACCTCTTCTGAACCCTCAAATCATGGCTTAATTCCTTCAAACATTTTAAAATAATACGCACAAAGAGGATAAGGTCTGCATTAAAAACGGCGAAGAGAGGAAAGAAAAAGTAAATCTGTGATTATTCAGGAATGCCACATCAAAGGAGAGATTAAAGGACAAATTGGCCCGTTTTCCAGGAAGGACCACAAACATGGTATCTAATGGTATCATGCAGGGCTCCTGAGGAACGAGGCCATACCCTGGGCTGACCTCTGGAACAGATTAAGGCGATAGCAAACAGCTCTTTCCCCCCAGAGTCTCCATGCCAGACTCTGGGACCCATTCTCACCAGAAATGCCCCACAGTGTTTCAGCCAAAAGGCTCGCACTCCCTCCTGCCTCTGCCTGCTAGCTCCTGCCCACAGCCCCAAAAGCCTGAACCAAAACCGCTTCCAAATCCAGTGTGCCAGGAGAAGTTTTATTTACTGTTTCAGCCAAGACAACTGCTGCTTTTGTCAGGAAGAAAAAAAGAGAGAGTAAGAGGGGAGACAAGTCATTTGGAAAGGACACATCCCCTTGGGAAGCTGTTGGGGAGGTGTACAGGGGAGTAGAAGAGAGAGAATAATCAGAAAACAGAGAGATAGAGGAAGGACCACAGGAAAAGCACTGGAGGATGCTAATCCCTTCCTGGGTACCTAGTAACTAACAAGTTTTAATCGTTCACAAGCTGACCACCCTGTTATCTCTCCTGTCTCTCTCCATTCACCAGCAGCATTTGCTGTTTCACTTCCCAAGCCTTTTGCTTCAAGCAAAAAAAAATCATCACCTTTTGTAACGGCAAAGGCCTCTGCAAAGCCAGGTGAGCAAAGGGTGGGGGTAAGTGACCTGGGAAGAGGAGGAGAAAATTCTGCTACAGCCTGAGATACCTCTGACTTGAGAGAGCAGGGGGAAGGAAAAGGGTTTTCTCTGCTCATTCCCTCCCCCTCTGCCTTGACAGCCCAGTCCCAGCTCTTTCCCTGCTGCCTGCTCAGTGCACAGGGAAGAGAAGCCCACATACCAATTCGCCCTGCGTCCTGCAGCTGGATTTTAAGCATCTCCATGGGAGTGGTGACAATCACCTGGCAGGTACCTGCGCCGCAGCCCGCCAGCATCTCCCGCAGCAGTGTCAGCTTTTTCCTGCCCGAAGAAAAGAGAGAAAGAGTCAGTCGGAGGATGTGGCCTGGAGTAACACTGGGGCAGCTGGGTGCAGGGGCTCAGGGCACACCTCTGACCCTGGGGATTACAGGAGAGGCAGCCCCCAGGGACAGGGGAACCTGCTTGGCTTGACAGTTCAGCATAGCCCGGGCTTGGCATTTCTGCTGGCATCACCTGATCTGGAGGAAAAGACCCATTTTGGGCCCAGAAACAGAATATTCAGCAAATGCCACAAGGCCGGCCAGAACAGACCCAGACGGGAGCACACAACCCTCTCCATCCCCAGACAGAGAGCTGCAGCTCTCTTCCAGCCCGGCATTGCCCCTAGTCGGGGCACAGCTTTCAGAAAGGGTATCGCTTCAGAGGGCAGCAGAGGACCTGAGCATTAAGGGGGATAAGCAGCTTTCCATCTGCCAGCCTAGTCCTTTAAACACTGTCAACATCCCCACAAACAAACAGAGACCACAGGGCAAGGAGTGAGGGGGGAAAATATTCAAGTTGCTGCTTTGGAGTTCTCCCACAAAAGCAAAATAAACAAACAGCGAACATGACAGTCAGGGAGGCAGTCCCCCTGTTCCCCCTGGTTAGGAGCTTCTTCACCTCACCAGCCTTTCCAAACCTGAAAAAGTAGCCTTTGCACTAAACTGGTCCTGCCTGAGGGACAAGGGATGGGATGGACCTGCAGCACTGCAGCTTTGTGCATTTTCTGCATGGGAGAACAGGGATTATCAGTGATATGTTCTTGACTAACAAAATGCAGCATTTCACAGCTCCCTCCATCGCAAAGCCATGAAACAGCTTAGCTAAGATGAAAATCACATACTCAGGATGCAAATGCTCAGAAAGCCTCAGTTTTCAGAAACGGATGAGTTTTTGCCCTGTAAAAAAATCTCACCCCTTGGCACCAGAAAACACTGACTGGATTAAAAAAAAAGAAGTGCCTCTGATCTGCTCTTATCTAAATGAGGGGGAAAAAAAAAAAAAAGGCAACTATAAATCACACAGACAGAGGGAAACAGCCTCCTCTTTTTTCTGTTTTAAATGCAAGTACTATTTTTACTCCCCCCAGCCCCACTCCTGCAGCAATACCTCATCTTAACCTACTCAAGGCGAGTGCCCACACTATGGCAAAAGCAGTCCCACAATGATACGCCCTATTCCCTTGCAAAAACAAGCCACGCTCCCTTACTGGGGGTTTCGTATGCAAGGACATACAGCACAGCTGTGGCACTGCAGGCCAGCAAAGAAGTTTCAATGCCAACCCTAAAGGAAAGGGAAGGGAGATGCGCCGTAATCCTGCTGGCTCACCATGTCAGCTGGGCTGTTTGCTCCACCCCTCATCTTCTCCAGGGAGGATATCGGAGCAGGGGATTAGAGGCACAGAGCTGCAACGGAGATTACCAGCAACTAAATATAGAGCTCTCCTGTGAGGCTGAAGGGAGGAACGTTTCAAGGTCTCCCCTTTCCAAATTCCCCCACAGATGAGAAGCTGCAAAGAACAGTCCCTCCCACGGAGTTACCCACAGAGGCGCTGAAGTGTGTGCAGCAAGCTTTCCAGGAGGTATGCAGGTATCAGGGTGTGCAAATCCAGAGGTCCCCCCTGGCAGTGACACCTGGAGGTGGCCAACTTGTGCCTCTTGGGCGGCCTGAAGCCTTGGGCACCAGTCTCTGTGTGGCTTGATAGTCAGCAGCAAGGCTGTACAATCCCTAGTCCAGCTGTGGGAGGAAGCAAACCACCCAAAGGAGCTGGCTGCCAGTCCCTCTCTATGGCATAGCAGAGCATCTCACACTTTAGCAAGAGCCCTGGAGCATCCCTGGAGTACTTGTCTCCTGGCTTTCATCCAGGGCAACCGCTTCGATACCCAGTTCAAAAGATCAGGAAGATTTGCCCTACATGTTCGTTTGTGGACCATTATCCCAGGCAACAAAAGCCAGCCTGGCTTGACTGAACTCCATGGAGCTATGCCAGTGTGACCCAGTGAAGGATTTATGTGTATGGGTGTATTTTAGAGATGTCAGACAGGTACATCAAAAGCATCTAGAACAAGGGCTTTCAGTTTTTGGTTTGCATATCCTGGGAACTGGGGGCAGTCCAAGAAAAAAATAGCCTAAGATAAGCAAATCTTTTGTCAGGAGGTTTAAAATTTGCCATACAGGGGTCAAACTCCCTTTGCAAAACCTCACCAGTCTGCACGTAAAAGGAGTTTGAAAACGGTTCATCTCTAGATGACAAAGGAGTTTAAATATTTAAGGCACCACAGGCATTATCCTCGGTGGTTTAAAAATTGGCACACCTTAACTAACTTCAAAAGCTGCAACACGAGCAAGGATCTGGTCCTACAAACGCAGAAACCATCTTTTGTCACAGCAAGAGGGTGTTAAATATAACATATACACAATAGCCCCAAATTCTGCACTGGCAGAAATCAGTCATTCCACTTTAACTGACATGCAATTAATTAGTGACAAATCAACAATGTCAAATGGGAAGGGGAGAAGACTCATGCTCCATCTAAATTAGAGTTTCAAACTAGAACTGAAAAATAAGAAAGTCAAAAAGCAGGAATGAGAAGTTTATGGAGGGCTTTTCAAGAGCAACACGCCAGTCCAAAGTTAGGATCTCTGAAAGCATTGGTATATCGATGTCACATGGAAGCAGAGTAAGATTTTTTTCAAGGTTCTGAAAAATCTTGACCATGTAGGAGCTGACTGTGCTTGGACAGGGACCAAACCCAGCCATTCTGGCATAAGGATGACCAGATTTCCAAAGACAGGGAATCTTTGACCTAAGAAAGCATCCATACAAAGCTATACGTTTCTGTTTGCTACCCAAGAGGCTACTGTCCCCAGCTTGGACATCACCTTCCTCACTCATAAAATAACCTCTGCCTCTGTTCTGACAACCCAATGGATTGTCAAAAGCTCCCTGAGAGTTTCAAACCAGAGAAAGTCAGCTGCTTTCAAAGAATTTAAATAGTGGGTCTTTGATATGGATTAGAGGACCAACACACAGGAGTTGTCCTTCAAAGGGAGGGCAACCTGTCTGCCACAGCCACGCAGGGACATGCACACGAACTGCCAGTCAGTCCCTTTAACCCCAACCCCTGATCTTCCAAGAGGGAACAACAAGCTATTGCAACCACACTTCAGAAAAGCTGGAGCTATGATGCTGGGAAATGTAAAAGCAAGAAAGTTCATATCACAAGCTCCCTCTCACTTCCGGTGCCAGCTCAGAAATGCCTCAGACAAGCAAAACAAAGCGCTGATGTGGGACAGATCCATCTCAAAGGAACGCCACCAGATTAAATGTTGCTCTGGCAGGCATTACTCTGTAGGTTGTATGGTACAACCTACCTCTGGCTGCAGGAGCTCTGTGTTGCGTGTTTGGACTAAGTCAAGAGGAAGGTGACTCTGCCTGCACCCATTATATCAGGTTTGCCCTGGCGGGAGATCCCAAGTGTTTTGTTCCAATACGAACGTCTGTGGAAGTGAACAATGGACAGGGCAATATGTCTGGGCATGTTGAACACAGACACAACCCATGTTTTGTCCCAAGACATGTGCCTGGAATGGAGACAAAGGCACTACTCCTCTCATGGGTGTATTCTGTGATTAAACAGCCCATCTCTAGCTCCCTCTAGATTAACAGTCGAAAGTGCATTTACTTGCTGGCTGACCTTTGATGTCTACAACCTCAACCCACTGTAATTCCCTAGGCCTCTGTGTGCTAAATAAAAGAGCCCCCCCACCCCGCCAATAGCTATCCCTGAATAGGCACAGTGAGATTATCAGCTCTTAACTGGCTCTTTCTCTAGGGGAAGGGCTGGATTCCCCCACCTACAAGTCCTGGTGGGTTGGATGAGGCTTATCTGCATTAAAGAAGTGTTTAGACATCCAGTGGATAACTACAGGAGAGGCTGCCTTGGCCCACAAGGGTTCCAGCCCAGAGAAAGACCAAAGCACGGTGTGTACAAGGTGACACAGCAGCTCAGCACCAGGACTAGCAGCATCCCTCCTTCCTAAATCAAAAGCCTCACTTTACAGCCTGTCTATGAGCATTTTGCAGCTCAAGGATCAACCAGGCTGTGCAATGGCTACTTAACCAGATGCCAAAGAAAAGATGGTCTGAGTATTTTAGGACAGCCTGAAAGAGAAGCAGATGAAGGAAGGAGCCCTGGGGAGACGTATCAGCTGGGAAGGCAATGGAGAACAAGCTCCAGTCTCCCCACCTGCATGGGGGAGAAGGAAAAGTGCCTTGCTTGTCTCAGGATTATAGTTGGCTATTTCTTTTCTCTGCACAAAGCTACAAGGCAGGGGAAAGCAGAAAGGAAGAAAACTTGCTGGCATCAGCAAAGACACAATTAATGCAATCGTGCTGGTCTTCCTAGGATTCCGAGCTGCTAAGTCAGCAGATTGCCAGCCTCTGCTCCAGAACAGCAAACAAAACGAAGGTCAAGATTAAAGAGGACAGAAGACGTAAGGGAATAACACACCTTGGAGAAGAGCAGCAGGAAACTCATCTAGGGACACTGGCAAGTTTTTATGAGCAAGAAATCACTTTTATAAGAAGCCATGAGACACTTTTTACCGCAGCCAGGCAGACTATTTAACTAAGAACTGAAAAATGAACAACAAAACCTGGCAAACACATACCAAACACAACAGCTGTCTGGCACTCAACACTCTGGAGATAAACATGAAACCTTGGACACTTTAAAGGGACTGGTTTTTAATGAAGTTTTTAACACCCAAATTCACAGAGAACATAAAAAGTAGGCAATACTTACATCTATCAAAGAGGCCTCACTCACTGAGCACCCAAAAATCAACAATGTACTTTAAGTGCATGCTGGTGTACTACCAAGTTAAATTGCTTTCTTAGCTTCATACCCAAGTGCTTCACTTAGCCCTAGTGACTCCTCCCTCACATCCTCTGCTCTGGACAATGAAGCTATTTTAACGGCAGCTGTGAGATTATGGGTCTCTCAACACATCCAGCTTCAGAAATCCAGAGGAAAAAAAAAAAATCCCATCTGTTTCCAGCAGCCTGAAGGTTGGAAGTTTCCCCTCTCTCTTGTGTCCTGCCTTCCCCAGCCATGTGGTCCAGCCAGCACAGAGTGCCACAGGAACAAGGACCTGCCTGAAGACTCTTCCGTAGGTCACCTCTTCTACTTCCCCTGGGAACTGCAGAGGCCCTCAGGCCAAAATCATCACAGGACAATGTTTGACCCTTATTGACTTTCTCAATCAAGGTCATGGGGTGCCCTTGAGGTTTTCCAGTATCTTGGTTTTCTTCCTTTCCTCCACGGCATAGCAAGGGGATTTCCAGCACTCACACAACTCATGCAGGCCTCCCTTATTGCTAAATGACCAGGACAGCCTGGGAGGACCACCACAGTTTTGTTCCCTCGTGAAACAAGAAGCTGTAGCAGTAGGCTGTCATAACGGTCTCAACAGCAAAATAGAAACAGGCAAAGAAGCAAAAATCAAGTCCTGCTAGCCTGTGAGCACACATCCTTCCTGCACCAAAAGGAGGGGAAAAGCATTGTATGGGCAGGAGTGCCCTGCTGAGCTAGCCCCAGGGCGGAGAGGGCTGCAGGAAAAGACATCTCCAGCCTCAGGGAGATGGGTGCACCAACAAGGGCACAAGGTCCCATGTGAAGTCTTGCTGCCCCAATACTCCACCTCCAGCAGCATCCAAGAGTATGGCCAGGGAAAAGGGAGTCTAGCACAAACCTGCAGTGATACATCCTCGAAATACTCTTCCAGCAATTTGCAGCCAGGAGCTTCCTACGCCACAGGTGGTGTTTTCAGTCTGGCCTTTCAAAAACAAGCTTTATGCCACCTTTTTTCCTAGCAGTTTAAAAGCAAGTTCATTTCAACAGTAAGTTTTTTCAAAGGATTAAAAAAATATATATATTAATGCACACTAAAAGTTGTTGTGTAACTTGAAGCTATTTTGGGTCATGCTGGGTTTGCCACACTCTCTCTGGTCCACACACGCTTCTTCCACTTGCACATGGAGGACACACTTAGCATATTTTAATCAGCAAATACTGACAGAACATGCACATTTTATCAGACAAGGATCTCCAATTCATGCAACACATTTCAAGCAAGACAAGTGCTAGAAGCTTAGCAACAAAGGCATTCAATGTCAAACAGGTCTAGAAGACTTTTGCAGCTCTGAGTCAGAAAAGCACAAGAGCATCCTTTGGGATGCTGGCCTAAGAGCACAGCACACTATGAATGTATAGCAGACAGTCTGGCTTGTGCAAAAAGGATGCTGGTGGAGCTGAACCAAGATCTTGGTGGCTCACCATGACAAAACAGGCCCCAGCCTTACACTGAGCCTAACTCCCTCAGCTGTGCTTTAGACCATATAACACCTTGACTGTTGCAATTACATATCTAGAAATTAAATCACATCGATATGCCAGGCAGCTTGAATTTTCACCTTTCTAATCCCGGGCTATTTTGTTGTTCATACCTAGGCTTTGACTGGAGTTGTGAACAGGTGGCCCAGCCTTGCTATGTGCTAGTAGGTATGTACCCTGTTTTGCCCTGGGCAGGAGAGGTATTTGGATTCCAGCACTGCTAATCCTGCCCTGTCTTAAAAAGACAACTGGGGAGGAGGGGACAGAAGCTTCTTAAGGGAGAAACCTGCAGACTGCCAACAGCTCAGCAAGAGGGAGCAAGAGCAAGGCAAACCCTTGGGGGACACACAGCTTCATGATTCACTGAAATGGCTCCTTGCCATCACTCCTACTTGCCACACGTGCTACACATGGGAAAAGATCCTGTGACCTGCCAAAGGCAAGGTAACGTGCAACTACTGCAGCACAGCCAGGCACAACGCCTCTGGCAGGTTACATACTCCACCCCCAGGCCTGGGATTTCCCTAGCATGGAGGACAAGGATCCCATGATAAGCAGCTGCCCTGCAGTTTCTAAGGGCGCTTATCCTCACTGGTAATGTCATGGCCTTTTCCATCACCCCCTGCTCCCCAAGCAAGGTCACAGCATGCACCAGACCTTCCAGCTAGATCCCAGGTTCATGGCCTATACCACCCACAGCCAGCCTGCAAGGCCTTTTCTTTCCCATCGCATCTTGGAGTGACGTTTCTAGTTAGAAACACCTTAAACCATCTATCACAGCAGTATCAAGGCTCTGCCTCTCTGTCCAGCTCACGCTGGCTACCATCACGAGCAGAGCTGACCAGATTTCATTCATCCAAGCCATGGTGGTTGAATGAGATGAGTGACCCCGACTCCATGTGCTGCCTAGCTCTTGTCACCTAACTGTGGCCCAAGCTTTCTTTTCTCTAAAGGAGTTAAGAATGTTTCATGTCGAGACACAAAGGCTCCCCACTACCTGAGTGGCATCACGCTTCTCCTCCAGGTCACTGTAGTGCCAGTCCCATCAGCACATATGTTTTAGGATAACATGGTGTCTTACTCTTGGCAAAACTCTCTAGCTCCTTTATTCTGAATCAAGCACAGCACATCATCTACGTCATGTGTGGATCAGCCAGGAACCCAGAAGTCAAACTAGAAGAGGTCTAGGTAAAAACCTCAGCTGCTTGTGAAAATGGCTGCATCCCACTTACCCAAACACCTGCTCAAAGCCTGCCTCAGCACTGAGAGGCAGACACACATATTTGTCCCATGAGGAAGTCTTTACCTCTCATGGTGCAGGACATGGTACTGACAGACATGTCATGTTTTAATGGCTGAAACATCACAGCAGTGATTGCTCTCACAGAACACCAAATATGTTGCAATGCTGGTCTGACTTCTTCCATGGGCCACTCTCTCACTGGTGGTACAAGGTATGGCAGCTTGGCACCCTTTTGTCTTCCCTGTACAACCTGCTAAGACCTCGCTTTGTAGGTTCTGGCAAAGAGCTAGCTGTGCTCCTGTCTACTGCAGTACGCCAGGGCCCACCGTGTCATCTGCTGCAGGGATCAGACCCACTGCTTGGTAGAAGTGAGGAGCAATGAGGACATCATTACCTCCCACTGTCTAAGCAGAGCACAGAAGAGACATTATTTGAAGAGACAGAAAATCACAAACAGCTGCTAGCCGATGAGTCACACAGATATATGTTAGCTGCTACTTCAAAAGACTCCAGAACAAAAAAATTAGGTACATGAAAACACTAGATCCTCAACCTGTGTCAGTCCACAATCTCCACGGAAGTTGTTGAGCCACTGATCTGCAGCAGCCAAGACTGACGTGGCACATTATAGGAAGTCATTAAACCAAGTAATTGTGGCAGAGCTTTGCATCTTCAGTGAGGCTCCACCCCATCAGTGCTGATGGGAAGAATCAGGATCATATCCCAAGCAGGGTGTTTTCTAACTACTGTCACTGAGGACTGAAGACAGTGCCCTTCACTGGCTGTCTCTGGAGAAAGGTCTTAGTCTGAAGGGAGACCCAAGTGTTCTCCAAATTGCAAGGGAAATATCTTGGTGAAAACAGCATTAAATATTCAGGGTCCAGCCTGTCTCAACTGCTTAGCTAGCATCTTTTACTCACATTTAATTCACATGAACCAACCCCCACTTGCAAGCTGAACAGGTAATTTTATTCCTTCAGCATTTATTTGGAGGGCAGCTGCTGGGCAACACTGCAAGTGCCCTTTATCAATTCAGATTCACCACCTCTCTAAAACTATTTTCAAGCTACACAAGGACAAGAGGGATGCTAAGTTTGGGGTCTACAGAACTTGACTTGCCATCTGCTCAAGCCAGAAAGAACATAACAGCATCCAATAGGATGCTGAGGACAAGGGTCCTCCCAGCAGCTGTTTGAGCAGTGATCAGTGCCATTGGGTTCCTCTCAAATATTTTGCCTACAAATTCTGGATCTGCTAACCTTGGATTAGATCTGGGACTATTTTTAGAAGCTTGAACAAAAAGCAGTCATCCAGCGGAGTGCTTTTCACTTCCCATTTTAGACATTACATCCTTAGCCCAAATGTAATCACCCGCTGAGCTGCTCAAGGTCAACTCCTATTTCAGTCATCACATCGCCCCATTCCACCTTTGTCCTGACATCTCGCCAGTCTTGTCCCAAGAGCTGGTGTCATTTAAGTTGAATGCAAAATGTCTGCACCTCTTACTCACCCATCTTTGGAGAGGTGATGCCGGAAGAAGTCATTGGCTGCCAGTTTTATAGCCTTTTCTGGGGTCACTAGAGTCAGGTTCACTGCAGCCCCTGAGCAAGGAAAAGAGGAAAAGGCCATTGGAGAATGAGAATAAAGGAACCGTTAACTGGATCTTTCAGGAATGCATTGTAACTCCTGCTCAAAACCAAGGACTGATGAAGGAGAGCTCTCAATGCATCAAAGGGGTTTAGAAACGTGAAACACCACTGGAAATTAATAGGATTTCCGCCTCCCAACACCTTAGGCTTTTGAAAACATCCCCTGAAGTGTTTCTACTCCATTTGCAATATGTTTTTTTGTAATTTCTTTAGCTTTACTACCGCTTCCCACCATGCATACATGCATCCTCTTCTCTCATCCAAGGATGCATTCCTACAAATCCAGAAGGATGCAGATCGGACCTTCAACAAAGGAGTACAAGTTGGATTAATAACCCGTCCCAACTGCTTTGCAAATACTTTGTGATGCTGAGAAGCAAAAGCCCCCTGCCCCACCTTCTTGCTAGTGTCCCTGCCCCACCATCACCAAAAGCAGAGCAGCTCGCTTACCAGGCAGCCCAGAAAAGGCAGAGCCATGGAAAGACCTGGAGGTTGGTTGAAAGCAACTGGCTCATCTGCACAGAAGTCAGCCAGCTCTAGAGCAACCCTTGGAGTTAAGTGCCTTCCCTTGTCTATCACCACTGGGTGTCACCCTCAGAACAGCCACCGTTGAAGTGGCTTTTTGTCCACCACAAGCTGCAGCATGCAGAAATTCCCCTCCAAGCACCGTGGCAAGGCTTGCTGGGGGACCTGGGGTGTAAACAAGCATTGCCTCCCCAGCACCCACTGGAGTGGCCTTTTGTCAGGAGCAACAAACACCAAATCCCTGTATTGTGCCTGTACAATGAAAGGTCTGCGTGGCCTGGCCGGCTGCTGCGGGCCATGGACACTAGCATTAGTGCAACACAGCGGCTGGGAGGCAGCTTTCAAGCTGCCCTGGGCAAAATGGAGTGAGGGGAGGGCCAGTTTCTTCTGAGCATACTGGGTTTTGCACCATCAGATTAATGCTCCAGAATATTCTCCTCCCTTTAAATCTTATGGCTCAAGAAGTCCTCCAGTGGATGACCGCAAGCTCTCCCTGCCTGCACTGAAGCATACTGAGTTCCAAGCCCTCTGGAAGATCTTCGCTTGAGTCTTGTTAATGGCCTATAAATACCTTTGCAAGGACAAACACAAATACTAGGGTATACCTTTTGCATTTATGCTTGCTGTAGAGATTTAAACAACTTGTCCCAAAGCTCCGTTTTCCAAAGTGAAGCAGACAGAGAAGCCTGTGCTCCCACTAGGCTCCAAAGACTTGGCAGGGTTCATTTTCAGGAGGTTTGAACACAAGTTGACAGGAGCCATTAGGGCTCAACACACCTAAAGAAAGGCAACTCAATCCTCTGTTCCTCAGGATGGACTCCCCTCCCTCCCCAAACTATTAAAGAACTCCTAAATTAGACACGGAAAGACATAGGTTTAGGGGGACTTCCCTCAGATTAGGAAGCAAAGTTGCATCTAGGACTTCTGGGACCAGTACCACTGGGACCAGGACACGGGAATCCTTGGCTCCACATCCTCTGCTCAGAGGACACATTTCCATCACGCAGGAAATCGCAGCAAGAAAACAGACAGCCTTTGCTGGGCAGGGCTGGGCAGCCCAACACATTTTCCCCCCTTCCAACTGCCATGTTCAGATTTTGCAGAAAATAGAGTAACACTGCCTCATAGCAAGCTAAGCCAACGCATTCGTTCCACACTGGCCATGACATCCAACAAATGCCATCGTCTTCTACAGAAGCCAAATTAACTAGCCTGGGAGCAGGGCAGCCTTCTCACACTCCTGGGTTTTTGCAAACTTTTAAGTGTACCAGTGATTGCACTGCTTCAGTGTGATGTGCTTCCTACACATCATGTCCCCCTGCCATGGCTCTTGCACATGATGAAAAGCTACACAGACATGATCCTCACGCTCTACCTCCACCTTTTAATGTCAGTCATATCAGGATCTACAAAGCAAATCCACACAGCCTGATTTTTAAGTGGAAGTGGCTACCCAGGAAGTGTTTCCTCAAATGCCAAGTTGAAGACAACTTCAACCTCTCTCCTAATGGCTAGAAAGTAAAACACCTGTGCATTACTGACATGCAGCATGAATAACCATTTCCTTGGAAAAACAAGGAGAGAAAGAAAAAAGAATAAACTGCTACTCTAACACCAGTGCAAAGGGTTCATTGAAAGAAAGAAAACAAACTCCAAACCATCAAGCAAGAAACGTAAGCAAGAAGTATGCTACTACATGGTGACCTCCTCCAGGAGCCAAGAGGCTTTCACAGCAATTTCTCCTTCAATTGCAAATAAAACAGAAGGTAAAAACACACAATATACAGAGAAAAGCTAATGAACCTGCGTTTTCTCCTACATCTTTGGTATTTTCAGTAAAGCTGCTTAGCAGAGAATGCATAATCCCTGTCCTCAATAATCCCTAACAGCTTCAATTCACTGGAGGAGGAGAAATTAGATACTTCAGCTGCTGGCTGTATGCTTTCCACGTCGTTTTCTACCTTTTTACAAAATCTCATAGCTCTTCAATTCTAGCTATGCCAATGAGTCTATTTCCCTAATTAAAGTTAACCTTGGCCTATAGGCAACGCTATGTATACCAGAAGCAAGGACAGACAAGCAGAATGAAAAAATAAATTGCAATCATTAAAAAATAGAAAGTATTTTGAAAAGAAGTACAGAATCACTACAAAGAACAAATCAAGTAGAGGCAAAAGCAGTTGTTTGCCAACTGAACTCATAACTGCCATCTTCTCACCGAGCCTTGCGTTTTGTTATCAAAATACATTTCTCATAGAAGCCCTTATATACCACCAGCAACCTACATAACAGGGGGATTGAGTCATCCCCAGTGTGGCACTGGTGCATGTGGGAAGTATCATTAGCAGAGGCCAGGGAAGGCTGCCACACTACTGTAGCTAAACTGCAGCTATTCTCCAAACCTCATCAACAGCAAAGGGCATTCCCGCAGCCTGATTTCCTCAGGCTTTCCTTTGGCTCCTGCCAGCTAGGCTAAGCAGCTGGTCTGCAAACAACAGTGGGACTTTCCAGGACATGTGCTGGGATCTATAGGTGGCTTCTGGATGGACTGTAGCAGGGAGCAGAGAGAGGGCCTCTCCAAAGTCCCCTTCCACTGGTGTCCACATGGTCCAGGAGCCCACAGGCACCATGGATTCATTCATGTCTGAAGGCAGTACACCGTCATACCTTGAGCACAGACAGGGCTAGACAGCACCACCCAGCTTTGAGGCACTGCTGCTACCTAGACATTACAGAAAAAACATGAGAAAAAAACCTCCTCTTCTTCCTCCCCCAAACAAACCCAAGAATCCCTGTAACTTTTTGGGAAGAACTTGAGAGAAATGTTGGGATTGCCTTATATATCACACAATTCACTATGGGCTACTCATACAGAACAAGGACTGTCTGTCCACACACACCACTTAAGAGAGAATTTGCAGAAAAGCATCCTACAAGCTCAAGCCTCTCTCCTGTCCGCACTGAGGAGCTTTGATTCACACACAAAGGAGACATGAAGTCACACAGTGGGAATGGCTGCACCCAAGCAGACCCTTTCTGTCCTCCGACTGAGGCCAAGTGCCCTGCAGGGACAACTGACATGCTTGTGACTCCTCCATGGGGCACAGCAGCTGCCACTTTAGCACATTAACATATAATCCTCCCAATTTCATCTTAAAGGCTGAAAATAAGAGCTTGTGAGTCATATAGCAACTTCTGCTGGGGAACTGGGACAGATGGAGGGAGCAGGAACCAATCCCACCACCTGATTTCCATCTTCCCGTCTGCAAGGCTGAGCCGTCTCTTTACCTTCTTCCCACAAAAGTACTCACATTCTTCACAAATCTTGGATGTATTTTACCCACCCGTCCTCCCCCCAAGAGGGAGGGAAGGGCTGCTAATGTCAGCTCACAGAACTGAGGCACAGAGACCAGGACTGCTGTACTTGGAGGACTCACCTTTGTACCCCGGCCATGCTGAAATATCTATGAATTTCTGGAAGGAGCTGGAGCTATTCACAAAAGCCCTCTCCAAACCCAGCCCCCCATTTAATAGTCAGAAGTGACAAGTAAATTCAAGCCACTATCAGCTCCCTGAACACAGGGTGTACAAAGTTAGTGGGACATGGACCAAGCTGATGAGACTCATTATGGCTGGGAAAAGCAAGAGCTATGCAAAACCCTCCGCACCCTTTGAGATTTCTGCTTGGGAGTGAAAAGTGGCCTGGAGATGCACATCCCTTCCTTGACCTTATGCCTTACAGGACTGAGCTGTCTCTCCCAAAATCCCTGATGGGTCCTACAGTCTCCCCTGTAAGTTTCCAGGAACAGCTTCTTCCTTCTGCTCCCCACCAAGCAGCCTGCCACTGCATATTTACAGCCAAAGTAAATGCAGGCTCCATTCCTGGCTAGGAACACAGAAGCAGCCAGCTTCCCAGAAAAACCAAGGGGTAACATGTCACCACTAGCATCGAAGATGCAGCTTGCCAGGGTTCCTCGGGATTATTTGTCTTGTTGCCTGGTCCCAGAAAAGCTGGCATGAAGCAGCCAATCCATCCCCGGCATCCACCCCACTCCCCCGAAACACCCACCAGCAAGTTGGGCAAGAGACACTGCCTCAACAGCCAGCGCCTGCTCCCAGGCAGCAGTGTGTGTGTTTCCACAGGAGCTATGGAAGAAGTGGCAAGAGACGCTACTGCTGCCAACAGCAAGGTGCCGGCACCTCCGGACTCCCGTTTGAAAAAACAAAGAGCAAGGACTCACTTAATCAAAGTAGTACTTTAATCAGGCTTTGTCAGTGAATGAGTGCCACAAAGAATGCTATCTGAACACCTCAGAGATAAAAACTGCATATTCAGGCAATTGAATACCAGTATATAAAACAATCAGAATTCAGTGTCGACTAAGCCAGTTTCAGCCTGTGCTGAAAGCCAAGAAGATATTCCACATTTTCCTCTGCTACAAGTAAAGTCAGAATTTGGCCTGCTGTTCCTCTCTCCTCAAAATCTTTAAAAACTTTCAAGGATTTTGAAAGGTATAGAAAGGTATAATGTCAACTGAGGAACTCACTGCTGCAACAAACAGCCTAAGCCAAGGAGCCAGGAGATTTCTAGCAGGTTAGCACACAACAACTAAATAGCTGAAGCTCCACCATGAGCCAATCTCTGATTTTCTTACCACCCAAAGGAGTTTTTTCTGGGGGTAGGTTATTTTTAAATATTTTTTTAATTGCAGATTGTCTTAACACTTAAACAAAGCACTCGGACATGCTTGAGAGACAGCTGGTTTTGGAGACAAACTATGAACTAGATGGGATAGCAGGCCCGACCATGTTGGTGGGGGACTTTGACATAAATTCAATCATCAACCACAAAGTCAGACACTTAAGAGGTTTGCTACTGACAAAAGTTACTGTGCCCGAGCTGGGAAACACACACATACAGTCCTGAAATGAAGTCCAGCAGCTTCACTTAAACTGCTAGTAAAGATGAACTTCAATAAATGGTAAGGTTTAACACCAGAACAGCTACAGGGAAGACTCAAGTCCTCAATGGTGGAGAGCTGAGCAGACACCTGGCGTGGAGGAGTTCATTTTCAGAAAGAGCTGCACCTTTTAACATCTTAGGATATTGCTAGGTTATTGCTTTATAAGCCAGTGAATATGGGCTTTTCCTCCAACTCACGCACCAGTGCTTCCAACGCAAAAGCTGCACCGTGCCCGACTCAGCTTTACTTACCTCTGTACATGCCAAAGTAGCCTTCCGACCGAATTGTTTTAATGAGGCAGTCAGACCTGCAAACAAAACAGAGAGAGATAAGCCACAGGAGCTCAAAGGTGGGTGAGAGCAGAGAAAAACAAAACAAATCTCTTGGAATGGTTTTCATTTACTATCTGTCAGCAAAACCCTGAGCCGAGAAGGGAACCCTGTCAGTTGCTGAATGTGCCATTGTTCAGGCCTGAGTCCAATTTCAGCCCCTAATTCACAGGGGCTTTGAAACCTGCGGCTCACCCTGCACGTGCTGTCTGCTTTCTAGAAACACAAAAGGGAAAAGTGTCACTGCAAGGGCTGTTTATCCAGGGTCCCCTGTGGCAAACACACATGAGATGCTCTAACAAGCAGATCCCCATGCGCGTGTTTTTAAATCAGCTCTGGAAGGGAAATGAGGGGGGCCAAAACCCCCAGTGCTGACTTGCTTGACTTACTCGGTGAAATTCGACACAAGGCACACAAACACTAGATGACCTGAACGCTCAGTCATCTGTGACCTCCCACGCAGATTAAAGCACTTACTTTTAATACCTCGGGTCCCACAGCAGGCAGCGAGCTCTCAGGCTCTCACCCCGGGGAGAGCGTGGCAGGGTGCCGCGGAGGTCTGCTCCAAGGGGAAAACCGTCACTGCCTTCGTTTCAACTATATTTACTGCAAATAGGAAAACTGTGCAGAGTGCCAGAATGGCTCAAAGCCTTTCGAAGGCACAGCCGCACACACCTAACAAACCCAGAGGCGCAGTTCAGGAAGGCAGGACAGATCCCCTGGCAGAGTTTCCCTCTCTGGACCATGGCTGTGTGAAGCCCAGGCACTGGCTGAAGGTTGCTTTGCTGTCTTTGGGAAGGGATGGGTACCTCCTCTGTGTGCATGCATACGTAATTAAGGAACAAAAGGCTCTTTTAAGTAGTAATAAGGGAAGTGTACCTTATGAAAACAATAATACAATTCTAAGAGATTTGGCAACACAAGGAGTAAACTTCAATCTCCGCTCTGTAGTAGTGCTGAGGTGGGAGAGAAGGAAATACAGAGTTCCCTCGAGGGCTTTATGGCCCTGCTTGGGTCAAGACTGCTCTAGGGTACCCCACATTATTTGTGAAGAGCCCATCCTGCATGCTCCCAGTCATGGCAATGAGTTTCCCCTCTCTGCTGGGACACCCTGCATCCTTTGGGACCCCATCTTTCATGCACCCTGCCCCAGCTCCTGCAGCTTGCATGCACCCATCTTGTTCTTGGGAGCAGCCCCCCAATTTGTAAGCCCCAGACATCTTGGGGCACCTTTCCTCTATCCGCCCATCAAGCTCTTCCACCACAATGCTGGAGGCAAGGCGTTTTTCCTGAGCCAGTGGTGCTGCTCTGAACAAGCCACAACAGAGAGGGAAGCAGGAAGAGCTGCTCCCCACCATGCTCAGGCAGCCCTGCTACCTCACCGTAAGGCTTGCACGTCACTCCCAGCCCCTCAAGCTGCAGCAGAGCGACATGGAGCCAAGGCCATGCCCAGCTCTTTCCTCTCCCTGGAAAAAGGGAACCAACAGCCAACTAAAATTATACAAGACATACCTGGGGCAGTGCAGCCCAAAAGCCCAGCTCTCTCCTTCCCGCAGGGCTGCTCCCAAGTGTCTTTGTCTCTTTCAAAGGAAAGGCTCCCCTGATGCCAAAGGTCTCTTGAGCTGAGCAGAAGCAAGGCATGACAGCCAAAATTTTAAATGAACTTGCTGCCTTCCTGGGTGTTCAGCAGACATCTTTGAGATCTGGTATCGATGGGCATACAGTATTTCCCAAAAATAAGCCCCTGTAACTGGGGAGCTCAGACAAGCCCTCCCAAATCCCTAGCTTATGTAAGGGTGTCTCTCAAGACATGCTCCATGCATGGTAACAGCATCCTCTTAGTGCCGTTCCCTTGCTTGCTTAGGTAGGACACAGGGTGGCCTGATGTTGTCTAGAGGATGTGTTATCCCCATTATTTCCTTGTCCCTGCTGGCCCCTCGGCCCCCAAAGACCCTTTCACTTATCCCCACAGCTGCTGCCAATGCCAGAGGAACACCTCCAGCATTACTCATTCACATCCAAGCTTTGTCACAGGCTCTTAGGAGGAGCCAGCTCAAATATACAGGGTAAAACCTGTGTATTCCTTAACGGCGCCTCATCCCACAACAAATCCTGGCTACGGAGCAGATCTGCACTCGACTGCTGGAGGTTAAAAGCCTCTCTCCTACTGACCCCCCTCTCCAGAGATGAGGCATCCTGGCACTCCCAAGGGGAGCCTACAAATCCTCCTCCCTGCCCAAACTCCTGTTGCTGTCACCTATCAGGTTGGGGGAGAAGCGACACTCAGGGAGGAGAAGCAAACTGCAGCAGCGGCAGGAGCAGGACACAACAAAAAGGAGAGGCAAGGCAAGATGGGAGGCCATGTCCTGCCAGCACGCCTGGGCACACAAACAACGCAGGGAGCAGAGAGCACTGTAACTGTCAGGGGAAGCACCAGTCTGCCACGGCACACCGGAGCTCATGCATAATTACGTGTCGTCAGCTAGAGCAAGGAGGCCCGGAGACTAAAACCATCAACATACAAAGCATTTCCTTCCTATTCCCACTCTGTCTCAAATTCTCCTGTGCAGGAAAGAGGAAAGTATTGGTGTGGAGGAGCAGGGAGCAGATAACACTACTTCTGAACAAGGTGGCAGGAGGACAGGACACACATCATCAGTCCCAGTCCCTTCTACCCCCTCAATGACACCAGTGCTTTTGGAAAACTAAGGCCTGACTCTAGTTCCTAGGATAAAGCATCTTGTGCTGAGTGTGGTGCACACTCCCCCAGCAGATACACAGCCCTAAGCATCCTACATAAATCCCAGGTGAATTTGGTGGGCTGGATATATTCACGCCTTCTTTTTCTACCTCACTTAATTTTTTTTTACATAGGACTGCTGGGGTAACTACAGCATGTGTCAACCTGTGACCCTTCAAAAGGTCTCCATGCAGTGCTCTAGACTGGGAGTAGGTGACTGCTTCCTCTTTTTACAACTGACACAGCAAAGGAAGCACCTCCAATATGAGAGCCATGGAAAGAGAAGAGAGGCAGAAATTCCTTCATGCACCTGATTGTGGTCCAGCAGAGAACCAAACAGGGCTCCTTGTGTTTTGGTCCTGAGCCCTGATAGCAGTGAACACACTGCTCCCAAGCAAGGCATGCAAACAGAAGTGTCCTCTGCAGAGATCTTGCCTGCTGGGCTCAGCAGCCTGAATAGCTCCTTTATTTGCTTTATCTGCTCAAGCACAGCTTGGTTCAAGATTGTCCCCCAGCTTTCCTGGGGACAGCCCAGTTCCTAGAAGTGCTGAACACACCTGAAAAAGTGGAAGGACTCCCCACCAAAAGTCCCGGGAAATTCTGCCCGTGCGGGTGGTACTCACATGCTGGTGTACATCCGCTGGCCATTCTGCTGGTTCTGCAGGCGAGTTTTTGCCAGGTCAATGGGAAATACACAGGTGACCCCAATCAGCCCAGCTATCCCTCCATTGATCAGCTTGGCAGGTAAACTGTAAGGGGATGAGATGCAGAGAAACAGATGTCTTAGCACTGGCATAACGTCAGGGGAGGGAAAGAGGAAAGAACAGAGCTCTTTTGCATGTCCAGAGTTAACACATCACTGTGCAACAAGGCTGTCCCCCCTCCAGCATGAAGGGAGCTCTGCCTCAAGGCAAAGCGTGGCCCTTGCCATACATAGAGGGGAGGAGGGGAAAGCAGCACATAGCATCAAGACAAACCACTGATGAGTGGAGTGGAGCCAAACAGCTAAGCCACACATCACTAAGAGCAAGGAAAAACCTTGTTCTCCAGGACCCAAGGGTTTCTGTTGTCCCTAGAGGAGAAAAGACAGAGTGCTGGACTGCCTACCACACAGATTGACTTCAGTTAGGGCCTGATGGCATCCAAGCCAGTAGGTTTACTGGCAAATGCTTCTCAGCACCACAATCAGATACACATCTAATGAGAGGTTCGTGACACGTCAGCTGCTACCATCATGTGGGAATGAGCCCAGGAGAAGCGCCCAGCTGGCAGCCAAGGAGCAGACGGCTGCAGCTCCAGGAAACTATTTCCAGACCCACCGCCCGGAGCGAGGAGAACACACACAAACCAATAGTCTGGTGAAACCACCGGACTGGCAGCCTGCACGGCTGCGATGCAGAGACATGAGCTCATACCTCTCAGGGAAATCAAAACCTGGCTGGCTGCATGTGCTTCCAAAATGCAGGGCTTTCTCTGCTTGCCTTTGTGCTCCTACAGGGAATTCTTGCACGTGGCACTGAGTGAAAGCCAGATTAGCCAAACATGGGTTCCCAGCAAATTCAATTACAAAAAATGTCCAGCACTTATATGCTCAATAAACCACTACACACAGAGACAAAGGAAGCCTGTTTGAGTCAGCTCCCTCCAATAAAGCACAGGATATGGCTCCCTGAACACAGGATGTGTCAGATATTAAACTGACGGCTGACAGCAGTCCTAGATTGCAGCTGGGTGAGCCGGTGAGGCCGAGTCCTCCCACAGCGGGAATGGACATGCTGACTTTCACAACAGTGACATGATGCTCTGGATGGGGGCACAGGCTGCATTACCCAGGGGAAGCAGCAGCGGTGAGGCTGGCCATGGCATGCTGGGGTGAAGCTCTGCAAACACGTTGTCCCCCAGTGGCATTGCAGAGCACTCTGCATCAAGGGGCAACTGCAGAGAGGATCAGTAAGTGGCCATGCTGAAAGAGCTGCCTCTCAGCTCCAGGCTCAAGGGAAAGGCAGGATATGGAGACTCAGGGTTTCAACTTGAGGTATCCCTGGAGAAAGCAGACAAAAGAGAGGTGGAAAAAAAATAAAAGTCTTTGCCCACAAGTGCTAAGCATGACCTTGACACTCCAGGAAACTCCTTTCAGCCTCTGCTCTCCTGCAGCCAGAGCTCCTTCCTCCTCAATACCCACACCAATACAACACACACATGCAGCCCCAGGGCTGGCACAGCTGGAAGAAGAGGTGCCGAGGATGGGCAGACAGACAGACCTGAGCTCAGCCCACATCCCCAAACAAGACTGAGATTAAATCAAGCACAGCACGTTAGGAAGGCAGGCCCAAATCAGTGCATGAACTCAGTGCAGGGCCCAGACTGCAAGATCTCACCAGCTCGAGACTCAGTTGCCTCGGGGATGTTTGCACCACAGCCTGAGAAGGGAACAGATTTGCCTGCAAACTCCTACGCTCAACTTGTGCTCAGGACATGGGAAAATTCCAAACAGTAAGCTTCACATCATGGCGCTTTCCTTATTTAACCCATACTCACACTGAAAGAGGAGGTTAGAGACCAGATAAAAGCATGTCAAGATGGAGGCACCACTGGGAAGGAGGGTGTTTCAAGGCAGGATCACATCAGCCTCCTCACTGCTAGCAGGTCACAGACTGCAAGGCACAACCAGTTCCCCTTTCCAGCCTCAGCACTGTCATCACTTCTCTAAGTGTCCCTGAAACACCCAGGGCAGGCAAACACTTGCCTCTCTCAACCTGTTCCAATAGTGAAATCATCACAGGGTTTATATCAGCTGGAGACAGACAGACACGTGGCAAATATCTTGCCTGCTGGCACCCTAAGTGCAAAAGATTCCCTAATTTCAGCACAGACCCCAGCAATAAAGGGGAATAGTCTGATGTGCCTATGCAAGCCAAAAATTTGGGCAACATGGACTGCAGAGAGCCTCTCACTCTGTGGGTGAGAAACCCTTGCTCAACACCCCCATCACACCTAAATCCAACTACCCAGGTTCCCCCATGTGTACCGCAGAGGGAGACTAGTGCAGATGGATTACATGGCAGTATCTGGCAAGATGCTGAGATCAAGTTCCATGTCCACTGCTGCAGAAATGCAATGCACTTGATCTTGCTGTGCAGCAAACCACTGCTGTGGATTTTAGATTTTTGGTAACAATCTTATTTTGCTAAGGGATGACAAATGCACGCTGCAAGCGAAGATGGTTCAGTAGATCCTCCAAGCTTAAACAGATCTCCTTGGCTTGGCTGCCTGTGACCACTGCAGACTTGTGGTCGCACAGACAGAAGAGATGACTTAAGTGGGAGACATGAGGGATTTGGGGCACAGAGAAGAACCTGCAACAGACGGCACTGCACCCGAGTCAAAAGCTTTTTCCCTTGGGGCTAAGTCATCCCACTTTTCACCTCGGTGCTCTCTGCTCTCTCATGGGATGAGAATCCACTGTGCCTGGTCTCTCTGTCCTATTTAGCTTCTGCACAGCTACTGCCTCTCACTACCTAAGTGCACAGGGCTTAGCGAAACGGGGACAACACAGGCTAGCACACAAATAAAGCCATTTGCTCAGTTTAACATGAGAAGGGATAGAATGGCATCCCAGTTCTCCTAGTGCTCCTCCTCAGCCCTTTTAACTAGTCCCTGTAGCCAGCAAGCTCCTGTTCACACTGCCAAGAGCACATTGGAGGGGCTGGGGGAGATCTTGGAGGACACATCTTCCCTTCCTTGAAAATACCAAGCTTCAAATGGCCACGGACATCTGGTCCTTTTGCTCTGCTGAGGCTATCAGGCACATACACCCATCAGGCTCCATGGAGGTGAATCTCAGCATGCCCTTCATGGGTGTAAAAGAAGAGTGCCAAGTGCTCTCCAAATTGGGTAACTGATGATGGGCAAATCTAGGCACATAAACACTCCACAATGCTGTCTTGTTATCAGTGCAGCTCAGGACCGTTTTCATTTGCAGAAGGCAGGCATGCAGAAAGATACCCTAATCATGGCAAACGCTAAGAAGGGGCAGCCCTCTTTCCTGTAGCATTCAGGCATTGCCAAGTCCTGGCCCTCTGTCACCAGGTTTCATTCACCCACTGACCCCTCCTGTCCTGAGCTGGTAACCTGGAAAACTAGATGTTAGAAGAGGACCACAGAAAAACCCACAGGAATCCCACAGCATGTAGGAGTCATTTATCTGGGGCAACTTCATAAGCAGCAGAAAGTTAAACCCACGTGCAGGACTGTGCAGATCCATCTGACACAGCTCTTAGGAAGCTACAGGTATTACTGCATCCTTCCAGAAAATGCATCCCAATTCATTTCCGGAAAGGACTCAAATCCAGCCTTTGTATATGCCAGGACCAACGCTCTTAAGTTCCTGCTGTGCACTTAAGTGTCACTGATTATTGTTGGTACTTCATGTTCCTGTAATCACTCAAGCGTTGACTGGCTTTAGAAGAAGGGCACAAGGCTTCATCTACGTGGACTTTGTAATTACAAGCACTGCATCCCCTGGCTTTGCTCCCTTGATGGCAGCAAGCTGAAGTCAGCAGGTCAAGCTGACCTTTGAAAGAGGAAGCAAAAAGGAACAGACTCATGCAGGGTAAAAAGCATAGGGCAGAAAGAAAAAGACAGCGAGAAAAAAGAACTGAAGAAAGCACAGACGTGACAACATGGCAAAGACAGAAAATAAGAGAAGATTGAAAAAAAGCAGGTAAGAAAGGAGCAGAGATGGAATCAGAACTGTTTAAGGCCAGAAGAGATGATCAGGTGATTTCCTCCAAACTCCTGTATCACAAAAGGGATTAAGTTTGAAAGACTTTAAAAGAAAAGTCTAAAGCACAACCAACAACTCAAAAATTTTTTAAAAAGTTACCTGATCTGTTTATCAGCCATTTAATTCAAACTTGATCTTGTTAAGAAATGAATCTGTTCCTTCAAATCGTTCCTTAATTTCTTTTTTAGTCACTTCTTTTTCACTTTAGTTTCTTCCTGGGAAAGGAGAGAAAGACACCAAGGAGACAAAGTTGAGACACACTCTTCCTGAAGCTCAGGTCCTACTGGGCAGACTGCAGGGTGAGGCCAGCTGAGGAACAAGTGACTTAAGGGAGCACCTGGTCACCTCAGAGAGGAGACTGAGCTCCAGAGGGAGCCTTATAAATGTGTGTGTGTGTATATAAATATACAAGCATATACGGAGGGAAGAGCTGCCAGAGTAATCAGGCTCCAGCAGCATGTGAGGAAGCGCAGCAGCCAGGCAGTGCACGAGCTCTGCCCAACGTCCAGGACAGCTGTACCCATCACAGCTCTCTTGAACTCCAGGGAGCGTTTCACACAGCACTATGTGGACCTCCAACTCTCTGCAGGTCCACCCAGCCACCCCAAGACAATCACGTGCCATCGCGAGACCCGTTCAGGACTTCCCTCCAACACATACATGCTGTTTCTAAAGGACAGTCTTCAAAAACCTGCTCCTCCAGCGGTTACAATCCTTCCTCTATTTCCCAGCCCAAATGGACAGCCCATGCTCCATCTTGTGCCAACATTGTCTTTTAAGTAGTGCCTCTCCCTCCCCAAGCTATTGATGTGACTTTGCCCTTTGGACCACTCTTTTGAGCTCAGTGTCTACTGGCACAGCGCTGAAGCTCCAAGTCTGCAGGAAACGGTTCTCTCTAAGACTCCTAATTGCTCCTGTTTAACGAGAGCTGGTAGAAGTCACTACACAAAGAAATCTGGACTCTGGAGAAAATTTCAGAAGTGGCCACAACCTTCAGCTTTCTGGAGGGGTCCTTGTCTCCTCCTCACTTCCAACCTGGGAATCAGGTGCCCCACGCTTCCATCAGGCATCTCAGCAGCACTCAGCCACTCTCCTCCCTCTGCCCTTCCAGCTGCCACCTGGGTGGCGAGCCAGAAGCAGAGGAGATATCTTTGCCCTTTGCCTCTGGAATGAAATTTGCCCCTTAATTGCAGATTTCCTAAGCCACACAGAATCTCACATCCAACAAGGTGGCTTTCAGGCTGACACTTCTGCTCTGGAGATACAACCTGAGGGCCAGAGGCACGCCTGAGAATAAAAGGTCCCTGAAAGTGTAAAGAGCTGCTGATGGTGCAAATAGATACGGGAAGGAGAGCAGGTGAGGTTACACGCAGTTCAGCACTGACCTGCTCCCCTCCCTGTCACATTACGTGCCAAGGACAGGGCAGCCTGAAAGCACTTCCACAGTCCCATGCTTGGACAACATGAGATTAAAACTGCTTTTTCTGGAGTTCCACATTCAGGCAAAGCCATGAGACCAGCACACAGAGCTCGCTAAGGAAAGGGGCTCCTCTCCAAAACACTGCACACAAACCTCACCCACTACACTACAGTATTACAGCTTCCATCCCTTCCAGGACCCCTCTTCAGACAGTTTACCTGATCTCAACTAATCTGTGGAAGCAGACCTTAAAAATCTCCAGATAAGCTAAGTCTGCACTTTCCGAGTAAAAATCGCATACACCTTTGGCTGCATGTGCTTTCATATGCACATCCACAAGAGTAGTTTGTTTCAGATTAATCTAATTCTCTATCAATTTAACCAGAACAAGACCAAAATATAAAAATATAGGAAGACCAGTTGCTGAAAGCCTGTAGCCCTGACATAAACAAGCCCTGAACCATGAAAACTCACTTGATAATGTCTCTACCCTCAACGGGCTATTTCTGTTTATTGAGGCAGCAGCTCTGCCAAAATACATGCACCGAGCGGTCCTGACACCCCACTCCAAGGTCTGGCAAACTCCCCCCCTTTGTTGCCCCTGCTGCAGTCTTCCCTGCGGAGGGGCATCCAGGAGGCCAGGCACCCATCGCAAAGGGCAAGGCAAGAGAAGACAGCAAGGCTAATATTCACCACTGACAGGTAGCCAAAAGAGTGAGAGACTGATGGACACACAAATGTATCACAGGGCTGCTTCATACCTGCTGACACAAGTAGGATGATGGGGGTGGGAGAAGATGCTACTGCACCGAGAGGAACTTGGGACGGCTGGGTTTAGCTCTCTGCTCTCTTTTTCTTTTGACTTTTGGCTTCAGCTCTCCACCTGCCCGGTAACTGCAAAGCCCTCCCCAGCTGTCTGACCCAGCTGGAAAACTGCTGCTGCTTCCCACCAAGGAACAGATGCTCCTGCTGCAACTGCACAGCAGGAAGGGGTAAAAACAATCTTCCTGAGTTTAAAACCAGGCAGAGTTACAGGTTTCCTTGGTGCTGGCCATAGGGCCAGCAAATGCCAGGACTAGTATCATCTCCCCTAACAAAAGCTATTCAACTTGCAGACAAGCAAGGGGAAGAGAACGATGTGATCATCTTATAGCAGACACCAGCACTTGATAACTGTTTATACAGCACCTGGCACAACGGAGGCCTGAATGTCCATGGCCAGGGGATTTTAATGCATTAAGAGATTTTAATGCACTGAAGTGGAAAGCTTATTTGAGCTCTGTTTGTTTAAACAGAGCTCCAGCAAATGACCATTTGCAAAACAAACCCAAAGTCACTGCAAACTCCATCTGAGCACTTTGCTGTAATCTACAGAACTCCCTGATTCCCTTAAAAGATGGTGAATGATTAAGCCTCCAGCGCCCTGGCCAGGGAGTTCCTGGGGAGAGCCAGATCCCAGATCCTCCCAGGGCAGGAAAACAGCTGCAGTCCTGCAGCCTGAGGAGGAAAAACACAGGCTGGGAGGAAAATGCTGGTAATTTTATAGGATATGAAAAAAAAAAACAAATCCAGAACAATATTATACATTTAACCTAGAAAGGAAAGAGATTAAGTAAAGACATAAGTATATCTCCCCTGGAACATAGTGCTCTCAGGAGCCAAAAAATGCAAACAAAAGCAGACAAGCAAAGCTTCTGCAGCCAAGCAGGGGTGTAGCTCCAGGGCTTCCTATGGGAGTAGGGTCAGGGAGCAGGGCTTGCATCTTCTCAGGAAACCTCCCATCAGCACCTGCAATGGGGCAGCAGACAAGCCAGCAGCACCAAAAAGGTGCTGATGCCTCAGAAAGTCTTTGTATGGTTAAACTTCAAAGACAGGTGGACAATGGCACTGCTGGAACTGGGAACCTGCATGGCACGAGGAGCATAGGAGCCGGGAGGAAACTGATAGCAGATGGGCAGGGGAAACGAGAGCTGCCAGAGACCCACCTCAAAGCTGAAGAGGCTGAGCAGCCTTCACAGAAGAGAGTTCCTAAATCAAACATCCCATAACTAAGAGAGCGAGAGCTGCACGGGCAATGAATTATGTGGCGTTAATTCCTTCCTAGAGTGCTGTTAACACAGCTAGGCATGGATTAATGCCCCATTACTCACACACCAGGACATCCCTTCTACATTTATTAAAATGATCAAGCAAATTAGTTTCAGAGCAACGCACACACCACAGCACAGGGAATCGCCTCGGTGCTAGGCAGAGAAGCAGTGCAAATGGCCCGAAGCTCACACTGCCACACGTAGATAGCCCAGGAGCCTCCTCAACCCAGCCTCTTCCTTTTCCCCAGCTCCCAAAATCCAGCTCCAGAGAGCAACAAGAGCAGCCAGATTGGGGGTACCACAACGCAAACCTAACCAGCTTTGGATGTATCTGGTCCTCACAGCCTCAGCCACTGGCAAAATGGTGCTATTTTGCTCCCCTGCCTTGCCACACACCACACACGCTCATCCACCTACGCTACACAGATGGTAAGGTTTTCTCCAGGATGGCCAACCTTTGCACACTGCAAACCTGCTGCACTCCTGATCAGCCTGGGACACGGCACTGGACTCTTAACCTTCAGTTCTTGCCTGACCACCTGAAGGAAAAGTGCTTACCAGAGAATCACTGCCCAGCCTGGGGCATGGAAGGGGGCACATGGTCTCATCACATGCCATGTATGCCACCAGCAAGCTTGGATGGAGATACAGGCGTCCAACATCTCCACAAGCTGAGACATCATGGGAGAAGAAACAGATTAAGCTTACCCACACCTCTTTGACCACACTCAATGCATTTATTGCCACTGCAATGCCCTATGGCTGTGGTTTGCCACCTCTACCTCCAGCTGCCACTGCTCTGCCCACAGTTTGACCCTGGTGGTCCCCACAGCTGAGCAGCCTCCTTCTTGTCCTGCTCTCCCTCTGCCAGGCTGCCAGAGCCACCGCTGGCATCCTCCAAGCCAGCTACGGGCTCCCAGTCCACCAGCTCCCCCAGTCCTGCCAGCAGCCCCACCCCAAAGGTTGACTCTTCGCCTCTGCCCTCCACCAGCCCTCAGGCACAGACGGTTGGACATGCCGATTTATCTGAGCGCACGCAGGCTGCCGTTTTGACAGAAGACCTTTAGCCAATGTCAGCTGTCGCTGCGGCCGAAGGAAGCAATCCCATCCTCTCCCTACACCTAAACATGTGTTCCCATGTCTGCTTTTGTGCCAGCACAAACATTTGTGTAGAGCGGTCAGACAGGGATGAGACAGAACTGGAGGCCAGCAAATGCTGGAGCTGTCATTGAAAGCAAACATTCAGACTACAACCTTGACTTGAAAATAAATGGCAGAAGGGGAAGACAGGACTCCCTTCCACACATTTCCATTTGTCTTGAGAGCAGACAAACTCAGTGCCCCAGCCAGAGAAGCCGACATCAAGAAGAGGGGCTCAGAAGCTGCACCAGCATCCACTGTGTTGAGAGGACACAGCCATGCGACAGTCAGCGAAGGAGGAAGGGGGAGGCAGCAGGGGAAGCCATTAGCAACTACTACCTGCTAGGAGAAGAGAAACCCTCTGGGATCAGCACACTGCTTGCTTTCACAGCGCAAACGCGTTTGAAGGTATGGACACTTTGCCAAGTTTTGCTAACGACTGAAGCAAAGCTGCCATCGCAACAATAAGGTTTAAGGAGTGCAAACTGAACTGCAAATATTTCTGGAGAAAAGCTGCTTTCTAGATGTGTGCCGGGCACAAAGCGCACAAGGGAGTTGGCACCAAGAAATCTCACCTGGGGAGAAGCTGTTGACTTGGCCCTTGCCTGCTCAGGACATTTCAGGATGGAGGGGATGGAGGCAATCAGAAGCAGTTTCATCTCTGCTGCTCGCTTGCCCTTAGGCCCTCAAAAGCAGGGACTGACATGAATTTCCTTGCAGCACCAGGCACGGCATTAGTCCTCAGTAAAACAAAGCAGCTCTCGAACACACTGGTGGACACTCCCCCACTCTCACAGACTGTCACCTCCCCGGCTGTGCAGTGGGACAGCATGGACCCTTCGTACCATTCTGCCACCAGGCAGAAGCCCCGGGGCTGCAGACGCAAACTCACCTGCCTCACAGTCAGCGGCCGACTGTCCCCGTATGACACTGGGCTTTGAAAGCGCCAAGCCCAGGGCAGGTCCCCGCCTTGCCTCAGGTGAAAAAAGGCCAAAGTCCCAGCAGGGAGGTGCCATGCCACCTGCCTGCACCATAGGCTTGCTCCCACCCCCATGGGGACAGGCTCAGTGGCACAGCGCCCACTCAGCTTGCAAGAGAGCAGGGATGCTGAGCCCCAGCACACAGGGTGCTCACTCCTCTTTCCCGACAGGCCCCCACAAGAGCCCACAGCTCCTGCAGTCCTTTCTGTCCTCCAAAACTTACCTCTGCCTTGTGCAGCTTCCATCCCGCTGGCTGCTCGGGATAGGTGTCCCCCAGCACCCTCCCACCTACAGCCAAAAATGCCAGAGCACGTTCACAGTGAAAACAGTCAGGCTGGCACCCTTGCAAAACAGCAGGCAAACTTTGCCCCCATATCTGGCCTCCATGCTCCTTGCAAACTGGGCTCAGTCTGGGGAGCCTTAACTTCTCCATGCTGCGAGACCTTGTGATGATAGAACGCCTCAAAACATCTCCTTCATGTCACAAAGAAATAGGCAAGTTCCCTGGCGGTGCAGGACGGTCCCCAGGCTGAGGGCATGTTACAGAGACGTTTGGCTTTGCAAAGACAGGTAGTGGCAGTACAGACTTACCTGGATGCCCACAAAGGGGAAAAAGAGGACAAAAACTCCTGATTAGCAGCAAAGGCTCCTGAGGTCTCATTCCAGCTCTGTCGCTGACTTGCCCTTTACCTTCAGACAGGATTTCCAATCACAACTGGCAGTCTGAGGAACACCCTGCTCCCAGGACAACAGTCCAGCTTAGGAAAAAACAAGCCATGAACAAAAATAGTCCAACATCTTATTAGATGCACTTGCCCACCACATCCTTTACCCATCCAGAGCAGTGTAGTTACCCATAATGTTGTGACAGGACAGGAGCCACAGCAGGGCCATGGTGGAAGTGCCACAGGGGACAATCCTGCAAGCCCCTGGGACTACAGCAATGTCCTATATTCTGGTACTGCATGAACAGTATTGCAACTATCCTCTCCCCCAGGATTTATTTGAGATTACAGGAAATTCAGAGACCTCATTTACCTTCACACAACAGCAGTCAAGAAGACAAAACAGAGGCAGCAGAGACTGGCCTTGGAAACGCAGCCACCTCCACCACTCTCCAAGGAGGGAGAGGGCTCAGCACTCAAGAGCTGCTTTTGAGCTGGTCCAACCAACCCTCCCATCTCAGAGACAAAAGTCCCACCATGTGCTGGAGGCAGCTCTCTCTTTCCCCCCCACCCCAATTTGCCTGCTGGCCTCAGTCAGCTGGACCACCTTGATGCAAAGCAAAAGAGTTCCCAAAGCCATCAGACAGACACTTTACTGCACCTAGCAACAGTCCCTCTGTCTGCTTGGCCTCAGCGACACTGGGTAAAGCATACCTGGCTGCCAAGCCCAAAGCAAGGATCGGAGTGAGTGGAGCAGCAGGTATTACTGGAAAGGAAGAGGGCAAAAGAGCAGGGAAGGAGGTGGGGATCCTCCTGCCTCTGGGCAGAAGGAGTAGGAAAAACACACCCAGTTTTTTGCCCCTCTGGGCTCTCAGTCCTGCTGGAAGCAACAGGCTGGCCCCCCACTCCCAGTACAGCATCATGCGACTTTGCCTGCTTTGCTGAGAAACCTTAAGCAATAAGTCAAGACAACAAGCATCTTCCGTCACCTCTGTGAGAGCTAAGGCTTGGAGAAAGGCCTCCAAAAGGCACTGTGAGCAGCAAGAGAAGTGCCTTCCTGACCTGCAGAGCTTCTCCAGGCCAAATAACCAGCAACTTGCTGAGATTAGTACAGAAGCCGTTTGCCCTGTTGCTTAACAGGGGGAGTCCCATGGAGGCCTCTCCTCACATCAACATGATCTCTCTTCCAGACGAGTCTCCTACCCCTCAGCTCTACTCCAGGACAGCTCAGGAAACAGGGTCCAGTTCATAAGTCCTAGCACCAGATCACACTCCAGTTACCAGAGCACATCCCACTTCAGCTGGGCAGAAAGGTTTGCAAAGGGCAACTGCTCAATGCCAAGCCATCTGCATTCAAGTCAGATGGAAAGACTCAAGGAGCAGGCCTGTGCCAATCTGGAACAAATGCCAGATACGCCCTTTGACTTTGCATGTTGTGGGAAACTGCCCTGGACTGAGAGCCAGAAAGTTGATGCTCATCTTGAAACTGGGCTTGGGTATCAGCACTGCAGCACACCAAGAGGCCCCAGCGCAGATCTGGGACCTGTTATTTTAGGGGCTGCACAGACCTTCAGTCAAGGACAGTCCCTGTCCTGGAGGTTTTGCAGCTGAACTGCAAGATGGGATGAGTGAGGAGAAATGACTCACCCAGGGCAAGTCTTGCTGTCCAAGACATCAGGGCTGCCAAGCTGAACGAACCAGAGGGAAAGTTTCAGCAGGACAAATGAGCTTGCAGTCATCTCACTGAGAACACATAGCAGAGTCCTACTCCATAGGAGGGCAATACATTAAAACATTCTCATCAGGCAGTAACTGCAGTGCCTTCCCTCACAGGAGAGAGAGATAACAGGTCTAAAAGTGCTCACAGCACCCCTGGCAAGACGGAGGGGAGCAAAGGAAACCCGTGGGAGCTGTTGGTGCTCTCCCCATCTCAGCCTGCCTTTTCTCCGAGTTCTGAAAAAGGCAATTGGGTCTAGTGGATGGAGTAGCTGAAGTTGGGGGTCTCTCAAGAGACCTGGCTCCTCTGCTCTGCACAAATGCTGCATCAAGCATGTGACAGCCCTGCTCCCCCCCTCATTCCTCTGAACACTTACAACACAAGTAACATGCCTCTGAATTATGGACAACTACTCATGCTCAAAGGCAAACTCAGTCTTGGCTCTCCATGGCTTCTACAGAAACATGGACCAAGAGGTGTAGGAGCCAGAGGGCCAAAACCCCTTGCATCTCTTATCATAAAATCTTCAGTGATGTGGTGATACGAGGTTGGAGCATGGCCATAGCAGAAATTCAGGCCCAGCATTCTGCTTGAAAATAGTGGTGGGCTCCTGCCTTTGGTCTGTAGAGACCTGCAAGTCCCTGCACCAGTTCAAAGGGATCTGTAAAAAGTAGCTACAGAACAACTAATCCATAGCAAACACAATGAACTATATATATGTGGCAACTTCTAGAGAAAATTATTATTTTAAATTTATAATGGCCTATGGTATTTTGCAGCTGAAGAGCCAACAGTGGAAGCACAAGCTAACTGACAGATAGTAAAATTGCCCACACATGATCATGCTGGTGTACAAGCAAGTTTGCAGCTTGAACATCTTTGGATGACATAAGTGGGTGCTTATTGCCAGTGATGCCCCTTTCCCCTTTTTGCCACTTGAGAAATCATGTAGTCACACATCAAACTGGTGTGATTCTAACTATTTTTAAACCCACCTTCCTCTGAATCAGTTCTTCATACCAGTTTTTATGAAATTACAGGTTCAGAGACAGGCAGCATTAGCTGGACAAAGAGGACAGCTTCGCTGAGAAGCTGGGAGTCTGGCAGACGGGAGACAGAGCTGGGAAAACAAACAAACTTAGAACTTATATATAGCATTTCCTCTTCAATAATCTGTGGTGGTCCAGAAAAGGCAGAGCTAACTGACCGTGACAGACAGACCAACCCTTTGATCCAGAAGGACTTACCACTGAGAAACTAAATGGTGCAAATCCCTCACTCGGGTGCTCTGCCAAGAGACTGGCAGACTAGAAAAAAGGTTCCCCCCTCCTAATTTAAAATAATCACCATGTACAAAGCAGTAATTAAAAAAAACAACCAAGAAGCCCAAGGGAAAGAGAGGGTTGGATTCTAGCTCACTGGGTAGGAATGAGGCAGAGCGCTGAGCTGAGGTCCTGGGGCGTGAAAGGGACCACTCATTCTGCACCAGCAACAAAACCAGGGCTCCTGGCTCTCAGCAGACCAATCTCCTCCGAAAGAAAAGGGGTGCCAGCAGCCCTGCTGGGAGGAATAAGGACCTTTTTGGGCCAAATTGCAGCAGTACCTCCTCAGAGCAACACCCAAACACCCACAGAGCTGTTCCTATTAGATGCCTTGAAGTGCATCCTCCTGGGACAGTGCCAGCTCACTGCTGCCAAACCCAAGGCTGCAGAGGGGAAGGACTGTCAGTGCAGGTCAGTGCTGTGCCCCAGGTGGTCCTGCCTTGGGGCTAGCATGGGGCACTCAGGATGGACGTGATGCAATGCCAAGGCCTCCAGGACCCCGACGATGGCCCACAGGCCAGAGAGCTTGGCAGCAGCTGTGTCAAGGACTGACTGTTGTGGATGACTACCACCTTCATGTCACAAGACGAGTACAGTTTTTCTCAGAATGCTGCATGCAGCCCTAGAAAAGGCTTTTTCTCTTTGAAAGGCAGGGGGGGGGGGGGGGAATATAAACTCTTCTTCTTTTGAGAAGAAACAACTCACAAATCCAAGTTTGTTTCCCCTGCCTTGTGTTCCTTCAGGTTGAACAAGACACACACCAGAAATAGCCCCAACTTCAGCTACTCCAGGGCTACAAACTAAGCTCCATCCCTTCCAGCCCAGCAGCCAGCAAGAGGCCTGCTGAGCTGGCTCTGACACATGGCTGCTCCCACAGCACAGCGCAAGGGAAGACCAATTAAGCTGTTGGGTTAAACTCTACTATGTCAAGGCTGGTCCTTCCTTCTCCAAACTCATTCAAAGCAGCGAACAGAGAACAGAGAAGGGAACAAAAATCCTCACTGGCTAAAATAGCTGGCCTGGAAAATGCTCCCGTCTTGGTGTGTGCCAAGTGGCCCACAGCTCTGAGCCAGTGGGCTGCTCTGATCCTGCACAGAAAGCCTCCTAACCACTAAGCCATGCAGTGTCCCTTCCTGCCCCTGAAACAGAGAAAAGAAAAAAAAAAAAAAAAGAGGAAAAAGAAATCACCATCTCCAGCCAGCATCCGAGGTACCTCAGCAACCATTTCTGCTCCTGCAGACTTTTTCCTTTTTTTTTTCTTTTTTTTCCTGCAATACACCCGTTAGGAGTTGCACGTGGGTACTTCCATACCACCAGTCAACATATACTGTGGCAGCTCCTCAGCCCACTAACCACTCACAGTACCTTCATCCAAGCATTGGGCTGTGCCAGGAACAGGCTCTAAGGAAGAAGAAATAAATTTATCTGCTCCAACCTGCTGCAGAAGGACTCATGTGCATCCCCTGTAACTCCATAGAGATCTCACAGAGACTTTTATTTTCCTACTGTGCCTCCCAGGAGGGCCAGGTCCTCAGCAGATGCAAGCCAGAAGAGCTCATCGTCTCTGCTGGAGCCTGGGGACTTGGTCCCCAGCCAGCTGCAGTGAGAGGGCACATTATTACAAGCACATACGCACTTCTGTCCAATTTCATGGGGTTTCCTTGCCCGTCTGCCTGTAACAGCCTCATCTTCTCAATGATGCTCCTGAACAAGCTCATGATGACCAGGAACAGTTCAGGCCTTGACAGCCCAAGCTTACTTGGCAAGGGCGAGAAACAGCAAATGAGAAAAGTAAAAAGGGGGAGGGGGACCAGGCAGGATACGTGCATCTCACCCAACAGCTAATGGCAGAAAACCTGACCAAAACTGTGCGAGCACATCACCTGCTTTCTAGCACCACTCTTCCTTCTCCTCCTTCCAGCTCATGTCACCGCAAAGAGCATGACCTGTGATTACTGTAGGAAGGAGAAGAAAAGAAATGCAGGAAGCCTCCTTTGCATGTGTAGTGATCTTGGCTGAAAAGAGCCCCTAAAAAGCTCAACTCACTAGTTTTAGAAGCAGTACAGGACCTTACTATCCCACATGCAGGACTACAGGAAGAGAGACACACGCCACCATCCTGGACTCGCAGGCTGCATCATTCCGGGGTGGTGGAGCACAAACTGGCATTCACCCCCATGACCTGCATCTTCTGGGGAAAAAAAAAACAAACCAAAAACAAAAACAAACCAACAAAAAACCTGGTGGCAAGCATCTTGGCAGCATCCCACGGGACGCTAAGCTCTGTGCGTGGCAAAACCCAGGCCAGAAAAAGGGACTGAGGACCATAGTACTGCAGAGAATGAAACTGCCTGCAACTACTTTTTGTCCTTTCACGAGAAGCTTGCCCTTTCGCAGTCTCAGTTATGAGCAGCGCTAGAATACACCAGCCACTTCCTCTGCCCCAGGATTCACTGAGGGGAAACAGGGTAGACAACGAAGCAAAACTACTATCAGTACCTAGTTCATAACCTGTTTGGAGCAGAGTTCAAGCATGGGTTACTAAAGTTTATTTCTGTATATTTCTGCCTCCCAGCCTGTGTCACATCATGCCGATTCGTTCTATAGATCCTTTTCTACAGACAGCGTAGAGCATAGAAAATATCCAGGGCTGGCTGTTTAGCAAACCTGCACTGAAAGCTTCCTTCCGTCTGCTGCGCCTGCTGCTAATTCCCTTCACAGCTCTGCTCATTAATAAAAATACAACACAATAAAAGAGAACCGCACACATATACACCTTGCCCAAATTCCCTCCATGCTGGCTGATCCTGAGTCACCACCAGCGATTAACTGTTGCCATCCACTGAGGAGGACACGGTTATTAAATTAATAGGGGCTGCTTAACCTGGCTACAAATATACATGAGTTCTTTGTGCCTTAGTGAGCTAATAAGGCATGTGCTAATTACATTAATTCAAACAAGCCCAGCGTGCCCTGAGGGCAAAGGGAAAGAAGGGCACAGCAAACCCAGGCTCTTTCATAATAGCTGTGCGAGAGCAGAAAGTACTTGCCTTGACATGGCTTTCAAAGGAGAAGCAGAGGAGCGCTGCGGCTTGCACCCTACAGCTTGCTCAGCCCAGCTGCCTTGTTAACATGCAAGAAGCCTTGCTCGTTCACCCAGCCCTTGGTGCAATGACAGACAGGGGATCCCCTCTCCAAAGGGCTAGCTGGCTTGTGCCTTCCAACCTCCGTGGCCCAGAGCACATCGCAAGCCTCGGGATGACACCCTGCTGCATTGGGACCATGAGCCTGGGACACTGCAGGCAGCCCCTTTCCCACAGGGACCACGTGGCACCGGCAGCCTCCAGCCACGCAGCAGCACCGGGGGCTGCAAGTCACCCAGCATCCTGCCACGCGCCGCTTCTCACGCAGACCTGTCTCCTCCACGTCCCCAAGGTCAGCCAGGGACAGCTCGGCTGGACAGGCAGCACACGGAAGCTGCAGGGTGAGCTCAAGCAAGTTAGGCAATCCCAACCAGCTCCCTAAACTTAACCTGGCAATGGAGGCAGGCGGGCAGGACTGTGTGCACCTCCCATGTCAAAACAGGAACAGAGCCTTCAGAAACGGGAAGGGGAAGGGACAGACTGCGGCAGGGAGAAAGACAGCAGGAAAGAGAGACACACAATCCCAGCAAGGTTCAGATATGCTCAGAGAGGAGCCTCCCGTCCCTCCAGCCCAAGGGTAGCCAGATCCCTCACCTCTGCCACCCCTGGCAAGGAGCCTTCCTCAGCATCAGCTGTGCTCACGCTGAGGGTGTCTGCTAGGCACTGCCACCATCTCTGGGCATCATGCAAGGGAGGGAGAGGAAGAAGAAAGGAAGTCGGTCATACTTCTTTGCATCTCCAAGGACACGTGCTCACCGAGCACTTTCTGAAGCATGTGCTTGTTCCTGTGAACACTAGGGGACTGTGCCAGAGCAAAGAAAAGGTGTTCCCACTTCTTCCTACACCCCGTGCATCTGGAGGTACACAGGGCCATCCCCAGGAGGCCTGAAAAGCAACCACCTTTCTCTGGCAGCAAGGACTATGCCATGTGAATTGCAGGGTATTTTAAAGACATGATGCTGACTCTCCTCCTCAAAGAGAGAATATACAATCAGGCACCAGGTGAGACCCAGGGCTGCAGAAGGGTAGTACAATGCAGTTTGTCCTGCCCAAAGAGGCACTGGTACAGGCTCGATGCAGTCTTGACAGTGGGTTGGCAGAGAAGATGCAAATATTTTCATGAAGGAAACCATACTAGGGATTTTTAGCCCCTGGAAAGTGCATCTCTCTTAAGCCACATGATTCTCTTTCCCAGCAGAGGCTGTCGTTACTCAACCACTAGTCCAGCATAACTTCAGGCTACTGCCAAAATGGAGGGAGCTCTTCCTTCCCCCAGCTACTAGAGGAACTCATTTCAGACCAGGCCTATTCCCAGGTCAATGCATAGCTGTGAACACACATATGCTTGGGCCGGCACAAAAAGACAGAGGCAGGAGTGAGAAGCAGGGTTGCCCCTCTCAGCAGCAGCCTGCAGCCTGACTGCTGTGGGCACTGGGAAAAAAAACCAAACACCCAATAAACAACAGTAAAATAGAATGAGATGCCCTCCAGGGAAGCCTGGGAGATAAGGGCTTCTGGGTCCTGAACAAAATTATTTAAAAGACCTAGAAACCCAGAGCCCTGTGGGGCTATACATCAACTGATAGCTGTCACTCAGAGTCCCAAACTGGGACTGCATGAGCCTGGCTGGAACAGCAATGTGTCCAGCAAACCCCACACCCTGCCCCTGTAGCAAAGCCACAGTGCCCCGAGAGAGCCATCCCCCAATGTGGGTGTCAATGCTAAAATACTGTAGGTTAATGAAACAGGACCCCAGAGTCTAAAAGGACGTAAACCCTCCTGTGTCACCCTCTGGAGTTAGGAGCTGGGCTCCGCGTAAGGCAAGGTGACAGAAGCATTGAGCAGTAGCCACCATGTAAGCACGCAAACACTGGTGTACAGGCTGCAAGCTCAGATGCTCAGTAGAGCCAAGACTGTATTTCAGGTGCCTTTTGTACAAGAGACCAGACATGGAGAGTAGACAGGATAACAAAAGGACACCTCCCAGCCTCCCAAACACTTTGCAACAGCAGATAGAGACCTTTCTGAGGAAGAAAGCTTATCTCATTACTTCTCACTGCTGAAGGCAGAATTTGATGAATGCTCCCAGTATGCTAGAAGAAATGCCAGTTAAATGTCATGTTCATCAATATTCCTTGCCTCTCAGCCACAGGAATGGTGATACACGACTGCTGCTGCCAGTCCCTTTGCTGTGGGGGTACATGAACGTACCTGCTCTGCTCCTGCATCACAAACAGCATTTCTCTTCTCCCACCTCAGCTGTTTGCTTACGCCAAAGCTGTTCAGATCACAGCAAAATGGTTCCTTGCTAATCATACATCAGCGGCCCCACAAGGGTCATGTTGTTCTTAAAGAGGTTAGCAGTTCCTCCAGGGAAACTTGTACATGCTCTGTGACAAGCAGAGGAATTGTCAAGGGGACTGCAACACTCGGGAGTCTGTGGGACAATCCATCCACCCGCTCCGTGCTCACCCAGACCACTGTGAATCAGCAAGCTGCAAGGCAGGCAAGGTGTTCCCAGCAGGAAGACAATATATTTAGGAGGCTACAGGCAAATGAAAACACATGCAGTCCTGCTCACCTAAACACAGCAGAAGGAGATGGGTAACACAAGGAAGGAAAAGGAGTGAGAGGAAAAAAGTGAAATAAGTCGAACTTGGAAAGTCATTCTCTGGACATTAAATGTCTTACCTGGCTACTCTGCATGTGCAGTGCAATGCTGCTACCTGCCAGATGTATACACAAGAATTTACCTGACGCATTAAGCATCCTCTGTAAAGCGATTCATCTTGCATTGCTTAAGAATCAGACCTCTTTTCAGAAAGTTTAAAAAAAAAAACCAAAAAAACCAAATTCATCCCTGAAGCACACCTCGCAGCCCTGCTCCAACTACCAGCCAACACTGTCTTGCCAAAGAGTGCACGGCAGGAACGGCAAATAACATTAGACACAACAAACTGTCGTGCCAGCGAGCAGTGTAACAGGTGCGTTGCATTGGGAGACTAACAGCGGTTTGGCCATGCAGGAAGCAGACAAAACACTCTGCTCCAGAGGTCCTCGGACAAGGACTTCTGGGCTCCAATCCACAATCCCCATCAGAGCCAGCTGTGGCTACTGACCTGGGAACCTGCCTGCCCTGCGGCAGAGCCCACACAAGAGGTGGTGCAGCACTCTGCTGCTGCCACGGTTGGTGTCAGGACCCCAGGTCTGGTACCAGCTGGGGAAACCATGTTCTCCTTCCCCTGCAAGAGCAGTAACCTCATCAGGGGAGAGGGCAGGCTGGCCACAGCAGCCAGTTCCGCCAGGGTTCATCAGGTTCCCTGACCATGACACGTAAACCCCCTCCCATTCCATATCCTTTCAGGCTACCAGCAAGTTTGTCAGCTTGCATATATGCAGAGGTGAGTCCAAACAGCACATGCCCTTTGCCATGGCTGATGTGTTTGCTTCCAGCTCCAGACCACCTCAATTAGCACTGTCACAGGTCCAGGTAACCACACCAGCGTGAGAGACAACCCAATGTCAGATCATGCCGTGGCCTTCCCACAGTCTCACCCACATGCTGAGCAATGTCTCACAAGCTGCACGGCAGCTCTGCAGCCTCTCTCCCATGAGATGACCCCGTGCCTCTGCAAACTGGCCACGGCTCACCTCCACCAGAATGGCCCAGCAAGCAGGCACAGCCGAACCTCACCGCAGGGGAAGCGGGAGCTCACTCCATGCCAGGGACCCAGCAGAGCTGCAGAGACTGAGTCAGTGGTGTGCGGATGCCTTCCGAGCACGTAGAAGGTACCGGAGCAGCCTGCTCAGCCTCCCCAGGAGCATGCTGGCAGGCAGCACATCACACGGTGCACTCGGGCACGCGCCCACACACAGCTCAGCAGCTGCCTGGCATTTCTTCCCCCCTTTCCAAAGCCAAATTCAGACCATCTGTTGAAGTATTTCTGCAAATCATCCCTCTTTCAGGAAGGGCCGGGGGCTGAGTTTAGTTGTTTATATAGCGTCTGGCATTTCTCTAGCACTTATCACTTCAGTATCCAAGCTATTTCCTTCAAGCTCTCCGCTAGTTTTGAAGAACCAGAGTGGGGCACCAATGAATCTTCATTTTAAGTTTCTGGGGAAAAAAAAAAGGGGGGGGGGGGCATAAAAAAAACAACAGCTGCTCAGGTCATGCACACATTTAGCTGCTAACAAAGCAAATGGGACAGCTCAGGGCAAGGGGGTCAGGCCAACACAATGAGTTTTATGTCCTTTAACAGAACTACTACCCTTAGAAAATAGCCTTCTGTTCCCAAAGGATGAGATGAACCAACAAGTGCTCCCGTTGCCTTACAGAGAAGAGCTCAGCTCACCCAGGACATGGAAAAGGAAGCTACTCCCATCCCTGAGAAAGCCAACACAAAACAAAAAAGGAAAATGAAGCGCCCAGAAGGAGAGACCATTTACTACATCAGATCATACCTTCTGCAACAGCTGCCATTGCTATTGTGTACAAGTCCCAAAACCCTAGAAGTGCTGCCGTCCCTATTTGATTGTAGGGGACAGGGTCAGAGACAGACATTTTACTGCTTATCCAAGGTCATGCTCTAAATCTGTGGCAAAGGAGAAAGCAGTACCCAAATTCACAGTTAGCCCCTGACATATCCTGTCCATAAAACATCCTTCCTTCTTTCTTCTTTTTTTATAAATCCCTAACTATCAGAGATCAAAGAGCACAGCACTGAACAGGGCACCAAACAAGCTCCCAGTCTGCACATGGCCTTGGAGAACATGTTTCCATCCCACCCTACCTGGCAGGCAACAGGGAACTGCCCTTGTCTCCTCTGCCAAGACATGCAGGCAGCACACCCATTAAAGGCAGTAAGGGGTCAGACACCACAGTGACAAGGACACAGTACTCGGCAGCAACAGAAATGGCAGATGCGCTGGTCCAGACTAAGCACACCACTTGCTACCGCCTCCTTCCACGCGTTTATCCACACAAAGCCAGTGCTTGCCCTGGCTAGGAGCTTTCACATCACACAGCACAGCCCCTTGACAGAGCAAAAAGGATTCACTGGGAGCTGTGGTTGAATTCAGAAATGAAGCATCACGGCTACTAGACTGGCTTCTGGCTTGATCCAAACTAAAAGCTCACCCACACAGCATCTCTCTCCTACTAAAATGACTTGCTGGAAGTCCCACATCTTTGTGCTCTAATTAAAAAAGAAAAGCACACACCTCCTCTCTTCCCAAAGGCCTCCTCCAAGACAGTTAGTCACTCAGTGCAGCAGCACCGCTGTCCTGTATAAGAGGGGAAGTTTTCCTTCTCCTTCCCTCTCCCCACTTTGTCCACGAAGCTCCTCATATTTGGGACAGCCTTTAAATCGAGAGCATGAGCCTCAACCATGAAGCCAAACTTCAGGTGGGGCACGGACAGTCTTTGATGGGACTTCGGTCATCCCCAGCTGCTCAAATTCATGCCATTGTGGGAAACTCAGCTGAATCAAAATCAACCCCTGTCCTCCTGGCCTCTGGATAAATGCTGCAGACCCAGGAAAGAAAAGTAATCCAGACAGCTCTCCTGATAAGCCACACTCCAGTATCAGCACCAAAGGAAGGAGCAGGGCACAGGGAGGTTTGACAAGGCATAGCCACCCACCCACAACAGCACCACCGAAACAAGAACAAGAACTGGTTATGAAAAGGTTTAACAAAATAAACTAAGACTGCATTCCTGTGAGCAGCTCACCACAGGCTGCATTAAATCAAGATCAACAGAGACCCCACAAATTAAATAAAGGGTATCCCATCACATTTCTCCTGACACAGAACAAGCATTGCTGCCCGGTTGCCTTTCCCTTCCCCAGGCAAATAATCTCCATGTGGGCAGCCCTCCCAAGACAGCAAGTATTCAAAGCTTTTAAATTTGCAGATGTGCAAGAGAAAACTGCCAGACAGAAATCCAAACCACCCTGAGTGACAAGGTCTTTTCACTGGGTTTGTCTGGGGTTTTGCCTTGTTTTCTAAAGCTTTTGTACCCCCTGTTACTTTATCTTTACAACAACTGAAACTACCCAACAATCAATACTGTAAGGTTAAAGCAACACCCAGTTTTGCATTGGACAGCTCAATCCACCGCCTCCTTCCTGCTACCTTTGCACTGGAAGGCAAACAAAAGAGGACAGGAGAAAATTATTTATCTGCTGTTAGGATTAGCTGGAGCAACACAGCATTAGCTCTAGCAAGCCGCTGTGCTGTTAGCTGGATACGGGCAAAAGACAGTCCCTGCTCCAATCAGGCACAGGCCAGAAGACCCAGCCTTGCAGAAGGAGGAAGGCTTCATCAAATCACGGCGCCAGGAAAGCCAAAACACACTGTCCTGTTAGACTTCAGGCACCTCTTCAGCAGTGGAGAAGAAGAGGTGCTTGCAGTCACGTCCTACTGTCTCACTGCGGATAGACAAGGCAACTGGCTCCAGCAAGGTTAGAGTCCATGCAGCCATTTATGAGAAATGCACAATGAAACATATGCAGTGTGTATGATACATTCAAGAGTAAAAAATAAAAACAATGCACTGGCTTGCATAGGCAGCATCCGTACATAGCTCATTTGCCATGGTAAGTAATTGATAATTCCAACTCTCCTAACTTTCTGGTAGTGCAGACATTTGGCTACTCCTAAGAAAGCCCGAATGTGCAAACATGGGCATCAAAGCAGGCTTTTGCATTTCCTGAAAACACAGTTAAGGATTTAGGTGAACACATACAGAGATGTAAAAGGAATAATAACCAGTCCTTACGTAACTGCAGTAGCAGAAGGCAGGATGCTGTGCTAGGACAGATCCTTCCCCATCCTGCACTGCTGCTGTTGAAGGAGCAGAGCAGGCACTTGTCCATACACAGTATTGCAGATTTAAACAGAGGAGCAGAGGCAGCTGGGAGATAAGCGTGTCCAACCGGAAGCCTAACAGGACGTTAACAAACTTGTAAGTGACAGGCTAAAGAGGCTGTGTGCCCAGGCTCCTCCTGTAGCTCGAGGGCTCCGACACGATGGCCCAACCTCAGCTGGTGCAAACCAAATTTGCTCCGCTGCCTCTGCCAGAGCAACTTACTCCAGTCAAGGGCCAAAGTGCACAGCTCTGGGACATCGCTGACCTGCCAGCAGCTCTGCTGAAACTTCATTCTGGGGAAAAACAAAACAAACAAGCAAACAAACAAAAGACAACAGGGAAAAAAACCACTCTGAAAAAGGACAGCCAGGAACAAGGCAGGCTTAGGAGAAATGCCTCTCTGTTCTGAAAGAGCCTAGAAAAGGGGTAACTGCAGAAACTCCTTTCACAGGACATGAGCATCCTACTGTAATACTCATTTGTCCCAGCCATTGCAAACCTCATTTGGTTACACATCATCTCCCCAGCGCAGGATCTCCTAACAATGGAACAGAAATATTTTGCTTTTTTCCACCCCTTTTCCTTCCCCCTTGGGGCCTAGTTCAAAGCTCTTTTATGTCATTCTGGCAGCACAATATGATCTCAGGCAGATAGAAACAGCCTATTAAGAGATACACCCTGCACAGGGCATCTTGCTGGCACTGGAAAGTTGGCAGTGCAAAACGTTTGCAGTTCCTTGCCCCAAAGTGAGCCCAGGGATCAAATGACAATAGAAAGCATCGCACTGGAACAAGGCAGATGTGCTGTGAGACAGCACCAAGGGACACAAGTCCCTCCGCAGCTATATTCAACGCTGCTAAACTTTTCTTCTCGCCAAACAAGCCTTTCACCTCCCAAATTTCACAAGGACATACCACCTTCCAGCAGCCACTGTGAATTTGGCGATTGCCCCCCAAGAGCATTTTATTTCCACAGTGGGGCAAAAGAAAATCCAGAAGTTTGCCAGCACCTGTAAAACAACCAACCCCCAGCCCAGCAGCAAACCCAAAGCCCAGCCCTTTGGAGGACCAGAGATGGAGCCCTACACCACACCCAGGCGCTCCTTGCCGAGGGAGAAGGAGCAACTCATCAGTCACTCCTCTTCAACCCTCCTGCCTGCAGATTATTTAGATAGAACCCAGAGTGCCAGGGATAATTTACTATTTTCACAGCATTGCATGGTCATCCCCTATACTGCAATGAGGGTGTTCCCTAGATCGGGCTTTAACCCTCACGGAAAAGCTGTTCTTAGGGGAATCTGCAAAACTGGGCCGCCGGTCAGGGATGCTGGATCTAGACGTGTTTAATTCTAGCTAAACACAGCACAACGTTCTCCCACCTAAAAACACTGCTGTCCTACTCCAGAAAATCTCTCCCTCCTGCTATTTTACAATTCTCAGCATGACAACAGTTACGCAAGAACAACTGTATAGGCACATGAAATGCTTACAGCTCCTAAGTGAGACTTTCCCCATTATAACATCCTCATCAGAGCACAGCTCCAAATCCTCACGGCTCCCAGGCTTTGAGGGACACCAAACCGCAGCCACTGCGTCTTGGTCTCTTCTCTCCATCACACCTTTGCCCTGCTAGAGACCTACAACAAAAAACGCGATGCACAAGCGAGCAGGGGGACTACTTCCACGTGTACGTGCTGCTGTCACCTTGGCCAGCCAGGTACATAATTCCCCCATCTTGCACACTAATTTAAATCTTGGCAGGAAAAGGGGAGCAAATGGCGCTGACAGGCTGTCAGTGATTTCTACCTCCTAGTAACTTAATACAGCACACTACCCCTTCTTAAAATGGCAGCAGGAGGATCTTCTAGGGCCCTGGCATCTTAGTAAGACATTAACAAGATTGCTGGGCATCAACCAAGACTGCAGACTTCCCTTCAGAGCGGTGCCGGGCTCCAATTTACGACACAGATTTGCTCCCTGTTCCAACTCGGCCATCCATCTCTGCCACCAATCACCATCGCCCTCAAAACGTAACGCTCCTTACTATGATGGGCACTCAGTGAACAAATGAGCCTAAGGGCACAGCACCAGGAGAAAAATTGTACCCGTGTGAAGAATGAGAAGCAGTAGTAGCGCACAGTTAAAAATTCTACAGGCAAGACATTCAAAGGGGTAAACCTTCATTAAATACTGGAATTTATTTTCTGGTGAAGACGTTACAGTAACTCCTCCTATCAGACCTCATCTATACCTTTATTTGTAACAGCCTGGAAAGCAAAACACAAGCTGAGGACAAGCAGACAACCACCATCCGAGCCCCACGCTATATATCATTATCAGCCGAGTACCACTCTAGTCCCATTGCCTTTTGCTTGCCATTGCCAAGAAGCGAGTTCTTGACAGGCAAAGCCACAGTGACTTGCAGTGATCAAAATCACTGCAGATACAGTCCTAACAGCAGCAGCCACGCCACGAGAGCACAGATCCTAACAGCAGCGAGGCTCTCGGAGATGAACGTGCTATGGTAAAAACACCGAGTCTTTAACTGTAAACACCTAATACCTAAAACATATTAGGCCAAAGAAATATAGCTGGGATCCTGCTCTGACGTTTGTTACTGACAGCCTGGCAAGGAGTAGAAACTAAAAGCTGAGAAGCCCCACAGGAAGAGAGGCCCAGGGCACTGGAAAATCCGATTTCCACCACTGCGCCCTTGCCCAGCAGGAGCCTGGCAGCTCCGGAGAGCGCAGCAAGAGAGGAGAGGATGCTTGGGGTCCAGTTCCCAGGGTGACCTTGAGGAGATCCCACAGCCTATCCACATCGGCATGTTCCCCATCCACGGGAGAAAGAGCACAATAACCTTGACCTACCTCAGAGAGGCCCAGATCTGGCTTAGTAGAGCCTGGAAGGAGCTCGGATGCAGGACGCTGCCCCGCGACCGGGGCGGCCAGAGGCTACAATCTTACAGATCACCCCAACAATCAGAAGCCCCGGAGAAACATGCAAGTCACTTTCGATATAAAAAGCAGCAGCTCCGCGGCACTAAAGGACACGGCTGAAACCGCACACGTGTCACCCGCGATTTCCCCGGCGAGGGCAGGGAGAGGAAGGGTGACACCACTACAGCCCCCGACGCCCGGCAAGGGCGAGCCCAGCAGCACGGGGGGCATGGGGCGATCTCCCCCGGGCTCGGCTCTGACACACGGGCACCTGCGCCCCCGGCCCCAAATTCGGGCAGAGGGACCCCCACCCCCCGGGATGAGGGGAGCGGCCGGCCGGGGGACCGGCACATCCCAGGGTGAGGGGAGCAGGCGGGGGGCCGGGAGGGCTTACAACCCCCGGGGTGAGGGGGGTACAAGGCGGGGCCAGGGCAGCCCGCAGCCCCCGGGGTGAGAGGGGTGCATGGGGGGGCGGCCAGGGCAGCCCGCAGCCCCCCGGGTGAGGGGCCGGCCCCCCAGGGACCAGAGGTGCGGGAAGGGGGCCCGGCACACCCCTGAGGTGAGGGGCCGGGGCGAGAGACGAAGGGGCCGGTGCAGCAGGGGCCAGGCCGGGGAAGGCGAGCCGCAGCCCGGCGGCGGCCGGAGGGGTGCCGGGACCCCCGGCGGCGCCTCCCGAGGGCCGGGGAGGGGCCGCGCCCGCACTTACCGGTCCGGGGCGGGGGCGGCGGCGGCGGGGTTCCCGCCGGGGCCGGAGGCCGGTGCGGCGCGGGGTGCGGAGCTCCTCGGCGCGGCGCGGCGCGGCCCGGCCCGGCTCAGCTCTGCCCCCGCTGGCCGCGCCCGGCGCAGGAAAACCCGCCGCCGGCGCCGGGCCCTCCCCGCCGGGGCGGCCGCGGCGTCGCCGTGGCAACGCGGGCCGGGGCGGCCGGGCCTTCGCCGCGGCCTCCCCCGGCCTGGGCCCTCCCCGGGGCGCAGCGTGCCCCGGCGTCGAGAGCCGCGGGGGGGGAGCGGGGGTGTCCCTGCCCTCCCCTCCGACAGCAAACAGCCCTCGCCCCGCCGCAGGGCGAGGTGCGCGCTCCCTCGCCCCGCCCGTCAGCCATCTTGCAGGCAGCCGGCGGAGCGGCACACGGGTGGGTGGAACGACGGGACGAGTGAAAATTGGGGGGGGGGGGATAATAAATCTGTCATTCCCTTCAAAATAAAGACCAAGCCAGTTGTGGGCGGTTGGGTCACCGTGCTGTGCCGCCTGCTGCCCCGCCGGAGAGCCTCCGGGCCACAGGCGGGCATCGCGTTCAGGTTTAATAGGCTCCGTCGCGGTTTCAGGAGCGTAACGGGGCCTGAGTCCTCGCATGAGAACATCCGCGGAGACCGTTTCAGTGGGCTTTGGAAACTAAGCAAGAAGGCGAGGAGGACAGCGGTAGCCAGCCAGATCTCTGTGCCCCTTGGGATGGCAGCCACAGGCATGACACCACCGAGGGAAGAGGAAAAGATCTCCAGGGAGTGCATCTGTAAGAGCAGCCCTCACGGCTCACGAGCACCGGGCACCACCACGCTATGACAGACGCAGCGAGCGTGGGGTTACCAGCTCTGCACCGAAGGCTCACGGGAGCCAGCGGAGCACGAATACACAGCCGGTGCAATGAATCGGAGATGATCAGAGAAGAGCGGCTACAAGGGTGGTGGAGCGTGTCAAGCTAATGAGGAGACTGTGTACACGGGAGAAGCGACAACTGTATGGAGTCATGATGAACAGCCCAGAAACATCAGTTGTGCGCGCACTGGAGCTTGTTATCACAGCCAGGGACCTGTAACCCAAGGTGAGAAGAAGATGTAAACCAGAGGTCGGTGAAGCATCGGAAGCCAGTGCTGATGAGTTGGATGTAGGTGAAAAAGGGAGCAGTTTGTGCACTTTTCAACCTGGGCTGGGCAAAGCACAAGAAGATACAGCACAGGAGGTGACAAAGCTCACTCCAGAAAGGTGGTGCCTGACTGAGGAAGGAGACTTGTGCGTCATGGCCATTTTTTTGGTGTGTACTGGATGGGGATCATCACAGGAGCAAAATGCAAGTGCTGTGGGCAGGGAGCCGCTGGCATAGTCTATCCAACCCCACAGCCTTGTCTCCACCACGTCCTTGGGAAGGCGCTGGCGGGCACTGACACAGGGCTCCCCTAGTTCGGGGAACGGGGCAACAGAGCGGGGGGGAGCTGTGGTCACCCCTTCCCACTCACCAGCGGCAAAACTCCTTCCCGCCCCCTTCCTTGGTGGTGGTGGGTCCCCGCTCTGCCCTGTTTTCCAAAGGCTTTGGTGGGTTTCACTGCGCTGTACCAGCTCGGACAAAAGCTGAACTGAACTCGGCATGGATTGAGGTGGATAGATTTTGCCATTTATCATAAAGTGCCATCCCATAGATGTGCTGGTAGGACAGTACCATCCCCTGGCAAAGAAGAGGTTAATGCCATCCAGTTTTATGTTGAGTTTTAAGAGGACTGCAATCACTCTTTTATTTTTGGTTCTGCTGCCTAAAAACAACTGCTCTTTGTAACCTGCATAGCGCAAAGGACCCATTTCTTCCGGCAGCCTTTAAGAGAGGGGATAAAAAAAGCAGAGGAAGAAAGTTCACATTCAGCGAGTGCCAGGTTGTCAAGGTTTCCTCTGCTCTCAGACACAAATTTTTTCTTCTGACAGACACGAGAGATATAAAAGCGTTTGGTACAAAGTGGAGCTTCAAAAGCAGCAATGTCTGCGTTTGATACGAGGTGAACAGCAGAGCTCAGGACCTCCCATACAAGGCAACATCATCATCATCATGGTACCTATGGGATCATTACACCAGGTTTGTGCTCAGTTTGTCATAAAGCTGCCCCTACATGAGTCTCAAAATCCGGTGCTGCTTTCAGCCCAGCTGCCAGAGAGGCCATTGGCTGGTTTAGCCCTGCCAAGGACACAGGTCAAGTTCAGTCTGCTGGCAAAGAAGCTTTCACAAGGTCGCGTTTTTCAGTTTCCTTCCCCATTTGTATTGCTTTCTGTTTTAATAAATTGTGGAGCACTGTGAAATCCCCAAGTGCCTGATGAGTGTGGTTATTAAACCAACGCTTAAAAAAGCCAAATCGGACAAGTTTAGTCACTGCTCCCTTGGCCCGGTGGCCATCCTGGACATGATTGTCAGAGCGCTGGTAGATGATTTAATTGATAAAGATTGAAGAGGCAGTAACGTATAATTAGCACTGGTCAACGTTGTTTTCTGGAAAAATCAATCTCAGCCGAGCCTGATCTCATTCTCCATTGGGACCACAGGATGGGTTGACAAAGGTAATAGCACAGAGGTGATAGGGGAGGCATCCAGCATCCAACTGCTGAGAGTACAGCCAAATGGTATGAATAAAAGGAACAAATGTGGAACAGATCCACAGCTGGCGGTCAGCTTGGATGCCAGGAATCACCCAGAAACCATTGACCCAGCAGGTCTGGTTTCATTTTCTGTGCAATTTCTTGTCTGTCAAGACAACTTGACGTTACAGAAGTGAGAGGGGATGCGGATGCAGCCGAAGAGTGAAGGGGGTGCGGGAAGGGGACAGCTCTACCCCAAGCCTGGCTCTGTTGTCCCCAAGAGCTCAAGGCTGCAACACCATGCAGGTGAACCAGCATACATGGTCTGTTTGTCCCCTCTGGCCATCGCTCCTTGGAAGGAGGTTGCAGACATCTTCTTAGTAGCTACTTGATTTAAATGCCTGACAAATAGTGGGAGGAAAGTCCCTGATGCTCAAGGCACGCAAGTGTTCAATTCCCACCAGCTAACTCTCCTGCTGCTTTTCTCCAGCAAAAGCAGGGAAATCAAGGCTCAGCAATGTTATCTCTGAAAAAAAACAAAGCAAAAAGCTTTCAGGCTTCCATCATTGATCATCAAGAAGCCAAAAAGGCATAACAGTAGAATTGTCTTCCCTTGTAAGTGACTTTTAGAGCTGCAGTGTTGACCCTGGAGTGCTAACAGGTAATGTGTCATGAGCTGGCTCGCAAAACACAACCCACAGCGCTGGCGACCTCCAGTACACACCAGCATCTTGCCATGCCTAGCACCCATGGGGCTTCAGCCTCAGGGCTGCCTGACACCCAGCAGCCCCCGTTCCTGCACGCCTGTCTGCAGCGTGTCCCACTGTAGCAGTGCCCTGGCTCCTTTGGCAGCTGACCCAGGCGCCCACACTCAGCAGAGAGCGCTAGGGAAAGCAATCTCATGCCATGAATGCTTATCTCCCGGATAAAACAGCAAGGCACTTTTGTTTATTGAGTGCCGATGAATGGCGCTGTCTTGGCTGCGAGATCGGCCTCCAGATCCCACTCTGGGCAGAGCTGCTGGCAGGGAGCCCACAGCTGCAGCTGCCTATTGCCACAGGAGCCTTTCGGCAGGGCTTACCCCCTCATCCCAGGGAGAAATTGCCCCACAGTGTCCCACTATCTGCATCTGCCCCCATGCAGAGGTGGTGTCAGATTTATGGGGCATTGCGGGATAGAGAGCATCACTGTCCTTCCCTGGGGTGTGTGGCTGAGCAATCCCAAACGGTGCCATTTGCTCTGGGATTTTATGTTGTTCCCCACTCTCCACAGCTCGTTTGTTCATCTGCCCTTCCAGCACCAGCAAACAGCTAAGTGAAATCTGCAGCTGCATTAACCTGCTTTGCTGTTTCTCAGGGGCAGAAATGTGAGATGGCTTCGTGCTGCCAAGCTGGAGGGTGAAGTGGACACCGAGGACACTGCTATCCTGCCATGGATGAAAATGTAATGGCCTGACCTGCAGGGAGAGTCATGGCTTCCCAGGCTCGCTGCCTCACCAAGAGCTGCCGCCAGCTCCTTCAGGGACATGTTATTTTGGGACCCCAAAAAGCTGATGGGTCCATTTGTGACTGCCTCTGCCCTCCAGCCATCATTGATGCACAGCAGTTGTCACCAAATAGCCTGTTTAAGCAGCAGGATCTTCTTTTCCCTGCCCAGGCTGCGACCAAACCATCTGTGGTAAGGGATTTTTGAGGGGGGAGACACTGTGTTTTCTTGCTCCTCAGTGCAGCAGGATGAAAGCCTCGCTGGGATTGTCACTCAGCCTGATGCTCCTGCAGTGCATGAAGGATGTGCCAAGCCCCAGGAGTCAAACCTGCAGTCTTGGGAGGGAGCAGCTACAACCAGCATCACAACCTCTGTTTATTCTCAGCTCTGGCCTTGGGGAGAAGCTAAGAACCACAAAGATTTCCTTTTTCTCCAAGCTGGAGGGAAGAAAACTGAAAACGTTTGTCCCGAGCCATTGCTGCTTCCAGAGGGAGTGAAATCCTCTGAGGACTAGGCTGAAGAAGCAGCAAGGTGAAGATTCATACCTAAGCTCATGTGCTCTCCCAGCTATCCTGTTACCACCTCCCTCAGCCAGCTCTCCTGTCCTACTTCTCACTGTAATGTAAAGCTTCTCTTCATCAGCCCCACAAAGCATAATTAGAAGCCTAGCCACCCAGGTTCATCAGCCAGGTCCCTTCTTCATACGGTGGGGAGAGATGGGTATCTCCACAGGGGCTGCAGCCACCCCCTGCCTGAGCCCCACTCTCTCCTGGACATGTAGATTTGCTGTTTCTAAACCTGGTGATGCTAAACACCTCCAGAAGACCAGGTCTGGCCCATGGCAGAGACCTGGCAGAGCCGGGGTGGCTGGGACACATCTGGGGTTACTCAGATCACTGTGTACTGCCACCTCCCGTTCATACCCAAAGCTTTGAGCTCTTGGTGCTGCCTTGGAGCTGTCCCAAAGGTGGACCTGCAGCACCCTTGTACCTTTTTTTAATCAGGAAAAAAGGTTTTCTGCATTAGGAAGGAACAAAACTCAAAAAATTTCTCAAGCTATTTGTGTTTTTATTAGAAATACCAAGGTTTACCTTTGCTGGTTCAAGCAGAGGGCTGACAGGGTGGTGAAAGCCTGGAAACTTACAGCAGCTTGAGCAACTAAAAGATGAGGAATATTAGCTTGCAGTTTTCCCTTGAGCAACTAAAAGATGAGGAATATTAGCTTGCAGTTTTCCCAAGTCACTCACTAAACTCACTAAATGTCTGCAGACAGCATCCCTCAGTCTCTCATATCCCGTTAGCTAAATCAGACCTGCCCAACTTCTTTGTGACATGTGAGGCTGTCCCATATCCCCTGTGACCAACTTATATTCTCTGGTGGCCTCCTGCGACCCAGCATCTGATGGCCACACAGGGCCTGCCCCAAGATGTGGCTCCACCTGGTGACCCAGCGCATGGGAGCAATGACCCAGTGCATGGGACTTTGTGTGCCCAGCCAGGAGATGCCCGGAGATACCTCCAGCTGCAGCTCTCTGCTGAGATGCAGTGAAAACAAGGCGGAGCGGATGTTTTCAAGCTTAACATGTCCAGGGTAGAAATCCCATCTCTTCCTTTGGTCAGTGCTGCCTGGGTTGTTATGGATCACCACTGAAATGCTCAATCCAGGAGCAAAGCTCGGCCACATGGCTCCAAGGGGTCCAGGCAACAGCCACCTCCAGTGCATGCAAGCATGGTCTCCCCTTATCCATAGGGCAGCTTCAGCTTCAGCAGAAGCAAGACTTGCAACCATCTTGCCTTCGTAGAGATATCTGATCTGCCTCCTCTGCCTGCTTTGTTTCTCCACATACTCTGTTGCTGCTATCTTATTCATCTCCTGCCTGTGAAAGGCAGCCCCAATCTCTCACTCCTTCCATGTGGGAATGCATTCACCTTTCCATATTCGTTTGCTTTTTAGAGGATCTTTTCCCCACCAATTTAACCAATTACTTTCTGAACACAGCATTTACATTTTGGCCTCAAACATCTCACAGCAATGAGTCAGCGTTAGAACGATGCACAGTGAGGAAAAAAGTACCTCCTTTTGCTTATTTGCAGGTGATGTTGGATTATTTAATTTGGTGCCACCTAGTTGACAAACAGTGGATGGCAATCATCTATTCACAGTCTTCATCCTTTCCCAGATGTAATACTCTGCTGTAAAAAGAATGAAAAATACTCTGTAGTACTCGTCTCTGAGCATCCTTCCTGCCCCTTGTACATTTTCCAGATCCACTATCTCCTGTCTGGAAAAGACGAGAACTGCACGAGTGTTCAATGAGCAAACCAAGCAGAAGGATCTTAGCCCCAGCCTCCCAAAGCAACCTCTGCATGGGTTCAACCTACAGACCTACTGCGAGGCAGGAAGGGTAGAGGCTAAATTTTCCATTGTCATGGTGCCTACCTGGTTTCTACCTTTCCCAGTCACCGCGTTCCTTCAAGGTGGCTGAGAACTTGAACAAGCATCAAACTCTTCCTGTGGATTTTCAAGCCACACAGATTTACAGAAAAAATAGTGCTTTAAGAACATATAGTTCATTTCTGCAGTGTTCAGGAAATGGACACGTGCTTAGTCGTAGCAAAGGCTGTTTTCTTCATTTTAACAATATATAACTGATAAGCATGGTGGACTCACTTCAAGGCAGTCCTGGGCTGGGGCTCTGAAGCACCAGTGTCTGAAAACCAGCCCTCCACCCTTCCTAGTGAAAACTACTCTTGGCTTTAAAGGCTGAAAACTTGCTGTGATCCTCCTTTTGGGGGAAAACAGTGAATTTAAGGACCATCAGATTTCCCTTCCCTTTTAAAAGCAACAGCAGCATGACACTGTCAAGTATGGACACTGTAGGGTACCAAACAGCAGGAAATCTTATCAATTGGCAGGGTATCTTCTAATGCTCCCTCAGTTTTCTGTCAAGCTCGGTAGGTTCATGGCTGAACCATCCAGTCCTCAACACACCACAGGTATCTCCTTTCCCTGATCAGAGCAATCCTATGGATGTGCTGAATTTTACAGTATTGCTGTCTGGCCACAGCAGACAAACTGAGCACAGACCCTGTGGGCTCCCTCCCACCTTCCTATTTCCTTCAGGTCTTCTACTGGGAATTATACAGCATTTTACTGCCCGGACCATGTAAACAGTTTAACCCCCTGCAGGATATAGTCAGGCTGTGCCTTGTGTTTTTTATAGAATTAATAAACTGATTTCAGCTTTGCCCGGGCTTTCATTTCTCAGTAATTTCTTTTATTAAGGGGCTGGAAGCATCTTGCCTGAATTTGTCTCCTGGCAGCTAGAGGACTGGCGTGGTTAGCAGAACCTGGAAGTGGAGGATGGTATGTGGGAAACACACTGTTCACCTCCCAGGACCACTTGGTCATTCTGTTGGAGATCTGCAAGTTTGTGACATAGAAAAGGGTTTAATTATGAGAGTTAAAGAGGTACAGATGTTACAGTCAAAAAAGGAAGAGAAAAAACGTTCCCGCTCCCAACAATTTCCCTTTAATTTTGAATTTTTTTGTAAGCAGGCTTTTCCTGGTTGAAATTTATTTGGGGGAATTTTGGACACATCAAGATTGCGCACAGTAAAAACCACAAAATCTTCCAGATCATCAGTAGGACACTGTAAGGTGCCTAATAGGCACCAGGAAAAGCCAGATAGCTGGAAAGGGACTACTCCAGTGTGTGATGAATTCACGAAAGAAGCCAGAAAGGAAAGCAATCTTTTGATTCAAAGGATAAATGCCATGTTGGTTTTTCTTTGCTGCTTCAACCATCTACTGCAGCTGTAATCAGCATTTCCTGGCCATAGCAACTACAGGCTTCCAAAGGAGTTAATGTGCCTCGAAGAGATTATTGATAAAGATAACACACCTGAAAATAACGTGCTTTCTGTTGACTCTCATCCAGCTTAAATATTTGCTGCCAAGTCAGCTGAAGGAAAGAGCAATCGGTCAGTTGCTCTGATTTCCTGCTAGCACCTCCGTATCCTCAGCTGGGTGCTTGCTTCGGTGTCACTGCAAGGAGAAAACTGGGTGCCAGCGAGGCAGCCCAGCCCAGCAGCTGCCACTCGGCAGTGAAAGACTGGAGATAACAATACTTGTCTGGGGTAGTTACTTTACTTTCCTTAAGTTATCGGCCCAAATCCTGAAGAGCTGTTCCACTGATAATACTGTCTAGGGTTTGGTACCTCCTATCGCCTAGCCTGGTTGTAGCCCATACCTAGAGTAACCTAAACACCTAGCACTAACCTCCCTCTCTCCTAGCCCGATCTATCTGTTGTCTGGAAGAGCTGTAGCTCTGCCGATGCCTGGATGAGCCCTCCATAGAGTCCAGCCTACCCACCCCTTATTTTGGCATTGCCTAACTCAGCTGTTGCCTGGCCATCACAAACGGAAAGGTACGTGCAGCCTAGCTTCATCCCGCTGTAACTGTGGATGCTACCTTATGCTACCTGTAGACGTCCTTAGCATAGCTTTGCCTAGCCAAAAGCCTCCTGCACCTTCACTGGAGGCCAGGCTAAACCTACATACTGTCCCCTCTAGACTAGCCTTGTTGCTTCCTAGACCCTAGTCATATGCTCAGCTAGTCAAACCCATGCCCCGAATGTTGTGTTTCCCGGCTTAGCCCCACAGCAGCCAAGCCAAGCTACAGGGATACCACTAACTCAGCTGCAGTCTGTCCTGCTCTTTGCAGCCAGCGGTACCCAAACAAGAGCTCTTCTCCCATTTCTGTGCAGCACAGCCAAGCTCACCCGTGTCTTTCTGCCAGCAAGTTTAAAGGGACCTGGCTCTGTCTAATACCTCGAGGCATTTATGGATTAGCAGACCATGCTGTGAAACAGTTCTTATTTTATTCCCAGTGAGAGCAATATGCCCAAATGCATCTCTCCAAAACTGGAGGAAAGAACAAATACCTCGTTGGCATACATCAAAATTACAGACGAGAACATATGACACAGACTACCAGAGAAAACGTACGCTCAAAAGAGAACTGCTGACTTGAACACAACATGAGACCTGAGGGGCACCATGGCCTAAGAAATCAGAGCCAAGGAAGTCCCTAGGCCCAAGGTGACAACTCAAGTCTGCAAGTCCTTGTCCAGTGCTCTGGACCAGACGCTAATCACTCCGTGGCCTGAGATGTTAGACTGGCCTTAAAAAAAAAAAAAAGCAGAACGATTTTATGCCTCTCTTTCTGGCAGGTCTGAAACACAGCATCAGGGAAACCACTGATGATTCTTCACAGGGGGAAGAAGACACCAGGATTTCTCAGACCTGTGGCTGCAGGTTGACTTTGGGTGTTGCAACCTGGGATTTTTATACAGACTTTCATTTTTCAGACCGAGAACAGCCCTTTAAATATTGCTTAGAGAGTTATGCTGAATCCAAACCTGTCTTGAAAGAATTGTATTTACGTAGATGACAGTAGTCTTTCAAAAAGCTTGCATGAAATTTCCCACTGTCGTTAGTGGATTGAGGCCCTTTTTGAGATGGGGAACAGGAAGAGAAGGGCACCTCAGTACTCAATGGCTGAGCAGTTAAAAAGCAATAAACACTTCCAGCCTTATACACGATGTTCAGACTGCAAAACTGGGAGGTTAGCTCAGCACAGTTCACGCCAATACCACAAGTGCCTATTTCACAGCTGGTCAGACCAGTTTTTAAAATGCAAATTTAAGACATGCTTTTCACCAAACTTCATGAGGGGTCACACCGTCACTACTATGTAGGCATATTTCACTGGGACGATGTGAGGAATATCCCTTTGAAACTGCAAGGGAAATTTTACTTTCAAATTAGAGTCTCTCCCAGAACAGCAAGTTTATGGATTTTTACTTATTTGTAAAATAAAACTGGAACTCTGTCAAAGACCAGCAGCATGTAGGTGTCATCTAAAAAGCCCGGCAGGTGCAGCAGCCTAGGGACAATGTGAAATTTTATTTGTTCCAATAGCTTTTGGAGCAAACCCAAAAAACAACAGCAATTTTGCTAGAAATTAGTTTCTTCTCTTTTCCCCACCAATACTTAGGTTTTGTTTTGGGCTTGAGGGAACTGGAAGAGATTTGGCAGAAAACAGAAAACATTTTCATGGGGAATACAGTTCACATTTTCATGTGAGCAAAACACATCATTAACAGAAATAGCTGAACAGTCCCTACCGCACCATAGGCCTTCATAACACGAGTGCACCTCCGCTTTCCCATCAAGCACTGGAGCACAGACAGACCCAAATGCTCACACCCAGTGTTTCCAGCAGAACACAGTTTCAGGAATAAGTTATAAATAAATATACATAACATGAGTATTAATTCATTAAAGGCTACTTTAGCCACTACTCAACTGACAGACACTTCAGTCTCTGAATTTCTCCATGTTTCTGAAAGCTAAAGCTCAAGGTCAAGAACTGGAAGTACAGAAAAGGCTTATAAATACACTCTAAACTGCCTGGGATCGGCAGAAGTGGCATGTGAGTATAGACCCAAGAGAGCTCAGTAGTCTGCTCACAGGTAAATCAATGCCCAGCTCCTTGGGAAGACACTGGCCCTTGAGGTGGGAGCAGTCCCAAGACATTGTCACTCCGGATACACAGAGGGAACCCATATGAAACCCAGTTCTTTCTGCTAGGTGCTACATCATAGCTATTGCAGAGTCCTCAGTGCTGCTCTCCTGCCCCAAGCCCACCCGGCGGATGGACTCCCTGTATTTCTGCCGTCCCAGCTCAATGATGGTTTCGACCTCATCAGCGATGTCCTGGCGGCCACTCTCTTTCATGGCTGTAATCAACTTGTTCACACAGTCAGGATCCTCTGAGTTTTGCTGAGCCCATGAGAAAAGCATGTCCAGGATCTGCTTATCAAGGTCCTCTCTGAAGAAAGGGGGAAGCACGGAAGTAACCAACACACTCTCCTGACTGGCAACCCAAAGAGGCCTTACCTGAGTCTTAGCCCATGACTGGAGCCCCAGAGAAGCCATCCAGACACAAAAAGCACTCAGTGGGCCTGCCTCTTCCCCACCCATCATACAGGAGTTGCAGTTCCCACACTAAAATCTCTCTAGAAAATTTTTTCCTAATGAAAATATCAAATTAAAGCATTCTGCTTTTGAATGTAAATTCCCCACAGGAATGGTACTTTGGTCATAACAAGTCTCATTCCTTCCTACTGCTCTGGCTTTTTGGTCAGACTGCATGTCCCATGACATGCCACAAGCCCTTTTTGAATAAAGATGATATTCACAATTAATGCCATAGACCACTGCTCATTGTCAGAGATGGAGTCTGGCCAGGAATCCAGATCACAGAACAAAACAGGAATGTGACTCATCTGAACTACAAAGCTCATCAGGTTTGTTATTTCCCAATTTTGTTTTTCAAACATAAAGCTTTGTTTTATAACAGCAAGAGAAAATAATCAGTTTTCCATAAAAGAAGGTAATGTTTTGAGAAGAACCATTAGTCAACCCACCTTTAATCCAGTGAAACAATTCCAGTGGGAAAACTTTCAACCAGCTAAGCATTAATTTATAGTCTTACACTGCAGATAGATAGATAGATAGATAGATAGATAGATAGATAGATATAATGCATCACTGTTAATCACTGTGTCCTATCTTACCTGCTATTGTATCCTATGCGCTCAATCTGCTGATAGGTCAAGCCCAGGTTCAGGCCAATGGTCTGCCAGTCAGCTCCCATGCGCCTGGCAATGCTCAGCAAGTTTGCCTGTGTCAGGTAGCCAGTCTCCGCGTTGCCCAGGTTCAAGGGAGGGAAGGAGAAGCCATTCAGGGGACCAGGGTTCTCACCCCAGCGGGGTTTCAATCGCTGTGTCACAGAGAAGAGAGAAAGAGAACGTGCTAAACAAATTGTTTTTGTAGAGGACAGTGTCTGGCCATTCAATCTCTACACTGAAACTTCCTTCCTCCTGCTGGGGAGGAAGGAAAATCTTGGGGCTGAAGAGTCAGGCTGTAAGAAGCAAGGAGCGCTCACACTGGCAATGACCAGCAATGCTCACTGCCTCTGAAAAATATCAAATCATAGTGTTCACAGTCATAGCTCACACTGGAAATTTCCTTTCTTGTCTTTACAGAGCACTTTTCAATGAACCATCTCCTCAAAGCATATTTACCTCACTGGTATGAGAGCACTTAATCTAGATTTGTAGTTGAGGTTGCATGTTCCAGAAAGGGATGTGAAATCATGGCACATGATCTCAAGGGAAGCGTTCAGCCTACAAAGGTAGTTATTGTTTTAAGCTTCTCAAAAATCAATTAAATTCCATAAGCAAAAGTTGCATTTCTCACTGTAACATACAGCCAAGCCTTTAAAGGCCAGTGGCTCACACCAGAATACTTATACTCAACACCTGTATTCAAACCCAGCCTACCTCATCCTAGACCTTTCTTTTTTCCTGCTGCGTGAGCTGTGTGACTAAGAAATTTATAAACAAAACAGACGCTTCCCTTAATTACAGCAAGCTTCCTCCTGTCCTACATCCCTCATTCATTCAAAGGATCCACTCTCTCTGATCACCCATTCAATAAGCCTATGCTTGACAGGCAAGATGAGTGGGAGAGATGGAGACCACTCCCAGCTATTCATGCTTCTCTTCTCAGAAGAGCTAGCTCATGGTGAGTAGGAAATCTCCATCATGACATGGTTGGGCAGCCATTTCCTGCAGTCATTCATTGCATCCGTTTTCATGGAGGAAGACAAAATTAGCTGAGCAGGAAGGCTGTGCTCTTACCCCATCTAGATTAATTTTTCTGTAGTAGACAAAACAACTCACAGGCAGTTTGATGGGCAGAGTAGCGAGCCAGAGGGAGTCTGGTCCTTTCCTCCTCCTGCTGGCATCTTCAGGGATGCTCTCAGGAACCGCCCCTCGGTAGAAAGAGACCTTTGCAAAGAGAAAGCATGCAGTGAGGCTCAGATTCAAGCACAGTGGCCAAGCCTGTTTGCACCATGTCTTTTCTGTCTGGGAAAGAATGAATTCAGCATTTCTCACCTATCCTCAGTCCATAAATATGGCCTCCCAATTAAGTGCAACTTGGGAGAAGCACTTAGGTTCTGCCATAAAGGCTGGACTTACTGCCAACACCCCAAGAGTTAATGGCAGTAATGTAAGTCAGAGAGCTAAGTGATCAGTGATACTTCCAGACTACTGTTCTTGTTTATTCAGGGTTTAGTCAGTGAAATGCAAAACCAAGGGAAAGAGGGAAGGAAAAGGGTCATGCCCGGCACTCAGAGATTATTATGAGGAGCACTGTAAAAGTGATGATGATGATGAAGGAGGAAACAAAAAGTCAGTGTAACTGGTTGCTCACCTGGCCTTTTACAGCTTGGCCTTTCCTGTCTACAGGGGAGGTCACGTAGATTTCCTTCATGTTCTTCAAGTGGGAGTAAAAAATAAACAAGAGACGTCCATCCACACAGTCAGGGCGATCTGTGCAGAGAAGCAGCAAACACTCAACTTGTGCAGAAAAGCGTGCAGCCTTCCAAGCATGGCCTACAGCCCATCATCCACTAGCAGCCTCCATGCTATTATCCAGCTACTATCTACTCCTTCTACTCATGCCTGAAAGAATTGTAATCCCCACTTCCTCACTGGGTGATACACAAAACACTGGCTGTGGAGAAAGCATGTCCTACAGGTGAAAAAGGAGTATGGCCACAAGGTGGAGATGAAGTTCAAGAACGGAAGGCAAGGCAGGCCGAGACATTCAGATGGAGTCAAGTCCATCCTTGGCACTTGCCTCCCATTCTTGGTCCATTCTACCCCTTGGAAGGTAGAATCAGCTGCAATAGCATCCTGTAATGCACAAAAATAGGTCATCTATCTCTTCACCATTTCTGCAGTGGGTGCAGAAATAAGAATAGAGCTAAAGGGAAAAAATATAATCAGGCACAACATTCATATATTTAATTATCTAGAAATTAAGTTAGAGTCCAGGCTAAATCAGGACAGAGGGACAGACTGTGGCCTCATGAACTCCACTGAATGAGCAGTGCTCTTTATTACTCTTCATATTGTTGCACTTAATTTACACCAATAAAACTGAGCTGTATGTTCAGGTTTTGCAGAAAATGGCTCAGTTTGCAGCTGCAACAGGTCCAGACACATTGGGGCATAAAACATCATCTTGAGTTTTGGTCCTGCTCCCTCTTTCCTTCTCTTCTGATGGCTCCATTAGGGGGAATTCTTTGCTCTGGATTATTTCAGAAATACCTTCTCCAAAAAAATATCTTTATATGTCTTCTCTTACAAATGGGCAACATTAATTAGATCAACATGGGAATTTCAGTGTGGTATCTAAGATGCCAGAAAAAGGGCATTGCTGGCTGCAGAACCAGATCAGTCATAAAATAAACACAATTGGCTATTGCCCTCTGCAGGCTACAACAGCATGAGAGGAAATGAAAGCCTCCAAACAGCACTTTCATAGGGAAAAGTAGACACAAACGTTGGGTGACCACAGAATGTGCCAAGTTCAATGTCCATGGGTTGGCTGCTATGAGTAGTAAGTGAGCCGGAGACAGAGAGGCATGCCATGGAGGAGTACAGCCCCCAGCAGAAACATGCCTAGGCATAGAGAAGCACAAGAGGTAGGAGCAGAAAGGAGTCCAGTACTACCATACCCATATCAATGCAGATGCCTCGCTCAAAAGCTGCAAAAAATTGCTCTCCCTCAAACATCTCCACCATGTCGGATGGTTCAGGTCCTCGATAGCGGTCCTGCAGCTTCTTCAGCACTGGGTCAACCTGACAAGGATGACAACACAGGACCCCGTGTTTGGTCTGAAGCACGTCTGTCCCGCGACCCATGTTCCTACACCCATGATGTTCCTCTCACTCACCTTCAACAGGGGAAGTCCATTTTACACAGAAAGGATGTAAACAAATGAACAAACACCCGCCCCCTCCTATCTCAGGTACATTCACTACAGACAAGGAAGTGGTGCTCTGAGTTTTGTGGCCTCCCTATTTCTCTTTTCAAGTAAAAAGCAGAAAAGCCTATGTGGACTAACAAAGACAGGCCATCCCAAAGCTTTCATTAAAAAAGCATTTTCAGCAATGTTTCTATCCTTTTAACAGGTCAATAACCTTCAAAGACAGGGAGGGATTTACTTCCTACCTTATCCCCCTCACAGTATGCCATTAAAAGACATTTTCTCTGCAAAAAGCCACATGCTACAATAGCACACAGCTGAGGACACCAGAAAGCTCATTTTGGCTTTGCAGCCTGTGATCACACTGTCAGACCTGGGGTCTCAGAGGCAGTGCAAGAGTCAGCCTAGAGCCGAGGTGTCTATTCTTCTTTCTATTTGTAACAATAAACATTCTCTCTCACCCCATGACCATCCCTGGCAGGAATATAGACACCCCCAAACCCTGATCTCACTGTGAATGCCATTGCTGCCTCCTCTGGAAACAATTTTAGCCCAGAACCCAAGATATAAAGAATTCTTACAGATTTTTATGCCCACAGGTCATTTCAATACAGGAGAAAAAAAAAAAACAAAAAAAAGGAGCAACCAGACCAGAGGATTATGCAGAGAGTTCGATACGCAGCCCAGTTCTGGCAGTCTGATAAAATAACCCTCACCTCACTGAGCTGCACTGTCTGTCAAGGTACGCGCTCTATAAACACAGATGCACACTTACTTTGCTATCATCTGAAGCAACACGGCTGAGGGCTGATACCCCTAGGGCAGAGGCAGCAGAAGAGAAGGCATGAGTGCTTCCCATCTCCTTCCATACAAAGTCAGCCAGGTTAGCTCAAACTAATAGCAAAAACTAACCTCTTGTTGCACTGAAACAGATTAAGGAGAGCTCATATGTTCTGTTCCACTGCTTGAACTCTAAACAGCAAGGAACTTTGGGAAGAGTACCATTTCTAACCACTCCAGCTGAAACCAAAGCAGTGCTTCTGCCCACACTACTAGCCCACAGCATACAAGTGACATGTTAACTTTAATATCTTTGACTGAAATTTAAGCCAACATGTTTTGCCTCATGTTCACTGGACGCGAACAGCACACACATGGCCAGTTACTGTGGCTCAGCTGATTTTAGCAGCCCAGTCCTCAAGGTTCACAGGGCAGGAAATCACTGCATGGCATCCACTGCTGCATAGAATTTTTCCTTCTTCCCCCAGCTCCCAGTGAGCTGGTGTCACACTACCAACACAGTGTGGTGACAGCATACCCCAGCCATGACCCTGAGGCAGTGAACAGGACCATTTGGTGCACTGCTGCCCTTAAATCCTACAAAGGGAGGCCCAGGAAGCTCAGGAGCAAGGCAATGCAACCCAGATCAGACCTTGTGCTTGGGGACACACTGTAGCAGGACTTGCTCGGGGTCCTTCTTCCTCTGCAGAGCAATGAAGTTCACCTGATACATACGCAGCCGCTCATAGACTTTCTTGGCAATGCCTCCAATGTAGGTCTTGGTGGTGTACCACAGCCAGTACCTGGCAGACAAGGAATTAAGAAAAAGGAGGGATCCTGCCTAGGAAGAGAAGCCAGCATCACACCCACAAGACTGTAAAAAATGATGGGTGGAGACAAAGTGCTAAGCTGGGCCTGACTTGCAAAGGGAAAAGGGAATAGGTATGGTTAATTGCATGACCCCTCGGTCAGAGTGTGGGAAAAGCAAGGCAGAGGAACATTCCATCTTTTCCTCAGGACTAATCCTGCACTTACCAGGAGAAGTGGGTGACTTCAAACACTGCATAAAGATGGGTGAATTCCAGCGCTACCTGACTGGTAATGTCATCCCAGGTTTGGCCCTCCAGGTCACCATGGAGAAGATGCAGCCTTGACCGATCTAAATTTAGCCCTAAAGACAACAACGATCAAGAGATGCTATATCCAGCAGAAGCCTTTATTCATGGTTTTACAAACCCAGCCACAGTTTTGAAAGATTCACTTTTTAAAAGCACCAAATTAAGGCTCATGGCCTTCTCTTCAGCATCCAGGACTGAACTTTGGTCAAAGAGCAGCAATAAAAGGATGAGGCTACCCCAATGCTTCCAGGATATTCTGGCAGAATATGCAGACTTAAACTTATAGTGTGCTGATTTCCACGAACAGCTTCATTAGACAATTCCCATCACCAGTATCTAGAGTTATTAATTAAGTTCTATCTCTTTCTAAACATACATCCCACAGACTTTTCAATCCTGATGCACTTCAGACATACAAATACCAGGTAGTGTTACAATGAAGGCCAAGCCACACCCAAAAAGATTTTACTTCTTCACAAGAAAGCCAGGAAAGGTCAAAGAAAATAGGAATTAGGAGACACAGGGTACTCAGCATGCAAATAGAGGAATCCCTGGCAAGGCTGAGGCTGTTTATAGCAGTATTCAGAGTGGGAGATGGCTTACTGTATGATTGTACACTTTGAACTGCAGTGGCTTACCACCTGATTCGTGAGCAAGCAATAGAGAAGGCAGACCCCTGGAGGCAGCATCTTCATTACCTGCTTCAAGCTATTCCCAATCATGAATCAAAGCCTTTTTACAAAGCATCTCCTCAGTTGGCAGGAGTGCCTTTCCAACATGTCATACCAAACCCAGCAGCCTAAATACACATGCAGTTCGGCAGAGAAAGCCATTTGCCAAGGCCATTCTCCCAGCTTGTGCTGCTGGTCTGTGAAGCCCAGCACTGGTCTGCTGGACCTGAACTACCTTCAGCTCACACCACCCCGCACCACCACTCACTCAGCAGACATACCTTGCTGTTCCTCCAAGAAAAGCAGCAAGCTTTATTATTAACAGGAGAGGCACACAAAACTCCCAGCTTGCCTCTCATGGTTTTCCACATACGGTGCTTCTCCTTGCCAATTTTGGGAATAAACTGACCTGTGACCCCGGGCGGGAGGGGCAGCTGAATTCTCACTGGCCTGAGAAAATCCACCAGGGAGTCCTGGGAGAGGCAGAGCAGGGGACTGGCTCTGCACCCTGCATCGGCCGTGATTTCCTCTATCTCTTCTGCAGAGACTGGCAGCACCTGGGCATGGAAGACAGCATGGTGAGCGAAGCAGCCAGGCACCCAAATTCCTGCATCACTCACTAGGTTCCCTCAGCACCCAGCGGGCAAATGCTGCTCCTGGGTCAGGGCCCAGTGAGAAATGGAAGCACAGTGAACTTTGGCTGAAGTCTGTTCTAATACTGGTGTCAACCTGGCAAGCTGGGACAGACCGAGGTATTACAATAGCATTTAGCACTATCTAGCAACTCTACAGAACAATTAATTTTAGTGGGGTGGCCTTAGAATTAGATCCACATAAATAATCCTCCCCAGTCTCACTCACTGAGCTGTTCTGCCAGGCTCAGTATGTTTTGCAAGGGAACAAGAGGCAAGATCTCCTTGTATTCCCTTCACACCAGCCACCTGTTGATCTGCCAGAGGGAGCACTGGCAGATCTGCAAGGAGATCCCTTTCCCACACAGGGCAGCTTGGAGCACAGCCCATTTTGCAGGCAGGGAAGCTAAGGCGGAAGGTGATCTGAGATGGGTCAGCCCATGAAGCATCCATGTCAGACACGAATTATCCTAGGGTGGACATCTCACCTTCAGTTCCCCTACTTGGCATGGGACAACAGCTGCAGTAGGGCTTACCAAAGCTTGTTTTTTAAAGCATGAATACCTGCAGCTTGACACTGCGAGTCTCTTCAGTGACTCCAGGAGGAAAGGTCACTTTGATGTTTGGATCCACACTGGAGAAGAGCAATGTCCCCTCTGTTGGCACTTTGCATTCATTTTGCACAAGTCGAGACACAACAAGGAACCAAGAGAAATGAAGGACACTACAGTGAGCCACATGCTTCTGTAACAGAAGACAGGGAAAAAAAGAACACATATAGGCATATAACATAATACAATAAAGGCAGGAAAAAAATGCCAGTAACAGCTGAGCAGATGAAAGCACTAGAACAGGGATGAAGCATGTCAGGCTGCAACTCATCAACTTCAGGAGACACACCTCCATGAGAGAGGAAACCTGGAGCTGAAATCCACTACATTTTATAGCAGCTGGTCAAAACACAGCTCACGAGATCTTTCAAACGGGCTCACTCTTGGCTGGGCAAAACCAAAGAGGGGAACAGGAACAACGTGTGTCACTGGTCATTCTGATCTGCTTACCTTTGATTTTCTCTTCTGCTCCACTCTTGTTCTCAGATCACTCCAGCTCTGCCCACTGAAGGTCCGAACTACCACCTCACGCTGGTGAAGGGTTTGAGGGGAGGCATATGGCAGCCAGATCTGCACCTCCTGGCAAAAAAGGATTCCCGTGAGACACCAATAGAAAGGACAAAACCAAGCCTAGCTCTGCTCTGTGGCTTCCTGTGCAGACAAGAAGGGGGAGGGTGAAGCACAGCTTGTATGCAGGGAGTGGAGGAGGAGATAGGAACCTGCTCTGCCCTGCAGCCTCCAGGGAGGTGACAGGAGATGTCAGGTCTGCTATGTAGTGTAATGGCAGGAAAAGTTCAGCAGCTTGTGAGCAGAAAGGGCAAAGCAACTTTTGCAGTGAGTTGCTGTCAGCCATGATGGGGCTGGTGGTATAAGTACTCACCAGCCTGAACGAAAACCACAGAGTCAGACTTTTAGGGAAGGATGTGAACCATTCTCCTTGCAGGCTAAGGCCAAATGCTGGAACAGTACTTATCCTCTGGCACAGGAGGAGGGTTGTGAGTGAGGAAGGTTATAGCTCAGCTCAAGCAGGAGCAGTGGGGAAGGCAAAGGAGCCAAACCAACACAGTGCCAGAGAAGCTGGCCGTGTCCTTTCTGAGTCTTTGCAGTGGGGCTTCTTTGAAAGGCAGTTCTGCAGCTACTTAAAAGCAGCAGTGATGGGGGTAGCTGTCTCAAAACTCCCAACACTCTCTCAGAAGACTCTGCTGAGCTACTGCAGAGGCACATTGATCAGGAGGTGGCCTGGATGTGTCCTCACCTGCTGGAATTCAACTCCATGAGGCTGCAGCTCCAGGACTGTACTTAGCAGGACATCATGGTGCCTCAGCTTTACCCACTGAGGATCCGGTGCGAGGGTTCGGAAGTAGATCCGCAGAGGGTCAGAGGCAGTCCCCGGTGGAAAGTAGAAATGGATGCCACAGGCCAGGACCACTTTGCAGCCTTCAGAGGTGACAGTAAAGCTTCCAGAAGAAATGCATGTATGTGTGACACCGTGCAATGACTTCAGCCCTCCAAAAATCAACAGCAGAATCTCCTACCTTGTGTTTGACTGGCCTACTGAGGCCATAAGCTCTTATACACACGTGCAATACCCACCATGCACCAATCTTGGCTGGGACCTTGTTACACCACTGTAATATAAACTCTTAATAACAGAGGCTTACCTGTCCTCTCCTGATGCAAGGAAGAGTCTTCGTAGCCCTCCAGCACTGGGTTCATCTGCAGCAATAAGAAGATTTGGGTAGGAGGAGGAGACAGAGGTTACTTAAACCAGGGTAGACAAGAAAGGCTGAACTCGCATTTCAGTTTTGGCTTAATCCTAATCTGACAGAAGTTGCTAACAGAACCCTTCTCACACTGCAGCAGGCTTCAGGTCAAGCAGCAGCAGGAGGATGGGAAGAGGCCTAGGGGTCCCAAGACACACTGGAAATGCTGACTGTCCCCCAGGAAAACTCAGAAGCAGGGGGAATTAGAAAATATTTCAATCATCTACCAACCTTGCAGCTCTCAGGGCCATGTTTCATTGCCTGGGGCCACCCCTGGGAATCAGCGCTTGCTCTTCTGAACGTTAGCACTATTGGGAAACCCTGCTCAGATTCCTGCTCATTCATCACCTTCATTTTGGACAAAGAGCTGCTCCTCTGCAGCCTGGGAACCACAGGAAAGCAGGATGTAACTGCACAGCAGAATGACGTCTTATTGCTCTCTGTGCTTCTAGTATAAGCCACCACAGCCTTAGGGCCATGGAGCAAGTCCAAGAACTGGTGCTCACCTCTGCTAAAAAGGCTGGACCCCTTTTAGGGGCCTCTCCTGATCCGTTTCCTGTGAATCCCATTTTCACTTCCACTATAAAACCTTTCCTAGCAAGGCCAATTCCAGGGACCACTGAGCCCTTTGGATGGGCCTTGGGCTCATAAAAACAGAACTAGTACTGTCTGTATCTTTACAATGTAATAATTATTCCAGACAAATAAATACTGATCTGATTCCCCCCTGCTTGTCTTCTCTAATCCAAACCCATCCACACCATGCTGGGCTGAGTGAGGGAACAGCTGGGCAGAACCCACAGGAACAGAAGCCTTGCAATTACCAGCCTGCGGGGATGGCTCAGCTTCTCCTAAGGGATTGCCTTGGAGGCGCACGAATGGCGAGGTCTGGATCTCGGGAGGGACAGTACGGAGGCAATTGTTCTGCAGATCAAGTCTGGACAAGTTGGGCAGGCTGGCAAGCGAGGCAGGGACTGTCACCAGGAGATTGCTGTGGAGATGCAGCCGCCGCAGAGACTTCAAATTGGCTGCAGGTTAGAACAAGAAGTGACCCCCCAACCATGCTGTTAATTGCATTGCACATCAGCTCTAACACCCCTGCCACTCTCCTCATCACGTGTACACACACACATGATAAGGCAAAAGCACAAGAGCCCAATATCTCTTTAGCTCACAAAATAAAGGGGTCCAGGGAATTAGCTGAGAGGCAACGCAGCCTCCTCTGTCCTCTGCTTTTCAGCACCCAGCTATGAGTATGGACGTAAGATGCTTCTGTAACAGCATTAATGACAACCCTGGGCACAAAGTAATACAGGACCCAAGAGCCAGGAAGCTGGGCAGCAGAAGTCAGAGCCTGGTTCCGTGGATTGGTCCACACTGGACAGTACGATTTCAAGCCCAGATTTGCATCCTATTAAACCCCAGATCTTCTGTTTCCAGTCCTGGGTGCTACCCAAAACCAGCCTGGCAAGATCCTCAGCTATTGTAAATTGTATTGAAATCTTAGCAGTCTTGCTGATCCACAGAAGCAGAAAGCGTGATCCAGAGAGTCGTTAATGCTCAAAGAGACTGACTGAACCAAGCATGTTTCTTCTGGATATCCCTTCCATTTGGCTCTAACGTAACAGATGGTTTGTGCTAATAACTCTGGGGACAGAGACCAAGGGCCTTAGGGGTCCTAGACTACACCAAAATCTCGGCAACCCCTTGTCCTTCTTTTCCCCTAGAAAATACTTACCTAAGGAGTCTGGGATGCTCGATAAGCGATTGCCAGAGAGATCCAGCTCTGTGCAGTTGCGGAGATTCCCAACTTCTTCTGGGAGGAATTCCAAAGCATTTTCTGAGAGATCCAGGTCCTGCAGCACTGCCAGCTCCCCAATGCTCTGAGGTAAGTCCTTCAGCTGATTTTTCATAGCAGAGAAGAAAGTCAGCTTGCTCAGAGAGCCAAAGTCCTCAGGGAGTGCCACCAGGCTGTTGTGGCTCACCAAGAGCATGCGGAGGCTGGGGAGATGCAGGATGCAGCTGGGCAAGGTGGAGAGGCTGTTGAAGCTGATATCCAAGTGGGTGAGACACCTCAGGTTCCCAACATCTGGTGGCAAGCTTGTTAGGGAGCCATACTGACATGAACCAAACTCATCCCTGGCATGGCCACCTGGGTGTGGAGAGAAGTGGAGGAAGAGGTCAATATGCTACAGGGATACCTCACCAGTCTCACGTGAGACTCCTTAGCACAGAGACCCAGAAGATGGGGCGTTACTGATCACAATAAGCAGCACTGATTACAAAGTACTCATAGAGAAGTGGGGTTTCTGCTCCTTGCCTCAGTTTCCTGATCAGTGAAAGGGGTATAATGGTGAAGATCTGTTATGAAACCAAGAGATGCCACAGTCAACCAGTAGAGCTCTGCTAAACACATCTGGAGTTGAAGCTCATAAAGAGCCAGGCCACTCCACACATCTACCACCCTTCAGCAGGGTGGCCCATACCCCTCCAAGCCTCCCACTCTCCCTCCCCACCTCTTTCCCACCAGCACCAGTGGCCAACACACAATACTTTATGGACTAAGGAGACATTCCTCACCATCCAGGCTTTGCCCATGCTGTTGAGGGATGAACAGCCCTGAGGACTGAGATCTGCCCTTGTGAGACTGGAGAGCAGACATGAGGAAAGCAGTGAAAATGTGGAAAAAAAATTCAGGTAATTCAGTATTGTGTAGGCCAGACAGCACAGAGAGGGAAGGATGCAAGTCCCCCACCCCAGCTTATGACACTTAAACTGGAGAAGGGCTGCACCCACTGAAAATAAGTTGAGCAAACAAAAGGAAAATTCCAAAACTCTCCATTTCTTCATCGTTTCCTACTCTCCCTCCACTGTTGTCTATTTGTATACACATACAGCAGCAGGCGCCAAAGATTTTTTATACTGCATAATGGCAAAAAATAAAAACAATCAAACCAACAGACACATGGCACTTTGTACATAAGAAAATCTTAGCAAACTATTTTACAGCATTTCAGGAAGCTCAGGTTGTGTGTACATCTCATAAAACAAGCCTGATAAAAGGTACTGCCCTTATCGTCACATTGCTAAAGGGGGAAAAGACGAATGAAATTATTCACATGGGAAATCTGTTGCGGATACAGAAGCAAACCTCAATCTTTTCAGTTTTCAGCTAGAACCCTGAATTCTGGGCACAAACTCCCCCTTTTTCTCTCATTTCTTTTTAAAATTCCACCTCCCAAAGAGCAAGTGATTCAGTCTGATACAGAAATTATACCATTTGTACTGAGATCCTCCTACAATAAAGAGATGAGAAAGTCAAAGAATGATCTAATATTTATAGGTCTAACAGTTACTACAGCTTGCCAAATTACATGCACACCCTGAGTCATACTTGTGATAAAATGTTGAGCAGCCTCTTCTGGTCTGTCTTGAACTCTGGTAAACCTGCGCTCACTGATGCTAAGCAAGGATTGATTCAGATGGAAACGCAGCAAAGACAGGTCATTATACCCCCAAAAATGAAAGAGGGGCTGAACATTTACCAAAAATCCAACACCTTCCAATAACCCTGTCCTTGCAGAGCTGTGCAAAAAATGCTCTTCTTCTAGAGGATGGCTAAAGAAAATGTTGCAGCATGAACCAAACCAGACTCCAAAAACCTGTCCCTAGGTGGTTGTAGAAACAAAGGAAGGAAGTAAGAGTCTAGAAGCTGTATCTTGCTGAAATCTGCATGCAGCTCTGAGCAAGGCTAAGAACCAAAGCTGTAGTAAGGGGCACTAGAACAAAACAATTCCAAGGGCAGTTTGTCCTACAGGTGTGGAGAGAAGGATAAAAAGAAGACCTGAGCCTAGAAAAGTTGGATGGTGACGGGCCCAGGAATTTACCTTTGAGCACCAGGGATTTCAGGTGCTTCAGATGAGGAAGGATGCCCAGCGTGGTGCCAAGGAGGTGATCGTTGCTGCTGAGCCGGAGGAACTCCACCTGGACCACCTCTCCCCGTCGCCCCTCGAACAGTTGGAGGAACCGGTGGCAGCCGTCAGGATAAACATCCAGGTTCAGCCTGTTGTCTGCAAGGCAGGAGCCAGCAAGCACAGGAGCCCCCGAAGCCCCCTCCCCGCACTTGTCCCCAAGCCCCTGCAGCTCTGCCATCTTCTGCGTCTTGTCGACAGGGTCCGGACATGCTCTGACTTGCCAGGCAGGCAGGCACCAGCAGCACCACGAGGCAGCTGGGATGAGGAGGAGGAGGAAAGATGGCTCTGAAAGAGAACACAAGTGAATGATGAAGGCCTCCTGCCCCAGCCCAGAGTGGCTGGAAACAGTTTATAATCACAGCAAGAGGGCAGGAGGGATTACAAGTGTGTTACTGAAAGCTTTGTGGGCAGAAAGCACAGAAATGCAGGGTGACGGATGCCACGGAGGCTTCTCCTCCTAGGGAAAACCTCTGAGTTTTCCCTGCCAACATTTTGCCAGGGAATGGAGCAATTACCCACCATCAGAATAAACAGCAATATTAACTATAAAAGATATAAGTGTAAATGCCTATGCCTTATGCAGATTTCAAAGTGCCTTAGTGGGAAGCTTTATAAGTGGAGGAAAAAACCGGGGCAGGGAGAGCTGAGCCAGGAGCAGAGCTCAGAGGCTGCTCACAGGCTGCGATGGGTCCTCATCAAACCCGGTTGTGAAACCAGGTGCCAACGGGATAAAAGTGAGCGTAGATGAAAATGGGCAAAGGGCAGCAGAGCAAACGTGGCAGGGCCAGGGAGGGGGTTAGAAAAGGCACGTCTGTGGCACAGGAGCACTGGACTGCACAGTGGGACTGGGGGTCTTCCAGATGTGCCTCCACAGAGATGCTTTAAAACAGAAAACCGGGCACGAAGCCATGGCCGGCTAGTTACCAGCTAGTCCTTGTTTCCTCCCCTCACAGCACCCTTCACGGATAAAGAGAAAGGGGAAAAGCAGATCACATAGTGCATGCTAAGAAGGATTTAAACCTAAAGGAGCAGAGGTATGAAATTTGAACAAATTACTTATTCCTCTGCCTTCTTAGTTTGAAGAAGCCTTCATCCACCTAGGACTTTCAAAATCAGCCACTATCATCATAGCACACTGGTAGTGCAAAGATGAGCAGAGGCACCACGTTTGTTTTCATATCGGTAGTCACATTCTTCCAAGTTGCCCGTTTCCTGCTCTTTCCACTTCCTTTATCTTTTGCAACTCCTCCTGAGACTGGCAATTAAACTAGCTTATGGTGTGAATATCAGGAGTTCTTTTTAAACCCTGCCATGGATCAAATAGGTGAATAGAAGTTTCTTTTGAGTGAGTGATGAACTACAAAAAACTTGTAACGGCTTAAATGTCCGAGGCCAGCAGAAGCAAGCTAATGCCCCTGCAACTCCCTGAGGAGCAGTGCTTTTTACTGCTAACCTGTGGGACATGGCAGCACTGTTCCCAAGGCACAGTGTGGGGGGGAGGCGTCACACCTGGCTCCCTGAAAGAGCAGAAACCTTACAGACACATAAGGACAGGAAGAAAAGGTAAATGAAAACTGCTGCTTCAGTAAAAAGGTATTTCTTACAAAAAAGCTGTACACAACATATACACAGCTCTCTTACAGATATGCATAAGCAAAAAGACCATCTGCTATAGCTTTGTAAAGCTATTGATGATGAAGCAACCAGCGGGCAGCTCTGAACTGGCCAGGCTGGAGAGGCTCGGAGACCACAAATGCAGCCTAAGGCCTGCGTACAGGACACGGGCAGGCACCCTTGTGCACAGGCACACACACGTGCACATACACACACATGTGCACGTGCACACACACACACACACACTCACACCAGGCTGTCCTCACCTGCCCTGCCGCCAGCTCCTGCAGCCCCAGGCCCCCATTACCCCACACCCCACAGGGCCCCCGAGCCGAGGTGCAGCCCCCAGGGACCATCCCCCGCAGGACCTATGGCCGAGCAGCCAGGCCACACACACGGTGCCCCGCTGAGCACGGCCACGCTTGTCTCACCCCCTCCGTACCCGGTCCCTGGCAGACAAAACCCGGGTCCCAAAAGCCCAGCTGTGGTCGGTTTGGTTCAGCTCAGCCCAGCACAGCTTGGCTCAGCTCAGGCACTTCCTGCAAAGTTTGCAGGCGAGTTGCGCTGCCGGGGCGGGACAAGCCGGAGGAGGTGCCAGATGCAGCAGGCGGCTCTGAGGAACCAGGCCCAGGCATCCTGCTGTCAAGAAAATGTCACAAAATTAGGTTTTCCTAACACTGCCACAGCCTCGGCACCCCGGCTGGTCCCGGTGCAGCTCCCCTGGCCTCAAATGTGAGCTCAGGCTGCAGGGAACAGGAGGCATGGCCAGCTCCTGGTATTGTGCTCGTTCGCTTCAAATTCAGCGATAGAAACGTAGCGGGAGTGGGGGCTGCAAGCCTGGAAGGGCACAGGGCTAGGTGCTGCAGAGCCAGTCCTCGGTCCACCCAGAGCCATGGGGCTCTGCCACTGCTGGGCCTTTGCTGCCCTGCGCGCTCCAGGAGGGCACCTGCCTTCCGCTAGCTGTCTGGCAGCGAGGGATGCCATTTGGTCTAACACTGCGTCCTGGTGAGGCCCCACAGCATTTGTGCTGCTCTCCATTTCGCTCAGAGGGGCAAAGCCGGGTTTTTCTGTAACGGTGAGTTTCCAGCTGGTGCCTTGATACCGTGGCAGAGCACTGCTGCCATGTAAATGCCTTGGGAGAAGTTCCCCGTGCTCAAAGCTGAACACAAGCTGCACAGCACAGTGAGGGCAATCTCTCTTCCCACAGGGAGTAAGCACTAACTGCTGACCACTTCTCTGAAGCACTTCCTCAATTATAAAACTGGGAGCCTGGTTGTTCTCTGGCAGCACCAGAGTTACCAGAGAAGTGGAGAGTGCTCTCACCTGCACAGGGGGTTTCTAGGGAGCCTCCAGGGTGACAAGCTAGGGTCAGGCAAAGCCTTCTCACAGCCCTGCTGCTGCAGCGGTTCTGGTTTATTTGGGTCCAGTGCATTTTGGCACAATATTAACTTTCCACTTTTATTCATTTCCCCTATCCGGAAAGAAATCAAGCAACCCAAGCACAGGCGGTAACTCTCGTAATCTCACGGCAAGACCTTACAGCAGGACTACTAACTCCCGGCCTCCCTGGAACAAGAGGGCAGGCGGCCCGCTCCCTCCTGCGGAGAGCTTTTCCTCAGCGGAGGGGCCTGCCCTTCCCGGGAGGCCATGGCCGCGCCCACCCCGCCAGGGCAGGGCAGGGCAGGGCGGCTGGCGTCGCCCGGTCCGCGCGGGTGCCGCAATCTGGCTGGGAAAAAAACCAAACTGAAGACAGAAAATTAGTTGCTGAGGCAGATGCCCCCGCATCGCGGAACGCGCCGGACGTGCCCACTCTGCGCATGGGCCGCTGCCGGTGAGGAGGAGGAGGCGGCAAAGCCCGCGGCTGCCTATTGGGCTGCCCGCTCCCTGCCGGCCTGGCCCAATGGCAGCGCGCGTTGTTGAAGCGTGATGGGAAGAAGGCGTTGCCGAGGCACCCCCCCTTCCCTTTCGCCGCCGGGGTGCCGTCACGAGCGCACGTTCCAGGCCCGTCTCCCCCGCCGTCGCCTCCTCCTCCTCCCAAGTAAGCGCGCGGCGGTCCCGTCCCCCCCATTCCCTGCGGGAACGGTCGCTCCCGGCCCACCCGTTCCAGCCCGCGGCTGCCAGCGAGACTTGGGCGAGACCACTTAGGGCGGGCGGGGGGGAAATGGCGGCCATGTGCTCTCCCGGCCCGGGCCTGGGGCAGGGCCCGCGGAGGGACGGGACAGGCGTAGGCGAGCGCCGCGGGGATCCCGGCCGGGGATGCCGGCCGGGGCGGGGAGAAGAGGCGTTCGGGAGGCCGCGGTGTCGCTTTCCTTCGGAGAGGCGTGCAGTGCCGTCAGTGTTAGGCCGGGCCGGCTGCTCGGGCCTTGGGGCAGCCGCAAAGCCGCGGCGGCCGGCGCGGGGCGGGAGCCGCCGCGGCTTTGCGGCGTTTGATGGGCTGCCTTGTGCGGGGCCCCGTGCCGGCAGGAGACCGGTACCCGGCTTGGCGTGGCGTGGGTTTATGTTTAAATTTCGAGCAAAACAGTTGTGGCCGGGAGGGTGAGGCTTGCTTCCCCCAGCGAGGAGGTGAACCTGCTCCGGACGCGGAACGGGGCCACCGGCACTGAAGACCCAGCTGTCTCGTTTTGCAGGATGCGTTACGTCGCAGCTTACCTTCTAGCGGTCCTGGGTGGCAACGAGTCTCCCACGTCAAAGGACTTGAAAAAGATCCTCGACAGCGTCGGCATCGAGACGGACGATGAACGCATGAACAAGGTGGCATTGCCTCTTAATTCCAGGTGGTCGTGTCCCAGTCAGCGTCAGACGTGGGAGCCATTTTCTTGGCTTCAGTGTTTCTTTGGTTGCCTTGCTGTTGATCTAGTCTTACTTTGTTCAGGTGTTCGCTGATCATTACACGTGTGATTTCTAAAATGCTGCTTAACCAGTCAGAACTATTTTTACAACGGTTTTGTATAAGTCAGGCTTTCTTATTGAACACCTGTCCTCTGCAAAGATCTGTGTCAGTTGTTGCTGACTTCTGACTGTTCAATCTAATAATTTTCAGTGGGATGGTGGCAGTGGATAAGTATGTGTTGAAAATGAGTTCTGTTCTGACATAATGTATAGTTTGCAATTAATGTTTAATTTTGGAAATTAATGCTGAAATGGTTGTGTTGGAAAAAGCTTTTTTGGAAGAGAGTATCCTAATTAGAATGTTTCTGGTGATATAATAGACTTTCAGCCTTGTGGACTTAAAAATAAATGGCCATAAAAAACCCCCCCACAACTAAAAAATGGTCTTATCACCTGCCCCATACCTGTATGCGGAGTGTTTCCAGAGAAGTGGAGGAAAAAGCAAGTTGCTTTTGCAGCTGGAGACAGTTTTACCACAGGCCCAACCAAACAATGGGTTGACTGAGCTGACAGCATCCTTGTTATGGTTTGGGATGTTGGTTTGAACTCATGGTGCTCCTGTTTAAATGCCAGGTCTTTCAGCTTTAGCTTGTTTACATTTCTTTAATGCCTTCATAAATTAGTTGTTTTCTCTGATCTTCCAATATCCAGAAAGCTTCTCTGGAATTTGTTTTGGTCATGATTAATTAATCCTTTTCTGTTTGCATTGGCTGTATATTAGGCCAGTGTAAATCTAGTGAAGTCTTAAAATCACTTTCCTTCTGGATGAAGCAAGCACACAGGCACAGCATGTCACAGATGGCATGCTCTGTGTAAGCAGGAGGTGCCTGTTGAAAAGCTCTTGGTTAGAGTCCTTTGGCTGTGGCAGCTCAGCAGTGTTCAGCACGCTGACTCCTGGTAGCAGAGACTCATCAGTAAGGTCTGTAGCTTTCTTTTTTTTTTTTTTTTTTTTTTTTTTTGTTTAAGTGCTTGCTTGCTTTGGCAATTTTTGGTTTTGTGTTTTTCTTTCCTCATCCCGGGTTATACAACAATGGTAGTAAAATTGAAGTTGGGACCCTCTGTTCCAGTACAAGGATACGATAGCCAGCTTGGCTGTAACATTTGGTAACGCTAGGAACAGGACCCTGTGGTTTTTGGTCAAGGGCCCAGTGCTTCAGAGCCTCCCCGTGGGGATTGAGCGAGATACGTTAACAGTCCCTCAGTGACTAACAGACCATTAGTGGGGCTTCCTAATTGGCTCCACAACATCTGTGCATCCTTCTTTCTGCAAGTTCCTTGGATTTATTATGAATTTATTGTAACAAATTTCATGAAAAAGCTTTCACAGAAAAGTATAAAAGACTTAGCTGAAGTTTTCATTTCAATGTCCTGTTCCTTCCACTGAGAAATAAGGAATGTTGGGGCTGTATAAGCAGCAGGATGGAGGTATTGCACATAATGATTAGTCAGTACTTGTTTAAATGTAGCTTATACTGATGGAGTTCTGAAACTATTAACATTCTAAACTTAATTTACACAGGTTATTAGTGAGCTGAATGGAAAAAACATCGAGGATGTCATTGCTCAGGGTAGGTACAGTCTCTGAGTGTCACAGATAATTGCCTCTACTACTTTGGTAACTTAGACCTGAGAGTGTAGAATTGCAGCCAATTCCCTGATTTATTCATCAGTTTAGCTTTGCAGTTGATTCCATGCTGGATCTTGGCTGAAATGACTGAAATCCGGGTCCATTCTAATTCCCTGCAGGTCAGTGCCAGTACCTGCTGGGTTTCGCTTGTGGACCACATTAAACCGGAAGAGCATGTATGAGCTTACTGGTAGTCTGCTCATGATGTAGTTTTCTGGACATGTTGATCAGAGAAAGAATTAGCTGTCCTCCAAGTTTTCTGGGAGACTTTTTTCTTTAAGTGTCAGTTCACATTAAGGGTACAGTTACACCCTCTGCCATTAATACAAGCCCCTCCAATACACATCTCTTCTAGAGCTCCTTGAGTCTGGCATTTCCTTTTCTCTCAGATAGGACTCTGAGTGCAGACTTCTGTAGAAGCTTGTGCTCTTACCTGCTGCCTCTTACCAAAGCTGGAACTTTAACATTAACTGACTGCGTCATAGGGCTGAAATAAAGCAGAGCTGAGGTAGCGCAAAAAAGTTTCTGATTAATTTCTATTTTTTTTTGCAAGTGTGTAGGCACAAGGGAACTTTTAGGCATACATTTGCTTAAAGGTTGCCAGGACTTTGCCTGGCCTTGCTGTTATGAGCAGTAACTGGACATTTCTATCCATGTAGTCTGAAGACCTAAGAGAGCCATTATGCATGTGCTTACAACACACTTACGCCATCTCTTTCTGTAATACTTTTTCTTTAAATAAATTGTTTCCTAGAACATACTGACATGCATATGAAACATGTTTGTTTACTTGGCTAGTTTATTAGAGCTTGAAGTAACAGGGAATTATTTAGAAACTGATTCCCAGAAATTGGAATACAGGCAAACATACTGTGTACACGACCTCTGAATGCCATGGGAGCCTTGGTATGTGAAAAGCAGATGCCAGAGAACTAGCTAGCTTTCCAAAGATGAGCATAAATCAGAAGTCAGTTTGCTAATCTCAAAGGAGATGCAATAGGGTTCACAGGGTGCTGGAGAATTTGTTTAAAATGCTGTACTCTTTGCCACAAATACATCTTTTCCCCCCACCCCCTTTTCTCCTGTAACTGTGATCCAGGCATGCCCTCACAGTTCTTTACACCATTAAAAAAAAAAGCAGGGTGTGGGGGGGGAAGCCAGTGCTGCCTATATGTTATTTTTGAGGTATATTGAAATTATCAATTTCTGGGCTATTGTGCTGTATTCAGGAAACATATGGGTTTTCTGTATGTGTAAAATTGGATGTGTTTGCCACTTTTTATATGAGAGTTTTGGAAAAAAAAATGGGGACTGTGTACAGAAGAAAACTTAATAGTAATGTGCTGTCAGTGTTCTCAGGATAAGTCTTTGTGAATCTTAAACTCTGAGGTTTTTTTCACAGAAGAGATTATACTTTCTTGTCATGGGTGCAGCCTCTTGTTCCTTTCAGCTAATAGTGACAGGCTCAGTCCATGAAACATAGTATCTGTTTTTTTCTGCACTCTCATTTCTCTTCCTTTTCATCTTAGCTCTGTGCCGGCCATGAGCATTAAAATACTTTCTCTTCTGTCCCACTCAGGTAATGGAAAACTGGCCAGCATGCCGGCTGGGGGAGCTGTGGCCGTCTCTGCTGGGGGGGGCTCTGCCGCTCCTGCTGCAGCTGCTGCCCCTGCTGCCGGTAAGTATGGGTGGAGAGGCATTGTTACAGGGCAGCTCTGTTTTTCTCTATTAAAATCTTAAAAATTGAGTCCAAATTTCAAGGCTTTTCTACTTTGGCAGTTCACTATGTGATTGAAGTGTAAACTGAATGGTTACTTTTCCTTTGGGCAATCAGAAGCATTTGCTCTTTATCCACCTTAAGATTGGTCTGGCTTAGAACTGAGAGTCAGACAGACTTCACTGTGTAAAGCACATCCCTTCAATAGCAGTGTCTGTGTCTCCTTGCTGTTTATATTTGGCTATTGAAAGGGAATGAGATGAACCATGGAGGCTGAAATACCAATAATATGGAAGCTGGGAACACCAAAACATGTATCTTGAAGATCTGTGGTGCAAAAAATGTAAATACTGACCATTGGCTTGGTCTTTTTTTTTTTTTTCTTTTTTTTTTTCCTTCAGCTGAGGAGAAGAAAGAAGAGAAGAAGGAGGAGTCTGAAGAATCTGACGATGACATGGGATTCGGCCTCTTTGATTAATTATTTGTTATAGAGAAATTAAAATTCTTTGTTTTAAATGTTTTTTGAGTTTATTATTATAACCATGCAAGTGCTGTTGGATTCAAATCCGACAGCTGTTCTTAAAATAGCTCTGAGAAAGCTTTGATTTTTATCTCTGAAACTGGTATGTGAATTTTATGACAAGCTGTGGGACTGAACTCTCTTACAGGAATTAGGAAATGGCTAAGCTATGTGAACCTGGATGCTTGTTTTGACACTGCTGTTTCTTAAACAATATGTGGAAGCTGAATCTACCTGATGTTAAGTTCACCTTCTCCATACTATTTTGCCATCCCAGTTACTCAGGAAAGAGTCCCATCTATTCAGCAATGAAAGGACTTTATTTTTCAGGATCTGTTTAATCAATTCCAAAACATGTGAAATTGAATGGACAGCAGGTCTGAATTAGTCCAGAAACATTGTCATTTCAGAGGCAGTTACAGCAATTAGTTTTTGTAAATATCTAAAAGCACTGATTTCACTGCTGTGTCAGATTTCCAAGATCTAGGGACAACACGAATAAAATGCTTGACTATGCTTGGATTTCGTGTTACATCCGTATGCTTAACATAGAATCTGTAACAAAAAAAAGACTGCATCCTGTTCTTCATGGGACACTGAGATCATGCAAAGGTGCTCTTCATACTGAATGGCTGTTCTGGGGGTATCTGAACCGATAGGATGTGAATCACCTTGATCTGAACAAAAAGAAACTATTTTATGAGGAGAATGGTATTTTGGGAGAACTGAAACTGATCTCTGGTGTGCCCAGAAGAACATATCAACTTGGGAGGACAGGAAATTTTGCTTTTATAAAGTGTCTTCTGCTAGGAGGTGGTTCTGGAAGGCAACTTACCCTGACTTCTGCAGCAGTCCTGGCTGTCGCCATAAGTAGGTAGAGTACAAGTAGCACATGTGATGATCTTCCCATGCCAAGTCTCCACAGGCACTGTCAAAAAGAGGTGTCCTGGAGCAGTCTATACTGTGAAGCTTTTCTAACATAGTTATCTGGGGGAGGGGGGGGAAGTGCTAGCTGATACAGCTATGTTGGTTATGCGTCACTGGACAAGGCATGGCAAGTACTTCTGAGAGGAGAAGGGTGAAATCCAAGTAGGAAAAACTTTTATCTCCCTGTGGTGTACCAAGAGAAAACACCCATTACTTCACAGCAGCCAAGGGAGCAAGCAGTTGAAAGTTAGATCCTCGGACCTCAAAATTACTGTGATTTGAGCAACTAACCCTTGCTGCCCTTCTGTGCCTGCTGCAAGAAAGTTATGGGAGGTAACAGTGCCAACACCTTTCATCTACTTTGTCTCTTAAGTCCTAGCATGGTGATCTTTGTGGTAGTAATGAAAACTGCTCATGTTCACTCTAGTTCTCTGTCAAGACTTGTAATGGCTGTGGTTTGGCACTGGAAGGGGTGCAGGTATACTTGTGTTTCTTTCCTTGGTGATTTCTCCATTTCAGATGACTGAAAAAGAGTGATTCTTGGATGTGGTTTTACTGAGAGGTAACTCCTGCCACCCTGCAATATTGCCTTGCTTGGCTGCTGCAAGAGCCAAGTCAGTGTTTACACAGGAAGGAACTGCTCTGTCACACCACTCAGCAGGGTTTTTCCATGCATGAAGGAATTTGTGCACTGAGCTATTCCATGAGTTTTGCTGTGCCCAGGCCTGTGGGATGAGACTGAAACCTGTGGTGCCAGCTGTTGGCTGCTGTGATGAGGGGAGGACTACTACTTTCTCCCCCTTATTTATCTCTGTCTTCTGCCATGACCTGTTAAACCTTGAGTTATGGACCTGATCCTGTGTTGGGTGTCCTCCTGTCACCTTTAAATTCCTTCCTGAAAGTGCATCATTTTGATGAAAACTGTTGCTCAATCTGCTTTGCGAAAGAGGACAGCTCCTTTGGTAAACTGTTTAGAGAAGAAACTTTTGGGGGCAGCTCTTGGAGAAAGCACTGAAAATACAGCATTTGTTACACTGCCACAGGGAGCCAATGTATTCTACATAACCACCCTGTGTAGGTATTCCTTGTGAAGGTCAGTAGACAGGTCTACTCCAAGATTTCACACACATTTTACAGAATTTGCTAAAACCTCTGCACGGTGAATGTTTCTTCGAATGCAAAATCAAAGCATTTTAAGCTTTCTTCCCCTGTACCTATTTATGAAACAGTTGTCACCTGGTGGCTTTGTATATGAGCAGTGATGTGCCTGGAAGACTATTGCAGACTTGTTTGGTGCTCTGGATGGAGCTCACCACTCTGTTCTGCTGATCTCAATGAGCTTTAGGTATGAAGGAGTTGGGATCCCTGCTCCTGCTCTGTGGACACTCTTCTGAATTTTCCGGTGTCACTGATGCCTTTTCAGACTGGGCAATGATTTCCAAAGGCAAGGGTAGCAGTGGGGTGGATGTGTTGTATTCCATGATGCTCTCAGAGAAAACTAGCGCCTGCAAACACTTGGAGTGGTGGCCTAGTCTGTCCCCTTGCAGAATCAATTTTAGCTAGAACAGGTTTTTCCTGATTTCATAAAGAAAGGCTCAAAGGCATTGAAGGGAAAGGAAAGGATAGCCTTGTGCTTGGAGATTACACTGGTAACTGATCATTACTAAATTGATGGTAGGGCAGAGTGATTTAGTCATAGGCTTGACATTGAAACACGTGAGCTTTCCTCACTGGGAAATGCTGTGCCATCTCAAATCAGCTCTGACTGAAAATCATTCCTTACAAACACCATGGGGCAGGGAGAGTGACATCTTTGCTACTTGGAAAGCGGGGAGAATGTCCTGGACACTACTGGAAAGTAATAAGCAATGGGTCCCTTGGGGCCACTGTCAAATTAACTGGTTTCACTCTTACTACTAAGGCCCAGTTTTGCAAGCCGCTACATGCTTGTACTCAGTTGGTTTTACTTATGTGGGGCAGAGACATCTGTAGTAGCTTTCCTAGAAGGAAAATTCAGTCCCAAGAGAGCAGGACAAGGGGACTGCTCCATTGCCTAAGGAGATGCTCCTATGAAGCAAGTCTCAAGTCTTTGACAAAGAATTATCCGATATATGCAAACATCACAGGTAAGAAAAAGACATCACAGTCAGGCTTTGCAGTGATGTTAATGGCACTCGTGTTGGGCTTCATGACCTGTGCCCCAGTCTTGCTGACTACAGGCCTCAATACTAGAGTAACATGCTGAAGACAACAGTGTAACAGGCTGCTGCTCAGCTTCCCTTTAAAATTAATTCCCATTGGCCATCAACAACCGAGGTCTTACCTGAAAAAACAAACAGAGGTTGTTTGCTTGTATGTTATTATCTCATATGTACTAACTGCTCACCATTCATTAGACTGGAAAACAAATGCAACAAAGGGAGATTGCATGAGAAGCTGTCTCGGTGGCATCACAACATGCAAGGGCACAAATGAACTTGCAGTATTCTGACAGGACTTTGATACACATGAAAAGCTGCCATGTAAATCTTGCTGACCTCGTTTACTGCAGGATTATGAGCAATTGCAGAATTATGGCAGTGCTTTCTTATTGAGAAGAAAAAGATTAGTTTGGGGGGATAATTTATTTTTGAGAAAAACACAGTTGTTTGTCAGCCTGTTAGTGCCAGTACCCAGGCGGCATTCTGCAAGAGATTACTGTTCACATGGTTTATTTCATTAACCTGTTTCAACAGGGCAGCATTAACTTCCTCAAACAGGTAACTTTGAGGGTCAAGGCAGAGTGATATAAACAACTCAGGATGAGCTTGCTGTTGAGAAATCAAGTGAAACTAACCCCAGCATTGTCACAGCATTGTTGTTTCTATTTTCCAGACATAGTAGGAACCTTAAAGTTTGTGAAATGCTGAAAAAAGAGGAAGTAGTGTTGGCTGGAGAACGAAGCTGTTCTTGTGGTTACAAGTGTTAGGGAGGTATCTGCAAACAAGGTTCAGTATTCAGTTTTGCCACAGATTTCCACTAAAGTCACAGCCCATTGACTAGTTCTTCTGCAGCACGATCCTTGTTCTAGAAAACACAAGAGACAATGCTTTCTTTGTGTTTGGCCATATGGAAATACCTATCCGTGTCACCAGAAGCATAGGGTGAAAGCACTATGATTGATTGTCTTGGTGTCAAGGGCCTTTAAGAGGGTCAAGGCTCAGATGTGCCAATGCTCACCTCTTCAGGTGAAGGAGATGAGGGCTGACAATGGTTACGTAACCACATCAAACTTAAGGGAGGAAGGAAATTACAAAAGCAAGTAGAGGTATAAGAGGAAGGGAAAGAAGGGTGGGTATAGGGCATAAACAGAGGACTTGAGATTAACTGGGGTTAGTTCTTTAGGTGCTCCAGGATGGAGCTAGTGTGTATCAAGGGTAGTTCCTGGCAGCTCGGTGAGGTGGTGGGCTCCAGGGTAGAATGTGGAAGAAAGATAAGGCTTGACTCCTGCCTGTCGGATGGAAGGAAAGCGCAAATGTTTAATGAAAAAGCACTCTGTAGAGGCTGGAGTATGAGGCCTAACTTGAGCTCAAATATTTGATTTATATAAGGGTTACTTGCTGAGTTTGGTTGCTTCAGTCAGCTGTCTGTCAGGCAGTAGAGAGCTGTTCTTAACAACCTGGATGGCCCCTCTGTGGGGAGGGTACCAGCCTCCCTTGTATCCTGTGAAAGTACATTTGGAGTGGAAGGAACAGGAGAAGGGCTACTTGGATGACCGCCACTAATGTAACTGGTAAAATTCCTGTGGGGAGGAAGGCCTAGTTCTGCTTAGTTTGAGAGCTGTTAAGGACAGGTCTAACAAGTGTCCCAAATGAGAAACTTCTGACCAGTTATAAGAAAACTAATGCAAATAGATTTATGCCAAGAAGAATTAAGCCTTTTTTTTTTTTTAAACTTTGGTAGAAAGTGCTTTTGCCCATGTTGAGTCTATTGAAAAACTACTTAAGCTTTTTGTTTTGTATCCCCCAAACCTCCCTCCTGCTCATCTTGCTTCCTCGCTTTGAGTTGAGCAGCTGGTTCTCTTGCTATGCTGATCCTTTTGATGTCCCTGTAAACTTTCACACTTATCTAATTATTTGAATAAATAGTCTGTATTGTTTATGACAAGTGGATCTTTCCAGCTTCTGAAATCTATTTTGATCTAATAGCACTGGCCTCTCACCCAGTGCTGCTCTGTGGCAACTTGATACGCCGTGGGCTTGCCTGTCCTCAGAGCTTCTGCAGAAGGACTCCTGAAAATTGTGGTTGCCCTGACCAAAGGTAAGAGTTTTGGTGAGCTTAGAGGCATGTAGAGAAAACTGTTAAGAGAAGGGTAGCAAAGGTAAGCAACCAGGTGTATTTTGGTGAGTTTAGAGGCAGAGAAAGCTGTTAAGAGAGAGGGGTTGCCTTTCTCTCTGTTCTTGCACTATGCCTGTGCTGAGCCTTGCCTCCCTCTGGCTCCCCAGCTTTTTATGAAAGGAGAAAGCTTTTCCCTTCCTCTCACGTTTTTTGCCCCTCTCCTGAAAAGCAAAGGACTCTACCTGCAGGAAACGCCAAGAACTTGGGAGCAGAGGCCTTCAAGAGCGAGCATGTTTTGTGGGGGGAAGACGGGCTGGTGCCCCGGTACACGGCAAGGCTTGGGGTGCTTGTGAGGAGCTGTAATCCTCTCCTTTCCCCCTCGCTCCTCGAAGGAACGGGCTTAGCCTCTGCCGCTGAAGGGAGGAGACAGTGGTACGACTGCTGTGCTCCAACGGGCGGCGAATAACCGCAATGCCCACAGAGGCCGCCCTCCCGGGCTGGGGGGGGGGGGGGGGGGTCACCGGAGGAAGGGTTGGAAGGAGGGGCCGGGAGCTTCCCGCCCTCAGCCGGCGGAGGGGCGATGTCACCGCCCCTCAGCTCGGCCCCTCCGCCGGCCGAGGGCAGGGCCGGGGCCGCCTCATATAAGCTCGGCGGCTGCCAGCAACAACCTAGCGGCAAACCTCGCCGTGCTAGTGACTGTCTCCTTCCGCAGCAGCGACTCCCGGCTCTCTTCCTCCGTCCCGCCCGCTCCGGGGCGGTGTGATGTGAGAGGAGCCCCGCGGCTTCCCCTCCTCCGCCCCCCGCAACCCCCGCTTTCAGCGGGGCGCGGAAGCCATGTTCCCCCTGGACTCCACCTGGAATATCTCCTTCGCCGGCTGCGGCTTCCTGGGTGTCTACCACGTCGGGGTAGCCAGCTGCCTGCAGGAACATGCCCCCTTCCTCGTCGCCAACGCCAGGAAGGTCTACGGCGCCTCAGCCGGGGCGCTCACCGCCACCGCCCTCGTCAGCGGCGCCTGCCTCGGTAAGCGCGGGGCGGGCGAGGAGCCCTCGGCGCCCGCGGGCGGCTCGGGGCCGGCCTGAGGTGCCGGCGCTGTCACAGCGAGGCCAGCCGGCTGCCAGAGCTGAGCGCTCCTTCGAGTCTTGCCTTCGTTGTGAGGAATTCTTTTGAATTACAACAGCAGCGGGGGAGAATGGTGGTGGCAATAGCTCTCCGCCCTCCTCCTCCTCCTTCCCAACTGCGTGCGGCGCTTTGTTTTTAAGGCCTTTACCTCAGTATTCACACTCGGTTCCTCGCGGGGGTTCCTGGCGTCCGAGGGGGTGTCGGAGGCACCTCGGCCCCGTCAGGCCGTGAAGAGCACGTCCAAAATGGGCACCTGGCTCCCGTGGGATGGAGGGTGGGTGAGTGGGTGCCGCTGTGCCCTGCAGCGCAGGTGTCCGCAGAGGGGACCGCTGCCCCACGTCAGGAAGGTATTAAGCCCTGGTTTTGATCCCCACCGTAGTGAAGTGGACTTCTGGGGGTTCGGTTCTGGGTTTGGCTTGCTTGAATGTGGGGCTGTTGGTGAGGAGTGGAGCTGACCTCTCGCCGTGTGGGTGCCAGCTCTTAGTGGCTGCGAATGGGAGGCGAAGCGGCTGGAGATGGAGACGTCAGGAAGGGTGTTGCATGTACGGATTAGAGTTGAACTCCGAGTAACTAGGAAATCTCTCTTTATTCTTTCTTAGCATCTTTATTTCTGGAAGAGGGTTATTCCTTGGGGTGTAGGGCACTGGGAAATTTTACTGCCCTCTGCAAGAGCTACATCACCAGTTTAGCTAGATATTATCTCTGTTTTCAAGTTACAGAAGAAACCTTAAAAAGTTATCTCTGAAGCAGGCACACAAGGTAGTCTGTCCCTGCTTAGGGCATGTCTGGGAAACAGCTGAAGAGAATGGTGTGTGGTGTTTCCTGTTTTTTTTGCTGTTTTGATGTTTAGCCGTTTTGCACATGGGGGGAAAAGTAAACGAACACATGCTAGAGTCTGTACTTGGAAGCTTTTCTTTTATTTTGAAAAAAAAATAATGCAGAAAAGTATCTTAAACTTGAAAGGGGAATGTGGTGTGAGAGAATCAGGTATATCTGTTTAGTCTCAGAGAATTACAAGCCTCTCCTAGAGCCAAGTGAAACCAGAGCTGTTTACTGCTTGAACTCCTCTCACCTTGATCACAGGTGTCTTTCCACGGCACTCCCTGTTCTTTGGGGAGAGGTAGAGTTTTGAGATGTAGCCTTCAGGTAGCAAAAGTTAGCTTTTTCTGTGTAGTTTCATGTGAAGTTTCTCCCTCCTTAGCATTTTGTTTACAGAAACGCCCAATGAAGTGTAACCGTTGCTTCTGGAGCTTGATGGGAAGCTCTTAACAGCTGTTCAAACCCCAGCCTGGGATCTCAAAGGCTGTAGTCATGCCATGGTGCCAGCTTTTATCATGGACAAGGGAAAAGGCCTCCTCTAATCCCTTTTCCTGCAGGGATCCATTTGCTGATAGCTGCCAGGGATTTGGTTGCTTTACTTGCTGTTGCTTCTGTTGGAAGAAGTGGCTGCCCAGTTAGTTCCCTAACTTGGGTGGTCCCTGTGCCACTCAGAAGTGTGGCATGAACACGAGACAGGCTAGCGGTAGTGCCCAAACCCTTTGCCTTGCTCAGATGCCATTATAGTGCTGAGCAAGTCTGTTATGTCTACCTTGTTGTTTTATATGTCCTGAGCATCCACGGTGTGCTAGGCATTGCCTTCAGGGAGTTAACCAGCCTGGTAGAGAGCTTTCTGTGAATCAGGATTAGAATAGGTTTTCCTGCTCCCTGTGAGGTACAAGGGGAGGCATGATAAAGAGGACTGAGTTATGGGCGACCTTCTAGGCAGCATTCACCTCCCTCCTGAAAGAGGGCAAACCATGCTGTTTAAAGCCAGCCAAGGCTTGGATCTTGCGTTTTTAAATTCTGTCTGAAGTTTGACTTTTCTGGGATACTTTTCTTTTGACTCTGCTTGTGTGGCTGGCATATATATATCTTGGGTAGAGAGCAGCTCTAAGGTAACAGAGCTGACTTCTGGAAGTAAAAGCAAACAGGGTGCTTGGCTGGGGCATGGCATCACTGCACTTTGTCCCTGTCATAAACTCCTGACAGTGCAGATTCCAGGCTGAGGTCCAGGGTTTAGAATGAAATCATAAGGAAGAAGGGGACGGTGGCAGAAGGTACATCTGCAGCCTGTACTAGGAGAGCAGTTCATCCTAGTACAGGCTGTTGTAGGATACCGAGTATCTGTGTTTGCCATGCAGCTGGTTTCTGTCTGAGAGCAAGTGTAATAGCCCATGGGCTTTGAAGCTTATGGCAACTGCTGCCCTGCACTGTCTGTTGCCCTGTCCATCAAATTGAAATGCTAAATAGTGTGTCTTGATGGATGACAAGCAGAGTGGAATTTTGCAGAAGCCTTGTTTATTTGGCTGTGTGTAGATAAGGCTAGTGCCTTCATGCATCTGTACGTGGCTCTGAACTCAGTGAGACTCTACTATGCCATGATAAATACTTCCTGGGGAGGAGTGGAAAAACCTCTTCCTTTGGGGTTTTTCTTTGGTTCTGATCCTTTGAGACCCTGATCGGAGAGAACAGGAATTTTCCTGGACTTCAGAGTGTAAGATCCCACTTAGTGGTTTCTTTTCCAGCTTTTTCCTTCTGGCCTTTGCACCTGTTCAGCTTGCCTCTGAGCTGATCCTGCCTTCTCCCCGAACTAAGACTACACTGTCGTCATTTGTATATGGCAGTAAGGCTTCACTACGGGCTAACACTGAACTGAAAGCCCTGACCAAATGATATGCAGCCTTGAGAGCTCCCTGTGGGCTTCAAAGGTGCATTTGAGAATACCAAATAAAACAGCACTGGGCATGCATATTAGCTAGGCAGAGGACCTTATAAATAAGAGGCCAGGAGGTATTTATGGTCCAATATGACCTCACCTAGCTCTTGTTAAGCACTTTACCATTAAGGTGCAGGGATCTTGGATTTATTCTCCAGTGGTATTTTTTTAAAACAGTGGTATTGTCCTGCATCTGAGGTGCTCTCTCCAGCTTTGAGATTATTCTGTTTGCTGGCATGAAAAAGCATTGCTATTTTTCCACTAGAATAATCTGTATGGCTATCAGGGTGCATAGGGCAAAGTCTCACATGTTTATGAGTTACTTGATTGTGCATACTGCAGTGTTGTAGCATGAATCACTTTTTGTCCTGAGGGTTTCCTGGGAAATGGCCTTCTGTCATGCCTGTGTCTTCTCTTGGGGCTGTTGGAGTCCAGCACACCAGGAAAAGCACCTTCATATGCCAAGCAAGTGAAAAGTCCTTTTGTGCTGGCTTTGCAGTCTCCTCCTTATGTGTACCTCAAATCCTTCAGCTTTTCACAAACTCCAGGCCTGGAGCTCTGAGGATGCTTACCTGTCTGAATAAATCCTTAAGTCACTGGCCTGGATGAGTAAAACTGGCTTATGTGACATGATGAGACTGTCCTTTTTCAGTCACAAGTAACGCTAAAATGCAGCTACTGTTGGATTCTTAAATACAGGGTAGGGGATATATTTTTGTTAAGGATCTTGAATCATCTCACTCTGGTAAGCTGTATGGGATTTGGTGTGCCTGCTTTGGAAGTGTGGCAGCCTGGATGGATGATGGAATGTGAACCTGTAATTGCTGAAAAACTGTTTTTGAGCTGATGCTAAGGTCCCAGACTGTGCTTGTGACTGATAGTTAACCAACAGCATCTCAGTTGTCTGTGTAGCATGTGAGTATTATCTTATACAGCTTTCATCTGAGGGTGGGTTGGAACTGCTGAATTGCTGCTTTTTTGGGGGGAAGAGGTGGGCTCTGCTGTCAGAAGCAAAGCTGGCTATCAAACGCCTGTCTGTGGGAGTTAGCTGTTCTCCTAAAGCATGACAATGTCAGCAGAAAATGATAAAGCAAGCTGAGAGGATGCTTCTAGTACAAAGAATACAGAGAGGAGGCCATATACCTGCTAGATTGAGTAGCGTTGTTTGGGGTGTTTGTTGGAGAGCTTTTCTTGGGTTGTTTACAGGATTTATTTATTTCTTTATTTTTAACTAGTGTCTTAGCCAGGACTCTGTCTCAGGCTTGACCTGAGATGAAGTAACAGTTATGTGACATTCAGGTTTCCTTGTCAGCTGTCACCATGTGACCACCAGGAAATATGCTGCTGAACTGTATAGACTTTTTCCATTGAGTAGCAGGAGGAAAAAAACCCCAACAAACCAAACCCTCTCTTACCTTTTGAAATTGAGATAATGAACGATAGCAGCATCTTAAATGTTGTGCTCCTGAAATTTGATTATGAGCATGCAAAGGCTTAAGGGCTGGTCACAGAGATTATTTTTTCTGTGTGTGTGGAGTCCAAGACCAAATCCCAGATTGAGAGGGAAATAAATCAGCTTAGTCTCTATGGAGTCCTCAGAGCAATGCCAGTTTATGCTGGCCAAAGCGTGAATCATGAAGCTTATCCTAGGACAAGTATGTATGATGCTGTCTTGTGTGGCTGTGTGAAGAGATCTGTAGATCTCCGCAGGTACATGAAGGAAAGCTTCATAGCATCTGTGGCCTCTCAAAACTTGAGTCCCTCCCTGCACAGGAGATTGTCATTTGTATCTCCTGCAGAGGCCCTAGCTGGGGAAAAAGTTGTTGAGCTCAGCAGGCCCAGCCCAGTCAATGGAAGGAGAGGCACCCTTATGTACATACATGGAGATGTGGATGTAACTCATGGGGCACCTCCTGGCACTCCCTGGAAGTGGTAAAGCTGCTGCTTCTTCCTCTGGTGGAAAAGAGAGGTGGGTGGGGGAATGTTCTGTGCTGACATAGTTGGGAATGTTCACTGGCTTGGTGGAGAAGCTGCTGTGCCTGGATGAGTGCCATCAGCAGTCACAGGGGTGCAGGCTCTGGTGTCCGCATGAGTGAGCTGGCAGCCAAGCAGCCAGAGCACCCTGCAATACCTTTTGCTGGGAGGGAGAGAGCTTGTTCCTATTGTCTGCTTGGCTCTAATAAGGAAGTTCCTGTGAGGAAAGGTGGTCTTGCAGGCATCGTGTTGGATGAGTGCAAGGGAAGCCAAGTAGCCACTTTTAGCAAAAAACATAGTCGTAGCAATGCATGTGTTTATTCTTTTGTCACCTGACATAGACAGTAGGTGTGCAGAGCAGCTTGGTGCCCAGCCTTTCTCTGTCAGCCACAACAACAGCTGTGCAGTCTCAGTGGCAACAGCACAAGCAGTCTTTGCATGGTCATTTTTCTGACCCATAATTTCAGCATCTCTCTTGAACTTGTAGCATGTCCAGGCTGTTCCACTTCTTTCTGCCTCTTATCTCCCAAAACTCTTCAAGGCACCTGCAAGTCCTTCCTATAAAATACGAGATTAAGTTTGGAAGTTGAGTGTAGTCCTGATAAATCAAAAACCTTCCTCAGATTCCTTCCAGGTCCAAACTCCTGCTGCTGTAGTGGTTACAGCAGCTCTGCCTGCATGTCCAGTAGCTGATGGTGTTTGTTTCCTGTCTGTCAGAGGGCCGTGCTGCCTTCCAGCACAGTGGGCTTGGGAATGAGTGTAGTCTGATGCTAGCCCCCTCCCTGCTCGCTCTGGGTTTCTCCAAGTTTCCCTCTATGCCCTCCATGAAGCAGGGATGAAATGTTCACTGGCTTGGCTGGAGAGGATTTTCAACTCTGTGCTTGCTTTATACTGTACTTGAAGAGGACCATGCAAGGGCTGGAGAAATGATAATTTGGTCAGCATTCCTTCTTTCCAGAGCTGGGAATGGACAAGCCTCCTAATTCCAGGGCCTTTGCAAAAGCTCAGAAATCTCCTCCTCCAAGGAGCAGTGTGAGCAGGTGACTCCTGTCCACCTTGCTCTCCATGAGGCATACCCTGCTGCTGGCTGGATTCCAAGCTGGCCACCACTTTCCCATTGAGTCCTCTGCACTTCTACACTTCCAATGCCCAGCTCTAATACTTGGCCTCTTTCTTTCTGCTAAATGTTCTTGGGACTTGAGGTGAAAGTCAGGATGTGCCTTCAAGAGTCTGGGAGTCGAGGGAGCCCGTGTATGTGTATTTGCCTTAGGCTGTCTTTCTTGTCAGGCAGGCATAAGGCACCAGAGAGAGTAAGCTGGTGAAAAGGAGGGGTAGAGGAAACGACTCCATGCAGAAGGCCCTAAATAAGTCTATGTCCCTGGGAAAAGGCAGAATGTGTCCTGGAAGTGATAGGGTCTGGGGCAGTAGAAAATCCCTTCCAAGGAGCGCATAGAAGGGAAGGAATTGGTGAGCCTGGGAGTGTAGAAAAGATGCTGGAGATTGTTGTAGCTCTGCCTGTTGTAGCTACAAAGGCCGAAGGAAGAGAGGAGAGAGTTTGGCACTTGCAATACAATAGCTGCTTGTGACAGGCCTGATCCTGTCCCTGCGGTTGTGCTGATCTGCAGTACAGTGTGGCTGGGAGAGCTGCCTTCGGTGTTCTGGAGAAAGGAACTCTCCCCAGCTGAAAGGCTCAGAACAAGCCAAGCTCCATGTGATCCGAGTGGTGATGAGTCTGGGCAGATGGCATGCACTTTGTTCTTGGTGCTTGGGATACGTCAGGTGTGGAAGCTGGTAGTTTTACTAGAACCCAGGGCTTTGTGCTGCCTTCTGGCACTTGCCCAGACCTGAAATTGTGGTGCTTTCTGGTACAGATAAAGACCAAATCTACGTTGATGGCTTGTGTCTGAAAAGTCCTCTGGAATGGGCAAGCTTCATGAAGTGCCTTCTGCAGCTGTTTCCCAGGCTTTTGGCTATACTGTGCCTGGAGGATTTCTTCTGAGAGAGAACCATTCCCTTCCTCTTCATACACTGCAGTTTGTTTGGATGGATACTGGTTTTGGAAGCCTTTTGGGTTAGGGTTTAAAGGATCGAGTACCGTTTTAGCATTGGAGGCTCTGGCAGTGTCTCTGAGCTGCCACTCCTGTGGATTATCGAGCGTAGCATCCTGAAGTAGAGGTGGCGGCATCTGAGGGTGTAAATGAATTAGGGAGCCCTTTACATACGTTAATAGCAAGAGCTGCTCTTGGCAGCTTTGTTGAATGCTGCTGATTCAGGGCTGGGCCTGGCAAAAAAGTTATTCCAGTGTATCATGGAGGCAGGGTGTGGATTCAGGCTGCCATAGTTATGTCATGCATGGAGAAAGTTAGAGCCCTGTGCTTCAGAGTGGACTATCGGCACAGGGGGAGTTACACTGATTTATCTAGCCCAGCATTCTTATATAGTGGGATTGGTAAAAACTTCTTTATGGGAACAAACTAACCATTTAACTACTAGCCATAGTTCATTCTGTGTGTGTGAGCTTCAGGTGGACTTTGCTACATCTGTCTTGCTGGTCTCCTTGCTTGTGCACTGCTCAGCCTTGTGGGAAGGGTTGAGCAGAGGCTATTCCCTTGCAGGGGTCTGTGCAACCCTCTGTGAGTATCTCCTGTCCTGCTCATGTGGTTGTTTTCAGAACCCCAGTCATCATGATGCCTGGGAGTTGTGACTCCGGGACCACTGTTGATGTCCGTGGAAGAAAGATAACATCAGTCTCCAGATATTCTTGTGTCATGGCTCCCGAGGAACGAAGACTGCCTTGTGGTCTGCCTGAAGTTGCGTCCCAGATAAGCTGCTTCATCAAAATGAGATTCCTTCTAGAGCAAAATGCCCCTGCCTCTCTTCTGAGGACTACTTTGAAATGAAGCTTCTCATTTTTACTTCCTTGCTGGAGCCTGCTCTGCTCATGCCGTGGCTAGTGGGGAAGAGTTCAGGGGTGTAAGGTGATGCCTAGCATGCCTGTGTGAGATGGCAGGGTGAAGCCGGCACAGCAAGCAGCGTGCTCGCAGGTGCATGGGGAGGTGCTTGGCATGGATTTGAGCAGTTGGCTAGCTGTGCAAGCATGAGGGAGCTGGGCACGATGCAGGCTGAGGGCCAGTGGAAGACTTCAGGGCTATTCCTTTCATTCTGTGCCAGGGCTTTAGTAGCCATGCAAGTGTACAGTGGGAAAGGATGGGGAGAAAGGAGACTGGCTGCTCTTTACTGCATGACAGAGCTAGCCCTGCCTCTGCTGACATCTCTGGTGAACACAAAACAATTGCTGCCTGCAAGCATGCAGGAGAGTATTCAGCAGGGGTTTGACTGAAAGCCACCAAAAGCTGTGTGGGGGCCTTGCTTTGGTGTTCATGAGCCCACTGAGGGTACAGGCTAGTGTGTGATAAAGCTGAACGGGATGCTGGAGTGGCAGCTATTTCTTCAGGCTCTGGAAATAGAAATGATGACTGCTCACTCCACTTTTTGTCTTTGTGGATCTGTGGTGCATGTGCCTGGCAAAGATATCTACTGTCCTGTAGCACTATCTCTCTTTTTCCGAAGCATCTTGCCTCTAGTGATACCTCCCATGTGAAGTGAAAACAGTGCACTCTTTCTCTAGGTTTGTGGTGCTATTCTGCAAACTGACTCTGAGAAGTGAGTATGGAGTGTGTGTAACATTGTGCATGTGGGTAAGACTTGATCCTTCTGCACCAGTTCAGAATAACAACAACTGGAGGCTTTTTGTGTTAGTGGTTTTCACTCAGATGAGTAAAGTGAGAGTTGGATGTGGTTCCACTTATGCCTCTGTGCAGGGCAAAGGAGAAGGGCAATTTCACATTATTACAACATGTTTTTTGGTCTGTTTATCCCCTGTGCTAGCTTTCTCTCGCTGAGTACTTGCTTTTAAAAAAAATTACCCCAAACCCAGCATTGCTCTGGATCAGAGTGAGCAGCACCTTTTCTTACTCTGTGAATCCCCTTTTCTTGTCACCCCATGCAATTTGGGTTGCACTAGAGTGTTGACAGGGATTGGTGGATGGATGAGGACAGGACATGGCTTTCAGTGCAGTTTGCCTGGGCTCCTGAGCAACTTTTCCTTTTCATGAGCTGTTATACCATTTAATTTCTCTCTAATGCAATGAACAGAAATGCAGCATTAAGCCTCATATTAGGGAATTACAGTGGAGAAAGGTGAGGCTTGTGGGGATTGCTGTTGTGGTTGTGACAGAGGATGATTCTGGCTGTCTGCCTGAACTGAGCTGCCTCTTGGCCTTCCTATTGATTGTTTCGCAGGAACAGCTGTGCTGTCTGATTTTTGTTCCAAAAATAAACATTCCTGTCCTGGCCGCAGAAACAAAGCGGGCCTCAGCTTGGAGAACATCAGTCGCGTGGTGAGGGTCTGGTGTGCCAACCGTACATTGTCTGGTGCAAGGGTTTAGGTTAGAGATGTAATCAAGCCTGGCAGCTCTTGTGCCTGTTTTCCAAAAGCCTTTTTGCTTCTGTACAAAGCAGAGCAACCTGCCTTAAGGTGAGATGAGGCATGAATTGTGCATCTGCGCTTTGGCTTGCATGAGGGTCCTACCCTGTAGGTACCAATGGGCGAACAGGGAGGCAACAGTCACTGTGGGCTGCCTGGTGAGCTGCTCTGTGCAAGAGGAAAAAACTTGGGCAACTTAAAAGCAGATCTCCTCCTTAAGCTCCCCATATCAAGGACGTGGCAATAGTTCTGGTTCATCTGTTAACTGGTATCTAGAGCACACAAAATCACCATCTCTCTTGGCTCAAAGGGGGAAAATGGCTCCTTTTGGTTTGGCTTTTTTTAAACAGCTGAAGTGACCAACAGCTTTTTGCTTTTTTCCCAAATTTTACTTGAAATAGAAGAGCAAACATTTTGGGCACAAACATGTTAATAAGAGGGAGGCTTCTGGCTCTGAAGTAGTTGCAGGTGATCTGGATTTATTTAGCTCTCCTGCTGCAGGCTGTGCCTTGGCACTGTTTGTGTCTAGACTTTGCAATGCTCAGTACTGAGAATCTGAGCCAGAAAGTGTTATGGGCTGAGCCCTTCCTTCAGCATCTGCCTCTGGCTGTGAGACCTGGCCCTACTTGAAAAGCTGTCTTTTCCTCTTGGTGTTTCCACCTGCCCCACCTGTAAGGTCAGAATAGGTGTTGCTTACCATAGTCTGATAGGGATCCCTAGATGTTACTCCATTACGGTGTGTATCAGTGCTCCTCACCTTTCAGCAAAGGGGGAGAAAGATTGTTATTTACGGCCGGTGGCCAGGCTTTCTAAGAAATCTGTTTTGCAAAATCATTTGCTTGTTGAGCTTAGGGGTTAAATCCCTGCACAGAGCCCCTGTTGGGAAGGGTTACCTGCCACAGGGAACAGCTGGTTGAGCAGTAAGGCTGTCTACAGACTGAGTGGGTGTGTGTTGTGTGGTAAGTTGTGTTTGCTACCTATGTATCATCAAAAAGAAAAAGAAAAGCTTCCTTCCTGTATCTCTTATCTGGAGCCAAGTCAGCTGAGCTGTTTCTTATCTGACGGCAAAATAGTAGGAGAGAAGGATTGAGTAAAAACCTTAAAATAAATATAAATTAAGTATACCTCAGAACAACAAAAATTAGGGAAGTCCCAGCAGAACAGCTTGTTCTGGTACATGGAATTTCTCAATATTACTGGCTTACAGGAAGATGTGCACAGATGTGAAAAGAATTGTTGCCTTTAAAGGCTCCACTGCCAGCTGCCATCCCCCAGCCTCAAATGTTTAAAAATGGGCGCGTTTTCTTTGTGTTAAATAGTGGGAGTTATACAACTCCTGGCAAGTGAGGGATAGGCATCCTTTCCACACTCAATGCTTTTAGGCATCTGTCCAGGATTTCACACTGAAATTAAAGAGCTGCCACCAGCTGTGGGGTACACCTATCACCTGAAAATGTCTTATAAGGGCAGATCATAAGACCTCACTCTCACTTTATATCCTGCTGGCATGAATTTGTCTTTGAGCCCCCCTTTGACATCCATCTGGCCTTGCTGAGAGGCAGTCGGAGAACATCTTGGGTCAGGTTCCTATTCAGGACAAGTCAGCCTTTGTTCAGCTTAGGTCAGCTGAAGGTCTGTCTGGTTCTTGCTCTCTTGGGACAACGAGTGGAAACCAGGTTGCTTCAGTGTGAGTGTGGGAAGAGAAACAGAAGTCCAGCCAAGCAGTGGAGTCTTTCACAGACTGAGGTCACTGTGTACAAGAATTGGGGTTGTCCTTGGGTCACTGGCACGTTGCTATGCACTGCTCCTTGGGATGAACGAACGGGCGCTTTCTGGCTACCTGTGAGGAAACATCCAGTAAAGTTCTCTGTTAATTACTTTCTAGATGTCAGCTTGCAAACTTTTATTTCGGTGCCTCTTGTTTACAGCTTTAAGTTTTTGGGCTGTTGACAGGACTGTGTTATAATTAGGACTGTATCATCTCCTGAGGAGGGCCAGGCAGGAAAAGCATGTCCATTGCTTACTGTCAATATTCGGAGAAAGGCAGGTGCAGGAGCTGTGTGTGCTGAGCTGCAGCAGCTTGGGGATTTGTGCCCAGGAAGAAAATGGGAAAGCTTTCCTGAAACCCATGCTCATCATTAGAGACTGGTTTTTAGCTCTTCCATGGATGAGGTACAGCAACAGCTGAAATAGCAAGGGACAGGCAACCAAGCTAAATTAACCTTGAGGGAGATCATGCTAGTAAATTCCTTCTGACTCATCCTATTCTTAAATCCAGATCTGGACTGGGATCTACCAATGGAAGACACGAGAACTCCAGTGATGCTCAGCAACCATCTGAGTTGAAAGCAAAGTGTGATGATTGTAGTGAGGGACTCTTGCAGGGAGCATCTGTGCTGAGTATCACACAAACATCGCTCGAACAGATAGCTAAGCAGAATTTAAGCAGCTCCAGAATGAGGTCCCTGGTTACAGTACACAGGAGCTGGCTCCTGTCCTGAAAATCTTGCAGTCAAAATAGCTTGGTCATGCCATCCCAAACTAAAAAAGCATTGGGCTCTCAAGGTGCTGGAGGAATGTCAAAAGCACCTGCACTTCCTTCTGCTAGCTGTCTTCCTTTCAAAGCTTTTGGTATTGGTGTGTGTGGCCAGTCTGGAGCTGGAGGTTGGGACTGAGGAGAGAGAGGAGTGGAGCCTCCTGTGTTGCTGATGTGCAGGAAGGAGTCCATTGGAGTTTTTGTCGGTGTTGAATGAGAAGCAGGTTTAGCGAGGATCTCCATAGTTCCCAGCCTGCCCCATTAGTCCAGGTAAGGTATGGCATCTGCAGTCTGGGTGTGACCTCTCTGTCCATGCCTCCTACCAGCAGGGACAGGAGATGCTGTCCCTACATCCATCAACTGTCTGTGCCATCCTCTGTTCTCCATCCGTGTTGAAGAGCCTTTCTTTTAAGCTTGCATCCTGTTTACTGCTGCACTAACCAGGGAGCAGGAATGTCCCTGGCACAGAGGGTGATCTTTGTGCTGATATGGAGCTCTTCCAGAGGGAGCTGCAGTGTCATGGGTGAGCTGCAGTCACAGGAGCTACTGTGTGGAATGTCCAGAATGCCTGCCTCCCTTTTCAGCCTGCTCTGCTCCTATTTTTGTTTGTCTTAGGCTTTTTTTTCCCACTTGAAATACTTTATGGGTCAACTGTCCTTTTGCTGGCTGGCAAATGGATATCAGTGTGGTCTAACGTCAACAGGAGAGCATCATGGTGCCCTTGGTGCAAAAGCCCTGCTGCTGAAGATGCAGGTCTGAAGAGGCTCTTCTTCCCCACTCATCACCCCTCCTGCCATAGGGTGTTTAACCTTTGCAATGGTCCTCATCCTTATGCACTGCACAGGCTTGAAGTAGCCTTTCTGTTTCATCTCAGAGCTCTTAGCTGTGCTTAAGGGTCTTCCAAGCAGCCTGGCTAACATCAGTTTTAGGTGATTGATCTTCAGCTCTTCTCCTTTTCTAGAGGCAGAGTAGCAGCAGGCTGCTGTGGCTGGAGGTGTTTGTATACAGTTATAAATAGCATATGCTGCTTGAATGCTTTTCAGGTTAGAGAGGGGTAGTTTAGGGGACGCAAGGCAGCAAAGACTTAGATACTGGGTTATTTTAGAGTCGAGCATGACTGGTGGGGGTGAAAGCCAGTGCTTTAAGGGAATGATCTTGCTACGTCAATATGCTAATGTGAAGCTGGCTTGACATAGCTTAAAAAATGAAATGCAAACTAGCAGCTGCCTTCAGTTCTTTTCCCATGGGTAACAGTAACTTGCCCCTTGTAGCCACTGCAGAAGGATCACAGGATGAACCAGCAGAGGTGGAGCAGCTGGTCTCCCTTATCTGGCAAGGGACACATTGGGGTGTTTTCAGGACACAGCTGTCTGATGCTCCTTTGCGTCATCACAACTGAAATTCAGATAAGGGCAATGGCCCTGCAGTACTCGGGTTCATGTATAACACCACCCACTGGGGCAGTGGTGGGGGCAGGGAAGAAAGGGGGTTATGGCTTTTCTAATGAAAATGGAATATTCCACATATTAATATAATTTTTAGAGGAATATTGACTTAGAAAATCTGTACAGGGAGAAGTGTTGAATTAAGTGGTTGGTGGGAGACGAATGAAATGTTTTCACAGCAAGCAATACCAACTATTAGGGATTGTCTCTTGGTACATACTTCAATAAGGGAAGAGGAACTTAATTTAGCTTTTTCACATGATCCTGTGTCCTGAATCGCCAGATCTATCAAAAACCATGGGAAACTTTTCTGTGGACTGGAATTGGCACTGGACTAGTCCTAGTAATAATTGACAGCTTGTGGCTGACCCCCATAGGACTCGTCTCTCTTGACCACCTCTCATTCAGCTGCTCCCTCTGGCAGGCTGCGACCAGAATTTGAGCTGGTTTTCCTGGAATAGCACTTCTAGCAGTAACAAAATTAAAACATCTCACCTCTTCTCTCTCCTCCCAAATGTATTTCCAAGAGGACTTGCCATCTGTCATGGAACTAGCTATGTAAACCTGAATCCTTTGGCTGAACTCTCAGCTAGCCTTATTTCCAGGAAAGCTGGTGGTGCTGTGTATCACCCTGTGCCCCTTTCTTCCCACAGAGCTGTTCTGCACTCAGCTTTGGTACAAGGCAGCCAGCAAGTCCAACAGAATCACACGTGCCCTTAAATTGAAATATCTCAGAAGCTCCTGTGTGTATGCATGTATGCACACATGTATTAAAAAAAAAAAAAAAACCAACCCCAAAACAACAAACACCCAGAAAGTATTCAAAGAATGAAATTACTAATGAGCAATAATTCTTATTTTGTCTTCTTGGCTGTGAAATGGTGATAGAGCAGGCAGCTGCAACTGAACTCTCCCCTCAAATGCTGAGATGATCTGTTTCTTGGCATAGTTAGGACTTCACTGTTTTGTTTTTCTTAAAAAACTTCCAGCTCACATTTTAGCTCAATCACAAGCTCAGTTTAATTGCAGTTGTTTTCAGTACTGCTGTCAAATCTTTCTGCACACTGAGATGCCAAGTCTGAAAGCATCGTTCTCTAAGCACCATCTCTTGGGTGACATCCACACACCCCCAGCATGGTGTTTGCACACAGGGTGAGCTGCAAACTCGACACCCACCCCGCTACTGTATTTTTCAGCTAAGCCAGCAACTCCCTGCAATGCACTCAGTGCAGTGGAGTTTCCTGGGGTCATGTAGCGAAGGTGCTGGGCTGGGATTCATACGGGTTTTGGCTCTGTTGCAATTTCTTTGTGTGTCTTGCCTCCCCTGGCCAGATGTGAAAGCGTCTTAGGGAACACTGTGAGTGCTAATGTCATGGTGCTGATAAAATGTAATTTCTGTGAGGCTGACTTCCTTCTTGTTGGGAAGGATGTTGAACCATGTGGCTACTATCTGGAACAGGCTGGGCTCAATGGCTTACTGCTAATTGAGTAAGTAAGATCAGAATTAGACTGCTAAACATTGCTCTAGGACAGAGCAAAAGACTGGGATTATAGTGCTAAAAATTGCTTCAGAGGGGGGAACTTGGATTTTCTCCTAAGTTGCTACCTCACAGTGCCTAAAATCCTGATCCCAGAGCCTCTGGTCATGTTCCAAGGGTCTGGTTCTGTGTGTACTTGAGCTACTGGTGTTGATGGGTTTCCTAAGCACGGAATCGCATTCCCAGGCTGTGTTGATGGGAAACATGTCACTGGCACACATGTATTGCAAAAGAGTGGGATGTGTCAACATAGCTTCGAGGGTGTTGTTGCTCTTATCTTCATTATATTTGTTAACCCAGGTCTAACTTGGGTTCTTTCATTCTGCTGCCTCCTTTCTGCAGTTGCAGGACTGGGTGGGAGAGCAAAATGGAGGGATTTCCAGTTAGCTTGAACTGTGATAGTCTTTCATCTTTCTCCAGGAACTGAACTTCAGTTTGATTGGAGAGAAGTCTGAATTTGTGAAAGCATGTCTCTTTTCTCCTGGTTTCTTTAATTCTTCCCCTCACATTCTTCTTGCATGCATATTCCAGATGCCTCTGGGAGTGCAGTGATTGGCTGGTACTTAGAGGAACTGTTGAGTTGTATCTCACCATGGCTAGGAGATGCATACAGAAGCAGCAGGCAGTGTGTGCAAAGGGCAGCATGCTGGGCACCGAGGCTTTGGCTTGGGTTGATGTTTTTGTTTTGTTTTCTTCCATCCCCCCTTTCCCACTGGAGAGCTCTGATGTTCTTGCCAGATTTGGCTCCTAGTGACGGTGACATAATGGGCTTAGCAGATGCCTTCCCTTTTGCGCACATGGGATGTCTCCTCTCCTCCAAACCCAGCTGGGTCACTGTGTGCAAGGGTAAAGCAGACATGCCTTCATGAGTCGTGCTTGCCATCAGGGCCTAGTTTAGTGCTGTGGAATTGGACACAGAAGGGACAGGACACCAAAGACTCTGCAGGAGGCACTAATTCCCTAATGGAGCGTAGTATCTGTCTTGCTCACCTGAGATGTGGCTGACATTAACAGCAGAGCTGGGATCACTTAGCTGGAAAGCACTGACATTCCTGTTTACTGGCACTTTTGCTTGCAGGCAGATGACTTTTTTTCATGTCAGAAAGAAGAAGATGCTTACTAGAAAAGTTTTAGTGGAAGATGTTTTGAAGTGGATTTAGCCTTAAGCTCAAAGCAGTTAAAGCATCTCCCTTGTTTTCTTTGTTAGTCTGTGTTTTCACCAGCCCTGCACTGGCCAGTGAAACAGGATTAAGAAAAAGTGTGAGTCCTTAGCCAGATGCCTGTGATCTTCCTTGACTTTATAAAACATATGTAAGATGAGGGTAGCTCTTTGCAGTGGGGGAGTATGAAGGCCAAGACAGCAAACTTCCGTGACTTCTGTAACACTGCTTATAATAGCCTCTCATCTTGAGTTATATATCAGCCAGTGGGGAGAAACCTTTGAGTAAAGCTGTGAATGAGGCTTTTCTATGCCTTATTTTGTAAAGGAGAAGGCTGGTTTTGCTAGGTGCGTTTTTCTTTCTCTCGTTGCAGGTGAGGCTGGTGCCAGCATTATTCGAGTGTCAAAAGAAGCCCGGAAGAGATTCTTGGGCCCACTCCACCCATCTTTCAACTTGGTGAAGATCATTCGGATCTGCCTGTCCAAGACTGTGCCAGAGAATGGGCATGAGGTTGCAGCGGGACGTTTGGGTATTTCCCTGACACGGGTCTCTGATGGAGAAAATGTGATACTGTCTGACTTCAATTCCAAGGAGGAGCTGATCCAGGTGAATGGAACTTACTGCAGAGGGCTATGCAGGAACTCCATGCAGCTTTGTTTTGCCTTAGTCTCTGATATCCTTAGTACTAGAGTATAATTGTCAGCACATGCCAGTGTGGTGTTGCGAGAAGAGTAGTAGGTTCAGTGGGCTTTGATCTCTTCTTACATTCTGGATCTCTTTCTCCCTCAGGCCTGTGTCTGCAGCACCTTTATCCCTGTCTACTGTGGGCTGATACCTCCAACCTTGCGTGGAGTGGTAAGTAAGACTCTTAAGATGCTCCTTCATTAAATAATGCACTAATGAATAAGAAGGCAGAAATGCTGGTACTCAATTTTGGCAGTCGTCTTGGCGGTCTGCTGGCAGCAATTAGCCTGAAGAGACACAAGAAATTCCCAAATAAACAACTTCTAACAGTGGATGTGTCTTATTTCCACTGCTGCCTGCAGTTGGCTATAAAAGTCCCGAAGACTAGAGGATTTAAGATGATAGTAATATATAGCAATCTGGGCAAGTGCTGGCTGACTTAGCAAATGGTTCTCCTGGCTGCTTGGTACAATGTTCTCCATCACTGAGGCTCCAACCCTCTGTATGTGGAGAGAACTTGGGTCCAGAATAGAAATCATGAGTGTAGTCCCACTCCCATGTGCCTGATGCTTTCTGCAGGGTTTTAACTAGGGGTGCTGATATCAGACCTCTTTTCCATGGAGTTCTTCCTGTCCTTCCTCTGAGAATAATGTTCTGCTTCCTGCTAGAGCTTTCTTTAACATTCTGTCCAGAGCAATGTCTCCCTTCTGTGTTTGCATGTTAGAAATGAAAACATGTGAAAGCTGTGCAGACCTGGAGTGTCTCTGAATATTGCAGTCATGTTTAAGGGCCTCAGTTGAGCTTGGTCTCCCCTTGTGCTACATAGGTTAATGCACACGTTAAAAGGCAGTTTGTTTGCAGACTAAATAGTCAAAAGGGTGAGGGAGAACCGCTATTAATGTATGTGTGTCCTGGTTTCCCATAAGTGACCTGACCAAGATGCCTCAGTCTGCCAGAGCACAGCATCAAATCTGCTTCCACTGCTACCTGTGTCCTAAAAGTGAGGTCAGTTTTGCTCCTGCATAATACACAACTTGGCTGGTTTTGCCTTGTGCAAGCAAGTTGGGCAGGGAAGTGACGTAGAAGAAATGTCCATTGTCCAGCCCTTCAGAGAAGTGGCAGAATCAGTAATTGTTTAGCATTTGCTCAGCAGCTGCAGGCAGGGTTTTGGTCCCACAGCTGGTGGGAGCACAGCAGTAGCTCTTGCCTGACACATATTTGGGACTAGTTGAGGTCAGTGTGGATGAGGCAAAATCTCAAAATTCCAAAACTGTGTACTATGTAGGGTTTCTGGAATGTGTAGCTGCCCTGGCACACTTGAGGGATGACTTCTCATGTCAAGATTTCTCATGGGGAAAGGTGGGGAGGGAATATATGAGATGAGGAAATTAATTCCTACCCCTTCCCTAGAAAACCATGGCTCTTTGTGTCTCTGAAGGGGGGGGCTGGCAGGGGGAGATGTTAAATTAGGTTGGATATGAGCCTAGGAAAAGGTTTTGAAACAGGACTGCATGCTTCCTAGCATGCCTGTGATGACCGTTTGCCACAGGACAGACTGACAGGCCTGGTGTGAGGACCAGTTTTCAAGGCAATATGACTGTGTGCAAGGTGTAAAATCCATATTCTGCCTTCCTCCTAATCTTTTTCCAGTGTTCACTTCTCTGAGCTCTGGTAGCCCCATGGAGTGGATGATGAAGATGGGTGGGAGGAGAAAAAAAAAAAAGGATTCTCAAATACCGAGAAATGGAAGGGTCAATAATGCTGTCAACACATGCTCTAGCTGTGAACTTGTCTGTAGCACGTGGGTGAGATAAACCCCTAACAAGGGTCAAAAAGCTAATTGTCAGTTCATGTGAGTGAGGGGCCCTGTGCACGGGGGGACACGATAAGGGAATGGAACTGGGCACCCCAGAAATTACCCCAGTCCATGAACCATCCCCAAAAGCTGCTGTTGCTCAAGCCTGCAGGCCGCTGGTGGCTGCAGCCTGTGTCTCTGTGCTGTTAGGGGCTTTGCGGGAGGTTGGAGAGTGGTTAGGCTCGGGTTGGTGGAGGTTCAGGCAAATCCAGAGAAGTGGCAGCTGATCTTGAGTAAGGAACGGTAATTGGCATTGACTTGGGGAATGGTGGACCAGAGAGCGGGGTCTGCACGTGTATCCCTAGATTTCCATGCAGTGAGAAGGCTTTGCCTGTCAGCCTTGTTGTAAGCCTTTCTAATGGCATCCATGCACTTATGCTGCCACCCTCAGGAAAACATGTGTTTTTGCATCCTTACCGCAAAACTAGTGTTGTCTTACTTAAGTGGCCAAAACACTTACCTCCATCTTCTTTAAACAAAGCTGGTCCTGCCTGCTTTGCTCTGTCCTCTTCCCACTCAGCCTGTCATGATCTCATCCTTGCAGAGGGAGTCAGACAGACGTCTCCAGCTCTAGCTGTGCCTAGTCTGGCAGTGGAGCAGCTTTGGGGAGATGATGACAATGACAGTTTGCTATGGTTGCTTTTGGCTTAGGGAAAACTGATGCCCACTTTAAAAGGGGGTGAGGGTTTAATTGATTTTTGGCACCTCTGTTGTCTGGAAAGCATCCTGTAAGCAAGCTGAGTGTTACTGTTTCCGAGAGGGTGTACTTCTCCTTGAGTTTAATCTATCCCATCCTTCCACTTTCTTCACTGCCCAAATTGAGGTGGTGCAGGAGTCTCTATGTCTATCTTGATACTGTGTTTGATGAACAAGGCCTGACATGAGGATAAAATCCCCTGTGCTATGAGTTAGTGCTGTTGTAGCCTACAATTGTAATCACAAGCCATCTCCCTTGCACCTGTAGGCTGTACACAGAGGTAGCCCTGAGGTTTAGTTTGCCCCCAAGAAACCTGCTGTGCAGTCCCCCCGACCCTGTTGCCTCAATGGGAGCTGGACTCCTATAGCTGGATTTGATTGCTTTCAGCCCAAGAGCCTATGAACTGTTCCCCAGGCTCAGAGAAGCTGCTTGAAGAGGTCTCTGCCTGTTTGCCATCCAGAGCAAGAGAGAACAAAGTGCCAAGCACCCTCCAGGCAAAGCAGCTGGCCTTTTCCTAGGCATTGTGCAGCAAAAACCAATGTTGGTGGTCAGTCTGCCTATGAGACAAGGCAAAGCATGACACAGAATGGAGTACTTCCTCTTCCCATCAGCATTTTCATGCTCTGCCTGGGTTCAGCCTCTGCCAGCTCAGCTCATCACCCAGCAGAGAGCTGAAAGATGTTACAGCTGCTGCTTATGGGGCTGTGTAGCTCCTGTATGATGATTTGCATTTGAACCCATCCAAAAGGAGGGATTCCAGGCAGCAAATGGCAGGATCAAACCTGATACAATATCAGCAGCACTCTTCTGTAACAAGAGCTTGAGTTGCTCTGCAAAGGTCTCAAACTTCCTGCTCTTTTGGCTTGACCAACATCCCCTTCCTTTTATCTTCTGCATGTTGCTTACTCTGCCAAAGGCCTGGGATAGGGATTGTCTTGCTCAGCTCCTTGTGCAGTTATGGTACTCCAACAAGTACTTTGAATTGAGTACATGCTACTGGGGTTGCCCTTCCTGCAAGGGTAATGCAAATGTGTTTATGGTACATAGGTACAGAACATCCTCTGATAAGAAGGTGCCTGTTAAGAGCAAAACCCAAGTCCCTTGTGCTCTGTTAGCATACCACAGCAAGTAGATTCCAAATGTGTATGCGTGTGTTGGGCTTGCTGCTTGATAGCAACAAATCAGCTGGTTTTACTCTTAGGTAGCAAACCCTCTGCCAGTGGGACTTGTGTCTGAGCTTATTCATTTTAAACACAAGTGAAAAATGGCACAATGTCACAGTGTGATAGCTTAGATCAGTGCTCATTTGCACTGCAGGTGGTGTGTTGGTGTGTCATTATTTAATTGGACAGCAGTCAAACCCCATAGGAGATGTAAGTCAGCAGTCGCACAAGTGAATATGCCTTTCTCATTGAACATTTGTGACAAACACACTTGACCGTAGGCAGAAAGGGGGGTTATAGACAACACAGCTGTGCTATCACTGTTTTTGACTCCTCCAGTGCTGGTGGATGTACTCCATTCTCTTCTGAAGTTGTTGGCATGAATATGAACAGGGACACAGAGTAAAAAAGATGCTTGATCAGTTACGAGAATGAAAAGTGCTTCATTTGTTTTGATTTCAGAGATATGTTGATGGAGGGATTTCTGACAACTTGCCACGATATGAGCTGAAAAACACAATCACAGTCTCTCCATTCTCAGGAGAGAGTGATATCTGTCCACGGGACAGTTCCACAAACATGCATGAGCTGAGAGTCACCAATACAAGCATCCAGTTCAACCTTCGCAACCTCTACCGCCTCTCAAAGGCCCTGTTTCCTCCGGAGCCGCAGGTGAGTTTCCTGACAGCACCAGAACTTGGGGACAGTAGATAGGTACTGGCTATACTGTGCACTTTAGCAGAAGAAGATTCCAGACACTTTAAGTTTTGTATCTCTTGTTTGTCTGTCTTTTAACCTTGACATTATCAAGCCAGTGACGTGGCAAACCTTGACCATGAGCACAACGTTATATAGGTGGCTTGGTTTTCTTTTGCTACTGGGAGATCTGGAATTTAGGTGGTAGCAGTTGCTTGGAAAGTATTCCCTTGTCGCTCTCTCTAGAGTAGCGTTTGCCAGGAAGTCAGGCTTACTGGTAAACAAGGATGTATCAGCCATCAGAACTAATGTGCTCTTCAGTGTTTTAAGGTCAGGATGGAACCACCAGCCTGCAGCCAGTGACTGTCTCCTAAAAAGTGCCAATGAAGCCGGTGGCACTGCAAACAGCTTTGCGTGTTTCTGAGCAAATGCAGCCTCAGATAGCCCTGGCATTTGGGCATAATAAGCATGCATTCATGAGCTGAATTATTTGGAAAAGTTTTTTCCTGCTGCCTCTCTAGTCTTAGCTGGCTTTATCTGCAAACGCAGTGGCCCTTCGTGGCATCTGCTGGGAAGTATTGTGGGCTGCTTGTCAGAGTGACTTGCTGAAGGCTGCCCACAGCAGCATCACTTCTAGATGGGGAAATGAGGTGGCTGCAAGTCTAAGCCTGTACTTACATAGGATTCCAGGTGTTGTGTCCCTTCCAATCCGAATTATACTGTGATTCCCATATCCAGTGTATTCAGGTTACACCTCCCATTCCTGCTCAAAGCCTGGGAATAGCTGGCAAGGATGAGACTTGTCCTTGGGATAGCTCAGGAGTCAGGAGAATTCCTTGAAAGCCAGCATTGAGCTGGGTGTTTGCTCTGCTCAGCCAGACAATCTCCAAATGACTTGCTTTTGTCTTCCTCTGCCCACAGGTGCTGCGGGATATGTGCAAGCAGGGCTATCGGGATGCACTACACTTCCTGAAGAAGAATGGTAAGGCACTGGGTGTTTGTAGGGTGCACTGAGTTCCCTCTTCTGTGCCAGGCTTGGTGCCTTGGCTTTGAGGATAGTCAATGGTGCATATGAAAGGCAGACGGGCAGAGTTGAGCTGTGCCTCAGATATCAGAATATGGAATTTCCATTAATAAGTCTATTTTAGCACTTCAGGAAGCAGAGGTGGAGTGGACACCTTTCTAGTGCAATGCAGAAGGACTCTAACCACTCTGATACCAGAGTAGTTGTTTTGGCACAACTGAGTGTTGAAGCTACTTTGCATGTGCTCAGTGCTACACCAACACAGTTGTTAGGCACCAGTGCCACCTGGATATCCTGCAGATACCCTGCTCCTTTTTATGTGCAGCTAGGGTATGTCTAATGTGTAGCAGCTGTGCAGAGTGCAGGCATGCCCTCAGCAGCCCCCAGTGCCTAGCAGTCTGACACTACTGTTTCATTCTCTTCTACCTGCAAGCCCTGGACTTTCTTGCCTCCAACTGTTGTAGCAGGTTGAGTGTGTGTTTGATGCCATCTAGTGTCAATTTACAGCAGATCAAGCACATTTGTTTGTTTCATGGTGCATACTTTACTGGGATAAGAGCAGTCATGCAGCTGTGTTTGTGGATTAAGCTGCAGGAGGGAAATCTTGCCTGCAAGATTGGTGACTGGTAGATTATAGCAACAAAACACTTCCAAACAGCACCCTGCTGTACTTAAAGGGGAAAAGTTGGGATTTCTGGTGGAGAAAGAGAGGATGATCTTAAAGCAGCAAGGTTTCTAACTCATTGTGGTAAGCATTACAATAGATGTAAGCTAAAGAGACTGGGTATGATGTCTATCTGTCTGAGGGGGGTTACGGTGAAGTGAGGACTAACACTATAAAGGCCAGGCAAGGCAGGGCAGCTAGTTTGTATCATCCTTATGGTATGACTTATCTTCTCAGGTCTCCTTCATCGTCCAAGTCCTGCCCGTCCTCTCCTTGCCATAGAAGCACCCCCAGGAGAGAAGAAAGAGGAAGAAACAGAAGATGAGGACCAACTAGAGGACAATACTGCCCTTGCTGTTGTTGAAGAGCACATCTTCGAACACTTGCCTCCCAGACTGAACCAAGGTATGAACCAAAGGGAGAGAGCCCAGGCAATCTTCCTGTGCTACCTGGTCCGCTTCAGAGGATTACTGGGATGCGTGGGTATTGCTTGTGGCTGGGCATGGCCATACCCAGGGATTGAACTGGCACCCACTGATGGTTAGATGGAGTTGGGGCCTCTTAGGTAAAGTTGTGGCTTGCCCTGTGGAGGTTGAATTTGGAGAGTTTGACTCATTTGACAGTGTTCTGCATGGTAGGGAGAGTAGGGGATCTTGTTGCTTACTCCTTTCGGAGTCTGATAAAGCTAAAAGCTGCTGTTCTCAGCTGTGCTCTGAGAATTGCTACCCTGAGGAAGACTTCCTTAAGAAGTGGAAGGTGGAGAGGGAACACCTCATGCTGGGTAACTTCTGGGGTATGACAAGGAAGAAGGGATAGTTCCACTGGGGGGATTCAGCCATGTTCTCTTCTGTCTTCAGCTCTTCTGGAGGCTTGTGCCGAAAGAAGAAGTTTCTTGACTGGCATCACCAACATGCTGCCTATACGTGTTGCCACAGCAATGATGGTCCCCTATATGCTGCCCCTGGAGTCTGCAGTTTCCTTCACTGTCAGGTAGGCCTTCAGCTGGTTCCCTCAGTGGTGTTCTTCCCAGTGCAGTGAAGTGTTTGATGTAGCTGGTGGAGCATGAATGGACAGAGAGTAGGATCTTCTCTAACTCTGCAGTACCAGAGTTCCTGGGGAAAGAGTTCCTGCCACTTAACATACATATGAAAAAAACAAATGAACAAACAGACAAAAAAAAAAAACAAACAACCCAAAACTTTTCCTACCTTCATGTGTCATTTAGCTACAGCCAGTACTTCCAGCCTGAAGGAAGATGGCTGTGTGCTGGAACTCGCCCTAGAAAATGGTGATAAATTTTGGAGCCTGGAGAGAGACTTCTGAACTGGGAGTGCAGGGATGAAAGCAGAAACCACACAAGAGGTGGTTCTCCTCTGGAGCGAGGGGTAGAGTAGTCCCAGCCATTTCCAGCTCTACACTTACACGGCTGGGAAGACAGGTCTGTCAGACTTGTTCTTAGTATGAAGTACTCTATGAAAAGTTTCTGGAAGGAGATAGCTTGTGATAGAAAGGCTTAGGGAAAAACACTTTCCAAATCTGAAAATGGATGAGAAGTATGGAAAGTACAGACACAAAATGTAAAGATAAGTTTCTGGGCTGTTCTCAACCTTCACAGCTTCTCCCCCTTAATTCTGTGAATGGTAGTATAAAAGGCTTTTAATGCATTTGTCACCAAAAATAATGAGTAACCATTGATAGGAGGTAAAACTAGCATTCTTTTAATCCTGTCCTTTGTGTGGCCCGACTAATGGTTGTCACCTATCTCTTCCCAGGTTGCTGGAATGGCTCCCAGATATCCCTGAGGATATTAGATGGATGAGGGAGCAGATAACTGAAATCTGCAACTATCTTATGAAGAAAGCCAAGAAGAAACTGGGTAGCCATCTTTCAGCCAGGTATGGCTGCTTTCCTCCACAGCACTGTTCTGGAGAAGCCCTCCATTTCCCCTTTCACCTTTGACTTCTACAGACTCTACTCCAATGGAGCAGAGCAAGTAAGGCACAAATTGACCAGAAGGATTTACTGCCCAGCCTAAAATGCAAATCTGGTCCGTGGTCTCTTGGCTTCCTTGGATAGACTCAGCACATGGTCTCCTTCCTTCTTTCCATTACAGGGCAGACCCTGTAATGAAGCTGTTACTACAGCAATAGGGCAGAAGATGTAGGTCTAATTAAAACAATATGCTAGCTTATTCCATTCATCTTCCCTGTAGAAGACAGAGGTGCTTGTCTGTCTGGCATTTGCTGGCCCAGGGTCTCCTAAAAGTTCCTTCTAAGAGGTACTTATGTTCAAGTGACCTTTTCTGCCTGGAGGTCTAGGCCTGGTTTAGGGTGGGAAGGCACTAGGGTGGCCAGGAAACATCAGAGGGTTTCCAAATGAGACAGAGTGCTTTGGGTCTGTGTGCATGCCTGGGCTTCTGAACTGAACTCCCTGCAGTCGGCCATGGCTTGAAGCTGAGGCAAAACTATTGCTTGGATGAGGATAGGAAACTGTATTACAGTGGTAGGCAGAAGATCCCAGCTGTGATTTGGATCCTAGTACAAGGGGGTCATGGTCTGAATAATCAAGAAATGTGAGGGGGGAAAACAGGCACACACAGAGACTTCTGACTAAGGTCATGCAGTCAGTGGTAGAGCAAAATAGCTCTATGGTTCTGGAGCTCTGGTCTTGTGACCTGCTCAAGTCTTCCCATGTGCTGATTCTTTGCATGTGTTTGCCTTTCAGGCTTTACTATCACCTGGAGCTTGGAGGGCCCCAGAGCCTGCCCATTTCTTCCACATCGGCCTGTGGTGAAGCACTGCCTATGTGGATGAGAAGCAACCGTTCCCTCTCTGATGTCATGATGAAGTGGGAGGAGTACCAGCGCCAGCTCATGCTGGGCTTACTCTGCATCAATGTGGACATGCAGGCCTCCCTCTTCCCTCGGGAAGGGTTTCAGATAAAGCTTCCACCTCTAGACTGTGCGAAAGAGTGCCTGCCACTCTTCTGAGCCTGCTGCCGTGAGGGAATAAGGGTGGGTGGGAAGGGGAGTGGACGTAGGTTAGGACCAGTCTCATCTCTCAGCAGCGGGCTGCCCTGTGCTCCTGAACATGCTGCAAAGGGGATTTCCCTGGGATAGAGACTGGTGGAATTGACTGTAGCCATTTGTTGCCCGCTGGGCCAGGCAGGGGATCTCTTGTGTTCAAAGACACACATGGGCTGATACCTTGCTCTAGACTTGTGTTGAGGCCTGGCCATTGCCCATGTCCAGGCTGATGCAGACCCAGCTGGGCTTTCCCAAATAATGCACTTTGAATTGCTGTTGGCTTTTTACCACCAAATAATCAGGACATAGATGATGCTCTCACGTTCATACAGCTTTTAGCTTCCTTTGTTTTTTAGAGCATTAGTCTTGTTTTTTCTTAAATCATCTGATATCCCTTAGCTCTTTGTGCTACTGAAAGATGAAGTAGCCTCTTGCCAAACCAGTTTTTCTCATGGCTTCCAAATCTCCTCTTGACTTCATTCTTTGCTGAAGCCATGTCCTTTCCTCTGTCCCTTAACTGCATCCCCACTGGAAGCTGGAGCTGGCCCTGCTGCAGACTGCACTGGGACTGCAGAAATGTAGAGAAGTTATGTATTTATCCTGATTCATGTTGTCACAGTCTCTCCCTTTTTTATTTTTGTCCTCGTGGTACTGCTGCAGCTTGAACTCTGAGTGTTAAGTAAGTCATTAAGCCTATTTAGAGAAGTAATTTAGACAGATTTTTTTTTTTTCCAGGGAAACATGGAATTTGAGGCCCCATTCCTGTCACTGTGAATGGAATTAGTGTGGGGTTGCCCTGGAAAAGCTCAGCCTGACTATCTCGGGATCAGCTTAGCAGCTGAAGCAATATGAAGTGCTTGTAGGAAGGTGAGATTGTGCAGGGCATGTTATTTTGAGTGGCTTGTGGTGGAGTGTCCCAGCAAGTGCTGGAGAAGTGGCTGCCTCTGACAGGGCTTGGGCTTTGTGCCTTAAGGGACTGTCCAACTGAAGGAAATTCCAAGTGGGTGATACAGAAGGGATCTCCTGCCAAACTGGGGCTTGGCTCTGTCTTTTGCTCAAAGACTTTGGATGTTGAGGCTTTGGAGTGAGAAGGATTTAGGCTTGTAGGTATACCAGCCTCACAGCTTGCCTGTCTCATGTTGTGGCTCACAGGTACAGCTCTGCAGCTGGCAATAGCAGGAACATCAGAAGTGGAAGTGAAGTTAGGAGTGGTGGTGCACATGCAGCCCACGTGGAACTGGCTATGTTTGTCTTGTCCCTTAAAAGATCAGAGCTAGTGGGTCTGTAGCAGGGCAGGACTGTGCCTTGTCAGGTACTGCCTTGTCAGTGGTCTCGTGGTGACTTGCTGTGCAGAAGCATGAACTCTCTGTTCTTCACAGGGTGAGACATGGCTTCCTGTGGGAGTTGCATGAACTTAAGCTTAAGTACTTGCACTATGACACAAAACCAGCTCCTGGTGTCTTTTTCTGCAGCGTGTCTAGCTGCATGAGGCATGTTCTACTTCTCCTAGCACAAACAGCATGCAACCAGCCAAAGCAAGCATATGCTGTCTTTGCTGGGGAGCAGGACAGCTGCTGAAGCTGATTACATAGCCTATACATGGAATAGTGATTTATAATCGATTCTTCTGCACCTTTGATTTAGAAAGGGAAAATAACCCCAGAAGTTCTACTAGTAGCTGGAGAATGTAGTGAGTCTGCTTGATCGCATCTGCACGAGCAGTGTGGGTGAGGTGGTGGGTGCTGTTTCCTACCAGTACAATTGTGCACTGGGCATGGGTTTGAGTGTTTGTGGTAGAGACTGTGATAAGTATCAGGACTTTCCTGTGGTGGCTGTTGGAAGCTGGGAGGCAATAGACTGGGCAGCTGTGGTGCTAACTGACTGTTGGGGAGACACCAGTGCAAATACGAACTTGTGACTTAGGAGTATCACCTATGTAACACAAGGGCCTGCATAGCTTATGAAGCAGGCCTGCGCTTAATGCAGTCAGATTTAGTCTTAAGCTTCACATAGTTAAGGCAATTAGGGAACAGGGAAGTCACTACAGGAAGAGAAAAAATTGGAGGATTCTGAAACCAGAATAGGAATATTGGATTATAAAACAAGTCAATCCTGTGATTGTCTAAAGCCTGCAGGAAAAGCTTACTGCTAGATGGTTATAACTCTAATCGAAGTGAACCAGCAACAAGCTACTGTCAGGATGAATTTGATGAAAATTGGAGTTGAGAAAAGGTGTTTATTTTCAGGTTTGGTGTGGGATTTCTTTTCTTCCACTGCTTTGGGCAACCTTCTTTGGGGCAGTGGCACGTGCATGGCTGCTTAGTTTGCCAAATGGGTCTCTCTTGTCCCTAATGCACACAGAGCAATTGGCAAGAACATATAGTTATTTAATGGCAAGAAGTGAAGGCATTTAATCCAGAAGCAAAACATCTTTGAGGGGCAAAGCTGGATAAGGAAAATCTTGTGCTTAGAAGCTGCAGCCCTTTTGACTCTGCCTTGTTTGTGTTAATATATGGGTGGAGAAAATGATGCAACTATGTTTTTTATCCCTTCTTCCTGGACTGTAAAACCACTGAGTGATTATGTAAACCACTAAACTATGAAACAAAATTCTCTTGGCAACAGAGTACACTAAGAAATTGCAGCTTGGCACCCTTATCCCCTACATCTCCTCTGTTCTCCTTTTGCATCAGAACTGACTGGGCTGGTGCCACTGTCTTCCAGTGCTCTGATCCAGAAGGCTTGCTGGTTCTGGTCCACGCATTTCAAGAGGCTAAATGCTGTGCCTGATAAAAGGCCTGAGTTTCATTCTGTGTTTCACCTCATCTGTCGTTTAGTTTATTATATTAACCTCTCAAAGAGAAGCTTTTGTACACTTATAACTGTAACCACAGACCAAAGCCTGGCTTTAAATATAAAGGTCTAACTCTTCAGGGAGGAAACTCCTCTTTTCCCTATGCTAATTTGCAGGGTATGAAGGGATACTGGGAAAGCACCACTCCGTATTAACCCTTTATTTGCCTGTGTTTATTCCCCAAGTGATGCAATGGCTGTTGTGTGATAGCTTGTTGGCTTTATAGATTTAAGCTCTGATGAAGAAACTGCAGATCTGTCAAAAACACCTCAAACTACCCTTCTCTTCCTTAAGAGAAGTTTCATGCATTTGCTTGAAATTCTTGCTGCTCATTTATCGCACTGCAAAGGATGAAGAAAGCAGGGAAGATCATCTTGCCCTCTGATGCAGAAAAAGGGCTGTGGCTGCTTTTGAAAATAGCTTTTTGTTATGCAGTGCTGCCTTATTTAGATTAGACTCCACTTTGAAATCCCTGGAAACCTTGTGATAGGCTCTGGATTGGATATGGAGGGATTTATTGTGATAGTGCTAACTGGAGTTCTTCAAGCCTTTGTTCTATGTGTACCTCATGGCATGCGTTATCTTCTGGGCAGCAGTTGCTGATTAATCTACACTTGTGAAGTTCATAGGACAAGGTAATCATCTGTAGCAGTCAGTCCCTTCTTCAGCAAAATGTGTGGCTGGGCAGCCCAGCGGGTAGTTGCCAGGGCCTGTCTGCTCTCCAGTACATGGTAGTTGAGAGGTCAGGTTCCTGGACCAAAAGTTCATCTTGCAGTCCATGTCCAACTGTCCTTGCACTCACTTGAACTCTGCAAGAGTCCCAACCCTTGCTGTTTCCACTGTTTCACATAAAGGGTCTGTGCATTCAGGAATCCACTTTTTTTTTTCTCCTTCCTGTGATACTACTGCTGCTTTTAACAAGGGTAATGGTGAACTTCTTGTGCATCTAACCAGCCCCTAACCTGTACAGCACTGTAGAGTTGTTTTATGTTGTGTGCAACAGTCTGTATCTATGGCATGTTCTGTAAGCCACAATTTGTGTGTGCTATGTTGGGTTTGGTTTGCTGCCTGCCCTACTGTTAATACTGTTGCAAGCTGATTTTCAAGGGGTAGGAGAAAATACTTCACTTCTGACCACTATCTATAGGACCTAGGAATTGTTTTCTTGTGACTTCTTGGAGGGATGTGTACCTGCAACACTCGGCTCAGAGAATAAAAGAGAATTTGCTGTCTGCCAGCACTGGGTTGTCCCTAGTACTTATTGTATATTCCCCAGTGGTTTTGTCCATTTAAAAAAATGAATCTAGTAATTCACTCTCTCCTCTGAGAGAAGAGCTCTCACTTTCACCAAAGTGGTTGTGGGAGAAATACCTGAAACTCCTTGTGCATGTTTCCCTTAGGGGTCCATTTCTGCTAAACTCATGCTAGATGTGGCAGGGCTGAGCGTTGCCAAAGTCAGAGGGCCTTTCCAACAGTTTTCTCAAGCTTTGTTTCCGTCTTCCCCTTAAATCAATGAGAGAATGGACCACCTCACCTGGCTGCCACGTCAGCCAGTTCATTTGTGCCAAACATACCCTGTGCCTTTATGGTGGGTTCTGGCCTGCCTGCCCTCCATGTCCCTGCGGTGTCTGCCTTTCTGAATGTAGTGGTACTTGCTCCCCTTTCCTCTCCCTCCTTCCCCTTGCCTACCAGTGGGATGTCGCTCTGTTTGCAATCTGCAGGCAGCTTTGCTAGGACAGTCCCTAACTGCATCCGTCTCACTGTGTGGATCCACATCAGTCCTCCTGCACAGGGAGGGGAAACCTCTTAATTCCAAACAGAAGGCTTAGAAATGTAACTTTTGAAATAAATACCTCTTTCTTCTGGGATTTTCTCTTGCTCTTGAAAACAGCATCTAAAGCAGCTCTTTGAGCTAAATGTGTCCTGGGACTCCACTGCTGTCACTGAGTTTGAGAAGACCCTTAAGCACACAATGCGCGTGGAGATCCTGTGGAAATTGCTGATGTTGGAGCAGCAACTAGACCAGCAACAGCCTACGCAATTCATGTATTTACATGGCAATGTCACTAAGTAGTGTTCACAGTCACTTTAAAAGTTCAGTATTAAATCATTAATGCTTTTTTTTTTTCCTCATGTTTCTTTTTTTCTAATGTTTTGCTGAAGAAAATGTAACTATTTATTTTAGCAGAAATATATCTTCTAATAAAAACTTTCTCAATATATTTACCTGGTTGCGTTAGGTTGCTTGCCTTGCCATTTAAAGGTTTATTAAATATTTTTTGAATGCACTGTACGATGTGGGTTTGTTTTGCTGGGCCCTATCCTGTTCAAAATCCTCTCAGGGTAAACATGCATCAGCATGCAATGAATGGGGTATTGATTGACCTGGAGGTGAAAAATGGTGCATTTTGGCCCAGTTCTGACTTCCTCAAGCCAAAATGCCCCAAATAATACTAGCCTCTGTTTTGTTGGAGCTTTTGCGTAGACCCTGGTTTCCAAGAGGAATTAAGCACCATCTTGTGGGAACTGCAGGTGCTTGGCGCATGTGAAAGAGTTAGGAAAAAGTTATTCTAAAATTTGAAACTTCTCCAATTCAGGTGCATCTCTTGGGGAAACTGACCCCTGTCTCTCATGCCTGTTTACCAGTTGGTGAAATAGATGATGCTGGCTGCTGTGTACCAGTCTGTTTCAGTCAGATACCAAGGTCTGCCCTGGTTAATCTCCAGCTGGGGCACATGGAAGCTGACAGCCCTTGGACTCTGGGGTGCAAGCCTGCGGAGCCAGCTGTGCATTGCTCCTCTGGTATTGCCGGCTGGGCTGCGGAGCTGGGACCCCCAGGGACAGGGAAAATAACACCACATAGGTTGGGGTTTGTCACTGCAGGTGTCCGACAGGTGCTGCAGGGCTTGGGCTTTCCCCCCCCCAGTCTTTTGACAGCAGTAAACTGTAGAAAGATACTTTGTTATGCGCTATCACAGGACGGGCACAAGTGCTGCGGTTACTATTATAGCATGCAGCTGATAAAGCAAACTGCTTTTTCACCCCTAACGACAGCAAAAAAACCCAAACATCCCAACTCGGTGCCGTTAATCGCTGAGGCTGATTTTTCTTCCACAAATCAGCCTCGGCGCCGGGCGATGCCTGCGGCTTCGCCGGGGGAGCGGCTGCGAGCGGGGCCGGGTGCGCAAGCCCCAGCCTGCCTGTTTCTCGTCCTTTGGGGGATGTTTGGGGCCGGGGCGGGTGTTGCTGCTTGTCCCGGGGAAGGGGGTTGCGGCTGGCCCCGGGCGCCCCGCTCCCCGGCCCGAACGCCCAGCGGGTTTTCTCTCGCCCGCCCGCGGCCCCGCTCATTTCCGGGTCGGGGCCGCCTCCAGCGGTAACGGCGGCTCCGCTCGCCCGCGCCCTCGGGCAGGGCGGCCGCAGGTGCCCGCTCCGCTCCCCCCCCCCCCCCTTTGCTGGATCAGGTAAGCGGCGTGAGGGGCTCCCCGGGGCGGGCGGCGGCAGCAGCAGCAGCGGAGCGGGCAGGGCGGGCGGGCTGAGGGCGCGTTGTCCCTGGGGACGGGTCCCCTCACCGGGGCGGCTGCCCCCCCCCGCCATTTTGTACGGCCGTTGGCGCTCGGGCAGGACCCCCTCAGAGGCCCAAGCCCGCGGCGGGGAGCCGGCGAGGACTCGGCAGGCGAGGTGTTGGGGAGCGGCTGCCCCAGCGATGGGCCCCGGCCTCGTCGGCCTCCCCTGTCCCTCCCCTGCGGCTGTGGGGAGAGCGGAGCGGAGGACTGGGGGGGCTCTGTGTGCTGCGGGGGTCCTCGCCCGCCCAGAGCAACGTACCTGCCTTGCCCGCAGCTGCCGGTGGCCCCTTGCCGGCGAAGGACGGCTACGGAGGACCCACGTTCCTGTGCAAAGCCGCCTTCTCTACCACACGCCGCTCCCGAGGCGTAGCTGGGCTGCGGCCACGGGATGGGGAGTGCAGCCCTGGCCGGGTCCGGGCTGGGGAGCTGCCATCCCGTCCACCTTCTCCCTTTCTCCGTTGCTCTGAAGTCTGCAGGCTCCTTTGAGGTGAGGTCCAGGGGCTTTGGTCTTGTGTGCTGGACCTGAATGGAGATCTTTTATTTTCTCTTTTTTTCCTCTAGCACCCTCTGTTCAGGGAATGTTCTTTCTTGCCACAAACTAGGTGCAGATGACGCTGCACAGTGAAGATGCCACAGGTCCCTATGGCAGCTGCATTAGTGCTGCTTCTCCTTCTCTTTGGAAGAAAAAAATACCAGAGCTTTCCCTCTCCTAAGACTGCAGCGTCTTTAACATCCCGTGCGCATGGGATGCACTTCAGTGAACTTGTGTGTTGAACCACAGGTCCTTCCTGTAGGACTTCCTGAAAACAGCCAAGGGGAAAAGAGGCCAGTGATCGCCAGCCTCAGACACAGGGAGATGGCTGTGCTCAGGAATATCCTGAGGAGGCAGGATAATCCAAACACAGCTTGCTTGTTTAGATGTGACCCGTTGAGTCCTTGCTTATTCTAATGGAGATGATGGCTGTTGTGCATCAAGGGGCTCTCAGAAAACCAGTAACTTCTTGCCTTGCCTTGCCTTACCCAGGTTCAGGGGCAATTGCATCTTATTTTTCATGTTCTTGAGCTATATTTGTTTCTGAGGATCACATAAGCAGGTATATACAGATGAATATATATATACATCTCCTGAGGGCTACAGAAATGGCTTTTCTAGATCAAACAAATAATCAGTCTAGTCTGTCCTTTCACTGGCCAATTCAGGTGGTCCAGAGGAGGTTCTGAGAAACTGCAATGGGCTGGAATCCTCTCTTTGCCAGGGCATCCTGCCGCACGGAGACTGATGCGGCATAAAATTTTCAGATCCTTCATAAGATGGTATAAAATCTCTCCAGAGTTACCCTGCTGGGCAAACAATGTTGTTCTCATTCTCCAGAGCATCACTTTTCTCTTGGTCTCTAAGCTGGGTAGAATAAACTGTATGACTGGAAAGTCTGCTTGGCTGTTTTGTCCATCAAATAGGAAAATTTCTCCCCCCACCCCAGCTTGATGCATCTAATGAGTCAAGACCCTGCCATCTACTGATCTGAAGATTGTATTGCAAAGGAGCACCGCAGATAGTGCTGGGGGTCTGCTGTTACTTGTGACTTTGCCAGGCAGCCTCAGAGAATAAACTAATGGGATGAGGACAGTTGGCAGTAACATGAATCATATGGGCACAGCTCCATGCACGATGTTCTTCATGGTCAGAGAGCTTTGCAGATATTGATCCTTATGTACAATAAACTAGGTTTGGTTTCCATAGTATAGCCCATATGTTACTTGCTGTCTAAATCTTTTTTATTTGATAAGGCTGCTCTGGGACCAAATCCTCCCACCTCTCCTCGCCTACTTGCA